>NC_059327.1:84005352-85288685 GCF_018350155.1 Leopardus geoffroyi
GGAGGGAAGCAGATAGTGCAGTGTCCTAGAAACTAAATAAGGGGAGAGTTTTAAGATGGAGAGGAAGGTCATGTTGCCTACATTTACAGAGATGTTAAGGAAGATGAAGAAAGACTACTGGTTTTAGCGATTAGGAGGTTACTCATCTTTCAGAAAAAGCTGAGAGAAAAGCCAGAGTCCAAGGGGTTTAGGAATAAGTGAGTGCTGATGCTGTAAATACAGGATAGCAAAACCAAGGAAGAGGAAAAGAGTGTCAGTGAACATACAGGAAGGGATTTCATTTAGGGTGAGCTTGAACACATTTTTTGGAGAAGAAGTAGGCCACCTAAGCTAACTGTGGAAGTCCCTACGAGTTCTGCGGTAGTAGGTGGTGGGAGGCTCCAGAACAGAAAGCTGGAGATGGCTTGGTGATTGATTTTGTCTTTACTGGAGACAATAATTCCTCAATAATTATTATTTTTTTAATCATAAAAAAACAGCAGTATTTTTGTTACAGTATATTTGTTACAGTCCCTTTTTTGGGTCAGTTTACCAAATAAGAAATAATGAAATGTTAAGCTCAATTGGGTAACAAGAAGACTCAGGAATTATTTTTTTTGATGTGGTTAGAGATTCTGGTGGGAAAGAAATTGTTCTATGAAAATCACCGGTAACATGACTTCCTTAAGGAATATGATGAGTGTTGTCTAATCACTTCTTAATGCTTATAACAATATCAATAAGAAGTTTATTTTAATTAGCTTGACAAGACCCAGGTATCCAAAATAATTATAGTAAAAGAAAATCTTGTGGAAGAGCCAAGAGAAAGAATATATATGATATTACATTCAGTTCTGTTTTATATGCTCTTTCCCCATACCATCTCAAAACTAGTACAAATCTTTTTTTTAATGTTTATTTATTTTTGAGAGAGAGAGTTCAAGCAGGGGAGGGGTGGAGAGAGGGGGGGCAGAGGATCTGAATTGGGCTCTGAGCTGACAGCAGCTAGTCCAATGTGGGGCTCGAACTTGCAAACTGCGAGATCATGGCCTGAGCCAAAGTCAGATGCTCAACCGCTGAGCCACCCAGGTGTCCCTCTTTTTTTTATTTTTAATCTTTAATTTTTTTAACATGTATTCACTTTTGAGAGACAGAGAGAGACAGAGCATAAGTGGGGAAGGGGCAGAGAGAGGGAGACACAGAATCTGAAACAGGCTCCAGGCTCTGAGCTGTCAGCACAGAGCCCGACGCGGGGCTCAAACTCACAAACTGCGAGATCCTGACCTGAGCCGAAGTCAGACGCTCAACTAACTGAGCCACCCAGGCATCCCTATTTTTAATCTTTATTCTACATTTTCTAAAGTTTACCCAAATGAATTTTGCTAAAAAAAAGTCCAGATTATTGAAAAAAAATTATAAGAAAAAATGTTATCATGAAAGATACATCTTTATTGAGAACAGTAGTCTTTTGGATTATGATTAGGGTTGTGAGCTATACTCATCTGAATCAGGGCTTATTTCCAGTCTCCAAAACATATTAATTCTGTAAGCATGGGCAGTCACTTAATCATTCCGGGTTTCAGTTCATTAAACAATAAAATGGTGATAATGATAAATATTACAGAGGGTGGTTATAAAGATGAAGTGAGATGGTTGTTGTAAATCTAGTATAATGCCTGACATAGTAGCTGCACAGTGCATGCAAGTTGCTGTTGCTGCTGTGTTTAATATTATCATGATGATGATGGTGTTTATATTTCAGCACCGTAATTAACTTTGGAAAATGTTTTGTTATACTTTATTTGTGTTTGCTTGCTTTAAAATAACTGCAGAAAGATTCTCAACTGGGAATATGATAAAAGATAGTATCTAAGTGACTCTTTACCTTACATATTTATGTTTAAATATATTTTATTTATATTTTGTAATGATACGTAATCATCCTCCTCCTCATCATAACAGTAGCTTTAATAGCACTCTCTATATCACACACCATTCCCTAGGTTTTATATATTGCTCATTTAATCTTCACAGAATACAAAGAGATAGATACCATTCATAGTGTCTCCCACCTTTCAGGTAAGAAAACTGAGGTACAGAGAGATACAAAACCTAGAAGTAGATGTGCTTGGATAGGAACCACGACATTTAGCTCCAGACCTGGTGTTCTTCTTAATCATTACATTTTAAATGATCACAAATAGCATGGTAAATGATCTATTTATATCTATTTATCTGTGATATCTATTATATCTTACCACAACAGTGTTTTTACTTGTATATTTTAGGTCCCAAAGGGAGCAATTCTAACAATTTCACTAAAAGGTATTTTTCTCTAAGTATTTGAGATTTATGATCTTAGGCTTTCAGAACCTTAAAAGGTCAAATGTTGTTACTCTATTCATCTTCTCAAATACTTTCTGCTTTATGAAAGGGCACCAATCTATTCAATATAGATGCAAAAATAGAATTTATGACACATACAGGTCTTGGCTCTTCAATCAGAGCTCTTTCCACTATGCCGCATAACATAGTGTCAGATTTTCAAAATAGTAATTGTTAAAGCCTGCAGCTATTTGAGACTGATCCCTGTTTTGGCAAAGAAAATAAACGGTTCAGTTTAAAGTCCTCTATATTTCAAGTCCAGAAGAGAAGTGCACTGCATGCCCTTGTATTTATTTGTGGGCAGATACAGAGGGTAAGTCCTTGGTTTGGGGCCAAGATTCAGGTAAAATCTACTTAAGCCATCTTGTGCCATACTATCTGTGGTGCTATCAAGGGAGCAGGACTCCGCATGGTAAAGACACTTGGGTTTCACTTCCAGTACCAGAAGATTGAGCTAATACTTTTTCCTGGAGAGGAAACACTTTTGCCGACAATTGGAATTGAAAGGGTGTTGTCAACCTTATTTTTTGTCCTCAAGAATATGGCAAGCTGCTCAGTCAGAGGCACGCATTCCTACCAGCTGTCAGAAATCATACGGGAACCAAAGTAAGGACTTGCGAAGGGAAACCTGCCCATCACTGAAAGACCTCCTAGGCCTCTCTACACTTTTCCATTGCAGAACCAAATCCAGGTTATTTTTGCTGCCTTTATTAAATATTTTTTTCATCTTTCCTTTTATTCAATGCACAGCGTTATTATGTAGATATAAGACTTGGGGAATCTATTCAGAGTCTGAACTACTTTTGTCAAGGTGATTTATTTTTAAGGAAAATCTAAAAGAGATTTTAGAACTCTAGACAAACTCTATGGGGACTCATTGAGCAGAGATTAGTGTGCTTCATGAGAGTGAGTTATTTTTCAGAGCATACTGCTGGACACTGTCCCAGGCTGGTAATTGACTGTTATGAAGGCACTTATTTATATCTGGAACATGGACATTGGGGATGAACAGACTTGGGTCTGAGTATTGGCTGTCAGTGACCTTGAGCATTTAACCCTAGTTTCAGGTTTTCTCATTTATGAAAGGAGGTATAAATGAGAAAGTGAATATCAACTGCAATATTGTCCAACTAATCAATATGTCTATTGCTATCAATAGATTCCCTCATGAGTTTTCTTGGCATGTGACCTAAACCAGAGCAATGAGACATTACCTTACCTACCAGGATTGTGTTTTCCCTAGAAACATGGGAGGACGAAGCCTTCCTTCTTAGGAGGTTCTCAGCAGTTTTATCTTGGAAAGAACCTAAGAATGTGGCCAAGAAGGGGAAAAATCAGAACCCCAAGAGTTCAGCTGATATTTAAGCACCAGGATGTAGGTATGCCTAAACAAGAGTAATCCCTGGAGACTTTAGGTGAGCTGACAAATTCTAACATCCTCTACTTTCTCTTTCCCTTTTTCCCTTCCTTTCCTCCTTCCCTCCATCCTTTCTTCCTTTTGGCTCTTCCCCACCTCCTCCTCTTTCACTATCACCTATGGAGAATAAGCTCCTTAGCATGGCATACAAGTCTCTGCTTGAAGTGACCCAGAATTATAATCTTAGTAAATATCTTTTTTTCTAACTCTCCTACGATCACCTGGAGTCCTATATTTCCCCGCTGGGCTTGTTCTTCTTGGATTACTGGACATCCCATCGTGTCTCTACCCCTTTGTAATTGCTCTGTTTCCTTTTGCCAACTCTCTTCTTATGCTCACCTGCCTGCCTTTCCTGTGCAACTCCTGTAGGAAACTTTCCCTGATGTCCTTTCCCACTAATTGGGTCATAATTTCCTCTGATCCAATAGGAAGTTGTACAAGCATACACTCCAGCAGTTGTTTTTTGTTTTGTTTTTGCATATTATTTCATTCTAACTAGATCGTATGCCTTTTTTAAGTTTATTTATTTATTTTGGGAGAGAGCACACATGCATGCACGCATGTGTGGGAGGGGGTGGGGCAGAGAGAGAGGGAGAGAGAGAATCTCAAGCAGGTTCTGGTCTGTCACCACAGAGCCAGACATGAGCTCGATCTCACAAATCACGAGGTCGTTGCCTGGGTCGAAATCAAGAGTTGGATGGTTAACTGACTAAGCCACCCAGGCATCCTCAGATTGTACGCCTTTTGAATTGCAGGTAATATCTTTTACCACTCTATAACTTCACTTTCTCAGATTATGGGGTTTTTGAATGAGCAAATAAATATGAACAACCTTTTTTTTTTTTTTTTTTTTTTTTTTTTTTTAGTAAATGGTTACATGCCATATAGGTATCAGTTATTATTTTATAGAACATGAAGGAAAAAGAAATTGATTAAAAATATTTTGTGACTGAAGGAATGGCAATATCATTGTCCAAAATGTTGAATTTTAGAAATGAAGGAAATTATTATTTGGTTTTGGAGACACTGAATTTAAGTTAATAATGGTACTATTAAAAATACCAGAATTTAAGTCAATGTTTAGGATTAGAGATACAGAAGAGAGTAATCACTTGATAAACCATTTATTAATATGATTTAATTTTATGATGTTAGTTGGAAGATGTATGAGAAAAGAATTAACTGTTTTAATTCCAGAAGCAAGGACAGTGACCTTTGAATGGGTTATTTTTTATTTGTAAATTATTTCTGCTGCTTGGTCTTACGTAGTTGCAAAGGCAGCGTGGTTTAGTGGAGCTCCATGTGGTAAAATTTTTGTACGTTTGCATGTTTTGATATTGAGGGACAGAAAATACACTGTGTGGTGGGCTTCTCCTTATTTGTCCATTCAGTGGGCCTGGCATGCAGTTATTTCCAACTCTATTTTCTGTTGTGATGGTTTACTGTCTTTAACTCTGGGTTAAATTCATAGAGGAATCAAACCATAATCCCCCCAGCCCAGAGAACACATTGGGATCTGGCCAAATAGATGAACTACATAGAATTGCAGAACAGGAGTAGATCTTTAGTCCTATTGTAGTGACAGAGCCATGAACTTGGCATAACTTCTTAAACTCTGGGTGGAGCGTCTCTAGGGTGACTGGAGGAGATTTGTTACTATGTTTTAATCAGGGCCGGTAGAACATAAGGTTGAAAACACAAGCCCTGATGACAAGCAGATCTGTGTTTGAGTCCTGACACTGCTAGTCACTAACCACGTGACCTTAGGCAAGTTAATTAACATCACTAAAGCTTCAGTTTCCTATTTGTGAAACAGAGACAGGAATAGAACCCTCCTCATAGGTTAAGGGTATTACATTAGTTATAGAGCCCTTAGCAGAGTTCCTGGCCCACCAAGTTTCCACACATGTAATTATTTTTATTACCGTCCTTCATTATTTGACAATATCTGTTAGAAATTTTACATGAAGGCTGAGTTGAGAATTAGGGGAAGTTCAAGGGGATTGTGTGCTAAAGAAAGTTCACTCTCTCTTTGAGCTACTTGAAACAAGATAGGAAAAATCATGCAATTATTAATCATACGATAGCTATTGAGTCTCATTTCTGGATGGTGATGGAAATAACTGAGGGAAAAAAGAATGTAAGGGAGTCAAAGTATAACTCCCTTCAACGTTTATTTATTTTTGGGACAGAGAGAGACAGAGCATGAACGGGGGAGGGGCAGAGAGAGAGGGAGACACAGAATCGGAAACAGGCTCCAGGCTCTGAGCCATCAGCCCAGAGCCTGACGTGGGGCTCGAACTCACGGACCACGAGATCGTGACCTGGCTGAAGTTGGACGCTTAACCGACTGTGCCACCCAGGCGCCCCCAAAGTATAACTCCCTTAATGACTGCATGTACACATTTAGATGTATTTATGAACAAACTAAACTAACATGTTAATCAGTAAAAAGATATAGGACATTCATCCTAGAGAAACAAATTAGAAGCATTCCAAATGTAGATAATTCTGTTTTATGATAAAGAAACAGAAAAAAAATAGAGGTACCTGGGTGGCTCGGTTGAGCATCTGACTCTTGATTCAGCTTGGGTCTCAATCGCAAAGTTGTGGGATCAAGCCTGGCATCAGCTCTGCACTGAGTGTGGAGCCTGCTTGGGACTCTCTCTCTCTCTCTCTCTCTCTCTCTCTCTCTCTCTCACCTGCTTGCATGCTCTGTTTCATTTTCTAAAACTTAAAATAAAAAAAAAAAGAAACAGGATAAAAATACATTCTATTTCCTCTTGGGTTCTCATGTGATACAAGAAGTAATTAAAAGTATTTTTGGACACCAAAACCAGGGACGTTGGCAAAAGCATGGTGCAAACAGAATTTTCTAATAGAGATTCAGAAGAAGAGGTTGGTTGAGGAAGATTATCCCTTGTCCAATCAGCATTTTGCCTGAGGGAAAATAGACATGACATCTTGTGTTAACAAAAGTGTTGTTGATTTAAGGATTATTCTGAAGTATTCTTTTAAATTTAATTCACATCTACTACATTCATACCCTTGGATTTCTCTGAATTAGGAATTCCAAGTAGTCCATAAATATTTTTTTCAGATCACATGGCTTTGAATGATAGTCTGCCACAGCACAGGGATGCTGCAGGGGTCAAGGACACTATGGCTTATTCATAGCTATTTATGAAATTATGCTGAACTAATTATTAGACATTGTTAATTATAAAGACCTGCAATTAGCCAGTTATGATTTGAATTTTGCACTCCTATGATGATTTCTATTCAGATTGAATCACCTAAAAGATAGAAATTTCTCTTATCTTCACATACCTCGATTATAATTAAGAACTAATATTTGTAACCATTATGAAGGTGTCAGAGTAGTTATTTTATCTATATCCCCCTTTTATATCCTTTGACATATACACATTCTCCCCCAGAGAATCAAGCCTCATGACATAAACTGTTGCAGTCAAGCAGCCAGCATGACCAGAATCCTTAGAAGATTCCTGTGGGGGGGAGGGGGCGGGGGGGTGTAGATATTCTGTGCTGCCTGTTCCTGTGAGATAGACGTGCAACCAGTATACTCAGAGGGAAGTCCTATAACATGCTATGACCCTTTATTAACATTATCTATTCATTTATGGAAAGGACCACGGCCTTGCTCATTTCCCACTGGCAAAAACCTTCGCAATTTTTCCTTTACATTAAAAATGCAGTCCCTCTCTTGAATGGAGTCATGAGAAATGACAACATGAAGTTGACTGATGAAGGAAACTGTGGATATCAATTTCAAGGAACTCAGTGATATCATAAAATCCAAGTATTGTTGGGAAGGGCCTGTTCATAGCCAAGTGTCAATAATCAAGAAAAGTCTCTCAGGCCTGGGTGGCTCAAATGGTTAAACATTCAACTCTTGATTCTGCTCAGGTCATGATCTCATAGTTTGTGAGTACAAGCCCCGTGTTAGACTCTGCATTGACAGTATGGAGCCTGCTGGGAATTCTTTCTCTCCGCCCCCCCCCTCCACTCTCTCTCAAACTAAATTAATAAGAATAAACAATTTTAATGTCTCCCAGGCCTCCAAATTATACAGCTCTTAACATTTCATTCTCTCCACCAGATCTTCCTTAACAAAGCGGTGACAATGTGATTATTTGGGGTAAATCCCTCCATGCCTCAATAATTCACTCTCACTTCCCTAATCCTAAATGCATTTGATCACTGCTTGTTCTTAATATAAATATTTCACTTATTCTGAATTATGCATTACATTTTCTACCACTCTATTTCCTTCTATACGTTTCCTGAAGCACCAAAGGTATGTAGAATAATTTGTCAGTTAAGTGCCTAACATGTAACAATTTTTTTTCTCCAAAAACAAGGAAAGATGGAGATAAACATTTCAGCACTGAATTAAGGAAGATAACATAGCTCTTGTACCAAAGAAGTGTAGAGCTATTTTACTGTTCTGAGTAGCACCAGGCAGAAGGAAGCTTATGTCTGGCATTTATTTCTTTAATTGATGATTATTGAGGTGGACTGGCCATGTCATGATGTCTTATGCTTTAAGGACTAGAGTATTTTAAAACATTCTTCCAGGGGTGCCTGGGTGGCTCATTTGGTTAAGCATCCAGCTCTAGCTCAGGTCATGATCTCATGGCTCATGAGTTTGACCCCATGTTGGGAGCCTCACATTGGGTTCTCTGCTGTCAGCACAGAGCCTGCTTCAGATCCTCTGTCCCCATCTCTCTCTGCACCTCTCCTGCTTTTGTGTGTGTGCTTGCTCTAAAGAGTGAATTAACGTTAAAAAAAAAAAACACTTTCTTCCAAAACCTCTGAATTTTTCTGTATTCAATGTTGTATCTCCTTAAATGCCAAAACAGGTTTTTGAAATCTCAAATTATTGATTAACAAAAGTGATTTACTATATTCTAAATTCCATTTTAACAAATAAGCTGGTTATTTTGTTTGCCTTGCCTCCACTTGCCCACAACCATTCTCCACACTTTGTCATGCTCTGGCCTCACCTACCTTAGGACCTGAGCTCTCTTGCTTTCAGCTTTAGATGGAGTCCAGCCAATGTGAATCTCTTCTAGAGATCAAGAGAACAGCAAGAGAGAGAAATCTGACCACATATAACCCCCATTCCCACTCCTACCCTCGTTCAGTTTCTAGAATTGGCTGCTTTCCTCTCTTTCCAGAGTCCTTGTCCAGTCTTCAGCTATACTCCTGGCCCCATCTGTCACCAGGTCTCAGAAAATGAAGTCCCTTCTTTTTCTTTTCCACTAGGGGGACACCAACTGCTGTGGCTACATTCCCTGGTGTTTCATGGGACCTTTTTGCACTTCTTGACCCTCCTACACCTCTGTAAGAGGTTCCTTTTATTAATCCTCTTCAGATAAACGATTTTAAGTGTGCCATCTGTTTCTTAGCGGGCCTTGACTGATGCAGCAAATGCTCCTTGCTTCGTATATATATATGATTTTTTTTTTTTACCTAACATTATGTTGATGGTGATACCTTTAAGCTTCAGGATGTTAAAATTTATTCCACTCTTTCCTCTTTATTGACTATATTTTATTTATCTTTGCATTTCCTAGTCCACATCAACCCCTCAGCACATTGTATCTCTCTTAGGATGTGTTACAGAAATCCTTGTTCAGTTGAACGGAATTGAATTCACACTTAATTTTCTTGTTTTTATTGCATCAGACACCATGAGTAATAACGCTAAGCTGCACATAGATTATTGAGTGACAATCTGCCTACATAACATTAAAACGGTCATTTATATAATCATGTTGCACATTATTTCTTCTTTTTCATTTAGGTGATTTACTTTAGTTATTCTCATGCAGAAACTTAATTAATGACTCTTTTTAAATTAGAAATAGCTCCCTCTGATAATATTTTATAGAGCCATTGATTCTTTAATATTTATGCAAAAATTATAGTTGTCATTTTATAATATGGAAAGACACTTTTAAAAACTATTGTTGAATTAAGGTAATTATAGGGTAAATTTTATATAATCAGGATGTAAGGTCGAGTGGAAGTTACCCCGAGTAGGTGAGGAAAATGATTATTTTGATGAGTATTAGTAATTTGGAGAAGAAAATCATTGTAAAAATTTAATATTTTTTTATAAAAACAGTGATGTATGATCTATAATGATGCTTTGTGGTTTTATGCCTCACTGAATCTTGGCTGCTTTTGCAAGGCACATGCATTATAATGAGCTGCTGTGTGAAAATGACTAATGTTGTGAATACACATTGCATTTAATTGATGTAGCCACATGTCTGAAATAAATGTTCCTTGTAGTGTCAAGTGTAAACCTCTCTAGATTCTTCAATGTGCACTGCCCACATCTGAGTGTAAAAGTAGGAATCTGAAAACTGCAGGTTGCACTAAAATGGAGGGCTGCAAATGCTCACTTCTTTGTATGTCTTCAGCCTATTACTTATGGGTTGTTTGTATTCTAGTAAATCATCTCTGTAGAGAAGCATAAATAACATTCTTCTTTCGCTGTTAAAACCTGCCCTTCCTTCTCCATGGTCTCAGTTGATTTTTGCATCTGCATGTGTCTAGTTTATTGAGAAGACTCAGCTCAGTGGGGAGCAAACATGAAATGGTTTTATTTTTCACCAGTCTTTGCTCCCCTATTGTGTTATGTCAAATTCCTCTTCCCAGCTGGGTAGTGGTCCCTTAACGGCATCCTAGGCAGATACCATAACTCTCAAGACATTTCCCATTACTCAAATTCCATCCAGTTGAAATTTCCAATTGCATTTGTTATACAAAACTTTCCCTTCCAACATCGTGAGCCAGACTCAGGGCTCCTGGATCTATTGGGAAGGGGGCCTGGCTTGCTTTGCCACTCTTACCAGTTCCTTACTTGGGAGCCCAGGGCAGGATTGGTTAACTTGCCTTTGGGCACTTTTGTCCCCCCACTTTTCCTCATGTACTGAGGAGGGGAGAAAGAAAAAAGGAAGAAGAATAGTTTGTCTCTTACCTGACTGGAGCTGTTGTAACTTTCTCTTTGTTGATTACAACTACTTCCTGGGCTGTGGCTCTCCGGTGGGCAGCAGGCATGCATTTGCGGGAGGGCTCTGTTGAGAGGTCTCCCTTCTGCACAATCTCTAGAACCTGATCATGTTCATGTACACCATAGCCTCCTGCTATCTGAGGCCCCCTCACTTGGCTAGCAGTCCTTTTCTGTGAGGTGCTGGGAAGGTGGTTCCCATCGAGCTCTCTTCAAAGATGTGCACTTGACTATGGGAACCAAATACTGAAAGTACAAGCTGCAGTACTAAAATCACCTGTCTCGGTCTTTGGTCTTTTGTCAATCTATTTTTCCTTTGCTTAACTAGATACAGGGAAAATCAGGGATACCCTGCACTAAGGGAAACCAATGAGGTGCTAGAATCTTAGTCTCTGTTAGGGATTCTCTCACATCCCATTTATTTAGCTTGTTTATAAGCGAGGGGGAGATTTTACTTCCCATGAGGCCAAGAACCTATTGGTCTTCATTACCCCTTTCCTCTCTCCTTTCCCTATGGTTTTTAATAGGTAAGGGAAGTCAGGAAGCTGGAGTGATGCTTGTGGGTAGTAGAGCTACTTCACCTGGCTTAGAAAGCTCTTAAGATGACAAGCCTTTACTGTTTGCAGTTCTTTGTAGAATATGGGGTACTCAGATTCTTTATGTTGTTAGCATTAAGCATTAATTGGTAATTTGGAGAAATAGGAAAAATCCCATTTAAGATCATGTTACCTGTTCTCTCATACTCCTGTGGGCAGAGGCACCATAGAGAGATGTTAGCAAGAGTAAAGTGAAATAACCACTATATCTCTTTTCTGGAATCTCTCCAACCTCACACCCTGTCCCCTACTACCTCCATGCAGGGGGTAGTTAATCCCAGAGCTCTGTTAACCAGATCAGTAGAAAAAGTGTTGGGAGGAAAACAGCCACTCAGATTCTAGTCTGATTGCTGCAGAGCTCAGCAGCTCTCGGTGACTTCCCCCTCCTCTGCCTCAGATAATCCATCTTGGGAAATGCAGATGAACCTGCCTGCCCCTACTTATCTTTCAGACTTGTTGGAAGACAAATGAGATAATATCTGAAAACCCTTTGGAAGAAATGTGATATATAAATCTAGGGCGGTGTTATATATGAGACACCACCTTAATCATTCTTCCACCCACTACGAGACGTCTTCGTGCTGTTCTAAATGTAATAATAGAAAGATCCCTGGACTCACCGACTTTTGAAATCATAGTTCCACTTGGCTTTGAGCACTATCTGACTCTATATCTTTAGGCAGCTTATGTCATTTCTTTATGTTTACTTTCATATCTGAAAAATGTACAGCAGAATGATAGTACTTACCCCTCAGAGGTACTGTGAGGGTCAAGTACACAAGAAGTGAGAACAGTTTGTGAGACCTATAATAGACTGAAATATATCTGAGTGTCTATGAATTTATATGCATACAAAATAATAAAGCCCCATGTAATTATATATAACATATCCTTATACTTTTCTGTATGCACACGTACTTGTCACACATATTCCTTCCATTTATGTTAACTACATGGTACCATTGGAAGAGCGGCCCTTGAAATTTCTAAGATTGATATACACAAGTGAAATAGACGATTGACTGTAATTCATTTTTATAGTGATTGGATTTTGCCACAGTTGCCTGTGTGTGTACATGTACCTGTGCATGTAATACCAGACTGTCTTACAGGTTCCTAAATTTGATTCTAAATCTGTACTTTTTCATTTCTCTCCTTTTACCTTTATGTTAAATATTTAATCATCTGTGTTCTCCCCCTTAAGGCGGATTTTTTTATTTTCTGTTTATTGATTCCCAATAGGGGCATGCATAATTTTTACTTGTGTTAACTATTCCAATGCCCCTTCCTACCTCTACTGAAGATTTGAATTTGTGCCAGACACCATATCCGGTTTCCTCTCTCTTTTTTCTTCTGTATCTATGGTTTATTTTCTTAATCAGCCTTATTAAAGCACAGTCACCCTTATTCCTTAGACCAAACTGGGTCCTCACCAGGTGCTGCCTCAAGGTAAAGTGTTATAGGAAGCAAACAAATAGAATGATTTCTTTCCTTTTCTTTTCTTTTCTTTTCTTTTCTTTTCTTTTCTTTTCTTTTCTTTTCTTTTCTATGAGCTACTAAAGTTTCTTACATACAACCTGCAATTCTGGAAATGCCTTTTTAGCTTTCTCACTCTGGTCTGCCTTTCTCCTACTCACTCACCTTCATCTTCTACCTCCATTGAAATAATAATCCTCAACTTCATGGTCAAATTAGGCATGCTCCCAGGAGACCTTCCTACACTCCAGTCATTAGGGATCTCTCCTTCCTCTGAACTCCTGTAGTATCTATTCCATGTTTATATCACCTGCTGCCTTTAGGGTTATTTATGTATATGTTATTCTTTTGTACTAACCTGGTACTTTTTGAAGTCATGTTGTATTTACTGTTATATTTCCCCCATCACTGAGCATGATACCTTAAACAAAATAAATATAAGACCAAAGCCTGTTGACATAATGGATTTATAATATAGTTTATAATGTTGATAAATACCTACAAAATTCATTATTTTATTCATTCTCATGCCCACTATTTGTCTACTGCTGTGATAGATGACAATATATACCAATAAATAGGGCATAAATGTTCATTACTCTCACAGAACCTGTGGAGAAGTCAGATAGACACAAACAAACCAACAGATTAAAAACTGTAATCAATGCTAAGAAGAAATTGGATTTTGAGATATTAACAGGAGGAGATTTAATTTTATAAAGGGTAATTGGGGAAAGCGTCTTTGAGGAAGTGATACTCAGTTGGAAACTTGAAGTCCCTCAGCATATACATCCACTTACATATCATCAACTGAAATCTGCTGGCCAGCTCTAAATGACAAGGAAAGCTGGGAAAATTGCCACGCCTAACAAAACTGGGATTCTGGTAGTAAGGAAGAAGTGGCAAATTAACAAGAGATGGGCAAATCACAGTGTCTGTTCTACCAAAACTATCCATGCCTTTGCTAGAGATTAGGCTGGCCATACAGTAGGATAGGAGTCTTGATAATATTTTAATTTAATTTTATCTGAGTTAGGAAACCACCAAATGGCTTTAAGTAGAGAGACACATAATTCTATATGTATTTTTAAATGATCACTCTAGCTACTATGTGTAATATGGACTAAAGGAGGTTAGGAATGAACAAGTAGAGCAAATGGTGATGGCTGGACCAGCAGAGCAGCAGTGGAATGGAGACAAGTGGTTGTATTTTAGATATCCTTAAGAGACAAAATCAATTATAGACTTAGGAAACAATAGGATAAAGTGGTTAGGTAAAGAGAGGATATCAAGGATGACACTCAAAGGATGTACACAAAAAGTGACACGTATACACTAACGAAATGAAATAACAACCACATAGATGTGTATGTATAAATATATACCCTTGGTGTAAACTCAGCTTCTACAAGAAAGGTACTAATATAGATTTTTAATCACTGTAGTAGGTGTTTCAAACTATTTGCATGGCTATTGGATTTGGAGTCTGCGTTTTCCACCTGACATTTTACAAATGAAATCACTTTTTTTGTGAACTGACATAATTAAAAAGTATTCCATCGCATTGTAGTTACCATAATCATCATCTTTAACTGTTATCTAAAATTATGTTTTCCTTTCTTGTAGTATGTAGATCTCTGACCTGGATCCTGTGGGATTTGTAGATAGATATTATCCCATCACTAAAATGACCTAAATTCTTCACAGCCAGATTATAGTATTAATTATTTTCAGTGTATAAGTAACTACAGTTGGCATTGTAATAGGAAATAGTCTTTGAAAATAAAAATGTCTGAGATGTATTTTTAGGGTGCATTTCTGTGAATTTCTCAGGTTTCAAATATGTTTGCTCCTATAGTGATGATTTTTAAATACCTTGACTGTTGACACCTTTCTATCCAGCACAAAAATACGGATGGCTTTAGATGACCAGCTGCTTCTCAGGAAGACAAAGTAGTAAATATTGTTAATAATCATAAGTGAGAAAATTTTATAACTTCACCTGTTTTATATCTGCTAGATTGGCTGCTTATTCATCCTTCTAGATAGCAGCCTTTGAAATTATTAGCTTAGTTACCAGTATGTGTGAAACATGCTTATATTAACACTAGATCCAGAATTCGTATACATGTTACAAGAATCCTCATCTCAGTATCTGTCTTGGGGGTCATTTTATGATTACAATTACCTCAAATAACATTTCCTTTACTATTTCTTGACAAGCTCCTCTTATAATATGAAATGTAACTCAAAAGAAAACATATTCTAACATTCTAGTATATTTTTTAAAGACTTGAAATTCTTTCTACAATAAATACTAAGTAATGATAGTTATCTCAAGTCCCATTTTTTTAAATGGGCACACAATCCAAACTTAGAGAAAATGGCATTAAAAGTTAAGCATGACCAAATAAACTTGGACATGAAAATGAATTTCTTGCCCAAGAGGGTTATTTTAGCTTCTACAACAAGTTATTACAGTAGGTTATGGGATACCAAGATCCAGAGATCCTTGAAAAAAATTGAATCAGGATAGCACAAAGCTTAAACTAAAGTAGATACAGTCAAGGTATAATTTTTGAGTTAAGAAGTCTTCAATGTTATTTACATGGTGGTGACAAAAAAGGAGAGAAAGGTACTTAATATATTTTGGAAAACATACATAGCGATTTGTTATCTGATAAAAGGTTTCATAATTTTGGTATTTTTGCTACTTTCTTTTTCCATTGCTACAATCAGTAAGAATAAAGGAACTTGTATGGGTGAAAATGGGAAGAATTCCAGGTGATAAACATGAGAGAATACCCAAGTGAAGGGAGAACTGGAAAATGCAAACTGGTAATAGTCATCATAGTAAAACTTACCTCTGTAAGCACTTAAATTGTAGGCATTTTAATTATTTATAGATTTAATCTTCATGACAATAACATGAAGGTAGGTAGGTACTATCATTTTTGTGACATATTTTTACAAATGAAGGAGACAAGGCGTGGTTCCGTTGAGTGTGTGGCCCAGGGTTACGCATCTTAGTTGCTAGTGGAGACCAAAGACAATTAAAGAGACAGGTTCCAGAGCCTGTTCTTTATCAGTCCTCTTTGCCACCTTTTCAACAAAGTAGAAAAGAATACCATGGCTGGAATCTCAAAGGTTATTTCCCAGCACAATGGGCAATATGGTAGATGCACGTGGAGTGTGATGTAACAACGCCAGCAACAGCTACTATATGAAGCCCCTCAGAAGGCTAATGACACTCAACTGGGATCCTTTTCTGAGGGATCTGAACTGATTTTTCCAATTCTATACAGGCTGATCACTGAAGTCAATAGGTCAAAACAGCCACTTAGACAAGGATGTTATTTGTAAAGGCAAGATTACTTGCTTGGCTCTAACGTAGCTTTCTCACCACTGTTCAGTTGAGACACAGCAATTCTGTTTCTAGGTATATACCTGAGGCATCTTTAAGCATGCAGCTTCCCAGACTCACAACTCAAGAGTTTGGGGCCTTGAGAAATGCATTGGCAACAGGTGTTCCATGTCATAATCAGGAGAGTTTGGGAGATGCTGCTCAGTATGGTTCTCAACCTGGGCTGAATGTTGGAGTCATCTGGGAGATTTAAAAAAGTGCTGATGTCTTGATCTGACTGCTTAGTGTTCTAACTTAATTGGTCTCTAGTATAGCTTGGACATAAGCAGATTTTTTAAAGCTCCCCAGTAGATTCTAATGTGCAGCCAAATTTGAGAATCTTTGCTCTAGAGCAAAGCTGCTCAGCCAGTATTACCTACACATTCTTGTGCTAGAAATTGGGAAAGGTTTTCAATCCATTGAGATTTGACTCTTCTCAGCCCTTAGAATGGCCAGGTGTGTTTGGTGAGGCAGAAGTGACTGGTGCACTTTGACTATCTATGAGCAACCTCTTCTCTTTATTGCACCCTATAAATATGATCATTTTGTAGGTTTGTCATGATCTAAAACAGAATGGCTGGCATAGCCCTAGATCTGGATTTTGAACTCTCTAGATAATTATAATGTTCAAGCAGGGTTGCCACACAGTCTCCTAAAATTTCTTTGCAGCATTTTTGTTTTGTATTAGTATAAAATTTCAAGAGATATAAATGCCCATAAACATAAAATGAATAAATAAATTGTATATCCATAGTATTAGGGCAGTTAAAAATGAATGAACTCTTTACATACATTGTAAAAACCAAGACATCTAAAATAAAAACTTACAGATGCACACATATTTACTAAAGATGTAAAACAATCATGGAAACAATAAAAACTAAGTTGAGGATAGTTACTATTTTTGGAATTGGAGGAAGAGAAATGGGATTGAGAAAGGAATCACAAAAAACGTAATGTGTTTATCTGTATCTTTCTTTAAAAAGTAGGACTAAATCGAATATGGCAAAATGTTATCAGATTAATGGTAGGTTTCTGGATATTTGCTATGTTATGTTTTTTTATCCTCTCTAGTTGTCTATGTGTTTGAAATTAATTACAAGTTAGTTAAGAGGTCAGGAAAGAAAAAATTACAATAGACTAAAGCACAAAATGATAAGATGCTAATGCCGGAAAGGACAGCAAAAATGCCCATATTATGTTCATGAATATGAGGGCTTTCCTACAGAAAGGTGAGGTGCCTGTAGATGACATTTGAGTAAAAAGCCATGAGTCATGAGCACTGCCTGACCCCCCCCCCCCCCCCCCCCCCCCCCCCCGCCTTGTGCATTGCTCATGAGAGAGGTGATGATTGCCTCGGCCTCTTCACCTCCAGCTCCTCATCAGGGCTACAGAGTCTGGTCTCTGCTTTCCCCTTGAACCAGGATCCACAGCATTTCCACCTGCTCCCACTTGCCTGCTCAGTCTGCCCTCTCAATCTGGCTCCCTGTGTCTCCTTTCTCAGCCACAACCATAGAATGAGAGTTTTCAATCATATACTCAGCAAAACCCTAGTCTTGCGCCTCCTCTACTTGATTCATTCTGGTTTTCAGCTTGGATAATTTCCATTGTTTAGGTACTTTCATCTTCCTAGAGTACTGACTATGGCTGGAGAAATTTGCGAAACCATGCTGACTGGATTCTCCCACGAAGTCGTACATGTCATCTCAGTTGCTCCAATGTTGCAGTTTGCTTTCCTTTCCATGCTTTGTCACCGCTGTCATGTACTGATCATAGTGAAGTCCCCAGACTCATCAGGTGATCTATCAAAGCATAACATCATTCTCTAGGAACTAGGGTCTAGATAACTGAAAATAGTGAAGGTGACTATGTTTTCCTCACATTGTCTCCTTCTCATTTCAAACATTAGTGTAAGATTTATATTCTTTCCTTACTTGACCCCTGTCTTGGAGATCATATGTCGTCTTACACATGTGAATTGTCTATTGTTGTTCTTGATCTTTTTTCCTCATGGTTGTTGCCTTTAGAATCCTCATCTAGTTTATTCTGGTAGGTGCCTAACCTCTCTTCCTAACCATTCATTTCCTCTGTAATCAACCGTATTCATTGCTATCAGAAAGATTTTCTTAAAAATACCACTCTAGTTATTTTATTTTCAGCTCCCCTTTACCTTCTAAAGTAAGGTAAATTCTTTTATAATCTGTCTGTAAGCTACATTTATGCTCTTTTTTCTCATGAATTTTTTTTCTTTTTAGACCTTACATCCTTATGAAACCAATCACTCATTTGTGTTTGTTTGTTTAATTAACTCACTGCTCTTCCCTCTCCCTTTTTTAAAATTTTTGTTAATGTTTATTTATTTTTGAGAGACAGAGACAGAGACAGAGAGGGAGACACAGAACTCGAAACAGGCTCCAGGCTCTGAGCTGTCAGCACAGAGCCCAACGTGGGGCTGGAACTCAGGAAAGGTGAGATAATGACCTGAGCCGAAGTCGGAGGCTCAACCAACTGAGCCACCCAGGCGCCCTTCTCCCCTTTCCCTTCTATCTAGACTTCCTTCCTCCCCATCTGTCCTGGCAAAAATCTTACCCTATATGTAAAGATGTAGTGCAAATATAACCACCTTTGTACATTTTTTAGATCCCTTAATGGAATATCTTCTTCCCTCGAACTTGGGCTGTAATTTGTCCCTTTTCTCCAGCACTGTATCATCTCATACATGTTTAACTAATTGTGTGAATAGTCCTATGTGTTTTTTTTTGCCCTTACAACCTTAAACATTCTGGAGGATAAAACTGCATAGTTCTCATATTTGTAGTCCTACAGTACCTGTGAAAATAGATACATTTAAAAGAGTATGCATCTTATTGTATCATACTGTCTGTTTCTCTTGAGGTTAAGAAAGGATCAGTAGTAGTAGGATTGATCAAGACTGTCTTTATATAAAAAGGGGTTCTGTCAATGAAATTAATTGACAAAGGTTTAAGGGTCAAACCTTTGATTTTCCTAGCCCCATGTTCTGGTATGCTGAATGGTATCATAAAGTTTGCACGATTAGACACTGCCTGCCTTGGATGTCTTAGTTTTGCCAGAAACTTTAGATTCTCTTTTGTGTTGTAATATAAAGATTCTCTGGGCAGAACTGTAATTGCTTTCCTCAGCTGAGAATGTCATTATTTTTCACAATAGATAAGAATATGTGTTTAATAAATAAACTTACCAAATCTGGTTTATTTTCGGTGAAACCTGCCTGCGTACACTTCTGTCCCTATTGTTATGATTATGTGTTTATTGAGTGCCAGTTATGATGTAGACATTGGACAGAAGCATAATATTGACATGGTTTCTGTTTGTTAGAATTCAAACTAATGAATGATCTGAAAGCATCAATCAATGACCTCTGTCCCTAAGGATATATTCTATTGAAAACAAAGGAAATCAAATTTGCATCTAATTTAACCTCTTCTGTCTTGGGTTGGTAGATTATATAGGACACAGAATCCTTGCAGCTCCACCTATAAAGATGTGGAGTCTATTTTCCCACCCTTGGAATCTTCCCCATCCTTGTGACTTACTTTGACCAGAATCCAACAGGAGTGACTTAATGGGCTTTCTGAACCTCTATTTCTAGAGGCCTCACAACTTCTACTTTTGTCCTCTTGGAATGCTTCGAGCATTATGTAAAAAGCCCAGATGAAAGATCACATGGAGAGAGAGTCCTAGATGTTACAGCTGTTGCAGACATCCTAGCTGTGGCCCCAGGCACAGGAGTGAGGGTATTTTAGAGCATATAGCCCTTGCCAAGCATCCAGCTGACTGGGCTTCATGAGTGAGCCCAGATAAGATGAACAAAACTGTACAGTCCACTCACAGAATCATGAGAAATAATACATAATTAATGTTATAAGGAACTAAATATCAAGATTTTTTTAAGCCGAAGTGGGTAACTGATATACCAGGCTTATGTAGGTGGGTTTATTTAGCTTGATGCTTTAATTTTTTTTAATGTTTATTTATTTTTGAGAGAGAGAGACAGACAGAGCATAAGCAGGGAAGGGTCACAGAGAGAGAGGGAGACACAGAATCTGAAGTAGGCTCCGGGCTCTGAGCTGTCAGCACAGAGCCCAACGCGGGGCTTGAACTCACAGACCACGAGATCATGACCTGAGCCAAAGTCAGATGCTTACTCAGCTGAGCCACCCAGGTGCCCCTAGCTTGAAGCTTTAAACTCTGGAGTGTGCCCATGCAGAATTTCCCATTCATCTAATAGCATCTAAGGTCAACCCAAAATAAAGATCATTGTGGTGAAGATTGGACCTCTCTGAGTTACAGTTTCCTAATTAGTGATATGAGGGCATTGGATTTAATGCATTTAAGATTGTTCTTTGCTTTGTATTTCATGATGCCAGTTAATTTTGATAGTTGGATTTTCTGGAAGAATTGAAATTCATGATTCTAATTTTCTTCTTTTTCCTTTCCCTGAATTGTTCTGGCAAGTTTATTACTTGAGTGTCCAGGATAGATAAAAGTTACAAAATGGAAATGAGTGAGAGTTCTAAGTATATGGGATAACAAGAATCCTCCTCCTCTGCTTTTCCTGTGAAAAGCTTATATCTCCTACATATAGATGGGCTGTGCTTATCCAAACCTGTTCTGAGTTGCCCTGTGCTTATGGATGAAAAGCTGCTGGTAGAGTCAGGAAGATGATTTGTGCAAAGTATCTGTGCATTCCACTGCATTTTTAGGTGTAAGAGTCAGCATGCATATTTGCTGAGCCCCTGTCCCAAGGCTCTAAGAGGACCTGTCACACATTACCCAATATGCTGGATTAAAGGCAGACTATGACTTTGCTGTTGAGATGTTTCTGTTTAGGTTGTTTTGGGCTGTTGTTTTCCAGGTCTCTGCAGCTGACTAGTCACATGCACTTGACTTTAGTTCTCATGTGTTTACTGGATATTTTGGGTTTTGCTGTACGACCTTGAGTGATATTAGGTCAGTGAAATCACTCAGTGGGGAAATGACTTAGATGGCCAAGAGTTATTGAAAAAAATTTCACTTAGCATTGGAAGTAATCTGATAAAGATAAAAATACATAAAATGTTGGTGCCAGAAGGTACTTTAGAAACCATTTAGTGAGGAAAGTGGAACTCGTAGAGCAAGAGGATATGCCCAAATTCACAAAACTAGTTAATGGTATTCTGTGCAGTTTAAAAATAAACACCCTATACTCTCCCTGCATACTATTAGAAATCAGGAAAAGGTCTACAGTGCTATGATATGATGGCCAGGGGAGCAGTAGTGCTGACTATTTCTTTGCATGATATTTCCCCTCAAGAAATTGGAAATGGATAGCTGAGCAAAGGCAATAATTGGATAATCCCGGGTACACCTGAATATGCATGTGTATGTATGTATATGTGTGTATGTATATGTATAGGTACATATATAGATACATACAGAGGTAGGGGTGGAGGTGCAGGGTGGAGTTTGCCAGGGCAGTGATTCAGCCTGCTTGCCATAGAAAAGGAGTAGAGAGCATGAAGAGAGAAATAATCACTTACACTGACTTAGAAACCCTCTGAAAGCTCCAGTCATACAAAACATGGTCCCATCAATGTCCTGGAATCCGACTAGCCAGATCATTTCCTCTTAGGGGAATGGAGATTTCTCCTCTTTTCCTGATTTAGCCTTTGGGAAAATTAAGGTAAAGAGCCTAGAGTTCCCCCTAGAGGCTAATATTTATACACACAACTTAAAAAAAAAATGAAAACAAAAAACAAAACTGCAGTATATGGGTCTTAGTGTTTTTAAGGTTTTGATAATTCCCTGATGAAAATATTGGCATGATATCTATTCATTACCTTTAGAGATTTTAACAGGAAGTAGGTAGCATATTCACAATTGTATCTCATCAGTTAAAGATGGAAGACATAGATACTTTGATGTTTCTTTTTTGATGAACATTAAAAAAATATATTTAGTTTGTGACTGTTGAATGTGTGCTCAGTGCTAGCACATTTGGGTTCTGTGGTCTAAGGTATCTGATAATCTCTGAAGTCAAGTAAATGGGGGTTTGGTTATCTACAGAGCAATGAACTGGGAGCTATATTACCAAGCTACTCTGTTCATAATCGAATAGGCTGCTTGTCATCAGCTAAAGCTTCCATGGATAATTTGGCACATCACCGTTGTACGATGTTGCCTCTCACGCAGTGGGCTGTGTCCATCAACTCACACAGGCAACTCAGATGTGGTCATTTAACATCAGTTTCTCAATGGCCAATCCTGACAATGTTGGGACTACAAAAGGGGGGTTGCTCTTTCATAGGTATATAATTAATTGTCAGCAATTAAGAGAGCTGGAAGGGTTTCTTTTGTTAGTTTTCTCATTTCTTTGTTCCCTGGTAGTGATATGCCATAAGCCACTAAAAGAGAAGTGAAGTTTGATCATATTAAATTAGCAGATGAATTTGTTAAATTCCTGGTGAGACATAAGAACATATGGCTTGGGAATATTTTCTAGTGTAGAAAGTAATATCTATATTTATCTCTATGTTTTGCTTTTATTTTTGTGTATTTTGAGAGAGAGAAAGAGGGAGGGAGTGGGGGAGGGGCAGAGAGAGAGGGAGAGAGAATTCCAAACAGGCTCTGCACTGTCATTGTGGAGACTGGCACAGAGCTCAATCTCACAAACTCAGGAACTATGAGATCATGACCTGAGCCAAAATCAAGAGTCAGATGCTTAACTGACTGAGCCACTCAGGTGCCCCTCTATATCTTTCATAGTGATAATTTCATCTCATAGAATATTTTAATATATTTATATAGCATAGGTAGTACAGATGCAATTGTACTTTTAATCTTTGTTTCTTCGCTTTTCAGTCGTGGGGATCTAGAAAGAAATGAGGGAAGAACAAGAGTTGATGTATTTGCTTTTGTAGTTTCTGTTTTTACATTTTTGCTGCTGTCTTAATGCTGCCAATTTTGGAAGAAGGCCACTTGGGAAGTATTTGTGGTGCTGTCTTCAACTTGATTAGGCTTTGCTGCCAGGGCCTATCGTAAAGGAATTCCTATAATTTACAGGAACACAAAGCAGCTTTTAGAAGCACATTCACTGAACAGGCAGGAGGAAAAAACATACTACTTGGCCAACAAGAGTAAGGAAGCCCGTGTCTGGAAAATCTTGCCGAACGCCCCATCAGGAAATATTCATTACTTTCATTTTAAACAGCAGCTTCCAGGATCTGTTTTTATATTTATAGAATATTTGGCAGCAAGCAAATGCAATACTGAGAGCTACGTTTTATTTAGTATTTTGCTTTTGCTTTTGCAATTCCACTGTTAAAGCTACATAGAAAATAATGAGCTCACAAGTATGGTTTTGACATTCTTCAATGGGCTCAAATTTAATGGATCATGCTTGTTTGTTATACTATAAGAACGAAAATACATCTTAGCCCAAACTCTGAATATTTTTTAGAATGGGTTGAAATTAAAGAACTTTTCTGTAAAAATTAACCTGGGACTTTGTATAAAAATCTGACTTTATATAGCCATATTCATCTGGGCCATTATATACTTTCTACCTATGTTGTTCCGTTGTATATGCAGCATATCTATGAGAAGTACTGGGATTCGGTTGATACATGGAAGCATTTTTGATGGAAAGAATGCCAAGATTGGGGTTCGAAGATGGGAGTTCAAGTTCCAAGCTTTTCTTTCCCAGGGTTAAGATGTTATTTTGTGAAGTAAGGACAATAATGCCAGCTCTCCCTGCCCATGTAGGGTCATTGAATCAATCAGGACCCAATCCAGAGACAGAGACCACACCCATTATTTGACCGTAGAGAGTGAACACATATTGAGCACTGAATATAAGTGATCAAGTAGGCATAATGTTTCTATGGGACAAGACTATCACAAAGGTAGAAACTACAGGAGGTGGCAGCCACTTCAAGAGCTGGAAGAACAAAGGAATGAGTTTGAAATTACTAAAATATAGAACCTTGGAGTCAAGGAGCAGGAGAGCTAAAATGAGCTTGGACCAAATATCCCACTCTGTAGAGGGAACACCGGCAGGCTAGCACTCCCATCTCTGAGAGGGCTCAGTAGGGCTGCAGATGTTGCACTCATTTCACACTGGTTTTGGCGTATGCTGCAGAAAGGAACAGTTGCTCCCTGTGTAAAGAAGTATAGGTCGAGTGATGTTCTGGAACTGCAAGAAGACTGGCCCACAGGAAGGACAGCCTTCTTTCTCCTGCAGCTTTCTCAGTCTCCGACTAGCATTTCCTGGTAGAAGAGCCTAGCGTAGAGCCAGCTGGAAAAACAAGACTATGGTTTTGAGAGGCTCAGTCCCGGCATCACAAGGTAGAGTGTAGACAGTGGATTTGGAGGTGAGAGGTAATCAATGGCACAGTTGTAAATAAAATTGCATTGAAAATTGAGATACAGATATAGAATATAATTTTGCAATGTAAAGGAAGACTTTTAGTATCGTTAACATTTTGCCCTTCTAAATCGTGGAAAACAGTTGTGGCTTAGGTATCCTTAACTGACTTCTGTGTTATCAAACGTCTTACCAATAGCAGGGCACTTCATATTGATTCCATGCAAGGGCACTCTTAGGATCGAGGCTCAATGGCTTCTGAATGATATGCTTATTCTGCTCTAATAAAGTAAGAATTAGAGCATTAATGGAGAATGAGGTGAGTCTAGGGTAAGGGGCAACTGGGTGAGAATTTGAATTACATTAATACTGGTGATGTATAAGAGAAACTGGTGTAGGCTTTTTTGTTCATTTTGCCAAAGAAAATACTTGAAAGAATGTTCAAGAAGAACAATGTTGCATGTTATGTGTTATGTGCTCTGATTGATCTTTAAAGTATCTTAGAGTGGGGCGCCTGGGTGGCGCAGTCGGTTAAGCGTCCGACTTCAGTCAGGTCACGATCTCGTGGTCCGTGAGTTCGAGCCCCGCATCAGGCTCTGGGCTGATGGCTCAGAGCCTGGAGCCTGTTTCCGATTCTGTGTCTCCCTCTCTCTCTGCCCCTTCCCCGTTCATGCTCTGTCTCTCTCTGTCCCAAAAATAAATAAACGTTGAAAAAAAAAATAAAAATAAAAATAAAGTATCTTAGAGTAATGGTAATTAAAACATGGACACTAATTATTGAACATAAAGTGTGACAGTGATGCCACATTTATTATTTTGCTTAGATAAATCAAGGGCATATCGTATGTTCTTGATGACGTAGCATATCCCTGAATGCTCATAGTAGGGCTGATAGAATAGGCTGTTCTTAACAGTGGAAAGCAATATTCAACCCCAGTTCTTTAGCCTCACATTTCATGGTAATTTTTTTCTGTGGCTTAATTGCATTTAGAGCATAAGAAGTAGCTTTGATTGTGGTGGTAACAGTCTGGTTCCTACAGCATGGTTATTTTTAGTGCATTGAGTATCTTAAAAAGACCACTTGTTTCTGTTTTACATTTAAGAGAATAAACAGATACTCTGGTCAGATACTGATGATGATTGCTTTTTTTTTTAACAATTTCCCTGGCAATCCTGATTTCAGGAAGATCTAGAATTACTTGAGCATAAAATTCTTTGTCTATTTTTAAATGATCTGAAAAATAAAGAAGAAATGTGCGATTCCTTGATTACTTGGCAGTGGTGGGGGAGGGTCTAAAGATATGATTTTGAGGTGCCTAAGTGGCTCAGTTGGTTGGGCATCTGACCCTTGATCTCAGCTCAGGTCATGATCTGGAGGTTTGTGGGTTCAAGCCCTGTGTCTGGCTCTACACTGTCAGCGTGGAGCCTGCTTGGGATTATCTCTCTCCCTTTCTCTCTCTCCCTCTCTCTCTCTGCTCCTCCCCTGCTTGCATGCACTCTCCCTCTCTCCTCTCCCCTCTCAAAATAAATAAACTTAAAAAAAGATGCAATTTTTACAAAGGAAAATTTTTGGTATTACATTCAATGTGTCCTTTATTGCTCACAAAATCTCCCACTTCAAAGAGTATTTTGTCAATGCACAATAAATCTTTAAAAAACATTTTATTTTTGTAAATTATTGATGTTGAAAAAGTCTATTTTATATTTTCAATTAAATATAATATTCTTATGTCTCCTTAAGAAAATGGAAAAGCTGATCCATAAGATTCTCCTAGTGTCCAAATCTCTTTCTGTTTTTAAGTTATTTGGTAAGGGGGTAGGTAGTTTGACTTTTACTCTCTTAGAGGAACTATTAGTTCTAAGCTACTATGTGAAAGCAGATTTTTCTTCCCAAGAATCCAACTTACAAAAAGAGTATAACAAACAATACGAAAAAATGGCATCCCTTTAATGTGATCTTTCTCTCCCCACCCCCATTTGGAAAATGATTCACAAATCTTGCTTTTATCTCTTGTTTATGAGTTGTTCTTATTCTCTGAGGGGAAATAATAAGAGGTATGTCAAGGATGAGGTATCTTCTAAGACGTCAAAATTATGTCTAAAAAAAGACAGACTGCTGGTCATTGACCCGAGTTAATGTACTTTAACTCACATTGTGAATAAAGGTCTATCATCATAATAATCTTGGCTACTACACAGAATATGTAACAATAGCTAATAAAGAGCCAAATGTGGTAGACATTTGGAAGAGGAACAGAAAAATCTTTTTTTCCAAACGAGTGTAAAAACATGAGGAAAATAACATCTGCTCTGCGTACCTCATTGGTGCTGGCAAGGCTGAGCTGTAAATACCAGGTTCTCAGAGCATCAGCCTCCAGCTCCCTGCATTGAGCTGGCTGTGAGGTGCATGACATCACTTTTGTCTGTGGCAGAACAGCCCCTGGGAGTAGGCATTCACTGAAGTTGACATAGGAATTCTCATAACAGATAAAGCTTTACTCTGCTAACCTGCTGTGGCTTACAGGGAATGACCCTTATTTCAAAGTGCTCACTAGGGGTATTTTAGACAACTGCTGCCCTGGGTTGAGCCAGTTCTGGTTTGCCACCCTGGAGCCATATTACTTTAGATGCATGTGTCGCTAAGCTCATACTGAGAGAGAGATTCTTTCATTTCCTTATATCCCATATTTGCCCTTGTTAGTTGTAAGATGGGAAAAAAAGAGAGAGAGAATAGAGAAAAGGTCTTCTACATGCTGATGATTTCCAATGACTCCTTAATCATCTATATTGAGAAAGGATCCGAAGGCGCGTCAGGTAGCTTGTACTGGAGCTCCAGAATTAACCTGATTTGGGTCCACAATTGACTGGTTAATGATACTTCCTCTAAGGCAAAATATTCCCAAAATGAAATATATTCCTTAAACAAGACCAAGAACTGAAGTGACTGGATGATGGGTGCCTTAACTTCATTAAAATGGCAAAAGTCAACTCATTTCTCATCCTCTGCCAAGAGAATTAATGATGGAGAAATTGATCAGGGGCTGATGGAAATAATGCTTCTCCTCGTGACCCGTTTGTAGTGGCAGGGCTGGGTTAGGACTCTTTGCAATGCCCCCTCCTCAGATTTAATGCCCTTGCCTCACCCCACCCTATGTCATAAGTAAAGGCTTCAAGACAGAAGAAGAGGATGCATCAGATGAAGCTCATAGTTTATCTTTGTTATTGGTGTGCACTTTGCCTAAATGTGCAGATGTGTATGCAGTCACATAATGGAGTTGTGATTTTGTTTCATAATTATACAGCAAAATTTATGGATTATTGTGTTTAGATATTCTCTCATGTTTTTGATAATTATAGTTCCCTGTCTTCTCCTTTCCTTCCCTCAGATGATCAGGAAATTGTTGTGATTTAAGATGGGGATATTTAACCTCCAAATAGGAGTACTGTAACCCTGTTGCTACTCGTTAAAGAAGATTGTCCCCTATTGCTGAACTACCTTTGTTATTATACATGGACCTAAATCTAGATGAAAATGTTCATCTAGTGGATTCTTTCCCTGTCTCATAAATGCTTTTGTATTTCATTTTCAGTCTTTTGCATTATGCTATCAGAGAGGTCTCAGGAGAAAAGTTCACATGGAAATCATTTGTTCAGTTATTTTAATCAATTATTTTATATCTTGTTTTTATTTTATTAAAAAAATTTTAATGTTTATTCATTTTTTTTTTTTTTGAGAGAGAGAGAGAGAGCACGCGTGCAAGTTGGGGAGGGGCAGAGAGAGAGGGAGACACAGAATCTGAAGCAGGCTCCAGGCTCTGAGCTATCAGCAGAGCCGGATTCAGGGTTCAAATCCATGAACCGTGAGATAATGGGCTGAGTCCAAGTCAGATGCTTAACCGACTGAGCCACCCAGGTACCCCTAAATCATGTTTTTATTGAATTTTAATATTTTTCACTTTGATTTGTCCAGTTTGGAAGTGAAAATAATAGCATTGTTGCTAATTCAACTAACAGCGAATACATTAATTTCATTGTGAATTTTTTGACCCTGAGGCACGTGCTCAAACAAGTATTGACTTGGCTACTCCAACCTTCACTTTGTGTGTTAGTCGTGAAGCAATACTTCCAGTGTTTCACAGTGATAAAGGGCTATACTTTCCACTCAGAGCACTGGCCAAGTAATAGGTAATTGGAAAGTTTGTAGTACTTTAATCTGAAAAAGTAATGCATACTCACCCTGACTCTTTAAGACTCTCCTTATGGAGGCGCCTCCGTGGCTCAGTTAAGCATCTGACTCTTGGTCTTGGCTCAGGTCATGATCTCGTAGTTCTTTAGATCAAGCCCCACATTGGCCTCTGTGCTGGCAAAGCACTCTCTGCCCCTCCTCTCTCTTTCTCTCTCTCTCAAAATAAATAAATAACCATTAAAAAAAAAACGAAGACTCTCCCTATGTTATCCCTATTAAACAGTTAGGTGAAGAATTTTAGTCCCATTGGCTGGCATATAGTAGATAATCAATAGATATTTGTCAAATACCTATTAACATTGAAATTAAAGTGACATCAATCTTTTATTTAAGTACTCATTTGGCTGATTTGAAAAATATGTTATTTACCATATGGACTTACAATAGAATAGCATTAAATTAATTAAATCAAGTGAAATAAAATATCAAATGTGGTTGCATATCTAAGCATTTCAAGACCACACGTTAGTCAGCAAAGTGGTGGCTTCAATGTTCTTGTAAGGGCTTGGCACAAAATAAAGTGTAAAATTAAAGCAACTGTAGAACTTAGGGAAACATGTATCTTTAAACCTGTTACATCCGGATCAGTCATGAAACTAGATCTGGTCAGTGACTGGGTAGCCAGATCAGTGGCTAGGCCTTACCTTCTGTGTCCTTTCAAGTGGGGAGGATTCTATTTGTGGTACTTGCTCTGCTTCTTAGCAAGTTGTTGTGCAGCACTTGTATGCTACTGCTACTCAACACTGCACCTTTATTTTTATTTTTTTTAAGCTTATTTCTTTATTTTGAGAGAGAGAGAGAATGAGAGAGCATCAGTGTGGTAGGGGCAGAGAGAAAGGGAGAGAGAATTCCCAGCAGGCTACACGCTGACATAGCACGGAGCCCAACACAGGGCTTGAACTCATGAACTGTGAGATCATGACCTGAGCCGAAATCAAGAGCCAGATGCTTAAACGACTGAGCCACCCAGGCGCCCCTCAACATTTCACCTTTAAATAAAGGTATTGGAAGATTCCAATTTAAGCCAAACGTTTCAATTATTTACATAGTGTAGGTTTGAATTATTTAAGATTTGTCTTAATTTGGTCTTTCTTGCTGAGTCGGTAGAGCCATAATTCTGTTTAGAAAAAAAATATTTTGTTAAACAGCCCCATGACCTCTATTATAATTTTTTTTAAATATTCTTCATTCTTCTCGTGTTCTTGGCTTTAATTTACACTTTTTGATTATTTGCTCATGCAAACAGTACCTTTTACCTTCTTTGTCTTGTTTATCTAGTTTGGTTTATAAAAGAGACTTTTATCCTTTTCCACATCATCCATGTGTCTGTTTTTTCTAGTCTCGTCTCAGCTTCCATTATTTCATGTTATTTAATGTATGAGGACATTTGCCTTTTTGATACCTTCTGGAGGCCTTCTCATTCCCAAAGTCTTCTTAAATTATTGAGTGATAGAGAGCAAGAGTCAAAAAGAAGAAAAGTGATATGGAATAAAGCTAATGACAAGTTTATCTTACAGTCCTAATGCTTAGATTTAATTAGGAAGCCCACAGGGTAAATCTATATTCTTCTCCTCTTGGAATAGAATGAGAGTATGTTATTTATGTTTTATTTCATAAATTCCTAGGTTGCAGAGACGACGTCTATTTAAATTAAATGCCCAGCTCAGCACTATATAAAATGATGATAATGATGTCTGATAAATTAGACCTATTTCTACTGTTGTTTGTTTCTTTCTACAATTCCATTTCATTGTTTTTGTGACTATATATGCATGACTTAATGAGTTATAACTGCGTGTTTGCATAAGCAAACTGAGGTGGACGGCTGAGGTGAGAAACAGTTTGCTCAAGCTGCCGCAACCACAAAGGAGAAAAAGGAAGATCAAGAAACCATTTACCCAAAAATTCACTTACTATGCTAGGTATACACTGAAGAAGAAGCATTAGCAATTGTAGGGAAAATGGACAATTGTAAACCCCAATCTGTGTAAGCATAAACCCTCTATTTTCTTTGGTTATTCTGGTTCTTGTGATCATTGTTAAATTAACTCAGATGTGATTCATGGTGAATGTTTTCTTATGAAGACAACTGGAATTTATGGGAACTGAACTATTTAAGTTTGACTTGAATTAAACGGATTCTCTACCTCTGCTCAGATTCTACGCTTTCTAATTAACGGGGCTGCGATTCATGGTTCGATGTTCCACCAAGTAGTTGCTTGTATGCCTGTGTACCATTTCCATTCATGTGCACTGAGTGATGTAGCCACATCCCGTTAGCCACAGCTAGCATTTGAGAGCCTCCTGTCACACTTTTATGAATGTAGAGCATGCACTGTTCTCTGAACCTTTTTCTTGTCACTATTTTTCAAATGCTTAATTTTTCAACATTATTTCCCCTCACTATGGCTTTTTTTAAATCAGAAAAGAATTCTCTGATAGTCACTATAGATTCTTCTCATCAAGAAATGTCTTCTTTTTCTAGAAGTCCGTCACCTTTAGAGTGTTTTGTAATAGAGTCTAATTAGTTATAAGTACATCTGCTACTATGCAATGTCACTTCTTTTACTAAAGAATAATATTATGACTTTGTAATGCACAGATGCCTCCATAAAGATTTTTTTATTGTGCATATTTCCCCAAATATAAATGAGTTAGGTGCACTTCAGTATTATTAAGTTGTGAATTTAAGACTGCATGGAAATAAGTGGAAACAAGCAAAGTTAGCTTAGAATAATTTAAGGAGAGCTTATAAAGCAATCTACAACTCAAATGAGGTGATAGATACCAAGAGAACAATGTTTTATTTTAAAGTACTCCAGCTAGAGAAAATATTGTTGTGTGGTAACTGAAATGACACAAAATGACAAAAGAAATGTGGAATTTAAAGATTATTTCATATCTTTATGTTTTAAAGAAAAAATATCAACATCTTAAGTGATGTGTTTATCACATTGCCAAACAAAGTTATGTTCTTGTTTCTTGGATGACTGATGAGTGTATTGCTGGAAAAGGAGTTGATTTTCTTGCTTTGTCTGGTATCTTTTTCCATTCATGTAAATTTATTTGTAGATGCTATATAATTGTGAACTCTATGATTATGCTGAACAGACATGATGGAAATAGGAAAACTTGCCACATTTACATTTCCCATTATGATGCCATTTTTTGAGTTGCTAAACTCAAACCAAACTGTAGATTGGGTAAAGGGCCCCTAAAACACTTTATATAGATTATAGAACACGAGTAAAGGAAATGGTTCCTTTTACTACAGACAAACAAAGTGTCAAGGAGATTAAGTGGTTTGACCTAGTTTACAATTAGTTAGTGGCTGAGCTATCACTAATAGCTAACTGTTGGACTTCATCGGCATACAAGTTGATGAGGTAAATGCCTCAGAATATAGGGTTAATAAAAGGAAGCATAAAAGACATTTGGGGTGCTTTGGGGCTGTTAGTCATTCTTCCCAATTAGCTAGGATCTCTGATTATGAAATTCATATTTAAAATACAGGCAAAACTCTAATTTCCCATTTTAGTGAAAGGCAAGTTTCCATTAGTTTGATTTATTATAACATTTCAAGTATTTTTCAAGCCTTCACAGGCATAGGGATTTATATGAGCTCAGAAGCAAAGATATTCTTATAATCCATTAAATAAATGTTTATCACTTCATCTCTAGAGTACCAAAATCTTTGTCATTACAGAATATGAAATATACCCCTTGGAATGGGCTACATAGTCTACTTAGTTCTTGAGATCCTGGTTAATTTGCCAGTTAGGATATCAATTTCAGTGGTTCCTGTGTGAGTGGTTATACTGGAAAGCATCCTGTTTGCTCTATAGGAATGAACTGAGACTATAAAATTCTTTCCCATGGCCTTCTACACTGCCGATATTCAAATGTCTTCTAATTCATTGTTTAAAGTGACAGGATAGAAATGAAATCCTTCATCTTTTCACTGATGATTTCTCTTCTAATGAAATTGAGGGATGGATGAAATATTACACTTTTAGGTTAATGGTGTTGATTTGTACTTGACACACTTAAAGTACTAGTCGTTCTTTGCTTTGCCTTTCTCCAACTAATAACAGGGTTTCTTTCCAAATTTCTTTATGATAGCATTCACTTATAAAAATGGTTTATAGAACCTTTGGAATGAGGCCACTAACTATTCTAGCTTTAAATGCATCCACACAAGTAATAATCCATTCAGTGTTGGTACTAGCTTTTTATTGGTAATTAAAATGATCTGAAATCAAAATGAGAGTAATAAATAAAGCTCAGTTTCAAGATCAAGGCAGTAAGGAAGATAGTTCAGACTGCCATTAAAGAACATGAATGCTTTTTCAGCAGATTTCTCTATACAAAATGTATGAAGTCTGTTTTGAAATTGTTATATATTATGAAAATGTTCATATTCTTACATACATTTCCCAGTAATTTTAATTTAACCCTTTGTGCAAATATGCAGCCGTTCTTATATTCTGGCAGAAGAAGCAATTGTGTTTTTGGTGTGGCTCAAGCTTTTATAAGATATCCTACTTTGAGGTAGATTCTTTAATCCTCACCATACCTAGCTACTAGGAAAAACTGAGCATGTAAGAGCTGAAAGAGTGTGGGGGGAGAAAAGTGGGGAGGGCTTGAAAAGATGAAGAGAGGGGCTCAAGATCAATTTCTTCCATTTCTCCATTTTGTTTACTGCTGTTCCAAAAATCAGATGTAATAAAAATGAATTTGTCAAGTTCTTGGTCAATCAGTACTTTCTCTGATTGCATTTTCACTATGAACATCGGTAGAACTCACCTCTTCCTAAGGCTTTATCTGGTGTTCACTCTTCTGAGATTTAGCTTTCTTGTATGCTAGCAGTGATAATATTACTGCTTATTTTTGAGAGCTATCCATGAGTAAGATCCTGGATGTACGTGTTTAAAAAAGTATTGCATTTAATGCTCACGACTATTCCGGGAGGTTCTACTATTTCCGTTTTACATGTAAGGAATCTGAGGATTAGGTAAGTGTATAACAAATCATCACGGACTTAGCATCTTAAAATAATACATATTTGTTTCACACTCTTTCTCTGGATCAGGACTTGGGCTTCACCGAGTCCTCTGCCCAGGGTCTACAGTCAATGTGTTAGCCAGGGTATGATCTCATCTGGAGGCTCAACCAGAGAAGCATCTGTGTCCTCACTTATTCTGGTCCTTGGCAGAACTCAGTTACTTGTGGCAGTACAACTGTGACCCTTAGATTTTTGCCATATGAGCTTGTCCAACATGGGCATTGACTTCATTGAGTCTACAAGGAGGATCTCTGGCGCCAGTCTGCTAAAAAAAGGGTATTATGTAATGTAATATAATCACAAGGTGATATCTGATCATCTTTGCCATGTAATATAACAATCACAAGACTAACATTCTGTCACCTGTGTCGTATTCTAGATTAGAAGCAAGGCACAGGTCTTGTCCACACTCAAGGCAAGGAGCATACAGGACAGGAACACCAGGAGACAGGGATCATGAAGCCACCCTGAGGTTTGCCAATCGCATTAAGTATAAATTAACCAAGGTCACACAGCTGCTGGGATTCATAGCTAGATGTTACTAACTTAAATACCCATGTATTAACTACTATATTTTCCTATCTACATAAAATACAAATAACATGAAATACAACCATGTGGGCTTGACTGCATGTGGTTCAATAACTTTATAAAGGGTAACTTAAGTGATGTAATTTCTACATTTGGGGACTTTCTTTTTTTTATGTTTTTATTTATTTTTGAGAGAGAGAGACAGAGACAGGGCACGAGCAGGGGGAGGGGCAGAGAGAGCGGGAGACAAAGAATCCCAAACAGGCTCCAGGCTCTGAGCTGGCAGCACAGAGCCCGACACAGGGCTCAAACCCATGAATCATGAAATGGTTCCATGAGCCGAAGTCGGATGCTTAACCAACGGAGCCACCCAGGCATCCCATGGGGACTTTCTTAATCCTCCTTCACCCCTTATGTGTATGTTTTATCACATCTGCTTAGAAACATAAATGAGTGTAGTATTGACTTAGACACCAAATAACACTGTCATAAAGAGACTCACTTTTGTTTTCAATAAAGTAAGGAATGGGGTCAAGGGAAAGAGGAAAGTGGCTTTCCCTCAAATAAGTATATTTATATGTTTGCTAGTAAGCCCACTAGAACTGTGTAGTGTTTATCTGTTTGAAAAGCAGATCTTCATTTTTTCCTCAGAATCTCTGTAAAATAATGGCAAATGCATCACGAACCGCACGTTAAGTTCCTGGAGTATGATGTTGCAGCTCTGAGGTTTTAGGTTCTTTTATTTAGGAGTGGAGATGAAAAAAATGGGAGATCTACAATTCTGTTTTTTTCCAAATGGTAAAGACCAGTTAGGGAAAGCTCCTCCATGATTTCATGCCTGCTTTAGGGGCCTTCGGATCACTTTCTATTCAGTCCTGTCATTGATTGCTAACAGAGGGGAGGCATAAAGCGAGAGGCTCCTCTGTGCTGTCAGGCTAAAGACAATGACCTTGCATGCAGTCCTGGTTTTTAAAGAAGGGGAAGATCCTTACTCAGAGGGGAGACAGTGACTGCCTCTCATATCTCCTGTTGCCCCTGCTACAGATATCCTCAATTTAAGCCTTCCTGTCTTTTTCCTGTGAAAATTAGGCTGCCTTTCCTGTAGGTGAACAGGAAGAGCTCCTACTGCTGTTCCCTTCACCAGATACACCTTATGTATTTCCAGGTAGTAATTTCAGTTTAATAAGATCTCTGTTTTTGATGTGCTTTCTGTGATATTAAATATACCCTAGCTTGGAGGGACTTTCATTTCTGTAGTATATAAATAATAAGGCTTTGTGGTTAAGAAGACCGTCTTGTAGCTGAGAAATGAAAATATTTCTTTGTAGCACCCTGAGGTATTCATGTAGCTAATTTAAATTTGTTCCTTTGCTTAATAATTGCTTTTCAGTTCTGCATGAACTACAAATAAGAGGGAAACGTTGTGTTATTTAATACTGTATCGAAGCATGAGAAAATAAGAGATCTATACAACACGGAATAGATAAATAAGCACCAACCGAACTGCCTTTTTTTGAGGGAAGGAGAAAAAAAAACAGATAAAGAAAAAAAAAACTGAATGAAGTTCAGAGCCAGGATTCATGGGGTCACTTGAAACATATTTCACTTTCCTACACTCAATAATGTCCTCTTTGGTTGCAAAATATGGTAGTGAGAATGGATGAGTTAAGCAAGAAGGTGTGAAGAATTGTGGGAGGTAAGTGCTTTCCCCCACCCTTCTGAAGGCTATTCAGTGGGCAGATAACTGGGTTCTACAACCTGGTGCCGTCCAAGGAACCCATCTTTCCAAGGGGAAGAATAATTTTGTCCTAATTATGTATTATATTCCCAGGACCCAATGTAATTGTTGTGCTCCCTGATTAGTCTGTTAGCTCCATAGAAAAGAGTCCTTGTACTTCTCTGTGCTTTATGTATAAGCCCAGGAAAGCAGCACTTCCAGTAATCTACCTTAATGCTTTGTTTTGCTTCTCTTTTTGCACACAATCATGGCTATTAAGTCTGTATCAGTCACAGTCCCAATAGGAAACAGATGGCACTTGCAAATTAGGTTAATTCCAGGAGGGTTTATTTACAAAGGGACTCTTTGCAAAGTAGAACCACAAGAAGTAGTGTTGTAACCTGGTTTAATAATGGTAAAGCTATTATCACTCCTAGGTCTGAAGGAGAGAAGGTGGGGGCAGCTTCCAGAAAATACACTTGAGTGGAGGCTAGCCTGGTCCAGGGGCATGGCTGGCCATAAGCTACCTTGCAGGAAGAGAGCCAAGGGCTTATATATTCTGACACCTTTTTCCCCTCTGGGGCCTTGAAACTGTTGCCAGGGCTCACACCATCAGAACGCAACTGAAAGCCAGAGGACAAGGAAGCCCCCCTTAATGTATTCCACAGAGCTTACTTAGCCTCCAGAGATAGAAGGACAGGATAGAAAAAGGTGGAATATGGGATCTAGAGCAGCAAAATAGGATCTGGCACATTTGGTAAAAATTCCAACATATGGAAATTAGAACCTTGAAATGCAAGTTGTTTTTATGGCTTGTGATAATCAAAGTGCATTAATAGAAATATATAATACTAATGAGGCATTTAGGCTTTGAGAGCCTTATTCTGTTGAGTTTGAAAGGTAGGAAAAACAAAAAACAGCCTGCTCATTAGTTGGGCCAATATGAAGGCAAATGAGCAGATCTCTGTATGCAAGCTGTGTTACTTTCTTTCTAGGTTGCCAGTAATTATAAACTACTAGGACAGTTAGATGGCTAGTCTTTCATGTGACACTTAATCAACTGAATTTTTTTATTAGAGTATTTGTTAGGTATCGGTCAGCATCGAGGTATTAGAATTCTATGGAAGGCAAGGTTTCAGACATATGTGGAGAGTTTTAAAAGCATTTACAAAGCAATACGTTGACAGTTTGGGGATTAAATAGTTGAAAGCAGGTATATAAGTGCTGATAGATCACTTTTCGAATGCAAAATTAGAGATCCTGATATCAGATACATTCTTTTAAAGGTGTATGATTATATACTACTTTTTCCTCACCTTATCCTAATGCTTTCAAATATGAACATTTAGCAAAGTCAGGTGAAAAAGTCACCATAAAAAGTGAAAAGACAGGCTACAGAAACATTTTCAACACATATAAATTACAAAAGACTAAGATCCACTGTATATGTAAAATGTGTAAAGGACACCTATAGATAAGACAACTATGAAAAATAAGAAAAATAAGACAAATACCTATAGAACAAAACGGCAAAAGGTTTGAATCAGCACTTAACAAAAGAGATGGCTTAAATGACTAATAAACATTTGGAAATCAAACTTACTAGCAAGCAGAGAAATGTTAATTAAAATTATGAAAAGGTACAATTACATATCAATTGTTGGCAAAAAATTTAAAAGTCTAATAATTTCAAGCATTGATAAAGATGTAAGATTTGCATATGGTTGGAGGTAAATGATATAAGCATTTTAGGAAACGATTTAGCTTTCTTGTCAAGTTGAAGATGTGATCTCTAAAGGCCTAATAATTCTTCCCTTAGGTAATTACTCTAGAAAGTGATTCATACATGTGTTCCAGAATACACACACAAGAATTTCATAGCAACAATTCGTTCTTCAATACATGGAAATAATCTATATACCCATCAACAGTAATAGGGGTAAATAAATGATGGTGTAGTCACACAATAAATTACTATCAGGAACTGAAAATAAATGAACCTGAGCTATATGCAACAACTTGGACAAATCTCAAAAAAAAAAAAAAAATGTTGAGTTAACAAAGCAAGACAAAGGAATGCGTACGGTATTTATGTGTTCTATGTTAAGTGAAAAGGTGGGCAACAGAAAGCCCACATTCTTTTCTTTAGGGGTGCGTTTTTGGTGGTAATGCTCTAAGGAAAAGAAAAGAAATCATCGCAAAAATACAATGATTTTCTCTAGTGGAGAAGGTTGTGGTTGTGTTGGGAAAAAGTCTCAGAAAGAAGGTTGCTGGCTAAGTTGGATTTCTTCCAGATGTGGTGATTATACTGGTGTTAATTTGTACTTTTCAAACTGTGCACATATGATTATGCAGTTTTCTTTCTGATAAAAATAGATTAACATTGGGGTGCCTGGGTAGCTTTGCTGGTTAAGTGTCTGACTCTTGATTTCAGCTCAAGTCATGATCTTGTAGTCATGAGATCAAAACCCGCGGCAGGCTCCGTGCTGATCGTGAAAGCCTGCTTGGGATTCTCTCTCACCCTCTCTGTCTGCCCCTCCCCAACTCGTGGTTGCATGCTTATTCGCTCTCTCAAAAATAAACATTTAAAAAAGGAAAAAATAAGTTAACAGTTGGCTTTTAAAAGCCAATTGACTCTTCCTTCTCCATATTCTGCAGTTAGATGACTGATACTGCCTGTCTCCCAAGGGTGCTTAAAGGTACTACTCTTAAATTTTGCATAGCATTTAGCTGTTGGGAATTTGAACATGAATAGCATAATAAGAAATCTGAATGTGTAGTAAATAAACATTAGATTTGCCCCGCTATTGCTTTCTTTCTGGTATATGGAAATCAAATCACCTTTAAGGTACCCGTGGAAGCTTGGGGTTACAAGAAAGAACAGCTAAATTCTAAAGAACACGATAATTGACAAAGTAGGATGAAAAATTAACACAAGGTAGCTTGGACTAGAACAGTAACAGGACCTGAGCTGAAGCTAGGGAAGAGAAGCATTCTGGACCACAAGCAGGCCTTAGGAACCAGTTCACTAGAGGTTTTGTTTTTGTTGTTGACAGGTTTAATCTGAGTTACTATTAATAAAGAAAATGGGCAAAGTGAAGACGCTCCCATGGAAATGGTCAAAAGCCATTCTTTTTATAACTCCTCCCGTTGCTTTGGGAATTCTTGGATGCTTAGAGAGACATTGCTTTTTTTTTTCTACATTTTTCCCAGGAAGTAGCAGACAAACCATCAGCCAGTCTCCTTGAATTATAGGCATCATCTCTGGGAGATCTGAGGGGGCCAAAATTTTAGCTGGCATGTTTGCCACAGGTGTGGTTGCTCCCTAAAGAATCGATTATCCATTTAGTATTCATAGGCAGTTCACCAACTGCCTAAATGCAGCGTGTATTAAAAACAAACAAACAAGGAAACACCAAAAACCAAAAGACGTGTAAGTTTAACCCTGTAATAATGACAAAATCATGCAGATAACTTATGCTTTGAATTATATGGCATTTATGTACAAGTCCTTCTTTCTTTTTTCTCATATATGGGAACCCTCTAGTGATATAACATCACAAAATATACCTTTGTATATATTTAATTTTTTTTTTCAACGTTTATTTTTTTGGGGACAGAGAGAGACAGAGCATGAACGGGGGAGGGGCAGAGAGAGAGGGAGACACAGAATCGGAAACAGGCTCCAGGCTCTGAGCCATCAGCCCAGAGCCTGACGCGGGGCTCGAACTCACGGACCGCGAGATCGTGACCTGGCTGAAGTCGGACGCTTAACCAACTGCGCCACCCAGGCGCCCCTAGCTTTGTATATATTTAATTAATGCACTATTATTTTCCAGTTTCCCTAATTTCTACAAAACAGATTATGAAAAATAAAGGATGGAAACGGAAACTATGGCCTTTTACCAAACTGTCCTCCATTTTGAAAGAATGCATCTTTGCTCCAGGTTTTCTCAAACTTTTTTTTTTAATTTTTTTTTTCAACGTTTATTTATTTTTGGGACAGAGAGAGACAGAGCATGAACGGGGGAGGGGCAGAGAGAGAGGGAGACACAGAATCGGAAACAGGCTCCAGGCTCTGAGCCATCAGCCCAGAGCCTGACACGGGGCTCGAACTCACGGACCGCGAGATCGTGACCTGGCTGAAGTCAGACGCTTAACCGACTGCGCCACCCAGGCGCCCCTCAAACTTTAATGTACTTAGTGCCACTTGAAGAGCTTGTGAAATGCAGGCTGTAATTCAGCAGTCTGGGGCAGGCCCTAAAATTCTGCATTTATAACAATCTCTCAAGTGATTCCAATGCTGTGGATCCAACACCTCACTTTGAGGGACAAGAGCACAGAGAGTAAATTATGACCCTAGCAAATCCACGTGGACAGACTCACGTGCCCTCCTCACAGCTCTGATCAGAATGCACCAGAGATGGGTTCTCCCAGGTAATCCATCTTCTGTGTTTCTAGGTTTTCATTGTGTGTACTTGTCTGGTTTTTGAAGTCTTTTATTTTTTAATTTTTTTAACGTTTATTTCTTATTGAGAGACAGAGAGACACAGAGAATGAGCAAGGGAGGAACAGAGAGAGACACACACACAGAATCTGAAGCAGGCTCCAGGATCTGAGCTGTCAGCACAGAGCCCAACCTGGGGCTTGAACCCACAAACTATGAGATCGTGACCGGAGCCAAAGTCAGACGCTTAACCAACTTAGCCACCCAGGCACCCCAAGGTTTTTGAAGTTTTTAAAGGAAGGGTGCCTCGGTGGCTCAGTTGGTTAAGCCTCAGACTTTTGATCTTGGCTTAGGTCATGATCTCGCAGTCTGTGAGATGGAGCTCTGCATCAGTCTCTGTGCTGACAGTGTGGAGCCTGCTTGGAATTCTCTCTTTGTCCCTCCCCTGTGTACTCTCTCTCTCTCTCTCTCTCTCACTCAACTCTCTCTCTTTCTCTTTCAACTCTCTCTCTCAACTCTCTCTCTTTAAATTCTCTCTCCCTCAACTCTCTCTCTCTCTCTTTCAAAATAAGTAAATAAACATCTTCTAAAAATCCTTTAAAATTTTTAAAGGAAAAATAAAACTTTTGAGTTTAGGCCTTATTCTGTTTTGAACTCATTGTGAGACCAGGGAGATGTTGCTCAAAGGAAACCCACTTCGTTATAAGATGAATTTCTGGGGATGTAATGTCTAGTGTGGTGACTATAATTAACAATATTGTACCATATACTTGGAAGTTGCTAAGAAAGATTTTAAGTGCTCTTACCACACATAAAAAAAGGTAACTAATGTGAGATGATAGGTGTGTTGATTAGCTTGTTGTGGTAATCATTTTACAATGCATAGAGAGATCAAATCATCACATTTTATACCTTAAATATACACAATATTTGTTTGTCAAATACACCTCAATAAAGCTGGAAAAAAAATTTTCATTTTGCAAATTTTTTATGTTTATTAATTTTGAAAGAGAAAGAGAGTGGGGCAGGGGCATAAAGAGGGAGAGCGAGAATCCCTGGCAGGCTCCACACTGTCAGTGCAGAGCCTGATGTGGGGCCAAAATTCAGGAACCTGAGGTCATGAGCTGAGCCAAAGTCAAGACACTTAACCGACAGAACCACCTGGGTGCCCCGATTTTGCAAAAGTTTTTTAAGTTGTTGATTTAATGTTGTAACACCTTTTGTAGTCGAGACACTCCTTAGCTCATAAATTAATAAAGGCTCTGATAAGGGTTTTCAAGATGGTGAATGTGATCCTCCTTTTTCCCTTCTATTTCTTTTTTACTTCCTTAGTATATGTGTTTTTCTTCTTCTCCTTTAATAAGTTTACCTATTCATGTCCCAAGGTCACTGAGAAATATTTCTTTTTTTGATTTAAGAATAGCATTTAATGCTTTCTGTGCCATTGCTCTTTTTATGAATATCGATGTGTCTGTGAAGGCCAGCAATCTGTTATTACAAAGCCTGTACTGAATGTTGAGCCATGTTTACCCCACTTACATTTTATTTTAAAGAAAGGGAAAAAAGGCCAAGAATAAAGTCTCATTATAGTATCATAAATTTCTTTTTTTTAATATAAAATTTTCTGAAGTCCCTGAAACGTGGTACTGTAAATACAAACTGTCATATTATATAGCTTGGTTTGGAATAAACAATGAAATAAAACTTGCACAAGACAGCTGTTCTAAAATTTAGCTTTTTTAAGGAGGTAAAATTATCAGCATGGTTAATTCGCTTAAAGAAATTTCTTTTTGCTTAATAGGAACAAAGTTTTTAAATTCCTTAATGGAAGATTTCCATAAGAGTTTAGAATCTAATCTAGACATCCTGGTAATGAATGTCTATTTATGGACTGGGGGATTTACTGACAACCTCAGGTTTTTTTTCAGCTTTGTGATACATTCAGTGAACATACCTTTCTAAACATTGATGCATAGCACGGTCTGTGGCTTGTAAAGACCACAGTCAAAGACTCCAAAGATAGAGAAAACTTTGAAGCATCCAGTACTTGCTGCCAGGGCACTTAAAATTGGCCCCGGAGCCCAGATATGTCATGAGACCAATTGTCATAAGCCACATTCTTTGTGTGCTTCTGTATCTTTCCCATGGCCAAAGTTTCCATTGATTTTAAAAAGAATTTCTCAGCAGCTCCTGAGAATCTGATTGAATAAATAGTGCTAGGTCAACTCTCAGACATTTGAATTCTGCTGAATTAAAATTAAAATCATTGGTTTCTGAGACATGGTCTTGCCCCTGAGATGTGAAACTAAAGATGGTTTTGTTTTCAAATTGCTGATGGAAGTATACTTGTGTTTACTAAGTTCTTTCTGAAACAGATGCCTGAGCTCCCCACAGCCAGGCTCTCGGTTTCCTGGGTGGGTCTGTATCCCTCGCACCTCTGCTGTGCTCACTTCTCCCCAGTGACCCCTGGCGGTGGGCTGGGACCAGTCCTGGGGTCACGGCTTGCAAAATCTCTTCCTAAGGCCAATAGTCCATTGTTTCAAGTCGTTAGCTTGCAACAGGCCAGGGTGGGAGAATTTACTCTACAGAAATTGGCACACTCTATAAATAATAGCTTCCCCTCCCATCCCCACACGATAAGAACCAGCTATTAAACATTTACCTGCACGCTACTATCCTTAAAGGCAGAATCCCATTCAGTGTGATTAGATTAAAGCTCTTGAATTTTCTTGCCTGTGATCCCATCTAGTCTGTGGAATCATGAACACCCTTATCTGAGAATGTTTGAAAGTTTCTTCTTGACATCAAAAGAAAATTCACTCTAAGAAGTGGAAAGGGTAAAAGTACAACTTTTGATAAGAAGAATTTATGAAAATGCCCCTTGTTTCTCTTGTCACTGTGAGTGGACTTTGTTTAGTGCACTTAGTTTCAAATAGTTTCCTCTCAAAGTTTTTGGAATTAGCTCCAATTTAGCCTGCCTCTTTGGCACTGGGCAGCAAGAATTATAAGTGAGACTTATATTATTCCATGAAGTCTAAACTTACTTTAAGCACAAAACATGCATTACAACTGACAAAGATACTCCAGTTGGTTATTGTTTTTTTAATTTTTAAATGTTTATTTATGTTTCAAGAAAGAGGGAGAGACTGTGAGCGGGGAGGGGGCAGAGAGAGAGAGAGAGAGAGAGAGAGGGAGACACAGAATCTGAAGCAGGCTCCAGGCTCTGAGCTGTTAGCACAGAGCCCGACATGGAGCTCAAACTCACAGATCATGAGATCATGACCTGACCCGAAGTCAGATGCTCGACTGACTGAGCCACCCAGGCACCCCAAAGATACTCCAGTTGTTAAGAATCTTAAGTGTTAACATGCTACATTTCAGGTGTTTCCTCGAAACACTAAGGCTTTCAGATATCTGAGAAGATATATTTTAAACCCATGAATGGTTTGAGAGAATAGGAATACTTTGGTATTTGTTGAATACTTATAGTTTAATGAAATTGAATTGTTTTACTGAGTACTCCTGTGTGTGTGTGTGTGTGTGTGTGTGTGTGTGTGTGTGTGTTTGTACTTAGTTCTGACTGCCAGTTCATGTTGTAAAATAGACAGAAAACCTGTGATTGGGAAATGGAAAAGCCATCTCGCAGACAGCTGTTACTCCAGTGCAGATGTAGAATGTTCTACAACTTTAGCTTAATCCACCCAGGGGTGGATTTCCAACAAATACTTTAAGTCAGGCCCAGGGATGTGTACAATTGTGTCCAAGTAGAAAGATGCTTTTCAGAAGTCCTGTTAATAGGTCTTTTTTGCTAGAAAGGAGAGATTTGGCTTCAAAATTAAAGGTACTCTTCTTCTCAGATTCTCCCATGTGGGCATCATTATTTGCCATTGGGCCTTTGAATCACTGCTGATATAGTTCAAATACAAAGATATTTTCTAAATTACTACTGTCACAGGGACTTGCCAGAAGTACTGAATCCATCCATAAGCCATCTTATTTGTAGGGGTTTCTTCAGTAATTATAGTTCTATTATCCTTATTCAGTTTGTTCATAGTTTTTTTCAGGGAATTAAGTTCCATCAGGCATTAAGGTACCAAGCTTCTTCTGAATATTCTTGTATTTCAAAAGCTATGCTATTCTTTAATATCCGTAACATAAATAGGATGTAACTATTACAACATTTATTATTTAGCACTAAATTTATTTAAATAATTATTCATCCACAAATATTCTTTTGATTAGTTGAGCATTATTATTCTCATAGATGAATATAATTATATATACAGGAAATTTATATACCAATTTTATTTCTCTGTCAGTATCAAAGTGCTTTTTATAAATATTTGGAACAAAATAACTTGAGGCCAGCCAATGATTATCCTTAGAAAACCTAAAATACCTAGCTCAACCTGTACTCTAGAAAAACTAGAATAATGGTAATAAAACTCTAATCTACAAATGACTTCTAATTGTTCATCCTTTCTATTTTGACCTTCTGCAGTTTATTCTCCATATAGAATCAGCGCAATATTATTTCTTTTTTTAAGTTTTACTCATTTATTTTGAGAGAGAAAGAGAGAGAGAGAGGCAGGAAGGGAGGGGCAGAGAATCCCAAGCAGGCTCCACACTGTCAGCACAGAGCCCAATGCAGGGCTGGAACCCACAAACTGTGAGATCCTGACCTGACCAGAAATCAAGAGTCAGATGCTTAACCACCACCCAGGTGTCCACAGCACAATATTCTTAAAGCATGAAAAAGATCACATCAGTTCTTGGCTCAAAACCCTGCAAGAGATTTCCACTGTAATTAGAAGAGACCTTACATTACTAGAGTCCTGCCTTTCCTTGACTCTTCAGACCATTTCTTTCCCCTTTATTCAGCCATGTATTTTAGTCAGTCTGGCCTCAGGGCCTTTGCCCTTAATACTGTCTTGGCCTAGAATACTATTCCCTCTTATTTTTCATTAAGCTGGCCACCTTTTTTTAATGTAGGTCTTAATCAAAGTCACCTGTGCCGAGAAACCCACTCTTAACTACCACAACTAAAGTATCCCCATCCAGCTATCACTTGATTCCATCACCCTAATTTACTTTCATGCATACTTACTACTTTATCCAGCTTGGTATTTTGTCTCTTGTTGATGCTAAGATTATAAATCCATGAAGCGATTATTCTGTATTTTCAACCATATTCCTCAAATTTAATGATGGCAGAAGACCAGCATATGCAAAGGTGTGGAGGGAGATAGGAACAAGACAAGTTCAAGGAACCATAGTGATTCAGGGTAGCTGGATTAGAGGTGCATGTAGCAAACATCACATCCATCTCTGAAAGAGACTCTGAAGCAAAAATCTGCCTAAAAATGGTAAGACTGACTTAGTAAACATGAAAGACAAATCCCAAATGTTCAGGATCACCAGTCCCACTGTTTCTCAAAGTTTTGGTTTCAGGACCTTTTCATACTCTTCAATATCAAGAATCTCGAAGGGCTTTGGGGAGCCTGGGTGGCTCAGTCAGTTGAGCATCTTATTTTGGGTCAGGTCATGATCTCATGGTTGGCGAGTTCCAGCCTGGAATCTGGCTCTCTGCTGTCAGCGCAGAGCCTACATTGGATTCTCTGTCCCCCTCTTTCTCTGCCTCTCCCCTGCTCACGTGCTCGCTTTCTCTTTCTCTCTCTCTCTCAAAAATAAATATTAAAAAAAATAAAGACTCTCAAAAGGCTGTTATGTGGGTTAGTAACCATGGATGTTGTTGAATCACTATGTTTTGCACTATAATGTTGTGTGTACTCAACACAACTGTACTCAACTGTACTCAGATTTTTAAAAATTAAATAAATAGTACAGATGTACCAGCTTTAATTAAAGTAACTATGGATGCTTACCGCATTAGAATTTAAAACTCAAGGGGCGCCTGGGTGGCGCAGTCGGTTAAGCGTCCGACTTCAGCCAGGTCACGATCTCGCGGTCTGTGAGTTCGAGCCCCGCGTCAGGCTCTGGGCTGAGGGCTCAGAGCCTGGAGCCTGTTTCCAATTCTGTGTCTCCCTCTCTCTCTGCCCCTCCCCCGTTCATGCTCTGTCTCTCTCTGTCCCAAAAATAAATAAACGTTGAAAAAAAATTAAAAAAAAAAAAAGAAATTAAAACTCAAAAATACTTTACATCTTTATCAATTTATTTAAAATAACTAATAATAACCCCTTACAGGTTAGCCAAATAATACATGTTTTTGAAATTATTTTATTTTGGAAAACTAAAGTATACTGAGAGTGTGGCATTGTTTTACCATTTTGCAAATCCCTTTAATGCCCAATTAATAGCAGAGAACTGAGTTGTCCTACCTGCTTCCGTGTGCAATGTCTGGTGAAATCACATTTCTTGAAGGCTCTGGAGAGCTCCACTGTACGTTCATGAAAGAAGGGTAGAAAAGGAAAATACCGTCTTAGAATTATTATGAAAATAATTTGACCTTGTAGATTCTCTGATTGTACCCACTAGAGAACTGCCGATATATAGTTTGAATAAGATATAAAATGCAAGCATTTTATGTCCTAGCTACTACTCACATGTCGCAGGATTCAATGTGCACCTGGTTTATGAGAGTAAAAGGAAACCTCAACTTAATGAGGTTGTGTTCCCAATTTTGTAAGTCAATCTTTTGAAACGTCAAATACATTTTTTCTTTGGAAACATTGTTATGTACTGTTATTACCTTCCCGGGAAGAGTTTACCATATTGAATTGAACACCTTTGCTCTTTTAAGACAAGACTGCCTGAGCCATGCAGTAGATTCTGGCCTCTTTGTAACAGTGCTTCTTTGAAAAGAGTCATCCCTACTTCCTGTTTGAGATGCCACGCTCACTTTGCTCTCTGCTACAGGGAAACTGGGAACTGTTTCAATGTCCCTTCATTGTTTTTTGTGTAGATGTGTAGTATGATTTCAGCTCAAGTTGCAGACAATACAATGCGGTGTTGAAAGCATTGGTCTTGGGATGCTGCAGATCCCAAGGTCTTGGGATGCTGCACGTTGAAATATTAGCTCCTCTACTGACAGGTTGGAAGTTACTTGAAATTGGAGCCTCAGTTTTCTCATATGGTTGTTTTGAAGATTAAATAGTAAGGGAAAGCAGTGGAAGAAAATTCTGAGAGATTTAGAAACATCAATTACAGGAGCAAAAGCAAGTGGGGCCCTGGCATCAGCATTTTGAAAGCTTCTCCATGTGATTTGTCATCTGCAGCTAATGCTGAGACCCACTGATAAAACTCTTAGATAGTTTGGTAGAATTCTACAGTGAAGAAAGTAGTGGAATAGTAGAATAGAGTTATTGCAGCTATCCCATTTTTGCCTGGGGATGAAAACACCTCATTGGATAAATACACTAAAAGCCTCTCCCCTCTGTGCCTGTACACACCATCTGATTTTATTAATCAATTGATCTTTACCCAGGGCATGGTGATCTTCTTTTGACTGGGGTTAGAAAAGCCTGTGTTGTAAATGATCTTTTAAAATACCGAGTGATATTGCAATAATTTTGTTTTAAAGCTACCTAGAAATTATTTAGCCTTATAGTGTAGAACTAATGACTTTCAGTGAGCAACAGATTAATAGACATGTGCCTGTGTTGATATTACTGTTCTCTCTCTAATGGCTTGTTCATTAACTCATGACTATGGTCTTAATTGGGGGCTGTTAATACATAAGGATGGTGTTTTTGAGTCTGGCAATGTGATAAATTGTGTCTGTTTCTATTCCCTGAGGCTAATAGATTTTTGGCTTTTAAAACTCTCATTAAGCAGCCCTAGGGAAGACAATTAAAGTCACCATCAGTCTGGGTTCAGAAGAGGCACACAGCCATGGAAGGGGCACAGACTTTGGAAGTAGACCATTTAGTGTCTGATCTGCAGTTTGCTGTTGAATTGACCTTAGGCAAATTAATCCAGTTTTCTGAGACTAAGTTTTCTTACCTGTAAAATGGACAAAGTAGTAATACAACACCAGAACTATAGGAATTAAATGAGATAATACAAGTAAAGAAAATAATGCATGTGCCTCTGAAATAATTACCTATTGGTCCAGAAAGCATAGTTGTTACTTCCTTGGATTCTATTACCCTTATTTATCAATTGTAAGCTTTCTGTTATTTATTTATAGGGTAGAAAGTTTCTAGGGTAGCACATACTTAATGTAAGTCTAATTCTGGGATCAAAGGATCAGCTCTAATGACTCTCCCCACTTTTTAAAATGATGGCACAATTATTTTTCAGTATTTGGATAGAGAAGAAGAAGGGTGATGGCAGGAGGAAGCAGTAGTAAAGGTCTGATCTGATCTGATAAAAAACTGTTATTATAGATACATGATATTTGAATTGAGCACTATATGTACTGACATGTTTACAGTATCCTCCTGCAGGATAGCAGGAATAGAGGTCTCAACTTAGAATGAGCAGTATTGGGGCACCTGGGTGGCTCAGTCAGTTAAGCATCCGACTTTGGCTCAGGTCTTGATCTCACGGTTCTTGAGTTTGAGCCCCGCATGGGGCTCTGTGCTGACAGGAGCCTGGAGCCTACTTCAGATTCTGTGTCTCCCTCTCTCTCTCTCTCTCTCTCTGCAGCCTCCCTGCTCGTTTTCTCTCTCTCTCTCTCTCTCTCTCTCTCTCTCTCAAAAATAAATATACATTAGAAAAAACTTTAAAAAAAAAAGAATGAGCAATTAGCAAATCATGAGTTAATGTCTTCAGTGCCCATAACACATCTTAACACTGTATTTTTTTCAGTGCAAAGAGTTCCTTTATTCTTTATTTCTATTTTAAAAATATCCAAACATCTTAACACTTAAAACTTAACACTAAAAAAAAATAAATAAATAAAGCCTGGGTCTTTAATTGTGCATTTCTTTGGAGATTAGTCCTTATTGCTTTAGGTAAGTGCCCAGGATCAGACTTGGCTGGTAGGTACAGTACAAGAAGCCTGACCGGATCTGAACAGCACTGCCTCTCGGAACCTAGTGTCCCTTTCAGGAAAATCCAGAAGTAAAGAGTATGAAAGGCAGATGGACTTACTTTCAGAACAGCAGTAGAGAGACCTCTTTGACTTCCCTGAAACTTCCCTGATCTAAGTTTAAGCATCTCTTATTTTCAGCAGAGCCTGTATCTTTTGGAGAGACTCTCTGACAAAGGGAATGTCTAAAGGTATTTTTGCTGTTCGGTATTTTTTCACCTGCCTGTAATAGATCTCTATAATGGTTGGAAAGGGAAATGGAATAAAATGTGGGTAATGGCAGGGATACTCAGAGTTATGTGACTCTGGAGCCACATTTGCAGTCACCATTAACCCAAAGAACCACATGACTCTTGTATGACTGGTAGAATTTAGTATAATGGCACATTCATATAGTGAAATTAGAAGTCTGAAAGAGCCACCAATTAAACATAAAGGGACCCATGTGACTAGAGAGCTGTGGTGTGAACATCCGTGCCTTAGAGAACTCTAAGACTAGATGCATCCAAACTAAAAGAGTGCTTATATTTGTCTTACCACTCTTTCTTTTAGGCTTAGAAGCCAATAGATTATTCTCATGTACATAATTTTGTATAATATGTTTTGACATGTGAAAGATGATCACATTTACCTAGTGAAGACCAACACAACATGTCACACTCAATAATTATTGGATAGTTTTTGGATAGTGCTCAGGCTTCAGGATAAACTCTGTTTTTACCAGGAGAATTATCTGTAATTATGCATTTGTAACTGGTTTACTGAAGACTTACCTTAATAGACAGACCAACATGTGATGGCATCTCCCCCCTTCCAAGCATATTTAACTATGCAATGTCGAATATCATTTTTCATCCGTTAACCGCATGTTTGGAAGATTTCTTAAACTTCTAGTGACTTTCAGATGTTAATAAGTTCAGTTTGGGTAGTATGTGGTAGGGAGGGCAAGCTGTGCTCCCTCTGGCAACACCCAGAAACAAGCCACACATTTTTACAAAAATCGCATTCGAATGCATCTTCCAGCAAGCTGTGAAAGTAATAAACTACAACTTAAACTACAAAAGTAAACTACAATTCCAGAGAAGGGAGGATCTTTTGGAGCTGAGCTCTCAGGAGCCTGCCATTTTTCCTCTTTGGGCATTTGCTGGTTCTGAGAATGAGCTGAAGAACATGCCTTTGCCTGGACACAGAGCTGGTGCTGCTCAGAGAAAGAAAAATCAACAAAACTCTCAGTGCATGTGTTGGAGGAAGTAAGAAACTGAGACTTCATCAGCTTCAAGTCAATGAACATTTTTTTTTTCTCCGAAGAGACTTGCTGAATTCTGAGCTTTTCAGGAGTCTAGAGAACCAGGCCAAAGCCTTCTAAAAAGCAGAGTGGAACCTCCCACAGATTCACAGCGCTTTGGAAACAGGGAGAGTCACAGGCAAGAGAGAAAGCCCAAGAGGGTGTGGTGGTGAGGGACTAAAAAGCTCTTTTCCACCTGTGCGCATTTACAGATTGTCCCTGTAGCTCGGAAGTCTCAGCATCAAGGTTTTGCTTAACACAGAGTGGCAGCTGGAAGACATAGAACCCAGCAGAGATTTTGGTTTTTATGTGTAGCTGAAATGACAAATTTAGAGACCAAAGGGGACTCAAATTCATGGCTGTTCTGCCTCTAAAGACATTTGCCAGATTTTGAAGCTGAGTGGGACACAGTGTGAAACAGGTATGCAGAGACTTCCAAGAATCTCTAGCATTCTTTTAGGGTCGAAGGACAAAGAGTCCTCAACCAAAGGTTCTTGGCTGAAAGTCCTGGAGAGGGGTCATACCCTACAACATGGGTAGACTGAGTGTCTTAGTTCTCTAGAGCTGCCGTAACAAACTGCCACAGACTGTGTGGCTTAAACAGAAATTTATTTTCTTAAAATACTGGAATCTGGAAGTCCAAGAGCAGGGTGTTGGCAGCAGTAAATTCTTCTCAGGCCTCCCTCCGTGGCTTGCAGATGGCCGCCCTCTTGCTGCCTTTTCCCATGGTTACCCTTTGTATCACACCCCTGCAGCGTCTTCCTCTTCTTTTCAGGACATCAACCATATTGCATTAAGGTCCCATGCTAATAGCTTCATTTTAACTTAATTACCCTTATCTCCAAATGCACTCGCTGGTTAGGTTCAACCTGTGATATTGAGATTGAGGGTTTGGGGGGGATGAAGGGGTTAGAGAAGTGGAGATTCAGCCTGCAACAATGAGTCTTACAGAAATTCCAGCTGAACTCTGTCCCAAATCAGTCCCTGATTTGAGATTGATGATAAGAGCAACCCTTTCCCCCTTTGCATAAGAAAGGAAAGGGCATCTCTGATAGAAAGTATTATCTGGAGCTTTTACAGATGCTTGACATTTAAAAATAAATTACCAAAAACCTTCAAAACCAGAAGAATAAACCCCACCCCTTGTCTCAAGCATGTTTATGTGCAAATGAACGTCTACCATTCTCACCTGTGACCTATTTCCCTCATAAGCACTATCCTAGACCAGACCTTCTCACACTTGAATGTCATATGAATTACATGGGGACTTTACTGAAGTGAAGACTCTGATTCAGTTGTTTGGAGTGAGACTGAGATTCTGCATTTCTATAACAAGCTTGTAAGGGATAGTCCTCAGACCATCCCCCAACCAGCTGCAGACCAGTAGGTAATGAGAATGCACACTGAAATTTAAGCAACATGGCCTGATAATGTCTAAGACCTCTTCCAGCTCTGAGAATCCATTAACATATTTTTTTAAATTTTCTGTTTTCCAAGAGAGCCTTATTCAATCACTTGACCATTGCCTAGTACATTTTTTTTTTTGCAAGTTTTCATAGGATTTGGAGCTAGTTTTGAGGCTTACACTCAAAACAATCTCATTTACTTTACAGCAGTAATTCTTAACTTTGACTGCACTTTGGAAACAGGTGTGGAGTCAGCCTTAAAAAGCACTGATCCCTGGATTCTTCCCTCAGAGATTCTGATGTAATTATTTTAGAACATGGCCTGGAAACTGGCATTAAAAAATATTCCGGAGGTTTCTAATGTGTTGTCAAGATTAAGAAAAATTGCTTTAGAATAGCACTCCCCCCCCCCTAAAAATAGTACTGGGCATATTTTTATCTTTTATATCAGGCTGGTTTCTGGCAAAAATAATTAAATACTAATAATGGTATACCTGCAAAAGAGTTAGGATTTGTCCATTGTTGATAATTGAAGAAATTTTTTTCTCAGGAACATTTTAATTACTTGGAGCTGGATAGTTGTTCTTCATAGACTAGGAATGTGATTTCCATTTTTGCCAGATTCCTTTCCCCTCCCTATTGTCTCTCACACTCACCCTACTTCTTTCATTAACTTAACTTGTTTGGAGCCTTTAGGTAGGTGAGCAATACTACTTCTACAAGACTAATTAGTAAGAGAATAAGCTAGAGATTAAACATGTCCAAGGAGAAAATTTAAATGTAACCTCCCGGGATATTTCATGTACAATTTTCACATCACAGAACAGAGGTGGTTTTTCTAGGTTTACCCTAAGATCCCTCCCATCTCTAAGGTTCTGTGATAAGAATCATTTGGGCTTATACATGGATCATTTTCTCCATGCACAACAGAAATTAAATAGTTGGAAAATCAGTATCTAAGAGTGGCTGGTAAATTTTACACAATTGAAGATGCTTAACAATTATAATTGTATGTTTTGACCCTTGCCATGTTATCATTATTACCTGTGGGTGAGAAATACCTTGTCTTCCTAATCTCTGGGATTGCCAGTGTTTATGACAATCACTGGATCATAATACGCAGTTAATACAGATCTGTTGACATTAAAATAATGAATTAGGATTTAATATTAGCTATTTTGCTTTATTTCTTCATAGCCATAAATGGAATCCAAACTTTCATTAAAAAAAAAAAAATGGGGGGGTCATATTATGTGATCTGCTGAAACAAATGTAAACATCCAAATTTCAGTGTTTTTTCACAGTGGGAAGTTTATTTCTTGGTCATTGTGTTGGGCAGAATTCTACACTGGCCCCAGGATTACTGCCCCATTGTTGTACACATTCTACATGGTCCCTGGGACATACTCCTGTGATTAGATCATGTCACATGGCAAAGTTGCCTAAGAGTGGGAGATTATCTGGGGCAAGTCTGACCTAATGAGATAAGCCTTTAAAAGAGTGGATTCCAAAGACAGATATCTGAAGTGCAAGAAGGATTTGGTGCAAAGCAGATCCTCTGTTACTGGATTTGAGGATGGAGGAAGCCACATGGCATGGAGTAAGGGTGGCATGGGATAAACTCCAGGAGTTTATAGCAGCTTCCAGATGACATTCATCAAGAAAATGGGGACCTTGGTCCTAGAGCTGCAAGGAACTGAATTCTGCTACCAGCCTGTGGAAGCTGAAAGCAGACCTTTGCCTAGACAAACCTCCAGGAGAGGCTGCAGCCCTGTAATACTAGAGCAGAGAAATCAACCACATGAGGACTGGATTTCTGAGCTACAGACTGTGAATTAATAAGTGGATGTTGTTTTAAGCAGCTGAGTTTGTGGAAATTTGTTAAGCAGCAATAGAAAACTGATACAATCATGTATAATCTAACACTGGTAGGGATACGTGGTATGGCGTGGCGAATGGTGTTCTTTCATGTGTGGATCTGCAGTCACCTAAGGGCGGGACTCCTTGGAAGGAGAAAAGGACAGTGAAGAGGGCCTAGGCTATCCACTTCGGAGAACTCAAGTTTGGATGCAGCAAACATCACTTACACATATATTTTATTGGTGAGAGCTTGGTACATGGCTATCTCTCAAAACAAGGCATCCTGGGAAATATGGGCCTAACTGAGCAGCTTCCTCCCCGAATATTAATATTGTGGAAGGTGGCAGAACACTTCTGTACCAGTCAGCTTTTCATGTGTTTGAGTATGAAGGCAGTTTGGTGCCTCCTTCCAAGTGGAACAAGTAAATGTGATGAAATAATATATTCTAACTCGAGATATGTAGAGAATTAGAGTAACATTTTTATTTAAAAAAAAAAAAAAAGAATGTGTTTCGACAATACATTCAATATCAGAGAACTTACCAGATGTCACAGTAGTCCAAGAAGAAGATCTAGGCCCTTTCCCTGCCCTGGGGATGTTCAAGCACTGTTACAACCCTGTCCAGCTAAGCCCAGCTAGGGAAAAGTTGCATTTGCTCTTGAGAAGATGCACTTGCCGGGGGCTGAGGCATGGACAGCCTAGTGCACAGTCATGGCAGCCTGACCTACCCCTTCTCTGTATCTGGATAGTCAACAATGCCTGCAGTTGAGGCAGCCCTATTGCTCATTCTTACCTACTCACCCATGAAGAATACAGCAGTCTCCAACACCCTCCCAACGTCCGTTTTTCTTTTTTTCAAGGCAAATTTAGTATATGGAAGTTTGAGCCTATGAAAAAGTAAATGAATTTGCTTTATATGAAACTTGAGAACTATTCAAGATGGAACATATAATCTACATGATCACTTCTATTAAGTGATCTTTATTTGATATCATAAAAGTGTCCTCCTAGACAAGAGGAAGTTATAATAACTTTAAATGTGTGGTCAGGCAGACATTCTTGTGTCCCAGGAAGGACAGGGAGGGGTATGGTAAAGAAAACTGGGAAGAAGAATGGCTAATAAGACCAAAAAAGGGAAAATGAATTCTGAAGGAAGGCCAGTAAATCTCAGGAGGCATGACATTGCCCGTGAACTGGAATGTTCCAAATGTTACAGTGACAGCCATTGCATCATCCCTTCCTCATCAAAAGGCCTCATCTAAATCTGTCCAGGCTTTATTATCTGTTTTCAGTGACATATTGCTCCTGCCTTTTCTACCCACCCCATCTCTGTCTTACTTTTTTTCCTCTCTCTTCCTTTCTCCTTTCTTTTTCTCCCTCCCCCCTCATTTCCTCTCATTCTTCTTCCCTTTCTTTTCTTTTCTCACTCTCTCCCTTCTTCCCTCTCAGTGGCAGGTACTGTTCTGGGTACTTAAAAGATGTACTACAACAACTATGAGGTTTATTATTCACCCTATGCTAAAGATAACTATCAAAAAGGCAAAAGGCAGCTAGCATAAAGAGGTTATTTTCCCAATATGACCCAGGGCATAGTGGATATGCTTCAAGGGGCTCTGATAACATCACTTTTCTACTTGATTGTCTTACCTGATATCCTATTGTCTATAAATTGCATAAAGCTCCAGTTCCATAACATGATAGATATCAAATGGCCCCAACCTCTCTCCCCAAACATATAACCAAACATCTCCCCAACTCTTACCATTTCCCTGAAGGCCCCCCTGTTATGGTATTATCAGAATACTCACTCTTTCCCAAACACAAATGACCTTTATTTTTTAAGTTTATCTATTTATTTTGAGAGAGAGAGAGAGAGAGAATGAGCAAGTAGGGGAGAGAGGGAGAGAGTATCCCAAGCAGGCACACACTCTCAGCGTGGACTCCATTGAGGGGCTCAGTTGCATGAAACATGAGGTCATGACCTGAGCTGAAACCAGGAGTCAGATGCTTAACAGACTGAGCCACTCAGGCGCCCTAACAAATGGCCTTTTACAACTCCATGACACATGCTTATTATGTAATACGCTGTTTGCTTCATCCTATTCTTCCTTGCTTAAAACTCCTGCACATCCTTCAAAACCCAGACTGCTTGTTCTGTGAAGCCTTTCCCGACATTCACAGTCTGGATTAATTACTCCTTACCCTGAATGCCCACAGAAAAATGCTCACATTTCCATTATAGCATGTATTATGTTGTACTGGATTATTTACATATTTGTCCCATCCACTGGTTTCTGAAATCCCAAAGAGAAGAAATGGGACCCTATTTACTGGCAAACCCAGTGCTTGCCACCTAGTATGTGTTTAGTGTAATGAGGGCTATATATTATGCAAGAAAAAACATCATCAGTGTGTGACCTATATACCATAACATCTGTAGCATTAACCTTAAATATAAAAGTTTTAGAACTATACATATATACTACCTTAAACATGTGTTTCATATGAAAATATGACTTTATAAAATTTAAAATTGGTTTACAAAAGTTTTGTTTTTCAATTCCTCTATATCAGGAGCTCTGCTAGCGTTTTAAACATGCCTTGAGTTATGACATGTGACATACATGTACTTTTCAAAAATAGTTTTATTATGTAAAGGGAAGTTCGTTCTCTGTCTCTCCTTCACACATGTACACACATTGGAAATGGCAAACTAGTCCATGATTATCTTTGAAATTTTTTTATAGTATACACCTTTGGGTCAGGAATCTTTTCTTTTTTCTTTGTAGTTTATTTATATTTATAAGGACTAATTGTCCTGCTAAAATCAACATAAATTTAATGACAATGTTGCAGTAATTGTCAATATTATTCTACCTTATCTAATATTATATCACATAGTGTGTGTGTGTGTGTGTGTGTGTGTATATATATATACACATATATATATATGATATAGCAATCCTATATATGTTGACCTCCACCAATGTCTGACTTCTTTCACTTTATTTCTAAATTTAAGCATATCCCATTGGATAATGTTATTTGGATGTCAAATATTTTCTTAAAATGATGCATAAACATACACATATATATGTGTTATATGGGTTGCGTATGTGTGAATATACATTCACTATATATATAATCCATTCTGATATATAGTAGATGTACATTTATATATATATATATATATATATATAATATGTACACTCTACATACTTTATATACTATATATGTATATATACATATATATGTGTGTGAATATATATATATATGCATACATGCGCACATTGTGTGTGTGTGTGTGTGTGTGTCTATGTGTGTATACAGTTGTCTTACCTAATCCACAGGGGATACTTCCAAGATCCCCAGTGGATGCCTGAAACCACAGATAATACCGAACCCTGCATATACTGTTTATTCCTATTGATACATACCTATGATAAAGTTTAATTTATAAATCAGGGCCAATAAGAGATTGATAATAACTAATAATAAAATAGAACAATTATTACAATATACTATAATAAAAGTTCTGTGCATATGGTCTCTCTCTCTTTGAACATACCTTATTGTACTATACTCCCTCTTCTCATGATGATGTGAGATGATAAAATGCCTATGTGCTGAGATGAAGTGAGGTGAATGACATAGACATTGTGATGTAGCGTTAGGCTGCTTTGACCTTCTGATGATATACAAGGAGAATCCTCTGCTTCCAGAGAAGAGTGGTTGACTGTAGGTAACACTGACACCATGGCAAGTGAAACCGTGGATAAGGGGGGAACAAGTCTCTCTGTCTCTGTCTTTCGGAGACACAGTTAATCTGAGAGACAGAGACAGACAGACAGAGAGAGTATATACTGTGTGTATGAAAGAGAGAGAGAGAGAGAGAGAGGGATATCATACACATACGCACACTGTATGATCCATTATAATCTCCTGTTAATATACAGATTCCTTATCCTTTGAGGCCAGCTAATGGTTTTCAGATAATGAGACTGAATGGTACATCTGAACATTCTGGACCAAAGAGCATTAATGCAGCCGCCACACTGCAAATGCTCTTCGCCAGTGAACGCTCTGTCATGAAATCCTGAGTGGAGTGTGTTCTGCAAATTGTGTTGTTTACTCTGTTGGGATCTCTCCTGTCATTTATTTTGTGCTCTGGTGAACAATTTGAGTCATAATGACTGACAAATTGTGCAAGCGATAGTGCTGGGTCTGTCATAAAGAAACAAAGAAGGAGCCTTAAGCTGGAAGTTAAAATGCACTGTTTTACCATGGCTTGAGGCTTTTTCCAAGAAAATGGAAACCGTGTTAAAGACTAGTAGGCCCTCGGGAGCTAGTTCAAGTCTTTTGACATTATGAGGGGTATTATAGGTATCTCTTCGACCTGGGAGAATTGACCAGGTATGGTCAAGTATGTCAGAGCTTAAAGGATTTCAAGAGAGTTATGATTGGCAGTGCAGCACCTCCAAAGGGATTTTGTTAAAATGACCCCCTAAAATATTGATCCGTCATGTGTTTCTAGGGTTCCTCTCTCCCATCCATCACCCCTTCCCTCTGCTCTCCAGTTAAACAGAGTATGCTTGTCTATTGCTCTGTATTCACTTAACTTTATTATCTAATCCTTACTTCAAATTAAGATATACTAGATTTAGGTTTTATGTGTTTCTTGCTTTTACTAGCCTTTTCTTAAGTGAGAAAGATAGTCGTGATTTCTTTTCATTTGAAGCGTTTTTTCTTAAATAGAGAAACATCGATCCAGCTGTACATTAGAATCAATATCCAGGGGCAGGAAAGAGCACCAGCAGTTTGAAAGGTCCCCAGGTAACTCTAATGCACAACCAGGATTAAGGATCACTGCTCAGTAGAAGATATATGTCTACTTACCATCTAAGGGGTTGATATTTCACTTGGAACACGTTCAAACATATGAAAAGCTTCCCCAGATGACTGATTATTTTACACTATTTCCCTCTCCCCCAGTTGAGAATTCATTTTCAAATGAATTTAGATAATGGTATCTGACAATTTGGCCCAGAACTCTCCTGTGGGAGGGATATACTATAAAGACTGTGGGTTTTGGTGCTCATTTAGAGAATAAATATTTATTGAGCTTGCGTGGAATGACTTGCTCTACACCAACTCTGTCCTTTCCTTTGAATGTTGAATTAGGGTTGCTTTTTGAGGAGATTAAAGCTGATTCACCTAAAGCCCAGACATCTCTGTATTTGACAAGGGGTGATGGGGTAAGGATCCAGTGGTTCTGTGTACTTAGGAAAACCAGGAAGCTTAGCAACTATCAGAGGGAAGCTTTATGGCTCTGCAGCAGGTGATGTACACAGGTACCTTCGGTAATGATTAACCCCAGTCTGAATTGATGCTGCATGATGGGAAAATGACACCCAGCACCTGTGTGAAGCTTCTGCACTAGTTTCTACTCCAAAATCCTACAGAAAATGTTTGTTTTTTTCTCTATAGGTTCGAACCAGTGTCCTACCTGAACATAAGGATCCCCTGCCAGAGGTTGGGGTAAGTGTTTTTTATCTTTCCAAAAGGTACACACAGCACTTCTAAGTTAAATCATTTGGATTTTCACTGGCCTTCTGCTGTCTGATGGCCGAAAAATGAAATTGTGTTAAATTAACAGGGTGTGACCATGCAAGGGGGCACATATTTGGCGAATTGTATAGAGTTCATTTCTTGTCTCTCGAAAACTATCCCCAGATGAACTCATATTTTGTTTCACTGGATAGAGATGAATCAAGAAATTGTCCTGGAGGTAGCTGGGATGCAATTTGGAACCAACATTCCTGGAACAACAGAGGGCCAGAGAGATTGCTGATGTGGGCTCGACTGCTTCAGGAAGGAGGCAGAGAACTAATTACCTGAAAGACTGTGCTGTTTTCTGCTTCCTGCTGCTTAAACACTGTAATGCAACTCACAACAGTAGCTGCCACCAAAGTGCAGACCGGTGTTGCAGAATTCCTGCTGCATCTAAGCCATTGCATCTGCAGCTTTTAGAAATTGGAAGAGCAGAAAGATAATAGGTGCTTTTTGCTTAGACAAGCCTAGAGTAGGTGGTGGCAACTCCTGAAAAGATAGCCCAGCAGGCTGAGTCCCTGGGATCTGTGCAGAGAGGATGAAAAAGCCTAGAAATAAGTTGAGTCTATAGAGGCCATGGGACTGAGCCAACTGAAAGACCTATTTGAAATTCCTAGAAATCCTACAGGCAACTGACAACCTTCTTCCAGTTGATGTGTGGAGCAGAGTACTATATGCCGATCATTTCCTCACTAGCAACAGCCACTATCTGAACCTGCCAAGGAAGCCCTCCAAATGTGTGCACCAAAGAGTGAGTTGAATTGATGGAGAAGAATGTCAGCCATGTCTGACATTTTGATCGGGAAGGAGAAGGAAAAGGGCACTCTGTGCTCTCTCATGCCTAACACAAGCTTCTAGTTTCTTCCTGGGGACATGTTGTTCTGTTTTACTCGAGTGAATCTTCATGCTTTGTTTTCTGCAAACCTTCAAACCTCTTGTGCTGCCCAGACTATGCTTAGTTTCTCCAGAGTGACTAGCAAGTTCTTCCCAGCCTCAGGCCCTTCACTGCTGCAGGCCCCAGGACCCTTTCCCTGCCCGGTGCTGTTCCTCCCCTGCTCAGGGCTCAGGGCTCTGTTCACAGCCTTTGGGTTCTGACCACCTCAGGTGCATTCCTTTTAACTGGAACCTCCATCGCAAGCTCTCATCACACCCTTCGTACTTGCTTCAGAAAACAAGACCTTTTGAAATTTTAACTATCAACTGAATGCATTATTTTATAAGGAATTTTATTTATTTTTTGAGATTCAAGAAAGATGAGCTAGTTTAATTTATTTTTCCTCTTCTAACCCTTCATCCCCACAACTGCTCAGTGTTAAATCCCCCTCGCTTGAAGCTTTAGTGACGTCTTGGGCTAATTATGTAAATTTGCCTGTTTTTTCTCTCATTCAAGTTCTTGAAATATATCCTATTCATTTTAAAACTTGAGTTCCTTCTCTGAGTTTAATTGTTTTCTTCTCCCCCCTCCCCCATCACTTCCCACTATGGGGTAGACATCTCTGTGCCTCTAGCAACTTGTAGTGGAAGGGGAGCATAGTCCGATTCTCACATGAGTCCTGCCCTTTCCTCCTCTATTGCTCAATGCTGTGGCAAGGAGAAAGGAATGGGGAGAGGTTCCTTCTGTGCTTGCCCATGGTGAGGTTGTGGTTCCCTTTCTGCTGGTTTTGATATTTCTCAGGCTGGTGCTGCCTGTCAGCATGTGGCAGACATTGAAATTCTGTCTCTGTTATGAGCACAACTATAAGTATTTCTGGAGACCTTGTAGGCTCCTTCCCATCACAGATTTCCCTACCATGGGGAATCTGGTTCTGGCTCAACCTTCTCCACTGCCCAGGCTCACCTGGTACGCTCTTGCTGCTAAGACCTAATTTTCTAGCATGTAATGCTTGCTTAGCTGCTTGCGGTGTTTTTTGGCCCTGATGAAACACACATGTATTTTCCATGCCACACAGAAGAGATGCAGGCTACCCCACTGGTGTTTCCTCTGTCAGGTCAGCTGTCTCTCTGCTGTCCCTTTGTACAAGCCTGACCAGCATCAGATGCTAGACAGTCATGATTTTCAAAGGAGAGATAATCTCCAGTTCCTGATATAGTGGAGCCAAAGATGGTTTGGACACCCACAAGCTTAATAATTGATTTTTTGGGACCCCCGTGACTTTTTTTTTTTTTACTTTTTAAATGTTTATTTATTTTTGAGAGAGAGAGAGTGCAAGCAGGGGAGAGGGAGATAGCGAGAAAGAGAGAGAAGGAGAGAAAGAGAGAGAATCTGAAGCAGGCTCCAAGCTCTGAGCTGTCAGCACAGAGCCCGACGCGGGGCTTAAACTCATGAACCGCAAGATCATGACCTGAGCTGAAGTTGGACGCTTAACCAACTGAGCCACCCAGGCACCCCTCCCTTGACTTTAAGGTGTCTTCCTGAGTATGATATAACAAAGAAATTAGGCTCGGTTCTTAAATAGTACACCTTGTGAAATGCTCACCTTCCCTCTCTGCTAACACTACCTTTATATCAGCTGTGTGTGTCATGTTTACTAATAGGCCAGTTTCTGTAAACTGGCTTCTTTTTAAGCACTGTGAGGAGGTTGCTAACTCAGGCCACTAGAGGTTCTCTGAACTGACACTATGGTGCATTTGGTATAATGTCTTTGTGAGAGACTCAGCTATGATTCCTGGGTCAAAACAAAATTCTCAATTGACATTCTGTGGCATGCTAATTATATCAGTTAGGCATGCATTCAGAAGCAAGTAACCTAGCAAACAGTGGGTTAAAATAACAGAGTCATTTTTTTCATGTTAGAAGAAGGTTTGGGGAAATTGCCCAAGACTGCAGCCTCTCAAAAATGACTTCTAGCAACCACGTTCTATCTACCTTGCCGCTCCTCCTTCGTTAAGAGTATTGTCCAGTCTAACCATTGCGCCTTCAGGAATCACAGTCCAGGTGGGGAGAAGACCGAAGGACAAAAGGCAGCTGACCCTGTTCCTTCAATTCTGGGAAACAGTAGCTTTTGGGGAAATTTCAATTGGTATACTGATACGTATCTCTCACTGAGAAGAGAGGAGTCCCTAAGCAGCAGGGAATCTCAGTACAATTCTCACTTAAACAAAATCAAGGTGCTATTAGTAATACAAATGAGCAAACTAGGTATTACATGTTAGTAATGTCTGCCCAATCCTCCTACGTGTTAAACTCCATGATAGCAAAGAGCCTATGTATTTTGTTCACTCGAATAGCCCTACCTTTGTGCATGGAAACTTGTAAATTATGATATATATACATATATGATATGTATGATATGCATTCTGTGTGTGTATCTCTCTCTCTTCCCCTCCCCTGCTCGCACTCTGTCAACAATAAATAAATGTATATACATATATGATATATATATATTGAATCAATTAGAAAGCATACCCTGATTTTGGTTTGCTAACCATCTTCGATTTTTTAGAACCACCAGAATAAAAGGGGGGGAGACATCTAAAAATAATTGCAATAATATGTAAATTGTAATAATATGTAAAAATCTAGTATACTTTATGACACATCAGAACTCAATAAAATGGCAATTATATTGTAGAACTAAATCTCAAGCATAGTAAGAATGAGCCTAAATAAGAACAAGTTAGCATGCTGTGGCGTGTCTAATACCCTCAGAGTACATGATATTCCGGACAGAGAAGAATTACCACATCTTGAGCACCTATGAGGTACCCCTGGGTAATATTTATCTTATCAATTAATCCGCAGAATATTGCTTTGGGCACTGCAAAACGTGTCTGACAGCTTTAGTTCTTGGCCAAGACTTTGTTCTGCCATTACAACATGCTAAGGACTCTAACCATTGACTACTCTGGTTAAAAAAGAGCTGAAAATTAGGGGCGACTGGGTGGCTCAGTCAGTTGGGCGTCCAACTATGGCTCAGGTCATGATCTTGTGGTTTGTGAGTTCGAGCCCTGTGTCGGGCTCTGTGCTGACAGCTCAGAGCCTGAAGCCTGCTTCAGATTCTGTGTCTCCCTCTCTCTCTGTTCCTCCCCTGCTCATGCTCTGTGTCTCTCTGTCTCTCAATAATAAATAAACATTAAAAAATGAGCTGAAATACTTTATTATAAATAGTCCAAATATGTTCTATACATTTCTTTGCATTTTTAAGCAGCATCTTTTGGATGCACCCAGATCTTTTGTTGATGTCTTAGTGAACGAGATGCCAATCTGTGCTGAGACCTTTTGAGTTATATTCATAGGGAAGATGTAATTTTTAAATATATGACTTCACCCTAAAATGCGTTTTAATGTTTTCTTTGGACTGTTTATCAACTTTTAATAGATTTCCTCCCAAGTTTTGTTTTTCTTTCTGATGTCTTGTTTTCAGTGTGAATAGTTCACGTATCCTCTTTCCCTTTCTATTTGATGGGAAACCACGTAACCATATCTGTTAGGGTTGACAGTGAAGAAAAAGCACCTGGAATATGAAAAAGGGCCTGTCCTGTAAGTTATGTTTGGGAGACGTTGTATATTGGCCTCATGATATCAACTTCAAAGACCCTTTAAATTTGTGCCACAGTTCCTATGTATAGTTTTATTAGAATAGGCCAAAGTATTATTCTTATTGTTGACATATTCATTTAACCTCTAAACAATCACTTTTTAAAATTTTATTTTTCAACGTTTATTTATTTTTGGGACAGAGAGAGACAGAGCATGAACGGGGGAGGGGCAGAGAGAGAGGGAGACACAGAATCGGAAACAGGCTCCAGGCTCTGAGCCATCAGCCCAGAGCCCAACACGGGGCTCGAACTCAAGGACCGCGAGATTGTGACCTGGCTGAAGTCGGACGCTTAACCGACTGCGCCACCCAGGCGCCCCATAAACAATCACTTTTTAATGGAAATATTATATGTGCCACAGATGTGTGCCACATATGTCATTTTAAATTTTCTAGTAGACCATGCTTTTAAAAAAGTAAAAAGAAACAGGAAAAACTTATTTTAATGTGTTATTGAACCCAATATATGCAAAATGTAATCATTTCAAAACATAATCACAATGTAAAATTATTAATGCTATATTTCACATTCTTTTTTTCACACCACGTTGTGTAAATTGGATGTATATTCTACACTTAATAGCGCATCTCAATTCAGCATAGCCACAAGCCTAATTCTACCCATTGGATAGTACAGCCCTACATAGTACTTGTAAATTGTAGTGTAAAGAAAACCTATACTTTGAGTAAAGGCTTTGTGAGATGAACATAGGTGATGGATGTGTGGCCAGCTCACTGCAAGGTGATTGAGGTTGTACATCTTCTGGCCCTTTATATGGTACAGCTGGAGTCCCTGCAAGGGCTAATAGGATAAACTGTTTATTTGTATAGTCTCCATAGAGAGCAACCAGGGATTGAGGCAGATGCCCCACTTTTCTCCACGCTGCTTGATATCACTCTCCAGCCAGGTGAGTGATTAAAATTGTACATCAAGCAATTTAATGATCATCTGCCTTGGGTGCTTGCACCAGAATGATCATTGTGAGTGTTGCACTCTCACGAGCAGGCAGAAAAGGTCAGAACCACATGTTGTGCAGGCAGAGAGCCTGGCAGAGGGATAGGGAATTGCCACCTGTCTTGGAAATAAGGCACGGTGTGACGGGGATAAAAGAATGATGGACTGAAAAGCAAGAAACCTGGATTCCAACTTGGCTTCTGCATATTAACTAGTTCTGGGACCATGCAGAAGCCAGGTTAACTTTTAAATTTCTATTTTCCCAGCAGTGTACGAAGTGCTTTTCCTGGATTACTTTGATTCTCATTACTATAGCGATGAGAAAGATAGAGTTATCATAGGCAACTTTTTCATACAGCCATTAAGGCCATCAGTGGTTTCATTTAAGACCACGTATTAGTAAGAAAGAAGACAGAGTAACAAGGCTAGACAATACCCATTAGTGGATAACCATTCTGGGGGCTGTGAGAGCCCAGATTTCCATTTTGAGGCAGAATAACTGATTTAGTATGACACCTTAGATCTCTGAGCTCCAACTCCAATGAGACTTAAATTTTTTTGTTTGTCTCTCGATTTTTTCCACTGATATTAGAGCTCCCAGTTTAAGACCTTTAAGATGAGAATTTTAGAAACAGCACTGAAGAAGAGATGGAAAATCTTCTTCCTTGAGTTATATCTGAAATATAAAAGTGTTTAAAGAACTTTCTCGCTAAGCAAAGTAAGTCAGAGAAAAATAAATACCATATTATTTCACTCACATATGGAATTTAGGAAATAAAACAGATGAACATAGAGGAAGGGTAGGGGGGAAAAGAGTGAAGCAAACCATCAGAGAGTCTTAACTCTAGAGAACAAAGTGATGGTTGATGGAGGGAAGTAGGTGGGGGATGGGCTAGATTGGTGATGGGCATTAGGACTTGTGTTGAGCACTGGGTGTTGTATGTAAGTGATGAATCACTAAATTCTACTCCTGAAACCAATATTACACTATATGTTAACTAAAAAAATGTTCTTAACATTTATTTATTATTGACAGAGTGAGAGCAGGGGAGGGACAGAGAAAGAGGGAGACACAGAATGCAAAGCAGGCTCCAGGCTCTGAGCTGTCAGCACAGAGCCTGACATGGAGCTTGAACCCACGAACTGTGAGATCATGATCTGAGCCGAAGTCAGACACTCAACCTACTGAGCCACCCAGGTGCCCCATATGTTAATTTCAACTAACTAGAATTTAAAAAATAAATATTAAAAAATTAAAAAAATAAATAATTCTCTCAAATTCTATAGTTATGATTACAGTGACAGCAAAGATAAAATAGCTTTATATTAAGTTATTTTTTTACATTAACATTAGTGTGCTATTCTCCCTTCATGGGCATTTAGGTTTTAGAAACAGAGAAGACTATTTTCCTCTAATTAATTTGCTCTTTTACAAGAGTCCAGTGAATATTCATGTAAATGAATGATGTGTTTTGCTTATATTGAGATGGAGCAAATACACACAAACTTCCTAGAAATTAAATATATAGGCAATTCCATTGTTAGCATTGCAGTTTGGAACAATTATACACTGTCTTCAGAAATTTCATTAATGTACTTTATGCAACATGTAGTCTCCATAATATAGTCATTTGTAGAATAAATACGGTAATACTTATACCTAAGTAACACCTCCTCTAGTTTGACATGTTTTCATAACAGTACTATGATGCCATTACCTAAATTAGCTTTTAATAAGTTGTATGATTTCTGTAAAATCCCTTATCCTTTGAGACGAAGCATGTGGCAGCCAGTTATGATGGGAAGAAAGTTTGACTCATGGGCATTTTTCCTGGCCCACTTCAAGCCCTCACAGTGAAGCAGTAGGCATAGGCATACCAGGAAACCCTCTGTTCTGGGCACTGGGCTTGGCTCACAGGCGGACAAGCCAACGTCCTCCTTCCACAGGATCTCCTGATCTGTGGACAGATGAGACATTCAGTGGCTGTGGTCACAAACTACTTGCAGCTGTGGCTCATGGTGTGTGTGTGTGTGTGTGTGTGTGTGTGTGTGTGTGTGTGTGTGTGTGTAGCTATGTCTGAAAATAGCCCCTTCACCTGTCTCTCATTGCTACATTCCAGTCTGGAGCATTTGCTCCTTTTATTGATGAAGAGACCACAGAAGAGACCACAGTAACATTCATGACATGTGAAGTTTGTGTTTTTAATTCTAAAACCATCCATATCTTCAAAATCTCAAAAGACAGAGAGAAAATAATTTGAAATTTTGAGGTGTCATGAAATCTGTTATCAGTTAAGAGATTTCTTGGAGTGAAGAGAGTGGGGAATAGGAGTTTAAAAACCCTGATAATCAGGGAAAGAGGAAGTGAGATAGACATCTATTTAAATGCAAAAGGCTGAAATGAAATTCACTACAACAATATACAGTCTGCCTACTAAAATTGTTTTGATTACCCACGTTTCAGTGAATTATAGTACTTTGTAAATATCTGCAGAAAGAGCATTCTAATATCCATATCTAATAGAGTGACTGACTTGAAAGCTAGTTTTTAAATCAGCCATTCATTCATTCATTTATTGTCAGTAAATATTCATCACATGCCTACCATGCACTAGGGAGGAGGAGTTTGTCAGAAAACAAAATAAAGCTCCTTGTGAAGCTTCAAATACATATATACTATCTCTTAAACTTCCTTTTCTGCTTTGACTCACTCATTTCATCACTCATTGACATCTCATCAGACCTTCTTTCCACAAATACTTTATTTTTTTAATGTTTAATTTGTGTGTGTATGTGTGTGTGTGTGAGAGAGAGAGAGAGGGAGGGAGGGAGGGAGAGAGAGAATATGCAGGGAAGGGGCAGAGAAAGAGAGAAAGAAAGAGAGAGAATGAGAGAGAGAATTCCAAGCAGGCTCCATGCTGTCAGCATGGAGCCCGACGTGGGCTTCAATCTCTGTTTTCACCTAACACCCTTCATCGAATAATTCAGTCTTGTGTTCTTCTGGCTTTGGTGACTTGGTGTCTAAGCCAGCTTTTTGAGTTTCAAGTTAATTAATTGGGTTTATTGTTACTAACATAGAGGCATCTCCAACTTTAGAGCTGAGTTGTATTTCAAATGTTTGCATCTGAGTGTTTTGAAAGAATTCTAAATTAGAGCTTTGAAAAGAGGGAGAAAAATTCAGACCTGAAGCTTTTCTTTCTTACACTTTTCATACATAGAAGGCTGCCTTCTATGTATGAAATAACCACACACTTTTCTCTGAAAAGATACAATTGTCCTCAGACTACTTACGTCCAGGCTCTCATTCTAGAGCAGCCTGGCAACAGACATATGAACAGAGAATGCTCTTGAAGATGCAGTTTTGACTTCTTGTAGAGTTTTACAATGTGTGAGGCAGCAATGGCCTAGATAATAATATGGGTTTGATGTTTTCATGTTTACTTCTCGACCTTGAGGGGAAAACGAGAAATACTATTTATGGTATACCATAATATTGTGACTTTTAAATCAGAAGTAGCCAGGAATATTAAAAAGAGATGGAAGATTTTTATCCTGGAAAAGAAAAACCAATTTAGAGTTATATTCTTTGCATTATGAGCCAAAGAGTGTAGGAAGTAGATATTCATGGATAGTCAACAGCCAGTATGATAGGTTAAAAAAGCAATTTTAGAAAATGTAACTGAATAAGTACCTTTCTTTTTTGTGTGTTGGAATGAAATTGTCCCATGCTAGAAATAACAAAGGAAACAAATGCTTTTAAACATTGCTGTGATGGGGGAGAAATGTAGCATTTCTATTTATAACTTGTACAGAGTCCCACATAAAAATAGCTCCAACTACCAGATTTGCTCATATCTGGAATACAAAGTTGTTGCTGCCAGTGACTTGAGGAATTCTAATAAGAACGAGGACGGCATTGGTAAATGTTAAAAGTTTATCATTTTTTCTTCTAACCCAGTTTTCATAGGCGAAGAAAATTAGTTCCTAGAAAACTCCTGGCTTCTGCACTATACATTTTGTTATGTCCCAGGCTATTGGTCTCTTTGTTTTTAGTGAAAAGGGTACATGTGCACCCTAGACTTCACCCCCTGAGAAGGATATATTGTTGTATCTGTCAGTGAGGACTGTATCTCTGCATATGAAATATTTGTCAGGCTAATGGATTTAACGTTTCATTCTTTTGAAGACTAGGTTTGTCTGATTGGTGTGCCGGTAAAAATATTAAGGACTTCTGAAGTTAACGAAAAGCATTCTTTCTTATTTTCAGAGAAGTTTCCTGGGCTATGCCAGTTTTAAAGTGGGGGAGCTACTGAAGTCAAAGGAGCAGCTGCTGGCCCTGAGCCTGAGGTGAGTCCTTTGTCTGCAGAAATGCTGCAAAGCAAATAGCCTATGGTATTTATTGAAGGATGTTTGGGTTTAAAAGTCCCAATTCTTACAGATGTTTAGATGTCAGCTCTCAGATGGCTTAACATTCGCCACAGCAGCAAGTTATAGGGAAACAGCAATTATTCAAGTTCACACTCAAGTTCAGGTTCACATTGTCAAAGGTTTTCAGCCCTTATAGGGGAAAAAAATTACACGATCATTAAAGTAATCAAATTCTTTGATAGTAAGAATAGAAACGATGAGCACGTTATTAAGTAATTTTTCTAGTACTTATTAAAATGTTCCTTTTTAAGTCAAGTAAATTTCTAGGTTTGAAATATGTTTGTTAGTGGCAACATTGCAAATTTATGATAATAGAGGAAATGTTCATTATTCTCTTTTTAAGCTTATTTTGTTGCTACACTATTAAATATAAAACATAACGGGGCGCCTGGGTGGCGCAGTCGGTTAAGCGTCCGACTTCAGCCAGGTCACGATCTCGCGGTCCGGGAGTTCGAGCCCCGCGTCGGGCTCTGGGCTGATGGCTCAGAGCCTGGAGCCTGTTTCCGATTCTGTGTCTCCCTCTCTCTCTGCCCCTCCCCCGTTCATGCTCTGTCTCTCTCTGTCCCAAAAATAAATAAACGTTGAAAAAAAAAATTTAAAAAAAAAAATAAATAAATAAATAAAAAATAAATAAATATAAAACGTAAGTTAAAACAGATTCATACTGAAATAGGCAGTAGATCAGATCTAATTTTGAGTATTAGTACAATTTGCTTGGGTATAGAAGATGAAGCAACCATCTTTAGGAAGTTACATAGTATTTTAATGTTAAGAAGAGTATTAAATAGAATAAACATTTTTAAACTTCATTATAAATTCCAATCAATAGCATGTTGTTTTCTAACTGTATGATAACTTCTATAATTATGAAAAATATCACCTTGCAATATTTGCAATAAAAAATACAAAAATTGTACAGAACACTATTTGTAAATCAGAAAATGCTCTCCTTTTTTTTTTTAACATTTATTCATTTTTGAGAGAGAGAGACAGACATGGAGAGAGACACGGAGAGAGACAGAGAACAAGTGGGGGAGGGGCAGAGAGAGAGGGAGACACAGAATCTGAAGTAGGCTCCAGGCTCTGAGCTGTTAGCGCAGAGCCCGACACAGGGCTTGAACTCATGAACTGGGAGATCATGACCTGAGCCAAAGTCAGATGCTTACCTGACTGAGCCACACAGGTGCCCCTGAAAATGCTCTCCTTTTGATGAAACATAGAGACTCCTCCCAAGGAGGAGACAATGCCTTAAGTGTGTTTGCCCTCTGCCTTGACCCACAAGGACCCAATTGTAACCAATTTATTTCAATAAAGATGCTGTGGCTTATGCTGGAATCTGTATTGCTGGCTGTCTCCTTTTCTGATTTTTCCTGATCCGCACAGCTTTGCATTTTGACTTAAGAGAGTATAATGTAAAGTAACTCATACTCATGCAGAAAAATAAGTGTTGATGGATTCTGATGAGACCATCATCTTCGCTCTCGGCTATGTCTCTTAAACATCCATGGTTTGGTTATTGTTGTTGTATTTTATTTGGGAAGACATTTTTAAATCTTCATAGTTTTGTGGTGTTATTCCCAATAAAATGTTGCTGTGGTCATTTTCAGTTTGAAGTTTGTATGGGTCAGCTAACATGTCTAGCTATCAATGTCACCAATACTCTAGAAAATCTGTGTTAGTGCCCTAACACGGTGGTGGGATCTCACCCAAGTATTACCAGATTCATGGCATATGAAGTGAGGCATTAAGCTAATTTAGGAATGCTAGCAGACCATATGTTTTTTGGATGAGATGCATAGCACTTTATTCCTCCTTTTGCTGACTTACAAGCTGTAATATTGATTATATCACAACCGTCATTAACATCAGCACCACACTACACATTTAGACACTGCTCTTGAAACAGAAGTGGGGACCACAAATGCATAAATGAAAATTAATAAACACATATAATACCTTAGTGGTAGGATAGGAACAGAAGGGTCAAGTTTAGAGTACAACCATTTTAAGAAAAAGAAAAAAAGAATTAGAATGATTTCAGATTTAGATGAAATCAATACAAATTTCCACTTTTGGTTTTAATACTTCTGCTTAATACTCATTTGATTTTGACTGTATAAAAGGAAAACAAATTTAACAACAAAGGATTGAGTTTTCTAGAAAAAAAATATTTTTTCAAAAATAATTTTGAAATGGCTAGGTTATTATCGTTTCCCTTTTTTGTGCTTTGCCAAATTTGTGAGTTTCTCTCCCTATGAACTAGACATCTTATAGACTTATCATAGCCTTTTGATTTCTGACACTTCGTATTTTTTAATTCAGAGGTAATTCATCTTCTTTCCCCTGGCTCTGGGGTCTCTGAGGTACTGTGCTAAAAGAACATTAGGTTAGGGATAAGAAGCATTGTTTTTTTGGTTGTTTGTTTTCTTTTGTTTTTAATAAGTCCTTTGCACTGACAATACCTGAATTTTGTTCCTTTTCAATTCCAGTCATTATGTTTAAAGCAATAGAATTCTCAGATTTCTGTGAAACAAATTCACAAAAATAAATATACATTTATAGGAAATGTTCTTTGATGTAAGCTTCCAAAAAAGTCTGTGTAGTTTTGTTTCATTTTCACTGTCCCTTTGAGTTGTTTCTTATCAGATAATTCCAATTCCAAAACTCTCACTAGCTCCACAGAGCACCATAGTTTGTGGTTACTATGTCATTTGTGCTTTGAACTAGAATTTTTTAACTGAATTTGGAAATGAATTCTTTTTCCCATAGAAACTTCAAGGGGCAAGAAGTCTGTGTCTTATTTATACATTTAGACTCGAATTTCATGAAATATCATAGTGTCGATTTTTGAAGTTGTATAATAAAATTTGTTTGCATGTATTGGGAGAAATGCCTCCAATATGTAAAGTGGTTCCTACTCCTATAACTCATCTTCATTTAAATACATAGTTACTAAATTACTGCCCAAGTTTTCTAGCATCCCATTTGCACTTGACATCTTTATTTAGGACTAACCCTTTTACTTTTGTATTATATCTCCTTTGTTTTGCTAGTTTACACTTGGTAGTTCCTATCTCCTCTGATTTCTTTTAGATCTGAATTGCATTTTCTGTTTTTATTCTCCAGTTCATTGCCATATATCCCTGACTCTTCTTATACTATAATGTAAACAAGTTAAGTTCCTTGTATAGAAGATTACAAATGTAGGCATGAGAGACAGTGGATAATCATATAATAATAATAATAATAATAATAATAATAATAATAATAATAAATAGAAGAAGGAGGAGAAGAGGAAGGTACTATGTGCTTTATGCTCTGATAAATATATTAGAGATATTGTCTCACTGACCCTTATCAAATTCGCCTATGATGTTATTCTTTTTGCCACTTTATAAACCAAGCCCTAAGACATATAGGGCTTAACCTGCCTCAGTTGGTTAAGCGTCCGACTCTTCAGCTCAGGTCATGAGCTCACGGTTCATGGGATCAAGCCCTGTGTTGGCTCTGCAAGGAGCCTGATAGCAAGGAGCCTGCTTGGGATTCTCTGTCCCTCTCTCTCTGCCCCTCTCCCACTCACATTCTTTCTCTCCTTCTCTCTCAAAATAAATAAACTTAAGAAAAAAGGAGAGTGAGATATAAAAAGTAGTTAAGTGATTTGCGCAAAGTTACAGTGCTCATAAATGGGAAAGCCAAGATATGGAGCCACACATTGCTGATTGCAAAGCCTGTGCTTTTAGTGATACACTGCTTGTCTCCTTTGAGAGAGGAGAAAACTGAGAACTTGTTAAAACATATCACACATCATGTGACTTACGTGATGGAGGAACAAAGCAAGGACTCAGGTCCAGGACCGCTCGTTCATGGTTTCTTCCGCTTCAATTTCACCACAGTGCCTTGTCAAACAGTAAATGAAGACATAATGAGTGTTAACATGCCTTGGAAAAGTCAGACATATTAGCCCTGATGGCAAAAAATGGGAACCAGCCTGGTTAAGGGGAAGACTGAGGGAAACCTATGGAATCTAGTCTTACCCTGGCAGCCTGGCATTATCAGGCCCAGATCTGATTTACTGTCCAAGCACCTGACAATCATTTGTTTTGCCAACCTTATCTGAATGTCTTAGGACCACGCAAGCAGAAATTTGGAACATCATAATCCTGTGTCATGATTTAATAAAAGAATGGAGAGATTAGATCTGTCTCTGGGAATGGTACTAGCAGTCAGGAAGAATTACGTTACTCTTAAAGTATTCAAACAACCACAAAAGCAGAAAAAAAAGGATGGGAGGGGAGGGTAAAACTTCTTTTTTTAGGAAATCCTTCTCAGAAGAATTGAGACACATGGATGTGTTCTGACCTTGTCTTTGTTGCATATGAACTTCGTTGTGTATCTCCTCACAATTTAGGTTTGATTCAGGGCTCATTCACTCAGCAAGCATTTATTAAGAATTTTTCATATGCTAAGTACAGTGATAGTTTTTTAGAAAAACATTTTAATGTCATCAGTTAATATTTTGCAGTTGATGTCACTAATAACACGATTAATGAAAAATCTCCTTATTTATTGAGCCTCTACTCATGTGCAAAGAACACGTGAGGTGCTCTTCATGCATGATCTTTAACCCACACAGAATTATCGTCCCTGTCCTGCAGCAACTCATCTACGATCCTGCAGCTGCTGACTGTACGAGTAGGATTAGAATCCAGTTTGGTCTGACTCCAGCACTTGTGCTGTTTTATTTTCCTGCCTCTTAGGAAGCTAATGATCTGATAGAATCTTTGCTTCCTCCTCCATTTATATGCTATCCTTGGGAGAGTTTCAGGGACCTCAATTCTTTTTTCTTAATGCCTTATCTTAAAATTCAGTTTCATATGCCAGTGACATGGGAGGGGTTCAGTAATAATTTGTTGGAATTTTGATTCATGATGATGACTTCCTCATATGCATTTGGATGCTAAGCTTAAACCTAGTACCATTTGTTTATGAATGGGACCCACCTAAATTAGTGACTATAGTGCAGTCTAAGCATTAGACTATATCTGACATGAGTCCCTTTCCGAGTTACAGTGAGGGATAGATTGTAATTTGATTGAAAAGCTGAAACCCTTTAGAATTTACGATTTCAGGGTAGGCCACTTTACCTTGTCACAGAATCTTTCAAGAGAGCACTTAATGAGTGCTCTCTTATTTCTTCTGTAGTCTTTCGCATGTAACCCTTCCAAGGTAAGCAAACATTTATAGAATTTTATCAGAATGGATGTACAAAATCTTCTTGAATTTTTTCATAAAAAGAAATCTTGTTTTCATTTATTACTTCTGCCACATTTATGGTAGTGCTGTCATGTAACATAAATTTAACGTAAGACTCCCATGATCCTAATAGACATATGGCATTATGTTTTATGATACACAGATGTGCGGAAGAGGCTATGAAAGAAATAAACAATAGATATCTACTGTTGGTTTTTAAACGTTCCCTATTTTATGTAATATTTATATGTGTACATACTTCCGCATATACAAATCTATCATAAATTGTGTGGATGGGCATGTGTTTGTACATCTATATTATTTCAGGATTATTTTGCTTTCTCACCAACCATGAATACTTGCTTTCCATTGTTGTCAAATGTATGTGCTTAGAGGAAGTAAGGTCCACATTATGAAGCCCTTAGATTTTTATTTGTTGGTGTTTTGCTTATATTTAACAATTTAACCTCCTTAGACACACACATACACACAGATATACAGTTCAACTTTGTTTCTAAAAGTAAGAGAACAATAAGAAAAAACCCCACATATTTTTAACTTAATCTCCCAAAGGCATGTTTTTAACTTGAGAGCTAGAAGTAATGATAAGGAGAGGCTCCTTGGGCGATGACATTCAGTTTTCTGCACAAGCATACTCAGAGCGATAAAAAGATGAAATTGTCACAAACAACTCACAGGTTGGGAGCATAGACATGTTCTTTAGCCCACGGGGCAGTAGATCAGAATAAGTTTGTTCTTGGAATGCATGAATACATCTGAACCCCCTCAGTACTTGAGATGAACCTTGCCATAGATTGACAAAAGAGTTTTAAAGGATAAACTTTTTTCATTTAAAATGAAACTAAACTTTCTTAGAATTTTAATTTCCTATCGCTATTCTTTTCCTGCATGTAAATAATGGTTATGCAAGTCTTTTTAATTTAAGCACCAGATTATAGTCTTTAAAATTATATGTATGATGAATACCTCTTTAATGACATCTTTTCTTATCAGCATTTGTTTGAACTTCAGGAGAATTTAAAAAATTACAAGCAAACATTTTAATAGCCATGTATATCTTAGATATATTTCATTCTTTCTTAAAAGTCTTCCAGTTAGCTTTCTTGGGTACCAGAAAGTAAGATTATAGCAGAAAGGTCTGATGGTTCCACAACACTAATTCTTATGTATGTCTGAAACACTTTTTATATGAAATGAGGGTGATGTTAGAGGGATTAATGGCAGAATTTAGACTTCAGGTAAGTATCTATTTCTCAGATAAAGACTTTGATGGGCAACTGGAAAAAAAAAACCCTCTTTGAGAGGGAATAGCCCATCTGTGATTAATTATAAAACAGAACAGTAGCATACTTTATTGAATGCACCAATGTAAAAGTTAGAGGGAGAAGATGGCATGTAAAAACCTACTTAATCGATGCTTTTGCATAGAATTAACTAAAAATGCACATTATAAACCCTGAGAGCAATAAGAACACTGCACTTTTCTCTTAGGGAGTGAAAAAGCAGAAAAACATGCAAGTCAGTAGCACATGCCTACTCATTATTGATCCAGACACATGTAGAAGGGGAGAGCCTTGCATCTGTGGGGGGGGTTCCTTCACATTTTTCAGCATTATCCAAGTGGAGGTAACAGGAAAGCCTTCTGATTCTGACAGACTCCAACCTCATAAACATGTAGGAAGGAGCAGCTAACACTGTTTGAGCTTTATGATGGATTCAGGATGTCACATGTCTTATCTCATTCAATCTTCTAATAACCTTGCCTGAAAGGTGATATATTCCTGCTTTACTAAGAAACAAACCGAACAACAGCAGTTCAACGTCTCTTAGGTCACACGGCTGGGACACGTTGGAAAATGGAGATTGAGAAAGAGGTGTCCTTGCTCTCAAGGATTTTCTAGAGAATATATATTTTGTTTAGAATCTTAAAATTAAATAATTTTAGAGAACAGAAAACATTGGGACACTTCAACTTCTTTTTGGACCCTTTTAGTGAAAGGCAGTGCCAACTCAAGAGGCCATTTGTCTTTCCCATTTTCAGACAGGTGAAAGTCAGAAAAGTATTCCTTTCTTATCTCAAATTTGCTGTCCTTGCCACGGCCCTCGCTCTCCTTCATGGAATTAAGGAGGACAAGCCTCGTGTCTTTATGATCACATTTGAAAGCAGCTCTTTCGTCCAACCTTAAATCTTCTCTCCTTTTTTTTCTCAGGAAAGAATGCGATATAGTAGAAAGAACAGCCAGCTTTAATGCCAGGCTTGGGTTCAAGTCCCAGCTTTGCCTCCAGCTTTTGCCTCACCTCTATTGTCTGCTCTCTTTAATGCCCGTTAGTAGAAGTAGTAATGACCTCCCTCCCAGGGTAATTCCGGGCAATCAATAAATGCAGTAAAGTTCTTTGCACTGCTTTGCATTAGAGAAAAGCATTCTATCAATACAGTTTTCCTTGCTTCTTGCATTAAACTTACTAATTCCCTCAACCATAATTTAATGTTTGATTTGTTTGCTTAGTTTGTTGAAGTTCTTTCTTAAATGTGACATCCACAGTTCTCAAAACTGGTCAGTGGCAGAGGGATCAGTTTAACCTTTGACCTGAACATGTCATTTCTATTATCTGAGAAACAGATACTTACCTGAAGTCTAAATTCTGCCATTAATCCCTCTAACATCAGATATAGCTTCTTATCAGGTGGCAGATACCAGCAAGAGCATATGGAGAGCAGTTTTTTTGGTTGAAACAGAAACAGAGGTGGGCAAAACATTTAAAAAGAATTTTTTTTTTTTTTACTTAAAACTTTAGCTGGGGCGCCTGGGTGGCTCAGTAAGTTAAGCATCCAACTTCGGCTCAGGTCACAATCTCGCAGTCCGTGGGTTCGAGCCCTGCATCGGGCTCTGTGCTGACAGCTCAGAGCCTGGTGACTATTTCAGATTCTGTGTCTCCCTGTCTCTCTGCCCCTCCCCCGCTTGTACTCTGCCTGTCTCTCTCTCTCTCTATCTCTATCTCTCTCTCTCTCAAAAATAAACATTAAAAAAATAAAAATTTAGCAATATAGCATTGAAATCAGGACAGAAATTCATGAATATAACACAGTGTATCAATTGCTTTAGAGTGTACTGATTGCATTTTATTGCTGAATATATCATAAACTGTCCACAGAAGTAAATTCAAGTGACTTTCTCAGGACCGGACTGTGAGAATAAAGGGAGACATCAAACCCAGAAGTAGGTGAATTTGCTTCTCCAAGTGATTACATGTCCCCTTTAGGGACACAATTGCCTAAAATTATCAAAAGGCTCTAACATGAGCTACTTGCTAATTGCTGTTAACATTATATCAATTTAATTTAAAATCAGAATATGAAAAGTATACAGATATCATGGGATTCGGATAGTGCAGAGGTAGAGAGAATACGTGCTTTAGAGACATATCTGAACACTACATACATCCCCAAGTCTGGCTCTTGTATTGCTTAGCAGCATGGTGGAGTACTCTGAACTCAGTTTTCTTATCTGTGGAATGGGGACAATAGTAGTTCCCATCTCACAGAGTTGTTGTGAGGCTCGCAAGAATTATTTGATAGGAGATGTGTCCATCAGTGCCTGACACATAGAAAGTGCTCAACAAACATTCCCTATAATTTTTATTTATCTTTGTATTGATTAGCTTGTCCAGCCTCAGGTTTGGTTTGGTTTTGTTTTTGTAGATGAGGATTAGACATATTGGACACAGCCTATCTGAAACAGTATCTGGTGCAAAGCAGGTGCAAATCAATGCTTATCACCTATTATTAAAATTATCATTATTATTATTTTGCATTACATTCAACTAGACAGTCTTTCATTTATAATTTAAATGGCTCTGCAGTCATATATTCTGCATTTTTCTTTATGTTCCTAATCTATTTTCATGAGGCTGTAGGTATGACCATGGAAACCAATTAGCACTTTCTTAGCTTGCATTATTCAAAAGATGTCATATTCATCAGATTGCAAATTAGAGTTTTCAGTCACTGAAGGGACAGCACATACTTAGAGCACACTTTAATAGCTTCTCAGTTTGTATAGAAAAGCCTGAAACCGTTCCTCTTTTAAAATGCAAATCACATTAAGTTAATATCTGTACACAAAGACCTACCTGCTTAAGAAGTTTGAGAGCTAATTTAGCTTTGAAGATAATTTGCAGGAATGATTAGGCCTGCAAGGAATTATATTTGACCTGAAAATTTCATATTGGATTTGCCCATATTTACCAAAGTCACTTTCGTCATTATCTCCCCGTGTTTCTCTGTTGCTCTAGACACATTTATATCAGCTTTTTCTAAACAGTGTTTTTTTTGTTTGTTTGTTTTGGGTTTGGGTTTTTTTGAACACAGTATCCCTTAAGTTAATCATATATGTTCTTAGAATAAAGGAGTTTTATATCAAGTAAATTTTAAAATGCTGTGCTAAAAGACTGAAGAGGGTTACTTTACTGTAGGACTTCTCAGTGCCTTCATTAGTCCTCAAGGCCCTTTGGGAAGACAGATGTTGCCTACAGCTTTCCCACACTAATTTGAACACAAGAGTTTTTTTCATGGAACACCTATTCACAGCTTATCAGATGTTGTGCTCCAAGAAACACAGCTGCATAATTTAGGAAATGCTGATAGGAAACAAGAACAGCCAAGTATTTTTCAGAGAAATACATGAGTGACTGTCTTGGGGAGACTGGGTGGCTCAGTTATTAAGCCTCTGACTTCAGCTTAGGTCCTGATCTCACAGTTCATGAGTTCAAGCTCCACATTGAGCTCTGCAGCTGGAGCCTGCTTGGGCTTCTCTTTCTCTCCCTCTTTCTCTGCCCTGTCTGGGTGCTGTCACTTTCTCTCTCTCTCTCTCTCTCTCTCTCTCTCTCTCTCTCTCTCTCTCTCTCAAAATAAACAAATAAACTTTAAAAATACATGAGTGATTGTCTATATGTATGGTCCACTTTTCTCCCCCAACCATAGGCCTGTTTTCTAACACATACATCTGTAGGCAGGCATGTGGTCTTCATGCAAATGAATACTCAGTCCTACATGCACACTTTCCACACATTATGCTCCTATGTAACATGCAGTTACCCACCCCTATTTCTCCCATCCCTCACCCCCTGTCCATACGCATTGCCAACCCTGTGGCATTTTATATTCACGCCATGACTGGTGTAGACATCAGTTTGTGAAATTTGTATAGAAATGTGGGAAATGAGTGACAAAATACATACTGTATCCTTTATGGGCATTGACTGATTCATTTTCAGCTTACATAAGTGGACATACATTTATTTTTGCAAATTATAACTACCGCAAACTGAACTTTGCTGTTCCCCTGAAAGCTGTGCTTTTTGGTGCTTTTCATATCTTTGTTAAACTAAGAACCATCAGACACTCTGAATGCAGCAGAAGCTAGAAATCTGAGCATCTTTTTCAATTCATCCTTTCTAAAATTCTTATCTGATTATGCTCTTTTCCTCCTAAACAATAGAGACAGTATATTCCTTCCCGCCCCCCTCCACATGAGCATGTATATGAACATATGTGTGCAACAACCTCAGCCAAGATATACAAGATTGTAAATCTGCTTCTTCAGCCTCATCTGCAACCACACACATTACCCTTGACACTGATACCTCTTCCTTCATCATTTACAGGGGCTTGTGCACACTTTCCACTTTGTAAAGGTGGAGTCCAGTCCTACACTGATAACCAGTTATTTTCCCTCCACTTTTGGGCATCTTTTACCCAAGGAATAAGTTTTACCCATCCAGAACACCCTGGTATTCTTCAAATTTACTCCCTCTGGGAACTTAGATACAGCAGTCTCCAGAAATGTTAATGAAAAGTTCTGGTCACCACCCCAACTCAGGCTTCTCGATTTCCTATGACCAGATGACCATCAGGCTTTTGAGTGGTGCCTGAAGAAGCAGGTCAGAATGCATCACCTTGCCAACTAACAGAGGATTAATGATCACTGGGAGGTCACCATTGTTAGTTTTGTTTCCAGTGAGGTTTGACTTTGCTGTTCTATTTATACATTGTCTGTTCCACTGAATATATATATATATATATGAGTGAGCTGTGTTGGAGGTATCAACCTTGAAGGAATATATAGAAAGTTACCTGCCCCTTGACAATGTATCCCCCACTTATAGTATGCTCTAGTTGAGGATTATTTACCCTAATCTATTAAGTGAAATTAATTGATGTCTATAATTCTGTGGCATAGCATGGCTATCTTATAGTACAAGTGCATTTGAAAGAGATTGTTTGCAATATTTCAGTAAGGTACAGAATTGTAAAGAAATTAAGACAAATACTATTTTATTAATAGAAGCTAGGGAAACTAGAAAATACGCAAAAAATATGATAAAAGATTTTAAGAATGCAAAGAGAAGGATGAGATCAAAGGTAAAAAGAGAAGATGTAGAATAAGAAAGAAGAAAGAATAGTCAAGCTTATTTTGTGGTACTTAATTAGATATAGTACCAATATATGCAAATTACTTTCCATGTATGCACGCTGTTTTGTAGGCTGTGCTACAATGGGGGATAGTTACTTCTAGTAATGGGCCCAACCTGTTTCATGGATGATCTGTTGGGTTCCTCGGTCAATGCACTTAAGCTCATTAGAATAAGAAATACCTAATAGAAATACCCAAATACCTAATAGATAAATTAAGTAATTAAGGAGTCTTCTTTCTAACACTGTGTAACACTGATGAATTTGTTACCCTATGGGGTAGTTTTACTATCTTGCATATAAAGTAAGTTTTTTTTTAAATTAACTGTATTACTGAATGAGGATTTAATTGAACCTGATCTCAGTGGTACTGGGCATATATTACATTATTACAAGCAAATGAAATGTCCAAATTCGCTTGTAGATACATGCTGAATATTACTTCTTTCTTATGTTCAAATATGTAAGTTAGAAAGGAAATAAGCACATTCCTTTAAAACTTAGTATAAAAATTGATTGTTAAAAACAAACTTGAGGTGCCATAATAAACTTAGTCTAATCCTCAACCATCCATTGAAGAGCAGAGCAGATAACTTGAATTTTATTTTATTATATTTTATTTTATTTTATTTTATTTTATTTTATTTTATTTTATTTTCATTTTATTTTTATCTTTCTCAACATAGATGCAGTCTCCCTATTTCAAAGCAGGTTTGAAAGTTTCAATCCTAAACTTAAAAATGTTGTATAGTGGGGATTATTTTTTTCTTATCTAGAATCGAACTGAAGATTTTCCAAGGACTTACACAGTAAGTAGGAGAGACAGTCTCTATAGGTCCTTGGGTTTGCTTGTTTGTTGGGCAGACTGCCAACTAACACTAAATTTCCTGACTATTGAGACATACCTCTAGTACCACTAAAAATGAATTGCTTCTATGACCAATTCTATTATTGCTTCTATGATATATCCTTTAAAGTACTTTGAGGCTGTTAGGCCTGTGAGTGTAACATTGGAAGAAGTTAGAGTACTGTTACTTTCACCAGGAGTGTGAATTACTTTGCTTAAATTTCCCCATTAGTAAATTGCATTTACTGATGATAATACCATTGAATTAAATTAAATAATGGGTTCATAAGCTGGATTTTAAGTAAAGGATCCTTTTATATTTTAATAGAAAAAAATTTCTATCTACTCTTTCTTTTATGCATCCCTTCCTTCCTTAAACCTCCACTAGTCCTTGAAACAAGTACTATTCAATTGATCTTCTTTCCTGTCAAATTTATTTGAAGAATATATTGAGATAATAAAGGATATATAGGAGGAAATGGTAAAAACACATATAACTGGTCTTCAGTTTTATTGGGTGCAAAAAGAAGACTTTGAATTCAATGATTAGATGAACTCCAAGGTTCTTTAGTGCTAAAAGGCTGAGGATTGTCTCCATCTATGACCTTCTTAGAGAGGGATGGGGTGAGGGTTGCAGGCAGAGAGAGGTAAAGGAGTTATTTTTGCATTACCTGGAGGACCTAATTAGTGAAGTATACAAGGAAAAGGTATTGATTTTTATTGGATAACTTATGTTTTCCTGAAAGACAGCCTTTCCAGAATCAAGTTTAGAGAAGCCTTTACAAATGGAGGTACTTCTTAGAGTTCTGAGGACACCTCACAATCTTCATCTGTAATTGGGAATGGAGTGCCTCATAACGCTGATATTGAGAATTTTAGAAAATAATACATGCAATGCAATTGACATATGCACGGTACATAGTACCCAATAGGTACCGGTCATCATTACCATCATCATCATCAACAACTTGAGTCTCTCATAAAACTAAACCTCAATAGCTTTCTATTTTGTCAAAAATGAGTTTACACCAACTCTAGGCTGTTTATACCTATGTGTCTTTGATCATACACATTTCCTACCTATGGTCAGCATGGTTCAGTGGGTGATCAGTGCCAGTCATATTTGGAAGGTGACATTTTGAGCAAAAATTTGGAGAAATTAACCCTGCAGATATCAACTGAGGAGTGATGGTGGCAATGGTGGTCTTGCTGCCATAGCCAATGTAAAGAACAATAAAGAGACTCATGAGACAAAAGTTGAATGAGCAGTACAAGGACAGTAAAAGAAATAAGGCCAAGAAAATAACATGGGTCTAGATGCTGTAGGAGTGAAAGCCAGTGTGCCTGCTTCATCTTTTACTTCTAGTAGAGCCAGGAGTCATGCCTGGTTTTAGAAGAGGAGTGGCATGCTCTGACTTCAGTTGTGTTGAGAATAGAATCACCACAGGGGCGCAAGAGTGCAAGTTGGAAGCTTCTGCCCCAACCCAGGAGAAGAGTGATGGTGGTTTTTACCAGGGAGGTAGTTCAGAGGTGCTGAGAAGTGGCCATTCTCTGCATATATTTTTTTAAGACAGAATGAATAGGGTTTGGTGACAGCATAGATGTGGCATATGAGAGAAAGGAAACAACAATGAATTCAGAAATTCTGGTTTAGATTTTGAAAGCAATGGAGTTACCGCTAACTTAGTAGGGGGAGGCTTCAGTGAAATAGGTTTTAAGAGAAAGATTGCAAGTCCCCTTTTGAACATTATCAAGTTTAGATGAGATACATTTGTAAGAATGAATTAATAAACTAATGAAGGGGGAAAAAAGTAACCATATGAAGTTTAGAAATGTTTTAAACTACAGTCAAGAGAAGCAAATGTAAGTAAATAAAATTATCATTAAAGTTTTAAAATCCATTGACAAAAAGATATTTTAAAAAATTTTAATATTTATTTTTGAGAGAGGGAGAGACAGAGGGTGAGTGGGGGAGGGGCAGAGTGAGAGACACACACAGAATTCAAAGCAGGCTCCGGGCTATGAGCTGTCAGCACAGAGCCCCATGCAGGGCTCAAACTCATAGACCATGAGATCATGACCTAAGCTGAAGTCAGATGCTTAACTGACTTAGCCACCCAGGAGCCCCAATAAAAAGATATTTTAGAAAGAATCTTTTCAAGGCTCTCAATCAAGTCCTCTAACACTTCAATTTATTAAGCAATAACAAGATGGGGAAGAGAAAGTATAATAACATTAAAACCATAATGGCTTAAATAAAACCACATTGGGATGAGGAATAGTAATTTGAAACTATAGAAGACAATCCATGTAAAGGAAAACACTCCTGAGTGTTTCTCCCTTGTCATTCACACAGAACGGTTCATTTCTGACTTTTGGTCACCAAATGTGTGGGATGCCTGTGGAATCGGGATGCCTCATCCTCCCAGTATATGGATGTGTTCACCAACCCAGAAGTTATCTGAACCTTGTACTTTTGAGATTTTTGTGGAGGGTGAATCACATAGGCAGGAATGGTCATTCGCCCAATTTCTAGCCCCTCTCCCCTTCATGGAAGATAGAGTGTGAGCCTGACAATTCTAAGCTTCTAACCGTGTCTTGTTCTTTCTGGTGACCAACCGCCATCCAGGAGCCCACCAAACATTGCCTCATTCGAACAAAAACACTCTTATCATCCAGGAAATTCCAAGGGATTTAGGAGCTCTGTGTCAGGGACCAGAGTCAAAGACAAAATATTAGGGCAAAAGATGCTCTTAGTGCTCTTAGTACTTAGGAAAATACAAGGGAACCAGGCACAGAATAAAACATATATTTCTATTATTTTGCAATCAATAAAGCAGATGATAAACCCAAGAAATATTGCAGATTTCAGAAAACTAGTACCTGTAGTCCCTCACCTCTTCCACTGTCTTTCACAACCAGGACCACCAACAACACAATAATAGCAATTACTGAGTGCTTTCTCAGACTGTCTCATTTACGCCTCAAAAAATCTTACACGGCAGGTAATATTATTATCACTATTTTACAGATGAACAAAATTAAGCTTAGAAGTGTTAAGTAAATTGTCCAATACCACATTTCTGGTAAGTTCCAGAGAAAATGAACAAAAATAGAATGGATGAGAGAGAAGATAATTTATGGGCACAGTGATTTTTAAGGATGCAATAATAGACTTATTTCAAGAATGATGGTCCAGATTCAGTAATCAAAGCCCTATTAAGGTAGACCTTTCCAGACATCTGCAAATGTAATTGAAATGGGTTCTCTATGAATACAGCAAAGGTAATGAATAATGACCAATATTGAGTTGTATTCTAATATTTTTAAAGTTAGAGGTTTTAAAGTGTTACAGACTGAATGTTTGTATCCCCTCAAAATTCATCTTTTGAAGTCCTAAACCCCGTCTGTAATGTTATTTGGAGATGGGGTCTTCGGGGAGCAATTGGGGTTACATGATGTCATAAGAAGGGGCCCTCATGATGGCATTAGTGCCCTTTTAAGAGACACCAGAGAGCTTGCCCTTTCTCTTCATGATGCAAGGACACAATGAGAACGCAGCTGTCTACAAGTCAGGAGGAGATCTCTCACAAGAATCTGACCATGCTGGCATCAACCAAAATTGTATTTTATGGCAGCCTGAGCAAACTAAAACAAAGAGTTACTGGACTTTGATAGAATTCTTAGAATAGATTTTCAAATCATTTTTTTTTATTTCATCAACTGTATTTTCTTGTTGTAACCAGTAAGAATTAAATTCTAAAAGTTACCACCACTGCTGCAGCCACAAACATCGGTCTCTGTTCTTTAGGATAGGGTTTCAAGAATAAGTTATCAAGAATAAGGCCTACTTCAAGAGATACCAAGTGAAAATTAGAAGAAGACAAGAGGGTAAAGCTGATACTATGTTTGAGAATGCTTAGTAAATCCAGGATAAATTAAATATAATATAATAGTTTATGTAACTGGTGGAGATAGCATTTGTCAGATTGCTTGCATCTACAGGACTATATTGCTGTGATAGTCTCTGTGGCTTATACTCATGAACTTCCAAATTATAATGTGAAGGTAGTTTATATTTAGATGTAGTCCATACCAGAACTGCCACTGGAAATAAAATTTCTGAAGGATTCTGGGGATTCTGAAGGGAGCTATGGGAAGAAGCTTTTCTGTCCTTCACAGTACCAAATGATGCCCTGGATGCGATTCAGAAAGCAAGGAACTCAGCACAGAAGTGCTTTGTAAGCACATCTTGGATCAGAACATTTCAGATTATATGTGGTACTTAATGGAAGAAGATGATGCTGCTTACAAGAAATAACTCTCTCAATATGTAAAGAAAGTAACTCCAGACGTGGAAAAGATACACAAGAAGGTTCATGCTGCTATAGGAGAGAATACAGTCTTAGAACAAAGTTTAAAAGAAGAGATGAAATGATTCCCAAATGTCTCTTGCTCAGAACAAAGATCCCGTAGCCCAGAAGACCAATTGCCTCAGAGCTCAGGAGCAAGCTGGGAAGGACTAAACTAAAACCACAATTTTTATGAAGACTTTTCAGATAAGAATGATAAACAAATTGACAAACAACTAAAACTAAATTACACCATTTATATTTTGTTTTTCAGAAATGAATTTTAAAAAATCAGATGTGGCCTTCCGATTTTTATTGTTCTTAGACCAACTTCAGCGCATCTGATGACTTGTGAGGTGGCCTTGAGCCTGTTGCTTAAACTCTTTGGGTATCAGTTTCTATGAAATGAATTAGATGGTATTTATTCACTGGTCTAAACATTCTCTGACATTATTCAATCCTAACAGTGACTTATGAGGAGTTTATCTGAGAAAAAAGGAGAAAATAGCTGCCTCCGAGGTTATTTAAAACTAGTGAAACTTTTATTTGGAACACATACATCAATATAGTTCTCAAAAATTTCCAAAACATTATATAGCAATTGCTCTTGAATTGAAAATTTTACTCCTGTGACCTTTCATTTTTACTGTTTTTCTACTTCCTGCCAAAACCCATTCTTGTTCTTATATGGATTCTTTTCTTAGAGAAGTGATAAGGACCTTTTAATTACTAGTAGGTAACCTGTCTTATAATCAGAAATCTTAGAATAATCTTTAAAAGGGTTATATTTGGAGAAACAGTGCTTTCTCATGTACTTTATGTTGAAAAACTGGTGCAGGACATTTGATCTATTCAAATATATCTTCAGAATCTATTTAGCATGAATAAAAGCAGTATACTGAGTATTCTGTTTCCTTGCAGCAGCGTCTTGAACTTTGATTTAATTATTTTTCTTCTTTTTAACAAAAAAATTCCGTAGGAATCTTTATTGTTCTGTCTAGACTTCTTTACTGGTGAATCAGTCACATCTTGACCTCTAAAATAATTACCAGATGATTTAGGAAGGCAGTGTTAAGACTATATAGCAGAACAAGATAAAGTCAGAAAATGAGAAATTTCAGGTCTTTATAATATTTTAAAATTAGTGCTGCCCTAGCTAAATTGAGTTTCCTTATTGTGGCAGTAATCATTACTCATTGTGACCACAAGAAGTGCTGGATTCCCAGGTCATCCTTCATCCACATGGTCACCCATCATTTTACCTGTCTGTCTACTCCCTACTCTGGTCCTAGTGCCCTCTGCTCCCCAAATCTCCTCCAATACCTTAAGTCCCTCCTCAACCACATCCCCATTCTCAGTCAGTTCTCTTTATTTAACTGGAAGCTGGGTATCTATCTCTTGCAGCCTGCCAAGTGGTGTAGGATGAACATCTTCTGAAAATGCTCCTAATTTGAGGCTTATGTCCTCAGACACACCTTTGGATTCCCTGCCTTACCAGGGTTATGGAAAGATGCCATTCCCCTCATTTCATGAAGATTTTCACTCACAATGCACTGTCTCTCTTCAATACAACCCCTCTCATGCACCCTGTGATTTAATAGCCATGTAAATCATCTTTTCAGTTCATGGGTCTTTCAGACTTTTCTCTACTTCAGCAACCCACTCCTGGGGTCATCCCCCAGATCTTGTCACTAATCCTACCCCTCCAGAGTCTACATTTTAAGTACTCTATTTTTGGATTTCCATCTCATATCGTGAGGAAGGAGCTGTGCTCCTTCTAGTTGCTCTTTGACTGTACCAAGTCATTGATCCTAAAGTCATATCTTTAACCCTTCATAACCTCCCTTCCCCATATCCACTCTTCTTTTCTTATCCAGTTGCAGTTCCATGATCCATTACTTAGGAATCAGAGAACAATTCCCTCATATATATCCTCATCTCCTGGGCCCCTCTTCAGTTACTATACTCCCTGGGAAAAATAGATAAGTGTACATAGAGGATAGATAGAAGATAGATAGATAGATAGATAGATAGATAGATAGATAGATAGATAGAAGAAAAGAAGAGCCACAACAGCAAAAACACTGGTTAAATTCCTCACTTTGTTCACCTAATCCATGCATGCATCCTTCCAGCTGAGTGAACTGGGATAACTTGATTTCCATGTTTATAGGTTTCTTTTGGGTTCATAATTCTTCAGTACTGTTCTGTAGTCCTATATTTCCCTGGTCCGTTTGCTCTCCCACACTCCTGGTCGGTTATTTTACATCTCTTTCTTCCCAGAAATCTCCCCTCTTCCTAATTCACAGCTGATTTTATCTGGTTTCTGTTTCACTGAGAAAAGGAATTTGGTAATTTCCCATGCTGTATTTACTAACCTACCAGCATCCACTCTGCCTGCCTTGCCACTATTACAGATGAACTCTGCTTCATGTCTAAAGTCAACTCTTCCACTAGCCTTTTAGATTCCATCTCTTCTCATCTATCTAAGAATATTATCCCCTCTTACTCTTGTGTCATACATTATTTCCTCTCTACTAGATCATGTCTGTTAATATGAAAAATGCTACCCAATCTCCCATATCTTCTAACCAATGCTCTATTTCCCTACTCTTCTTTGTAGAAGAACCATTTCAAGAGCTGTCTCCACTTTGCCTCCTCTGATTGTCTTTTGAATCCATTTTCATCAGACTTTCATCCTATTACTTTACCTAAACAGTTCTTGTCATGATCAGGAATAAATTACCTCCATGTTGCTAAATCCAATTGAAAGTTCTCAATGTTCCTCTCTTTGGCACATCTGTACACTGGATCATTATCTCCTTAAAACACATTCTTTAGAAGGTACCTGAGATACTAGACTTTTTTTGTCTTCCTATCAATAGGAAGCTGGCCACTTCTCTGTTTCTTTTGCACATTATTCCTCATCACACCAACCTCTAAACTGTGAGATGTCCTACATCAGAGTCTAGATACAGAGTTTTCACTCTTCATTCATTCACTCACTTCCACTCAGTCTCAAAGCTTTTGATATCATCTATATTCTGATGATCCCTGTATTTTTCTCTCTATCCTTGACTGATCCCTTGAACTCCAGACTCTCACATCCAACCACCTGATATCTTTATTCGCCCTTTAAATTAATGCCTCACACTTAAAATGTTCAAAACTGAATTCTCCCTTCCTGTCTGCCTCCTTCCTTCCCCTAAAATCCTATGTATCCTCACAGTCTACCCATATCAAGAAATTGCAATTCCACCCTTCTCATTGTTCATGCCATAGTCTCTGTAGTCTCTGATTCCTCTTTCTCTTACTATCTATATCCAACCAATCACAATATCTAGTTTGTCTCCCTTCAGAATAAAAATAGAATCTGACATGTCTTGACTTCATCCTAATTTCTTCTAACCCATTTTGGTGCTTCTCTCTTTGCTTCCCTGCAGTCTGTTCTCTGCACTGCAGCCCAGATTCTCATTTTAAAACTTATGTGTCAGCTTAGAATCTTCTTTCAGTCTTCCATCTCACTCACGAGGCAAATATTTTTAGAGTGTCCTATGGAGTTCTAGATGATTCACCATTGCTTGTGGTAGGCAGACTGCGAAGATGTCCCCCGAGATTCCCAGCTCCCTGGTGTACATGCCATGCATGATACTTTCCCTTTGAATGTGGGTGGGGCCTGTGAATATGATGAGATAGTTACTTCCCTTATTAGGTTACCCCATGTGCCAAAGGTGATGGGATAACCACTAGTCATTATACTAGGTAGCTGGGATAACCTTGTATAAGTTACCATCTTAGCATAGCAGGAAGAGAAACTCTCCTGCTGACCTTGAAAAAGCAAACTGCCCTCTTATGAATTGCCTATGGAGAGGGCCACATAATAAGAATGTGAGGGTGATCTCAAGGCATGGAGTGTCAGTAGAAAGAAACTAGCTGATAATTGGCAAGAAAAAGGGGACCTCAGTCATTCAGGCACAAGGAAATAAATTCTACCAACAACCTGAATGACCTAGGAAGTGGACGCTTTCCTAGAGCTTCCATGAGGCAGGAGAATTCAGTGCATCCTACATGATGATTTCATTCTTGTGAGACCCTGAGCTGAGGACATGATCCATACTTCTGATCTTTACACTGTGAGTTTGTGGTCATTTGTTGTGCAGAAATGTAAAAAGAATGAATACCTCTCTTACTTAGTCTTCTTGTACGCTCTTTCTACCCTACCCAGCTTTAGCCACAATGGTTCTTTCTCTTCCTTGAATACGAGGACCAGGTTCCAAGGCTTTTGGACCATCTGTTTCTTCTGCCTGAAAAGATTTTCCCCCAAGAAAGATATGTGACTTACTTCCTTACTGCCTTTAGGTGTTTGTTAAAATGGCATTAGAGAGTTCTTTTCTAACCACTGAGTATAAAGTAGCAGCCTCAACCCGATGCTCATCCACCTTCTTTCCCTGCTTAATTTTTCTCCATGGAATTTATCATATTCTAATGTATCATTTATTTGTTTATTTGTTGAGTTCAAATTCCATGAGAGCAGGGATTTTGGTTTTGTTTTCTGTTGCAACAATCCTTGTGCATGGAATAGTGCTTACAACATAGTAGGTCCTTAATAAAAGTTTGTAAATGAATTCATATTTTATGGTTTTTGAACTTATTTTTAAAGGATTTTTGGTTTAAAATGTTGTCATATTAAAGGAGAAAAAATATTTTTAAAACCACAAGATTTTATAGTTTAATAAAAGAATGTAACGCAGATCCAAATGCAATTAAGCATAAAAATATAGACACTAAGAATTGCTTGGTTTCAGAGTGCATGCCCCATGGTGCAATTTAAAGCTTAGTGAATTTCTTACTACATAGGTTTGAAAAACATTATAGTCTAAAATTATGTTTATAATTTTTTATGTTTATACACTGTAAAACTTTGACCATATACTGTATAACTTTTTTAATTCTAGCTTTAAAAAAAAATCTCTTAGCACTGTTTCCTACCATTAAGGAACTGTCATAAACTACAAAGCACAACACAGATAAAAATATACATAATTCAAAATTTGAGTATTAAGTACTGACCCATCACTAGTATTTATTGCTAATTATTTAATAATTGCCTCCTTTAATTCTCCATGCCTACTATTTTTGGAATGTTTTCAGAATGTCTTAGAATATTTTGATTGGTTTAGTGATATTTGCAAACCATTCTTGTAAAGAGTTTCTGTTCCAGGAGCATGTCCATTCTGAGTAAGAAAAAAATGGTCTTAAAAATGTATGTATGTATAATCTTTGCTTTCAAATAATGTCTGAAGCAATCTATGAATGGCCTCATATGGTTACTTTCTCCCTGATATTTCCTTTCTCTTCTAATGACCTCTGCTTAGGAGGTGCTCTTTTCCTCTCAATCTTCTTTCTTTCTCTTACTCAAAATAAAAATTCAAACAAATAAATGTAATAAAATAAGTTGACACAACAAAAAGCCTTAGCAATAGTTTCTCTTTTGTAGGTCTAAATGTGAGTAATTTTAGTTGGTAGGTTCATCCCATGAATGGGAATCATTGGTTTGGGAAACTCACTGAACTTCCTGCATGAACACCTTCCTCTCTAGTCTGATGAAATGTTCCCCATGGTTCATGTGGATTTTTTCTCTCACATATGACATTTCTATGTCAGCATATATCTTGAAAGTATAGAGCATGGGATAAATTGACACTTTGACTTTGCTGTCAGTATTGCCAGAAATTGGAAGATTTGGTTCACATAGAATAGGATAACCTTTTAATGATTTGTATTCTCTAGTCCCAGACTAAATGGCTGTTTTTATTTGCTGTTAATTTATTATCAGAGAAAATGGCTGTGTCCTTTCTAATTTATTGTATTTTATAAATTAACATACAGTAAAATTGACTTTTTATTGTTATATGGTTCTATCTATTAATACATGTGTGTGGATTCTTGTAAACACCACCACAGTCAAGAAACAGAACTGTTTTCACCATAGTGAATCTCTCTCCTACTTCCCTGTTAATTCACACCTCCACCGACTCTAACCCCTCTGACCACAATGTATGTTCTCTATTACCATAGCTTTTTCATTTCCAGGACATATAAATTGAATCATAGAGTATGTATCTTTTTGAGACTGGCTTCATTCACCCAGTCCAATGCCTTTGAAATTCATCCAAGCTATGTGTATCAACAGTTTTGGTTTTGGTTTTGGTTTTTAATTACTAAGCGGGATTCCACTATATGGTTGTAAGATAGTTTGTGTAACCATTCACATTAAAGGATATTTTGGTTGTTTCTAATTTGGAATGATTATGAGAGGGCCTTGTAAAATATTCATGTGTAGGTTTTTCTGTGACCCTAAATTTTCATTTCTCTAGGGTAAATATGATTGGAATTTCTGGGTCGTATGGTAAGTGTATATTGAGTTGTATAAACACCCAAGATGCTTTTTTTTTCCCACCAGCAGCGTATGAGAGTTTCAGTGGTTCTGCATCCTCATCAGCCATCCTAAGGCATATAGTAACATCCCATAATGCTTTTAATTTTCACTTCTCTGTTTACCAATGACATTGAATGATTTTCCATGGCTTATTTGATATCTGAATATCCTCTTTTGAAACATGTTGGTTCAACTTTGCCCATTTATTAATTAGGTTGTTCCTTTTTTTGCTGTTGAGTTTTGAGGACTCTTTATGGGCTTTGGAAGCAAATTCTTTGTTAGATACATAATATGCAATTATTTTCTTCTAGTCAAATGCTTGTCTTTTCATTCACATAACAATATCTTTCACAGCGCAAAAGTTTTCAATTTTGATGAGGTTCAAATTACTGATTTTTTTCCTTTTTAGATTTTGCTTTTGTCATATTTAAGAACACTTGACTAAACCCAATTCATGAAGATTTTTTTCTTATATCTATATCTATATAAAAAGTTTTAGACATTCAGGTCTGTGAAGCATTTTAACTTTTGTTTCAGTTGTGAAGTCAAAACAAAGGTTCATTTTTTTTCCCAAATGGATGCCTAATTATTTCAATACCATTTGTTGAAAGGACTAGTCTTTTTTATTTAATTGACCATAACTTTGTCAAAAAATAATTGACCATGTTGCCTCTGTATTGTTTCATTTATAAGTATATTTTCCCTTTCACCAACACCACATAGTTTTGAAATCAGTAAATGCAAATCCTCCATTTTTGTTCTTCTTTCTTAAAATTACTCTGGCTGTTCTATTTATTTGCCCTGACTTATAACTTCTTGAATTAGCTTATCAATATCTACAAAAGATCTTGTTGGGATTTTGATTAGTATTTTATTAAATGTATAGATCAATTTGGGGAGAACTGGCATCTCTATAAAGTTGAGTCTTTGAATACATGAACACTATCTGTCTTGCCATTAATTTAGAACTTCTTTAATTTCTTCCATCCACATTTGTAATTTTCGGTATATAAATCTTATACATCTTTGCACTTAGGCATTTTGTTTGTATCTACCATAAATGATAATTTTTTTATGTCAGTTTCCATTTGTTGATTGCTAGATGTTTGTGAGCTGAACTTACGTCCTGTGAAACCTCGTATAGTAGTTTCAATATCACTCACATTTTCAAAGCTTTTGTTGTATCATTAAGACCTGTCCTTCATCTTTGTCACTCAGTTGACAGTCTGAGACCTGGGGGGTAGTCGAGTCCATAAATTATTTCTCAAAGTCTCTGATATTCTATTTAGATTCATGCATGCACAGCTTGAGGTGAGGCCAGGTATTTATGAACAATATTAAGAAGTCCCTTTCCTGACCTCCTTCCTCTTCACACTATCCCTGGCATGTTCCTGTTTCCTGTGGCTTCCCGTTTGATCCTCCAGCCAGAAAGCTGGGGTTTTATTTATTTATTTATTTATTTATTTATTTATTTATTTATTTTTATTTCTGCTATGCAACTGCACCCTCTTCAGGGACCAAGAAGCAGAAGAACAGAGAGAGATAAAAAGTAAAGGGATTCACCCTACACCCTTACGATGTCAATTGCAATCAGAGAGAAGACTTTCCTTCCTTCATAGTATTCAGCCTCCTGCAATTCCTCTTTGCTGTCACTTTTACTGCTGACCCCACTGGATTACTTGGGGGCTGGGATGTGAGAAAGTGGAAAAAATAAAAATGAAAACCATTCTTCTGAGTGTTGGGAAACCCATTTTATATTCCTTGTGCCAGAATTCGAGGGCTTCTCCTGGAGTTCTCTCTGTTTGCACCATTGACCACCTCTAGGCTTAGGGCTCTGTTGAGTCCAGATCAGGAGCTACCAGAGAGGGGGAAATGGTAAACTCACCGCTGACTCAGTGGTATTTAAAATTCTGATCTACCCCAATATTCCTGGTACTATTTACTTTGAGTCTTCAAACAGCTACTCTGTCCATCTGTCCAGGTTTTATAGCTGCATTCGGTGGATGCAGGAGGGTAGAGTGTACTTACTCCCTCTTACCTACAACTCATTATGTACCAGTGGGCAGCTCTTGATATCCTATTATTTTTAATATACGTTTGGTTGCCTACGAATCCTGACAAATTCATTTACAAGATGCCGATCTTGTTTTCTCACCTTGCTTACAGGATATGTCTTAAGTTTAAAGATGTATTTTATACTTCACCTTTACGTTGAATCAACAAGTTTCCAAACATAACTTATCATATATTTTTGTAATAAAGTCATGAAGAGGGAAAGATATGCTTTAACTTATTTCTATTAGGATAATTACTTATATTTGAATAGTACTATTTTTAGCAGTAAAGAAGATGCTATGAGCCAATGAGTCTGAAAATTGAAGAAATGTATTTGTGATGTACTCTTGAAGCTTTGTGGCCCAGACTGTACAATATAGTAGTCACTGCTATACATTAAAGCAGTTTTGTACTTACACTTAAGATCTTTTGTTTTTGGTCACATAAATCTTGTGGGATAAGTAGGATGGCTTACTATCTTCATATTTTATAGCTGGGGACATCTTTATAGATGCTATGTTGCTTGCTCATGGTCACATAGCTGTTTACTATAAAGTAACCAAGGACTTTGTTACTCAAAGTTCACTGCACTGCTCACTAAACCATACTCTGTTATTTAATGGTGTGTGACGGCATAGATAAGTTTGAACCAAAAACACCAAGTTCCCCAAAACCCTTGACAAGTACTGATATAAGGCCTTTAAAGACAGGCTATACTGCAGTCTCTCTGGGCAGGCATTAGACAATGTCTCAGGACCTTTAATAGAGGAAAGAGAATAATATGGTGACATTTAATAATAGAGGAAAGAGAATAATATGTACTTTAATAAGAAAGCCTGACAGGAATGCCTGGGTGGCTCAGTTGGTTAAGGGTCTGACTCTTAATTTCAACTTAGGTCATGATCTCACAGTTCGTGAGTTTAAGTCCCATGTGGGGCTCCATGCTGATAGTGCAGAGCCTGCTTGGGATTCTCTCTATTCCTGTCTCTCTGCCCTTATCCCACTCATGCTCCTGCTTGCTCGCTCTCTCTCTCTCTCTCTCTCTCTCTCTCAAAATAAATAAATAAAAACTTAAAAAAATAAAATAAAAAAAGAAGAAAACTTGGGACGCCTGGGTGGCTCAGTCAGTTGAGCTGCCGACTTTGGCTCAGGTCATTATCTCACAGCTCGTGGGTTCAAGCCCCACATCGGGCTCTGTGCTGACAGCTCAAATCCTGGAGGCTGCTTTGGATTCTGTGTCTCCCTTTCTCTCTGCCCCTCCCCTGCTCACACTCTGTCTCTGTCTCTCTCTGTCTCTCTCAAAAATAAATAAACATTAAAAAAAATTAAAAAAAAAAAAAGAAGAAAACTTGACATGGATGGAATGCAAGAGAAGGCTCATGGAAGGTGAAAGTAGGTTCTTCAAGTGTAATGAAACAGAGGTGAAAAACTGCTTGGGATGTTACCGTTGTAAAGGGACATGTGTAAGAGACATTCTAGAGGACTAGTCAGCAGGGCTTAATGACTTATCAGAAGGTAGAGGCAAGACACAGGTAGAGATGGAATATTCTATGGCATATTTTTCTTTGGAAATGATATGCTCTTGACGTGTGTGAGTTGGAGTTTGAGGAACAGTTTAGTTTCAAGCTTACAGAATGTAAAATTTCAGGACAAAAGGAATTTGGAGTTCTAGACCAGGTTAAAGAATTCCTATCCCTGATGAAAGAAGTTAGAGTAGGGAATGTAGAATTATGATAGATCCTCATACACGGGATACTTGAATAGTAATTATGGATGGAATTTCTGAAGGCGAGCTTTATAATGAGAAAACCAGAGACCAAAACTTGGAGCGTATAAGCTATAATGTTAAGAACTACTGAAAGTTTTATTTAAGTAATAGTTTGAAAGTATTTTATGGCTTCTGACATTTATGAATTTCAGACAGAATAGAGGTGTGCTTAGTTATACATACTTAAATAGAACTCTCACTTCTTTCAGCCCTGAGTAAATCTAGCATCGCCAGGTAAAATGTATTCACCAGAAAGATCGTCAGGATGCACTCACTCACTAACTCTATTTGTTTACCTTTGTTTATTTTCTTGTCTGGGTGAAATTTGTATTTCTCAGGTCCATGTCTAGACAGTTTAAATGCAAGGCACGTCTCACAGCTGAAGATCCTGTGCATAGCACAGGACTACTTTATATTCACAAAAACTGGCAGTGCTAATGATGGTTTCTCCCTAGATGTTTACAGAGTCATTTGTTGGTTTGCATCTCTGTGGCATTTCCAAAACAGAGGAGTTATTTATATGCTGCTGTTTAACATTTCCAGAGTTTCTTTTTTTTCTTTTTCTTTTTCTTTTTCATTTTGCTCTAGTAAGGATAGTGTAGTAGGTGGTGAAGAAGTCTAGAGGAAGAGTCATTAAATTTTCCTTTGTTAGAAGACTGTTTTACACTCCCTTTCATTCAGCCCTCTAAAAGTGTATGTTTCTGCATGTGATTGAATATTTCATTAGAAAGCATTAGGGGAGGTATTTTAAAGGCAGATTTTAAAGAACCTTAACCAGTAATCTACTCTGCATGCTGAAAATCTGAGTGAGAAAGGAATGTAGACTTGTATTGCTGAAAATCTCGCTTGCCTTCCATCTTGTTGGCATGGTTAAATATTAGTGCACAGAAGCCTCCCCCCTCCCCAAATCTTATTTGCAGAGGATACATTCCAAGACCCCCAATGGAAAATGTGGATAGTACCAAACCCTATATGTACTATGTTTTTTCCTATACATACCTACCTATGGAAAAGTTTAACTTATAAGTTAGACACAGGAAAAGATTAACAAGAACAATAATAAAACAGAGCAATTATAATAATATATTGTAATAATTGCTATGTGAATGTGGTCCCTGTCTCACAGAATATCTTACTGCATTGTACTTACCCTTCTTCTTGTGATGATGTGAGTTGATAAAATGCCTACATGATGAGATGAAGTGAGGTGAATGACAGAGGTATTGTGAACCAGGCTACTGTTGATTTTCTGATGATATGTCAGAAAGAAGAACATCTGTTTCGGGACCACAGTTGATGATGGGCAACCAAAACCTCTGAAGGCGAAGCTGTGAAAAGTGAAACCAAGGATAAGAGGGACTACTATATTTGCTGAATTTAACTAAGAACTTTGATGTTGTGATCAAAATACTTTATCGGCCATGAACTATTCATCTTTTACTTCTCTTACAGCTTTCAGCATTAAACAGTGGTAATGACCTGTCAAGTGACTGAAATGGCAGTTTTTTGTTGTTGTTGTTCATGTAGATTGAGATAGTTATTTATTACTGCAGCCTGTTCTTATTGCCATATAAATTGCTAGCAAAGTGTGTAAAGATCACTTTTGTTTCTTAGCTCAGTCAAATTTGTATCCTTGTAAAAATGCCAAGATGCTGTGCTGTAAAGGCAGTAAAATATGTATGTATGCATTGGATATTATAAGAAAAACTAGCCCTTTTATTTGACTCCAAGCGTTAAGGTATTTGCCAGGTTTCTCATGACTTTGGCTTCTTTGGTTTGTTTTTGGGGAAGGTAAGATGGGAAGGTGGGAAGTGAGGGGAGGCTAGAATGTACCTGCTATTTTCCCCAAGGCTGTATCAGCCCGTGATGGCCTATGGTGCCGTGATAGAATCATATGATGCAATCACAGGGGTGACCAGAGCACTGGGCTTGAGTGCTGGTATTAGAGAATAGCTATTAGAGACCAACTTTTTGTTTTGCAGCGGAGAAAACTGAAATCCAGAGAGCTGAAGTGATGTCTCATTGGTCACATAGCTAGTTAGCAGTTGAACTGCAAGTAATACTTGGATTTCTTGGTTCCTAGCCCAGACATGTCTTCTATATATCTTCCATGCAGATACAGTGATTTCCGCTAGATAAAATTCAGTAGAATTTTGGTGATAAATAATAGTTAAGCTATTATTACTAGTCTCCTGAACCTGATGGGTGATAAAGTGAAAGCATAATTAAACATTTAATAATGAATGTTTTTTCTAAATGTGTAGGAAATCACCTTTGAAGTAGCCTTTGGAAACATGAAATAGATATTTCAATCATGACTCCCCTGATTGAAGAGAAGTGTTGAATACCCATACTCTGTGTGTGTTAAATTGTTGCAGAATAAATAGAAAACACCTTCTACCTTTTATGTTCTAGTTCATCGACAGGGTGAACCATACTTTAGGTGTCTTGGATTCAGCTCTTTAGTTTATAATTTGGATGCCCCATTCTTTGTCGTCCACAAATCTCAGATGAAGAGACTTGCTTTAGAGTAGTTAGAGCTCCCTGTCCAAAATTGTTTTTGGAAAAAAAAAAGATTTTAGAATCATTCTAGAGTCCCTAGATTGAGAAAGCTCCTTGCTTTGATTCTAATCTGGGACTATTTGGAAGCCTATAGGAGATAAAATGAAGTAGGAAACCCTGAAGGCATTAAAATTCTTTAAAAAGTAGCCAGATAATTGTTTTAAAGGGAATAGAGAGAGCTATAGTTCAGAAGCTTACTCTCATAGTACATCGCTTATTCATTCACTTTTGCACTTTGGAAGGTTCAGCCGCATTGTAATTAGTTATAAACCTGTGTTCTTTGAGCTACTAAGAGTGTAAGCTTCATAATATCATCTGTTAATTCTAATTCTTTGCATCTCTGGTGAGCACTCAATCACTGTTGAAATGCATGTGCCATGGGATCCTGTAATCTCTTACTATAGTCTTAGCTGCCTATTTTAGTAACATTCCTGAAGAGGATCGAATTAAATATGGTACATTAACGACATCACAGTCTATTCCTGCTACTGCTGTGGCTACTCTTACAACTGCTGCTGGTACTACCACTACAGTTACTTCTACGACTATTCCTGCCACTGCTCTACTACTAGGACAAAGAGGAGGGCTGGCAGGAAAGAGCATTCATCTCATAGAAGGCATTGTGCTGAGCACTTGACATAAATCATGCCACAATTTAATCCTTACAAGAAAATTCTCAGTCTCCATTTTACAAAGTGTCATGAGGTTAAGTTCTTTGCCCAGGTCATGCAGCTAGCAGGTAGCTCAAAACTCCTGCTTTCACACCTTTAACAACTATGGCATATATTGTTTTATAACTCAGTCCTGCGGTGAGGGGTGGGGGTGTGAAAAATCTACCCTCGGCTTCAAATAATTATGGTATTATTTGGTTTAGTGCATTGAAAAAATGTAGACAGTAACACATAGGCTTTGCATTCCTAGAAATTCAGCTAGCTCAATTTGCTCAAGCAAAACATTTCTAAACAACTCCTATGTGAAGAAAAAGATGTCTGTAACTGTTATTGATGATCCACTTGGGGGAAAAAGAACCTGCAAACCTCTAGAAAAAGCTGAGTAGTGCCAATGAAAGCTCTTATTAAACTCTTTAATTAATAACTATCAGTACTGAATAACTGTGCAGAGTTAAGTCACATCATGATTTATGACAAGTTAGTATGTCATTTTCAAGTGGGAAAATGGTATAATGAATTTTTTAAAACTATCCCAGAATTGGAGCTGATGCAGTTTTTCACAAATCATAGATTATAATGCCATCCATATATGTATCTTCTTTATGATGAATGTTTAAAGTTTCTGTATTAAAATTTCAAATAATTGAGTCAATATGATTTCCACTGATTTTAAAGTCACCAAAAAGCATTTTATTTCATATGTTACTAAGAAATCTTAATACACCACTTAACAAGTAAAACACTTTTCTTTATGTACACATTTTTATTTTATTACATTATGACATTGGGTATGCATTTGTCACCAGAATTTTACTCTTTCAATTTTCTTAGAAACATACTTCAAAGGGTATACTTTATTATTTTTGTTTTTTGAGAAATACCTACCATGATCTAGTAACATAATTGGGTTTCATTTTCACCTAACACATTCATTATTTTAATTAGCATTTTGCTAAACTACTTTATAAAAATGTTCCTAATCCTCTTTTCTGACTTCTTTAGTAATAATATCATGACACTTGGAAGGAATTGGTTGAAAGAAATACACTATTTGTATCCTAATTAAAGATAAAAACATATTTCAGAAAAAAACATGATGGAAGAATATGAAGCATTGTATTTCTGTTAGTCAGTTAGACCTAGAAAGAAGTTATAGCAAAATGGCATGCCTAGGAGGTGGCTTGCTACCTATTTTCAAAATAAGATTCAAGGGGAAAATATCATTATGTGTCACACTGTTCCAATGGTATGGTGGCACTATTTATTCTATGTCTTTCCTTGTCCAGGAAAAGAAATTAGAGAACCTTAAAGGATGGTGGTTATTAATTTTATTTTTATCTTTCATTATTGTTAATCAGAAAATTCATTGAAGACATTAATGATGGCAAAAATCTTTAATAAAATTATCATCATCATTAAATAGAGAAGTTTTTCAGTGACCAACAGACTTGAAGGAGCTAGAAACCTGGATTTCTCGTTTTGCCATTTTGTTACCTTAATGTTTATTTATTTTTGAGAGAGAAAGAGACAGAGTATGAGCTGGAGAAGGGCAGAGAGAGAGGGAGACACAGAATCCCAATCAGGCTCCAGGCTCTGAGCTGTCAGCACAGAGGCAGACACGGGGCTCAAACCCACAAACTGTGAGATCATGACCTGAGCTGAAGTCTGGCACTTAACTGACTGAGCCACCCATGCACCCCGCCATTCTGTTACCTTAGATAAGACTTTTCATCTTTCTGAGTCTCTGATTCTTTATTTGATTAAGTTATAGGTTGCACTAAATTATCTCTAACGTTAATTTCTGTTCTGCATGTACCTTAAATTTCTTCTGTTTACTGGAAGAGAATCTCCTTTACCTCGTCTCTTAGAAAGAAAAATGAAGGGCTCCTGGGTGGCTCAGTCGGTTAAGTGTCCGACTTCGGCTCAGGTCATCATCTCACAGTCTGTGGGTTCAAGCCCCACGTCTGGCTCTGTGCTGACAGCTCAGAGCCTGGAGCCCTGCTTGGGATTCTGTGTCTCCCTCTCTCTCTGCCCCTCCCCCACTTATATTGTGTCTGTCTCTGTTTCTCTCTCAAAAATAAACATTAAAAATAATTTTAAAAAAAAAGAAAAATTATGTTAGGGAGAAGGCACAGAATCAGATTTTGTGACCAGTGGTCCAATCAGAGAGGAATATAAGGATGTTTATACTCTCTTCTATTTTATTCAGCTGTTATCTCTATAACAGATTTGCACAACATTCCATGCAGTTGGCATAGAGGAGCCATGGTTTCTGCTGTTGTGGGGGATGTGGTGTTGCCAAGCAGGACACCAATCCATGATATTTGTGTCTACTCCTAAGAGCCGGGAGGAGGTGTCCCCTTCATGAGGTAGCTTTTGACTGTCCATGTACTTACCTCTTAAGTTTGTGGTTAACTTTTTTTTAAAATTAAAAATAATACCAACACTATTAACTTGTTTTGATGTTTTTTATGCAGATTTGTTTAATTAAGACCAATGAAGGTAAATAGCAATATTTGTGGTTTTCAGAAACAAACATGTTTGGGCATATTTTAAGGAGAGAGAAGATTCTTACCTTTCCATTTCATTTATTTTTGGTTGCAGAACTTCAGATGGTGGCAAAGTTGTTGGCACCATAGAAGTCAGTGTCGTGAAGATGGGGGAGATTGAGGATGGGGAAGCCGACCACATCACGACAGATGTGCAGGGACAAAAGGTAGGGTCTCAGTCAGCATAATGCACAAATTAAATTAGAAATGATCAGTTTTGCCAGATGCCTGAATTATCAACACGTCTGTGCAGTATGAAATCTCATTATTTAAAGGCAAAATGAGAAGTCAACTCTGGAATGGGAGTGCCAGAAGTATGTTTCATCCACTGAACCAAAGGGTCTGTTTGCATGGAACTATGCAAAGCCATGCACCGTTCAGAAACACCTTCTTCTTCGCCCTGGCTCCTGTGTTGACACTGCCTCCTCTCAATTGGAACAAAAATATTGATCACTGTTGCATTCTGCCCTAATTAACCCTAAGCAAAATGCACAGAAGATTCTGGGAGGGCTATCGCCAAAAGTAACCACTTCTCTTCTCTCAAAACCCTCTTTAGAAAGAGACGCAAGTTGAATTTAGATTTCATCTTTATGTGAAGGAGAGCAGATTTGATAATGTTGTGCCTGATGAAATTGCAGAGAGAGAAGTAGAAATAGCATAAAATGGAAGGGGCAGCTTTGGAGGAGGGGCAATGGCAGCTAGAGGTGAAGCAGCTTCCTTGAAGCTGAGGATAAAGGTCCCCAGTGCATATCAATAGGTGTCCAGGATTTTTACTTTCTTTTATCTAAGAAAGAGAAATTTAATATAAGAATTAACTTAAATTCCTGTCTTAGGAATGCAATTGCCTACTTTATTGAGACACAGTGGATAGACTTACAAACTGCCTTTTTTTCCAGGAAAGACTTTGTATATACACTATAATTCCTACCTTTTCATAAATAAGCATTCTCTAATGATAAGACCTATAGTGACTTACTTTCTGGCTTAGTGTCCCTTATCTAGGGGCATATTTGATTTTGGGTGCTGAGGAAACATCTACATGGGAAATGGTGTTTATCTAATACAACGAATTATTAATTTTATAAAAGAAACCCAAGACTGCCCCTCAAAAGAATATTATTCTTGCCCTAGAATGAGCTTGGGTCTTACCTGCTGCAGCAAGCCTTGTGCTTCTTTGTTCCCCTACTCTCCCTCAAAACGTATCAAAAATCATGAAAATATTCCAAGGAGGCTCAAAGTTTGAATCCATTTGCCTGACAATGTGAGGGCTGTTGTGAGTTTTGCAGCAGATTCTCTTAAGATCTGTGTGTTCAGAACCCCAGTTGTGGCTCTTAGGATGTGTGCACCTGGGACCCCAATTATGGGGTACCTTCATTCAATCCTTGTTTCCTTTAGAGTTCTATATAAAACTTGTGTTAGTCACTACCACATGAACGCTTGTATCAAGATTAAGGAGGAAAGATTTGGAGGCCAAGTGGGAGACTGCGAACAGAAAAAGGCAGATAATCATGCCTCGTCCTGTGGCAGTATGCCAGGAGACCAGTAGCAGAAACACTTCCTGTTTCAAAGGAGTACTACTTTGCCTGCTCCAAGCTAATAATAGATTATTATTAGATTAATAGATTAATAGATTAATAGATTATTAGCTACCTCTCTAGTTTTCTCAAAGCTTGCCCACCCCGACTCCTTTCCTGGATTGCTATTATGAGGTAGTACAAATTGAATCATACTCTTCTCATAAACGGAGAACTAGGTACCCAGGAATACACCTCCCCAAAGCCCCACATAATGTTTCTGACTTAGTAATGTGAACTTGAAAAGACTTAACTGCACTGTTCTGGAAATAGGAGGTGGCAGTGTCAGCATGCACCATGTACAAGTCATAAGTTGACTAAAATGATAAATGTGCTAATCATTGTTGGCATTAGTTCTGTCCTGTCTGGGTTCTTAGTAAACATTGACCTTTCATGCATTTTTAATAAAGTTACTATAAATGTTGTTGGCAATACTTCAGAATACTCATGGTTCAGTGAAAAACATGTAGTAATGTCCACTAGGTATGACATTTAGAATTACGTGGAAATAACTTTATCTCAGTGGCTTACAAAGCATGATCAGAATTTTCTGGGATGTTTGTTAGAAATGCAAATGCAGGGACTCTTTTTGCAGATATGCTAAATCCAAATCTGTATGAAGTGTATTAACACAGTCCACGAATGGTGACTTAAGTCCTGAATGACTAAAACATGTGAAAAGACAAAGTAACTGAAATAGATGTTATCTCTAAAACAACATCCCCCTCCTTACTTTGTGTGAATGGTGGAGAATGAAGTAAAACTAGCAGGACCAGAATTTTGTGGGTGAGTGACACAGGTTATCTCTCATGTATATTGAAATAGATAATAAATAGGGGCGCCTGGGTGGCGCAGTCGGTTAGGCGTCCGACTTCAGCCAGGTCATGATCTCGCGGTCCATGAGTTCGAGCCCCACATCAGGCTCTGGGTTGATGGCTCGGAGCCTGGAGCCTGTTTCCAATTCTGTGTCTCCCTCTCTCTCTGCCCCTCCCCCGTTCATGCTCTGTCTCTCTCTGTCCCAAAAATAAATAAAACGTTGAAAAAAAAATTAAAAAAAAAAAAAAGAAATAGATAATAGATTAACCCCTGTTTTATCAGCATGGGCTTCCATAATAAAATACTACACACTGAACAGCTTAAACAACAAAGATTTATTTTATCACAGCTCTGGAGGCTAGGAAGTCCCAGGTCAATGTGCCAGCTGACTTAGTTCTTGGTGAGAGCTCTCTTCCAGGCTTACAGACTTCTTGCTGTGTCCTCACATGGCCTTTCCTTGGCACATGTACACAGAGACAACGAGCTCTGGTGTCTCGTCTTATAAGGACACCAGCCCTATAGGATTAGAGCCCCCACCCTTATCATCTTACCTAACTTTAATTACCTCTATAAAGGCTGTCTCCAAATACAGTTCCATTGGGTGTTGGGCTTCAACATAATGAATTTTGGGGAACAATCCAGTTCATAACAATATCCCTGACATAAAACTACATTTGAATCTTTAATCTCATATAACCTCCAGAGCATGAAATACAGTATAAATGAAAATCCAGACTCTGTCTTCTGCCATTAACTTACTTGTTGCCTCAAATCATATTATTACTTTACAGTTCTCATTAAGCAAAGATCATTCAGAAGGGCATTCACCATATCACACTGTTTCAAACTGTTATTTTTTATGTACATGCATAGTAATAGAAGGCAAAGTGTTAAAATCTCATAGCTAAAGAAGGAAAATTTCACAGAAGAAGTAGTAACAACATTTTACAAAGCTCATATAGCAAGTGGAATATTGCATTAGGTATTCAAATTATTTTTTTTTAATTTTTGGAATCATCTTTGACTCATTTCTTCCTCTCATACTCAAATCCTGTTAGTAAATTCTGTTGACTCTGACTTTTTTTTAAGTTATGTTTTTACACTTATAAGTTTATTACCTTTTTTAAGGTTTATTTATTTTTGAGAGAGAGGGAAAGAGAGAGAGCATGAGTAGAGTAGAGGCCGAAGAGAAAGGGAGAGAGAATCCCAAGCATGCTCCACACTGTCAGCACAGAGCCTGACATGGGGCTTGAATTCACGAACCATGAGATCATGACCTGAACTGAAACCAAGAGTCGGACACTTAACTGACTGAACCACCCAGTCGCTTTGACTTTGACTTTTAAATAAATCCAGAAACGAGTGACTTGTGAGTCCTTCACTCTTACAACATTGTCTGTTACAGACATTTTTACAGTAGTCTCTTAAATGTCCCTTCTTCCTCCTCCCCAACACCCCCATCATCATAGTCTATTCTTAGCAGAACACTTATTAAAATGTAGCACAAAACATGTCATTCCTCCAATGGCTTCTCAACTCCCTGAAAGTGTAAACCTAAACCCTTTCAGTGTGTTGGCCCTCTCAGTGTGATGGTTCACCTCATCCTCTACTTCTCTTCCTTGCTTACTTTGATCCAGCCTCATTAGCTTCTTGGCTGTTCATTACACGTTCCAGGTAATGAAGGACCTTTCCAACTCAGGTCCTTCACCTTGGTTTTCAGTCTACCTTTGTAGTTTTTTTCCCCAGGTAACTATATACTTCATTCCCTCATTTCCTTCTGGTTTTTTTTTGTTGTTGTTTTGTTTTGTTTTTTGCAAAATGTCACCTTCTCATTCTGCCTTCTCTGCCCTATATCCAAAATTTCCATGCCTACCTGAAACTTTCTATCTCCTTTGTCTGCATTATTTTTTGTCCCTTGTACTTACCACTGTCCAGTGTCATATATATTTTATTTGTCTCATCTATTGTCTATTTCCCTCACTAGAATTAAACTTCATGAGAGAAAGGCTTTTGTCTATTGTGTTCTTTCCTTTACCCTAGAACCTAGAACAGAGCCTGGCACAGGGAAAGTGAGTGAATAAAGTAAATGAAGTCATTTTTACCTTGAAGAAATAAAATCCAAAATTGTCTCCCTAGAAGTGATAATATTTATCTATATATAATGCTGTGTACAAACTGATCAGTCCATAAATAAAGACTGGAGTGAGAATGCAGTAAAGAGTGTAGAATTTTGAAGGAAAGAGGAAGAAACTTTTCAAGAACAACCTTTGAATTAAATAGTCAAGGAAAAAATATGCTACTAGGGAAAGGAGAATGAGGAACCAAAAGCATCAAATCAGGTAATAGATGAGAAAACCCCATGTAAGTAACAGCCAATAGGATCAAGTGAGACTTCCATAGCCCTCCTCTTTGTCCTGCCCACCCTCCCAGGGGCCTTGGCTTCTTGTCAGGACAGGATTGTTAACAGGCATCCTCCAGTGGGGCTTTGCTGGGGCTGAGATCACCTCCTGCCTTGTCTCCCCCTTTTGTGTAACATCTGTATTATATTTGAATGTGGCATACTACAAATGATCAAAGTAGTGGTGATTTCTATGAAAGGAGAGAAAAGCCTTACTTATTTATGACAGTGACAGAGATGAAACAAATGGAGTAATAATACATCTTCTTTTTACTACGAGCTTCGTCTGACTCATATTTTGGTGACTTGCTGCTCTCCTCAGGCTATTTCCCCCCCATATTTTGAAGTGGTGTTTTAACAAGATATTCATTAGCCACGGTCAGGGAAAGTGTAGACTCCTTGGATAGCTAAGGACCATCTCAAAAGGCTCCATCCCTTTATTTTTCCCAAATATACAATTGAGAATAATATAACTGACTTAACTTACCTTATAAGATATTTGCAGACATATAATAGTCATCGTTCATTTATCAAAAAAAATACTGCCTTCTATGTCCTAGGCATTCTACTAGGCTCTGGATATTCAGCAATGAGACAAATAGACACAGATGCTGCCTTCCAGGGAAGTGAACAATCACAAAATAAACAAGTCATATAGTGTTGATCAGATGGTACTATACGCTAAAAAAAAAAAAAATAAGGGTACAAGGACTAGGGAATGTTGGCTGTGGCCATTTTATTTTGGATGATCATGGATAAACTCACTGTTAATGTGATATCTGATCTGAAACATGCAGGAAATGAGGGAACAAGATGTGGATATCTGAGAGGAACAAGAATTCTAGTTAGAGTGAACAGCAAGAGCAAAAGCCCTGAGGTGGCCGTGTGCCTGTGATATTAAAAGACCAGTGAGGGGGCGCCTGGGTGGCGCAGTCGGTTAAGCGTCCGACTTCAGCCAGGTCACGATCTCGCGGTCCGTGAGTTCGAGCCCCGCGTTGGGCTCTGGGCTGATGACTCGGAGCCTGGAGCCTGTTTCGGATTCTGTGTCTCCCTCTCTCTCTGCCCCTCCCCCGTTCATGCTCTGTCTCTCTCTGTCCCAAAAATAAATAAACGTTGAAAAAAAAAATTAAAAAAAAAAAAAAAAGACCAGTGAGGAGGCCAGTGTGACTGGAATTGGGGGTTGAAGAAGAGAGTGATAGGAGTTGAGGATGAGGTCCACAGGCAGGGGAAACAGACTGTATGCTCCCTTATAGGTCATTAGACTCTGAACTAGATACAAATACAGTTGAGAATTTTTGAATATATATACAAAATGTTATGATTGTTTGTGTTGAGTATGGCCTGAAAAGAAGGAAGGGCAGAAGAATGGAGCCTGTTGGTTGCAAAGAACCAATGGTACAAATGAAGATGGGTTGAATCAGGGTGGTATTGATAGAGAAAGTGAAATGTGGCCAGACTGTAGGTACAAAGGAAAGTCAAAAGAACAGAATTACCATTTTTAGTGATGAGGAAAAGTGAGAGGAGCAGGTGCAGGAGCACCAGAGATCTTGAGATGTTAACTTTGCAATTCCTCTTAGACATCCAAGTGTAAATATATGAAGGCAGTTGGAGGTTTGAGTCTAGAATTCTTGTGAGATATCCAAGCTAGAATTATTGTTTGCAAGTAATTATAGTATCTGAATGGTATTATACACTCTTAAAATTTGAATTTATGTGGATTTTATCTGTTGATAGTTACTGTATTAGAGATTTTGCTGACTTATATCTACATTTATCATGTTAGAAATTCAAACAAGAAATGTTTAAAACAGAAGAGTACACAAGCCCACATACCATTAGCTGTCAAATGATTATGTAATAGGGCCTCTAGGAAATTCCACCATATGCTTATAAGAGAAAGAGAGAGGTAGACAAATAGTGTTTTAGTGTTATAATGAAAATGACTTTGTCTTCCCCCTGTGCTAGATGCTGCAGAGGATGCAAAGACAAAGTTATCAGGCACTCCAGGAGATTCCAGACCAAACTTAGACAACCATGATTTAAGGAATAAACAAACTAACAAATGTGAAAGTGCTTAGCCAAGAGTCTGGTCTTTGCGTCTTTCATGATCATTGTCCTTACAGTTTGGTTAACTTTCTAGCCCAATGCATGGCAAATTGGTTTGTTAGTTGATATTCAAAATCATTAAGCTCCAAGAATTTTATATATCTTATGTTTCTTCTTCTTGGCTATACTTACCAGTAGATGACATTTTTAAAAGCACTCATCAAAATCACTAGGCTTATGGTGCTATGGTGGTACAAAAGGCATGTGGTGTTTGTTATTCCTGCTCAGAATCACAAATATGAAGTCATTACATTGAGAGCACCTACCGTGTAAGTGCATAACACTGCAAAAATCCATCATAATGATAGCAATAAACAGTATACATAGCTGGAGCCTCCTTAAGCACAGAGTCCACATCATTTTAATCTTTGCATTCTCTGTAATACCTAGCACAGTGGAAAAATGATTCTAGGGTCAGCTGTAAAATACTAAATAAAATGGCCTGGGGAAATAAGAAATGTGGTTCTTGGCTTCAAAAACTCACAACTTAAATAATGGCACAGATAGTACACTCAGGAAACAATTGAAGAAAATAATTACTGAGTCCAAATATAAAAACATTTATCAATTTAGTAAATACTTGTTGGATATTTCCTGTTATGTTCCCAGGATTTAAATTTTGAGAGCATTCTGAATAGTAAAGCTTTAAAATACAATAAAAGTTGCAAAATAAGAATGTTATGAGGCTAAAATTATCCTAAGTACCTGCCTTCCAGTGTAGATGGAAGATGCAGATGTATGAAAGTTATATGTCTGTATCCATTTGGTAAAATAATATAGGCCTTCTGTTAGGAAACAGAAAGTTGGTTTTGATTATGAAGAGGCACAGCTCTCTCCATGTAGAGAAGCAGCTTCTCAAGATAATAGCCTGATCCCTATGAATTATGGACTTCTTTACTAAAAGAGTTTAATCCAAACTATTCGTATAAATTATATTGTAGATGATAATCCTTTTTTGGAAAGGAGGATGGCTAATAGCTATTTACCTAGTTATTATGTGGAAGGATATCATGGACAAATCATGAAAGAATTTGAATACGAGTATGAGATATTGGATTTGATTGGATAGTAAATAACCATTATACATTTTCAAGCAGAGCACTGGTATGATGAATATAATGTTTATGAAAGATTATTTTAACAGCCCTATATAGGCTGCAAAGAGTAGAAGAAATATTGGAAGTAAGAGAAATAAAGAATTTTAAGTATGTTCAAGCATCATTGCACATTGCTCTAGTGATTTGGGAAGTGCATTTCCTAAATAGCTATGGATTAAAGAAAGGATCACCTTTGAGTTCTGGTTTGGTCAGGAAAATGATTTAGAGAACATCAAATTTTAAGAGCTGTTTGCAGTTATTCATTCTTTCAGTAAACTAGCCCTCAATAGAAGCACCAAAGAAATTATGAGATCACATTTTTCCCCATCAAGACATTTCCTGAGTATGTGATGAATGTTATGATGGGGGAATAAGTAGTGGATTATACAAATATAGACATAACATTTAAATAAATCTTTTAAGTTATTTGTCTTTCTTCTAGAAATGTTTGACAGACATATACGTTCCATCATTAGCAGTGACCTCAGTGGCCATGATTCTCCAAGAGGACCAGTGCCTGGAGAAGGAATGGTGGAGGGAAACAGACAGGAAATAGCCCAAGCAATCTTGATACACCCTCCTAGGTTCTCTTGAGCCCTTGGAGTCTCTTGAGCAAAGCCTGCTTCCCTCAGAACTCACCAAAGAAGTTACTGGTTTCTGAGTTTTCCTTTGTTTTTATTTGCATTTATTTGTTTCTGTGTGATATGTTTGCTCTGAAAATTCACTTTCCTCTTTCCTCAAACTACCACCCCCCTTTTTTTTTGGCTAGCGATAGAAGGGAACTCATTTGAAGAAACAGATGCCAGCGATGCTGGTGTCAGTCTGTGTGACAATAGGTCTCTTATCAACATCATAGGGCCAGAAGAGTTGCTTCCTCTGTTAATTCCAGTTTCATAGAAAGCTGAAGGGGGGTCCCCTCACTTAATGCTACATTGTCTGGGATATCGTTGCCCATGCATGCTTCACTCACGGCAACGTGCTCTTCTGTGTTTCTTCTCTGTCCAGACCAGTGTTGGTTCTGTAAAAGCTCAGGAGCTTAACCTACTAATCATAGATTAATAGACCCATGGTCTCTGGATCAGCTTATTTACAAATTACTTGTTTATAAATCAGCAACATATAAATCAGAGATCAATTTATTTATGATTTTTCCTCATACTTTATGAACAAGTGTTTACATTGTTTTGCCAGAGAGGAAAATCTCCTTTCGCCTTATGTCACTTGATGCTTCATCATATTTTATCTTTTATTTAAAGCTGTCCTTATTTAAAGCTGTCCTTTCAAATCTAGAAAATAATTTGCTTTTTATTGATCCAAAACTATCCCAGGTGACAGAAATATGAAACCATTCTGGTTGTCAAATGTGATTTGCTGTACTCGAAGCAGATTTCTGGCATGTTGGGGACAATCCTTTTCCACTTTTTACTTTCTTTCCTAAGTAGTTTCCAACTAGAACCAAGATGTAGCCTATAATTATGTGATTCAATCATATTATATATACATGTAAATAGGCACAAGTTAAACAGGCCTCATAGTAAAGATAAAGCTGAAAATAGTTTTACAAAAGTGTCTTGTTCAAAACTTTTTGAAACCATGTGCATAGCCTCATGTTTTGCAAACAAAATGGAAGCATTTCATTTCTTGATTTCGTTATTTTCAAATATGTGTTTTTTTCTTTTATTCTTTCCTAGTGTGCACTGGTGTGTGAATGTACAGCCCCAGAAAGTGTGAACGGAAAAGATAACTTACCTTTTTTGAATGCAGGTATGTACCTCAGTTTTGGAAACTGTTATTAGTTTCATATAAACGTAAATTTTAATTTCCCGTGAACTCAATACTGAACGTGGGCAGCATTCACACAGAATCATTTGTGAACACTTAGTAAATGAATTGGTAATCATGAGAAGTAACCATCATCTGTGGAGGAAGGATAGACTTGACAATTCCATAAGAAAGATATAAAAACACTGTGGCTGTATGGCAAAGCAAATTCCTTTTAGCTTTGGATTTGGTATTATCTGAAACAAGACACATTAGAAGACAATAAGCATTAGAAATATGAAGCTCTTATTTAGTTTGACTTTCTAAGTCTAGAGTTCAAATAAAAGTTGTTAAAACAGTAGATATATGGGTTAAGTAGGAAAAATTCATATACACATTTGTACATTCCTGGGGTATATATGTATATAATGTGTTACTTACAGTAATATATTTGAATTTCAACAAGACACTAAACCATGTGTTAAATGATAACCTTGTGAATAAAACTGAGACTTATAGGACCAGTTAAAATTGTGATAATATATATGGTAAATTATGGAACTAATATTTTTATGTTAATGTAAATTATGTTACCATTAATAATAGTAAACAATGACTATTATAGTGACAAGCAGCAGGCTAAATGCCTCATATGTCTTGCCTTCTGACCTGTGCTATGAAAATGGCACTGTCATAATCCTCATTTTACAGATGAGGAAATCGGTCAAGGTCACCTACCTGGCAAATGACAGGTCCAGAATTTAAATCCAGTTTTGATCCCAAGGCCTTTACTCTTAATTAGTAGGCCATGCTATTACCAAAAAGCCATTAATTGACAAGTTGGTGTAACAATAGAATAAGCCTTAATATTTTTCTAGCCCTGTCATGTCATACATTTAACCAATGACTTAGATAGCATAATAATCAGCTTAGTGAATGATACCGAATTTCAAAGCTTACTAATATATAACTGCTAAACTATTAGCAACCTTTCGTTGGCAGAAGCCTCTACTAATAGGGAATGGAGAAAGGGAAGGCAACCCTTTTGACTCTGTTTATACTTACAAAGAACTCAAAATAAAATGGAACAATAACAAAAAATCAGTAATTATACTTGCATGGAATGAGGAATTGATTATACCAAAGAAGAGGAGCAACTTCTTAGCCTATGAGCAAACGATATTGTTGTTCATTTCATTTAGGATGTAATATTGGGAGGGATGTGCAATGAGCAGTGAAGAGTCTACCCAGACAGCTAGATCAGCCATGTATGTTAAAAGTACTTTATAAGTTTTCAGGCTGCTTAAAGTATCTAATATATCCTCAAAGCGGCCTCCTCACATTTATTTTCCACCTGAAAATTGACCAAACTTTTAATCCTTTATTTTAATGTATCCACATAATCAATTTAATTTAGTAAATGTCAATTTTGAGAAATAAAATTGAGTGTGGGACATATTAAGTAAATGTCAATTTTAAGAAATAAAATTGAGTGTGGGACATATTAAGTATATATTAAGTGCATGTTAAATACAGTTTGGATGAATCAGGTTATCACCACACTCATCTACATTATAATTATAACTTTTTAGTAATTCACTCATGTGAACCTTGTAGTTTTTTATGCACAGAGAAAGAAATGCCGTTTTAAAATACTGATTGGCTTAATATACATTTCAAGGAGAAAGAGAAAAATGGCTTTCTAAGTAAGAAAATATATTACCTAAGGAAGAAGAGACAGAAGGAACACAGTGAAAAATAAACCTGTACCTCCATATACCTGTGCCATAAAATCTGTAAGGCATGAGTCTTAGAGGCATACTAACTATTCCAGATTACTAGGATACTATTCCTAATGCATCAATTGTTATACGACAAAGGCAACTGACATGGAACTGATGGAGGCAGCTGCTTTCCATAATTTAAATATACTTAGTGGAGTGAAAGATGATTGATTACTGCCTTTCTCCTTTTATGGAGGTGACAGTTTGGGTGGTGATACTCCACTTAGTTCTGATGATATTTCTTTTCTTTCTTTTTTTTTAATGCTTATTTATCTTGAGAGAGAGAGAAAGAGGTTGAGCAGAGGAGGGGCAGAGAGAAAGGGAGAGAGAGAATCCCAAGCAGGCTCCATGCTGTCAGCACAGAGCCTGATGCAGGGCTTAAACTCACAGACCATGAGATCATGACCTGAGCCAAAGTCAAGAGTTGGACGCTTAACCGACTGAGCCACCCAAGTGCTCCTCTAATGATATTTCTCAATGTCCTTAGTCCATGCGATCCAGAGGAACACTCAGAACCTAGGATATTTACCACAAATATTTTCTTCGAGCCTTCTTACAATAGGGAAAGATAAAACTAAATGGGAATCAAATGTTATAAAAGCTAGATTTTTAAAAAGTACTTAAATGCAACTAGGTTCTCTATGTGAAATGTTTCTGCTTAAAATACAAAAGTGCATCATACAGGTATAGAATATGTATGACTTTGGCTTGTGTGTACCTTTGTCTATTGTTCTATTTATTTTTCTATGTAAACTCAGCAAGTTTGGAATTAATCTATTATATTCCCATGTGGTATTTTTTTTTAATCTGTAGGCAAAGAGAGCTACTGACATTTTTTTCAAGTCTTTGTATTAATGTATTATGTGGAACTTGCCAGCCTCAAGTGAGTTATGAAGTACTTATTGAGTGAATGGAAGAGAATGTCATATCTCATAGCAGCTCTTCACTATTCTATTTATATCTCTAGAGGTTTAATTTATAATTCAGGAAATTCACTCATCTATTGTAAGACTAACAAGAAAAAAAGCTCTTCCCCCTAAGTTCTCACCTTTTTCATGCCTTGCTTGCCTTGCAAGGTGAATGTGTATGTTGGGAGTCTGGGGAATGGAGGGCAGAAGGAGAGAAAGGAGGGGGTGGGGGCAGAATTTACAATTCCTTAAGAAAGTTCTGTAAGTACCTTAGCTTTATGGGAAAACAGTCCTTTCAGCAGCTGCATTTACATTCTCTAAAACAAGACACACTAGAAGACACAGTAAGTATTAGAAATATGAAGTTCTTATTTAGTTTGACTCTAATTATGTAGGTCATAACATAAATTTGTTAAAACAGTTATTTGCTTATTCATTTGGTTATTTGCTTATTCATTGAAGCAAAATGGTAGTAAGAAAGCTTAAAACTGCTTGTTGTTGGCGGGGGTAGGGTGGGGAACAGAGAAGTGCAGTTGGGTCTCTCACGTGTCCTGCTAAGTCACACCAACTGAGGGACTTCTCTGCAGCCGAACAATACCAAATATCTCTTGTGGTATTAATATAAGAGCACTGGACAGGCTGTCGGAAGGACTGGTATCAAAGCCTAGATTTGCCCACCAGCACCGTGACCCAAATACACGGGTCAGCCTCTTCGCACATCAGTGCTTTTCTTTTTTCTTTTTTTTTTTTTTTTAACGTTTTATTTATTTTTGAGACAGGGAGAGCCAGAGCATGAACAGGGGAGGGTCAGAGAGAGGGAGACACAGAATCTGAAACAGGCTCCAGGCTCTGAACTGTCAGCACAGAGCCCGACGCGGGGCTCGAACTCACGGACCGTGAGATCATGACCTGAGCCGAAGTCGGCCGCTTAACCGACTGAGCCACCCAGGCGCCCCACATCAGTGCTTTTCAAATGATCACATTAACCAGGACAGTCTTTGACTTCCTTTTCTGGCTCTCACATGTGTGAAGTCAATATAGCATAATTCAGCTATTTATTTCATAAATGCATTTGTTTTAATCAGTTTCATATGGAGTCACATACTAATATTTTGTCATTGTCACAGTTGTCTTTCTCAGAAGTCATTTATATTTAATAAGCCTGACCAAAAATAATACCTTTTTAAAATTCTGTCAGAAAGATAATTCTCTCTATATTCCCAATTCTTCCAGCTCTCCTTGTAAAAGTATAATGCACGTCAGCCCATAGACCCTTCTGTTACTATGCCAAATCTGAGGAACTAATGGGCCCTGTCACAAGGTTTCCTATTTTCTTCACATTTTGAGTGAGTTTTCCCCTGTCAGCAAGCATTAGATCTGATACAGCATCTTCCTTGGTTGAATTCCATACTTCTTGAGTCATGAAATTATCCTTTATATTCTTTAAAGGCCACTTTCATGCTGTAGATTAACGTGTATACTGTCCTTCATATTCATAGAGGGGATATCTGACAGCTGTGATTTCCGTGACTGTGTAAGGTGGAATCTAAACAAAAATGAGGAGACCGGCCATCTCTCCATCCTAAATCCATGCAGTTGCCTTCCTATTCAGAGAATTTATTGGTGTTTTGCATTTCTTGCTTCACAGATGAATCACGCTTTTTCTCAAAATAGGCCACTGTATCTTTTATTCTTTTTCTCAAATTGGGGTTAAGCCATCCACCACTTTGCAGAAGATGCTAGATTATATGCTATTTAAGAAAAAAGAGCATTGCTTATTTATTTCTGTATCTCCAGGGCCAGAACACAATAGAAACTCAATAAATGCTTGTCAGATGGCTGATAGCCAGTGTATCTTATCATCTCAATTTATGCTTCATGTAACAGAAAATGACATTGTTATTCTCTCCATGAGAAAGATGTTTAAATTTAATTATTTAGCTTTTAAATCAAAGAATTTATAACTTTCCTTAAAAATTACTGTCAAATTCTCATTTTTAAGTGTTGTCTGCCTCCAGTCCATACAGCATGTGACTCTTAATCTTGGGGTCATGAGTTTGAGCCCCACGTTGAGTGTAGAGATTACTTTAAAAAAATGTTTTCTGCCTCATATGACACCATAGAATTTATCTGCCTCTCACAATACCACATGAGCCAAATATTGGGGTAATGTTCTCCTCACTAACACTCCCATCCAAAGCAATGCATGACTCACATTATTTTAAGAGATTGTCAAAAATATGTCCCTTTATACTCATTTTGAGTCCTGATGAATTCCAACTGAAAGGCAAATCCCCAGTTTCCCCCTTTATTTTTTTCTGTTTATTCATGAGCTCTGAAATCTACTACCTTGTCAGACTTTAGATGACATCATTTTATATAAACAAAGATATCTCCGTTGTATTTTTTTTTAATTTTTTTTCAACGTTTATTTATTTTTGGGACAGAGAGAGACAGAGCATGAACGGGGGAGGGGCAGAGAGAGGGAGACACAGAATCGGAAACAGGCTCCAGGCTCTGAGCCATCAGCCCAGAGCCTGACGCGGGGCTCGAACTCACGGACCGCGAGATCGTGACCTGGCTGAAGTCGGACGCTTAACCGACTGCGCCACCCAGGCGCCCCATCTCCGTTGTATTTTACCCACACTAGTTTAAATAGATTTTGTCCTTGTATTTGTAACTCTCTAATATGTAAAATTTGGGGCAATTTTGACTTCTAATACTGGCCTTTGATCTTTTATACTTACTCACCAGATTTCTTTGCCCTCTGCTGTTTTAACAAATGGGACAGAGTCCATTAACTTTGCTCTTTGGGAATACCATATATTTTCATTACTGTGTACTAATATATTTAGGATGTTAAGTAGCTTCAATGGAAGAGTGAATTTCATGATCTAATAATCAATGAAATCATGTCTTAGACACCTTTAAATGCTTCAGCTGTCTTCCTGGTATCAGTCCATTACCTCCTCCACTCCCCACCTAGGTAAGCTAGAAGAAAAATGAAGGGAAGAAGATGATAGAGTTAAAAAGCCAACATTTTGTGGACAAATGTGAGGATACCTTTCTCTCAATCACGTTTTTTTTTCATCCTTCATTCTGATGCCTGTGCTCCCTTGAAGTGAGGTTTTCAATTGTATTCTTCACTCTTGCATTTTTCCCTCTCTCTTCACACAGTTGTTGGTGCTCTAACTGTTCTCCTGGGGAAAGTAGTGACGGGAAACATCTGAGTTGAAAGGTTTAAGCTTATTTCTGTGGAATGTTTATTTTTACTGGGCACCGTGCTAGGTGCAGGAGATAAAATGAGGACAAGAACAAAACAGCACTGTCCTACCCTTCACAAAGTTCACACTCTAATGGGTGACCTGGAACAGTAAGTAGACAATTGTAGCACAACTGGTAAAAACCATGACAGAGCTGGGGATACGAAGTACAAAGGAGAGAAACCTGTAGGGAAGGATGAGGTGGAGGCCAAGGAAGGCTTCCCAGAGGAGGTTCTAGCTCAGCTGAGTTTATAGGAAGGTTGCATATAGCCAGAAAAGAGAGGTGTTCCTTTGAGGTGCAAGGAATGCCTTGAACAGAAGGAAATTGGTGAGAAACAGCTTGAGTTCAGAGGACTATAGGTCATTTCAGGTTGCTCAGAATGAAATATGAGCCACCATCTACCTCTCCTGGTTGTATCTTTTACTTTATGACTGAACTAGAATGAACAGAGAAAATCATGCAAACTAGAGAGAATGAAGCAAATCATTTTCTGATCACCAAAAAACTAAAACCCAAATTGTATACACTAAACTTACCAATTTATCACCAACTGGAGACTAAATGCCCACAAATATTATCTCTGTGTCCTAGTCTGACGTCTATAATAGTTTTTCTTATTCTTGGCCTTAGATTGAAGATGGAGGGCCAAGAGCTTATTGGTTTGACTAGACTAGAGAAGCAGCACTTTGTTCAAGATAGAAAATGTCCTATTTTCTATTCCATTTTTTCTGTTTCTCCTTTAAAAACAACACAAACAATAACATAAGTTAGATTTTATGACAGATCTAGAGAAAATTAATGAAACATTCTTAGGAGTTCATTTTTTTGACAACTTATTTCATCTTTATTATTTGTAAACAGATCTCTCTTTGCTGTGTTTTCTGTGTTCCTGTCGGGTCTCCTTACCGTCTCTTTTCAATAACCATGTTCAGGATGGTGTTTTAGTGATTTCTATTTAGGTTTTTCAGTTCTCATCCAGTCTTAAAAAGAGCCAACCTACATTTTGGATGTATATAAATCTAAGATATTTCCAAGTACAAATGAGGGAATGTCAGTATCTAATTGGATTACACAGACTTATCTTTAGTAAGTATAATGTAGCATTTGGAGAACAGGCAATGCATGTACATTCAGCTGAATAATTAAACTATTAAACAACTGCATAGTTAAAAGCAACAGAATGAATTCTCTACAAGAATCTGTAGGACATTAAAATAATGATTTTTTTAAGGCTTAAAGCCAATAAAGTCAGATTCCATTTAAATATGTGACTCCTACCACCTCCTGAATGCAAGAAAGTTCATGAGGATAATCACATATGAGCTTCCACTTGAGAAATATATTAAAGACAACCAGAGGAAGTAAGTGTTTGGCTTTCTGATAACTCCCTTGTCCCTAAATCTAAATTTGCAAAGTTTCTTGTCTATCCACTGACACCCCTAACACAGAAACAGGAAAAAAACAAATTCCTATGGTATCTTTCTGGTTTATCCTTTCTTACCCAGTTCTCTTGAACAGCCACATTGTTTTGTTTTTAATGTGTCGTCTATGTGTTGGCTCTGTTGAACATTACTTTGGTGTCTTTACTTTGATAATTCAGAATTGGGACAGCTTGGCTTTCACATTTTCTTAGCAAGATACCTTGTTAAAGAAGCGCTGCTATGGTGTCTGAGAGAAAACAATATAGAAATTCGAGTTGTGCTGCAATTTGGTGTGTGGGGGGGGGGGTGGGGGGGGATCTGCCATCTACTTTATGTTCCTGTGCTCACCATAGAGAGTGGACTTCAAAGAAATGTAACAACATCTGTACCAACTTAGGACTTTACTCTTAAGTCATCTCAAGACCATGATGTAGTCCAAAATATCTCTGCTACTTTTCTCTTGGCAGAATCAGTCACATGATATTTTTAGCAATTGTTTTGGCAAAAGCAGTGAAAAAAATGAAGAGCATACACACACACAGGGGTCTCTTTAAAGAATTTACAATAGATGTTAGATAGTGTTCTGAGTTGACAGGCCTATTGTATGGTCAGAAATGCATCTCCTACATAAAGAAAAACTTGGCATCAATGATGAGCCAGAGCTGAAAGTGATGGACTCATTCACACAGCTGGAATGAGTATGCAGAATTGTTGGAATTGAATGTCTTCTATAAGGAAGAAACATTAAAACAAGGTTACACAAGCATTCATAATTTATGATCCATTGTTCAGTATTTGGTGCATGAATACAATATGCCTTTCTTTTATATGAAGATGACAAAATCCCCCCATTATCAACACAGTAAGAATTTTGAGTTAAGAACATCCTATCTGGTCTTTCTTGTAACCAGTGCAATACATTTGCATAGCAGTAAAATGTTAGGCCATATTTTTTTTCATTTTTTAAGTCATACTCCATTTTATGATATTTTAAGATACCGAGTATATGTTCTTGCTTTATACATAGTAGGTGTTTAATAAGAAATGCTGCTGAATGAAACTGGGTTGTAAGGTGGACCCCACTATAGCTACATTGAGATCCTGATTTAGTACTAATGTTTGCAGATCTATGAATTTCAAGAGATCAGAACCTGTAACATGAAAGTTAGTTGGGAGATATAATTGAGATTGATCAAGTTGCCTGAATTTTTGTTTTAAATTTGTCCCAAGCGTTTTCTTTAAAAACAGTAGCATTCCCACAGAGTCCTTGTTTGATATGTACCAGATGGTCAGAGGAGAGTTCTAGAACTCATTAATCAAATTGCCCTTGACTTCTGCTTAAGCCATTTCAGTGAAGGTTGATACTTAAACACACTGAAGAGTATTAAAATAAAAACAATAAAATCAAAAGTGTAAAGGCTACTTTTGGGATAACTGAGGAAATGAAGCATTTTATGTTTTGTATCTTAATTCAAATTCTCCAAAAAAATAACTATTCTTTACTGTTTATAAAAGACAAGAAAAATGAAGGATTCTTAACCAGAGTTTGGGAAATACAAAAATCCTGTATAATCTCAAAAAAAAACAAAACAAAACAGAGGTTTAAAAGAAGCACATAAACTGAGTATACACAAACTAAGTAATTGAATATTTACTTAGGTTACTAAGCAAAATTTTGGACATTTTAGAGATTGAGTTTTTGTCTTACTATGAAAGAATGCATATATATTTCTGATCATGTTAGCTATATTAGAATTCATGAGATCCCATAAATGGTTTAACCTTACTGATAACTACGTTGAATTCAATACATACTTCCTTTTCTTCTCAAACTCTAGAGATGGAATTGAGGTTGTAGTAAAATTCTTACATCTTTGAAACATTGTCACTTTAAAAATTAATGACATAGGGGGAAGGGAAAAAAAAGAGAGAGGGAAGCAAACTATAAGAGACTCTTAACTACAGGGGCGCCTGGGTGGCTCAGTCAGTTAAGCGTCCAACTTCGGCTCAGGTCATGATCTCACAGTTTGTGGGTTCCAGCCCCGCGTCGGACTCTGTGCTGACAGTTCGGAGCCTGGAGCCTGTTTCGGATTCTGTGGCTCCCTCTTTCTCTCTATGCCCCTCCACCACTCATGCTTTATCTCTCTTTCTCTCAAAAATAAATAAACATTAAAAAAAAATTAATTTAAAAAAAAGAGACTCTTAACAAAGGGCTGATGGCGGGAGGTGAGTGGGAATGGACTAAATGGGTGATGGATATTAAGGAGGGCACTTGCGATAAGCACTGAGAATTATATGTGATGAATAACTAAATTCTACACCTGAAACAAATTTGACCATATATCTTAACTAACTAGAATTTAAATGAAAACTTGAAAAAAGAAGAAAAAGAAAGTGGAATATCATCGTTTCTTTTATAGGCTCACTTATATTTCAGATGAAAGAAAATATATCTGATGAGGCCCAATCTACAATATATATAAATAAATCATAAAATTCAATAGCAAAAAAAAATCTGATTAAAAAATGGGCAGAGAATATGAATAAACACTTTCCCAAAGAAGACATAAAGACGGCTAACAGGTACATGAAAAGATATTCAATATTACTGATCATCAGGGAAATGCAAATCAAAATCATAAAGAACTATTACCTAACACCTATTAGAATGGCTATTATCAAAAAAAAAAAAAAGAAATAACAAGTGTTGGAAAGAATGTGTAGAGAAAAGGGAACCCTTGTTCTCTGTTAGTAGGATTGTAAATGGGTGTAGGTGCTGTGGAAAACAGTATTGAGGTTCCTAAAAAAATTAAAAATAGAATTACCATACTATCCAGTAATTTTGCTTCTGGGAATATATCCAAAGGAAATTAAAACATTAACTTGAGAAGGTATCTGCACCAACATGTTCATAGCAGCATTGTTTATAATAGCCAAGACATGGAAATAATTTAAGTGTCCACTAGCAGATGAATAGATAAAGAAAATGTGATATTGATCTATCAATTGATTAATTGATCCACCAATAGATATCTATATATAATGGAATATTACTCAGCCATAAAAAAGAATGAAATCTTGTCATTTGTGACATCATGAATGGACCTTGAGGGAATTACACTAAGTGAGATAAGTCAGACCGAGAAAGACAAATATCATATGACCTCTTTTATATGTGTAATCTAGTAAAAAAACAAACAAACAAACAAAAAACAAGCTAATAGATACAGAGAACAGATTGGTGGTTGCCAGAGGTAGGGGTGGCTGTGGGTGAAATGGGTGAAAGGAGTCAAAAGGTCCACTCTTCCAGTTATAAAATAAGTAAGTCTTAGGGATATAATATACAACATGGTGACTATAGTTAATAATACTGTAGTTTAAAGTTATTAAAAGAGTACACCTTAAAAGTTCTCATCACAAGAAAAAAATTATAGCTATGATGGTGATGTCAACTAGACTTATTGTGGTGATTATTCTGCAGTACAGTATATAAATATTGAATCATTACATTGTACACCTGAAACTAATATAATGTTATATGTCAATTATACTTCAATAAGAAAGAAAATAAATAAAATTAATTTGATATATGGATCTGTGACATAATCTGATAAAACTTATAGATAATGTTTATGTTAAAAATATAATCTCTTCAGGCATATAACTCTAGATTTTATTTTAATTTTTTTTTTAACTGGGCATACAACTCTAGATTTTAAATATTTTCTCTCAACATATTGGAAATATTCTACTATATTCTGGCTTCTATTGGTGTTTTTGAAAAGTGACCACTTTGGCTAATTCTTAGTAGTGGGTAGGTAGGTATACTGGAAGATTTGAATCTAGTTGTTGAAGAATGGGATCTTTGAAATCAAGGTTTTTGATATATCATCAATTCTGACAATGATAATGTATAGACTATGCCTCTGAGAATGGATGATTGCAGAGGAATGGATGAATAGATCCTCATTTTAATGTTCAAAAAGCTATTATATATTTACCCAAGTAGTGAATGAGATACAGTCTTAGGGAGCCCTAAATTTTGAAAGGAATTTTACCTTATATATTGAGTAGTCTTGGCCCACGTAACCTGTGCTCCATTTCAATATCAAATTTTGTTTTTAATCAGTTTTATTAATAAACTGGAGCCAAATAACCATAAATATTTGACTGATGATTGACTTGATAATATATTGACCATTAAACTTTGGTGTATAAGTGAAACAAAGGCATTCAATGCTAAACAGCAGTGGCAATCAATTTCTGACCTGAAATAAATGGCTTGGGAGTGTGGTAGATATACTGGCCTCATGAAAAAAGTATCAAGCATTATCTTAATCTCTGGCCCTCCATTTTTCCCCTAAATCTATTAAAATCCTGGATGGCATAATCTTGTATTTCTTCCTTAATTACTTTCCATCCACAAATACAGTTTTTTCAGAGCCTCCTTTTCTTGTTTCTCACAATATGCAATGTTAGGAAAGTATTTTATTGACTCATTGGCACTAAAGTATACATAATATTTGAATTGTACTAGAGCTTAATCCAAGGAACCTTTCTGGCATTTAAGAAATAAACCATTTTTAGTAGTAGGGCCATTTGAAACCTCAGAAATAACATGTCAGTTGTCATCTACTGTATAAGTGAGCAAAGTTGACTAACAATGATCAGAAAAAATTCAGAAATATATTTTTCGTGTGTATTATATGTAAGTACATATATTTTACGTATATTTATAAATACATATGCTTTAAGAAAATCTTTGGAAGAGAAAGAAATTAATAGGTGGTAAATTAGAGAACCACAATAGCCACATTTATGAATTGGAATTTGATGTATTATTTTTTAATTTAATAACAACTTTATATCTCAGAAGCTACTGAAGAAAACAGAAGAACAAAATTCTTAGAAATTCAAATGCACTAATGAATTATGATAAAACCAAATTTTGATTAAACAAATAATTAGAGTGGTACCATGATTAATAATTATGTTAATTGATCTTTATCTAATGTGCATGTATTTATAATTTAACTACTAACCTTTTATTTTTTTTCTTCCCTCCCAGTGTTAAAGAACCCAGTGTGTAAATTATATAGATTTCCTACATCTGACAATAAGTGGATGCGAATCCGGGAGCAGATGTCAGAGAGCATACTTTCTTTTCATATTCCTAAGGAATTGATTTCTCTTCACATAAAAGAAGACTTGTGTAGGTAAGAGAAAATAATTTATGATTGTCTTTCACATTATTTTTTCTACAAAACATTTTTTCTCAAAGTATGATTATAACACAAAAATCTAGACTTTTACTGCCCAGCCATTAGCCTTGTATGGCTGTTAATCATTTGAAATGCTACTAGTCCAATTAAAAATGTTCTTTAAGTGTAAAATACACACGAGATTTTGAATTCTTATCACACAAATATAAAAAGGCCAATTTTATAATGAAATTACTAAAATTTGGGGCATATGGAGGTTAAATAAAATATTAACTTCACTTGCTTTTTTAACTTTTAAACTATGACTACTAGAAAATTTAAACTTACATATATGACTCTCACTTATTGCTTCTATTTATTTCTATTATATAGTTGGTGTGTATCCAGTAATCTGAACTTTGACGTTACTAATAATCCTTTTGTCTTTACCTCATCTGCTTATGATTACTGTTTCTGTAAGAAATGCCTCCTGGGCTCTTTGGACTACTCACCTGTAACAAGGCTTTCAGATATTTGTTGGTCTAAAAACTCTTTTAGATGATTCATAAAGTATGCTATATTAATGGACGGTGTTGTTATCTGGCAAAATTAAATCCATTGCCATAGTAAAACAGAAAGATCTGGGAACTGTTTGTTAATAAGAATATCTCTGAGCCATGACAGATCAAACAATTTGTTTTTCTGCCTTATAAACCTCAAGTGACTTTAAAAATGCTGAATACTACATTATACTAAGCACTGTTAAGGGCCTACATTTCAGAAAATTAGCAGATACTTTTGTAACACTTGTAATTGCTGAAATACATACCTAAGTGTGGAAATGTCTAAAATTTGGATTTCTGGCCTATGTTCACATTAATACACCAAGTTACTTAATAGTAGGTACCCTTTCGGTAGATTCTACAGTTCTCAAGGATATCATCTTGATCTAAAACAGTGAGCAAACAATGGACAAAGCAGGTCAAAGCTGGCAATATTGACAGTATATTTTAGAATAGGAATGACCGCACAGATACTATATTTCTATGTGAGGAATAAGTAAAAGAAAAAACACAGAGCCAAGATTTTAGAGAAAATCAGATAGGAAATTGGGTTGTAAGGAAACAACCTGGACTCAGGGAAATAAATATTGAAAGAGGGACAAGGAGATATATATTTGAGAGTAGGAGAGTGAAGATAATCAGACCACAAAAATCAGACAACAGGTATTGACTTGGGTCAAGAGAAGCTGTAACATGTTCAGGAAACTAAGCAGACTACTTATAAGAGCCAGCGGCAAGAATGAATTAATGTAAGCCAAATTATTCAATATCATCCTTATCTATAGCTAGTACTAAGAGTATGTAATGAAAACAACAAATTCCTAGGAAGGATAAACAAGTTTATAGAGTTTGGATCTTCAAAGTCATAAAAGAATTCTCATCCTCAGCATTGTTGTATTCTAGATTATTGAACACTAAGAATTATTCCCACTAGTGTTATGTAAAGATCACATTTCATATGGAAGTTTTATAGAGAGTAACTGTTCCTCACAGAGATTATAGAATAAGGAAGGACTCCATAAACAAGCATGAGTTAGAGGTCATAGCACCTTTATTTCAGCTGAGAAGAGGAGTTGCCAGAGGTGGCAGATTTAAAAAAAAAGTAGAGTTAGGCCTTGCCCTAAAAATGGCCCCTGAAAACTCCATCTAAGTTAGCCAGTCCTAAATTCCCACTAAAATGTCTTTATAATGCCAGTACCTTCTGGCCTGTAAGGTTTCTGTTGAAAAATCTGCTGAGACTCTTATGAGGTTTCCTTTATATGTAACTATTCTGGATGCTTTTAAAATTCTTTCTTTATCACTGATTTTTTCCATTTTAATTAATATGTGTCTTGGTGAGGACCTCCTTGGGTAAATTTTTCTGTGGGATCTCTGTGCCTCCTGGGTCTGGGTTTCTGTTTCCTTCCCCAAATTCAGGAAGCTTTCAGCTATTAGTTCTTCAAAATTTTTCTGCCTTTTTTTTTTTAATCTCTCTTCTTCTTCTGAGGTCCCCATAATCCAGTAGTCCCATTAGTGGGCACTTACCCAAAGAATACAAAACAACTAATTCAAAGGAATACATGCATGCCTATGTTTATTGCAGTATTATTTACAATAGCCAAATTATGGAAGCAATCTAAATGCCCATTAGTAGGTGATATATATCTATATATATATCTATATATATATAGATATAGATACAGATATATATATATCTATATCTATATATATATATCTATATATATATATATATACACACACATCTCAGAATATTATTCAGCCATAAACAAGAATAAAACCTTATCATTTGCAACAACATGGATGGATATAGAAAATATAATGCAAAGTGAAATAAACCAGTCAGCAGAAGACAAATACCGTATGATTTCACTCATATGAGGAGTTTAAGAAACAAATCAAATGGACAAAGAAAACAAAAAGACAAACTGAAAAACAAACTCTTAAATATAGAGAACCAACAGATGGTTACCAGAAAGGAGGGATTGGTGATGGGTGATAAAGGTCAGGTGATTAAGAGTACACTTATTGTGATGAGCACTGAGTAATGTATGGAATTGTTGAAGTACTATATTGTATGCCTAAAATTAGTAGAACACTGTATGTTAACTACACTGGAATTAAAATTTAAAAAAATAATCTATTAAGACACAAAAAATAGAAAATTATGACCTTTCACAAAACATGGAAATTGATTAGCATACCACAATATTAAAATTTTAAAAATAATAATACATTATTATTATACAATATACTGTTTATAACATGATGACTAATTATTAGGCTAGTGTTTTAAGGTTTAGCATCTTAGTTGATGGACCACTAATGCTGTTTATCTAAAAATACTGCAACATAGTAGGAAAGAAAATGAAAAGACCCCTACTATTGTTCCAGTCTGTCTTTTGTCATCAGTTTAGAGACCCCTTAAAGGTTGATCAGCTGACCTTCTGCATGTCTACTACTTGTGAATCTTCCACAGTGCTATCTTTAACCCCTATCTTTTCTTCACTCCAGTTAATATCTCTCTGTCTATCCATTCACAGACAGTAAATCCCAGGGGGAATTAATGGGTAGGGAGTAAGGAGAAAGCAGCCATTAAGCCATTAAAGTTTAGTATGCATAACCTCTGTAATTGGTTTTATTACTTTTTAGCACACCAAAGTGTTGTCCACTTACCTGTTCTCTTTCTATCTCTTTTTCCTTTGCACTTACAGAAAAAAAAAAATCCAAACACATAGATAGGCCTGGGGGCAGTTTTGGTGGACACAAAGGAACAGTGAATCCAAATATGAAGTTGCGTTGCTAGGAAAAAAACTAGGAACTTTCATCAGTATACACTGGGAATTTTTCAGAGAAGAAAATCCAATTTCAATCCTATAGAACTCAATTATATAAATACCTGATAGATCTGAAAATTGGCTAGACACTGTAAAGACCAGCCTGTTTCATATACCTTCTGCTTTCTCCACCAACTTTTCTGTGTAAATCTCCCATAATTAGTTTTTAAAAATTCAACAATGAATCTTTAACATTTTATAAAGAATAAGAGGGAAAAAATCACACTTTTGTGAAGACACAAAAGGGAGATAAGGAAAAATATAGGAAAACTGACTAGCCATCTCAGTAGAGTGTAAGAAGGTATGGTTATTAGGAAGCAGAATCAGAAACCCATAAGAAAAGAATTATTATCCTTTAGGGAAGATGTTGTAAAGAAACAGATAATGGAAGGAATAATGAAATTTTAAAATGCAGCAACCAACTGAAATCCAGAGAGCCAGAGAAAACAGATTTGACACTGAGAAATTGTATCAGTAATGTGGAAGATAAATATGATAAGTTCTCCTCAAACACTGAATGAGGGTGAAAAAAGTTCAGAATGATGGGAGAAAAGATGTTAGATATACAAGGCACAGGGTTGGGCACTATCAAATAATTTGAAGTGCTCTTAGGGAGGAACAACTCATGCAAAAGTTTGAAAGAAAACAGTAAAAAGTTACGCAGCTTTGGTGGGTTTTTTGTTGTTGTTGTTTACATGCTAAAATCAGGCTAACCTTACACTTCTCTGCAGAAGCCAATAGAATAGCATCTACTGATTTTTGAGAGGAAAAGGCTATGGCCCCACTTTATTGTATAGGGCAAGGTTATGAATATTTTATGAATGAAGGCAATGGAAGTGACATAAATATGCAGGAGCTCAAAAAATGCCACTCAGAAAACTTTCTTAAAAAATTTACTTGAAGACATATGCATCCAACTGAGAAATTAATTTAATTAAGAATTATTTTGGGACATCTGGGTGGCTCAGTCAGTTGAGCATCCAACTTTGGCTCAGGTCATGATCTCATGGTTCGTGGGTTTGAGCTCCATGTTGGGCTCTGTGCTGACAACTCAGAGGCTGGAGTCTACTTTGGATTCTGTGTCACCCTTTCTCTCTCCCCTCCCCTACTCATGATCTGTCTCTCTCAAAAATGAATAAACATTAAAAAAAGACATATTTATAGTGTACTATGAATTGACATAATATATAATTATATTACATTATACAATGTATATGATATAACATAATATAATAAATTAAGAATCTGAGAGTGGGCCTTGTCCTGCAAAAAGAACTTCTAACATTTCTCTTGGTTGGATGGAATCTCCAGCCTGGACAGAGCTTTACTCTGAAGTTCTTTTCTCAGCTTCTTTTAACCCCAGTCTTACTCAGATCCCAGAAAGTACTTTACTCACCTCAACCTTCCTCCTAAACCTCATAACTTAGATGAACTGTGTTACTTTCTTTGATGAAGACTGCGGGTGGCATAGTGCTGTTATCTTTTAGTACTTCTAAACAGTACAAAGCACTTCATTTGCATCCTTGGAAATCTGTCCTGGGAAAATTATATTATATTATATTGGATTTTTTCCATAAAAAAAATGATATATACACACTCTAGAAAATGGCCAAAAAAAACCCAGTAAATTTCCTCTAAATCGACCACCCAGAAGGGATATTGTGTCTTTATTTTTTATATCTACTCTCATTTTCATAAGTCTTATTGTGGGAAGCAGAATTATGGTACCTATGACCATCATGCTCTGGTTTCATGGTTAATTTTCCTTGCACATCTGAGTTGTATTATGAATAAATCTGTGATTCTACTATATGTTAAATAAAAGTGTAGGACACTAAATAGTGAAAAATATTGCATCTTAATTTTTATTGATATATAAATAACTAGAAGGAAAAATAGACTAGAAACATACTAGAGCATTAGTTACATGTATATGAAGATAATAAAAATGGTTATCTCTGGATGATGGTTTTAGAATAGTAATTTTCTACACAGCAATAGAAAGCAAATACATAAACTCTTACAATTAAAGAATAGACTTGCCAGCTAACCATATCTTGATTTCTTTTAATTTAAACAGTTTACATTCAAACATCGAAGTCTATTCAAAATTTAGTTCTCCCTCAGACTTGGTCTAAAAATTGTGGATGACTGTTTTGTTTTTTGTTTTTCTTATTGTTTTGTTTTGGAAAATTACCATTTAGAATTTAAGTTTTCCCCCTTCCCTACCTCAAGAAAATATGTAGGTAAATGAGGATGGGCTTACTCTGTTTTCATGGCAACTGTGACAAAAGGATTCTTGATTCCTTGCAGTGTCTTTTGGATGCCTAGTGGTTTCTATCATGGGCTGACAGGAAACCACTGAAATGTCATGGACTCTCCGTGGCCTTTTGGGGTACTTTGAAAGTTTCCCTTTATTTTGAGTTCAGTTCAATATTAATACTTTCAACATTTTTGTTTAATTGTTTTACATTTAAAATTTTAATTATCTGGTGGGGTGCTTGGGTGGCTCAGTCAGTTAAACTCTTGGTTTTGGCTCACGTCGTGAACCCATGGCTCCATGGGTTTCGAGCCCTGCGTTTGACCCTGCGCTGGCAGCGCAGAACCTGCTTGGGATTCTCTCTCTCTTCCCCTCTGTCTGCCCCTCCCCAACTTGTACTGTCTCTGTCTCTCTCAAAATAATTAAATTAAAAACTTAAAAAGAAATAAATTTTAATTATCTGGGACTTATTAGATTACATTTATAAAATGAAATGCCAAATTAGCTGCATTTCTAAAAACTTAGTATTTTCAATATCACTTTTTCAATGTTCCATTTCTCTTACCTCCTTATTATACTTGCTAGTTTCCATGTTTCTCCATTGTCAACACCAAAGTAATTAAGAAAATTAAACAGTGACAACAACAAAATTACTTTTAAAAGAACTGAATATTTGGAATCTTTGCTCTTTATATTCAAGAATATGGCCTGCTAAAATCTTCTTTTATGCATACAAAACACTATTTTAGTTTTTCATGTATAAAAAAATTCTGTATGCTTATTGTAAAGATTGATATACTTTATTTTTATTGATTTTTTGAAAGAGAATTCTTGTGGACTTATCAATTCTAGTCTTCCTGTTGTCTTAGTTATTTCTAGTTTTGTCCTTATTATCTTCTTTCTTTTTTTGAAACAGCCTTTTGCATGAACTATGTGCTGTTGTTTTTTTCTGTTTTGTTTATTTTTCTCTTTTTTGAGACATTTGATATATAACATTATATTAATTTCAAGTGTACAACATAAAAAACTCATTTATTCATTTTTGTACATGTTCACTCCACCTGCTCTAATCCCAACCACCATCATGTATTGCCTGCGATAGTGCAACAGTCTACTAATGGCTTTTCTGCCTGTGGCTTTATCTTCTTAAAATCCATGGGTCACATCTGATTGAAAATACTATAAAATTCAGATTTCCAGTATGAGTTTTCTTGAGACAGCCTTGATATTTAATCTCTTGAGACCCATACTACAATTATGTGTTGGGAAGGGAAGGGAGAGATTCTGCTTACAAAGTACTCACTGTAACACCTTGCTTTTGAGAAGCTTACTGAATTACTTAATAATCATGATACATACAGGGTTAGTGTTAAAAAACAGACCAGTTATTTGATCTAGCATGCCTGAAGGATAAAGGGAAATGGCAACTGGCTTATTTATTATGGAAAAGAAATATAATGGAAAAGAAAAGAAGAATGACATGTTAAAGAAAACTCAGAGATTCTAAATATGTAGAAAGCGTGAAAGCGTGTGTGTGTGTGTGTGTTTATGTGCATCTTTGCCTGTATTTATAATGCTTTAAGTTTTATTGTCCTTCAGCTTGGCTTGCACACAAACAAGTCATGTAGGTCTTGCCAAACTACCACCTATAAAATTTTTATAGTTTGTTCTAGTGTTGCCACATATTTTGTTTATGTTGAGTGTTTTCTTTGGATTTTGTCCTACTTTAAAGGTTTGCTGTGCTCAGTCTACACTGAAATATGTTAGTTACTAGATAAAATGCTGGTGTTTGTAGAGCTGAAGCTTCATGACAGCTACAAATATATAAATCATGGTGTGCATACACAACCATTTGGACGGGAGGTTCTATGGCCATATAGTGTTTGGCTTTATATTAAAAAATAAGTGTACATTTCTACACTATAAAATATATGAATACCTAGTTTGGTATAACAAGTTTTAAATAAATGAAATATTTCAGTGAACATAAACACTATGATCCATAAAACTCCCCAGGGGAAAAATTAGTTTGATTTATGTCATTCATTTTTGTCTTTTGATCTCATGGGTGGGGAAAGAGAAACTTTCTGGCATGTACATTGGGAGTTTAGAAGAAAAGATAAGAATATTTTATATCAATGAACTTTAAGGCTTTCTTAGGTTTTACATAAAATATAAATATTATATGTATGATGCAGAGAAACAATCTTGTAAATAAAATATAAAAAATATGAACCAAAATACTTTAGTAGGGAAAAATGTGATAGTGTTTGGGACATACAAACTTTCAAGTTTTATTACTACCTCTTAGGGATAATGTACACGCTTTGTCTTATATATTAGTGTTTGTAAATATTGTACATATACTAAATTTATAGTGATAAAATATTTTATATCAATAAAGTTAAACAATTTTTAACACTGTATATGTCAAGTGTTCTGTATTCTATAGCTCTACTATTATAGATATTAATATAGCCATATTATAGCTACATTATTATTATTATATTATTATATAACTATAAGTGTATCTATGTAGACATATATCTATATCTTAAATCTATTTCTTGAACATAGTGTATTCTTATATATGAAAAAGGTTTTTTGGTAAGATATTTTGAAATTCCAGGCTGAAAGCCTAGCTGTTGCACAGAGATAGATGTTTTAGAGACATGTTCTACATGCTTACTTAAATATTATCATATGCTGTTAAATTGGTTTCCTAAGCATTATATCTAGTTTGAGACAAATGCAGAAAATATTTCTCACTTTCTACCTTATCTTAATGCATTTTATGAATCTCATATAAAAGTTAATTTTATTTCAAAATGATAATACTACAGAAGTGCCTTTTTTTTAAAGTTAAGATTATGTATTAAGAATTACAAACTAAAAGTAGAATATATTCAGGTAAATTCTTGTTCAAAAACATCCTCATGATACAAAAAGACACACGGTAGGATTATACAACATAGTGACCCAGCCTGTGCATTCGACATGGTGTAACATTCTAAAATATAATTTATGTACCTTGTTTCAAGATTTATTAATCACCAGACAGGCTTCGCCTTTACATGGCCTAAGAGGCAAGCAGGACCTTGTGTCTACTTACTTCTCCAGCCTCATCCCCTGCCTTATTTAATCTGGTGTGGCTGAACCACATGCCTTTTGAGAGGTCTGTCAACATTTGCATTCTTGAATAAAATAAAGGCACACTGAAAATCTTTACTGACCTTAAAAAAACACTGATCAGTGGTAAAAGTGATAGGGAGCCAGTCATTCTGCTTAAATCTCATATATATCAAATAGACCTCAAACTGATGAATCTCATAGATGTTTTATAATGTTCTCTTCCACGTTGTTTCTCGTGGTACTTTTTTTCTCTGTCTCTCTTGCTTGCTCACTCTGAGAAAAATCTTTAGTCCTAAAGATCCAAAAATGAGGAATAAAAAATATTACATGAGGACTCCACTGGTGATTCATATCCAATTAGTGTTATTTCTTCTGTTCATTTTTCTTCATGCAGTGTTGATGCTCAGTTGGAATACTATGTGGTGTGTTATTTATCATGGAAAGTGCATTTGCCCTCCCGCCTCCCAGGATCCAGGGCAGATGCTGTGTGCCATTAAGTTCATTGTTATGGATTCTTGGTATCATTTAATGAGAGGTCCTGTAGAGCACTTAGTATTGTCAAGCTGGCGATAGAAATATGTGTTTTATTTTGCTGTTTGAATATTACGATATCTGCACAGGAGCAAATATGACAAAACTCATTGAGAGGTTTTTTTTCCCTATTGTGCCAAGATTATTTAAAATGGACCGAGCAGGGGAAAGTGTGCTGTAATGGTAAAAACACAGAATTGGAATTACTATGGACCTTAGTTCAAAAACCTCTGCCAGTCAATACATGTTTATGATTATAGAAAATTACTTAATCTTTCAATTTCTACATTTTTGTAGGTAATAACATTATCACTTGTCTTATAAGGCCACTGTAGTAATTAAATGAGCAATCAGGAGACTCTAGGGTTTTGTTTTGAGGTGTGTGTGTGTGTGTGTGTGTGTGTGTGTGTGTGTGTAAGTACAGCTCTGGGTTTGAAAGCTGGCTTTCCCAAACTCTACTTAATAGCTATGTGACATGGCACGATTAGCTACGTGACATATAATAGCTATGTGACATGGCCTGCTACATGCATTCATAGACCTTTAGTATGTGGAAACCAGTCTTACCATCCATGTAAAAAATTACATACACAGTAGACACTTCATATAGCAAACCTATTGCTATTGTTGATCTTAGCTGAATGCTATAGTGCTTCAGACACACATCTGAGTCTATAATTTATTTTAACCTCCTCTAGCTTACTAACCTGGCACATCTCATAGGTATGTGCATTATGCGTTACCACAAATTTCCAGTGGGCAGAAAAGCAGTCTGGGCATGTCTTCAGCCACAAAGCTGGTGTGTTTGGAGCTGAAACAGTGATTTTGGAATGAGAATCAGGCTGCAAATTAATTGGGGACTTCTAGGCCACAGAAAAGGAAGAACTTGTCAATTTTCTTGTGTTATTTCTAAAATCTAGCATAATATCTAGCATATAATAAGCCCTCAGTAATGCAATATTTTTCCTAAGAATAAGTGAAACTGTTATCAGAGAATGATATGGTTGCATTTAGAAAAAGGGAGGAGGGGCACCTGGGTGGCTCAGCTGGTTGAGCGTCTGACTCTCCTTTTGGGCTTGGGTCATGATCTCACTGCATTGGGCTCTGCGCTGACTTTGGATTCTTTCTGTCTTTCTCCCTCTGCTCCTTCCCTGCTTGCGCTAGCTTGTGCTCTCTTGCTCTCTCTCTCTCTCAAATAAATTTAAGAAAAATGGAGGCAAATGTAGAGGGATAAAACAATGTAGGTGATATTGTTGTTGCCTAGGCTGATAATTATAGTGGCTTAGACCAGGGTGGTAGTGGGAGAAATGGAGAAGTATACATACATCTGTGCATTTTTAAGCAGCTAAAATCAACAGAACTTCCTGACGGATTATATCTGGAGGTAAAGTGCTCAGGATGACTCAAGCATTCTGGCCTGCATGACTGAATAGATTGGTATATGTCGCTGATAGTAGGTGAGCGTGCAGTTTAGAAGAAAGAAAGGAGTCCTGACAGGTTCTCAGCTGGACCATCTGGGTCTGTGCTATCCAATACAGTAGCCATTTGCCCCATATGGCTATTTAAACTTAAGTTAAAATTTATTAACATTAAATGAAATTTAAGATTCCATTCTGTAGTTACCTTAGTCACCTTTCAAATGCTCAATAGTCACATATGACTAAATAGCCATCATATTAAATAGCACAGCTATCGAACATTCCTATTACCACACACAGTTTTACTGGACAACACAGATGTAGAATAAACAACAGTGGCATCTAAAGAAGGACTACAGTATAAAACTCTTTCTTCCTGCCTGTTAGAATTTAGTGTGGAGAATGAGAAAGGTGACATCAAGCTTTCTACTTTACATTTGCAGGTAAAAGATAAAAGGTTTTCTTATTCTGTTTTTCCAAGTTGTATCAAGATACATGTTCTGTGCAGTGATTTCTAGTGGGAATGAGATTGTATAAAGTCTCTTTTTTTAATTTCTTTTTATTTTATTTTGAGAGAGAGAGAGCAAGCAGCAGAGGGGCAAAGAGAAAGGGAGGCAGAATCCCAAGCAGGCTCCGTGCTATCAGCACAGATGTGGGGCTCCAACTCACAAACCGTGAGATCATCACCTGAACCGAAGTCAAGAGTCGGATGCTTAAATGACTGAGCCACCCATATTGTACAATGTTTCTAATGGAGAATCCATCTAGTATACTAGTTTAAAACATGGACACCAAGGACATATCTCCTGGGTTAATCATGGTTCTGCTACTCACTATCTGGGTGACCTTGGGTAAATTACTTCTCTAAGTTTAATTTTCCTCATTTGTAAAATGAAGATAATAATAATACCTATTTCAATGGGCTGTTATGCATATTGAATGAATGAATATTTGTTAACTTCTTATTACATTGCCTGACATAAATAACCATAATAAACACAGCGCATTTTTTAAATTAATAGAAAATAAATAAGAATTTTGTTCTGTTGTTGACATACTTGGGAATTATGGTAGCCAAGGCTGGCTGGTAAGGGAACACTTCAGCAAAATATTTGAGTGAGCCCTCTGTTGAGCTGAATAGAAGTTGCATTCAGGTGAGTCCCTCAAGTGAGAGATTTCAGTCTTCCTATTCAGGAAGAAACCATACTCACCAAGAATTAAAATAAAAAAGAGAATAAGGGTTAGGCATCCAACTTTGGCTCAGGTCATGATCTCACGGTTTGCGAGTTGGAGCCCCTTGTCGGACTCTGTGCTGATAGTGTGGAACCTGGAGCCTGCTTCAGATTCTGTGTCTCCCTCTCTCTCTCTGTCCCTCCCCCACTCATACTCTTTCTCTCTCCAAAAATAAACAAACATTAAAAAAATTAAAAAAATAAAGAGAGCAAGATTTATAGTCACAAAACCTGGGCACAAGTCTTGATTCTGCCACTTACTAGCAATATGGCATTCAATAAATCACTTCACTTCTCAATTCTATTCTTCTCTTTTGTCTAAAGCGATGTCATTCAATAGAACTTTTCATGATGTTAGAAATGTTCTCTACTTGAAGATGATAGCTATGTGACTAATAAGCACTTGAAATGTGCTGAGTCGACCTGAAGTTTTAATTGTGCTTAGTCCAGCTGGCTCTGGAACGATTATGTCCAAGGTTTGTTTTGAAAATAAAGAAGAGATACATTCTATACAGAAGTATTTTTGGTTACTTGGAATGCCTTACAGTGCTCACCAAAGAGACTCACTGCCAAGCACCTTGTAGAGCCACTTGAATGGCATCTAATTGTGAAACTTGACTAGGGGGTGTCTGGCGCTCCAGGTTTAGGGATGGAAAGGGAAGGAAAACAGCCTGAAATGGTTTCAATTTCTAAGCTTACGAGCACGAGTAATGGAAAGGTGCTGAGAGTGCCAGCACAGTTTTTTGCTTTGCCCCCTGAACTTTCAGGTACAGTTCATAGTTTTCATGGATACCCAGAATGAAAAGACATGCATTTAATATATGTGGATTTCAGACAGACTTCACATTATATGCCACACTTTAAACACCAGTGGAACACTGAGCTTTAAGATATTAAAAAAAAAAAAAAAATATATATATATATATATATATATATATATATATATATATATATATATCATCCATCTTTGATAACTTGAAAACAAACTTCAAGGTGTAAATAAGATGTTACTTAAAAGTAAATAAACACCGGGCCACCTGGGTGGCTCAGTCAGTTAAGTGACTGGCCTTAGCTCAGGTCATGATCTCACGTTTGTGGGTTTCAGCCCCGCATCTGGCTCTGTTCTGACAGCTCAGAGCCTGGAGCTTGCTTAGGATTCTGTGTCTCCCTCTCTCTCTGTCCTCCCCCACTTGCGCTCTGTCTCTGTCTCTCAAAAATAAGTAAACAGTACAAAAAAAAAAAAAAAAAAAAAAAGAAGAAGAAGAAGAAGTAAATAAACACCAAATCACCTTGATCAGGAACAGCAAATAGACTTTTAAGGGAGAATAAGACATGCTTATTTTTATCCCTCATTGTTTTCTAACACAGTTACATAAAACTAAATGATGGAATCTGGCTATTCATCGATACAAACTGCTACAGTGATTACAACTAAACCCTGCAGTTACTGTGTTCCAGTGTTTAGTCTTTGTACATAACTTGAAACCTTCTTGAATATACAGTACAACAGCTGCTTATTTTAATGTCAGGTGAAAATCAGGAGTGACCATTCAGAATATCCCATCATTTTTCAGTGAAATAGTGACTCACGGACTGCAACATTAACCGCGTTGTCATTTTTTTAATGCACTTTTTTTCAAAGCCTGTGATTTATGGTTGCAATTTTTATCCCCACATGGGTTCAAGCACAGACGGTTTGAATTGTGGGTTGAACATACTGTGAAAAATATTGTGAAACTTGACATCTAGTTGAACTTTGTTCAGCTTTATGGTGTCACCCAACCACTTTATGAAATTGAAGCCACCCCCGAGTCATTTATATCATCTATTCTTCATTGACTGTTTAGTGTTTAATTTTTTTTCCCTAATGGGTAAATTCTGTTATGATTCTTTTAGGTTTGATTTAAGGTCTAACTTTGCTCAATGAATGAAAGCAACCTGGCTATTACACTTTGTACCCGTGTATGCCCGCATATAGTTTTAGAGTATGATAACTACCAGAAGGCTCTGGTTAAATTGTATAGCTATTTTTATTGTACAAAATGGTATTGTGCAGCTCATTGTGGGGAAATATTTCTATTTACTGAGGTAATAACAATTTCAAATAACATTTTAATGCCTTTTTTTACTGGGCCTTTGGTATATGAATTTTTATCAGGCTATTTGGTCCTCCTACATTCTTGTAAATGAATTAACTATTATTCTCAGTTACTCTTTCTTACAATGATTACTTTTCATAATTTCAGGAATTTTTGAATTTACATACTCAGGTTTTAAAATTTTATTATTCTGGGTTCACAGTCCTAGTAAAAGAGGTGCTCACATGTGGAGCAGTGACTTCAGCACTAGAGAGATTTCTTGTGCATGTCCCTTAGACGAGCTAAGCAACTCTATAGTCATTTTTCTTTTGAAGAAGTCTAGAAAGATGTTGCTGTGGCCAATGTCAGAGAAATTACTACCTGTGCTCTCTTCTAGGATTTTCATGTCTCACATATAGGTCCTTAACCCATTTTGAGATTATTTTTGTTTATGTTCTAAGAAAGTGGTCCAATTTCATTCTCTTGCATATAGCTGTCCAACCCCATTTGTTGAAAAGACTGTCTTTTTCCCATTGAATTCTTTTCTTCTTTGTTGAAGATTAATCAAGAGTATCTATAAAATACAGCAAGAGAGATAGAAGATCATGAAATGTCCTGAACTACACTCTAGATTTTTCCATCCCACCCCATTTCCCCAACATTTTGCCCCAAACAGAGGGAAATCTTTGTAATGGAATCCCTGTATAGTTAGTGTGTTAGTGAGGGTTCTCCAGAGAAGCAGAATCAATACCTTGTGTGTGTGTGTGTGTGTGTGTGTGTGTGTAGAAAGAAACAGAGACAGAGACAGACAGATTTATTATAAGGAATGGCTCACACAGTTATGATGGCTGGCAAATCTTAACATCTTCAGGGTAAGTCCACAAACTGGAGACCCAGGAGAGTCTATGATACAGTTCTAATCCAAAGGCCAGTGAGCTTGAAGCCCAGGAAAAGCCACTGTTTCAATTTGAGTGCAAAGGCAAGAAAAAGCCAATGTCCTAGTTCAAAGTCAGCCAGTCAATAGAAATTCTTTCTTACTCAGGGAGGGGTCAACCTGTTGCTCTAAACCCCTTCAACTGCTTGGTGAGGCCTACCAAAATTAGTGAGGACAAGGTACTTTGCTCAGTATACCAATTCAAATGTTTATCTCACCCAGAAATACCTACCGTAGCATTTAACTAAATATCTGGATACCTTGTGATTCAGCCAAGTTGACACATAAAATTAACCATCACAGTAAGGAATGCCATATGAAGATACATTTTCAGGTCTTTCTCTATCCCTAAAGAAGACATGACCAATCCAGAGTTGCAGACCTAGATCATACAAGGTTAGAGGACTCAACAGTGTCTCATTTTATCTATTGCATTTATTCATTTTAACTGGGACAGAGCTCAACATTCTACTTTTAGGATAGTTTATATTCTGACTTGATCTCAAATTTCAGGAAGATTGAAGAACAACAGTCTGTAAGCAAACCTTTCATTCAGTCAGTCATCAGGCTCAACACTTCCCACAAACTAAGGACTGTGGTAGGACACAAAGATAAATAAGGCAAGTGTGCCACACTCACAGACTTAGAGCAAATATTCCCGCTGTTGGAATTTCTCCTTGAATACATCATCAGTAGGCTTTAAAACTATGTTGTAAATAGAAGATAAACATTCTCTTCTTTTAACTATGTTCTATTTTGGTGATCTTAAACCTAATTTTATTTTTTTTAGCAGGAAAACCTTATTTTTGTCATACAGAACTATACATGGGGGGGGGGGCACCTGGGTGGCTCAGTTGATTAAGTGTCCGACTCTTGGTTTTGACTCAGGTCATGATCTCATGGTTTCAAGTGAGTTTGAGCCCCACATCGGGCTCCGTGCTGACAGTGCTGATCCTACTTGGGATTCTCTCTCTCTGCCCCTCCCCTGCTCATGCTGTTTCTGTTTCTCTCAAAACTAAATAAAATTTAAAAATAAAAGATCTGTACATGCAATTTGAGTATTAATCAAAAAAAAATTCAATTGGAGCTGGTGATTGGCTGGAATAAGGAAAAGGTCCTGATGCCTGTTCATGTACTTGACTTCTCTTTTGTCAACACCCTCCCCTGTCCCTGAGCCACAGGGTGTAGGGAAAGAAGTTTAAAAACTATCCATCTATTTAATATTCCTTCCAATGTTTTATGAATTATATGTAAAAACTTTAAAACAGGTTTGGCTATTTTTCTTCAGGTTTCCCTGGAACTGATTTTGTGTTCAGTTATTTCCCTTCATTCTTCACAGAGTTGTTTGTTTGTTTTTAATCTCATTTTTCTCCTTACGCTATTTAATAGTCTGGTGTTTCAAGCATATTATATGCTTAGTAGTGTGCTCCTTTATGGAAGGTTCAGAGGATCAGAATGACCTCCTGAAACTTGTGATTTTGCTGAAGAGGTAAAGCCTATATTTTTGAAATATTTAAACAAGGTAGGACAAAAGAAGCCATGTAGACAAACAGTGTACCATGAGGTTATTTCCAGAGATTGGCATGAATATTTCATCAAGTATCAAGAATATCACACTTTTACAGTTGGAATGCCAAGATCCAGAGTGTAAAGATATTTTTCAAGTAAGCCTTAGCGATCATCTGTCTCCTTTGAGATTTATTTTATCTGGTTTACTTTTATTTTTGCAGGTAGCAACGTAAAAGGGAATGGATGGCAGTAAATGCCAAAAAAATGTTTAATGTGTATGAGGCCTAAGCTTATTAGTATTTGAATATTCAGTCTTTTCTTTCAACATCTTTTTTTTTTTTTTTTTTTTTTGGCTACTTCTTGGACTCTAGGAGAGTCCTAGCCTATCTCTTAGAAGATTTTTTTTAAAACGTAGAGTTCTAGTGATAGCAAAGTAATGAATTCATAAAAGATTGTATGTGTTTAGGAAGGCAGTGGATTTTCCAGAAAGACATTTTTGCCGTTATTGTTGTAAAGTAGCAGTTGAAGGAGACAGCTTTTAAAAGTAGATGCTGTTGTTGCTGTGAATAAATGAGAATGTTTATAGATGAGGAAGGAGTATTTTTAAAAATATTTTTCTATGGATTAAAAATGTATTTACACAGCTCATCTCTTTTGCCATTCACACCAAAGGCAGAGTGAAGATGTGTAACTATTTAACTGTAACATTAATGCCAAGATTGCTACCCAGATAAATGTGGAGACATGCAAAGACTTTGTCTATGGGTCTTGTAATATTGGACACCAGTACACACTTGAACATATTTTAGGGAATATCAGTTACCATGCACTGCATACCTAGTAGCTGTACCATTCTAACTAAAAGGTCCAGATATAACAATACCAAACTATAACTTACCCTTTGTTCAAGTTCACTTTAAAAGTACATGAAAGGGGCGCCTGGGTGGCGCAGTCGGTTAAGCGTCCGACTTCAGCCAGGTCACGATCTCGCGGTCCGTGAGTTCGAGCCCCGCATCGGGCTCTGGGCTGATGGCTCAGAGCCTGGAGCCTGTTTCCGATTCTGTGTCTCCCTCTCTCTCTGCCCCTCCCCCATTCATTCTCTGTCTCCCTCTGTCCCAAAAATAAATAAACGTTGAAAAAAAAAGTACATGAAAATTAAAACAAAAAAAAGTACATGAAAATTTACAAATGTAGTTCTAGAAGTCAATAGCCCCACTCCTTCCAAACCCCATTTACTCAGCTTATGTTCATTAAGTACCTTCAATAAATAAGGCACTCTGGTTTTTTTTGTTTGTTTGTTTTTTAGTTTAATTTTGTGTGTATGTGTGTGTTTACACCAGGGAATTATATGGGCTGAGGAAAAGAGTGGAAACGGGGATTATAGTCTAAAAGACTTGGTATTCTAGTGACTCAGAGACAAACAAGCTGTTTCACTGAGATGCTTCCATCTGTGAAACAAGAGGTTTCACATTATTCTCTGAACTTCCTTCCAACTGTAACATTCTGTGAGTTTATAGTTATTTTTTAAAACTATATCAAAAAAGTTAGATTTATTCTGGTATCCCGTAACTTGGACAGTCTAACAGGATATTTTGAGAATAAGGACGTGCTAATAATCACAATAGAAGATGAAAAAAGTTATATTAGCTTTGGTTTCCTGTAACTTGGACAGCCTAACAAGATATGTTGAAAGTAAAGACATGCTAATAATCATGACAGAAGGACAGGTGTAAACTGGCATATACACATATGTTCCACCTGTAACATATGTTGGTAAAATGACAATGGGGGAAATCAGTAACATAAAACATATACATACACAAAAAGACCTTTATCATCTATGCATGTCAATAATTTTGCTTTTTTGAGTTTTATTTATGATGCACATATCATTGAGACTTTTTGTCTAGCGCTTAACCAAGCACTAATATATAACTGATAGTGAATGCTAAGAGAGTGCCATTCCTAGGGAAGACCCATCAACTACTTAGTGGCAGGCCAATTACGTCAGATCTCTTTCAACTTAGAGAGGAGGGCAGTTTGTCCTCAGTAGGTGAAACAAAGTTTGGATGTGTGTATGCCTTTACTGTTCACTGTGCCACTGCCATTACCCACATCTGACAGCTTTCAGAATGCCTGGACCAATGATATGATGTCCCACATAACATTGTTTCTACCAAAGGATACTTGCTATAACAAAGGATGTGCAACAGTGAGCTTGAAATTCCTGCATGCCCTACCACCCCAAAGCCACAAATCTAATACAGTAGTGGAACATTATTAACCATGAGAGGCTCAGCTAAGGCCCCATTTTAGGGGAACTTAACCTTAGGATTGGAGTACTGGTCTCCAGGATGAAGTTTGCTGATAGAGGATGTCTACCACAGGTAGAATACTCAGCTCTCGGAAAAAGGGGGAGCCTTATTACAATCAATCACGATGCCCACTAGTGGAGTTGTGCTTCTTTACCCTACCACCTTAGACTTTGCCAATTAGAATCCTAGTTCTTGAGGCATGGATAGGGGCAGTTCTGTCAGTAAGCCATAAAGAGTCCCACTTATCTGAAACCTATGTGTGGTTCACATGTGGTCTGATTATCATGCATTTCTTACTACTACAATGGATCAGCAAAGATGGCAAGGGATACTTATCATTGTGAGGAAATAGGGCTGCTGCTTCATAATCTGAGTGAAGAGAAATATGCCTGGCACTTAGATGTGCTCCATGCCCAGAGGTGAATGGGAGATTACAGTAACTAAGATTCCTTAAAAGCAAAGAAACTAAGGGCCTAATCACTTGGGATTAATGTCTGGATCACCTCACAAGGTAGCACCCCAGACCAGCTGAAGTGCCAAAGGAATGTGAGGAAAATCTAGAATGAGCGGTAGAGATTGGTGATGAATGTCAACTAAGGCCCCAAGGATCACTGGAATATTTCATATTATAGCTTGGCTCATTACTCCATTTTGGGGAATTGCATCTGGTCATCACTTCAAAGGATTATACTTGAACTTCCCTCTTAGGGAAGATATGAGGGATGATGTTTTATATGCCACAAGGATGTCAGGGAGTGATGGAAGTGCAAGTTCTACCAGGGGTGGCCTGTCCTGGGCCCAGTTGATGTACTTTTCTATAGTGGGCCAACCTTAACTTGTCCTCAAGTTTTGACTGTTTGCCCAATGGAGGGCTCCAGATGCTGCCACCATTGTCACCTTATTTCCTAACACCACCAGCTATATCAGCCTCCCTCAGGGTGAAGACCAGGTGTTAGCATGCCCCCAATGGCATCTATATCCAGAATGGTTCAGGTACCTATGACTAGATCCAGGACAGTTCTATCTCCACTGGGATATTGCTTCCCCAGTGGCCACCCAGAAGAGACAAGCAGAAGTGCAGAGGAGTTAATGTCTCATAGGATGAATCTTTACCAATGAAATACTATAGAAGGTGGTAAGGAACTGGCGTATAAATGTTGCTTTTTCCATTTAACAACGTTTTCCAAGGTGCGTTGGTTCCACATGACTTATCTAGAGCTGTTTCACATGACCAAGTAACCAGCCATGTTTTCTTGTGAAGTTCTGCCCAACTCAGTAACCTCCCACCTTATGTCTACTTTCTGTTTCTCCTACAGCACTTCTCTTCTCACCTCCCTTTTGCTGACCTAGGATTGCTTGATCTCAGTCTCTGCTTCCTAGAGAACCTGGCTTGAGATACAAATCAAGGTCCTTCAACTCCCAAGTTTTGTTGACTGAGTAACAAATTAAAATGCAGTGTAAACAGTCCTCACCTTCCCAACTGAAAAGTTTCCTGATTTGAGTACCCCTAAGTACCTTCTCTCTTTGTCTATTTTAGTGTATTAATGTAATCAATTTCTTTCGTTTTTCTTAAATTTACAACTACTCTCTTACTATGTCCCATTTTGTTTTCTAACTTTTTATTACTCTGCTCTGGTTTATTATACTTTTATTTTATAGTTCCTCTGTATTTGAGGGTTTTCTTCAATGCAGAGAAGCTTTATTTGGTTGTTTTTCCCTTTTAGAACATGTAGCTGTTCAGTGCCAGAAATGAGCAGTGAATGTCAGGTTTCATCTATAGATTTCTGTATATCATTTTTGACATATTGGAGGAGTGTAATAAATTGTAAACAACACATTATGGACTCCTTTCAGCTTATCTCAAGTCCCCAAGAACACTAAACTTTTCTGACCATGCTTTGCCAGGTTTCTCTTAGGGAAGGAGACGTACCCCACCCCAGTATCCTACAATGTCTTCAGCAGCTTCATTACCACCCTTCCTTCCCTCCCTCATTCCCTCTCTTTTCATTATTCTTTCTGACAAGGATTCAGGGACAACATGAATTATAAACCCATAGTGCATCTATGAGTATTAAATAGGAATACTTAGCTAGCATTTTCATTTTAACTGTATATTGAAAATAAAGTAAGTTGATATGTCACAGTTGCTGTCGATCTCATATCTGACCTAATTGCCCAGATCTTTTGACTTAGATATCTCAGGCTTTTGGAATTATTTTTTTGTGTTGGTTGTTGTTGTTTTGTCCTGAATTTGAATTTGTCCAGCCATTTGAGTGCACACAGAGAACTTGACTCTCCAGTTTTTCGGTCTCCCCCTTCAACTTCGGTCATGAACTTTCTTTACTCTTATTGTCTATTAGTTGACCACTTCTTCTCCCATAAATGTTGTGAGATGAAAGCTAATCTATGGAAAAGTTAAAAATGAGATTAATGTTTGCCAAAATTGTGGAGACATCAGATAAAAGATGCAGCACTACTATACTGCATCCCCATTGAAACAAAACAAAGGCAGCTACGAGCATTTGAAAGCAAGTCACATTTTTGCACACTATCCATTATTCTTACATTTAAAAGGATGTTAGAGATTCTACATCTTCTGAATTTATTAGCTTGGTATTTAGCATGTTTCACGGCCAAAATAGCAAAGAAGGTTCATTATTGCTGGTTAAATTAGCCTCATGAAAATGTTGTTGGTAAAAGGTTACAGAAATGAGTAAGAGATCTAACCAAGCAGCATGTTAGACTATTTATCATTATAATTTAAAAAGGCATTCTGATGATTTGAATTAACTTGGCTAAAGGCTAGAGAATTAGATAGAAGGTAATAATTAAAACCTAAATGGCAGGATTAGCTCTTCCTTTTGATAAAGAAAAGACAAAACATGCATACCGCATTTACTTAAATTGTCCTCTTGAGAGAAACTGAGGCCAATAAATCACAACTGATTATACCATTTATGGGCTTTTAAAATATTTTACAGCTATATTGTAAATAAACTGGGTTACTGGAATATCTTGTGTTTCCTTCAGACCTAGTCAGATAGCCCTTCCCACATTATTTTTTTCCACATTATTTTATTTTGGATGGCTGAAGTCATAGGATTTAGCTGTTTTTCTATTGAGGTTTTAGTGTTTGGTTTTTAACTGAATTGTCGTATATATATTATATGCATATTATATATATATATAACATATAATATATAATATATATCATATATTTATATATTATATATTTATATATAATGTATAATATATGTATTAATATATAATATATATTAATATATATTTTATATATTATATATTTATATATTATATATTTATACATATATTATATAATATATAGAGGATAGTTAAGTTTTTGTCATCTTTGTGAAGTTTTACCAGTGAAAACATTTATTTAACTTGTATTTTTTTTTTTTAACCTCTTTGCCATATAAAACTTTAATGTTTGGGTGACCTAAATTACTCATATCTTCCTTTGTGTTAAAATTATTTATTTTATTTTAATTCCAATGTAGTTAACATACAGTGTTATTTAATTTTAGGTGTACAATATAATGGTTCAACAATTCCATATATTTCTCAGTGCTCATCAAGATAAGTGTACTCTTAATCCCCTTTGCCTATTTCATCCATCTCCACACCCACCTCCTCTCTGATAACCATCTGTTTGTTCTCCATAGTTAAGAGTCTGTTTATTGGTTTGTCTCTTTTTTTTCCATTTATGTGTTTGTTTTGTTTCTTAAATTACACATATGAGTGAAATCATATGATATTTGTCTTTCTCTGACTAGCTTATTTCACTTACCATTTTACTCTCTAGATCTATCCATGTTGTTGGAAATGGCAAGATTCCATTCTTTTTTATGGTTAATATTCTATTGTATGCATACATATACTACTTCTTTATCCATTCATCGATTGATGGAAACTTGGGTTGCTTCTATAATTTGGCTATTGTAAATAATGCTACTATAACATAGGGTGCAAAATCCTTTTGAATTAGTATTTTTTTTTATTCTTTGGGTAAATACCCAGTAGTACAACTACTGGATCATAAGGTAGTTCTGTTTTTTACTTTTTAGGGATGTCTATACTATTTTCCACAGTTGTTTTACCAGTTTTCATTTCCCCCCATCCTACATCCTCATCAATGCTTGTTGTTTCTTGAGTTTTTTATTTTAGCCATTCTGACAGGTGTGAGGTTATAGCTCAGTGTGGTTTTGACTTGCATTTCCCTGATGATGTGTGATATTGAGCAGTTTTTATGCGTCTGTTGCCCATCTGTATGTCTTCTTGGAGAAATGTCTATCCACGTCTTCTGCCCATTTTTTAATTGGATTATTTGTTTTTTTGGTGTTGAGCTGTATAAACTCTTTATATATTTAGGATACTAACCCTTTATTGGATATGTCATTTGCAAATATCTTTTCCAATTCAATAGATTGCCTTTTAGTTTTGTTGGTTTTTTCCTTGGCTATGTAGAAGTTTTTGTTTGTTTGTTTGTTTGTTTGTTTGTTTTGATGTAGTCCCAGTAGTTTATTTTTGCTTTTGTTTCTCTTGCCTCAGGAGACATATCTGGAAAGATATTGTTAGGGCTGATGTAAGAAAATATTTTTTTTTCTAATAAGTGCATAAAACTTTCCTGAAATGGATGGTAAATCAGTTTCTTTTTAATTTGGCAACCTTTATAGTGTTCCTTGTCTGTGGACATAAGATCAAAATTATTATTTTCCCCTCTTTTCCATTCTTAACAGAAACCAGGAGCTAAAGGAACTTGGTGAGCTTTCTCCGCACTGGGACAATCTACGGAAAAATGTCCTTACTCACTGTGATCAAATGGTGAATATGTACCAAGATATTCTGACAGAACTTAGCAAGGAAACAGGTATGAAAGCAAAAACTTTTTACGTATTCAAACTAAATTCCATTTCATATATGTTAGGTGAAAACAATAATAAACGTTGTTATGGATATGGAAGAGCCAAAATTAAAAAAAAACAACTTTTATTTCTAACTCTACCATCTTGGCATGATAGACCCGGAAGAAACAAATTGCACTATTTTATCTCATGGTATTATTATAAGAATAACTGAGAATTTTTAAATTGAATTTCCGTAAAGAAAAGCAGCTTATACAAATATGTTTTCCTTTCTGAAATCCTTGTAACATTTTTCTATATCAAGCATACTTTTCAACATACGTGCATACACACACATTTATTATTTACTTAATAATAATGTTCAGTTTTTTTTTCCACTTAGGGTCCTCTTTCAAATCAAGCAGCAGCAAAGGAGAGAAAACATTAGAATTTGTTCCAGTAAATCTACATTTGCAAAGAATGCACGTCCACAGCCCTCACTTGAAAGGTAATATATAATATTCTTTTTTTTTTTAATGAGCAAATTATGTTAGTGTGTGCTTTTTTTAAAAAGCTTTACTATTGGCAGAATTTAAAATTTCAGAATTATATAAAGATGAGGATGAAGCAATTTAACTTGATAATGACCCTGATTACTACAAAAGGGGGTATAGCATTTTTGTTGCTGTGTTTCTAAACAATACTTTAAAAATGTGGCACCTGACTTGAGTAACAGGTGAATATACGAAGTAAGTGTTAACTTCCTAAGTAGTACCAGTGATGGCTAATAAATGTGCTACTGTTTTAATAAGAAAAAGGAAAAACAAGACTTGTTCATTTTGTTCCTATCTTGAAAAATCAAAGCCCAAAGATAGACTCATGAGCTGTTTTTCTGATTTAGTGGTGACTATCAACAGAATCACCCGCTTCTCTATGAGCAGGGAATTTATCAGAAAGAAGGTGGTAGAGTATTTTACTATACTCAGTTGTGAGAAACATTTTTCAAGGAAAAGTGTATAGATTTTTATAAGCATACTTGAATGAGGTTTACAGCGAACACTGTATTGCATTCATTGCCATTCTACATGATTCCTTGCTATTTCTTAGTAAAAAAAATATTTTAAAATATTCTTCTCATCTCCCACTTCCTTTAACTTATTGCAATATCAATTTTTGTGCATAAGTAGAGTGACTATATGCCTGCATTCACATACATCAAAGTCTGATATTATGCTTGTTGTCCAGCATCATTGTTAAAGAAGCTCTTCACCTCTCTTTCCTCTCAAAAGTCTCCCTGTTTAATGGTAAGTGCTATAGTCATCCTACCAGTACCCATGTTCCTGGAGCCAAAAGTTACTTTAGATCATCCAATCCTTCAGGATAAGTGTATCAACATGCAAACACACACAGATACATCTAAAGATGCATGCTAACACCCTATTTTGTAGCCATTGTCACAATATAGAGGTTCTAGGTTTTGAAAAGTCAAAATCTCTATTCTGCTTTAGAATCATCTGAAGTTTTACAAGCATAAAAATTAACCAGTTTTTCTGTGTTTGTACATATTGATTATATATATGAAACCAGCTAATGTGCAAGTTTAAGTGTAGTTATAATCATTATGATGTGTAATGTTAATACCTCTAGTAACCTTTATCTACTATCTAATATTTTAACTTGGCTCCTTTTCACCAGAAGTTATATCACTGAAAGAACTGAAATACAAATGAAATGGATTGGCCCAAAGCATTTAGAAACTCTTCCTTGATTGCTGCATATCTACTAGTAGTTTGAACATAACATCCAGTGGTTTTAAAAATCATCAAAACCAAAGTATAAATAAATAATAAAGAAACTAAAATACTTAAAATCTATCTGAAAACCAATGTATTTTTTTCTAATGACCAATATTAAATCACTCTAATGATATAGTAAAGTTTATGTAATTTGAAATGAAACAGAATTTCAGCTCTCCCATTTTTGATGTATGACCTTAAGTCCGTTATTTACTTTCTAAGCAAGTGTACTTTTCCTATTTAAGTGAATTGGAGTATGTAAAACACCTAGAATGAACAATAATAGCCATTATGAAACAGGTAGCATTTGCCATCACTGGAACAAAATAGATCTTTCAGTTCTATCAGGTCTGTTAAAAGGAGAAAAGTGATCAGTGAAGAGCCTATTAAGGGACAATGAAATCTTGAACTAAGAAGTAGCCAGATTTAGAGAAAAGATGACTTAGGCATTTTGGAAAAATTATCATATGTAAGCACTTAATGACTGATAGAAGGAAGAAATGAGAGAAGGACAACTTCAGTACCTCTGTGGATAGATAGCTGTATCATCAAACCAAGTGGCTTGTTGGGGCCCAATTGATACGGATGTATATTTAAATATGCATTCAAATATTTGGCAGTGATCCTAACATATTTCCACCAAACAAAGAAAAAATATTATCTAGGTGACCTTTTATTATACTTACTTCTTGAAAACAAAACAAAAACAGAACCATTTGTGCTGTTCTTTCCAAGATGCTATCTGAAAAATGGACCAGAGTGAGCTAGAAGGAAAACAATGTGTTCAGTTTGGGTTTCTGTAATTTGACAGGAAGAAACTTGCAACTGAAGTAAATTTCTAAAAGCAAACATAATTTCTCCTAATTATTTTGGTTTGTGATATGTATCAGTTTCCTAGATCTGCTGTAACAGAGTACCACAAACTGAATGGCTTAAATAAACAAAAAATTATTGTCTTGCAGTCTGGAGGCCAGAAGTCTGAAATCAAAGTTTTGGCTAAGCTAGCTCCCTCTGAAACCTATAGGGGTATTCTTCCTTACCTCCTCCTGGCTTCTGATAGCTTGCTGGCAGTCTTTGATTTTCTTTGGTTTATCAATGCATCATACGGTGTTCCCTGCGCATTTTAACATCATCTCCACTGTGTCTGTCTCTATCTCCGAACCTCCCCCTTAAGGACACCACTCACACTGAATTATGATCTGTCCTAATGACCTGATTTGAACTAGAGTACATCTGTAAAGACCATATTTCCAAATAAGGTCATATTCTAGGATATCTTTCTGGGAAGCATGAATCAACCCATAATAACAGGATATATAGAGGAATTTCTTATTTGTGATGATAAATATCAAGTAGTATAGAGAAAAGCAAGATTTTGATGTTATGGAACTAGGGTACGACTCATGAACTAGAAGACTTTTGCTCTAGAGCAGTTTTCAGAAAGACTGGTTCTTCTTTTTGAAGACCTAAAGGAGAAAATGTGGGAAAAGGCTAGATATCCTCATAGCCAAGAATTAATGCAAAGGTACTGAGTTCTACCGCATACTGACTTTTTCTCCAAGGCACCTCATGAAAATTTTATAGGTATTGTATTGTATTGTATTACACATATATAAATAATTTTATATACATCATATATATGGTATACATATAATACATGTAATATTGTGGGGCGCCTGGGTGGCGCAGTCGGTTAAGCGTCCGACTTCAGCCAGGTCACGATCTCGCGGTCCGTGAGTTCGAGCCCCGCGTCCAGCTCTGGGCTGATGGCTCGGAGCCTGGAGCCTATTTCTGATTCTGTGTCTCCCTCTCTCTCTGCCCCTCCCCCGTTCATGCTCTGTCTCTCTCTGTCCCAAAAATAAATAAACGTTGAAAAAAAAAATTAAAAAAAAATACATGTAATATTGAATATTAAGCTTATATGTTTTTTAAAATATGTTTTTATAAGTTGAAAATTGATTATTTGAGATTGGAATTTAGGTAAAGTAAGTGCTTTATAGACTATATCACCAACTATATGTTATAATAGAAATTGAAAACTTGACTGAATTTTTGGGGTCCTACCATTCACTTCTTTGATATTGACTAAGTTAAATAAGCTTTCTGAGCATTGGTTTTCTTATTTGCAAAATAAAATGGTTAAAGTTTAAGATGACAGTCAATTAAATTTTCTACTTGCTTATATAACATGTAGTCAGCATATTAAAATAATTTCAGCTAAATTTATTTAAGATCCATGGTTACTGGTTTGAATGTTTAGCTGCATTACAGACAACATTTTACAAGGTAATGATGCAAGTAAGATTGGCCAAGCCTTGGTATTTTCACTGGTGAGTTATTTGGATGTAGTCTACATTTATTTTCATTCTCACCATTAGTAAATTACCTCAATCCACATTTGATTAATATGCCTGATATATTTGGATAGGCAGCTTTGCAAACATTAGCAGGCAGATTCACCAAACACAAGGCTAATGTCTAGCTCTAGAAACAAGTAACTGAGCAGAACTAATGTTGTCCTGTCTCATACTGACAAATGAAATAACCTCCATTTAACGTCAGGTGCCCCAGGCCCATTAAGTTAACTTTTCACCCTTATTCATTACTTAATACAGCAAATACAATCCCAACAGAGATCTTAGATGGCAGTGACAGTAACAAAGACAAAACCTTGAAATTAAGAACAAAGTTTTCTACCCCAGTGAATATTACTTTAATAGAAAACCAGTTATGAATATTATAAAATATGGATTCTTGTAACACTTTTTTAAAGGTTTATTTTATTTTTGAGGGAGAGAGAGAGAGAGAGTGAGCAGAGTGAGGGAGACAGAGGATCTGAAGCAGGCTCCACGCTGACAGAAGAGAGCTGGATGTTAGGTTCAAACTCACAAACCATGAGATCATGACCTGAGCCAAAATCAAAAGTCAGATGCTTAACTGACTGAGCCACCCAGGCACCCTGGATTCTTGTGATATTATTCTGTCTTTAACTTGCTTTATTTTATGTTATAGATATATAATAGCATATTATAGTACATGGCAAAGAGAGAGAGACAGAGACAGAGACAAGGAGACAGGGTAAGAAAGATACAAAGAGAAAAGAAAGAAAAAATCTATAGTATATCATAAAGCTATAGTTGGAATCAGGTGCAACATAAGCCAGAATTTATTGTGTAACTAGGATGAATCAGCTAACCTCTGCTCCTTAGTTTTCAAACATCCACATTGAGGGAAGGAACAAATGAGGAGCTGTTTAGAGCTCCCTGATTTCTGTGTCTCGAGTTTGAGTATATCACATCATCAATGAAGTATAATTACTTTTAGATATGTTTCATGATGTTGCCAAATTGTTTCAACTATTTTGAAATAGTTTTCCCTTAAAATTCCTTGTTCTCTTGTGATTCACGTCAAAGTCATTTTGTGGGCCATGTTGAAGTCAGGGATTGTGCTTAAATTGCTCCTTGAAACGAGATCAGCATGTCTATGTTTTTTTTTTTTTTTCTTTTCATTAGAACTATTTTTATAGTTGTAGGAACTTTAAAGAGATTTTCTGGGAAAAAATAGACTTATTATCTCATATCTATTATTAAATGGCTTTTAAAGGCTATGAGGCAGCCCTATTATTAAATTTCAAGCCAACCTAGTATCCTTAGCTTGATGAGATTTGCAACTTGAATTCCACTTCCCTGTTATGCTGTGTATGATGCCATTTTCACAAAGCCAAGGACAAGTTTTGAGATATGAACTATCAAAAAAAGAAGACACACAGATTCTATTTTTTTTTAGAAAGAAAAAAGGCCTCTGATTTTATTGCTCAAATTTTCATAAAATAAATGTCCACCTAGATTTTTATAGTTGCCTCTAAGTATCAAAAATATGAAAGCTTTTATTATATACAGTTAAGGACTGTTCATATCATAAAGATAGATAATTTAAACAGCAGGATAAAATGAGGAAATTTTTCCAAAGAGACAAATATGAATGATAGGATTGTTATTTAAGAGTTTTATTTTTATTGACTATTTGTTTACTTGTATATCTGCTCATTCTTAGAGGAATACAATACATTTCAGTTAATTCTAACTGAATTTTAAAAAGTACAACTGTTACAGCCAAGACTGAACATAGTACTTTAAGTGTATACCGTTCTTCATCAACTACACTAAGATACCAGGAAATGAATTCCATAGTGTACCAAAATCTGTCTACCATTTTTGTCATAATTGCAAGTGGCATTCAAGGGTGAAAGGACCAAAGAGATAAATCTATCAGTTCCAATACTGTGATATTGGTAAATGATAATTGTCAAATAATATTTACAAAATACTAAGACTCCCAAGAGTTGAGATTTTGTGATTTCAGTAAGAATGTGGTATTTAAAAATTATAGTGATTAGTGTAAAGTATGACAGACATGATTTCAAAGTTAAGGATTATATAGCTGTATACAGCATCTTCTTATTTTAGATTATGTGACAAACCTAATGTATCCATAGCTGAAGAGCACAGCTGTATTCTTTTGCTTAAGTTCATGTAAATTCTGAGAATAACATTCAGCAGCTACTTTCTGTTTCTTTCAGAGCCACTCCTTGGTCATTCATGATTGTGGAACCATCCCAGTGTGGGGATGGGGCTTTCCTCACATCATCTATTTTCCAACTCTCCCCAGATGCCAACTGAATGTCCTAAATTTCAACTCAATTCTAACATTATTTACCTGGAGATATCATCAGATTCCCAGGTTAATGACTGCCCTTCACTTCAGATGCCAATCGAAAGTCCAGCTTGTTACCCGTACTTTTGACTATCCGGCTTGAAATCAAAGGTTCCCTTCTCCTTGCATTCAATTAATTTGACAGAGCTATTCACAGAACTCAGAAAAACATTTTATTTACTAGATCACTGGTTTATTACAAAAGGATATAATAGCCAGATGGAAGAGATGCACAGGGCAAAGCATAGGGAAAGTATCCAGAACTTCCATGCTCTCTGAACACCTCTCTCCCAGCATCTCCACATGTTCACCAACACGGAACCTCTCCAAACCTAGTCCTTTGGGTTGTGTTTTTGTTTGTTTGTTTGTTCATTTGAGACTTCACTACATAGGCATAATTGATTAAATAATTGGCCATTGAGGATTGAAGTCAATCCCCAGCTCTTCTCTTCTCCCAGGAGGCAGGGTGTGAGAGGAGGGATAGAAAATTCCAACCTCTAATCACTTTGTTTGATTCACTGGCATCCAGTCCCTATCCTTAGGTGAGGTCCGATAGTCACTTCATTAAACATGAGAAAAGCTCTCAACGCTGAGGAAATTCCAAGGGTTTTTAGGACCACTGTACCAGAAGAGAGAACAAAGACCAAATATTTATTTCCTGTTATTGTTAAGGAACAAAAATTCAACCGAGTGATTTAAAAGATCAAATTGACTTTATTGAATGATTCATGAATCAGACAGCATCCCACCTAGTAAATAGAAAGGAGCTCTGTAGAGCTAAAGAAAGGAAAGATTTTTTTAAAGGTATTGAGGAAATGGGGAAAAAGAAAACGATTGGCAAAGGAATCCATTGTTTTAGGCAAGATCATCCTAAGGGAAATGGAAGGGACCTGTTAGTAAATCTCCTAGTGCTGACCAAGAAATTCTGTGTTGACTAGTTAAAGATTACATTCCTGGGGGGCTGAAACTGCAGTTAGATTAGGTATTAAGACTTGGTTTGCTGATGTGGGTCTCTTGACTGACTATTTTGAGCCTGTGGCTGTCTTTTTTATGTTATAAATCACAATATCAGAGTTATCAATGTTTAAATTTTAACACTTCAACTTTTTGAAGACTTCAAATATACAAAGGTTAGGTAAACCTAAATTCTTTGACCCCCTACAAAATAGGCACATAAAGATCCCAGCTTTTTGAGCAATGGTTTTAATCAAGGTAGGTAGAATCAAAAGGCAAGAAAGTGAGAGAGCAAGAGAGACCTACTTGCTCTTTCCGCATCCAGACATAAACCCTACTTATTGTCCCTGTGGAGAAAGCCTCTTGAGATTAATGGATTATTAAGGTTGGCTTGCAAGGTGGGGAAATGGGAGAGATGTCTTCTAAAATATAGATAGTGTTCAGTTCTGCTAGCTGTGCTGAAACATAGCAACACTACTTTTTACTTGACTATTTGAAATATTTTCTATGAAGTTCAAGAATAAAGAATATTTGGGGAGTCTCCTGTGTTTTACCTCCTGGTACCTTCACCCTGGAGAACATATACCTATGTTAGGAAATTGGCTCCCTTTCTGTTCTTATTTTTTTTCAAATCCTGATTGTTGTGATACTAATTATTATGTAAACTTTCCCGAGAATTTCATATTCCCAATATGCTTTCTGGTTAATTTATTTTTAATATCTTGTTTAAAATGATAACAAATGGTAAATAAAATTATAAAAAATGATAATTTACTGAAAAGAATGGGAAATAAAGGATATGATTTAAGGAAACACTGGATATTATAAGGCTATATTAAAAACAAATTATAAACATTGTACTTCCCTTAGTAAATTCACTCCTAGCAGAAGTATGAATGAACAATTCTAAAACTATTTTATTTATATACTAGGGTTAATCAATATGTAGGTATGAAGATAGTGAGCAAAAGAAGTTAGAAATAAAGAAGGAAGGAAGGCCAGAAGGAATCTTGTGATTCTGAACTGAATCAGAGTAATAATATGGACTCATGGGTTTGTTGTTGTTAGTATAGATAGATATAGATGTGTGTATGTAAACAAGTTAGTATACATACATATATTTCCTACCTCTAGCCCCTGAAAGGATTGGAAGCAATAGTAATGAGCATACCTACCCCCAGTATTTGATTTCTAAACACCATTGTCCAGTAAAAGGGACTAGGATTCTTGGAAAGCTGGTTGATTCTAGAGCTGAGGCAGAGAAAATATAAGATTAGAGTCTAGAGTATCCTGTGGCCCTAGAAAGTAAGGAAGTGCTCAAAAAATGAACAACGATGACAAAACTGGTGTGTGTGAAAGGAACATATATAAATAGCACAAGAGCTAACTGAAGGAGCTCCCAATGGACAAAGCTGGAACAACTTGAACATAAAGATAGTGTTAGTTCATAAACCAAGGAACAAAGTACCCATGAGCCCATATTGATGTTAATAAAAAGCTGAATATATGAAAGAATAAAGGAGAAGGGTCAACTATTCTTTCCAGAAGAATTCCAATTAATGAATGTGGAAGGAATGAGGGAAATGGAAAATGACCATTCAAACACAGCAGTAATAATTGCCTTAGACAAGATTTATCAATAGATGCTAAAATGAGTGGGAGCAAGTTAAACAGAAACAAGATACTGCATTGTCTTAAAATATGTCTCTTTAAATATTTAGTAACTTTACCGTGAAGAATCAACTTGTCATCACAAGGTTAACAGCACGTAATACATAACAACTTAACATACTCCCTGTTATAATGCACTGAGAAGGGCATATTGTCTCCATAGTATCCTACTCAATAGTGCAAATCTTCAATCTAATTATGAGAAAACATAAGACAAATCCAAACAGAGGGACACTTTACGAAGTAACTTACCAGTATTCTTCAAAAGTGCTACAGTCAAAAATGAAAGACTGAGGAACTATCATAGATTGGAGGAGATGACAACAGCTAAATAAAATGTGGAATATTGGACTAGTTCCTGAAAGAGGAAAGGGTGTTAGTGGAAAAACCAATCCTAACATACTATCTACTTATTTTGATGTAATAGTACAAGATTAATTTTTTAGTTTTGATAATTAATCTATGACTCTGTAAGATTTTAACATAGGGAACATGCGTGAAGGGTATACAGAACTCTCTAATTTTGCAACAACTCTGGAAATCCAAAATTATCTCAAACATAAACATTTTCAAAAGTATTTAAACAATAAATATGTTTTTGTATTTTAATATATATATATATTTCAGATATATAATATGATATTTTGTTATACATATACATAGTAAATGATTACTACAGTCAAGCTAATTAACATATTCATCTAACAGAAGTTTTTTGTTTATTTGTTTGTTTTTGTTTGTGTTTTTTTATGGGGAGACTGTGTGTGTGTGGTGAGACATTTTTAAAGTATTTTTAGGGGCACCTGGGTGGCGCAGTTGGTTAAGCGTCCGACTTCAGCTCAGGTCACGATCTCGCGATCCGTGGGTTCGAGCCCTGCGTCGGGCTCTGGGCTGATGGCTCAGAGCCTGGAGCCTGCTTCCGATTCTGTGTCTCCCTCTCTTTCTGCCCCTGCCCCGCTCATGCTCGCTCTCTGTCTCAAAAATAAATAAAACGTTAAAAAAAATTAAAGTATTTTTAAATTTCTTCCTGTTTTAGACAGAATATTAAAATTTAATTCAAATTTTATAGAAACATTGACAGAAACTTAGTCATAAACTTTTTTCTTTCACTGTAGCAAGAATATCTAACATAAGACCTAACCTCTTAACAAAATGTTAAGTGTACAATACCTAATAGCTTATTGTTTGGTATATATTTGGCTTCCTTGACAGAAACTTTATACCATTTGATTAGTAACTTTCCTTTTCCCTCTTCTCCCAGCCACTGGCAACCAGTATTCTACTTCTGGTTTCTATTAATTTGATTCTTACTTAATTTTAGATACTTCATACAAGTAGAATCATGCATTATTTGTCTTTTTGTGGCTTATTTCACTTAACATAATAACCTCAAGGTTTATCCATGTCACATATTGCAGAAGTTCTTTCTTTTTTAAAGCTGAATAGTATCCCATTGTACATGGAATTCACCCACTTTTCCTTATCCATTTTCAGTATCCATTCACCCACTGATGGATATTTCGGTTCCTTCCATATCTTGCCTATTATGAATAGTGTTTAAACGAACATAGAGTTGCTAATATCTCTTTGAGATCCTGATTTCATGTCTTTTGTGTAAACACCCAAAACTGGGATTGCTGAACCATTATTCTATTTTTAACTTTATAAGGAACGTCTATACTATTTCCCATAGCATCTGCACCATATTTTGAATCCTGTAACACTGTGCAAGGATTCAAATTTGTTCACATCATGGCAAACACTCACTGTCTTGTCTTTCTTTCTTTCTTTCTTTCTTTCTTTCTTTCTTTCTTTCTTCTTCTTCTTCTTCTTGATTTGCATTTTCCCTGGTGATTAATAACATTTAACATTTTTTCATATACCTGTTGGCCATTTGTAATTTTCTTTGGCAAAATGTCTAGTCAAGGCATTATCCCATTTTAAAATAAGGTTATTAATTTTTTTACTACTGAGTTATAGGAGTTCATTATATGTTTTGGAGATTAACTTCTTGTCAGATATATGGTTTGCAGATATTTTCTCCTTTTCTTTTCAGTCTGTCATCTCCTCACCTGTGCAGAAGCTTTTTAGTTTGATGTAGTTTTGCTTGTTTTTGTTGCTTATGCTTTTAGTGTCATATCTATGAAATATTTGTAAATACCAATATCATAACACTTTTCCTCTATGTTTCTTTCTAGGAGTTGTATAGTTTTAAGTCTTATGTCTAAGTCTTTAATTTGAGTTGATTTTTGTGCATGTTATAAGGATCTAATTTCATTCTTTCCACGTGAATAATCATAAGTTCTCTTATTCTTTTATAGAATATAGTCTATGGATGGATATATTTTCATCCTCATCCCATGAAGATATACTTATTTCAGATTCCAATGTTTTTCCTGATAGTGTTTATAAACTTTTTTATTTCTTCAATTATGAAAATAATATCTTGGGGAGCCTGGGTGGCTCAGTCGGTAGAGCATCCAACTTCAGCTCAGGTCATGATCTCATGGTTTGTGAGTTTAAGCCTCACATTGGCCTTTGCACTGACAGTGCAGAGCCTGCTTTGGATTCTCTGTCTCTTTCTCACTCTGCTCCTCCCACATTCACACTTTCTCTCTCAAAAATAAGCATTCAAAAAAATTCTAAATAATAGTAATACCTTGTATGATCTGCAAAAAAAAAAAAATAAGACAAACTGAATTATTAAACAAATATTTGTTTATTTATTGGCATTTATTGAAAACCTACAACATAGATGATATTGAGGCACTTGAATGTTCTTCTGTTAATATTTGAAATATATGAGGAGGGGTATAAGTATCAGAGCCTGTGCTTTTGGGCCAAGTGACTGAATGGCCACGCATATAGGAAAGTGATCTAGTGTACTGTGGATAGAGGGAGGCTAAGACTGAAGAGGCAGTAGTAATCCCGACAAGAAATAACAAAGATCAGAATTAAGATAAAGATAATTAACACTGATAAGAGAAAATAAAATTTGGTAGAAGAGTTATGAGAACTCATCAGGTAAGGGGCACTTGGGTGGCTCAGTCAGTTAACTATCCAACTTTGGCTTAGGTCATGATCTCACAGTTGGCAAGTACAAGCCCTGTATCAGGCTCTGTGCTGATAGCTCAGATCTTGGAGCCTGCTTTATATTCTGTGTCTCCCTCTCTCTCTTGTGCTCCCTGCTTGTGTTTCTCTCTCTCTCTCTCTCTCTCTCTCTCTCTCTCTCTCTCTCTCTCTCAAAAATAAATAAACATTAAAAAAAACTGATCAGGTAAAATGTTGAGGGAAAGGGAGAAATTGAAAATGATCTTGGTATCTTGAGAGTTTTACTCTGGAAGACTTAAAAAAAATGTGGTGTCTGTAATAATCATAGACAACTGGGGAGGAAGACCAGGTTGGAAGAGTTAGAGCAAGTGAAGCTTAATAACTGATTTAAATTCAGAAATGTTCATAAGGCACTTAGGAATTTGATTATTTAATGTGGAAAAGGTCAGAACTAGCCAGAAATAGAGATTTTGTAGGCTTTGATAAAAAAAAAATAGTGTTAAAACTCTGAAACGAATGAGCTTATAAATAGAAAATAGAATAGAAACAAGTAAAAGTCAGTCAGAACTTTGGATATCAAAGAACTTGTTTATAACTAAAGAAGCTCTTTATATCATTGGATTCAAGAAACACACATGTCTTCATTTAGATTTAAAAATAATCAGCTCTTTATTATGAGGCACGGAGAATATTTGAGCAACTCGCTTCTCTTCCTTTACCTGCCACTTCCAAGTTTCCTGGTTCCTTCACGGATATCTAGAATTTCCCAGAGCAAAGTGGAGGAACAAAAAGAAAGTTTCTGCTCCTAGAAAGTAGCTTTGGAAAAATGCGTAAACTATAGGTGAATTGAAGAGACAGATTTACCATGAAGCTAGTACAACTTAAGTTCAGGGCTGGCTCTTCCTGTGTATGGGTATCACAAGATTCTTCAGTGGGCCTCAGCAACTTGTTTCTGGTCAGGTGTTTTGCAAATTTTACAAAAATAAGTTATTTTAACCTCCATCAGTTAGGACTGGTCTCTCTTTCTATGCAGATTTCCCCTTCCCTCATTCTTTCCCTCATGCTAGGTGGTGGTGGAGAGGCCACAAACTCAGATTTCCCCTTCCTTCATTCTTCCCCTCTTGCTAGATGATGTTGGAGATGTGGATTTTTGAATCCAGTGGGAGGCTACAGACAATTTAAAAAAATTGAGTTAGGAATGCATTTAGCTTGGGCTTAATGGGATTTGGGTTTAAAGTGACTTAGTTATATTGTTGGTATTGTTGGTCACCCAGCTTTTAGCAGAAATGTATTTCTGCTTGCATCATCATGATGATTTTTCTTTTTGCATTTAGTTTAAATTAACACAGGAACCGAAGACTGAGCCTCAATTTCACTTTCCTTTTCAGACTGAAAAGTGTATTTTCATGGTAAAGAAGCAATAGTTAAAATATCAACTTTCTTTGCTTCCTTGGTAGGATAACTTCTTATAGGGAAAATAATCGTAGGGACTCCTGGATGTCTCAGTCAGTTAAGTGTCTGACTCTTGATTTCAGCTCAGGTCATAATCTCATGGCTCCTGGGATCAAGCCCCGTGTGGGGCTCTGCACTGGCAGTACAGAGCCTGCTTGGGATTTTGTCTCTTCCTCATTCTCTCCCTCTCTCTCTCTCTCTCTCTCTCTCAAAATAAATAAATAAGCTTAAAAAAAAGAAAAAGAATCATAGATAATAGTGAATGCTCACCACTTCTAATTATTTTCAACTCCATTTTCTAGCTGAGGAAACTGAGACATAGAGAGGTTAAATAATTTTCCTAATGTTGCACAGCTCATAAGTGGCAGAGCTGGGATCCAGAGTGAGGGACTCAGGTTCTGGTCATTAACTTAAACCCCTGGCTCTCCATCCCTGGATTAGAAGGTGAAAGACCCTGAAGTCTTTGGGACTTTAGATGAAGCAGGTAATTTCTCAAGGTGCTCGGGTTTCTCATGAGATAGATGAAGATGGACTGGAATTTAGTGTTGGTAACTTTCGGGTAATGTCATGGCTATTTGAGAAAGCTGTGGCCCTTTTCCATAAAGCAGAACAGACACTTATAAAACTTGCATATATTCATGGACTCCCTGAAACCCTTTTCTTAGCCCTATGTTAAAATATCCTGGACTAAGAAGTATTTAAATTTCACACAAGTCTTATATTCTGCTATATTAAGAAAAGCTAACTTTCAGTTTATTAGTGACTTTTTAAAAGGGCAAGAGATTACCACTCCAGCAATATATTGAGTGATTGTTCAGTATATGCCTTATCGATGGGTTGATTTGGGTTGTATTCTGTGGGGTTTTTTGTTTGTTTGTTTTCTGTTTTGTTTTGTTCTGTTGTGTGACCTTGACTTCTCTGAGTGCTGCTGAAGTCTTTCACTTGAAGACTTTTTTTTATCAAGAAAAATATTTCAAGTGCATTTGGATTGAACCAGTATGAAGAAGTTACGGTGTTTACGTGAAGCTAATAAAATAATTTATGTTTTCCCTGTAAATGAGAACTGAAAAACAACCAATGTGTCAATACCAAAATCAATTTGAAAAGGATCTACTATGAAATTAGGTTTCTCAAATAAAATGTAGTTTAACCAGAGATGCTCACTCTGTTTTCCTTCTTATGGGGATACTTTTCATTAGAATGTAAAATTGATGCCATGTTTTGAAGCCCTAAACTTAATAAGCATCAAACTTGATGTTTCAAGATCAAAAGATGGAGTTGCAATTTAAATGTATGGATTTTTTTATTAAAAAAACAAAATATCTTTGTGGAAAATAGATCTAGAGATATTTTGTGTATTCTTTCTATGTCACCTAAGAAAATTGCAAAAGCATGCATTCCAAGCTGTCTAAGGTTTAACATACACAGGCAGGAAACTACTCTGTATAGTTTTTGTTTTTGTTTTTGTTTTTTTTTTAATGCACTAGTAATGTTCTGCCCTTGAGCCAAGATGAATTAATAATTTGGGTTTTTTCCTCTGTAAATTTTCTCTGTAAAGATTGTTCATTATTGTTGAATTTCAATATGATTGCAAATTAAATGATGCAAAACTCAATAAAGTAAGATACACAAAAGACCAATTAACATGTTATCTCAGTAAGTATATAGAAGAATGAAAGAACATACTGTTCCAGATAGTAGCATATAATTAAGATGTAGTCATAAATCAAAGAAATATTATAACTTGGTTAGGTGCACAGGTGGCTTTTAGAAAGATTGATTAGCTCCTCTTGCCCCCTTGAGATGTGAATTCATAGTTATTCCTGCAAAATTAAACAGAATAATTTCTCAAACTTCCAACAGTGTGTATACTTCCATGCCAACAGCATGCTGGAGACAAATATTTGCAAAATGTTCATCTCCTTGTCCATTCCTGTTCCAGATGCTCTCTATGATGTCATCACCGTGGGAGCCCCAGCTGCCCATTTTCAGGGATTTAAGAATGGTGGTCTTCGGAAACTACTCCATAGATTTGAAATGGAAAGAAGAAAGTAAGTGATGAGAGAATGCATTAATGATATTATCTTCCCTTTGGAGAATCGTGTGTATAATGTTAGGATAAAGAAGTTTGTTCCATCACAATGAACAATTCTTCAATTCTGCAACCCATTAAGTAACTTAAAGTTGTTGAAATGTCAAAAAAAAAAATACTTGAGCAGAAATTAAATTAGAATAAATGAAATGCCTGAGTGTATTGCTTATAGAGTAGTAGCATTATGCTGGCAGAAAAAATTTCTGGAAACCATGCTACCAAAATAGATACATTCTAGTATCAAGTATCAACCATGGCACATTGAATGGAATGGTATTCAGATGGAGATTTAGCTGAAAACAGTCCGCTTTAACTGTGAACCCAAAGATACTTGATGGAGAGCATGAGACCTAATTTATGACTTTGACCCTACTGTTGATTTCCATTTTGACCTAAGTCCAGGCACATAACTATCTATCATTTAATTGTACCATTTGAAAAGGAGACATCAACACAGAACTGTATCTGTAAAGTGATGAGATTAAAAGAGGAATCATATCCCTTAGGAGAAAGGCATGACACAAAAACTATTATCACTGTTATTTATAATTTTAATATACTTTCTCAATTTTTTGTCTTCATTTACTTTAAAATATTGCATCAGTAGTTTATCCCCCATGTACTCACCCCCAGGTACTGAGTTTATCCTATAATACCCTCTAGCTATGCCTATACTCATGTAAACCATAAAAAGTATCATTCAGGTCTGAAGGATAACTTTCCTTTCCTTTTCAAGCCATTACTCTTCTTGGATTAAGATCTCAAAGTTTGAAAGTTATGAGAAAATAGTTATTCTTAGTCATAGTTGGTTTATTAATAGTATTAGAAAATCTGAGTGGCAAAACCAGAATTTTTTTTTAAGTTTTATCACATTTACCACATAACACATTTTTATTCAGTGTCCGGATGTTCAGGAAGAAAACATTCAGGTAAATTATGATTGAATAGGTGACATACTATTATATTAATATATAAACTAATAATACATATTTATATATTTTTTTCTTGCTTTCAAGAAATTGACCTTGGTACAATACTATTAGCTTAGCTATAGCCCTTATTCAGATTACTCCAGGTTTCATTTTCTTGTTTGGTTGGTTGGGTGGTTGGTTGGTTGGTTGAGAGGGTACAGATAGTGTTCTATGAAATTGCATCACAGATGTAAATTAGAGTAACTATCATCAAAATAATCATAAAGGGATGTTCTATTACCACCAAGAAACTCCCTCAGTGATTCCTTAATAGTCACACCCTCCCCAAAAACCTTCTGCTGTAGAAAGCTATTCTGTTGCTTTATTATTTCAGCAGGGAATAGAAATGAGAATTGCAACCAGGGCATCTGAGGGGAGGGGCACCTCCTATTTAATTCATGGAGGCTGGAAGTCAGTTATCACAGACTTCACAGGGCAAGGATGCTATATCTCTTTACTGAAATGGGAATGGGAGTAGAATACAGGTTTCTGTCCATGGGCTCTATCAGGGAGGGGTGTTTCTCACTGACCTCCTGCTGCACCATTCTTTGAGTCAGGGAGCAACCTGCCATTTTTATAATATCATCCCTAGAACAGACAAATATGATTAAAAGTTTTTTTATTCTGTTTGCCCACCCTTTACCAATCCTTTGGCTTTTCTTGGTTGCTATTTTTATTTGGCATTTTACTACATTGCTGGGATGTATGAGACAAGGAAAAAAACAAACAAACAAAACAACCATGGAACTCACTGTCATGTCATTCTTTAAGTCTTGAGGCACCTAGTCAATCTGCCTTCATTTCTCCACCTTTTAGATTCTTCTGATAAATGGCATATAGATTTTGTCCAGAGTTTTTTTGTAATTAGAGAAGTAAAATAGATTGTGTTTACTCCATCTTTCCTGGAACTAGAAGTCTCTAATCTTAGGTGAGAATTCACCTAATCTATTTGCTTTTCTCAATCAAATTTTTGTGTTTATAACACAGCTAAAAGGCTGAAAACTGTCCGTAGGGCACATAAAATCTAGTTGAGCATGTACAGAATTGGCATGTGATGATACATGGAACCTAACCATGTAATTTCATAAAATATTACTACATGCTGCTATTAAAGACAAATGTTGAGTTGTGTGTTAGATTTTGAATTGTATTTTTTGAGTTTTAAATACCTGCATGAATATCTGAGTTCTTCACTATCCTTCACTTCACTGGGATGTTTATATACATATAATCACATGCACACATACGCGCGTGCACACACACACACACACACACGCACATAGCCTTCTAGGATCAAATTTAAAATAAAAGAGAAAAATGCATCCAAAGCTTACAAACATTGATTTGCTTTAGGGTTTTCATATGTGTTATATATCCCATTGTTTTACTGATGACTTTATTAATAAAAAAAAAAACAATGAGATGTTTCTAATTAAAAAAACAATTTGGTGTAGATCTCAAAAGTACTCTGTAGGAAAGTGATGTAGGACAAATATGGCTTGCTGAAGCAATACACAGATGAGCTTGGTATCAGCCTGTCCATCAAGTTAAGGGGTGATCTAAACAAAGACTTTATGCCTAAAGTGATACCATACTATTCAAATTATCTTCCTGCAGGCTTTTTCAACAGCAAATATTGCACTTGTCAGTCAAAAGCAATAATAGAAAAGTAAATATGAGACTACATGAAATGAGTAACTTAAACTTGCACATTTATTTACATTTGGCACTGCAGAAAAGCACATTAAGTGAAGGAATTTCCTTCACTTCTTTCTTTTGATACCTCCCCAAAAGATAGCCAAATATTTTAAGTCAGTTTTTTAGGGGAACCACCACAGCCATTTTCCTACTTCACCTTCATCTGTTTTCTTCTCAGCTATGCGAATGACGTACTGTCACCTGAGAACAGATGTAATTTATGTGTCTGTTCCTCAGTGATATTTTTTTTTTAATTTTTTTTTCAACGTTTATTTATTTTTGGGACAGAGAGAGACAGAGCATGAACGGGGGAGGGGCAGAGAGAGAGGGAGACACAGAATCGGAAACAGGCTCCAGGCTCTGAGCCATCAGCCCAGAGCCCGACGCGGGGCTCGAACTCACGGACCGCGAGATCGTGACCTGGCTGAAGTCGGACGCTTAACCGACTGCGCCACCCAGGCGCCCCAGTGATATATTTTTTGATGAATACATTGACCACACAATGAAAAGGGTTTTAGTATAAGAAAGCCTTGCTCATAGTATTTATATAATGTAATTCAGATCACAAAAAAAGTATGTTTTAAAGGCTACAAGAGGAGCGCCTGGATGGCTCAGTCTGTTAAGTGTCTGACTTTGGCTCAGGTCATGATCTCACAGTTTGTGAGTGTGAGCCCCGTGTGTGGCTCTGTGCTGCCAGCTCAGAGCCTGGAGCCTGCTTCGGATTCTGTGTCTCCCTCTCTCTCTGTCCCTCCCCTGCTCATGCTCTGTCTCTCTCTCTCTCTCTCTGTCTCTCAATAATAAATAAACATTAAAATTTTTTTTAAATAAATAAAGGCTACAAGATAATTAGGAAGAGTGGTCTTTTTTCTTTAACTTTTTTTTGCATGTATTTATTTTTGAGAGACAGAGAGAGACAGCATGAACAGGGGAGGGGCAGAGAGAGGGAGACACAGAATCAGAAGCAGGCTCCAGGCTCCGAGCTGTCAGCACAGAGCCCAATGCAGGGCTCGAACCCACAAACAGTGAGATCATGACCTGAGCCAAAGTCGGACGCTTAACAGACCGAGCCACCCAGGTGCCCCAGGAAGAGTGGTCTTTTTAAAGCACAAATATCTGAGTATATTACTCCTCTGATCAGAATCCTTCAAGGAGTCCATGCCCATCCATTGGGTATTCAAAGCCAGCATGATCTCACCCCACCAACTTTCTGCTCTTCCTAAATGCTATACAAACTGTTTCCCTGAAGTACTTCATACTTTCCCACCTCTTATCTCCTTATTCTGTTCCCTTGTACAAGAAATTCTTCTGTTTTCATCTCCCCATTATTTTCTGTTTCTTTCTGTCAAAACCATATACATGAACCTATTCAAACTTCCACACATCGTCCATCCTAAGGTTCTACCTTCTCTGTTATGTCTTTCTAATTTTCAAGTTGATTTGACTCTCTATCCTAATATATTATTTTTAATCTCCTTATAGCTTTATTAGGTCACAGTTATGATGTGTTAGGTTTGTTCTTTTCTGATGTTTCCATAACAGTTTGTGATTTCCTTAATGAAAAGATGATGTCCTCTTAAAATTTGGATCTTCTAATGTGCCCCACAGAGTACTTGGCATGCAGGTTCAAATTCAGCAGGCATTGGAATTCACACATGAATCAGATACAGTCTCTGATTTAAGCTGCTGAAAATTCAAGTGGGAGATCAAGTCTCACAAATAATCATAATACATGGAGCAGGGGTTATCAACCTTGTTGCATATTACAATTCTCTTTGGAGCTTTAAAAGATTTTATCTAGGGGTGACTGGGTGGCTCAGTCGGTTAAGTGTCTAAATTCAGCTCAGTTTGTTATCTCACGGTTCTTGAGTTCAAGCCCCGTGTTGGACTCTGTACTGACAGCTCAGAGCCTGGAGCCTGCTTCAGATTTTGTCTCCCTCTCTCTCTGCCCCTCTCCCACCTGTACTATGTCTCTCTGTGTCTCAAAATAGATAAACATTAAAAAAAATAAAAATAAATAAACAAAAGATTTTATCTAGGAGTCCCTGGGTGGCTCAGTTGGTGAAGTGTCCGACTTTGGCTCAGGTCATGATCTCCTAGTTCATGAGGTCCAGCCCCATATAGGCTCTGTGCTGACAACTCAGAGCCTGGGGCCTGCTTCAGATTCTGTGTCTCCCTCTCTCTCTGCCCCTCTCCTGCTCACACTCTGTCTCTCTGTCTCTGCCTCAAAAATAAAAAAAAAGCATTTTTTTTAATTAAAAGATTTTATCTATGGCAAAATAGCACCCCAGACCAATTAAGTGAAAGTCCTGGGAATGTAGCCCATGTATTGGTATGTTTTAAAAGCTTTCCAGGTAAGACAAATGTGTAGCTAGAGTTGAGCACCACTGAGGCTGAGGAAGGGTGTGGAAAATAAAAACAAGAATAGTGACACAGATGAAATGAACTTGAAAAATGTATAGAACCTCAATTGATATGTAGCAGGAGGAAAGAAATCTATGCAAAGTAGTATTTGTTGAAATAAGAAAAATATTACAACTTGCATACTAGAACTTTGTGTTTAAAGAATCCTGAACTCACTAAACAGTTACAAAACAGAAGCAAAGATGGGAGCTATAATAATTTTGATTTGAGACAACTTGGGCTGAAGTAACATGCAAACAAATAAAATTGAGCATATTATAAGGGTTTTCATGCTGTAAACATGAGATTTATATGAGCCAAAAGCCTAATTGCACATGTATTTTTTTAAAGACCAGAATTAGGATGTGTAAGGCATTGTCTTTAATAGTTACATCAAACATCTACATGTCCCTGGAATCAGTGATGTATCTGGAAGCTACTTAAAACTTGTGGATTCCTCCCTCAAAATATGATCATTTTTTTTTCCTTTTGTTATTGTTTAAAAGAAAGGGGGGAATTGCCACAACCACGCATATTGCCTGCTTTGATCATTTCTGATTTCAGCAGGAATTTCAGACTCAGCCAGAGCTTTGAGTAGGATCATGACCTAAAAGCATAAACCTTTCCTTAAAATGAAAAAGTAACTCATGAAAACCAAGAGCCTTTATAAAGAAGAAAAAGTACCAGTGAAGGGCAGTGTCAACTCTTGTTTGAGAATATTAATTCCCTGTGATCTGCCTATTCATTTGGAGCATTCAGAACCAACTCCCTGCAAATGACTTAATGTCACATGCCTGCCTGGAGGAGGAAGTGCCTTGGTCTTTCCACCCCTCCCCCCAGTCTGTCATTCCAGGTGCCCAAAATCAGTAGTTACTACCCCACAATTTCAAACAGAAGAGAGAAAAAAAATCACTTGGAAAAGTCATAAAGAAAATGAACTAAAATTTTACTGACAGGAATATTGTAGATTCTCCTTGAGCCTACAACAAGCTGAGCCTGTACTAGAATTTGGGGAAATGTTCTGAAGGAAAGCAGGATGTTAATGCAAAGAGTTACACAAACCAGTCTTACCTTTAAGAGATCAATGGCTATGTAATCATATGGCAAAAACTCTGAGGAAAACTTTCCTGTTACAAGGAGAAATACAAATAGGTATTTCCTCATTCTCTATTATAGATAGGAGACTGCTTGGGTAAAAAGAAAAATATTGCAGTAGGAAAGGAAGCTCTGTGTAGCCTCCAGTATAGCAGGCATTCTATAAACCAGAAATGGGAGAACTGGATGCAGAATTTCATACCACTACCTTTGATACATATTCTTCTTACGCTACTTAATTTGTGGAGATAAAACATAAAGCAACATTTTTAGTTAGTAATGTAGAGCTGAGATGTCTAAGCAAATCTATCTGAGTTTTCCAACTCATCCCTTTTTGTATTCTCTCCACTAACTATGAGCAGCCTAGGAAGCACTTACGAAGACTGAGATTCTTATTTTTTTTTTATGAAAGAATGAGTGATTCAAATATATTCAATGAAAGTAATAAGACTGCATATGTGATTTGATTTAGGGAGCCAATTATTATATTTTTCCTACCGAAGCTGTTTCTCTGTCTCTAGTTATTTTTTTCCTACTGAAGCTCTTTCTTTGTCTCTAGTTTGATCTCTGGATTTCTTCTAGAATTTTGTCTTGTCACTCACTGGCAGAGTAGTTTAGTTTGAGATCACAACTGTGTGATCTGTTTAGTATTTTGTAAGCACCAAGAGATCATGCCGTATGTCTTTTCAGTAGCATTTTGGATCTTTGAATAGTGTATATGTATTTTTTAAATATTTATTTCTATTTGAGAGAGAAAGAGACAGAGACAGAAAGAGAGAGAGAGACAGAGAGAACACTAGTGGGGGATGGACAGAGAGAGAGGAAACAAAGAATCCAAAGTGGGCTCTGTGTTGACAGCAGGGAGCCCGATGCAAAGTTTGAACTCACGAGATGTGGAATTATGACCTGAGCTGAAGTCGGATGCTTAACCGACTGAGCCACCCAGGTGCCCCTCAATAATAGAGATTTTTAAAAATATTTTCTACTGATAATACTTAACATACAGTGTAATATTAGTTTCAAATGTACAATATACTGAATCAACACTTTCATACATCTCCCTGGTGCTCATCATGGCAAGTGCACTCCTTAATGCCTGTCACCTATTTCACCCATCCCCCTAACCACATCCCCTCCTGTAACCATCAGTTTGGTCTCTATAGTTAAGAATCTGTTTCTTGGTTTCCCTCTCTCTCTGTCTCTCTCTGTCTCTCTCTCTCTGTCTCTCTCTCTCTCTGTCTCTCTCTTTTCCTTTGCTCATCTGTTTTGTTCCTTAAATTCCACATACAAATGAAACCATAGGAATTTGCCCTTCTCTGACTGACTTATTTCACTTAGCATTATACTCTAGCATCAACCGTGTCATTGGAATAGCAAGACTTCATTCTTCTTTATGGCTGAATAATAGTCCATTGTATGAATATATCACATCTTCCTTATCCATTCATCTCTAGATGGACACTTGGGCTGCTTCTATAACTTGGCTACTAAAAATAATGCTGCTATAAACATAGGGGTGCATGCATGAATTTGTATTAGTATTGAATTAGTATTTTTGAATTAGTATTTTTGTAGTAGTATTTTTGTATTCTTTGGATAAATACCGAGTAGTGCAATTACTGGTTCATAGGGTAGTTCTATTTTTAACTTTCTGAGGAACTTCCATATTGTTTTTCACAATGGTTGCACCAGTTTCCATTCCCACCAACAATGTAAGAGGATTCCTTTTTCTCCACATCCTCACCTACACTTACTGTTTCTTGTGTTTCAATTTTAGCCATTCTTACAGGTGTGAGGTGATAGCTCATTGTGGTTTTGATTTGCATTTCCCTGATGATGACTGATATTGAGGGTCTTCTCATGTGTCTGTTGGCCATCTATATATCTTTTTTGGAGAAATGTGTGTTTGTATACTCTGCCTATTTTTTAATTGGATTATTTGCTTTTTGAGTGTATTTTTTTTGGAAAGTATAGAAAAGTCAAAAGAAAGAGTAAAATTACTTATAATCTCCCTCCTCAACAAGACAGTTACTGGTGGCATACTGGTATGGTCTCTTCTAGTTTGTTTTCCCACATGTAATTTACAGCTTTATTTCTTTTCTATTATGAACTTAAAAATTCAAAATGGCTTAAGATGGCTAATTCTTCTCTGGACATTAAATGAATGTTCTACAGTGAAAAAAAATATCTATGTGTTTGTGGTTCTTTGGAAGTCGTGCCCAATCCAGCAAAGCTAGTCTATTTAAAATATCAGTCTTATAGGAGCACCTTGGTGGTTTAGTCATTGAGTGTCTGACTTGATTTTGGCCCAGGTCATGATCTCATGGTTTGTAGGTTTGGACTCCCCATTGGGCTTTGCACTGACAATGCAGAGCCTGGTTGGGATTCTCTCTCCCTCTCTCTCTGCCCCTCCCCCAGTTTCTTTCTCCTTCTCCAAATAAATAAACTAAACTAAACTAAACTAAAATAAAATAAAATAAAATAAAATAAAATATCACTATCATAGGTTATAGCTAAAATTCATGTTCTGTTCACTTCCAAATGCATTTTCTTTCCTTTTGGAAAAAATACTTTATATCACACACACACACACACACACACACACACACACACACACAGGCCCTGTGGAAATAAAGAGTAGGTGTTAATAAAAGCCCTATCCATTATTTTTTTTCTTTTGAACCAGCAACTGGCAATATGTTATTTTCAAGGAGATAACAATTTCGTTCTTTGTGCAGATTATAATTTGATTCCTTGAGGGTATATTTTCTTCCACCTATGATTTAGTCTTCCTCAGCCACTCTTAGCTCTCTGCTCAGTTCATATTTGAGCAAATAGAAAGCTAGGTCTGCCAAAACTATGTACCAGGTTTTTCCTCTCCATGTGCATTTCCCCGCATGTAGCCAGCTCCTTGTACAACAACATCAAATCTTAAAGAGTAAGTGGGTTTTATCTCTCACACATTTATAGTTTGGAATAACAAGAAAATAAAATGTGTTTAAATAAATAGTCATGTTGAGACTTGAACATACTGAACAAACTAAATGATTAGGCTTGCAAGGCATTAAACTACATGTGACACGAGGAAATAAAAGGGTTTTTTAACTTGCATACGATCCTAAATGAATTTGTAATGCAGTGTTTCCCTTCTTTATTCTCTTTTTAACTATAGAAAAATAAAATTTGCTTGTAGCACACAAATTCAGAGAATAAAGAAGCATATAAAGTGAAAAGCCTACCTTTTCCCTTATCTCTCCCTAGAATAAACCGATTGGAACAGTAAATGTGTTTCCCTGTGTAATTTCTTCTAGGCATCCAACCAGTTGAATTATCAATGGCTATGACTCAGTCCACAAACTCAGGTTCATGGGAATGTAATGTTCTTGACTTTTCCATAACTAAGTTTTATTTTTCTGACCCCCATTCTGGGTTAAGGCAGAAACTTTCAGACAATTCATAGACTCCAGTCCCTTTATAGATTAAATCATGGTTTGGGCACTTAGTAGCTTTGTAACATTAGTCAAATTGCCTCACCTCAATATAACTAAGTTTCCTCAGTTGTGCTGTGGAAATGTTGCTTGGCTCATAGGGTTGTTCTCAAGATTTGATGACTTCACATACACCAAATATTTTCTAACAGTACCTGGCACATAATGAGGACCTAATAGATATTAGCTATTTTTTATGAAAAATATATAAACAGGTATATTTTCACTCAGAAAAAATGTTTTCACAATGCTTCATTTCAGTTCCCGTAGATCTCATTTTTTCTAAAAGCTATGTAGGATTTTATTTATTGAATGCAGCATTATTATCTAACCAATTCAATATTGATGGTCATTTAGATTATTTCCACTTTTTGCTATAACCACCTGCATCTACAAGATACACCCTTATTTTATATCCCTGAAAATTTGTATTTCTTTTTGATAAACTCCTAAAGTTCTTAGTTGAGGTGGTTAAATATTAGAGATGCTGCCATGTTGTTTTCCAAAAAAAGTTGTGTCAATGTGCATAAAATGCCTAATTGCCCACATATTCTCAAGCACTGGGCTTCAGACACCATGTCTGTGTTAAGCCCAGGTTTGGCGCATGAGTCCAGACGTACATTTAGAACCATCTAGAAGACAGTTCTGCATTAATGGTATCATCCAAATACTTCAATGTCAACATATTCAATCATCCCTCAATCCCTTTCCCTCAAACTTCTCTTGAGAATATCTTTTCTAAATAAAATTCAGCACCATTCACCTAGATGTTCAACCTAGAAAGCGGAAATCCTTGACTATTTTTCTTCCTTTGCTTCCACTTCCAAAAACTAATAAAATAAAGTAAAATAAAATCAGTACTATCAGTTCTACCTTCTTATTTTTCAGGAAATCATTTATTTAAATAATAAATTATGGGTTATGGTAACTCTAACCCATGGAATCACCATGTTTTAAATATTCTACCACCAAATCTCTTAATCATTCTCTCTCCAGGTTGGCTCTCATCCAATCCATTTTTCTCACCTTGGTTGGAGTAATATTTCTAAAAGGCAAATACAATCTTGTGGTTTCCTAATATTGGATATTTCTTAGCTGCTTCTTGCCTAAAGTGTAAAGTTCAAGGTGCCGGATATATTCATGTGTTATCTGGCCCCACTTTCTTCTAAATTTTTGTCTATCACACCCCTTATATGAGCCAGACGGAACTAGCTCACTTTCAGTGCCCCCTGCAAGCTTTCTTTGACCCCTTGGCTAGACCACTTCTATTTGAAGCCTCCCATGTACAATCATCCCTAATTGTCTACCTTCTCCTCTGGACTGTGTGTGCCATGAGCACATGGACTGAGTGTGTCCGGTTTACCACAGACAGTATCCTCAGGAACTAACTTTTGTTGTTGAAGGATTGATTGCCTGTTATAGGAGTATCTCTCCTCTGCCTGAAGACATCAGTGTGACTGCATCAGGTAACAGAAATATAGGGAATATTTGTGGAACCAGGAAACAGAAATAGAGTCAGGAAACAGAAATAGAAATACAAAACAGATATTTGTAGAAAATATGTCATAAGCTTTAAAAACAGCCATTTTTCAGGGCTGCCTGGGTGGCTCAGTTAGTTAAGCATCCAACTCTTTTTTTTTTTTTTTTTTTTAATTTTTTTTTTTTTCAACGTTTATTTATTTTTGGGACAGAGAGAGACAGAGCATGAACGGGGGAGGGGCAGAGAGAGAGGGAGACACAGAATCGGAAACAGGCTCCAGGCTCTGAGCCATCAGCCCAGAGCCCGACGCGGGGCTCGAACTCACGGACCGCGAGATCGTGACCTGGCTGAAGTCGGACGCTTAACCGACTGCGCCACCCAGGCGCCCCTAGCATCCAACTCTTGATTTTGGCTTGGGTCATGATCTCACAGTTCAAGAAATCCAGCCCAACTTTGGACTCCACACTGGACATGGAAACCTGCTTGGGATTCTCTCTCTCCCTCTACTACTCATGTTCTCTATCTCTCTCTCTTTAAAAAAAAGCCATTTTTCAGATTTTAGAATGTTTGCATTTGTTTGCACCTCACTAGGAAGGCAAAATATACTTTTATGTGTTCTGAAAGGACATAGGTGATAAATTTTGTAAAAAATAGCCCAACCTAAAATCTGATTCAACATTTGTAATGCAATAGTGACTTTAACATTTTAGTTGGTGACATTTTTCCAGTCACCTACCCAAAAGCTTGTGAAGCCAAGTGTGATCTCAAGTGTAGGCAGGAAGCACTGTATGTAGTGTGACAGTTCAGAATTCTTAAAAATTGAATCTTTCCTTTAAAGAAATGACTTTAATTGTAAATGAAAATAAGTTTGTTAAATGACCTAGAATTTATAGTGGTAATAAATTTGGTGAAGAGAAAAGTGTCTAAAATGATAAAATACATCATCAATCTTAATTTGAGGTTTTCAGAAAGTCACTGAACTTCTCACCCTCCTTTTTCTTTGTTTGAACTATTGATGTGGCTGATTTCTTTTGAAATCATTACATTGCTAGAAAGAGTGGTTAAAATCTTGAGGTTTTAAGGAAAGACTTTTAAAATATATCATCACAATTTCTCAGGAAGATAATTTGACTTTATAATTAAATGTTTTAATTCACAGTTACTAAAATAAGACTTCTGGTTTTATTTGGGAAGAAAAAGTTAATCAACAGAAAGATTGGGACTTAGAAGATAAAATATGAACTCTAATAAGCAAATTACAGAGAGAAGCTTTTCTTTAAAAACTAAATATGAAAAAATAATATGGTTTAAGGACTTATTTTCTGTAAATCAGGAGTTGCATTTCTCCTTCATCGTAAACTGAAAAAAATTAAATCATGGCACTATTAGGTCATTTCAACTAGTATGCGTTTCATCCAAAGAAGAACTTTTGTACTCAGGTTAAAGACTGAATAATTTTCAGCATATTTTTAAAGCTCTCTATTAGGGGTGCCTGGGTGGCTCAGTCATTTGACCTACCGATTCTTGGTTCTGGCTCAGGTCATGATCCTAGGGTAGTGAGATTGAGCCCTGCATTGGGTTCACCTTAAGCATAGAGTCTGCTTAACATTCTCTCTCTCTCTCTCTCTCTCTGTCTCTCTCTGTCTCTCTGTCTCTCTCTCTTTCTCTCTCTTTCTCCCTCCCTTCCTCCTTCCATCCCTCTCCAACTCTGCCCCTCTCCCCTGCTCATACTGTCCTCTCAAAAATAATAAAATAGGGGTGCCTGGGTGGCGCAGTCGGTTAAGCGTCCGACTTCAGCCAGGTCACGATCTCGCCGTCGGTGAGTTTGAGCCCCGCGTCGGGCTCTGGGCTGATGGCTCAGAGCCTGGAGCCTGTTTCCGATTCTGTGTCTCCCTCTCTCTCTGCCCCTCCCCCGTTCATGCTCTGTCTCTCTCTGTCCCAAAAATAAATAAACGTTGAAAAAAAAAAATAAAAAAAAATAATAATAATAATAAAATAAAGCTCTCTATTAGTTTAGATATTTAATATCCATTGTCTCAAAGGCAGAAAACAGCAGAAAATAAACTCATCTACAAGTAAATTCCCAGAAAATAAAAAGCACTATATTTTCCAGAGCTTTATAAGCTAACTATAGAATATCTCATTCTTTGCAAAATTATAGTGAAAGTACTAACTTAGAAAAAAAAAGGAAAAAGTATGTATGGGATCTATGTCATGGAAAAATCACAAAACTGGCTTGTGTAACATGAGAAAAATACTGTTTTTGCAAAATCTTTATTAGATGGGACTTTGAACAATGCCAGTGTCTTCCCCCATCATGAGGTTTGTATGAATACATAGTTATTGCAATGATCTTGTAGAGGAGAAAGATGGCTTGGCCTGGGGTGATGTCAGCACAGATACAGAAAAGGAGATTGGTTACCAAGATATTTGGGAGGGCTTAGCAATTGTTTGGATTTTGTGCGTTTGTGTGGAGTGGGAGGTAAAAATCCAGAGACATCAAGAAAGACTCCCAAGATTCTGTACGGCACAAGTGGGTATGGTGATGTCATCCATTGTCCTTGACTCAAAAATTCCAAGAACATAGGGAATCTGGGAGAGAAGGAGAGGGAAGGAAAAGGGGAGGGAAGGAGGGAGAGGAGGGGAGAAGTCAAGAGAGAGGGGAAGGAGGGACATGGGAGGATGAGAGACAGAGAGAGAGAGAGAGAAATGATATAAGGGTGGGCAGAAAAGGAGCCAAATCTGAAGGAGCCAAATATCAAGTCCTGGCAGTTCATACTGTAGGCTATGGGACTCACTGGCAGGTTTTTGTCTAAAGATTAACAGGATCAGGTTTGTATTTTGAACCAAGTGTGAAAAAAATGAAGGGTAAATAATTACTCCATTATAATACTAATGAGGAGAAGAAATGGGTGACCATGGCGATAAGAAAACTTGTAAAGAATTTAAATCCAACTGGATTAGTACTTGAGGGAGACTAGGCAGGGTTGAGGGATTCTTAGTACTCTGGTTTATATAATTGGGTAAATGCAAAAGTTTCTGGGAAAAAGAGTAGAAGAAATAAACCATTTGTTTCCATTGCTTAGTTAATAAAGTCAGTTGTATATATTCAATATGAAAAGAAGTTTTGGGAAACAAGAAAATCATTTTGTTGAGTCTGTGCCTTTTTTCCGATTAAAGAATCTTTTAAATGTTAGAACCAACAGGGAATCTCAGAGATCACAAATTCTCCTCTTTACTTTATTGATGAGAATATGGGAGTCCAAAGAGTAAATCACCCATGCAGATAATGACAGAACCAGAGCTAGAAAATTGGACTTCCGTCCCCACTTTTGGGTTCTTCTTCCATGCTTATTCACTATCATGCAATCAGTAGATATTTGATACAAAAGAAATGCTCTTAATAATGAACAGTGTTAGTTCTAGCTAATAATGTAAGTTATAAATGACCTTTCCAGAATTGATTTTGCTGCCCATCAGATAGAAATTTAAGAAAAAAAAAAGTTGGTGCATTCAACTCCTTATGGACTTCACTGAGAACACACTTTTAAAAGGAAATCACTTTACCTGTACAATTACAAAAAATACATGACTTGGTGTGGTGGTTAACCCTCAGATTGATTACTGTTTGAATCTGCCTAAAATTACTCTGTAAAGTAGTCAGTAAAACATATTTCTAAGACTTTAGCTTTATTGGTTCTCTATACATAGCCCTCCCAAATATACCTCAGGAAGCACTTATTTAAGAATATACCTACAATCAAAAAAAAATGAAAGAAAAAAAGTAAAATTTTCAAAGGCGATCATAGATTCTATTCATAATCGTAAAATATAAGAAACATCTTGAATGAATGAATAAGCAAACTCTTTGCATCACTGGAGTGATGTGACTATGTAGCATTTCAATTAGTGTGTGGATTATGAGGTATGCAGAGATGTATATAAAAACATACCTGAAAGAAAACATGAAATTGTAAGTACACAGAGGACATCAATCTAAACGTACAGGCACATGTTTTAGAAAGGACAGTAAGTTTACTGAGAATTGTGCTGATAGATGCAGACAGAGCTCTAATTCTTTTCGGATAGTTTTATTTTCTATCTCTCCTCTCTTTTATTTAGTTGTAGAATGAGTGAAATGTCTCTATAAAACCTTTTTCCACTTCTCCTTCCAGAAAATGTGGAAAACTAGGTGACATGAAAAAAATCTCCAACTACAAAATAGATGGAAAGTTAGATGCCATGTGACATCCTTTGTCCCAATACCATGTGACATTGCTTGTAAATGAATGTCTGACCTCTCAAGCATGTTTAAGAGCAATAGGACTGAGTAGTTAGTAAACAAGCTCTGAAGCTATAGCTATCCAAAGGATATTTAAGCTTACAAGGTCTTGTGGAAAGAAGACTGAGGTAAAGCAGTTATTTATTCCCTGTTTCTTCTTCTCAGCTACCACCCCTGGCTTGTGGCATTTAGAGGACTGGTATCATCATGCTCATCCACCAGTTATCTTGCTGGCTACCTCTGGCCTTTTGCCTTCCTCAATGCATACACACAGTAGCAGTCATTAAATATTTGTTGAAAGCAATTTATTGTGAGATAACTTTCAAATTCGTTTTTTAGTCGAACCTGTCTTATAAAATAGAATCATGTATCTTCTCTAATGAGCTTTGTTTTAATTAGAAGATGAGAATGTCTTTAATTATATTCTATTTTAATATTTATAGGCTGTACCTACCATTGTGTTACCAAAGAAAAGATGTTTCCTGTGTTAGTTATTATATTATAATTTTTCCAAATTTAAAGTAGCCCGAATCATGTTCATGAGGTAGTAAAACATAATTAAGAGTTCAAACTGTGTGATAATAAACCTGGGGATGAAACCTTGGTTTTACCATTCATACTAGTTGTGTGATCCAGGATAAGTTACTTAACCTACCCAAACTTCAACTTCCATATCTGTATGATGAAATAAAATTTGTTCCTCAAAGAGTTGTCGAGATTAAATAAAATAATCTCTACATGTTTAGCATAATGCTAATCCTGTAGTGTGGACTCAATGACTATTAACTATTAAAATGAAAGAGATTTGTATTATTAGTGTAAATTTCACAGTATAAAATTTTTTGCTTTATTAGAAACATCTACAAAAATCTTTTTAGGTTTAACAGGGAAAAAAATGAAATGGCTTTTAAATATACTTTCTGCTTTCTTGTATTCTTATCCCAGAATTATAATCACTAACACTATAATATCATATTATGGAAATATTTGCTTACTTATGCCCAGCTTTATTAAGGTATAGTTGACAAATAAAAACTATGTGTGTGTATATATACATATATATATATATATGTGCACACATTTATATATATATATATATATATAATGTCCTGTATATATATTGTATTTTACAATATATATACAATATATACAATAGCACATCGTATATTGTATATACAATATAGACGTATATTGTATATTGTATATACATATATACATATATGTATATATTATGTATGGTATATATTGTACTGCACAATATATATATTGTACTATACTAATATATAATATATATAGTACTATATACATTTATATATATAAATATATATATAGTACAATACTTGATGTTTTGATATATATATACATAGTGAAATTATCACCACAATGAAGTTAATTAATCTACACATCATCTCACATAGTTATTTTCTTCTTCTTCATCTTCATCTTCTTCTGCATCTTTGTCTTTGTCTTCTTTTACGTGTATGTGTGGTGAGAACATTTAAGATCTATCCTCTTAGCAAATTTCAAGTATGCAATACAGTATTATTAACTATAATCATGGTGCTGTACATTATATCTCCAGAACTTAGACATCTTGTCTAACCAAAACTTTGTACCCTTTGACTAATAACTCACCATTTCCCTCTCCCTCTAGCCCTGGCAACCACCATTCAACTCTCTGCTTATGTAGTGTAATTTGCATACCCTGGGACTGACCTATTTTAAATGTACAGTTCAATGATTTTTAGTAAATCTATGCAATCATCATCACATTCTAATGTTTAGGACATTTTCATCACCCCCAAAAGGCCCCTCATGCTAATTTGCAGTCAAGGGAACATTTACTTGTGCAGTGTATTTGAGAATGGTTTCTATTTGGGTACCTTATCTTACTCTGTATAAAACATGTGAATGGATCAGGTCCAGGATGGAGTTGAAAAGTTTTTGAGATGAAAGGGAATCGGGGGACCTCGTTTGGGTATTACTCCATTATACCTTCATAGAGGAGTGAACATGAAAATACCGGAAGCCATACTAGGCACAAATAGAAGTGACCAGACCCTTGGAAATTAGCAAAGGAATCAGGACAAGTATATTTAGGAATAAGTGGAAATAAGCCATGGAAGGAAATGAAATCACATTGGACTGTGTTTATTTAAAGGTCATATAACAGTCCCTGGAGATTTTTATTAGAGCAAGAATAGGGCTAAGGAAAGGTTGTATGTAGAAAAGAGGTCTTAGGGGCACCCGACTGGCTCAGTCGGTTCCTGGGTTCGAGCCCCTGGTTGGGCTTGCTGCTGTCAGCACAGGGCAGGCTTTAGATCCTCTGTCTCCTTCTCTCTCTGCCTCTCATTTCCTCCCACCCCCCACACATGCATGCTATTTCTCAAATATAAATAAACATTAAAAAAAAAGACATGTCTTAATGGTTAAGAAATTGCAGATAAGAACTTGTAAACTGAAAAGTGGGATAGTAGGAGCCTCTGTGATCAGAGACCATAGGCAAATTTCATTCGAAGGTAAGTTGAGCTGAAATGAATTGTAGGATTTTTTTTTCCTCTTAATTAGTATCACCTGTCACAGAGGTAATAAATGGCAGAATCAAGTGTACTGTTCAAAACAATGATCCTAAAATTTCCATGAAACTAATATTTTTTTAAAAGAGTAGTTTGAAAGATAAGCATTAATTTAAGCTTTGATCATGTAACTAATTTAATTATGTAAGTGAAGTCCATAGGAGGCAAACAAAATCAAATCCCATTTTCCTTAGAGTTCTTTTCTCTAAGTTATAATTCTATCAAAAAATGGAAAGGATGCATGGGGGAAAGCAGAGAGGTATGTGTTTACCTTCTACAATTTCATGAAGCACATTGTTAAACCCTGTGAAGCCAAAAGGGTATATATATTCAAGGGCACTAAGGTGTAAATTTTCATTTATTATCCACATAGTTTTCTTCTCCGTTAGAACTGAGAGAATGTCTATCCCTCCCTCTGGATTCAAAGATCGTTTTTTTACAAGTAGTGCTTGAGTTAGGAAAAAAAAAAAAATAAGTGGAAATAGTCCTCAGGTTTTTCTCTGGAGATTTAGTTCTGCCACAGGAGCAGAGGCACATTATTGTATAGCATTTTTTCCCCTATGTTCCTCAATCCTGATCCTCTTCTGCCTCTGCCTCTCTTCCCTGATCTTTTCCTTCCCTTTTTTTCTCCTTGACTGTTCATCATCTCTAACCTATACTCTTCCACGACTCTATTTACCAAAATAGTGGCTTGGTTGGGCAAATGGGTTAAGGAGTGGAGGTTGCAGGGGCATGGAAGAGGAAAGGCACAGATAAGTGGCAGAGCAAGTCCCAGGATCTGGGTGTGGGCAGGAAACTAAAGAAGCACTTGCTTTATTTCTCTCTCCTCACCTGTCCCCTGCCTCCTTCAACCCTAGGCATAAGCCCAGAATTTCAATGTCTTAGAGTAAGGGCAGAGATGGGAAAACCAATTTTTAGGTAGAAGATGATAGGGGCTTGCACCAGGGATGTTGCAATGAGTGTGGAAATAAGTGATTGAATTCTTTTTTTTTTAATGTTAATTTATTTTTGAGACAGAGAGAGACAAAGCATGAATGGGGGAGGGTCAGAGAGAGAGGGAGACACAGAATCCGAAGCAGGCTCCGGACTCTGAGCCGTCAGCACAGAGCCCAATGCGGGGCTCGAACTCACAGACCGTGAGATCATGACCTGAGCCGAAGTTGGACGCTTAACCAACTGAGCCACTCAGGCGCCCCAAGAATTCTGCATATGTTTTGAAGGAAATAGCAGAAATTTTCTGGGGAAAAAAAAAGAAAAGAAAAAAAAAAGAAAAAGGTAAAAGAGGAAGAGAATAGACATACATCACATCGAACGGACTTGCCGTGAACTAAGATGGGGAAGCGTGTAGAAAGAGCTGGTTATTGAGAATGAGGAGCAGATAGGGAGTTCAGTTTGGGACATGATAAATTGGAGCTGTCAAGAGGAGAGCTTTTGTTTTTAATTAGAGTTCAGGGAAAAAGGTCTAGGCTAGAGATGTGAACTTGGGAATCGTCACAACTGAAGTATTTAAACCACAAGATTAAATGAAATTACTTAGGAAGGGCCTGGGGACTAAAAAAAGGAAGTGCCCTAAGAAGTGGGCTTTGGAAGGTGCCGACACTGCAAGGTGGGGAGATAAGGAGGACCAGCAAAAAAGCGACCGAGGTGGAATAAACGTAAGAGGATATGATCCTGTTTTGGTTGAATTTTGGTTAGCAATTAGAGTTTATGAATATGAATGTTATTTCACTGAGTGCTTTATTTTACTTTACACCTCCCAAATATGACTTCTCTGGTAACAACACGTACATGTCTCTATGAGTTATGGGGAGGTGTTCTAATTAAACTGATAATAATTAAATAGATACATATTAAAGTGTGTCTATATACAGATAATGCACTTTTGTCCACTGTTTCATCAATAGAAAAATATTACAAAATTAATTTCAATTTTCATTATCCATGATTTGCTATATCACTTACATCCCACAAAGTATTTTTTGTCCAAGCACATACTTTGTCTTTCTTCTGGTTTTGTCTGATTGATAGTTGATTCAAGTGTTTGGATTCAGTTTCAATTTCAGACCACTATAAAATAGAGTTTAGCTATATACTTTTTATCTCGATAATTAAATTATACTCATAACTTCCCATTTAAAAAGCTATAACTATTAAAATATATGACATGTTTAAAGAGTAAGGCACTGAATAGGTAGAGGAAATTTATGTATACTTAAAATTATTTTGTGGGTGGCGATATTTTTTTTCCCATACCATAGTATTTCACCCTGGACATTAACATTGGCTTTTATTGTGGAAAATGAATCTTTCTGCCTCAGTAGGTAAGATGCTCATCATTAGGTGACCTAATTGGGAATATCAACAGCTGCTATGTAACTTTGTTCCAGTGGAGACTGACTTATGAGGAGGGGGAAGGAGTTATGATAATGTCCTACCACCGGGGAGATTGGGGGAGGAAAGGATGAGGAAAGCCAGTATGCTGGGAAGGAAAAGATGAAGGAATGGTGGGGAAAAGTGAGGGGAGGCAGCACTGGTAATGAGAAAGGACCAAAACAACTGGTGCTAGATATAAAGACGGAGTACAAAGATAGCCTTGGAAAGGGTATCATGGAAATTAGAATAAATTAAGAATAAGGAACTTGGAACTAAGAATAAGAAAAAGAACCTTTATTATTAAGGTCACTGTGTAGCAAGGTCAAGGGTGTAGAGGGGATTCACAGCCAAACCAATGGCAGCAGTGTCTCTAAAAGTGCTCAGCTGGGGTGCCTGGGTGGCTCAGTAGGTTGAGCATCTGACTCTTGGTTTCTGCTCAGGGCATCATCTCACAGTTTGTGATTTCAAGTCCCGAGTTGGACTCTGGGCTAATAGTGCTAAGCTTGCTTGGGATTCTCTCTCTCTGCCTCTATCTCTGCCCCTTCCCTGTTCTCTCTCTCTCTCTCTCTCTCTCTCTCTCTCTCTTAAATAAATAAAACCTTTTTAAAAAATAAAATAGAAGTGCTCAGCTGTGTGTCTGCATCAGGATTTTCACCGAGATGGTTTTTACAAATGCCACAACCCACTGAGGCAGAATCTGTGTTGCCAGGAAATCTGCATTTTTTAAGCAAATGCCCAGACCCTCTCCTCATCCGCAAGTGAATTGTATGCCTGCTCAAATTTAAGGACCACTGAACTAGCAATAGTGGAAAGAACATGTGAGAAATAAATCTGGAAAAGGTATGTAGTAGACTCAACTGGAGAGGAGAGTCTAAAATAATTTGCAAAGCAAGAAATATGTAGAAAACAATAATGAAATTAGATAACATTCAGCAATAAAGTAACAGTGAACTGGCAGGGAAGTATGATATGAGTAAAGAAGGGAGACATTGGGGACAGGAGTCAAAAAGAATGCATGGGAGTAAATTAGGAGAAGCAAGAATGACCCACTCAGGGAGGACAGTTATGTGAAGAGAAAGATGGAAGTCTACACATGGCCTCCAGAGCTCTGCTTTCCAAGAGGTAAGCTGTGCGAGGCCTGTCAGTACCCAGAAGATGACACCAGAAAGCAAATTATGACAGAAGAGCAGATCTGTGTAAAGGGACCACCAAGCAGCTACTACACATTGCTTTCCATGTCAGGCCTATAGTTAAGTCTCTCTCCACTGTTAGAGACATCATCCCCATCCCGGTGACACACTAATATCTTAAGATAATCATTTTCTTTGCAAAAATAACACAGAGTTGTTTGATTTCCTACGGATTGTTTTGGATTGAACTTTGTATCCCATCTGAGTACAGATGAGTAAGGGAGACATCCCAGTTCGTGATTTTTGTTAGAGGTCTTAACACATTCCTGCTTGAGATCAGATGAGTTGGAAAGAGTTCTAGATAATTGGCAGGGACAACTGTTTTCTTTCTCCTCCTCACCATTGTTCTTTACCATTTGCTTTAATTTGCATTGAAATATGTACAATAAGTAGTTAAGTCATGTTTTATTTTTAAACTCTCACTTCTGAAATTTAAAAGTCTGTTAGTATAAAATTAAGAGCCAATTCTTCTGTGCCACACACTAGCAACGTGTTTCTTAGCCTTCACAAACATGTACCCCTCATCAAATTCTTGTCCTAGCTTCTGAATAGTCTAAGCAACCAAGGATTTTTCTTTTAATCATTGAGACCAATCAATCAATCAATCAATCAATCAATGATATGAATAGTCATTATATGTTTACAAAAGGAGTGTTGTCTTCCTGAAGAAACTGGTACTCTCCCCTAAAAATCATTAGCGTGAATGGAAAGGGAGAGTGCTCCCAAGATGTTAGTTTTTCTAACAGATTCTCATATTTCTAAATAAGAAATGGAATTCTGAGAATTTTAACAATTTAACTTGTAAACGTAAAGAAAATAATAAATACTCAACACAGAATGCAGGATGTATGAAAAGTGCTTTGACAGTTGACTGCGGGAGGATGCAAACAAGTTCTGTGAACTTCCCTCTTTTTTTTTTTTTTTTTTTCTTGTTTGGCTAGTATTTGTTGGGTTTATTTCTTTCCCTGCTGGAATGCCTCCTTTGTCTTTCCTAATCCAAAGATTCCTTCCTTTTGTGGAATCCTTACCCCCATAGTATGCTTGACTAATTCTTAGATGATGATTATAAAAGTCAGATATTCCTCAGTTGGTAATCAATTTTAAATTTTGTTTTTTACAAGTTAAATGAGAAACTACTAGGAACAAAATGGGTAGAGACAAAATAGCATAATGAAATTTTTATGCTATAAATATTTTTCTATCCAATAAAATTCTCCATATGCCCACTTGGCATTAATTTGTTTTCTCCCCATTTCTCAGCTATTAAAGTTTAGTAACCCTGCCCTACGTATCACAGGGGTGGGGGGAATATAGGTAGTAGTTATTGAATGCTTGCTCTGTATCAGGCACTATTTTAGGCATTTCACATGAATTATGATCAGTCGTACCCACCTCTTAGAAGTTTTGTATATTTATTCCTAATTTCCTGAAGAGGAAACTGAAGCTTGCCTAAGATCACCTAGCTACAAGGGAGCAGAGCCAGGATTTATATTCAGATTGGCCTGAATATAAAGGCTTATACTTCTCGGATACTAATGTGACTTCAAGTTTTCTAGTGATTAACAATAATTTGTTTTGAATATTAATACCTGACATATGTAATTATAAAGAATCTTCCTGGCGGTTGAGCAGAACTGAATTTATTTCACTTAAAAATCTTAGGGTCACCTGGATGGCTCAGTCGGTAAGGGTCCAACTTCAGCTCAGGTCATGATCTCAAGGTTCATGAGTTTGAGCCCACATCAGGCTCTGTGCTGACAGCTCAAAAGCCTTGAGCTTGCTTCGGATTCTGTGTCTCCCTCTCTCTCTCTGCCCCTATCCTACTCACATTCCATCTCATTCTTTCTCAAAAATAAATAAACATTTAAAAATTTCAAAAAAAAAAAACTGCAAAAAAAATCTTGGTCCTGAAAATTGTCTTGGTTATTTTACCTAAAAAAACTCTTAGGACATCGTAAAATTCTCTTAGAATAGTTCTTATCTGTTCAAAAGGAAGTCATGCTATTTGGAGTTCTGTTTCTCATTTGCCATCTGGTACTGAGAGCTGCAAATTCTTTCTACTTTTTGTGTAACTTGCCTTTATGTTTGTTGTTCCAGTACTGGATACCAGTTTATTTACTATTCACCTGAAAACACAGCCAAAGCAAAAGAAGTTCTCAGCAACATCAATCAACTACAACCTCTGATAGCAACCCATGCGGACCTCCTGCTTAATTCTGCAAGCCAGCATTCTCCAGACAGCCTGAAGAATTCTTTAAAGATGCTTTCAGAAAAAGTAAGATCCAAATCACTACTACAGTGGGGAAAATGAAATACCCAAATCCCCATTGGTGTTGCTTTCTGCATACATTGCCTTTCACAGCATCTGGAAATGTAAAATAGACTAGTTTAAAAAGTAAGCTTCAAAGTATTGCCACAGGATCAAAATGAATTGGCCTCATTCTCTTGTCAAATCTTACTAAGCATTAATTTTTTTTTTATGTAGGAAATGAAACCTGTTATTGGCTGATATATATTTTCTCTTTTTCTTGACATCTTTCATTTTCTTTGGCTCATGGTCTTATTGAGTTGAATTAGATTTTAAAAATTATTTTCCTCTGGTGATCAACTAATTTTTATGCATATGAAGCTATACATTTGAATAGGAATGTCACCTCATTTGAAAGCACCACTTTGATGTAGATTCTTATCAGTGGCATGGGGTAATTCCTCTGCTTTGGTTTGTTTTCTACAACACTATCTACTGGGAGAAGGTTTTAAATATTTCCAAAAATATTAGCTCTTGTTTGTAATGTAGTGGGACCTAAGCCGAATTTTTCTTTCAAAGGTGACTTCCCCCAGTATATACAAAGAGAAGAAGTAGTCTGGCTTAAGGTAAATCATCAACATCAACTTTCATAACTAATTAGGGCAACTGAAAAGTACAGAGAGAACCAAGATTGAAAAGACAAATTATAGCTTGATTTTAAATATAAAACCGGGTGTCCTGGAGTCCAATTCCAATACACTTATCCTTAACCTTCACATTCTGAGGACATCTTGCAGTTTATTATGAGATACTTCCAATAAATATGCCCTTGAAGAAACTGAGCGGAAACAAAATTCTCATGGTATCATTTTAGAATAAAACAAGTATAGTTTTTCATGTCCCTAAAGAACAGATTGATGGAAACTTGGGTATTATATATGTATATATTTTTTATTCAAATATGTCAATTTATAACATGAATACCTGGTGCTTATTAAACACTTTAATGTATGCATTATCATTTATTTTTCTTATAGAATGAAACCAATATCTATTTTCCTTAAAAACTAGCTAATATCTATTCAAAGAGGTCAACAAAATTACCTCATAAATTATAAAGTGAAAAATGAAAATCCAAGACTTCCAGTTCAAAATGTAGCATTCTTTCTATGACATAACAGGTACTTCCATCATGAAAAGAAAAGAAAAAAATCGACCCAAATTTTACCAATACTCTGCCGAATGTTGCGCTTTATGACTTATATTATTTCATCTAATCTTCAAACTTAATTTTCACATTGTGAGTACATATTAACTCTGCCTCACAAAGGAAAATGATTAAGGCTCAGAGAAGTTAAAAAGATGTATGAAATCACACAGCTAGATGCAAACAAAACCAAGATTCAAACCCAGGTCTGGTTGACTCTGGAATGGAAAATCCTTCTGATATCCTATGGGTTATATATGTGTTTTGACACTTCTTTTTTTAAAATTTTTAAACATTTTTCGTTAGGCATACTTCTCAGTAATACTTAAGTATCTTAATGGTCGATAAGTATGGCTAATAGTCAATAAATATGTTAGGACTAGAAAAAAAAAAGAGGGAAAATAGGGAGTGTTGTATATAGTAAAATAATATAATTTCATTTGAGTTGATTTCTTTTTTTGATTTGCAGATGATAGGAGGTTTTTCTGGGCTCACTTAAGCAGAAAATTTTAGCAAATGGCACATCACTGCAGTGATTACAGAGCAGTATTTATATTCTTCCCGTGCATTGGGCCAAGGATTTGTCATTTCATACATCATTCACACCTTGCTGTAGTGACTGGGGAGAGGGGTGGAACAGAGTATGTATTTTCTCCTTTAACTCAGCATTGCTCCCAAATTTTACCCTATGTTTTTCTACTGAGTAGACAAGCTTCACCTACTTATAAGTCTGTCAACCTTTGAAATCAGAGGGATCTTTTTTTAAGTTTACAAGCCATGCATTACTTTAAGAATTTATGCCTGGAATTTCAAAGAATTATCTAAGTTAACAGAGTTTTGCATAATCTATGGAGGCAGCTAATAGCTTACAGTTTAAAATAAAGTATGATCCGCGAACTTAGCATAAAAGATAAATAGTCTCAATATTTAATATTAGAATATTTAGCTTAAAATGTTTTGGTGTTTTATTGTTGTTTTAAGATTTTATCTGTAGGTAATCTAAACCCCCAATGTGAGACTCAAACTTATAACCCCAAAATCAAGAGTTGCATGCTCTATCCCCTGAGCCAGCCAGGCACCCCTAAAACATTCTGTTTTTAAGATCAGGGTCTTGCACACTGTGGGTCAGAGCATAAAACATTTCTCTATTATTAGTCCCCTTGTTTCTTTTATTGAATCTGAACTGGTATGTTTAGAAAATAAGTCATTCAGTTGTCTCTGGAGCTCATTCATGTAGCATATTCAATAGGAATTATCTATGTTCATATGCATCAGGGAAAGTCCAAGCCCAAATGGGAGAGTTCTCTGTATTGACTAAGAAGGCTGTGTAGGGCTGAGGGAAGCCCATGCGTAGTATAGTAGAAGGCATTCAGTTGTTTTGTAATGAGATGGAATCTCTCCTGTTAAGTAACATGTAGCTTCTGGAGATGATAGCAATGGACACATTATCAGATCAATGTATGCTCAGATTCTGGGGATGGAAGCAAAGGACAACAGAGAGATCCAACTGCATATTGAATCTCAGAGGAGCAATATTTGTAGATCCAAGGTCAATTCACATCATCTCTACTGTTAATGATAACCAAGACTAAGACTAAGGCTCACCAGCAAAATTCCATTCCTCTAAACATTTATTGGTGGAGAAAACAAACAAACACAATTTATCTGTAGGTAATCTAAACCCCCAGTAAAAATATTTACTGAATTCATACTAATTACACTAGGTGCACAAAATGGAATAAGAAAGGTCTATTCTTGTTCTTCCCAAGAGATTCAAGGTTCTTGAGATAATGGTTATGATGCTAATGATGATGACAATAATAACTAACATTTATTGGAGGTTTAATAACTGTGAATGAGACATTATTACAACATTTTACAAGTCCATGAGGTGGGCACTATTATTTTCAACATTTAATCTTTCTAATCCTATGAAATAGGTACTGTTTTCTTTTTAACATTTATTTATTACTGAGAGACAGAGAGACACAGAGTGTGAGCAGGGGAGGGGTAGAGAGAGGGGGACACACAGAATCTGAAGCAGGCTCCGGGCTCTGAGCTGTCAGCACTGAGCCCGACGCGAGGCTCGAACTCACAAACTGTAAGATCATGACCTGAGCCGAAGTTGGTCGCCCAACCAACTGAGCCACCCAGGTGCCCCATGAAATAGGTACTGTTAGTGTCCTTATTTTATAAAGTAGAGGAAACTGAGGTACAGAAATATATATAATGCACCCAAAATCACACAACTTGTGAGTCTAGCTCCATATGTTGTAAGCTTAACCACTATACAATATGGTCAAATGTTCCATGAGTTCCATGATGGACACTTGCGTATATGATTAAGGAAACAAGTAGAGAGGTCAGAGTGGGAATAGGAAAGATAAAACTGAAATTCTGTAAGAATAAGAATTTTCTAAAAAAATTTGTCATGTCCTAATGTGCACAAGTGTAATTAAATTGTTCTATTTTTTAATTATTAGTATGCCTTCTTATGGATGACTGGGTTTGTTCCTTGCATATTAATTCATGAAAATAATAAATAAATTATTTAATCTTATGATATAGGATCATAAGAAAAGGAAAAGTGAGTTTATATGAATAATTTTAACAGAGAAGACAAAGGATAGGCCAAATTTTTAACATCAGATCTGAAAGGTTAATAATAGAGTTGGTTAAAATGTATTTTCCTTTTTGCTAGACTGAAAGTATGCAATACTATGAAAAATAAAAGGGAGAAAAAGTAATGTGACTAAATTTGAACTGAAAAAATAAGGACTTAAGAGATATAGGTATCTATCTCTCACAGCTTAGATATATGTGTGACATCAACTTTAAATGCTCATCACATTCTCTATCCATAGAGATGGAGAGATCTTGTGTAGAAAATCATTATTATTCTTGCTCATCAAAAAACAATATTGAGCACTTAATTGTGTGTGGTATTGTACTAATGCTGTATGACAAATGCTACGTAGACACGGACCTTAACTTTTATAACCTAAAATTTAAAAGAATGGGGTGTTTCACATTATGAAAATTGCTAGATGGTAAAAAAACAACAACAAAAGGATTTTGTTGCTAATATTAGAGGCTATGCTCACAGTATATTTGAGAAAATCTCACAACTTCTAATTCCTAGTGTCCTTTAACATAATATACTGAAACATCCTGTGTATTCCAAAAGTGAAAAACAAAACAAAAACAAACAGCAGCAACAAAAACAACAAAAACATTTCAGTCTAACATTTAACACAGGGTACTCTTAGAAATGTTCTGGTTGTTTTGTTTTGTTTTCTTAATTTTGTTTTAATGACAATACCAGGAAGCCAGTATACTAAGAAGTTGAAGATATAAATAATATATTGATTATGTTGATTACTTAGATACTGAGAAGGAATTTTTACTTTTATTTACTTCAGTCACTCCTAGATCTATCTCAGTTCCAAACTAAACAGAACTTAATGAGTAGAGGTTCTTTTCTTTGCTTTTTTTTTTATAGTTGGTGAAAGTATACATGAATGTATATGAAAGTATAAATGAAGATGAAATTTCATGATAGAACTCCTATTTCTTCTTCTTATACTCCTCGTTAAATGGTAAACATTTCATTGATGAGATAAGCATATACCAAGCAAACAATTAAGCAGGAATATATGACCCACAACCAGAAGAAAAATCAAGCAATAGAAACAGACCCAGAAATAATAGAGATGATGAAATTAGCAGATAAGGACCTTACAACAGCAATTATAAATATAGTCCATATATTTAGGGAAGCAGAGAAACCCACAAACAGGATGAAGAGGAAAATGGAAGATTAAAAAAGAATAATACAGAAATAAGAAAAATATAAAATATAATTTTGAAATAAAAACATGTACTAGGTAGAATTAGCAGATGAGTCACTTCAGAAGAATAGTGAATTTTCAAACATAGTATTAGAAACTATTTAAATGTAGTACAGAGATAAAAAAAAGACGTAAAAACATAAATAGAATATGAATGACTTATCCAACAATGCCAAGAAGTCTAATATGCATTAATCAGAGTCCTAGAAGAAGCAGAAAAGAAAATAGAAAAATACTTGCTGAAACAATGATGGGAATTCTTCAAAATTTAATGAGAAAATGAAACTGTAGATCCAAGAAGCTCAATGTACTCTAAGCAGAATAAACATTTTAAAAAATGCAGGTACATCATCAAACTACTGAGAAACAGAGATAAAGTGAAAATTGAGGGGGAAAAGGCACATTATCTGCAAAGGAACATATAACAGAATTATTCACAGGCTTATTAGATGTTCTTATAGAGTAACATCTTCAAAGTACTGATATACACACACAAATTATAATTCCTTATCTACAGAAGATATCTTTCAAACATAAAGATGAAATAAAGACCATTTGGACAAATAAAAACTGGGAGATTTCATAGCAAACTTGTACTACTACAAATTTTAAAGTAAAGTCTTCAGGCCAAAGAAAGTGATAACATGGGGGGGCGGGAAATGGATCTACAAAAGAATAAAGAGTACCAGAAATGGTAAGTATGTAGACAGATATATTTTTAAAAAACCAAACTTTACTTAAACATATTTACTCTTTAAAATAAAAATAATACTGATTGTCTTCTGTGGTTAGTAACTTTCTAGGGTAAGCATAGCTATCGATATAATGGAATAGAGAATCTAGAAATAGACCCACACATATATGTTCAAATAACCTTAGAGAAAGGGCAAAGAAAATTCATTGGGAAAATGATGTATTCTTAACATAAAACTCAGGAACAATTGGATATCCATATGTAAAAAAAAAAAAAAAAACACCTTTCCTTATCTTTACCTCACATATCTATAAAAATTAATTCAAAATAGAGCATAAATCTTAATATACAAGCTAAAAGAAAGAAGCAAACAGACAAACTTCTAGAAGACAACATAGGAAAAATTTTTTGTCATCTTGGATTAGGCAAATATTTCTTGGAACACAAAAAATATGAACCAATGAAAGAAAACACGTGATATATAAGGCATCATCAAAATCAAAAACTTTCATTAAAGTTTTCAGGAGACATTCAGATGACATTATTAAAAAGTGAGAAAGCAAGTCTGGACTGAGAAAATATTTGTAAACTATGTATCTTACAAAGGAAATCATCAGAATACATAAAGTATTCTTATACTTTAATAATAAGACAAGTGACTTAATTTAAAATGGGCAAAAAAATTGAAATGATATTTCATCAGAGAAGATATATGGATGGCAAATAAACACACGTAAAGATGCTCATCATCATTTGTTTTTAGGGAAATACAGATTTAAACTAAAATGAGGTAATACTAACTACCCACTAGAATAGCTGAAATCAAAAAGGTTAAGCATATGAGGAGTTGGGGAGGATATGAAATGACTGGAACATTCATATATTACTTACATAATTACTTGCACACTGAAAAACAGTTCAGCAGTGTCTCATAATGTTTATATACATATATATAATAAATATAAATGTGTGTTTATATATATGTTTATATATACATTTGTTTATATATGTATATGATCTAGCCATTTCACTCCTGGTTATTCACCCAAGAGAAAGTCTCTTTTGTAAGTTGGAAGGTCGTTGAGTGAGGAAGGACTGGAGACATGCTTTGTGAAGATGATCCTCATAGAATAGAGAAGCTGAGCTAGACAGTGGATTTGAATTATTGGACATTATTGGGCATTACAAAATGTCAGCATTCCTCTTGGGGGAGCTTGCTAAAAATACAAATTCTGACTCAGCTTCTGGGCTGGGACTCAGATGTCTACATTTTAATATTAGTGACCTTGAAGAACATCCCATAAAACAAAGCATTAGCTTAGGAAAAATAAATCAATCAGTAAGGAGACTATGGAAAGTGTCCACATGGAATGTAGAAAGGATCTTAACTGGGACTAGCTGTGGACATAATCTTTGAAATTACTGAAAAAGTATAACTTGTAGAAATTAATGACTAATCTAGAAGATGAATATTGCTGAAGATGATCCAGACATTTGGGCGCTGAGTTGCTGCATAATGATGACACCACACAGTTTGAAAAGCTGGGAAGAACGCATTTATTGAAAACACTTGAGATCAGGCTGTGACTTCTAACCTTGAAAGACTTTCGGGTGGAAACAGGTGACAGTACTGGTTCAAGAGGTGGCTAGAGATGGATTTTAGAGACTGTGGCATAAAGAGGGTAGTTGAAGCTATGGGGAAATGTGTTATATATCTAATGGGAAAAAAATGCTTTCAAGAAAGTGGTTTAAGGTCCCTTAGAATTTGTTTACCATAGTTTGAGTGAGTCTGGGATGATGAGTCAACAAAGGAAACTGAAAAGATCATTCAAGAAAGGGGAGCATAAATAGAAGAGTTCACAGTTTACAGTGAACTGCTATGAGGTTTCATAGGTAAGCATTGTAAAGAAAAGTTGTTATGCGATTTAGCCAAGGTCAAGTGCATAATTTGTATGATCTGCCCAGATGTCAAGTAACTCTCCTGAAGGTTCAGTGTTCTTTTCTTTAGGGAATGTAGAAAACATACATATTTATGTACTAATTCCAGAGTATAGCACTATTGCCCTATGCAATAATTAAAGTATATCAAAATTTTAAAAATAAACAGACTTATTGTGGTGATAGTGTTGCAATATATTCAAAAATTGAATTCTTATACTGTACACATGAAACTAATATAATATATGTTGAGCATATCTAATTTTTTTTAACGTTTATTTATTTTTGAGAAGAGAGAGACAGAGCATGAGCGGGGGAGGAGAGAGGAAGAGGGAGACACAGAATCTGAAACAGGCTCCAGGCTCTGAGCTGTCTGACGCAGGGCTTGAACTCACAGACGCAAGATTATGACCTGAGCCGAACTCAGATGCTTAACTGACTGAGCCACCCAGGCGCCCCAAGCATATCTAAATAATAAAAAAGAAATCAAGCGATATTAGATAGGGACCATGCAGGTGATGAAAGTAAGAGAGGCTAGTTGGGTGCAAAATAATAGGGAATGGTAAGGTCGGGGGAAAAAAATAAACAGGATTCTTTTTTGTCATATACATGACTACTAAAATAATAATCACCTGTTTATGTCATTGGCTACTTCTGTCTTGCAGGTGGGGTTAGGCATCGCTTTGAATTTTTTCATCGAAAAAAAGCTTTTAAATAGTATGAGACTTTGCTTAATTTGTTGAGATCTCTAGTTAAAAAGGGTAGTTTTAAATAAACATATTCCTAACTATTTCTCTGCCCTTAATATTTAGGAACCTAGGAAATTCATCCCCAGAAGAAGTAATTTTACTGGTTTTATACTTGTAGATAATTCTGTGTGTTACTTTGAAGAACATTTGCATGAGAACATGAATTGGAAAAATGTCAGGAAGGCAAGAAAACATTTCATTTTTAAGATACCATTTCTTTCTCTTTTTTAATATCAAACAAATGAAATGATCCACCTTAGGTACAGAGTTTATGCTTTTTTTGCTATATTATTAAACTGTTTTAAATAAATTGATTTGCCTACCCTTATGATAACATGTAGACAGCCCTTTTTCCTTTCATTTAATGCAGTATGAGCAGAGTCAGAAAAGGAAAAAGGTTTTCAGTACTTTGAGTCAATAGGCAACTCCACATCCTTCCCATGACTTTGAACTTCCTTAGTGTCATCTCTGTTGCAAGAACAGCAGCATACAGATGTATTGGAATTGAGTGATTACGTTAATCCCTTCAAGCTAATTTATTTTGAGTGTAACACATCAGGATCTGCATTGGTCTACATTTACTAAGTAGTGCTAGTCAAGAAAATTTCCAGGTCATATGGAAATAGTAATGGAATTTTGGCTATTTTCTATCAAAGTGCAATTCTCTGCAAAGGATCATGGCTATTCATAGAGTTTCCAGTCAGATGAATTTTCCAATATAGACACAAAGTGTTTCTATAAGATTTTGTGTGTTCATTCAGCTACCCCCCCCCCACCAAGAAAATTCTGGGTTGTAAAATTGCACGAATCTACTGTACTATCTTTCATGTCTTTGGTGATAAATCAACTCAAATGAGATTTGAATAAATGAAGTGGAATCTCTGTGCATGCATGCAATGGGAAGAAAATGATGGCAATTATAAGAACTTTAGATTTCATTGGGTGTGAATATATATTCAGCTACATAGTAATTAGGTGATGTTATGGAGACTGGAGCTGTAGTAGCAGGAATTCAAAGAAGGCAAGCTGTTTTGCTCTAAAAATAAGTCAAAAGAATTTATTGAATCTATCAATAGATAAATAGTTTAGTTAAGCTGAATGGAAGTAAATTTGCATTTTTAAATATTTAAATTCACATTGATGGATCTATCCAGGCTCTATGAAAATTATGTAAATAACATGTTTCCCTATTTTGTTATAACTATATTGCCTTGTGTGAGTACTGTCTAACTACATTTTTCATCAGTATTTTTTTTGTATTGTTCATTTTCATTTTAACACTTCATTGTGAACATCAATTAATGCTGCTTTTTATGCCTTTTCACTATAAGCTCCCTTTTCATTTTGTTTTCCTAAGTTATTACCAAAATATTTTTCAATATTTTATTCTTGTGTATCCTTGTTTAAATGTTTCTTGTCTACTTACCTTCAAAGTGCTTTCAATACAACCAATAGATTAAAAGAGCATTTAAAAACATCAGTAAAGTTTAACAGTGAAGATAGTTACACTGACAATTGTAGATGTGATTAATTATAGGAGCAAGTAGATGTCCAAAGCTCTTGAGGAGCTTGGGGTTAAGGAAGAAAGGGGGGAAGGACAGAAGCATGCAGGTGATGGTGGGTTGATAGGTGGGGTGGAGTATGGGGAAAAGCTACTGAATTTGTTAGAAAACTACGGCTCTGTTCCCTTTGTGTTACTGGTAAGCAGTCTGTTCTAGGACAGGACACCACTCTTCCTTTTTAGTTTCTTTACCTGGTTAATGAGAGGTCTGACTTTAAGGTCTTATGCAACTGTAGAATTTCATGATCTATCGCAAAGACTTAACTATGTAGTCCTATTAGCATATGTAGTCTTATTAACATAGTCTTATTAGGCAATTGTTTTGCATGGGGTTTAACTGGTTTTCTTTAATTGCTGACACAACAGGGGTTTTTAAGGGATAATTTAGTAACCATTTGTTAGACATGGCACTGTTGAATGCATATTGAGAATACGCCAGTAAATGATTACCTTGAGTTACAGTGATGGTGAAGTCAGCATTACATCCAAGTGTCTCATGAAATGGTGATGATATCAACTATTACTCAAAATAATGCTATGATTTAAAGGGCTTCTTCTCAACAGATTACAATATGTGATTGTGTTAGCAATATGAGTCAATGTTTGAGTTACTACTCTATTCTGAATGAATAGATTGTTAGACCACAGACCACATGCATGTTAAGTGTAGTATAATACAGAAGATCAATTACTACATCATCCAGTATAGTACAGGATGAAGCTATTAAACATTTCATCAGGAAATTGCAAAGTACTGTTGTAAAATTCTTTATTGTTGGGAAGCTGTCATTTCTATAGTACTTACTAGGTATTTACCACCAGCTTGTAAAATCTACCATAGCAAGTTTCACAGCAGCCTCATTAACATTGAGCATTAGTGAAACCATTTGGTGGAGGAGACAGTTTAGGGGGTGATGATAAGGAATAAAAGTCAAATATTTTCATGGGAAAACTGCCTATACCATCTCTACTATTGAAATCTACTCAGGATGCTAAAAAGAAAAAAAAAGGTTTCCTGCCTCTATTTTTAAAGATACATATTCCTTTCTTTAGACTTTCACTCTGTTTAAACTATAGAATATACATAGTCTGATCACATTTTCTTTTAAGGTGCATTTAGAATTACTTGAAAGGTGCAGCAGGTAGACAGTGTTCAAATGATTATCTCTAGTGAAATTCATCTTCAAAGATAGAATTTAGAATTAAAAGGGGGCTGAGGAGACAGCTGGTGTTTATAGTACCCACAGAACCTCAGCATTAACTTTTAGAACAGGAGGACTCAAGACCTTGGCATCATCCCAAAACCCAACTATTTTCATTGATTGGTATGAATCATTTTCTCTCTCTGTTGCCTGTACTTTTTCCACCATGCACACCACTTATGTGCCAACAAATCTGCGGTTGACCTTTTCATAGCTCTATGCTGAGATGCCTACCATGGTGTTTCTAATCCTTGTCAATTTCTTTCCAGACAGAGCTTTTTGTACATGCCTTCAAGGATCAGTTGGTAAGAAGTGCTCTTTTAGCCCTCTACACTGCCAGGCCAGGAGGTGTCCTTAAGAAACCACCCTCTCCTAAGAACAGCACAGAGGAGAGCTGTCCCCAGGACCCACCCCCACCGATGAGAAGGCAGGACTCCATACCACATCATTCAGACTATGATGAGGAAGAGTGGGTAAGTCTCTTGCACATCGCTTGCCTCCTGATGCTTAGTCCTGAGAAGTCAAGCCAGAAAGATCAGAAATCTCTCCTCTTCATCAAAACAAGTTGGAAAGCAGTCCTAATACAGATTGTGGATAAATAGGCAACATTTTTCCTTGGGGAAAAATTATAAATGGAAGTTTTATTCCTGATCACATTTATTTGGCATAAAAATTTATAGTTACATAATACATAAATATATATATATGTATATATACATATATATACGTATATATACGTATATATACATATATATACGTATATATATGTATATATACATATATATATATATATACATATATATATGTATAACCAAGATGTCATTAAAGCAAAGATGCCACAATTACATGACCTATAATACTTTTCTGTATTTATTGCCAAGGTAATATGAACTATTAAAATTGTGTTTTTTAGAAAAAGAGTAAAAAATCACTTATAATCCACTACTTCTTGCAAATATTTTCTTACTGCAATCTGGTGTTTTAGTTCTGGACGAACTTCAAAAGACATTCATTCGCGTTTACATAGCAGTAGGCATAGAGATCTCTTAAATCCTTCTTGTTCATGATTATATTATTTAAAAAAATATGTTGTCCAGGTGCTCTGAAATTGGCAAAAGGATGGCCACATAAAAGCATCTGAAAAAATAGCTAGAATAGGCAAAAAAAAAAAAAAAAGTTAACATGATAATAGAAACTCTAGTTGGACAGAATAAGAGAAACATGAAGGTGCTGGCTAAAGGGGAGCTGAATTAATACATATTAATTATCCAAGAACAAAGTATGTGCATATCACACACACAGAAGAAAGCTCTTTACTGTATCATAAGTTTAACCAAGAAAATAATATGCTAGCCATGTTAGATGTTAAACAGTTAATGATTACTTTTCCTGCCATCCTAGAATTTAAGAGCGTTTGGGGAGTAAATTATTTGAAAGGCCCAGGTCTCTCAAAAAAAATTGCTGTCTGAAGGGCTGTGAAAGTGATGGCTGTTCTATCTTTTGATAAAACTTCTATCACAGGAAAGACAGAGCTGGGTTCCTAGAAGTAAATGCTGAATAAGTATTTGTTGCTGCTGATTAAGATTGTGCTTCTCCCACTGAGAAGTTTTCAGAAGAGCAAATCTAATATTTCTCCTTTTTACCTTCACCTTCTTCTTCAATTTATTCACAGCTCCAAGGCGTATGTACCTCTTAACCTCTCTGAAGTTCAATTTTCTCAACTGTAAAGTGAAAATAACAGTACCTGTTCTGTTTAGCTCCTTGGGTGGTCATGAGATAAATGATTTACCTGTGCAATAATGCCCCATTATGTGGGAAGGCCTGGAAATGCATTGTATTACTTTAGTATTGTTGCTATATGTTTTCTTTTTTAAGATGCATAAATTATATAATCTTATTATGGAGATTAATACTATCTCTTAAAGTAAATGGGGAAACTGGATCTATCATAAAATGTGTGTTGTAAATTTTAAAGAGTTTGAGTAAATATAGAAAAGAACTTGTATTTTATTGAATTAAACATATGATGTCAACCTTATGACAAATAGGTACCATTTTTATATTATGTCAAGTAAAAATTTTGAAGTTGGGTATCTTCTGTTTTTATAATTTTCACCTTGCTTTGTTATGCAAATTCTCCTCCACACCTTGCCATTCTCCTGCTGTTCGAAAGTGTCCCTCTCCATCCCTCCCTCCTTATTTCCTTTTCTTTAGATAATTTTTGAGACCTTCTATATTGTAGGTGTGTGTGATTATTATTAGTGGTTTACTTGTTTTGTTATAAAGATGGTGAAAATTGAGCATGTTTATATTCCAAAAGCCATTTGAGAAGCAGAGAGGTGATGAATGGTAGAGTGAGGTTTTTTCTCCATAAAGAAGAGACTCAATTCTAGCATACAGGTGGAAGGCAGTCCTGGGCAGAAATGGGCTCTTCTGCTGAGACTATGAGGAGAATATAAGGATCAGTTTCACTTTTTTGAGGGTAGATGAGGCTGGATGGCTTCTTTTTTGTTTGCTTAAAATATTTTTCTAGCTATATTGAGATATAACCAACATATAATATTGTATTAGTTGAGTTGAGATAATGGGTTGAGAAATAATTACCATACTAAATTAGTTAATATATAAGATTTTTTTTGTTGATGAGAACTTTTAAGATCTACTCTCTTACAACTTAAAATGTACAATACTGTGTTGTTAACTATAGTCACCATGCTGTGCATTACATCCCCATGACTTATTATCTTAACTGGAAGTTTTTGTACCTTTTGACCCCTTTTACCTATTTGCCCTACCACCCTGAACCCTCACCTCTGGCAACCACCAACCTGTTGTCTGTTTCTGTGAGTTTGTTGTTTGTTTCTTTTTAGATTCCACATATAAAAGAGATCACACAGTATTTGCCTTTCTCCATCTGACTTATGTCACTGAGTTTAATGCCTTCAGGGTCCATCCATGTTGTTGCAAATGGCAGGATTTCCTTCTTTTTGTGGCTGAATGATATTTCGTATATTTACCACATTTTCTTTGTCCATTCATCTGCCAGTGGACACTTAGGTTGTTTCCATATCTTGGTTATTGTAAATAATGCTTCAGTGAATGTGCAGGTACTGATACCTCTTTGAGATTGTGATTTCATTTCCTTCGGGTATATACATCCTCAGAAATGGAATTGCTGGATCATATGGTTGTTCTAGTTTTAGTTTATTGAGGAACCTCCATATTGTTTTTCAGTGGCTGCACCAATTTACACTCCCACCACACCACCCAGGGTTCTCTTTCCTACACATCCACACCAGCATTTGTTATCTCATCTTTTTGATGATAACCATTCTAACAAGTGTGAGGTGATATGTCATTGTGGTTCCCTGATGATTAGTGATATTGAGCACCTTGTCACATACCTGTTGGCTATTTGTGCGTCTTCTTTGGAAAGATGTTTATTCAGTTCCTCTGGCCGCTTTTTAATTTTTTTTTTTTCTGTTGAGTTGCATGAGTTCTTTATATTGTTTGGATATTAACGTGGGTGCTTTATTTTATCCTTAAAATAGAATCTTGTACAAAGAGAAGGGGAGGAAGAGGATAGGATGAGGAAATGGGTAAAAGTTTCAAATTGGCACCCCAAAGACAATGGGTAGAGAGGCTTACTAGCAACACTTAGAAAAATTAGGAAGAATTCCAATCCTTGCGATGGGCCATTCAGGGTTGCATTAGACGTCCGTATGGTTGTTGGCTTATCCTTTATTATTCTTTTTGGAATACTTTAGTCTCTTGACACTAGGAAAAAGTCATACTGATTTTTCTTCTTCCAGTTTATGTGGACGTGTCTTCTCAGTTTCTTGGGTGTTTTGGTTTCCTTCACAGACAAAAGGGTAGGATAATAATAAATATCTGTATCTCTCTATCTCTTTTCATATAGTTTCTGAATTTCTTCCAGAACACACTGTTGCTAGAAAGTATATGAATACTTTGTCTAAATTTACCACAATTATGAGGAAAATCTTTCCCACTCAGAAAAGTTGCTTCTCTCTCCTCCTAATGTAATTTACCACTATTTGCAAGTGTAACCAAGTTTGGTTGTTATATAACATTCTGATTGATTTTCCATAGCAATTACTTCCTATTGAGAAGATACCTTTGTTAAAAGATAGAAATCCCTTATTTAAAAAATAATTACCCAAGTAGTAGCCATTTAACATTCTTTTCAAAGCTTTATATAAATTTGAAAAGATGAGGGGTGCCTGGGTGGCTCTGTCAGTTAAGCATCCAAGTCTTGATTTCAGCTCAGCTTATGATATCATGGTTGGTGAAATCAAGCCTTGCATCAGGCTCTGTGCTGACAGAGCAGAGACTGTTTGGGATTCTCTTTCTCCTCTCTCTACCCCTCCCCTGCTTGCTCTCAAGCATGTCCTCATTTTCTCAAAAGAAATAAATAAAGATAAGATAAGATAAGATAAGATAAGATAAGATAAAAATTGAAAAGATGAGTAAATCCAAACAAATGTAGCTAATTGAAAATGCCTTTAGGGGCGCCTGGGTGGCGCAGTCGGTTAAGCGTCCGACTTCAGCCAGGTCACGATCTCTCGGTCCATGAGTTCGAGCCCCGCGTCGGGCTCTGGGCTGATGGCTCAGAGCCGGGAGCCTGTTTCTGATTCTGTGTCTCCCTCTCTCTCTGCCCCTCCCCCGTTCATGCTCTGTCTCTCTCTGTCCCAAAAATAAATAAACGTTGAAAAAAAATTAAAAAAAAAAAAATGCCTTTAGACATTGTGCTATTAAATGAATTAGAATCAAAACTTTGTGTACCATTTTTCTTAGTTAATTGTTAGAAAAGTTTCAGCACTAATCACAAGTCTAATAAACTTCCTGAAATAATTCAGTGTTTTATATTAATTTAGTTAGGGTTCTGTGGTATATGAAGGTATTCTCTGGTCACTTAGGTTGGTTTAGGTTTGCACATAAGATTACAGTACCTCCATTTTTTAAAAAGCATTTTATTTAATGTCTTATAATGACTGTAGTTTTAACAATTAACTTGAACAGCTGCATTTAGCATCTTATAATAAATATTGGAAACTAAATATATACTAGTAAATTACTCTTGAATTCTACTCTGTTGATACATGTAAAAACCTTTCTTTTTGAGGTTAGAAGAGAGAATATTAATTCTAAGTCAGCAGTTCTCTTTTCAACCTGTTTTATTGGCAAAACTAATGACATATGAATCTGGATAATAATTATCTAGTCAATATGGAAGAGATTGAAACTAAAATGATCATGGACCAAAAAAAGTGTCTGTTATTTGCTGAATTGTACTTATTAAATGATTGAGTGCTTTAAAGATTTATTTTCCTGAAAAATTAGTAAACAATTAAACCCAAAGGAATGTTGGGATTTTATGGCAATCTGTGCAAAGAAATAGACTAATATGACATTCTTCATTTTTTTAGCTGGTAAAAATGACATATTGCTTTTCTTTCTCTTTATCTCTACAACAGATGCTTCTAGCAGCTGGGATTCCAAGATTAGTTTGTCCAAAATATGAAAGCATGTCATCCAACTAAAGTATTAAGTTGACCCAGTTTTTGTGGCTTCCAGTAATTATACTATTCTCTAGAACACTGTGATTTAACTTCAACATTACTACACTGATGGGTTCAGGGCTAAATCTGTCTACCCTCATTCAAAAATTGTTAAAAACAAAATAAACTTCTGATCATTTATATTCTGTTTCATTCCAGCAAAGAGCAGAAGTAAGAAAACTATTCTTATTACTTAGCCATATCCCAAACCCATTTTTTAATTGAACTAAATTTCTATATCAGGCAACTTTTCAGCATCCAAATTACCCAGTTAATTCCCTTCTTCATGTTGTAAATGTAAATCAAATTTTAAATTTTCAGTCCATGCTTAAACTAGGGAAACATTTGTTATGCCTTCTATGGTAAAATATGTTTATGTCACATGAGCACAGATGATCCACACTTATCTATAATACATTTTCAATAATGTTATAGATTATAGAAGCAGTAGCATAAATTTACAGTAATATTTATGTTGGACATAGTGTTAATAAATTCCATATATAACCTGAAAAAAAAATTGTGGTTCTCTGTAGCTCAGTATTCCCAAAGATTGCATTTTGGAATGAGATTTACATAAACCACTTTCTGGTATGTTCTTTACCACCATCTCACAGTCTATTTTGTACTACAACTTTCTCAAATGATGTCTGGATCAAATATGAATGCTTAAGCCTGACAAGAGTATTGATAGAGCTATTTATATTGCCATCATTAGTAACTGTAAGCATACATAGTTGCAAAATATTACTATTGAGGACAAAACACACTTATCCAGCAAAATACCCCCACAAGCAATCTGCAGTGATCTGTATTCTCAACTTCACTTGCCATCTTCTGTCTCCAACGTAGACCTTATCTCTAGGAAAAATAGTTCAGGCTGTGCATAATGCAGAGGTACCTATGCAAATTAATAATTCAAAAGATACTCTGTTCAGTTCTCTGGCTGGCTAGAATTATTCTATGTGAAACCACTAACCTGATCTTGATAAGAAGAAAATAAATCTCATTCTTCAGAGGTAATTAATTCTTATAGACAACTCGACCACTAATTTAACTTTCCTAAAGCAGTACCTTATAACTTAGTTACCTGAATGAATAAAATCCCCACTAAAGTATGGCCGTTTATTTCAAAATTTTATGTTATAGGTAGATGGATATAAAATATGCATTCAACTCCAAAACATTTTGTGTAATAAAGCATTATTCTTGCATCTCGTGATCACACAGCCTCATGAACACTGAATTATAATCATTTGTGTGTGTGTATATATATATATATATTTTTTTTCTTCATGTATTCATGGTCTTTATAAGCTCCTAGGGGGCAAAGTCAGCTTCATGTTCACTGTTGTACCCCACAGTTAGCAGACCATCTGCACAGAAAAGGTGCTCATTACTTATTTGTAGAATATATTAATGACTTTGAAATTTGCCCTCAAATTATTCTTGTTTACCTTCTTATTTTGGAATATGGAATATTCAACTTTAACATAACTTTGCACTGTGTCAGGTACCTTTTCCCTACTAGAATTCATGAATTCCTCTGGGGATGCTGTGTCTCTCTTGTAGTCAAAAGTACCCAGCTGTATCCTTCTCTCCTTAGTGTATATGTTTCCCAGTGTCGTAATCAACTCAAGAGGTGACTGTACAAGTCAGCTTCCAATATCTCCAAACATATAAAGCAGTAAAATTCAAATTAGATACATAACATCAGAGATGACCAAAGAACATGATGAAGAACATAAGAACATGATGAATTAAGACTTTCAGAAACTTCCGGAAACCCTGTGGTGGCAATTTTAATTTTATTTGATTATTCATGCACCAATTACAAAGGTCCTAGTTATACAGAAATAATTTTAGATGTTACTCAGCAAATATGAATTAGAAGTGACTATTTTCCCCTTGTCCCAGCTTTTTCGTTTTCATCCCTAAATCACACATAATAGGGTTGGTTGTCTGCTTTTGTTAATCTTATAATGAGAAGGGGGCATTCAAAGTATCCACTCACACAATCAGAAAGGGCAGGCAAAGACAGGGAGAATTGGGCTAGTTGTTACCTATGTGGCAGCTGAAATGTGTTCTATCATCTGTTTTCTTGATGGATGGGAAACATTCCTGAACTTCTCCAGTCCATTTCACCCAGGAGAAATGTGCTTTGAATACTTATCCAATATGAAAGTCCACAAAAGGTGATTAAGCAAAGTTCATGACTGTCCATTAAAATGCACAAATGTTCTATTAAAGAAAAGAAACCCCAAAAGAGATCTTTATGTGCATGCATATTCATGAAATCCTGACAATTTCTAGATTTTCCCACATGAAGTTAATACATTCACCTTCAGCTCCCTATTTTATAGCACCTAATACAGTGTTTTATACATACTCGTTCAATGTATTTTTCAGAGTTAATGTAGAAATAAATGAATAAATGGATTTGCTGAATCAGCAGTTCATCCTCCCACTCAAGCCAGTATTTTTAACAGAGATATTTTATTTTTATTAATGTAATGGCAATTTTCCTGTGTTTTTTTTATACTGGATACCATCATCTCCCTTAGATACTTTATTGACTCTTAAAATGCCTGATTCAACATCAGATATTTTTATTTTTCCTGTATATAATGAATATGCAAATTTGTATACACATACCTTAGAGATTTGTGATTACATTCAAATCAATCACTCTTAAACTTTAGTAATTTTTTTTTTTCCTGAGAGAGAGATGGGGAGGGGGGTAGAGGAAGAGAGAGAGAGAGAATCCCAAGCAGGCTTCATGCCCAGTCCCATATGGTGCTCAAACTCATGACCTTGAGAGCATGATCTGAGCCCAAATCAAGAGTCAGATGCTTAATCAACTGAGCCTCACAGGCAGCCCAAACTTTACTGTGTTCTAATGTAAATAGTTAGGCATTATTTTCTATGTACAAATTTTTGAATATCCATAATTTAATGAATAGTTAAAGAAATGAGGTATTTTTTAGGCAGACTAACTTGATATCAGGGAACATTCTGTTAAACAAAATCAATCCTGGAAATTGATTATATGCAACTCACCAACTGATAATGTCATATAATTCAACTAGTTGTGTAGCTAATGGTGTGCAGATAACATCCAATTATCAATTTAAAATTAAGAGCTTTAATCAGTGGATTTTTTGTTATTAAACAAATGCTTTATTTAATGTTTTCACCAAATTGAAAGCATTAGCATGATGTGACCTTTATTGTGGGGAACACAGCCAATCAGAGTATGAGCTTGGTTCTAACTTTAATTTGGAGATGTATGTCATAATACTTACTATAGTTGTATCCCTTTACTTGTAAGTCACAGGTTGTTTAGTCAATCAACAGATGTTAATTAAGTGTACAATAATGCTATCGGTTCTTGGGGGAGAGTAAATTAAGTAGAAAATATGGCTCCCGGCCTCAAAAGCCATATCATGTAATTCAAGTGAATGGCCAGCACTCATAAACTAAGAAGAGATATTGAAAGACATGGACTCTTTCCCAGAATGGAGGTGGTTGTGTGATACACATTAAACATGTTGAAAATATTCAGAGAGAAGTTATATGAAGGTTGGAGAAGATGAAAAAAATAATCCCTTCCTTCTTTCATTCCTTCTTCATTCACTCATTTATTCATTCTTTTATTTATCTATTACCTGATGACTCCTAGCACCTGAGAATAAAAGGATTAATAAATAATAGTCATTCCCCTCATAGAGTTTGCTAGAAAGAAAAAAAAAATGTTAAGCAGAGATAGAATAGAATGAACCATTCTTGGAGATGATGATACTTGAAAAGGTGAGAATCTGGATTGATGGAAGATGAGAGAAAGCATTCCAAGCATAAAAAGCAGTATGTGTCAGGATAGAAATATTAGTTCCTCCAAGGTTTCCTTCATATCTTTGATGTTCAGCACTGAGCAAGCTTGTAGCAGATGCCCAGAAAATATATGTTGAGCTAATTAACAGCATGTTTCTAGGACAGCAAGGAGACTGACCTGGGGAAGTTTTCGTTTTGAAGATTAACGAGAAATAAGAAGAGATATGTAGGTCGACACAACTGCAGAAGTGCCTCCAGGCTGAAGAATGAATACTTGCTGCAGTACAAAGCCTGCTTTTGATCAGAGGACTGATGATATGAGCATGGTGATTGATGAGGGTGAATGTACACTAGTGTGTAAACCTGGCTGTATGATAGCTGATAGGATGGGTCTGGCCAAGAGCCAGACCAGGACAATATGGGGAGGTCAATACTACAGAATAGTAGCTGACTATCAGAATCTCACTTATATGACTATGGACTGAATTTCACGGTGAGGTCAGTAGTGTGATGATCTGGAAACAAAGGTCAGGGATTTTTACATGACTAATTAGGTTAAGCTAAGTAGGAGAATCAATAGGAAGCAAAGGTTGGGTTATCTCGATTCTGATGGATATCACATGTCTGGCTATTCTTACAGGATATGATGTGTATGTTTATATGTGTATTTGTGCAGGTGTGTGTGTGTGTGTGTGTGTGTGTGTGTGTACTACCTACTGTGGGCCATACGTGTACCAGTTTGTGCCATAGAGTATTTTAAGTGCAACTCCTTTTTTACCCAACATTCTTAAAGTTAGGATTCAGAGAGAAGAGCTATCAAGCTCTTGAAAGAGTGAAGGTTTGCAGTGTTGAGGAAAGAAGCCAGTTGAGTACAAATTGCTCTCAGTTGACTCAAGGATAGACTGAAGTTTCTCTTTGAAGATGTGATTGGCCTCATTAATTCACTGGCTGGTTCTAATCAAAGTACTCAAAAATTGGTAATGACAAGTGAGAAATTATGTGTAGAAATATAGGCACAACAAAGCTACTTTGGACCCCATTTCAGTTCTGGGTTAGTCTTCACATTCTTGCTGATCAAAAATAGGTCCTAGAAAAACTGATCAGCTGCTAAGCATTGCTGATTTTTTAAATATATATATATATTTTTTTTTTAATTTTTTTTTCAACGTTTATTTACTTTTGGGACAGAGAGAGATAGAGCATGAACGGGGGAGGGGCAGGGAGAGAGGGAGACACAGAATCGGAAACAGGCTCCAGGCTCTGAGCCATCAGCCCAGAGCCCGACGCGGGGCTCGAACTCACGGACCGCGAGATCGTGACCTGGCTGACATTGGACGCTTTAACCGACTGTGCCACCCAGGCACCCCTAAATATATTTTTTAAAGTTTATTTATTTAGGGGTGCCTGGGTGGCTCAGTCAGTTAAGCGTCCGACTTTGGCTCAGGTCATGATCTCACGGTCCGTGAGTTCGAGCCCCACGTCAGGCTCTGTGCTGACAGCTCTGAGCCTGGAGCCTGTTTCAGATTCTGTGTCTCCCTCTCTCTGACCCTCCCCCATTCATGCTCTGTCTCTCTCTGTCTCAAAAATAAATAAACGTTAAAAAAATAAAAAAAAAATAAAGTTTATTTATTTATTTTTGAGACAGAGAGAGAGCATGTATGTGCACGTAAATGGGGGAACGGCAGAGAGAGGGAGAGAGAAAGAATGCCAAGCAGGCTTCACACTGTCAGCACAAGAGCCTGACATGGGGCTCAAACTCAGAACCATGAGATCATTACCTGAGCTGAAATCAAGAGTTGGATGCTTAACCAACTGAGCCACACAGGCGCCCTCTATTTTTATATTTTTAAGTTAACTGCTGATCCAAAGGGGTCAAGAATTCTTTGGATGCCACCAAGCTCATAAATGTGTGACATGCTGAACAAACACCATTTTGCTCACTTTGCCAGGTACAAAGTCTCACTAACTACTCACTAGTACATCCATTAAATTTGTGCACCTCTTGCCACTGGGCTTGGCCTCCATGTTAACTTAGGTCCTAAGCCAGAAATAAATAAGGACCAAAATCAGCGCCTGACTCAGAATGGATTAAATATTGCTACTAGTTCCCCTGACTTTGTGCCCTCATTGCTGAGAAATAGTTTATAGCCACTCACTTTGACGAAGTTCAATTGTCTTAAGGCTCCATTAAGGTCAAGGACACCAGTTAGCCTCCATTTAATAAAGGTTAGACTGTAACCCACCAATTTTCCATTACTTACTTCATTCAACAGGAGATATAGCAGAATAATGACTGCTATTTCTGGGTTGGGGAAAGGCCCAGCAATCTGTATTTATGTTTTGTTTTGCTCTTTCTAGGTTTATTCATGTGTTTATTTAAGTAGGCTCTATGCCCAACATGCAGCTTGAACTCACAACTCCAAGATGGAGCCACATGCTCTTCCATCTGAGCCAGCCAGGCATCCAGCAATCTGTTTTTCTGACAGGTTGTTGTTTTGCTTTTGGTTTGGTTTTGGTTCTGGTTCTGGTTCTGGTTTTGGTTCTGGTTCTGGTTCTGGTTTTGGTTTTGTTTTTGGTTTGAAACCCCCCAAGTAGCTGAGGAGTTAAAGTAGGATCTAGAGTAGTATCTGTCTCCTGAAAAGGGGAGGTATGGAAGCACCATGTACTATAGCCACATTTCTGTGCTTCCATTGTCTTCCCTTCACTAACCATCCTTTCCACTTCATGGAAGCAGTCTGAAAAAAAATTTTAGTAGGGAAGAAAGTGACTTTAGTAGGGAAGAAAGTGGAGTAGGTAGGCCCCAGCCACACCAGCAATCTAAGCAAAGTGAAGCTCCTACATGGACTGTCCTCATGAAAATTATCAGAATAAGAATGCATTTTGCTGATTATTTTCGTTCGTGTGAATGTTTTCACAGAGATACTCTGGAAAGTGTTTTTCTTTGGGGTGGGGGGTGGGAATCAGATATTCAAGGTTTCCCTTCAAGAATATTGCATCTCCATTTTTAGCATTCTAATTTCAAAATAGTGATTTTTCTGAGAATAATTAATAATTATCTCCTAGGAATTGAATTATATTTTCTCCCTATACCCCATTCCTTGTTTTATATCCCGGTCACATGAGTGGTTTGATGTTGACACTGTCTTCTATTCATGTTAGCCACTTATGTCCATTGACCCAAGCTTATTGACCCTTTAACCAAGTGATTGTTCCATCTTTGATTGTATATTCCTCTTTATTTCAACTTAAAGACACATGTGACCAGCCTGTCCTTTCCAGCATCATCTCTTAGTGATTTGCCTTTGGACTCATTTTCAAGTCTTAGATAAGTAATGCCTAGTCTTACTCATGTAAAGTGACAGACACCTCTGCCTGGTCCTTCCTGTGGTTCCCTTCTTGACCTTCCTATATCTAGCTTGTCCACAGAGTTTTAGTAATCTCACAAAAAATTCCTACTGTATACCACAGTTCTGTGGGAAATCATAGGGGAAGAATCAAGTCTTTGAAATCAAATAGAATTTCTAATTTAGTTATATACCATTTTAATGTTGCATGTTATCCAACATCTCTTTCCTAAAGTCTCCTCATCTCTAAAGATGAAGTCCATAATGTTGATCTAATGTGGTAGTTTGGAAGGTAAATTAGCTCATTTCATTATACCAGATGAAAATAAATAACAGCCTCAATCTGCCTCTGGGTTGGAGTCATCTCTCTTCTCCTCTCTTCTTTGCTCCTTTTCTCTCTTTCTGCCTTTCCTCCATGCCCTGTGCAATACAGTGAAGACACCACCCTCAAACAACTCTTGGACTAGTATTATAGACAGCAGTGTAAATCCATAACTTTAATCTACTTTGTAGATGCCATAAAGGAAAAAGAAGTGACTGTCAAAGCTCAGCATTCTCTCCCTACCAGCTGGGCAGCATCTCCTCTCCAAAAGATAAAGACCAGGATGAATCTACTTAGGGGCTGCTGCTGAGTGTGTCTTCAATAAAAAAAATTTTTTGATTATGTATGAATCATGCATTGGTCTTGCATAAGAAACTGCTCAATTTCTTACTCCCAGCTTGAGTGTCCTCTAAGTATTTCATGACTTCAATGTTGTTCTACTGTTTACCACCTAACCTTTTACTATATGGTTGTTGGTCTCCTTCAGTGAACATGCTTCACTCTGCACCTCATGCCAATAAAGATCTCTCTACTGGCTGTAAATATTACCTTTTCGGTGAATATAATCCTATAACCCAAGGTGAGTATAAAGGAAGAACATATAGTTTTAGTATGTAAAATTATCCTTTTATATATTCTTATATTCGGGCTCTTGGAGATGTAATCAAAAGAAGTTGGTTAACTCCTTATATTACTTTGTATAAGAAAGATAGCATGCAATCTTATTTTGATTTTTGATCAAAATATAAAGTTCTTCTCAACATTGACAACAGAAAGAGAGTTGAAATTTTTCTCATGTGCAAAGCTAATCTGGATAATTAAGAATAATCCTTTCCCTTTTTCCCCTTAATAACAGAGTTTATTCCCAGTGTTAGCCAAAGAGTTGTTTCATTTTTCAATTTAATAGCTTTAAAGATGCAGTCCTTGGCAGTGATTAAGACATATTCAGAATGAGTTCCATTAGGTTTGTTATTGCAGTCTGGAATGTAAGCTTCTCACCAAATCCCAAATAAGTGATGTCAGGACCTCAGCTTGCTTAGGTTTCCCTACATTTCATCCCGGAAAAGGTGAGCTTCTTTATATCTCCTGGGTCATAACTCAGGGATTACACCATCTCCTTTTCTCAGACAACAAGCAGGGATAAAGCATTTTATAGATGTGATTGGTGTCTTAGTTTCCCTTAGAGGGAAAGTGCTTTTAATTTTCGGTAGAATAAATATGCCCTGAGCAGAGATTTTATTCTGATTATTTATGATTAATAGCATATGTCACACTCAGGATTACAAAATGATGAAAAGCAAGCTTGATTCATTTAGGAAAGCCAGCAAAATAGGATGTCATTTTTCCAAATTATAATAATTTTCCAAGCACTTTCATAGAGACTATATTATTTGGCTCTCACTGCACCATGGTGAGGTAGGCAGGGCAAGAATTATTATTCTAAACTGTAGATGAACCAACTGTGGTTCCCCAGAAATGAGGCAGTTTTCCCTAGGTAGCATGTCACTTACAGGTGGACCTCAAACTTACCTTTTTAACTTTGAATGTTCTACTTTTCCCCACCACCTATAGTATGCATACCTGTAAACCCCCATATTTGTTTATTATGTTATTCAACTTAGTCTTTACAAGATAACCATCAAATAATCTAAACTCAACTGTAGTTCTTTTTTCCTAGATTTATCTTACCCCAAATTAGTTTATCTGTTTATAAACCAGCAAAATTAACTAGAAAAACTAACAAAAAAGTACTATAATTATATATTCACACCCATAAATAATGTTTAGCTAATTATCTGGACATCTTGTGATTCAATCAAGTTGACATTAAATTAACCATCACAGATGTGGAGTCAGTGACTCCATCTAAATGATGTGGCGAAAGGAGCAAGAAAGGAAGCTACAGGTGAGAGCCTACCATGATGACAACTATGTTTAAAATGTTTATTAAGAAATAACTTTTGGAGCCCCTGGGTGGCACAGTTGGTTAAGCTTCCCACTCTTGACCTCAGCTCAGATCATGATCTCATGGTATGTGATTTCAAGCCCCATATTGAGCTCTGTGCTTGATAGTCCAGAGCCTGCTTGAGATTCTCTTTCCCTTTCTCTCTCTGCCCCTCCCCTGCTTATGTGTTCTCTCTCTCTCTCTCTCTCTCTCTCTCTTTCTCTCAAAATAAATAAATAAGTAAACTTTAAATATAATTTTAAAAGAGAAAAAGAAAGAAATAACAATTTTTCTAAATCACAGAATTCAGTGTCATGAATTGCCCTAAACCAAAGCAGATGCTAATCAGAATTGGTAAGATTGGTGACAAGGAGGTCCCCTAGTGTTTGGGGCTGTTTCCAAGAAATAAATCAACCACAGTAACTTATTACATGGCTGTAGCATGTAGAAGTTCTCAGACCTAGTGTGGTTACAGGCACGTGAGGAGCTTGTCAAAATTTCAGTTTAGAGTGCCTTCTTCCCAGTAGTTCTGATCGACTTGGTGGGCACGAAGGATATGCATTTTAATTCTCTAGGTCATTCTGGTAGAGGTGATGTGAACACCACACTTTAGGAATTTCTATTATCTAGAGCTTTCAAATTCATACAGACAGAAAGTACAGTGACGGTTGCCAACGGCTGGGGGGAGAAGGGTGGGGAGTTCACTTTTTTTTTTTTTCAACGTTTATTTATTTTTGGGACAGAGAGAGAGACAGAGCATGAACGGGGGAGGGGCAGAGACAGAGGGAGACACAGAATCGGAAACAGGCTCCAGGCTCTGAGCCATCAGCCCAGAGCCTGATGCGGGGCTCAAACTCACGGAGCGCGAGATCGTGACCTGGCTGACGTTGGACGCTTTAACCGACTGCGACACCCAGGCGCCCTGGGAGTTCACTTTTAAAGGGTACAAAATTTCAGTTGGAAAGATGAAAAATTCTAGAGATGGAAAACAGTGACGGTTGTATAATGTGAATGTGCTTAATGCCAGTGAACTGTATACTTAAAAATGGTTAAATGGTAAACAATGTTATGTATATTATCACAATAAAGAGGAAAAACAAGAATTTTGAAGACAAATGATTATTATTTAACAATATTGTTGTGTTTTTTCTTTCTTACTAAGTGTTGATAAGGAATATAGGTATGTACAGTTTAAGATATCATGGGTTGTGCTCAGTTATGGATTAATATTGTATAGTAGTTCATCATTGCTTTATGACAGAGAAAAAATAATGAACTAAATAAAAATCTATGGCACTTAAGTGTTGCTTTATTAAGGGAAAACAGATTTCTTGTATATTCATAGTCTGGCCAAATTAATGGGAGTATTAGAACTCATCACTCCATCTGCATTCTAATGGTTGCTCCTCTCATGCTTCTCTAATGTGGATTCGTCAGATTTTGCCTCATCTTGTATTTGCAATAAACTTGTGTAGTGATGCTCATGCTCTTTTCAGGATAGGGTGTGGGCCAATGTGGGGAAGAGCCTGAACTGCATTATTGCCATGGTGGATAAACTGATTGAAAGAGATGGTGGCAGTGAAGGCGGTGGCGATGGCAACAAAGATGAAGAAGAGGACCCTTCTCTAGTGGACTCCGTCATAACTCATCCAAGGGGTAAGGAGTCATTTTTTTCCAATCACTGACTGAGTAAACAAAATGAGAAAGTCATGATAAAATGAGATAGAAAAAGAAGAGTCAATAGTGCCTTTGATGAAAGTGCTGATAGCAAGCTTTTCCACTGCTCTGACTTAGATGATAGAAGGCTATTTATCAAATTGCATCTCAGTTGTGTTTTCAGAACTGCTAGCAATGCTCATTTTTTTTTTTCTTTTGCTACGTAAAAACCTCCTTGAAAGAACAGTGTTTTCTTTTAAAGACTCTGACATAGTCTAATCTATTTTGACACATTCCTCCAAATTTTTATTAGGAAGCAAAACAAGCATCTGCTTTTAAAACTCCGAGAAACTTCTAGGGATATCAGGACACAGTATCTCATAATGGTTCCTGAAAAGAATGCAGTATGAAAAAATGCTTTTTGCCTTAAGTCTAGGTTTTCATGGATACATGTATACACACATGCTTACACATGCATACACGTCTAGGTGTATATATCTGTGTATACACACAGACACATACATAGATACTTTCAAAAGTATGACTTATTACAACTTTGACTAGCAAATATGATAATCAAAAATTTAATTATGGTTGTGTCCCTATACACGGGTTTTATATCAAAAAATTTTTTTGTTAACTTGATTAATTTTTACAAAAGTGCCAGGTTGCCCCAGCCCTTTTGGTATCTTAAGTATCTTAATCTTAAGACAGAATTGCCCTGCTGTCTTCCTCTGAAATCCACATTTCCTTTTTAAGAAAATGAGTCATTAGAAAATATGGATACTTATAAAATTAAATTTATGTTTTTCCCAATTTGTTTTCCTGATTTTTCATTACTCACATTTTCATCAGGAGTTTAATTATATGAAACATCAATCTTTCATCACTTGATTAACAGTAGAACCATTTCTAAATTATGTTGTAAACTGTGGCTTTCTAAAGTTTTCTTACTGTTGATGGTCTTCATCCTCAGTAGAAGATTCACACAAGGGAAAGTTTATACCAATGTTCTTTATGTTCATACCTACTTGTTTTAACTATATATGAGGATTTTATTTTTTAAATAATATCAGTTTTATTAGTTAATGGATCTAATATCAGTTAGATTCATGTCAGTTCCATAACTTTTACATGAATCAAAATGAAAGCATGTCATAACTTATGTCATAAAGACGTAGTATACTTCCATTTTCTTTAATTGAACATTTAGTGACTATCAATTGTAAGCCAGACACTATACCGCGCTCCAGAAAATGAGGTGAGAAGTATAATCAATTTTAGTGACTTGTTCTGTCCATTGATGGGTTTCAAGGCATAATATTTTTGTTATTTTTTTTAAATTTTTTTAATATTTTTTTATTTTTGAGAGAGACAGAGAACGTGATCCGGGGAAGAGTAGAGAGAGAGGGAGACACAGAATCTGAGGTAGGCTTCAGGCTCATCTGTCAGCACAGAGCCTGATGTGGGGCCCGAACTCACAAACCATGAGATCGTGACCTGAGTCAAAGTTGGATGCTTAACCAACTGAGCCACCCAGATGCCCCTAGGCATAATACTTTTTTTTAATAGAAATAAGATGCGGGATACTGAATTCTGCCACATGTGTTTTGATATTCCCTGAAACATCTCATTGATAAGAACGGAGTTCTAAATTATTTGAAATTATATATATATATATATATATATATATATATATATATATATATAATCCATATCTTGTATTTTATCAGAAGATTATATCTGTGTGATCAAAATTACATTTTCAGAAGTAAAGATATTTGGCAGATAAATATTTGGTAAGACTAGATGAATCACTTTCATTTGAATGTGAAGCATTCTTTGGGTATAATCTAACACCAGATAGAAGTTGCCCTCAATGTAGAACTCACAACTTGATTGACTCTGTGAAAGGTTAGAGTCAAATTACAACATAGTGCCCTCTAAATGATTTTATCTTTAACTTATTATCCATATTTATTTCATCCATACTTTTTTATGTTATAAACATTTTAGGAAATAAGATACTTTAAATGTGTAAAATAAAATATATACTTTAGTCTGATAATGATTTAATACAGTATCATCAAATAATTTCAAAGTTAAGGCTTTTGTTTACATTTAACATGTTACACAATTGCAAATAGAGTGCATGTTTTGCAGAGGATAGTGCTACATAAAAAAAGATGCTTAACATGTATAAATAGATGTCTTACAGATAAATCTGTGCTCAAGTTTACTTAAAATACTTATGGATGTACTGCATAGTTGGACTGTGATTGATTAGCCCAATCAATTATGTAATAATAATATACCTTTATTATATAATAATAATATATTAATAAAATACTTCTTGTTGTCATTATAGTCTTCCTGTTAAGGTAGGAAAAAAGCATTTTTAGTTTCTACCCTGGCTTTTGTCACATAAAGCGATGCAATAGAGAAATTAATGGTGGTTTTTTGAACTAATATAAAGCAAACAACTTGAAGTCATGCATTTACCTACACTACCCTCAAAATTATTTCATATACAGATATTTGAGATACACATTCACTAATTATATGTACCCCCAATTTATATGTAGTTTTAAATTTTGGTAGAAAAATAATAAATTAGAAAATTTGCAAAGAACAACAAATAGGATTATGTATAATTTTTATTTTATTTCAATCAGACATAAACATTTGGAACATAACCTATGTTTACACACACACACACACACACACACACAGTAAGCAAACTGGAGTACTCACTGTAAATACAGAGGCAATTCTTGATATCCTGCTTATTATTATATCATGAATATTTCTTGAGAAACATTTCTAAAAATGTGATTATGACACTAAACTAATTCATCAAAAGAGAAACCACTATTTTAGAAATTTAATCATTATTATATTAACACGTAAAGCATCTTTGAACATTTAAGTTTTCAACTAGATCTTCTATATTTCCCCCTAAGTTAGATTGCTGGAAGTGGGATTATTTTATAAGGAAGAGTTACCCCTTCTCTCCCATGTATTCATTTATACAATTCTGTTTATATCAGTGTGGACTCATGAATACTTATTTTATCATTTAGCTTATAATCTAATAATATTATAATATTTATTTCAGGCTCAAACTTGTCTGGAGTTAGCCGTTAGGAATTCTTTCAGGTTGGTTTCAGTAGCCTTCTGACATGTTCCTCTGTGCACAGACCAGTTCCTCCCTTGTTTTCTTTCATACTGACTCTCTTACTTTCCTTTACTCACTCCCCTACCCTCTGGCACCATGAGGTATTCTAGGTTCATTTGTATTTTCCCTGCCCTAGACTTAGGTTCAGCCATTTTTCAGGGAACTCTGGTTTCTTCTATTAGAAAATGGCATGTAGAAACCAAATGTGTGTGGGTAGGTATCTCTTTAGCAACAGAAACTCTCACCAACAGTATCTACAAGCACCCTTTTAACTACAGCCTTCCCTGATCTCATGCTACATTGGGTGAAAAACATCATATTGTAATTTGCAATTTATTATAACTGTATTTGCAACTTATTGTAATTTATCTAGTTATTAGTGATGTTTGACATCATATAGCTTAATTCTGTACTTCAAACTATTATTTTTTGTAGTAAAATCCATTTCTTCAACAGCCCCAGTTTTATCCCCAGCTCCTCACTGGGGTGGAAAAACCATTTCACTCTTTTCTTTTTATGATTAATAAATGAATTGATTCAGTAAATGATTGAGTCATCCAGAATTTACTGAAATGTGTGATGTCGTAAATACCGTTAGGCATTTGTTACCACATCATTTATTATTGTTCTGTTTTTTTTTCTTTCTATATTACATTCTGCATATATTTTTCATCAATTTCTGGAATTTTTCTTCTGTTCATATGTTTTTGACTATTGTGTTTTATATTCAGATATATTTTGAAATCTCATAGGGTAAGTTAACCCCATGACATATTTCCCTCTCTTCATCACCATCTTTTATTTTTACATTTTAGCTGTAACTCATGTTTGTTTTGCTGGTATGTGTATATGTATATATGTATATGTATACACATCATGATGTACATGATGTACATATATGTATATGTACATATACATCATGATATATATGTACATATACATATATACATATCATGTATACATATCATGATGTATATGTACATATACATATATACATATCATGTTTAAACAGATGGTCCTCTGATTTGTTGCTACCTTTTCCCATTTTTTAAATGTTTATAACCTGCAGATATTGTTTCAAGTTGTGCATTTTTCTTTTGCAGTGTATTTATTTAATAATGTTTTAAATCTGGAGGTTTAAAGGGTTTTGTTTATTTTAGATCCAGGATTTTACAATATATCTTACTTCATAAATTTCTTTTCAGAGCTAATATAAATAGTGTTGAGAGAAGCAAAACATTCTCTACTATTCTGAACATGAATAATGGAATACCTTTCCAAACCTACATGGCTTATATATATTCATAGCTTTTCTTAATGAACAAGATTTTTGTGTACTTCCCTACATTTTAACATGCTTATTTTTTAATTTTATTTATTTATTTTTAGAGAGACAGAGACAGCATGAGTGGGGAGGTGACAGAGAGAGAGGGAGAGAGAGAGAATCCCAAGCAAGCTCTCACTGTGGGGCTTGAACTCACAAAACTGTGAGATCATGACCTGAGGCAAAACCAAAAGTTGGATGCTTAACCGACTGAGCCAACCAGGCGCCCCAACTTAAACATACTGTAAGCATCTACAAGCATCCACTGTATGCATGGGACCACATGCCTTTAATTTTGTAACAACTTGAAGACTCACAGATAAAATCAGTGAATATTAGAATCTTGGATTTTAATGTGCCCTTAAAGATTATGTAATTAAACCTCCTAAATTGTGTTAAGAAGCTTACACATAGCATCTCTGCCAGTTTTCATGTAGCCTGTGGTACACATCTCCACTGATAGAAAACCATTTTTTATTTTCTAGAATGGCATACTCCAGATGTTGATCTAAATATGTTCCCTTTAATTTTACCCACCAGCCCAGGTCTAATTCTGTATAACAAACAACAAATCTACTTTCCTTTTTCCACATTATAGTCTAACTTACCTGAAAGCAACCCTCATGTCCTTTTTGAATTGCCACTCCTTGCTCATTTTTCAAAGGAATAGCATCCAACACAGAGTAACACAGGAGGACCACTTTCCTACTTTCAGATACTATTTTTCTATTAATGATATCTAAGTTCACATTAACTGTTTTGACAGCTGCATTTTACTAGTGCCTCCAATGATATCCAAAAACCTTGGTAAATTTGACATATCCTCCAGGCTTTCAAGATTCAAGTAGTTTTTAAGCACCACTCTGTGCTAGACATTATGAAATACTAGGGGCACAAGGAGATTAAGACACGGTCTATCTCAATTCTACTGAAGAGATGGATGTGCAAACCCATGACTGCAGGATGCTGCACTTTTGAATATACTCTAATAAAGACCTATTTCTCTCATCCATCATATCTGCTGTCCAACTCAGGTTTATTTTATTCACATTTCACAACTATTTTCTGTTCATTCACACAAGTAAAAGATAAAAATGATGGCAAGACAGAAATAAATACAGACCCTTGAGGCACATCACTAAATGTGTGTGTGTGTGTGTGTGTGTGTGTGCACTGAAGTACACTTATTAATCACTACTGTTTAGGGATGTGTGTTCAAGCAGCGATATATTCTCCCATTCATGTTGTTGCATGCCTGCATTTCTCTGTCTTCTACAAGGTTACCATGAAATGTCCTGTGAAAGGCCAAACACTCTATATCTCTGAAAACTTTTTTCTAATATGCCCAGCTGTAAGTCCTGTCAAAAAGGAGATGAAGTTCCTATGATGTGACTTTTCTCATCTAGCCCATGCTGGCTTCATGTCATCACTGCTTCCTCATACAAAGGAGGTAAACGTCCATGCAGATCACAGAATTAGTTTACTTACTACCGATTACAGTTTTACACTCACTGATACACATGTCCTTTCCTGCTTCCTAATTTTCTTTTAGCTTACAAGGTGCATTTCACGTTTCCTAGTGGGATCTGAGAATTCACTTTTTCTCCAGGCCTTTTACTTCATCTTTGCCTGCCTCCAGTTAACCCAATTGTTTGGTAACTACCAAGAATTTGCCAGTAATTTATCACTAATTATCAATGGCTTCCTAATGCCAAAGATTAGTCATCTGAAAAAATGTACCACAACCTCCAAAGAGGGACAAATCTAGGGTTTTAGCAAATCACTTTTTTTAGCAAACTTCTTTCATATGTGTGTGTGTGTGCGTGTGTATACTTAAATGCTTATTCATTTATTTTGAGAGAGAGAGAGAGAGAGTGTGTGTGTGTGTGTGTGTGTACGTGTCTGAAAGGGGGAAGGGCAGAGAGAATGGGAGACAGAGGTTCCAAAGTGAGTTCTGAGATGACAGCAGGGCTCATACCCATGAACCATGAGATCATGATCTGAGCTGAAGTAGGATGCTTAACCGAATGAGCCACCCAGGTGCCCCTCTTTCCTATATTTTATCTTTGGTTGGCCAGAGTAGTTGTCTGCCTAATAAATTTGAAATACTTAAGGATTAGAACCATTAATTAATTAACACAATTATGCATACAATAGTTCATGTCATTAAGTTTATGGAAGAGACACACTAAATTTGTGTTAGCTGGAAAATAAAGAAGATACTTTCATTAAATCAAAATATATGTGTTGAGCATCTACCCTGTGTCATGCTGTCATAACCCTGCTCTTACAGTATCTTGGGTGAGCAAATAGCATTTAAAAGAAGATACACAGAGGGGCACCTGGGTGGCTCAGTCAGTTAAGCATCTGATTTCAGCTCAGGTCATGATCTCACCATTCATGGGTTCAAATCCCATGTCAGGCTCTGTGCTGACAGCTCGGAGCCTGGAGCCTGCTTCGGACTCTGTGTCTCCCTCTCTCTCTGCCCCTCCCCTGCTCTCTCTCTCTCTCTCTCTCTCTCTCAAAAATAAAGAAAATAATTCAAAAAATTAAAAATGAATAAAAATAAAAGAAGATACACAGAGATTTTCCAAGGATAGAATATACAAGATAAAAGACTTAGAAGAGGAAATATGCATTTAAGAGTCATTACCAGGTAGATAGATGAAACTAAATAAAGTGTGAACACAAGGAAGAGAAAAATATTAAGGAAATCCATACTACAGAGGTGTGGGTCATAGAGATTGCCTTCACCTGAGGAATAGGAAGCGCAAGTGGGTAAAAATCACATGCAACTTGGGTACCAAACAAAGGTATCAAGAGAGAAAATAATCACATTACCTTGTTAACCTTCTTTCATTCATATTTATGTGACAAGCACTTGCTAAGCCTTTACATTCTTGCCTCCGCCTTACAATAAGCTTGTAGGGGAGGTTCTATTTTTATCCCCATTTTATAGATGAAGAACTTAAGCAATACTTAAAAGATCACAGAACTGGTAGGTATCTGAGCAAGGATACAAATCCAGGCAAAATGATTCCTGATTGAATTTGTCAAAAAGAATCTGAGTCCTCAGAATAACTGTTGGCAAGAAATCCTTAGATCTTAAGAGCAGTTCTGCATATGGACTTACTTTATGGTTAGATATCAGCCATATCAAATACTTGTTTGCTGAAATTTTTCCTGATCTTTCAAAGCCCTAAATTCCAAGACCCACAATTGCCACTTCATAATGCTTTGTCATTTTCTTCCACCTCATCTTACCTCATCCTTCATAATCTAGTCACACTGGACTCTTTTGAGACCTCACTTTGTACTTTTCACTGCTAGGCCTTCAAAGGTTTGCCCATATCTTTTCCATGATCTCAAACTTCACATCCTCTGAGGAACCTTCTCTGGTCCTTCAGGCCAGAGCTGGTTTTATGAGCATGGGATCATTGCAAGTGCACAGGGTCACCAACACAGCAGGGCCACCTGTTTTGGGTTTAATGCTCTGTAGTCACCATCTTGTCTTCTTAAAAATTTATCTTTGTGTTTTAAATAAAGTCCAATAGGGCAATGGAAGCCATGCCTGGAACTTTGAGATTTGATTCACCTACAGTTCTGCCTCCCATGTTCTCCAATGCCTGCCCAGGTCCCTAATCCTTCTCCTAACCCAGTGACCTCTTTCTGACCCCATTCTCACCTACCAAGGGGCCTGGGTGCAGGTGTGGAGATAGTTAGGGTCAGGATGGATGCCTTTGAGACTCTGCATACATGTGTCACCATGCCCAAGGGAGTATGACATAAGAGTAAGTAAAATCTCAACCATGACAGGTTGAGAAAGATACCACTGAGGAAGAAAGGAGAGAGGTTGTTTACTGTCTTTGAACAGGGGTCTCTCACATTTTAATTTTTTCATTGAATTCTGCAAATTATGCAGCCATACTTTCTTTTTTTTTTCAATATGAAATTTATTGCCAAATTGGTCTCCATACAACACCCAGCACTCATCCCAACAGTTGCCCTCCTCAATGCCTATCACCCACTTTCCCCTCCCTTCCACCCCCCCCCATCAACCCTCAGTTTGTTCTCAGTTTTTAAGAGTCTCTTATGTTTTGGCTCCCTCCCTCTCTAACCTCTTTTTTTTTCCTTCCCCTCCCCCATGGTCTTCTGGTAAGTTTCTCATGATCCGCATATGAGTGAAAACATATGGTATCTGTCTTTCTCTGCAGCCATACTTTCTACAAGGGTTTCAAGTACAAAGGCCCTCAGCTGTCGTATAGGGTAACATGAATGAGTCAAATGAATTGGATGGTTGAACACTGGGACAAACTAGGAAGTATATATCCTTCAAAAGAGGGCTACCACTCAGATCCAGCCAATCATTCCCACAAAGGAATCTGAACCTACAGGTGCCATATCTTCTGATTTTTCAAGTAAATCTGAATTTTTATATGAAACATTAAAATTCTTTAAAGGTCAATATTTGAGTTGGAAGAATTGTTAAAATATGAGGAAGGCCAAATAAAATACCTTTGAGGGCCAAATACGACTGGCCCATGGGCCACTATTTTGAAGCCTCTGAATCTCTGGTTTATTGAGATGCTGTTTTAAATGTCATCTCCTCTACTAGACTTGGTTCTGTGAGAAAATATGCCAAGTATTTGTGATTTGCTCTTGAATCTCCAGAACCTAACATAATTCTTGGAAACTCATAGAGGCCAACATTATGAAATAAAAGCCTGGTCACCTTGATCTATAACTGCTACCTGACAAGAAATGCTTAGGCAGGTAAATTTTATATTATTAAGTGAATATCATCAACATGTGTGCATGTTTATGCGTACATACATGAAAATCATCAGAACTTATACTCAACATTAGATAATTATTTCAGTGGATTTATAATATGAAACATGTATTTTATTTTGTAAAGTGCAAGGATACAAGCACAAAGCATCATTTTCATCAAAGGGCTTAAATATTAATATTCATGAATTTCATGAATTTCTACACATAAATGATTAGTATTACATTGGGAAAGAAGCATCAATGAATCAGGCTTTTAAAAACTCATAAGTTAACAGGTAAAAAAGGCTTTTAAAATACACTTACTAGCTAAAAAAAAACAATAAAAAATAAAATATACCACAGATATTTGTATTATAAAATTAGGATTTCAATAATAATTGTACATTATGAAATTTTCAAATATCCTATCAGAAAACTAATGTGCCCCTTAAAAATTGTGCAATGAATTACAATGTAACAAAACAACACTTGACTCAGCTCCAAGATTCTTGGCAAGTTCTCAATTTACTTATTTGGCTATAACCTTTGACAGATAACTTACATTCTTTGGACCTTACTTTGTGGGTAAAATAAAGGTCATCTGCCAAGTTTTGAAGGTCTCTGCCTGTTGTAATGTATGAGAATAAAGGTGCCACATTATTTAAAGTGATTTTTTTTCTTTCATTCATTCAACAGTACCTACTATGTGCCAGGCACTATTCTAGACAATGAAGATACAACAATAAACGAAACAGGCAAAACATCTGCCCTCCCATATGTTTGTACCAGAGAGACATTAAAACATAATAAATAAAGGTACTACACAAGATATTAATGGTGGCAAATGATGTGGAAAAATATGAAGCAAATAAGAGGGTTTTGGAATATTGTTAGAGGGCAGAATTTAAGTTTAAGGGGAGTGGCCAATGGCTTTATTGAGAAGTTGATATTAGAACAAAGACACAAGGAGAAAAAGATAGAGCCATGTGGACATCTGGGGGAAGGATATATTGGACACAGAAAACAACTACTACAAAAGACTTGAGACAGTAGTGGCCCTGCCATGATCAGAAAACAGCAAAAATGCCAGTTTGGTTTGAACAGAGAAAGAGGAGGGAAGAAAGTAGAAGATGAATTTATACAGGTAACTTAGAGAAAGGATCATGTAAGGCCTTTGGATTGACTTTGACTTTTACTCTGAGAAAAATAAGAGCAATCAGAGAGTTTTTGAGCCAGGGATTAACCTAATATGACACAGATTTTAACACCTAGGCTGTAATGTTGAGATTAGACTATAGATGGGAAAGATAGAACCAGGTATAGATAAGTTGGAAGGCTAATGTAATTATATAGGTGAGACATGTTAGTGGCTTGGATCAAGAAGAAGGTGGCAGTGGAGATGATGAAAAGTGGTTGGACTCTGTACTTATTTTGAAGGTAGTGTTGACAGGCTTTTCTGATGGTTTGGGTGAGAGAATGAAAGAAAAGGAGGAGTTAGGAATGATTCAACATTTTTAGCACAAGCAGCTGGAAAGATGGGGTGGTTCTGTACTGGTTGGGGAAGACTGGGTAGAACAGGGTTTGTGGTGAATAGGAGTTTGTTTGGAAAATGCCAGTTTACATGGACATATCAAGTATGCAGTTAGATATAAGAATCTGGGTTCAAGAGAGAGGTTCAGGTTAAAGATATAAATTTGTATAAAGAGTACATTTATCATGATGAGCACTGAGTGAATCACTATACGGTACACCCGAAACTAGTATAACACTATATGTTAACTATACTAGAAATAAAATTTTAAAACTTAATAAAAAAAGGTATAAATATGGTAATTGTCAACACATAAATGGTACTTTAAATCATGGAACTGAGGGGCGCCTGGGTGGCGCAGTCGGTTAAGCATCTGACTTCAGCCAGGTCACGATCTCGCAGTCCGTGAGTTCGAGCCCCGCGTCAGGCTCTGGGCTGATGGCTCAGAGCCTGGAGCCTGTTTCCGATTCTGTGTCTCCCTCTGTCTCTGCCCCTCCCCCGTTCATGCTCTGTCTCTCTCTGTCCCAAAAATAAATAAACGTTGAAAAAAAATTAAAAAAAAAAAATCATGGAACTGAAAAATGTCAACAAAGGGTTGAGTGTTCAGAGGAAAGGAAGCTAATGTGCAGATTACCCTGGGGATGTTCCCATGTGAATGGGTCAAAAAGAAGTGGATGAACCAGCAACAGAGTGGGATAAGGAATAGCCAGTAAGGTGGGAGGATACCAGGAGAGTATGATATCCTGAAATCCGGGGTGAGAAACTCCAGGAGGGAGTTTTCAGCATGCCTAATGCTGCCAAAGGTCAAGTGGAATGAGGACTAAGTGACTTTGGATTTATCAGCATAGAAGTCACTGGTGACAGTGATGACAATTCACTAGAGTGGATAAGGAGTAAATGCAAGTGGAGTGGTTAAAAGGAAGAGAAAGAAAAGGAACTGGAGACAGCATGTATAGACAACTTTTTGAGAAGTGTCATCATGAAAGGAAGAAGAGAAAGAGGGTGGAAGCTGTAGAAGGAAGTAGGGTCAAGACGGGGTTTTTTTTTAAAGATGGGAACACAACGACATGTGTATGTGCTGATGGGAATCTCTAGTAACAAGGGAAATATTGATGATGTAGGGGAAAGGGGAGAAAATTTCTTGAGTGATACTTTTAAGTAAGGGATAGGAGATGAGATCTGGTGTACAGATAGAGGAGCTGGTTGGTCTTAGCTGGGGAACAAACAGTTCATCCTCAGAAATAGGAGAGAAGGAAGAGCATAAGCAACAAATGTTAGTAGGCAGGCAGACAATGGGTCACATATAAAAATTACTTTATGATTGTATTAATTTTTTAAGATCATACCTAACATCTTGGGGTTTCTTAGTATGTGCTGGAAACTTAAAAATATTGCCTGTATTATTTAATTCTTGTAACATGCATAGGAAAAATTCTATATATTTAATAAATGAAAAAGTAGAAAGGTGAATTACTTGTCACTATCAAGCCCAGTCCAGTGGCAGAGCCTGGCTTCCGTCCCCAGTGGTCTCAGTTGAGAGCCTGCTCTCCTGACCACTATGCTTCACTGCTTCTATTCTTTCCAGGAAAAAGCATTAGTGATATTGAGAGATAACTTTTTGAAAATCAATCCTGTAGATATCTCTTAAAGCTTTACGATGGAATGGTACCTTAGGCAGAAATTAAGAATTACCGCATATTCAAAAATTGCACTTACTTAAAATTACTTAAATTTATCATAAATCTGGTGATGCTCACATCCAAAACAAAACTGAGATAGATAAAGACTCATATTTCCCATGTGGGAACCTTGGGGCATATGATTATTGAATGGAATGGCTTGTGAGTAGTATTGTTTACATTATGTTTGGTTACTTGCCTACTTTCTCTGCACTTATGAGTTAAATCTATTTACGTGAGGCTTTGTTACTTTGTAAAGGAATTTTTAAAAATGGTGCACTATATTCCAATGGCTTTGGAGTTTACTAGAAAGCTCCTACAGTACCTGGTTCACTTCAGGATAGAAATGCCTCTCCTTTTCCCTTCTCTGGATCATTCTTCAGTCAACTCAATATCTACTCCTTTTTTCTCAGTCTTAGATACTACACAAAATTTAAATTACAGGAGCTATCTGGTGCAGATGTATTGGTGACTTCAGGTTGCTCAGTAATCTATGACCTATACAGCTTATTCTGAAATGTTCAGCATATTTGTAGGCCAGAGTCCTGAGGTTACAGGTGTTTTTAAGGCCAAAAGGCAAAATAAGCCCAATGGATATGAGACTCCTCCAGGCTCATCACAACCCCCAATTCAAAACTTTTGTGCTACAACAAATACAGAGCTTGTTTGATTAATGGATTTAGGTCCTGGAAACTGTCTTAGAAGAATTTACTTAAGGCTTTCAACTCTGTGCTACAAAATGAGAAATTTAACCAGGATATCGGTTGATGCATTTCCTTCGCTATTTTTCTAAGAGCAAGATTGGAGAGTTTTATGACACTGTGTTCTCAGGCTGGCAGGATTTAAACAAACAAAGTTCCCTTGACACAAGAAAAGGTTGCCTTTGTTCTTCTAGCAGCTTGTTTCAAGTTGAGCAGTACACTCATTTCTAATACATCTGGAAGGTGCCAAGATCAGTCGCTTCCCTTGGATCATAGTTCAGTGGACACTATGATGATCACGTTTTAAGATTCGTGTCTGTCCTTTGTGTGAATCCCCCTGGGGCCGTTAGACTGCTCAGAAGACATAAACTGCTCTCTGTGCAACTTTTCCCCCAGGGATACCATAAACCCTGTTTCCATTTGCCCTGCCTGATACCCATTATTTCTAGATTTGGTCTTACTTCTTAGCTTTTGGCTCTCTGCTCACATACTCTGTACCTTCCTGTTTGCCTCTCCACCCCTACTTACCTCTCTTCTATCCCAGCTATGATGACTGCCCACTAAGCTTTTTATTGTTTTTCCCTTCCTCCCATGGCTTCAGGCTCAACATTTATTTCCACTATACTCTTGCCTTGTCCAAGTCTGTCAGTAATGTCAGCCTCTCGTCTCCTCCCTTCCAATCCCCGCATGGCAACTTCAATCAGTTTATGGCATCTGTCTATGGGACTTGACATCATCAAACCATTCACTTCTCCCAGAGTGTTCCTACAAAGCTTTGCTTTATGAGTGTTCCATTCAGCTTCCCTGAACTCCTTCCGTACAAGACTTCCTTCAAATGTTCAGCAAATAACACAACCATGAATGAATATGAATGATCTCACCAAAGATGAACTGCATTGCCTCTAAACTCTTAATTCTTCTAAACTTGTTTTGTCACGGTCCCAATTTTTATAGCACTTATCCAACTCCCTTATATGGTAGATATTACTTTGCACCTCTTACTTTTCCTTGTAGGGGTCATGAGTTATAAATATAAGTGTCACCCATAGGACCTCACATCCAAAAGTTTCTACCTGTCTAACAAATGACTGTGTTTCTCATGATGGCAGTGAAGAAAGGAGGGAAAGTGATAAAAGGAAGGCAGGTTAGCATTTGTTAAAGTGATATAAATACAGATTGATTTTTTGTTTCCTGGACCAAGAGATAGATGATAAAGATGGACAAGGGCTTAGGAAGGCTCAGGGCACATTCTGAGTGGCTGAGGAAGGCATTCTAGGCAACCAGGCCTTAGCGGGTGCTTTTCTTCTCCGGATTATTCAGCCCTTATCTGATTAGGCTATATCCTGGGGTATGTCCAGATATTTGGAGGCTTCATGTGGGCTGGTGTCCAGGATCTATTACCAACGTTGGCCCCATGTATTATACTCATACAAAGGAGTTTAGCTATAAAGTGTCTGGAGGGGAAGCCTTTGGTTGACCCCTCCAAGCTATGATGTTCCCATTGTAGCATTGTGCCTGAAAGAAGGCCTTCACTCAGAGGAGCACATAGGTAGCTATATCTGGGGTGAGGCAGGACACAGGTCCATCAAAAGCCATAAAGACTCTAAGCAGGGATCGTGAAATCTCCCACCCTCACCTCCAACTACAAACCCATTGTGGATCCTGTGCTCCCTGAGTTTGAGCATAGTATAAAAGCCCTGTTGGCTAGGAGTTTGGTCTCTGTTCTCACAACCTTGGGGATTTTATCACCCTCCTTAGAGGCTATTCTAATGCTTAGCTTCACAGTTCATCATCTTCTTAACTGAGGTGAATCCTAAAAGCTGGGATCATTTATTCTCTTATCTCTTTGCATAAAGTTTAATGGGCATGCAATCTTTTAGCTTTTCTTTTCCTCTATATCTGAAAAGTTGTGATAACAAAAATAACAATGGCAACAAGCTTGTGTGAAGTTAATTATTTTAAATGAGCAAAGAAAACCAAGTACCTGAGAAGAAAATGACTCAGAAATTGGAAAGAAAGCATTATGCTCTGCTACAGTTGGTAGCTATTTGGCTCTTTTATTTTCCTCCTGAGTAACATAAGAGCCATTGAGCTCAGAGGACGTGAACATCCTGTACAGGAAATAGATGGCGTATGGAGGAGGTGAGGGGGGCACCTCGCAGTCGTTCTTTGAATCCTTCACTGAGCGTCACTTGAATATGTTATAGAAGCAAGGAAAGGGCTGGAAAACAGGCTCTGCTTGGATGGCTTCCAGCACACTTCACAAAGCTCAGGAAAAGCTCGGCTAAGCCACATGCATTTTATGTTTTCCTGAGGAAAGACTCTGCTTGTTGGTCACAGGGTTAAGGAGTTTCAGCAAGTTTTTATAGAGACACTAAAACATTCTCTTTATATTTTCCTCTGTCACTGAAAGGAGCCCAGGGGATAGAATCGAGGATGTGGGCACTTAAGTGCCTGCTGAGCCGGTTAGCTCCCAGAGAGGAGTTGGTGCCGTGACTATAGAGTGGTGAGCCCCTAGCTTCCTAGCTTCATTGGGTGTATCCTGTGTGTGTGTGTGTGTGTGTGTGTGTGTGTGTGTGTGTGTGTGTGTATGTGTGTGTGTGTTGTGTTGTATAAAATCTTAGTTGAAATTTGAAGAAATTAAACTCAGAAAAGTGGATTGTGCATTTCAGGACTTCTGATTTTGACTAGATAGTGCAGAATGAACATCATCTTCATCTCTGACAGAACATGGCTTTCTCACGAGAACAAAGTGAGCACCACGCAAATTGTGAAGTAAGGAGAGGCAGGAAGGTGAGGGGAAGTGACAGTGATCTGAAGACGGTCAAGATCTGTAGCTTCTTCCTTTTCCCAAAAATATTTTCGAAGAGAAAACTAAAGCATTTCCTGTTCCTTTGTGAAAATGATTTGGAATGCTCATTGGAGCAAAAAGGCCATTTGTGAACTGACTCTAGCCTTTCTTTCGCCTATCATACACCATTGTGTTTATTTGAGAACCTGAGATTTACGGTGAGTGAATATTAACAGGGACCAAAACCTTTAGTCATTGCAATTTGCATTTGCCAGTGCAGTTTTTCCTTTATCTGGTGAACTTAAATTGTTTCTTTTCCAGAAAACAAAATAGAATTTTAGCTTTCTCATTCATGCTTTTCTATTGGAAGCTGGCTACTGTAATCTTTAAAACATGCTACCTTCCTCACAAACTTGCATTTTTCTTATTTATAATTAATGTTTTATTATACTGTCATTTTCTTTAAATTTTAGCTAAAAACGTATATATAATTATAGTAAATGGAGACTATTGTTAACATGCTCCTAGGTTTAGAATATCAGTGTATTTTTTTCCATGTTTTCAGTTTAATTCTATTAAGACTAGAAATCAGACTCCGTTTTGTTAGTATATGATTGCAATTTATGAGTAAGAATCAACTAGTTAAGTAAGTGTGAGGATAGGTTTAGAAGCGAGTAAGGAAATGATGAAGAAATTTGCAAAAAAAGATCTTCAAGAAAAACAGAGCTATATTTAAATTTTAGCTGTCACTTAATGTCTTTCAAGAGAAGTAAGTGTATACCCTTAAGTTAATTTTCCATTTTCTAATGAGGAAGAGCATATCACACCCTTGACCAAGTCATTGACCACTTGACACAGGATAGTATGATACAAGGTGCCTAAACCAATACGCACACTATGTATAAAGCAGTACAAATCAGGGGCTTGAATGGAATAGTGACACAGTAGTTCTGCTTCAGCCTAATAAGGCAGCGCCACCTACTGCACACAAGCTTTATTTTGTGTTTGAGATTCTTCAGTAGAAGCTGATCTCTAGGACTTAAGCACAAAACAAAATCATTTTGCCGCCTGTTATCTTTTAAGATGGAAATCTACATCGGTTTATTGAAATATTTGTCTTCCTAGTGTACATATGTATGTTATCAGTCTAAACATTCATATTGAGAATAATAAGAGGGCGGGAGAGAATGGGAGATAAAGAATGTAAATATAAAAAAAATAGGACTAAGGAGCATCCCTTTTTGATATCTACTGATGTATCTTTTATTCTGAAAATAAGTCTGATGCCCATTCACACGCCCTTTTACATGTAATAATGACATAAAAATCACTATTAGCCAATGCTTGTTTAAAATGAACCATTGTTCGTATTTCACCCAAGGCTGCCCACAGGTGAGTCCTTCATTAAATGATTACAGATTTAATAAGCCTTCATTGGATTTCCCTTCTCTAGTGTTGTTTTATTCCTATCATAACACTTAATTCTACAATATTTTCGAATAATAACTCATAATGTTCCTAATGTATTTTGCATTATAGCTTCACATAAGCATTTACATTAAGTATTAACAAGAGCACAGCTTTTTATTAAGTGGGGGTCACTAATTATTCTTTCAAGCATTTTAGTTTATTTCATCTAGTTTATTACAACACAACATAAAATAACTGACAGTAGATATGGTACAATGGTGATTACGATTCTTTTTATCATTCCCTGTAACTCTTCCAAGGTTTTAACTGGTTATTGACCACTTACATCATTCACGGTGAAGTTTACACTTTTTTGCTAAGAAGATCATAGCAATTCAGATCCTGATTTATAATGAATTTTTCAGCATATATACATTTCTATTAGATATCATTGTCATGCTACTATTAATTTATTTATATGTTAATGGAATGTCATGCAATCTGGAATGTATAGTATTTGACATTTATCAGGGCCTTGATTTCCAAATAAACTAAAATATAATATAACTCATTTCTATATCATGTGCCAATGTCATAATTATAGAATTGAAACATGTTTGCTATCTAGACATACAAAAAGCACAGTTCGTTTCAGTTTTGTATCCTGATTTGAAAAAAACCTATTTGAATTGTCAAAAACTTGATTTTTTCATTCTTGTCTATATCTTTAAAAACATTTGGCATATTTATTATAGCTATACTCATTCAATTAAAACGATTGAATTTTAGATTCTATGCTAGGCTCAGTGATTAAAATATAAGTTCCTTACTGTCAGTGAGCTCCCTTTCTTGTAGAGCAAACAGTGTGTGGATAATTCTAGAACATTAAAAACAAGGAACTGTGGGAATAAAAAAAAAAGGAATTAATCTGTACCCAAACTTCAGTAAATGGGGACAGGGGGGATCCATACTTCCTAGAAGACAAAAATCCTAAATTAAGTCTTCAGAGAAGATAAAGTATTTATCAGGGAGACAGGTAGAGGGAGTGTGTCCCAGGACTGGAGTTAGGATTTGCACACACGCTAAAATGAAAGAGCATGGCAGGTTTGGGAAAATTGGGAACATTGTTCAGTTCACCTGGGACTCACGACTGCGAGTGAGGATGTTCTGAGAGGTGAGACTGGACAAGTAGCAGAGATCAGATAATGCAGGGTCTTTTATGCTTTTGGACTTTATTCTGAATTCTTTAGTGTTTTTAAAATGTTTAAAGTAGGGCAGTGAGGGAGTGAGGGATGGGATGGAATTGAAACTGATTAGAAAGTCCCCTCCAGTGACACTATTGAAAAAGCGTTCAAATAGGATGTGATCAGAGGTAGAGGGAAGTGACTGATCCAGAGAAGATTGAGAAATGATGAAGGCAGAGGGCAAGGGGTAAGTGAATGTCTGGTGGGTTATTACAGTGGTAGAACTATTCAATGTCCCAACAAATGTGAAAACTATAGAAGAAGAAGTCCAGGAAAATTTGTTTCCAGCATAGCAAGAGTCTGATGGCCTCATCCACTAGGATCCAGGCAGTACAGACTGGAGGTGAGTAGGGTGGAGAGGAGTTATACTGTAAATATATTCAATACAGCCAGCAGAGAGATCCAACATGTGGCTGGTTATTGACTTCTGGATTTCAGAGGAGAGATTTGTATCAGAGCTCTTCTAATCATTGTGAATCCTTAATGATATGTGTAACTTGACTGTAGAATAATAAATTGGTTCTATTCTCCAAGACCTTCACTATCCTGCTGTTCTTATACCCCCTTCCTCCCCACAGAGGACTGGTATGAACAGTTGTATCCCCTCATCCTTACCCTGAAGGACTGCATGGGAGAAGTGGTGAACCGAGCCAAGCAGTCCTTGACGTTCGTGCTCCTTCAGGAACTTGCATACAGCTTGCCCCAGTGTTTGATGCTGACTCTGAGAAGGGACATCGTCTTCAGCCAAGCGGTAGATGCCTCTTTTTGTTGTGAGCACAGTGCAGTGCTGGGTGGCTAAATGTTATCCTTGGTGACAGAAGAGGTCTTCTTTTGGTAGTTTCATTTTTAATTTTTTTTTTTCAACGTTTATTTATTTTTGGGACAGAGAGAGACAGAGCATGAACAGGGGAGGGGCAGAGAGAGAGGGAGACACAGAATCGGAAACAGGCTCCAGGCTCTGAGCCATCAGCCCAGAGCCCGACGCGGGGCTCGAACTCACAGACCGCGAGATCGTGACCTGGCTGAAGTCGGACGCTTAACCGACTGCGCCACCCAGGCGCCCCGGTAGTTTCATTTTTAAAGAGATTCTTTACTTAAATTTTTGGTATGAGGTTTTCTTGTTCATAATAAACATGAACTGAATGGAAACAGCTTATGAGATCTTAAGTATTTATTTCTGCAAAAAGGTGGCCAAGTCTCTGAATTGTACATTGTTTCATGGCGCAGACAGTCCGTGAAGAACAGGTTGCCCATCCTGTCATGGTATTACTCCCTGGGGTCTCCACACAGTACAGGCTGGAAGGAAAGGGGCGGCTGCCTTCCACAGCAGGTGGCAGCTGGGGCTGGCAAAAGGGATCTGTTTGCAACCTCCCTTTTATTTATACAGCTCCCTAAGGAATCCCAGGACAAGTCTTCATAATGATCTTTTTGTTTGGTTTGCTTATAAAATAAGTTTGCAGGGAAGTAATGCTTAAAGGCAGGGTTTGGCAGGACCACTTTCTTTGCCTACCCCCAGCCCTATCTCATACTGGTCTCCATCACAGTATCTGTCCTGGGGGCCTTTCTTCTCCCTTCTGCCTCCACACCTACAACTGAGTTTTATAGACATGCATATGGAGAAAAGGAGACAGAAGCCTCTCTTTCTAAACATTCCAGGCAAAGGGAATATTTTAACCCAACTGTCCGTGTCTCCCACTATTTCATGGATGTTTCACATACTTGAAAATTTTTAATTAAATCTGTGATGCCTCAAAAATCTTAAATATTTTTCAATTAAAGTTTGCTGACCCAAATGTCTTCAATGACTTTTTTTTTAGCTTGCTGGATTGGTTTGTGGTTTTATCATCAAATTACATACAAGTTTGCATGACCCTGGCTTCCTGCAGCAGCTTCACACAGTGGGGTTGATAGTGCAATATGAAGGACTGCTAAGTACATATAGTGAGTATTGCTTTGGTACATGTTAAAATCGTATTCTTATTCATAAGGATAGTTGATCCATAGATTCTGCAGTAAAACTTAAAAATGAGAAATAAACATTTATGACATCAGGCATTACAGAAATAATGTAACTTTCTGTTCTGTGCATTCATTCACCTTGTAACTGTACTCTTATCCTCATTATGTTTTGAAAATGGAATTATAGATTATTTCATAGTGGAGTCCTGAACAACCATCTGGCTTTTTTAATGTAAAAGGCTCTTTGCCAACAGAGTTTCAATGACTGGATTTTTAAAGTCCCAACTCTCTAATGTCTAGACTGCACTATTCAATACATAGCCTGGTGTGGCTATTGAGCACTTGAAACGTGTCTAGTCCAAATCAATATGTACTAGACAGGCGGCACACCAGATTTCCAAGACTAGTAAAAACTAGTTTTATATTAATAATTAATAATTTTATATTGATTTATAACTAAATGATACATTGGGTATATTGGGTTAGAGTAAAATATATTATTAATATTAATTTCACCTTTGTAAATCTTACTCTTTTAAAAATGTGACCCCCAGGAAATTTAAAATTATATATGTGGCCTGCATTATATTTGAATTGGATAGTGTTGATCTGGACTCTAACTCAATTTCCTCCTTCTTAGGCTTTCTTTGTTAGTGTGCTGAGAAATAAAACTAGTGTGAGCCTGGGTCAGTAGTCTAAAATTCAAACATCTCTATTATTTCTAGAAAAATCAAATATCAAGTCTAAAATTCAAACATCTCTATTATTTCTAGAAAAATCAAATATCAGTCCTGCCAATGGAAAGAGATCTGCATGATCCTCTGTTTCATAAAGGAGTTAAAACTTCCCGATAGTCTTCCACCAAATGTACACATTCTTCTTTCCCTCAAAGGGTACTTGGACTGCTGGAGTCCACTGAAATGGTTTTTATTTCACTGGTGAAAGCCTTCAGCCTCTGAGGAAAAGTGTTTAGAATAAATTCACTGCACTCAGAAACTCATTCACTAAAATGCTAGAACAAATCCCAGCAGGGAGGTGTAATACCAAATGACATTTTCTTCAAATAGTATATTTGTAACAATGCTCCTTCTCCCTTGTGTAGGTGATGAAATCGGAATGCTAGAGGACATGGCTGTTGGCATTTCAGATTTGAAGAAAGTTGCATTTAAAATAATTGAAGCCAAGTCCAATGATGTCTTGCCAGTTATAACAGGAAGGCGGTAAGTGGTGCCTATTTCCTTGAGACCAAGCTTTGTTAGATATTTGTGTTAACTCCTGACAGAGGAGCCAAGGAGAATTAAGGTTTGGTTGGGAAACTTTTCTCTTGTTCTTTTTTCCTTTTTTGTGCAAAATAAGTTAGAGGATGTAAGAAGGGAAGATCTTGAAAAACTCTCAGAAGTCTCGTGAATGTTTATCAATTGTCCGGTAGTGAGGTGAGCCTTGTAGTGTTCCTCCAGGAAATATGAGGAATTCAAAAGAATAGCAGGCATCAGAAGAGCATTTTCTCTTTATTACTATCTATTCCAAAGCTCTACATGTTTTTACTTTTGCTGGAATCATTTGGTTAATAGCATCATAATTCCTAAAATGACTTTTTATTAAATTCTGTTAAAAGCAGCAACATTTTAGAAAGGATCTATTTCTGTGTCATGGGGCATATACCGCCATTTTTCTTAATTATTTTTGACAATTCACTCACAGACTCAAATTTCTGAGAATGGTTTTAAATAAATAGCTTTGAAGGTCAGTGTATGATGGGCAGAATATCAGAAATAGTTAAGAAAAATGATGATGTGTGGAATAGACCTCCAACAGAAGAATTATATCCTTTGGTAAATCATTTCAGTTGGGGTCCACCAGATTGTAACCATTTGGAAAGTAGCACTTTTAAATGCTGCATGAGGATATTTGAAATTTGAAACATTCTTAGATCACAAGGAAAAATATGAACATACTAAAGAGAAGGCCCTTTTCATACTGGAGAGAGATGGAGAAGAAAGTAGGTAGAAAAGTTCAAACTAAACTTGCTTTCTTGGGGCACCTGGGTGGCTCAGTCAGTTAAGCACCTGACTCTTGATCCGAGCTCAGGTCATGATCTCATGGTTCTTAAGTTCAAGCCCTGCATCGGGCTCTGCACTGATAGTGTGGAGCCTGCTTGAGATTCTGCCTCTCCTTCTCTCTTCCCCTGCCCACTTGTGTGTGCTCTCTATTTCTCTCTCAAAATAAGTAAACATAAAAAAAAATTAACTAACCTTGCTTTCTTGTCTATAGTCAATATATAATAGTTATTTTAAACTTTGTATGAAGGATGCTCAGAGATACGTGATTGAATGAAAGGTGACTATTTCTTATAAAGAAAAAATATCCTCATAGAGCTAAATATTTCATCTGTGAACTCATGCTTAATTTTCCATGCATTGGAATAAAGAATAAAATTGTTCATACACACACCTGGAAAACAGTACCACTCTATATTACTATGGAGATTATTATCAAAAGTGGGAAACTGATACTTCTATCACAATTAATATGGAAAGCTTACCAGGCCATTTGGTATTGGCAGAGTATATGCTTTTTCTGAGGGAATGTGCAGGCTGTGCCTAAATTCAAAAGTTACGAAACAGATGTCAGTGGAACTCTTAGAACAGCAAAGTGAGCAACTTGGCAAATCCTCTCTCCTAACAAGAGCACTGAAATTGGACAGAATTGTCTAAAACGATCATCTTGAGACTAAGGAAATAAATGTGCACACAAACTCAGAAGTACTTATTGATGAAAAACTAGTGGACATTGGTTAAGACCATTGGTGTCTGTTGGCTCTCTTGCCTGGAGTTGCTCCCATCCAAGCCAGCTGGGCAGCTGGGTCAGCACAGTTTTACTGCAGTGACACAATCCGAGAAGACCAGCGGTTTCACTACTAGAGGGGGCTGACTTTATTTGGACTGGAGAGCAGAAAAAAGCACACTCCTGAAAAGTTGTTGGAAGCAGTGGTGATACACATAACAATGTCATTCACAATAACGTCAAAAAATAATTACATCGGACCAAATTTAACAAAGTACTCTAAGAATTTTATACGGAACACACAAAATCGTGCTTAGAGAAATTAATAAGATCCAATAAACAGAAAAGACAGTCCGTGTTCCCAGATTAGGATACTCAGTATTGTTTCGATGGCAATTTTCCACAAATTGATCTATAGATTCAGTCCAATTGCTGTCTAAATCCCAGTAGTCTTTTGTGCAGAAATTGGCAAGCTAAACCTAAAATTTGTATGGAAATGCAAAGGAACCAAAATTCCAAAAACAATTTTGCAAAAGAAGGACAAAAGAAGACTTACACTTTCTGATTTCAAGACTTAATATGAAACCACAATAATCAAGACTTTGTGGTACTGGAATAAGTATACACATCTAGATCAATGGAACAGAATTTAGAGCCCAGATGTCAACTGTTCAATTGATTTTTGACAAAAGTGCCAAAGCCATTCAATGGAGAATGGAGAGTCTTTTCAAAAAATGTGCTGTGACAATTGGTTATCCATATGCAGAAAAAATAATTTAGAACCCAATTTACGTCACACACAAAAGTTATCTCATAATGGATCATAGGTCTAAATGTAGGAGCTAAAACTATTTGTAAAACTATTTGAGAAAATATTTCTAAGTTGGGTTCAGGAAAGAGTTCTTAGATAGGACCCCAAATTGTAGATTCATAAAATAAACAATTTGATAGATAGAATTTAATCAAAATTATAAACTTTTAAGGATCAAAAATATCACTAAGTAAATGAAAAGACAAGCCACAGATTGGGAGACAATATATACAAATCATATATCTGATAAAAGACTTGCATCCAGAATGTATAAAGATTCTTACAACTCAGTAATTATGAGAAAAAATCCTAATTTAAAAATGGGCAAACAGTTTGAATAGATTTTTTGCCAGGTAAGATATGTGAGTGGTTTATATGCATATGGAAGCATATTCAATATCATTAGTCATTAGGAGAATGCAAATTAAAGCCCCAAGTGGATACCGCTTCATCATAGTGGAAACCATCATAATCAAAAATCAGACAAGTGTTCACAAGGATGTGAGAAACCTGGAACCCTCATACATTGCTGGTGGGCGTATAAAGTTGTGCTGCCACTTTGGAAACAGTTTGGCAGTTTCTTAAAAAGTTGAACCTAAAATTACTATATGACTTTTAGGTATATACTAAAGAGAAAATGAAACCATATGTCCACACAACAGCTAATACATGAATGTTGATAACAGCATTATTCATAATAGTCCAAATCATGAAGTAATCCAAGTATCCGTCAACTTGTGAGTACATAGACAAAATGTGGTATATCTATACAATCGAATGCTATAAAAAGGAATAAAAAGGAATAATCTGCTGATACATGCTACGACATAATAACTTCAAAGTCATTATGCTAAATGAAAATGCTAGACACAAAAGACTATATATTACATAATTCTGTTTATATGAAATATGTAAAAAAGTAAAGTCTGCAGAGACAGGAAATAGATCAGTGGTTTCCTGGGGCTGACAGTGGGATTGGGGTTTGAATGCAAAGGGTCATTTGCATTCAAGGGAGGGATTCGTTTAAGGTGTTGGAAATGTTCTGAAACTGGATTATAGTCAGGACTGCACAACTCTACAAATTTGCTAAAACTCTGAATTCTGCACTTACAATGCATGAGTTTATGTCAGTTATATTTGATTCAAGCTGACAAAAAGTTATCATAAAATACTGTATAATGTTTCACCTTCAGTGCACCTTTGCACATGGACTCACTCATTAATACTTCTCGTATTCTGAAATAAATAAACATCAGCCCTCTGTTAGCCAGGCTATTGTAAAGGGCACTGAGAGCATTTTTAAAAAGAAAAATAGGTGCCCCTGGGTGGCTCAGTCGGTTAAGCGGCCGACTTCGGCTCAGGTCATGATCTCGCGGTCTGTGAGTTCGAGCCCCGCGTCGGGCTCTGTGCTGGCAGCTCGGAGCCTGGAGCGTGTTTCAGATTCTGTGTCTCCCTCTCTCTCTCTGACCCTCCCCCATTCATGCTCTGTCTCTCTCTGTCTCAAAAATAAATAAACATTAAAAAAAAATTTTTTTTAATTAAAAAAAAAAAGAAAAATAATGTGGCCATTCATCTGCAGCTAGTGCTAACATCCCTGCTTGCCAGATTGGGGGTATGTCCTGGTTCTCTGGTTTGAAGCTCAGGTAAGAAACAAGTCTCAGAGTCAATCATCCAGAGTATGTGTCAGTATTGTTCTATTTTAGAAAACTAAAAATATCCTCACAAAGAGACTCACTAGTTGTCCTGTGCTTCTTTTCCCAATACATGTATTGCGATCCCAGAACTATATATAGCTCCAGAAACACATGGATTTTCATAAACTCTGAACAAAACTCTCTATATTTTAATATTCAATTCACACTGCATCAGAAGATGTCAAGTTTAAAAATGTACAAGCAGCTATTCTTGTTGACCATATTCTGTGAATCCTAATTTAAATTTTCCACACCAAACAGTAGGGGTAATTTTTAATGGAAATTTCCAGTGAAAAACCACTCCTGTGATGTGCTAATGTTGCAAAACTGATCAGGAACCCCCAAAGGTTACATATTAAATAATGAAACAGTTACATTCCCATCAAGCCATCGCAAAGAGGGAGGTTCATCAATAATAATAATAATCAAGCCATGCTAAGTAATGCCTTAAGTGATTGGGCTTATTAGTTTCACTATATTGAAAAATCCATCATTAAATTACTTTCCTTATTCTTGAGACTGACTGGGTTTTAAAAATAATTAAATCAAGAAGATAAATATTGAGTCTCTTATGCACATGGCCCTGATGTACAAATGAACTAAACATTCTTCCTTTCCTAAAGGATCTCAAAGTAATGGAGAAAAATAAAAAAATGAAAATAACTCTTTATGCCAAGTAATTTAATAGTGAAGTGAATGAAATGATTGTTGAATGAATTAATAACAGAAAATAAGCAGATAGCAGCCAGAAACCTAAATCAGCTCTATGTTCCAACTGTTTTATTGTTTCTTTCCAATAAAACTGAATGAAATGAACAATGCTCCTTCTCTTTGCCCTCTGCTTTCTTTAGTGAACATTACGTGGTAGAGGTGAAGCTTCCAGCGAGAATGTTTGAGGCCCTGCCCCTGCAGATTAAAGAAGGGCAATTGCTTCATGTGTATCCAGTACTTTTTAATGTTGGAATCAATGAGCAACAAACTCTTGCTGAGAGGTAAGCTTCAAGTGTAAGATCAGTACTACACATGTTTTTTAATTGGTATGGGTATGCTGAGCAATTCCACACGCTTCTGTGCACAGAACACAGAACTCAGAAAGACTCATGGCAAACGTTCTCCCTTTTTATCACTACCAAGTTATTTGAGATAGGAAGGACAAATATTCATATTTAAGGATCCCTGGCCCACATCAAATATAAATGTGGCAAAGTAATGAGGAAAATATTGATGCCAATACCAAATTATTTACAGGGATTAACTTTCTTCATGTTTCCAAGTACAGTGTGTGTATCCAGTTTTAGAAGTTTTACGTTTGGGGGGTTGGGGGTGCGTGGGTGGCTCAGTCGATTGAGCATATGACTTCAACTCAGGTCATGATCTCACGGCTCGTGAGTTCGAGCCCCATGTGAGGTTCTGTGCTGACAGCTCAGAGCCTGGAGCCTGCTTCAGATTTTGTGTCTCCCTCTTTCTCTGCCTCTCCCACACTCGCACTCTTTCTCATTCTCCTTCAAAAATAAGCATTTAAAAAAAAGTTTTTGTGTTTGGGGTGCCTGGGTGTCTCCTTGGTTAGATGACCAAATCTTGATTTGGAATCAGGTCATGATCTCGCGGGTTTGTGTGATTGAGCCCTGTGTTGGGCTCCTGTGCTGACAATGCAGAGTCTGCTTGGGATTCTCTTTCTCTGTCTCTCTCTCTCTCTCTCTGCCCTTGTCCTCCTTGCATACTCTGTCTCTCCAAATAAATAAATAAATAAATAAATATTTTTAAAAAAAGAAGTTTTATGTTCATATGTATTTCAACAATGTAAACTCAGCTAATTTTGTCAAACTTTTCTGGACCTGAAACACAGTCTATTATTCCCTTTTGTTTTGTTTACTAAAATAGCTGTTATTGGGCAAGGTTAGCACATCTTTTCATAATAAATTGCTTAATCAAACAACAGATGACTATACATAGTGCCATGAGTTAGTGTCAAAAACACTTTTGTGAGAAAGCATAGGAATTACTTTTGCATATTACATGATTCACATGTAGAGATTATTGAAAATGTGGATACGAGTTAAAGTTCATAGAATACATTTTTAAAAGATTTTAGAGAAAGAAGTCACCATCTTGGCTATGAGGCCTGGCTGGAGAGGTTCCCCTACAGGCAGAACTTCTGAAGAATTTGATAGTCTTCCATATTTAAAATGTTTTCTTATCCATAATTCACTCTCCAAATGGCTCCTTCCCCCATAGGTATCAGTTTAAAAGTGCCTAGCATATTCTTGGCCATGACTTGATATGTAAGTGTTAAACCTTTCCAATGTCTTTTACTAAATTAAAAATGCCACTGCATTTATAGTACTCCTGAATTTTTCAATGATAATCAAGGTGCCAGTTTTTATCTATTATTTTCCAATGATTTTTCCTTCTCTCCCTCTTATCCAAAAGATATTTCCTGAACAACATAGGTTTTCATAATTCTCACTTGTCAGTTACAAAATTAGGTGGCAGCTTTGTATTTCATGTTTAATTTCAAACTGTACAGAAGCCATTAATCTCTTTTCTTATACTATGCATAAATCAGAATATATTTGTATTCACTGTGTTGTACAAGTTTTCTTTGATAATTGAGCACTTTTGCAAGTAAGTACCTGAAGTCAGATTATATTCCAGTCATTGGTATATATGTGCCTCACAGCAAGTTCAGTGGTTGAGATGAATGATATTTATGAATGTAAATTACACAATTTGGGTGGGAAAAACAAAACAGCACTCTAAATTAATTATCTCTTCTTTGGTACACTAAACTACAGAGTGTTTGCAGTTTGAATTAGTAAGTTAAGACCTGTGAATGTCATCTTGAGAGATGTGGAAGTCCCATGTACAGACTTTCAAGGAATAGTTAGCATTGTATTTTCAAGCCCTTTACATTCGGTTAATTTGCATCATTTATGTCACTGTGACTATCTCAGTTGTTAGTTACTTTATTTTAAAAAGCCCCTTACCTTCTTTGTGGCGCCCATGTGGCTCAGTTGGTTAAGCATCCAACTTTGGCTCAGGTCATGATCTCACAGTTCGTGAGTTCGAGCTCCACATCAGGCTGTGTGCTGACAGCTTACAGCCTGGACCCTGCTTTGGATTCTGTGTTTCCCTCTTTCTCTGTCCCTCCCCTACTTGTGCTCACTCTTGCTTGCTCTCTCTCTCCCTCTCTCTCAAAAATAAATAACATCAAAAAATAAAATGTCCCTTCCCTTTCTTCTCTCTTATCGATCTTGCATATTTTATGTGTGTGCGCACACACGTGCACCACGCACACATACACTTTTTTCATATCTGGAAGCTGTAAAAACACATAAGACTTGAAAAGGAGACAAATGACAAAGTATAGAAAAACTTGAAGAGAAGAGGGAAGGCTGACACTTAGACATCAACCAATTACTGATTTAAGTAAATCACTCTGTCTCTGTTCTCTGAGTCTTATTTCTCTGATTCTGAATTTTGAGCTTTACCAGGCAACATCTACAAGTTAGGTATGCTATGTAATCCAGGTTCAATACTTTACGAACTATTTACCCATTGCCAACTTGTATGTTATGTGTATCCCTTCTTAATTAAATAAGTACTAATTACTCTGGCCTACACAACAAAATCCTTCAGACTGGGCAGCTTACACAACAGAAATGTATATCTCATTTGTATATCAAAGGTATATCTCAAATGTATAGCCTCATTCCAGAGGCTGAGAATTCCAAGATCAAGGTTCTAGCCAACTTGGCTTCTGGTGAGAAGTCTCTCTAACTTTCTCTCTGTGTGCTCCCTTGATCTCTTTTGTGTGCACAGAGAGAGACGGTGAGCTCACAGGTGTCTCTCTTTGCAAGGACACACCAATCCTATTAGATTAGGGCCCCCACCTCATTTGACTTTAATTACTTCTTTAGAATCTCCATTTCCAAACACAGCTACTGGGGTTTAGGGGCTTCAAAATATGATTTTGGGGGGGAACACACAAACATTAAGTCCATAACAATAGTATTTCTCCAGAAAGGATGATATTTTTTTAATACCAGTTGATTATAATGTATGAAAAAGTTAGAAGAGTGTATTTCAGTGTTTAAGAGAAGCTCTCCTATAGATTTTCCTTCATCTATATTCTTATTCTCCAACTTTAACTCAGCATAGATATTGAGCATTGACCTTGTACCAGGCACTACTCTGCCAAGCTAAGGGACAGAGGGAGCATGCAATGTGACAAGAAAAATGGATATGATCCCTGTCTGAAAAGAACTTACCATCCAGTAAGGAAGCCAGGTCAACAAGTAATACATTACAGTTTGACTCATGCAATAAGCAAAGATGTGGAAGGGGCAGGAATAGTGGAGGAAAGAAAGTGATTCACAGATGGGAGGGGAATACATGAGGAAGGTTTCATGGAATACATGAGCCTAAAGCCTGAAGGATGAATTGATCAAACAGACAAGGAAGATAAAAAAATTCTAGTTAGAGGGAGAATAACATGTGGAGAGTTCCAAAGGTATCAAAATGCTGCCGATGAGGGAGAAGAGTGTAACTACCTTTCTATGAGGGTTTTTGGAAGGTTTGGTGGAGAAGTTAGATGCTAAACTAAGGGGGTTGGACTTTGTCCTTATAGGGAGAGAAGAGGCAGTGAAGTTTAGTGAGCTGATATGAAGAACAGGTATTAGACTCACTTCTCCAACGTTGTGTTTATTGCACATGCAGCTCTGGGCATATAGTCAAAGTTAAACAAATATCTGTCGAATGAATGAATGATCTGACCGTGATGTAAAGGAGAGACTGGAAGGGAAGGAGATTGAAGACATAGCATTGGGGTATTTGGGAAGCTGTATACCCAATCTAGAGTGGATGTAGTTAAATGTCTACTATACAATTACAGTGTTAAGGAAAAAGAAGGAAAGACTGCCAGAGATGTGAAAAGATCAATGAATAGTGGATGGGGTGGAGAAAAGAGAGGAAATCCAGAAGAGTGCCTAGATTTTAACATGAGTTAATGGCAGAATACTGGGGATATGTTTAATTCTAAACAAAAGGAGGAGGTGGTTTTAGTCTGGCATCTATTTAAAAATAAAAGGTTAAAAAATGTTACTTTCAGGAGCATCTTTATAACCCATAACTGTTTTCTTTGTTCTATTTTTAGGTTTGGAGATGTCTCCTTGCAGGAAAGTATTAATCAGGAAAATTTTGAACTTCTAAAAGAATATTACACAATATTTATGGAAAAGATGCCTCCTGATTGTAAGTATACCAGCTTTAGAAAGCAACAATAATAATTTCTTGATTATAAATTTTCAGGACAGGTCAAACAAAGAGGTCAATGGGGGAAAGACACATGGGGTAAGGATGGGAGAGCAACTTTGAGATTATCTGAATCAAAAAGACTGATTGCCAAGGTGGCATGACTGTCACCTGCCTCACTGCCTTGATTGCACTCTTGATGTCCTGCTGCTCATGCTAGGACATTAATTTTAGTGCCACCGGAAGATACCAAAAATCTAAAATAAGGAACTTATAGTTAAGAATCTCAATTGAGTCTACTAAAAAGTTTGTATAATTCTTAACCATGTAAAAGGGTTTAATGAATAATTAACTTTTTGATTTATAATCTATATCAGATATATCACACATATACAAGGAGAAAATCAGATAGGATACAAGTTATACCAGTAACAAAAAGTGATATGAACTAAGGAACTAATTTATTGAATAGGATTATTGCAATTTTTATGTGAAACTGTTAAGCATCCAAGCCTATAGAAATGTATCTTACACTTCAGCATGTTTTTTATTATTCAATTCTGCAGTTCTTTTCCCCACAAAAGTAAGCACACAACATTTGAGCAATTCAAAGCCAGAGAATCAAAAATGTAGTTGGAGTTCATCAATAAGTGATATAAATGTGTGGTAATATTGAGATATTTACAATGATAAGAAACTAGGTTTTAATAAAGTAGAAAATGTTTTAGTATTTTTAACCAAAAGCTATAATGAAAGTCTATTATCAAATCACTGGCAATTTTTTCACTGCTCTGTATTCTGATACTTTGTCTAAAATACCGTTGGTGGCAGAGTGTTTAGGACTTTTCATAACCCAGTGAATCTTGCATCAAAATATTACAATGGCATATGCAAGTTCAAGTGTGGATAGTTAAAAATTTCACCTGCAGTTTTTATATTATTTTATTTCACATAAAATATTATTTTTATACCAAAATGAAATTAAATGCAGGGAAACTTTTTGGCAGCCAGCATTCTTGTGAATTCTAAATTTAATTACTTAAAGTTAATAATATAAACAAAACTATTTTGCATTAGTAATTAATGAAAAATGGCTTATTTCAACTTGGATGTGGGTAGATAATTTTTATACAAGTTATCTAAATTTGGAATTCTCAGAATTCTTTTTTTTAAATGTTTGTTTATTTATTTTGAGAGAGCACAAGTGAGGGACAGGGAGAGAGAAAGAAAGAGAGGGAATCCCAGGCAGGCTCCACACTGTCAGCATAGAGCCTGACTTGGGATTTGATCCCAGAACCGTGAGATCATGACCTGAGTTGAAATCAAGAGTCAGAAGGTTAACCTACTGAACTACCCAAGCACCCCTGGAATTCCCAGAATTCTTATAACTTATTTTCTATTTCTATCAGTTCTTTCAAAGTGTGATCACAGGACCAGCAGAATCAACATCACCTAGGAACCTGTTGGCAATGCAAATTCCCAAGTCTCTCTACAGAACTATTGAGTTTTCCCTATAATCTGTGTTTTAATAAACATTTTAGGTTATTTTTAATTGATACTAATATTTGTGAACCAATGATATGTCCTCATTACTTAAAATATATTTAAAAGTAGGTTGTTGGCAAAATCTATAAGGGGCTTCAATACTATACATAAAATAATTATGTCACCTTAAAAATATGTATAAGTCATTGTTGAAATATGTACAAGTCATGAGTAAATTATTGTCTGAGACACAAAATTCAAAAAAAAAAAATCCCTACATTCAAGTCATTTAAACTCTTCATGGGAACAGAAGTTTAAAAAGTTTGAAAACATAAGACCTCATGTACTATACTAAATAAATATAACTAAGTATATTTGAAACTTGTAAATATATTTCTTCCTTGAAAACATGGTGGACTTTTGCATCAAACCAATTCTATTTCATTAGCTAGGCAGTTGTCTTAACATAGTGAATGTTTCCTGATATTTTGTTTTCTATTATGTCAACATACTTTTGAGACAACCTGTCACAGATTTGGCACAGAATTTTGTGATATGACTTTGGTTGTTTTCCATAACAAAAGTCCAAATCTGATCTATGCACTATACTGACATATGTAGGGTTGTTCCTTATGCAGAAAAGTTGTAACTCAAAGCATCATTTGAGTTATACTCCATTCAAGAAAGAAACTATAAAGCTTTATTAACAGTGTAAATAGAGGTTAGGCTGTTTGTAAGGAGGAAAAGAATTACCATGCTGAATCGTACCCATAATCCATATAATCTATTATTTTTCTTTCACAGTAAAATTAAGGATAATTTCTGTCAGTGTTAAAAGGATGAGTTAATCCTCTAAACCATTACTTTCACTTACTAATCCATTTTGGATGTGCTATCCATTCATTAACCCCGTTTATTTTATGATTTATGAATTAAATGGTTGAATTCTACATTATTCTACATGTTTTAAAAAAAATTCCCTTTCTTCCAAAGGAATTTTTTTTTTACCTTAAGGGATGTCTTTTGTGATATTGGGATTGAATGAATAAATCTATTTCAACAGATGTGAGAAATACACATATATGATAGGAGACTATCCATTAAGTACAAGAAAAGAAGGATTAAAGAACCCATAAAAAATGGAGAAATTGTTCAGGATTGAGGGGCATCAAGCATCACTGTAGTTAAATGAGAAGGATTTTATGCAGGATAAGGTAAACAAGAATAACAAATGTGTTGATGAAGAAAAAAGAGGGATTAAGAGAAGCTGTTGGATTTGGTAGTTATGAGCATTGATGACATTGCATGGAGCCATTTACATAAAAACATGGAGTGGAACCACATCTAAGGCATTTAAGAGAACTTGTGTTGTACAAGTAGACAACCAGAGCAAAAGCTACCCTCCTAGGAAGGTCTATAGTGACTACAAAGAATGAAAAAATAAGCTGAAAGCAACAGAATCAAGGAAGAGGGGTTTTCTCCTTTATTTCTCTTTAGTTTCATTTTCCAAGAGAGATGAAAATTGTAAAGACATGTGGAAAGTATAGGACAGTTGCAAGGGGCTAAGGATCGGCTCTGGACACTGCATAGAGGCTCTACAAAAGGTTGCAACGGTCAAACCCCTAGAACTAGCCAGAAAGCCCTTGAGGGACCCAGAGAGAGCAGAAGATTATGCCTCCCATACGATACAGAGATAGAACATTACTCAGGAGGAAAAAAGTAGTATTCTGGGTTTTAGAAAAAGAAATCTGCCATGCCTGGCTACAGCCCATATAACACCTGAAGAAATTCAATAAAAGGTCACCCGTGACTGTTTAAGATTGGTGCCCTGAGTATTGAAGGTTTGGAAGGAGGCCAAAGTGTAGTTTAGGTCTGCTGGTCCACCACTCTCTGTTAGGTCTCCAGGCTCCTTTGGTAGTTTCAGAGGGAAAAGGCTTGAAAAGAGATTTTGTTCACAAGCACTTTACTAACTGTAAAAATCAGATCAGTCATGGTTTTCCCTGATATGCTTTCAAATTCTTTTAACATAATTATGAAAATGTAATTCTTTAACTATAACGTTTAAAATCTGTGCATGAGTGTCAAGCACTCTGAGGTTTACTTTTGCTGAGCTAAGATTTAGTTAACAGGCTGCAATTTATTTAGCCCAAAATATTTTCGTGTGCTTTGAACTTACATTTTCAGTTAACATTTTACATTTTTTAGTATTTTGATTTATCTTATCTCTCCTTTAAAAAATAAATCAGTTGGGGCGCCTGGGTGGCGCAGTCGGTTGAGCGTCCGACTTCAGCCAGGTCACGATCTCGTGGTCCATGAGTTCGAGCCCCGCATCAGGCTCTGGGCTGATGGCTCAGAGCCTGGAGCCTGTTTCCGATTCTGTGTCTCCCTCTCTCTCTGCCCCTCCCCCGTTCATGCTCTGTCTCTCTCTGTCCCAAAAATAAATAAACATTGAAAAAAAATTTTTTTTAATAAATCAGTGGGTGGGGTGCCTGGGTGGCTCCGTGGGTTAAGCCTCCAACTCTTGATTTCAGCTCAGGTCTCATGGTTCATGAGTTTGAGACCTACATCAGGCTCTGTGCGCTGAAGCCTGTTTGGGATTCTCTCTCTCTGCTCCTCCCACACTTTCTCTCTCTCCCTCACTCTCTCAAAAACAAATAAATAAACTTTAAAAAGTGGGGGGCACCTGGGTGGCTCAGTCAGATAAGCATCTAGCTTCTGCTCAGGTCATGATCTCACGGTTCATGAGTTCAAGACCCACATAGGTTTTGCTGCTGTCAGCACAGAGCCTGCTTCAGATCCTCTGTCTCCCCCTCTCTCTCTCTGCCCCTCTCCCATTCTCTCTCTCTCTTAAAAATAAATAAATATTAAAAAATAAAATAAAAAATAGATCAATGGAGCAAAACTGGGTCAGTTAAGAATAAAATCAGAAAGAAAATTATAATGTTAAAACTCAAAATAATGTGAAATATATAAAAAGTAACAGGACTCCATTAGGATAAGAAAACCTACACATGAAAGGATTTCCCAGAAGCAGATGAAAAAGAAAGCTTAACTGTGAATAAAATGTTGAGTATCTAAAATCTACTTTTGTTAGGCCAGAAAATGGATCACGTGACTCTTCATATCTAATAACTTGTCTTTTGAAAACATTGTCATACAGCCATTGAAAGTTCAGCAAGGTTTTTCAAAGATAAGATAGAACTCTCTAGTAAATCAAGATACTTTTTCTAGAACAAATATATGGTAATAGTTCCCTGAGTAAAAGTATTGGATTCTGTTTCTCTAAGAAATGGAAAACAAACAAAACAAAACAGAGCTACCAAGGTATCGTTCATAATTGTACTTTATGTAATATAAACTTACAAATGGATATATCAGACTATTGCTAAGAAACAGACAACTAGTTACAGCATTTATAACACATACTATGCTCTGGAAGAAATCAGTCCTAGGTCTTGCCAAGATTTTGTAGCTGATCACACTGTTGGACTTTCCACATGGTTCAATGCCATAGAATGTGGGAGAACAGTGGCTGGCACACATACTAACACATACCTTGTGTTACAAATGGATAAAATCACTGAGGAGCAGCAGATACATCAGTTCTTGGAATATCATGCATATATCAGAGAGAAAAATTGCACCGCATTTGCTCTGTGTATTAATGAAAATTAAGGCTACTTAAATGGCTATTTCCTTCAGTCAGTAATTCTAGTATGAGCTGTGGTCGCAGTCCAGAAAGTGTGTGATAGAATCAATAGTGACAGCATCAACTATGTGTGCCTCAGAGATGGGCAATGCTCCATAAACAAAATAAGGTACATTTAAATATCACCTTTATCTAAGTAAATATCTACTTACTGTTTGTATACTTAAAATTGGAGCCCACGTGTGTTTACACTTGTAACATGGCTCACCGCTTTCACAAGTCTAAACATGCTGCCTTTACTCTCTCAGAACAAGCTATAGTGGGGGTTTCTGACCCTGCTTTTCAGAGCCCTCTACCCTCGGACTAGCACCCATGCTGATCCTGGCTAACCAGACCTCAGCAGGCTCTGGAAATAACCTGAACTTATAAAATAAGAAATGAAATCAGGCAGATATCTTAAAAGACATTAACAAACACACACAGACATGCAGTTGCACACACACACAAATACACACACTCACACTCATGTACACACCCCATTAAATGTCTTCCGACAATCTGAGTTTTTCCCTTTAGCAAAGGGACTTTCTGATACAGGTTAAATATTTCCCAAGTTTTAAAGTAAATTTCTAAATGATTGACTTTTTCTCCACATATAATAATTCTAGATCTCCTCTGAATGATTTACATTAATATATATATTATATTTATATATATGATATGATTATATATATTGTATGTGTATGATATATACTTGTTCTGAACATTAGGATGACCCTTCAACGTTACAAAACCGTGACATCAAAGAAAGGCTTGTGTTTTATTCTGTCAACTAAGGTTCAGCCATGGGTGACAAAAAATACCATTAAGACCCTTCCCCCATTACCTTTCTCCCTCCTCCCAATATATCTTTTATATTTTTACTGTCTATAAACTTTAAGTATGAGGTCAGGAAATGCAAGTAAGGATTGGCCTGCACACAGGGTCAGATAGACACAGGGTCATGTCTGAATTTGACATGTTATGCTAGCCTAGGCTGTGGTTTGCTAAAATAAAAAATATACATATATTACTAAATCCTTAGTAACCATATCAGTCCAAGCGCAGTCAGGAAAACACATTTGAGGAATTTGCTGTGGAGCATTGGTGATAGACATGAAAGAAATGGGAGAAATTAAGCAGGGATCGACTTAGCCACACTGAGTTTAGCAATATCAAGAAGCTGATGCTAGGCCAGGTGCTGAAAGGACCTAGGTCAGATGTAGTGTCACCAGAGCACAAAATCTAGGGCCATGCTGCTGAATCTTGGTTCTTGATGGGGACTGTCCAGAAGAAGCTGGGACCACAGACAGAAGAGTTGCCCCCTGGGAACTGGAGCCATGTGGAAGCCACGGTCATATCCACAAGCAGAGAGATCAGAAAACAAATACACTGGTTTCTGTCTCCCTGGTTCCTTTAACCTCGCTCTTAATCCTCATTGTCCAAATTTAACTGTGAGTCAGCAGGCAGCAAGGTCTGGGGAACAAGGATTCCTGTGATATAGAGCAGAAGGGAAAAAAGTATAGATAGATATGAGAGCAAATCAGCAATTGACCAGCCCAGTCTATCCCTCAGTCATTCGGCATCTCTTCTTACCTTTTACCCATGCAAGAATAATTTCAAACGATCCATATCTGGATGTGGGGTCAGCAATTTGTGTTTTACCAAGCTCTCTAGGTGACTGTGCTGTACAATATGATTTGAAAACCACTAGGTTAGACTTGTAAAATGTTATAGATTAGTTATCAAATTGTGAATTTATGTTTTGTGTTTCATTTATACTCTAGACCTGAGGATAAAAGAAAGTGAAATTCCCAGAATATTGAAATGTTGTATCTTTTATTTAGTTGTTGCTTAACTAGCATTTATTGACCTAAGTGAAGTGTATATAATGTGTACAATTCAGCTGTAATCATGATTCCGGTCAATGTGAGGTTACCTGGATTGATTATGCCAAAGTAAATTAATGTGTCTAAGTTTACCAAGCACAAAGAAAGATCTGAATATTATGGATTTTTGGCATTTTTAACAAACATGAAGATATAAGATATAAGAAGATATAAGGTTCTTGAATTAACACACGAGTATCCTTCCAACAAGAACTATAAATCACTGCATAATTAATTACTACGAATAATTTCTGTCTTGCAGACAGCCAACTCTGATACCATGTACACATACAGATATACCCATGAAATATCCAGTTACTCATTCAGATATTTTACGTGTTTTATTTCAAACACATGTGTATTTGGAAACATTCAGATAGCTGAGGAATTTTTCACATATCATCCATATGCTTGGCATTACACAGACATTAAAGACGAGTACAAGGTGTTGGTGGTATAGGAGAAATTATTTTATAATTCAAGACTACCTTAAGGTTGGAAATGTTTCAGAAAGAACAGATAAAAGAGGAATTTATTTTATTTTTGTTTTTGTTTTTCAAAATACTTTTATTTATTTTTTTTAAATATATGAAATTTATTGTCAAATTGGTTTCCATACAACACCCAGTGCTCATCCCAAAAGATGCCCTCTTCAATACCCATCATCCACCTTCCCTGCCCTCCCACCCCCCATCAGCCCTCAGTTTTTTCTCATTTAAAAGAGGAATTTAAAGATTACTAGCTGTCTCCAATTTTTCTCTACCCATTTTTTTTTCACTGAATCCACTCCAGTCAGCCTTTGGTCTAAATAACTTTACTGAAACTGGTTTTTTCATAGGGTTTAGAGCCAGTGCTCAGTGCTCAGTTCTCTGTTCTCATCCTACCTGATCTAGTAATAGATTTGACATAGTCATTTTTTTCCATCTTTCATCATTTGCTTCCAGGCCACCACACTTTTCTGTGATTGCCTCTACTCTCTGGCTACTTTTCCACTGTCATTACTGATTCCTCATTAACTTTCTGACCTCCAAATGTCGGAGGGTCCCAGGATTTAGTCTACAGATGTCTTTGCTCTTGTTGAACACAGTCTCATTGCTTTAAATACCATCTATTAATTATCAACCTCTGTTCCTACATCACCAGCCCATCTCTCTTCCTGGAACTCATATGTCCTGCTCATCACCTCAAACTTTGTTCCTGATATGCCCTTAAAAACTTACTTTTCCGGGGCACCTGGTGACTCGGTTAAGTGTCCGACTTCAGCTCAGGTCATGATCTCGTGGTTCACAAGTTCAAACCCCGTGTTGGGCTCTGTGCTGACAGCTCAGAGCCTGGAGCCTGCTTCGGATTCTGTATCTCCCTCTCTCTCTGCCCCTCCTCCACTCATTCTCTGTCTCTCTCTTTCTCAAAAATAAATTTAAAGAAAAACATTAAAAAATAATTTAAAAATTAAAAAAAAAAAACTTACTTTTCCTACTCTCTCTCTCCCTCTCTCTACCCCTTCCCTGCTCATGCTGTCTCTCTCTCAAAATAAATAAACTTAAAAAAAAAACTTACTTTTCCTACAATCATCTCCATCTTAGTTTTTAATGAATTCTAGCTTATTTGTTGCTTTGGGAAAGGAAACATTGAAGTCACATTTGACTCTTCTCTTTTTCTCACACCCCACTTTCAGTCCATCAGAAAATTTCACTGGCTCTATTTCCCAAGTGTGTGCCACCAGCTCCCTCCACCTATATTGTTACCATTCTGTGCAAGTCCTTATTATTCTCACTCTCATATTATGGCAATAAGGTCTGTCTGGTCTTTTGTTTCCTCTCTCAGCCTCACTCAATTTCTATCACTGCAGCCAAAGTGATCTTTTAAACATGAAAATGAAATCACGTCTCTCCTCCAACTCTTCTGATAGCCCCTACTTTTTCAGCCGACTAAAAACCTGAATTTTTACGGTGGTCTCGAAGGTTCCTTGTTATCTGGCAGCAAATCTGCTGACTCTCCTTTCCTCCCTCTCTCCCTCCCTTGCTCTACTCTGCCCCACACTGACTTCTTGCTGTTTCTTGGGACTTTTTCTTGCCTTAAATTCTCTACCTTAAATTCTCTCCCTTTATATGGATCCTTCACTCGTCCCTTTAAGTCTTTCCCCAAATGTCACTTTCTTAGTGAGGCCTTTCTTAACTACCGTCTTTATTTATTTCCTTTTAAATTTTAATTAGTTAACATACAGCACAATATTGGTTTCAGAAGTAAGACTTCAGCAATTCATCACTTACATACAACACCCTTGACTGCCCTCTTTATTTTTTAAAAAATTTCTTATTTACATTTCCTTATTTTTTAAGAGACAGAGAGAGACAGAGCACAACTGGGGGAGGAGCAGAGAGAGAAGGAGACACAGAATCCAAAGCAGGCCCCAGGCTCTGTGCTGGAGCCCCACATGGGGCTTGAACTCACAAACTGTGAGATCATGACCTGAGCTGAAGTCAGACACTTAACCTACTGAGCCACCCACGTGCCCCATTGACTGCCCTCTTTAAAATTGCTATCTCCCGGGGCACCTGGGTGGCTCAGTAGGTTAAGAGGCCAAGTTCGAGCCCCATGACGGGCTCTGCACTGACAGCTCAGAGCCTGGAGCCTACTTTGGATTCTGTGTCACTTTCTCTCTCTGCCCCTCTCACACTCCCACTCTGTCTCTCAAAAATAAATTAAAAATATATATATATTAAAAAAATTTTTTTAATTGCAATCTCCCATGCCCTAGTCCCCTTCTCCATAACACCTACCATCATCTAGTGTACAATACATCATTTACTTTGTTTGGCTGTATCTCCTCAGAATGTAAGCTCCTTGGGGACAAGTATCCTTGTCTATATTTTGACTTTATATCCCAACTACCGAAAACATTATCTGGCCTATAGCTCATACTCCATAACTATTTGTTGAATGAATGAATTAATGAGATAGATGAGGTCATTTATGAATGTTTTAAAGAATCTGATATATAGCAAATATATATATAATACTCACAAGCATCTTGCCAAATGTGTGCCCCTCAGGACATATTTTAAGAAATGCTATAAGGGGCTTGGGATCCAAGATGATTTTGTTAAGTTCACACACCTAGCTAGTGGGTGAACAGGGACTAAGTTCCATATTTCCTGATTCCCAGTTAAGTGTTCTTTTCACTTTTGTACTGCTGCTCTCCCATTGCTGTAGTTCTTCTGATCGTTTCAACTTAAAACTGCAGATTTAAAAAACATTTGCATATTTCCACCAGCACCTTTATTTTCAGCTCATTGAAGAAGAAACTCTCATGTACTTACCTCTTCAGGCTTTTAATTTTCTCTGATATTAATAAAGATTAAGGGATTTTTTTTTACCTGATATGTCTCTAGAAGCACTTCTGTGGCTTTTTGAAAGGAAAAGTGATACAAAACAGTATTCAGTTTTAATTTTCTATGTGCAGGTAAAACCACAGACATAGACTTCTGGTGTCCAATAACTTGTGCACTAGACTGAAGCAACAAATGTAAACAGTACTGCAAATAACAGAGGTAGACATGCACACTCACAGATGCCCATACAGATGGCCACCCCCCTGTTTATCTCAGCATTGATCTCTGCATCTTCTACGTTACTTCAGGCTCCTCGCAATTTAGACGCATCAGTTTTTTGGTTAGCCCTCTTCTGCTCTAATTTGTATAGGAAAAGTCTAAGATTAGTATATCAGTCAACTTTACATCTGTCTACATTCTTTCCCTCTCACAGGGGCTTCCTTGTCGGTAGAGTAAGTAGACTGAGTCTTGCACTCCAAATTTTACCACTCATCAAAGATTGGCTAGACTCCCAGTAAACCAGCCTAGTAAGTCTACATAAAATGGCATGAAGTCAAAAGATATGAATTCAATTGAAAGCTCACTTAGGTGAATCGCTTGATGTTTTGAATGCCTCCATTTCGTTATCGACTAAATGAGAATAATCAATATGTATATGCCAATACATCAAAGTACATTCTACCATTATCTCACCAGAGAAAGGGAGTTAATATTTCCAGTGTCAGTGTCTGTGCTAAGAAGATGTCACACTGCACTTATGAATGTTACAGTGACGGACAAGATCATGACTGTATGCACTTTGAGTTTCTCGCGAGAGTTGTATGTCTCCTTTGTACTAACAAGTCAACTTATTGATCCAGTTAAAATTGATTATAAAGCTCTTCCTATAGTTTGAAACAACCTGCCTCTTTTCCCCATTCGGTAGTCTCTTTTCCTCTGTCTTGTGTATATTTATTCAAATATAAATACCTATCTATATTAACCTTAACGAATTGTTTTCTTATAATCACTGCTTGCCTGATAATCTTTTTAAAAAAGCATATATCTCTTTGTGAAATACTGTGATAGGGATGAGATCCTGAAATCATCACCATTAGGATAAGTTTATTGGCCCCACAGTGAGGAGTAAGGTGGATATTAAAAATCTTAGGATTCACTTTCCCCTTTGGAAATAAATATCACCTAATTTAACATGAATCTCCTAGGACTCCAGTTTCAGCATAGTATGACATCTAATAAAGAGCCCAATAATTAAAGGTAAATAAAATTTAGTCCCAACTTTTAATTAAACATCAAAGAGCAGACAACTAGCAATCTTTATGATGATTCTTTTTAAGTCCTTTTGTCCAAGTTTCTATTTCACTCTATTGAGCATGTCACTCTCTCAAACATTCACTGCTTACTGTGTTGTTTTTCTCAGCCACAAGTGCGAAGTCTTTTGTTTCCTTCTGGTCTAACTTTTCTTGCATCCTAAATTCCTCATGCTTCCAGTTCTGCAAAACAAAACTCAGACTCATCTTTGAAGTCAGAGAAGGAGGAGAAACTCAACACTCAAAGATAAAATTATCTTTATCAAGGGATCAGAAAAGATAAGTCTGGTGACATGGATAGTTTAATATATTTTGTTGCTCTCAATAAACTATAAATATATGAGAAGACTAGGTTATAAAACTATAGCTCACTTCAAGCCAAAAAAGGAGCTATAGGAATAGAATGAAATGTCTACCTTGTGTTTTTATTACCTCTTCCCTTTTCATGTTGGAGCCGCCCAAGTCAGCTTTGTTTCTGTAATCTTCTTCCTCTATTTTACCTCATCTGTACCTTTTTTAATACCTCAGGAGTTCTTTATTTTATTCCATGTAGTATGAAATATTAAAGATCTCATTCTTGCTTGCCTCCAGGAGCCTAAAGAAGTAACGCAGAGACCTTGGCTATTGGGAAAAAGCCCTGTCTTCTCAACTGTCTTCTCCTGCTTTGTTTTGGCTATCATTCTAGCAATTTGGGAGTCATTTCCTTCCATGTTATCAGAAAGTGGAGCATGGAAGTGCTGAACTGTTCTTTTTTTGGAGATGGCCTCATTATGCATCTGCCCCTCTATGCTGCCATGTGGCCTTGACATATTTCACTGGCAGCCTGGCTCTTACATGGTAGGGAGGTGGGGTACTGGAAATATCTCAGAAGCTGCTTCCCTTTCTGTCCTAAGCTTTAAGAAGTCTATACTTGCTTTGGTTTTCAGACATTTTGTGGGTAATGTATGCTCTCAACAGGACCTTTCTTGCTATTCTTGTCAAAGTAAAATGCAGGGACTTGGGAGTTGCCTTGGGAAAAAGGAAAGGCAGCCATCAACTGCCTTCACTGCTAAGGCAGTGAACACTCACTAGAATGCAGGCAGTGCAACTGGGCTCACAAGAAGACTCAGCTGGAGAATCTGCATCAACCTCCTTTCCATACTCAAATTTTCTTCTGTCTGTGCATAAAACTATCTCAAGTATCTGAGGCATTTAGGCTTTTGAGAGTCATCTACCTGCAAACCATCTCCCCCCCAACCCTTTGTAATGACTTGAAACTATTTGGAGATTCAGAAATCAAATCATGAGTGTTTTCTTAACAAAAACAAAAATAGGAAAAAAAATTAATATGTTATAATTCTACTCTCCTCCCTGCACACCAAGTCCCATGGCCTTCAATGTATGACAGTGAGCAAGGAAAATCCTGAAGAATGTTTAACACAGTTACTTGTAAAGTTGTCTTTTCATTTACTATGGGTGATGCAACCTTGAAATTCATTTAAAAGGAAACAATGAAGGTGTATAGGTCAAAAATATTATTCAGCTCTGTTCAGGTGGGGAGTTTGATATTTGATTTCTTATATTGCCTTTTTCATAAATTGTTAAGTTGGAAATACAATTTAAATAGAGCCAGTTTCACTGGGGCTTTTTTTTTTTTTTTAATATTTTCAAGATTTTACAGCATCCAAAAGAACGTAATTTCCAATTTTAAGACATCTCAATGGCTTTCACCTAATTGCATTTGTTTGCTTGCTAGTTTAGCTATAGTTAACTATTAACTATAGTTAATTTAACTATAATTATTTTAGAATTAATTGTAGAGAAGATTTGATATCACAGGATATAGTACTAACCAGGGTAGACTATGAAAGTATTGTTCTTTATATGTTCATTTTTTTCAGTTTATTTATTTTTAAGAGACAGAGAGTGTGCAGGGGAGGGACAAAGAGAGAAAGGGTGAGTGAGAATCCCAAGCAGGCTACATGTTATCAGTGCAGAGCCCAACACGGGCTCTATCTCATGAACCATGATATCATGACCTGAGCAGAAGTCAAGAGTCAGAAGCTTAACAGACTGAGCCACCCAAGTGTCCCTATATGTTTATTTTCAATACTTAAAGATACAGACTCTTACAATTTTTTTCCCTTTGTAGATGTTCTGGTTATTTATTACCAGGTGACAAATTATTCCAAGTTTACTGATATAAAATCAGAAGCATTTTATTTATGCTCACAGATTCTGTAAGCATCAGACAGAGGAAGGTACTCAGACAGAGGAAGTAAAGATGGTTTATCTGCACTCCATGATATCTGGGACCTCAGCTGGAAAGATTGGTGGGGGCGGGGGAGGGGTGCGGTGTCAGGGTGTCACTTAACTGATTGGGAACTGGAGTGTTCTGAAAGCTTCTGCACTTGCAAGCTTCTGCACTTTCATTCTGACACCTGGGCCACGATGACCTAAGGGCTGGACTTGGGTGAAACTGTTGACTGGAGAACCTAAATAGGAGCCTCCATGTGATTGGGCTTCTCCCAGCATAGTGCCTGGGCTCTTATAGGGAGCACCTCAAGATAGGGAACACAGACAGCAAAGTTCCAAGAGAATCAGACAAGAGCTGCATTGGCATTTATGGCCTAACTCCAAAGTGACATAGCGTCACTTGTGCCATACTCTGTTAGTAAAGACAGTGACAAGCCCACCAGCATTCCAAGGGAAAGTACATAAACTCCATCTCTCAATAGAAGGAGTGTCAAAGAATGTAGAGCCTTGTCTTAAAACCATCACTGTAGAGGTGATTGATGTGCTGCTTTCGAGAGACATTCTAATTTATTTGTCATTTTCTCATCTCTAAGGCAACAATACACATTTGCAATATGGCTGCTCAGTGTTAAAAATGCCTATATTATATAGCCACATATTTTACCTTAGAATGTTTTTGATTGCAAGTGACAGAAACCCTGACTCAAACTGGCTTGAACAATAAAGAAAATTTATGAACAAAACTGAAAATTCCAAAGGTCAAGCACGCAACCCTTCAAGGGAAGGTTGCTTCAATGGCTTAGCAGTATTGAAAAGACACTTTCCATGCTAATTCATCACTTAACCACTGTTAGTGTAGACTTTATCCTACAACTGGTCTATCTCAAATGATGGCTGGCATGACCAATTATCCCCATGCTCAACTCATACTCAACCAAACAGATAAAGAGGACTTTTCCTCCTCCTTCCACATTTGAGTCCTCAGCTTCACTCAGCTGGGGCAGAAGAGGTCACCCACATACCCATGAAATAATTGCTGAGGTCACAGTCAAGTTCTTGTTGGCTTAGTTTCAAATGCCCATCTCTGAACTGATCCTGATTTCAAGGTGGATGGGATTATATAAATTGACATCAGAGTGGAAGTATGATTGATCCCATTTAAATTTTGTGCCAGCTATGAAGTGGGAAGTAGGTGTGGTGCTGGGAATTGAGCTTTAATTTCCATTTCATCTTGGAACACTCTGGCAACATAAAGTCATTTGACTGTGAGGTGATGAAGCTATTGCCTTGGCCTCATTAACATCACAGCTCAATCAGGCGAAAGTTTACAGTCCCATTCCTGCTTGCTTGTCAGCACCCCATCTTTGATTCAGGTCAATGTCCTAAGGAAGATATTGGTATAAAAAGTGACTCTGTTTTTGGCTCTTATGTTCCATGGGAGAGTGGTAAGAGAACAGTCATGGGGGTTGTGAGTGTTTCTGATTCTGATCTTTGCGTGCACCTCTATGTGTTGAAAGAGTATTTCCTACTTTGGAAAAATTCTGACTTTTGCTGAGAAAGTAGGCTTCCTATCTGAGACTGTGGATGCTTTCCTAAGAGCTACTAATGTCTTTCTCTGTTTTTCAGGGTTGACACAGAATCTAACAATGTAGCCGCTTCTGCCAAGACTTTTATTAATTGTTTTCCACTTCAAGTCGATGAAGCATGACAGGGTTATTGTCCTCATTTTGCAGTAGAGAAAATAAGGACAGAGGGTTAAGCAACTCACCTAAGACCACATGTCAGATCAGGGACAGAGTTGGCATTAGAAATCACTTTCTGGGAAGCTTGGTTCCATGCTTTCTTTTTAAAAAAATTATGAAAGTTTCAAACAAACAAAAAAAGAATACATCATAAGATAACAAACACTAGGGAACCCATCACTCAGCCTCAGAATTTTCTTTTTTTTTTTTTTTTTTTTAAGAAACAAATAACTTACAAATAGAATGAAAGCTCCCTTTCCACACCTTCCAGTTTTAATCCCTCACCTTCCCTTCTCTGAGAAAAGAAGTACCCTGAATTTGGCGTTTTACATTCTCATACACATTTTTACTGCATATATATTATCCATAAAAAATCTGGTAGTTTTACATATTTAACTTTATATTATTGCTATTATTTTGGATGCGTCCCATAATTTTTACTGTTTTGCTCAACATAGTTTTTACTCTATATTCATGCTGATGTGTACATATATAATATAGCGTGTTTATTGATTTTACCCATTGTATAATGTTACATTTCATGAATATATAACAATTTATCCATTCTCTTTATAAATACTTAGGTGTTTTTTTTTCTGTTGTTGAATATTATAAACAATAATGCAGTGAACGTTCTTGTACCTTTCACCTGATTTTTTTCTTGAACCCTATTTGAAAAAAGAATACTCTTACGGAGATAAGTATGGAGATTTAATTATCCTGTTCAAATTATGTGCTAGAGTAATGCAGGAGTGAGTAGCAAAAAGCAAGACTTGCGATATTTACATTTGAAGAGATTTATTCTAAGTTTAAACTAATCCACATTCCATGTATACCAGGATTTTAAGTTGATTTATCAAGATTTCTCATTTTATCTTAAAATCTCACTTATTAATCCACAGTCTAGTCATTACCAATGATACTTCTTTCCAGAACCAGACCTGAATTTCTGTGACCTGCAGGATTTTGCTCAGGTTGAGAAAAAACTGGCAGCAAACAAAGTATTGAATTGGTAGAGATGTGCTCTGAATAAAGCCAGCTTTATCATTATAGAAATAGAAAGAGTGGCCTGAAAATTTTAAGAACATCAGAATGATTTCCTTCTGAAAAGCATGCCCTGGGGAGAAGGGTTGAGATTTCCATGGGACATCATGTCTGTCTTAAAGTGCTCTCTTTATGGGGTAGAAATAGGCTAAGGATGGCCATTTATTTGACTTATATTTAGGATCCTTATAGTCTATTTTATATAACTGATTAAAAAATCTTCATGTGAACAGTGAAACGGAATTATTTTGAAAAATCACTATATTTACTCTGGATTCTCAGAATTCTGAAGAAGCTGGTTCATTGTGTTGATACTGGAACTGCCTTTTAGGACCACCAGCCAATTGTGAAGACATTAGCACAGATATGGGGGAAATTGTCGGCATTGGAATTTGGAGACTAGGATTTTTTTACTTCCTCTGACGAGGAACCTTGTGAAAGTCACTTACCATCTTGGATATGGGGTTGCCCTAAGTCAGTAATTTGCAATTTGTTTATGTTGACTCCAGGTTGTTTTATCAGTTTCAAGGGTTGGGACAATAAGTAATAATAATAATCACATGGAATAGAAGAGAACATATTCAGGGAACAGTGTTTGCACTAAGGGTAAATATTATGTCATAATTTTTTGTTACAGAAGGGTGTGTGTGTTTGTGTATGTGAGCATCATGCTGTGGGGCATCATATAAGGTAAAATTCTTATTCTGTATTCCTTTCAAAAATGTTCGAGAGCCATTTATTTCAGGTGACTTCAGAAAATATCTTGGGGACCTGTCAGATATGGTTATGTCCCTATTTAGAATACCCTAATTGTTTCTGTTTTTTAAGATGAAGCCCAAATTTCCTAGCATAACAGAAAAGACCCTTCATAATTTTTGACTCTGGGACCATGCCCTGCAAGGTCCTGGTAAACTACAAATTCCCTGCTTTGACAGTGCTGTATCATTTCTCCACACTCAAATGCTTTCTGTAACCACAAGGCCTTACTTTTGCTAAAAATTCTTCCATACCCAAGTATTCTTTATGGAATTAGGCACTCCTTCCCTTGGGTCTCTATTATTTTTTTTTTCTATTATTATTTTTACTGACTTAATGTCATAGCCCACAGTACATTTCACTGCGGTTAATAATGGTTTAAAATCCATCTCACCCTACTAAACTGTGAAGATTTTGAGGTCAACTCTTTGTATCTTAAGAATTTGGGTTCTTTCCTTTTCTTATGCCTATATTGTGTTCTCCCTTTCTCTTAAAATAACTTTATTCTTTAGAAACAGTACGTGTTCATTTTAAATGTCTCAAATGACATGGGAAGGCAGTTGAAAAATCACCCTAAATCCTACAACCTAACAAAGACCGCTGTTAACATCAAAACCGATGTCTCGCTCTGCCTTCATGAATGTATAGAGAGACATAAGCACACACACACATGCATACACATACAGTGTTATATGAATAAATTCATGCGTTGATCTGACCAATTTTTCCTTTCAACAATGTCAAGGACACTTTATCTGTTAATGATATATCTTTACATGTTTTTAAATGGCTACTTATAATTTTAATTCATTAAGGGCAGCAATGGCAGACCTGACTTCTTGTTCCTTGTATGCTATCAGTATCAATTAAAAAGCAGCATTATAGTCCTTATGTTCTTTGGTCAGCTATAGTCTTGAGCTGTTTTTGTAACTCTCTTTAAGGATTCCGCATTATTCTCCATCCCTTTATCCTTGGCCTGCATCCTGTTAAAATTTCTGTACATCAGAGAGTCTCCTACCTAGTAATGTGATACTTTTAGTCAGACCTTGTCTTTCTTAAGAGAACCATCTATAGTTACATAGTAAGGGTTTGACTTCTGATAGTTTTTCCATTTAGAAACTAATACAGTGGAATCATGCATATATTTTATATGGATATTTTAAATCTCACCTCCCTAACATAGGGTATGCATCTCGATTGTACCTGACCTTACCCTCTTCTGTGGTCATGAAATTCGAGATAATATATAATTGTTTTTAATGGATATTTTTATTTTATAAACCACTTTCACTCTTTGGTAGATATAGATCGCTAGTATAGTTCATTAGGATACTTCCTCTACTCTCTGGAGCTAAAGTCAAGAACTACTCAGATGTATTATTTTAATAAAATGAAACATCTGGTACAGTTTTGGAAAGCACGAAGTCTCATTATGATTACAGCTTATTTGTGTCATATGTGTGTTCATGTGTATACGTGTGTGTATGTATGTGCACGTGTGTGTATATGTGTGTGCGCACACGTGTGCATGTATGTGTGTATGTGTATATAAAAGAGAGGGAGAGAGGGAGATCTGATTCAGGAATATTTTAATTTTTTCTTCACTGTTACTGGAGAGCCTAGGCACAGTGTATTTTGTGCTTATGGAGTTTGTTCTGTTTTTAGCCTCTATTAAAATTCTCAGGAATTCTTCATCCCTCGGTTTGTGGATTCAATAATAGAACACATTTTCATACTGTACAGCATTAATCCAACAACTCTCCTAGAAAGCCTTTTTGTTTCCGTCTCTATATTCTGATCTCGAACCCCATCTCACCAAGTCTCAGGGACATTTGTGTCATGATGTACATTGCCTTAGGTTTTAATATAAAGTGTGTGCCATTTATTACCTACACTCTAGTTATTAGCATGTAGAGATGTGAGCAATCAGTCATTTCCTGTTCCCTACCTAATTATCTCATATAATTAACTATCACCTCTCATGTTGTTCCTCTTTCCATGACATACCTGTGCTCCTTAATAGCAGTTGCTCCCAACCAGGATAGATTTTGCCCTCAAGGAACATTTGGAGACATTTTTAATTGCCACAGGAAGGGTACTATTGGTTTCTAAATGGTAGAGGTCAGGGATGCTGCTTAACATCCTACATGGAAGAACATAAACCCATTCCCCACAATGAAATACTATCCAGTCCAAAATGTTAATAGTGCTGAGGTTAAGGAATCTTGCTATGGAAACTGACTTCATGGGTTTTTTTTTTTTTTTTGAACTTTCAGATTTCTCCCACCCCTGAGGTGTTCAGTGTAACATATCCTCTTGTTTCAGACTACGTAGTAGCAAAAAGTGACTATAAGATAATAAAGTATAAAATTCTACCTCATGTCTCATCCAAATCATGCTTTAGTTGAAGTGAGGCAGCAACCATCATCAAAAATGTTTCCCTTATTAGTAAAATTATAGTATATGAAAATTGACATTACCACAGTAGCACAGAAGAGGCAATGGAGGAAACTGAGGCATATTTTAAGAAAAGAATAAAGCTGGAGGGATTAATAAATATGATTATTCTCAGATGCTCTCTGCTCCGAATGTTATTTGTTGTCATGGAAGTTCTATTTGCTCTTACATTGAGCACATCTCCATGGGCAGCTTAATACTATCGCCCTTATTTTCTCCTTTTTTTTTTCCCCAGATATTTCACATTTTCAAGAACAAAATGATTTAAAAGGATTACTAGAAAATCTCCATCAAAATATCCAAGCCAAAAAAAGAAAGAATGTAGAAATCATGTGGCTGGCTGCAACGGTAAGCACTCTCCAGCCAGATCTTATTCCGTCACTGTGCTGACCAGTAAGCATCATCGAGTATCTGCTATGTAGGGTTCAACCTCTGCACTTTGGGTTACCGGATGTCATCCTCCATCATCAAGGGGATTAGGCATTTTCAAGGCTGTTGGTAGTTCTATTAATATACTAGAACAAGAGATGGAAGAAGATGCACTCAACGAGAAAGAATTTTACTTATTGGCTTTTCTTGTACATCCTGGATGTTTGACACTTAGAAGTGAGAGTGAAGTCTCTGTGAATTTCTTCATATTACACGTTGCAATGTCAATCACCCATATCAATCAGGATTTTGAAGTGCTACTCTAGAGACATATGGTTTCAACAGAATGCGGTTATCAGATCTCTGACTGAAAGGCTCAGTAAGGCTCCTGGACATATTGTTCAATTAATGAGCTTGTAAATGGGTTTGTTAATTTAGATATTAGCATAGAATTTATTACTGATGGATTGCTCTTGGGGTAATGAGCTATATTTTCTATGGTTCTTTCTCATTTAATGGTACCCTCCGGGTAGAAGTTCTGCCTTATTTCCTACCCCAGGTTTCTACTAGAGGGAGGGAGAGAATAGTGCCTATAATTTTTAACTTCTTGTCTGGCAACCATTCAGGCAATAGCACACATGAACTTATGAATTTTGTTAAGCATTCACACCCAAAGATCCTTTCCTAATGAGAGGATCAGAAAAGGGACACTTTGGAGACCTTTATGATGAATGCCATATTTGTAGTTACTGCACACGGTTACTTGTGTAATTTGGAGTTCAGTAACTGATCTTCTGACATAACTATTCATTCTGTATCAGTAGCATTTAAAACAAAGCCTTGTCCCTACTGCCAGTGTTCAATTACAATCCAATATTACTTACTCTCTTCTGGGAAAAAGGAATGGATAATTTACCATGAGTCTATATAAAATAATTTACCAAGAACAAGGCAGAGGAAATCTGTGTTAGCTTCCCTTTATGCCCTCTTGGAGCCCCAGGGAAGAACATCCAAGGTAACAATATGAAACATTGCTTTCAGGTAGCTCATTTACACTGGCCCCATTTAGCACCATACTGCATTACAGGAAGGTTGTTTTTAATAGCTTCCCCCTCCCAGTGTGGCTGCTCTTTATATCTTCAAAGACTCCTATGGTTGTCAATTCTCACAAAAATTTCACAAAGGTGGGTCGTGTGCTATTTTTGCTATTTTACTAATGTGATAATAGGAAGGTGATTTGATCATTTACCAATGCTTTCTGACAACTTAGGAACATATACATATGTCATTATAGACATATCATGAAGTTATGTAAATCGATAAATGAAGGATATGCATGTGCAAACACAAATGTACGTTTTCTCTTAGTACATGTTGTTATACCATTTGAATGTATTTTTAAAAGTTTTCCCATGAATCTAATTCATTCCTGGGATTCTTTTTTGAAACTTAAATACTGACCAAATATAGCTCACTCACAACTTAATCATTGAATGGATGGTTGTCTGCCTTGAAAAATACAGGGAAACCACAGTGTGCAAATTTGGCATTATGTAGCAACACTGACTTTATTATTACAGCATTTCTTTAGGCTGATACCTCAGTTTCAATATCCTCTTTTTAAATCAAAGACTTGGGTACTACTTTTACAATGAAGAAATGTGGAAATTCCCTTTGACATTTTCCAAAAAGCTTTTATTTCTGTCTCTATTTCATTTTCTTCTCTTTTAAAACCTATTAATTAAATATTGCTCTGTTAATATTTTACATTCTCATAGAAAAAAACATATAAAGCTATTTGGTTTTATCTTGATTAAATTTTAAACAATAAAAAATGAGAATTTAAAGAGGACCAAATGCCTATCAAGTGTGTTCAATTAAGTTCAGGGTCACCTGGGTGCTCAGCCAGTTAAGGGTCCGACTTCAGCTCAGGTCATGGCCTCATGGTTCTGGAGTTCCAGCCCCACATCAGGCTCTGTGCTACCAGGGCCTCTGATCTTCTGTCCCCCTCTCTCTGCGCCTCCCCTGCACTCACTCTCTCTCTACATCAAAAAATGAACATTAAATTAAGTTCCTATAGTTCAAAGAAGTTATAGAAATAAGGAAACCAAGACCCCACCTGCCCACTCTGATTTAATTTACGCTGCCTCCTCTTGATTTTAAATTTAGAACATCAACGATCCTTAGTAGGTTAGTTGACTATAGTAGAGGCCACACATTTTTTTAAAAAATTCTTTGTCAATTTTTTTAATGTTTATTTATTTTTGAGAGAGAGAGGGAGAGAGACAGAGTGCGAATGTGGAAGGTGCAGAAAGGGAGACACAGAATCTGAAGCAGGCACCAGGCTCCGAGCTGTCAGCATAGAGCCTGACGTGGGGCTCGAACCCACAAACCGCGAGATCATGACCTGAACCAAAGTCAGACACTTAACTGACTGAGCCACCCGGGCACCCCAGTAGAGGCAACACATTTTAAAGAATATTCATTCTTTTAAAAATCATATCACATAAGTGACATTGGGGTCTATATTTCATTGCAAGAATATAGTCAAGTCTTTGCTGTTTTATGTTTAAAATTTTGAAATATTTTTTTATTTGAAAAGATTACAGTTTTACAGATAAAAAAAGATTTTATGGTTAAATCATGCTTTCATATTTCTCTAGTTGCTTATATTTGAAATGGTGAGAAAGTACCAAAGTTCTAATAAGGATTTGTAAATCCTAGTGTAAGTATCAAAATCACAATTAAAACATGGTAAAAATCCTTGATAAGCTGTATCATTATATGTTTTCCTTAAAGCAGAAAACTGTTAAGGCAGATATCTGTTGTAAAATATTCTTAAATTGATCTTCCTTAAGTTATCTGATGGCAGATAATAAAGCAAAACTGCATCATATCACATTAGATTTATTTTAATTGCATGTTGATTAGTATTGTTGACACTAATGTAGACTATTGGTATCTCATATCAGAGCCCTACCATGAGACAGGGAAGAGAAAGGAATGGAATGGTTCACCTGCTAACCATAGACAAGAGAATACTGCAGCTGAGAGATTTTTCTCTTGACTTACATTGGAATAACAAAAGAAAGAATTTACAAAAAGAAACAGAATAGAACAGAAATTAAAGGCTTGGTCCTTGGCATCATGTAAACCCACATTAGCATCCGGGTTCTGCTCAGTTATGCGCAAGTTACCTAACCTGGCTAAACCTCAATTTCTTCATCTGTAAAATAAGAATGATTAAATCTTCTTCCAGGGTTCATGCACAGTTAATCATGTGTAAATCTATATGAAATATATCAGCGTCGTACCTGGTACAGTAGATGAGTGATTTACAGTGACTATTTTGGTGTCCTTCTTCCTACTAGTTACATTAATGAGTGGTTAGTGGTTCACTTATCTGCTGTGCTGGTGCCCTGTGGATGTTTGAAATCTCGTACCATAAAACCAAACCTAGCAAAGTTTTCTTAAATATAAATTAAGAAGATGTTAGTTATTTAGGATTCAAATCAAGTATCTGATCCAGGAAACATAGTTTTATTTTCCCTTCACAATTAAGGTGTTGCTCCTCAGCTGTGATTATTACTGTCATCCACTACAGTTCAGGCCCCCTCTCAGGGGGCATTGCTGCCTCTGCTGGATATTTACCATCTCATATGGCTTCCACAGCCCCACATGTCACACACCACATACAAAGAACTAAATAAATTCAATCTGTTCCACTAGCTTTTGAAATGAAAAGATAATGTTTTTCATTCGCCAGGGCAGATTGAACCAATTGACTGTCATAAATTAACATAAATTTGGTGTGTTTAGATAAGAAGTGTTTAGAGGAGTCCGACACCTTAGAGTAATCTACAAATGAACGATAAATTGTTCATGTGTCTGTGTTACAGATTTGTCGCAAACTAAATGGTATTCGTTTCACCTGTTGCAAAAGTGCCAAAGACAGGACGTCCATGTCGGTGACTCTTGAGCAGTGCTCAATCTTGAGAGATGAGCACCAGCTGCACAAGGACTTCTTTATCCGAGCCCTGGATTGTATGAGAAGGTATCCCACATGTCTTCAACTTTCTTTCCTCTAAGGTCATTTTAAAGTTTTAGGTTTTTTTCCAAATACATATTTTACTAGAGGACTAAATATTTAGTAACTTCACTGCATTTCCATGGTTCATAGCTCATGGCATGAAAGATAAAATAATGTTAAGTATTCCCCCTACTGATTTTAGGCAATAAAATACAACGTGGATGGATTTTGATAATAGCGTATTAGCTCATTTAGATCCAAGTTTTAAAGGGCTCTAGTCCCTTCATAGATAGCACTTGAAGAACAATTTCTTTATATATTAGGAATTGTGAATATGTACAAAATAAAACTAAGTCTTTATCCAAACAAAATCTTTCCTAACTGCAACTAACACGTGATCTTCCCAATGTCTGGTAGGGTCTCCAGGTCAGTCACCTGCTTCCTAAAATTTATTTTCACATCATCCATCAGGAAGATGGGATGACACCAATACTTTTAAAATAGAGAATTAATATTGTTACTCTACCGACATTTAAAATGCTATGCCTGAAGTCATGTTTCTTGATTCATTTCCACAGTAATTAAATCTAAAGTCTAAGACATAATGGGAAGGAAAAAGTGCCTTATTCACAATGTCTGTCAGCAAGGACACACGTTAATTAAAAAGTTAAGCGAAATTGTCTCTTTGCTGCAAAGACTGACTCAGAAGCACACCCGATAGCATGGCACAGGCTCTCTGTTCCCAGAAAGGAATGTCCCGTGATGCTCTAGAGACACCTGCTTCTTATCTGGCATATCATTAGCTTCTACTTTTTTTTTTTTTAACTGCTGCAGCCTTTCAGTGGGGATGTGGACGCTTGCCTGCGCTTATCCTGTGCCTGCATGCTTTCCTCAGTAATGAGAGGTTTCTGAAGCCCTCTCTGTTACCCCATTTCATGTCTCTTGGCATTTTCATTGTTCAGTGGAGGTCTATCATAATTTTTTGACAAATGTATGAGTATGTCTTAGAGGCCTGACATGAACATCTGAGCCATATAAAAGCACATTGGTTGGTATAGAAAACTTCTTTTAAAAATAATCTCTCAGCACTAATGGAAAGAATTCAGAATCTGAATCTGAAGTCCTCTAATGTGCATAAAAAGAATACAAATTTTCACTATGGATAGAACAAAGGTACTAGGTGGGGAGAGCAGGAACACATGTTATTGGCCAGATATACCAGAGGACTACAATGGTTCAACAAACAGGCATTTTCTGGAAGGTGCAATTGTTGCTTATTTTAAGGCAGATGTAAAAAGGGACCCTTAAATTATAAAGATAATTCTTTCAAATTGGTGAATAAAAGATGTATTTGTCATATACATGTTAAACCATAAAACTACATAGTGTGGTATTGCATAAAGGTTGTACAGAATCAACATTATATATGTAACATACTTGCTCAGGACATAACATTTATGAGGTTGATTCTTGGCTTGTTAAACAAAGTATAAAAAATTTAATCTAAAAACACTAAAGATCCTAACTTCCATATCACCACTTCTCTGGGGGATCAGTATATATATTTATATATATATATATATATATATATATATATATATATATATATATATATTTTTTATACATTTCAAATCTGTCAAATTTATCATTTGGTTTTGTGAATACATGAGGGCTGTGTGAGGCTTGGAGGGCTGTGTGTGGGTGTGTGGGTGTGTGTGTGTGTGTACCTGTGTTTACGGGAAACAAGTGGTGTTCTTTTCTTTAGTAACTACCGTCATTTCCTTCTTTGGGTATTCTGTATCACAATCTAAGCCCATTGGTTTATGAGTTCTGTCAAAATAGCAAAGTAGATGAGAACATGGGGCTTGGGAGCCAGTGACCCAAGTTTGAATGTAGCCTATACGTCGCTTACTAGCCATGAGAAGGTTAATGTCTTACTGCCTCTAATGCCTTAGGCAAGTTAGTCAACCTCTTGATGACTCAGTTTCCTCATATTTAAAACAGATGTGATAAGCTCTTCTTAGGAGTTTCTTGAGGATTAAATGAATTGGTATGTGTAAAGTGATTAGAACAGTGTTTGGCATACAGCGATCACTGTATAATATTTGTTATGTCAATAAAAAATAAATATCAAGGGTCATGATGTTAACATTCTGATCTTCCAGGTACAGTAAAATCTAGCCAACCATGGTCCCTATAATCTTTATGAATATATTATGACAAAAGGTTTGACTCCAATACCATCTACTAAAATAAAGTCTACTGCTGATTCTTATAAATAAGGTTTCAAATGCAATGTTTTATCTATTTAAGGAAATAGTTCTTTAAATGCCACCTTAAAGTGTGCATGTGTTTACAAATGCCGTGCCAATTATGGGTGGACTGTATTCATCACAGTAAGCCTGGATAGATTTCTTGTAAATATTTTTTTACGTTAATGTGTATTCTTACACGCCCTTAGAATTTGAGTGCTATATTTGAGATCAAAGAGTCACTCTAGAAATCTAGTGAAACCTCCTTTACTTTATAAATAATGAAACTGAGCTCTAGAACGTTTTGGCAAAAACTTCAGATAGAAAATATTAGAGCCAGCACTCAAACATAGATGACCTTGTTATACTTTAAAGTTATTCTCTTTGTACCAAATAAAATAAAATAACATCACTTAAAACTATTTGGTAATGTATTTGGCACCTTCAAATCTGTTAGTTAAAATACAGTTGACCCTTGAACAACACAGGTTTGACTGCTTGGGTCTACTTATATGCGGATTTTTTTATAAGTACTTTATGTTCTTATGATTTTCTTAATAGCATTTTCTTTTTTCTAGACTGCTTTATTGTATGAATACAGTATATAGTACACATAATATACAAAACATGTTGATCACTGTTTATGTTATCAGTAAGGCTTCCTGTCAACAGTAGGCTATTGCTAATTAAGTTTTAGGGGACTCAAAAGTTATACATGGATTTTCCAATATGCAGGGGTTCAGTGCCCCAACCCCTCTGTTGTTCAAGGGTCAAGTGTATTACATAAGTCCTATAACTCATAAAAAATGTGTACTTTTATAAATTTCAGACTGTGTAGAAGACTAGAGTAACCTGCTCAAATCCTGAGAGCTTGAAGAGCAAATTCTAGTTCTAGAACATCAACTGTTTAATTTCAACCTTATCTACTATGTTCACCCTTGTACAAGGGCATTGAGCACAGTGTCTGGTCCAGAGTAAGATGAATATAAATACGGGTTGAATAAATGAAGAACAATCCAAATAGGAATTCATAATGTTGCCTTCTGTTTTTCAGAACTATGTAGCAACTTTGTTGTCTTTTTTTAAAATTATGTTTTCAATTATATTCAAGACAGTAATTTGGTTCTTACTCTTATATCTAAGCCTTGTTTCCTGGGGTTGCCCTTGGGTCTCTGTAGTTTGGTGGCCAAAGATAATAAGCCAGACAGAAGTTGTGCTCAGACAACTCAATCCAATAAGGTTTCCAAACACTCTTGATGTATCTGTTGATTGTGAACATATTCAAAGTTCAGGCATTTTCGAACCTGCTCCCTTTTATTTCCACCAGGCCTGTTAGGTCCTGCTAGTTGGCCGGGATGTGTGAAAGGTTATCAAATCCCTCCATGGCTCTCTCATTTTCAGGATCTCCTGGTTAGATTAATGGCTACTCTGGGAGCGACCCCAGTAGAACCGCTATCTCAGACTAGCCAAGAGGTCCACTGTCCTCATCCAAGAATACTGCTGTTTCAGATAATTCCTGGGAATGGCATTTCCCCCAGAGCGGTCAAGTGCTCCGCCAGCTCACCCTAGTAGAACTTGAGCTGAAAGGGGCAGGGATGGGAGCAGTGCCAGGCAGGAAGGCCACACACTTCCTCTCTTCTTACCCCCTGTCAGCAGTTTTCCAGGAAGAACCAGTTCTCAGCTTGTTGCTTGACTTCAGTTGATTACCAGGGTCCTGAAATGGGTGTTTCTGACTTTCCGTTTCCTAGTATTTTCCACTGTCGTAGTTTTTTGGAAGAAAGAGGATTTTCAGAACTCCTTGGTCTGCCATCTAGGAAATCCCACCCTCAGACAGTGGCTTTAAAATGCATCTCAAACTGTTTCTGGAGTTTTTAAATGTTACTTATGTTTGGACCCTATTGGTTTATAATTGGGAAATCTGAGGTGGATCCAGGAATCTAAATTTTTCAAGAACTTTACTGATATTCTGGGACACAACCTTGGATTTAAATAAATCAGTGTTTTAAAGGAGTTTGATTTTTAAGCTTTGGAAAATATTGGTATTTTAATTTTATTTAACATTAATTACAGTTTACCTTTGAATTATTCTAACTACCTTTCAGGCTATTTACTCTGGATTTTTTTTAAGTTCATCAAGGTTATAATATTGCCATTTTTTAGTTTTACTTTTTCCTTATCTCTATTAAATTTTTCAATTGTATTGTGCTTCTCTGTGTTCAGATTATTTATGAATAAACAAAATATCATAGATAAAGAGAAATAAATAAAGCTTCATTGGGCTGCTTAATAAGAAACTTACTCACCGGCATAAGCTCCGTGAGAGGAGGTATTTTTATTTTCCTTTGTCCATTGCAGCCTTCCAGGATCTAGAACAATGCCTAATGATATCAGGTTCTCAACAAATATTCAATGGATGGATGGATGGATGGATGGATGGATAACACAGGTTTCTAAAATGTTCAGGTCATATATATATATATATATATATATATATATACACATACACATATATATATACACGTATATATATGTATAAATATATGTTAGGAAGTTTTGCACATATATAGGCATTTAGAATTAGATAGATTTAGAATTAGATAATTAGATTAGATAATTAGAATGAAATTATCACTCAGTTATGACATATTTACAAGCAAAAGTTCCAGAAGATGAAATTGAAAGCTTTGGAGAGGTTATGATTCAAAAAAAAAAACTATCTTAATGCATATTCTGAATCCTTCCTTTGTACTATTTTCAAAAATTTCACTCTTTTCCTACATAGCCAATATTACTCACAGGTGCACATTACTGATACGTGCCTTTGGTTATAATCTGCTTGGCTGAAATAGCAAAGGGGCTTCTTCAGAATAGAAAGTTAGCAGAGTATCTGGGAAGATCTGGCTCTGTAAAGAACTCTTAGTAATTGCCTATATTGCAAAACAAAAACAATGATTCTCAACCCTCATTAGAAACCCTGGGTTTGGGGCGCCTGGGTGGCGCAGTCGGTTAAGCGTCCGACTTCAGCCAGGTCACCATCTCGCGGTCCGTGAGTTCGAGCCCCGCGTCAGGCTCTGGGCTGATGGCTCAGAGCCTGGAGCCTGTTTCCGATTGTGTGTCTCCCTCTCTCTCTCTGCCCCTCCCCCGTTCAAGCTCTGTCTCTCTCTGTCCCAAAAATAAATAAAAACATTGAAAAAAAAATTAAAAAAAAAAAAAAAAACCCTGGGTTTGGGGCACCTGCGTGGCCTAGTCAGTTAAGCATCTGACTCTTGATTTTGACTCAGGTCATGATCTTGTGGTTTGGTTTGTGGGTTAGATCCCCGTGTTGGCCTGTGTGCTGACAGCACAGAACCTGCTTGGGATACTCTGTATCCTTCACACTCTGCCTCTCTCTCTCTCTCTCTCTCTCTCTCTCTGTCTCTCTGTCTCTCTCTGTGTCTCTCTGTCTCTCTCTCTCAAAATAAATAAACATTTTAAATAGAAAGAAAGAAAGAACGAAAGAAAGAAAGAAAGAAAGAAAGAAAGAAAGAAAGAAAGAAAGAAAGAAAGAAAGAAAGAAAGAAAGAAAAAGATAAAGAAAGAAACCCTGGGGTTTGGGGGCTGAATGGCAGGAGTCCTTCTACAAACTAGCTTCTGGGATGGAGACTAGGTGGAGAACCACTTGACTGAAGTCAATCTCATTTAAACCTGCCACATTGCAGTAATTTATTTTAGTGGCTTTGTGGTAAGACTATTAGCCTGGTATATCTCTCCTTTTTTTAATTTTATTTAAATCTAAATTTGTTAACATGTAGTGTAATAATGGTTTCAGGAGTAGAACTTACTGATTCATCACTTACATATAACACCCAGTGCTCATCCCAACAAGTGCCCTCCTTAATGCCCATCACCCATTTAGCCCACCCCCCATACAACACCCCTCCAGCAACCCTCAGTTTGTTCTCTGTATTTAAGAGTCTCTTATAGTTTGCCTCCCTCTCTTTATCTTCTTTTTCCATCCCTTCTTCTATGTTCATCTGTTTTGTTTCTTAAATTCCACATTTGAGTGAAATCATATGATATATATCTTTCTGCGACTTATTTTGCTTACCATAGTACATTCTAGTTCCATCCACGTTGTTACAGATGGCAAGATTTCAAGCTTTCTGATTGCCGAGTAATATTCCTGAGTGTGTGTGTGTGTGTGTGTGTGTGTGTGTGTGTACCACATCTTCTTTATTCATTCATCAGCCAAAGGACATTTGGGCTCTTTCCATAATTTGGCTACTGTTGATGGTGCTGCCATAAACATCGGGATACTTGTGCCCTTTTGAATCAGCATTTTTGTATCCTTTGGATAAATACCTAGTAGTGAAATTACTGGGTTGTAGGGTAATTCTATTTTTAATTTTTTGAGGAACCTCCATACTGTTTTCCAGAGTAGCAATACCAGTTTGCATTCCCGCCAGCAGTGCAAAAGAGTTCCACTTTCTCCACACCCTCACCAACATCTGTTGTTTCCTCAGTTGTTTATTTTAAACATTCTGACAGGTGTGAGGTGGTATCTCATTGTGGTTTTGGTTGTATTTCCCTGATGATAAGGGATGTTGAGCATCTTTTCAAGTGTCTGTTAGCCATCTAGATGTCTTCTTTGGAAAACTGTCTGTTAATGTCTTATGCCCATTTCTTTACTGAGTTATTTGTTTTATCCTTTCTTTGAGTTTTGAAGTGTATGTGTATTGACAAATTCTCCCTTGATCATGTATAGTGGAAAGTTACAAAATGGTGGCTGCGTAATTGGCAGACTTTTTTTTTTTATAGAAAGGGATAATGCAATATCAGTACTCAGTTTTTGGTTATGGAATCTCCATGATGCTAAGATCCCTTTTGTCCCAGTGCATTTACAGAAAGAATTTTTAGCAGAGACTTTTGAGTTTATATTTCATTAATAGACAATTAGGAATGGGTTTTAAATACAAAATTTGACTAGATTATAAAATGTCATGCTCTATCAAAAAATGATTGTGTTGGGAAATTTAATACCCACTAAAAGGTAAATTAAAATGAAAATACCAGTGCAATCTTATCTCCCTTAACAGGAACCCAGGGATGATGTGTATATACAAGGTAACAATGTGACACCATATTGCTCAGTTGTCTGTAACTTTTATTTTCCTTATGGTACATTCCTCTGCAATCTGTCATTCTATAGTGGCTCCTTAAAATTAAGATAGTTGATACGCCATTAGTAAGATTAATCAGGGCTTATTTCAGCATACAACCTATTTGTCACCCTTTAGATACAGGGCTTTCATCATTGAAGTTTAGTAAATAATTAATTCATAAGAGAGAGACTAAAAGGCCCATCAGCCACATTGAGTTTTAATATCTTATTGAATGTCCTATTTTCAACATGTTGCACCTGAAATTTATGCTATTTCTATTTCACAACTTGTCAAATGTTCTGCTTTATAAACAAGTGATCCTTAACCAATTGATGTCAGTAAATGTTTTATTTCTCATGTTCTACGTTCTCTGTGAGATTTACTTTTGAGTCATGTAGTTCGTTTGCGTTAAGATAGAAAACTTTATTTTTTTTCTTTTGTTAGTCTTGTTTTTATTTCATCTTACTTTTGTTTGATTGTACAAGTCAGAGAAAAGGTGCTACTATTTCATATTATCTATTTCAAATATTGAAGTGAATAATAAGCATTATAGACAGAGGCAATGGAAGCTTTCTGTTATATCCTGACTGCTCGAAAGGGATGTGTTTGTGTAGAACAGCATAAGCAGGAACAGTTTTTCCATTATCACTAAGCATTATCTCTTCCTTTGAGAACTTCAGTACTGTATTGCTGCATTACTTCAGTCCGTATCTGTGATGAATGACAGCAATAAGCCCAGATGGAGTCACCTTCATCTTAGGGTTGCTAATAGTTATGTGAAAACTGACCCCATATGGATGTTTTTGCTTCAATTTACCATAAGGTGAAAGAGAGTGCAAAGAATGCACTTTTTAAAAAAATCTTGTTGGAGCAAGCATCTTTTAACAAGATATCCACAGATGAACCATCAAAAGAAAACTGAACTCATTGGAAAAATTGAAGAATTATCTATCGAAAATCTTTCAACTTCCTGAACAAAGCGTGTGTGCTGATTTTAGGTAATCTTCATGCATTTGTTGCAAATCATATTATTTTGTTAACTAAAAAACTTGTGATTTTGAGGTCTATTTTTTCTTCCTAATTTGTGTATTATATTTGTTTTCTACTAGCAGTGGCATGAGACCCTGTGCTTGTCATCCAGAGCAGTTACCAGCTTTGCACACACATTTGCTCTGGTAATTATTACCTGAGGGCCTAGAAATACAAGTTTATGGAATATATGTTTTTTTAATTTCATTTCATGGAAACACGTATAAATGAATTTAATTAAAATAGATGTAACTTCTGCCACAAACATGAGTTTTTAGAGGCAGGAAGATCTGGGGTTAGATCCTTATTCTAACACTCATTGTCTGTACATCTATGGACAACTTAATCTCCAGGCTTCAGTTTCCTCCCCTGTCCTGTGGTGGTTGTGTTAAATGACATAGCTCATTTAAAGTTTCCGTGCCCAGTGGTGTTAGGTGCTCTGCTTGCTCCCATGCTCTCCCCATTGCCACCTACCCTGCCTATTCTTCCCCAGCCCATATTTCTCCTCCATGCCTCTTCAGATATTCCTGAAATTGAGGAATTTCCCTGGTCTTCAAGGTCTTAGAAGAAAATCCCAAGATTAATACTTGGTTGCTAAAAGGCTTAAACTCTCTCTCAGTGACTATGGGCTACATGGTTTGAAAACCTGGTGAGAACCCTGCCGATGGCATCCAGGGAATCTGGGAACAACTGAGCCTGGAACAGAGAGCTCGTGATGACCTGTGGCCCCGGTTGGCAGTGCCTGGGTGCTCAGGCAGTAGAATTTGTGCATTATCCAACTTTGAATGCCCACACACTTTATTAGCGATTTAGGATATCTGGTAAATAACAAGCCAAGAACCCCATCCCAGGAGATGGCCTGGGCAAATATATTATTCACAGAACTATGCCATCATCATATTTAGAGTCAAAAGTAAACATTTATTGAATATCTACTATGGCAGAGTACCATGCTAAACAAATGGCAAAATGCATCTGTAATAATAATAGCATCTAGTAGTCAATGAGTTCTTCTTGCTATGTACTAAGAATTATAGTAAGCATTCTATATGAGGATCCTCTATTAATGCCCACAAGGATAGTATGAGGTAGATCAGGCCACATGCCTAAAACTGTTATTACCAGAGTGGATCAGAGGGGAAAAGGAATCACTGTGGGCTGGGGTGGCCCTGGGGAAGGGAGGGTTTGAACTGTATCTTGAGGATGAGTACAATTTAGGTAAGCAGCAAGGAGGAATTGGGAGTTCTTGACTGGGAATATCAGTGGGTAAGGCTAAGGGCACTGTTTGTTAATCATCACCTTTGTTAAATGTTTTATTTACATAAATGGTATCATAATGTGTATCACATCCAACAACTTATTTTCTTCAGCTGGTATCATGTTTTGGTTTTTTTTTAAGATCTATGTTCATACATAAGATCTAGTCCTCTCCTTTAATAGCTGTATAGTATTCCCTTATATTATAGATCACAATTTATCTATTTCCCTATCAAATTTTAGGTTGTTTCTGATATTATGCTATTAAACAACAGTGCAGTAGACATACTCATGAGTATGTCCATGAATACAAGTATGAGAATTTTCACAGTGTAATGAACATAAAAGTGAAATAGGTGGTAAGGTATTTATATTTTCAATATTACTGGATGCTACCAGATTGCTCTTAAAAATAGCTATACTATTTATATCCCTCAACCCATGTACATATGTTCCCATTTTCCACATGCCCAAATATTTGCACTGTTAGAGTTTTTTTTTAGCAATATGATGGGTGAAAAGTGATATCTTGATTTAATTTATATTTTTTCTGTAATAAGTCATATTGAACACTAAACATTGATGGCCGTTTGCATTTCCACTTCTAACATCTCATCTTTAATACATGTTTCATATATTGGGTGTTTGCATTTAATGCCAGCCAAGAAAGGGATCTAGCATATATAGACTGCTGAGTTATTGCATTTAAGTAAAGTTCTAGATAAGAAAGTCTCAGGAGTGACAGTTTTTAAGAATATTTTTTATTTGTTTTATTTTTACAAAAAAAAAAATGAAAGCACAGAAGAGTAGATGAGAAAGGTCTCTTGGGTTTGGAGAGAGAAGTGCAGTGTTTTGACAGGAGTCTATGGTATGAGACTTTTTAGTACTCCGTTTTAGAAAAGGGACGGAGACTTCCAGCTGAGACACATGTGTACACACGCACACACACACACACACACACACACACACAGAGGCAATTAGGGAGGTGAGTGATACCTTTGCACTTGGAAAATTAGGTGTAGCAGGAACTAGTCCTAGAAAGGGCTTGTTTCCTTAAAAAAGCCAGAGATGCATGTGGCCCAGGCCTGAACGTGTGGAAAGCAGTTTTGCCAAAATCTAGATAGTCTGTTTCTGCTCCTGGGAGGATGCAAGAATAAAGGAAGTGAGTGGACGCAGCCACATATTGCTGGACCCAAACACCACGTTCAAAGAGAGAAACAATTAGAATTAAACACGGGATGTGAAACAAATATCATAGTTCTATCTCAGATCTTGCTTGCTTTTAAAGTTGACAGGTTTGTTAGAGCATTTAGTTCCCATACAATAACACTCCCCAAATCTTTTTCATTAAACAACCTAATAATCTCTTCCCAGAAGTGTGACACGAACGATAATTTATTTCAACCTTGTCCTAAGGAATGACATTCACGAATTCATGCACTTGATGTACCTATTATGTTTGTCCTACTGCCCATGAAAATAAATCCAAAACTGTTAAAATCAATACATCATCGGTGTACCATGTAAAAACTCTAGCCTTAATCAGAGTGTTCAGTCTACTTGGGTAAACACTGTCATAGAAAGGTTTCAACCCTCCTTGTCACCTGAATTTTACTTGTAATGCTCCAGTCTCTACCCCAGGAGAACAAACTGAAAGTTTTCATTGGCCACTGTCTCATAAAAGCTCAATTGGGAGTCAATAGTGTTTATGGAAAAGCAGTCAAAATACTTCCAACTTTTATTCTTTTCAGAAGATCATAGATGACAGAGAAGTTCAAATCCCCAGCATAATGCATTTATGCTGAGGATAATGGTCTCAAGTCCTATGAGCAAAGATATATTATGCACAATTACACCCCATTCTCTCCCATTCATTGAGTCTATCAGGGTTCATAGGAGTGTGAATGACATCATTACAGGGGTCGAGAGTGTAATTTATAAGGCATATCATTTGGAAAATTGGTAGTTTATTAATAGTAAAAGATCACATGTGATATTTCTCAAGTATCACAGCATTGTTTTGGCAGAGTCATTGCTCTGAGACCTCTAAAAATCTAAGAATTAAGCCAGCTCGGTGGAGAGAAATGAGTATAGTTCAGTGATTAAGAGGAAAAACTCTGTGGAAAGATGGCCTGGTTCTCCACTTCTTGGCAGTGAGAATGAAATTCTAGGAGCCTTTGGGATCTTGCTATGTAAAGTGAAAGAAATGGGTATATGAAAAAATTGGTAACAGGAATATCATGTAAGTACTTGGTAAGGTTTAACTTATGGTGCTGATCTCACCAACATATTCATCTCATAGGGCTATTGTGTGGATTAGATTAAATAATGATCATGGAAGCACTTAACAGAGTACTTGTTGCATAGTAAGGACCAATAAAAATTAAATGTTGCTACGGCTGTTACTGATGTGGCGATTGTCACTGTTACTGTTCTTATTGCTACCACCTTCTTTGTCATAACAGTATCTCATCAAATTAGTTTTACTGAACTGTGCATTGGTTTGATTTCTCAAACCATACTGAAGAAAGTAAAAGACCCAGCCCATTCAATTACTCATATTGTCTATGCATTGATTCTCAAAGAGTGGTCCCCAGGCCAGCAGCATCAGCATCCCCCAAGAACTTGACATAAATGCAGATTCTCAGGCCTCACCCCAGACCTGCTGGACCAGAAACTGTAGGATTGGGGCCCGGCAGTCAGTGCTTTGACAAACTCTCCAGATGACTGTGATGCACACCTAGGTTTCATAATCCTTGGTCTAGCGTAAGGATAGGATTACACTGTTAACAGTTTTACTGAGATATAAAATTCACATACACCTACCATACCATACCATACCATACCATACCATACAATTCATCCATTTCAGGGTGAAGGGGAGTGAGAGGTATAGAATGAATTACTCAATGGGATAAAAGGCACAGCATAGGGAATACAGTCAATGATATTGTAATAACGTTGTATGGCGGCAGATAACAGCTACACTTGTGAGCATAGCATAAAGTATACAGTTGTGGAATCACTGTGTCGAACACCTGAAACTTATGTAACATTGTGTTTCAACTATACTTAAAAAAAAAAAGAATGCTCATAAAATATTTGAGACACTATTGGTACCAAAAAATTATTTTTTGTTTATCTAAAGTCTAAAAAGAAAAAAATTTTATCTAAAAAGTACAATTCATAGATTTTGGTATATTCACAAAGTTTTACAATTAGCGTCACAATCTAATTTTAGAACGTGTTCATCACTTTTGCCTATTCTGGACATTTCATACAAATAGAATCATACAATGTGTGGTCTTTTTTTAAGTTCATTTGTTTCTTTTGAGAGAGAGTACAAGTGGGGAAGGGGCAGAGAGAGAGAGAGGGAGAGAGAGAGAATCCCAAGCAGGCTCTGTACCACCGGTGCAGAGCCCAATGCAGGGCAGGGACTGTGAACCGCGAGGTCAGGACCTGAGCTGAAGTCAGAGGCTTACCTGACTGAGCCGTCCAGGCACCCCAAGTGAATCACTTCTTTTCTTAGCATACTGTTTCAAGCTTCATTTATGTTGCAGACATTTTTCCTTACCTCGTAAATTTCCCTCTCCATGAATATTTTTTTTTTTCTACAGCATTAACATTAGGCTTCTTTATGATTCTCCACAACAATTCAAGTATGTGTGTTTGTGTTCGTGTGTGCAGGTGGGGTAGCTGAATGTGATTGTGTGTGTGCCTGTGAGTTTTAATTTTGTGATTTTCTTTATTTTTTAAGTTTATTTTTTTTTATAACACTGGGTTTTTTTTTTAATTTTTTTAACATTGTATTTATTTTTGAGACAGGGAGAGACAGAGCATGAATAGGGGAGGGTCAGAGAGAGGGAGACACAGAATCTGAAACAGGCTCCAGGCTCTAAGCTGTCAGCACAGAGCTTGACACGGGGCTCGAACTCACGGACCGCGAGATCATGACCTGAGCCAAACTCGGCCGCTTAACCGACTGTTATTTATTTTTTGAGAGAGAGAGAGAGACAGAGAGAGAGAGCACATGAGCAGGGAAGGGACAGAGAGAGAGAATCCTAAGCAGGCTCTGTGCTGTTAGCTGATTTACAGCTTGAACCCACAAACTGTGAGATCATGACCTGAGCCAAAATCAAGAGTCAGAGAGGCTTAATCGACTGAGCCACCCAAGTGCCCCTATGATTTTCCTTTTTTAGAGACGTCTAAAAACCTCATGGCCAATTTTGTGCTCCCTCTACTACAAATGGATAGCATTCTTTAATGGGTCTTTTTAAAAAATACAGTGACCTCATTCCTAATTTATTTTTATGACATACTCTTGCATTTACTATTTCTTTCCCACTTTTCATTCTTGATATCTTTCTGAATTTTATGTATTCATTTAAACTGCCTTGAATTCTTTTTAAAACAAGGCAGGATTTAAATACTTAAGAATAAAACCACATAAAACATTCTCTCTATCCTAAGCTAAAGACTTCCTAAATCTATTTTTAACACTTGTCAAATCAAGTTGAATAATACTGATTTACAGTTTTTTCAAACTGAAAAAAAAATCCAGTCTTTTACATCTGAATTTATGTGTTTTCAAAGTGATGGCTGTCCTCTCAACTATTTGAGAAAATAATATCATTATATTTTTATATGCTTCAGAGTTTGCAAATCACCTTGACTGCTCTTTTGCACTGGAAAATAGGAATACAATAGATATCATCCTTTGTTCAGTTTCTGTTCCATAATTTAATTTTATAACATGAATTCAGATATGGAATGTTTATAACATAGTTTTATTTGATTTTATGATAAAGACTTTTTTTTCTTCTTGGAAACACTAGAACAAAAGTGAGAAAAAGGCATATTAGACCTGTCAAGAGATATTATTTTTGCCAGAAAAGAAGAGGGAAATGCCTGCCTCTTCACAAGAATGAACTGATTTTATAGCAGCTGCTCTTGAAATTGATATATTTCTTTCTAGTCACAAAAAAAAAAAATAAAAATCATTTTCCCATAAGATAACAAAATTTCACGTGCATCTATGAAAGGTACGTATGATTAAATATTACATGGTCATAATGCCAGAAGGCACCAGAAGCAGTTGAACAGTGCTGTTGTGGGTTCAGCCTGACCACAGGAGAAATGCATGCTTAACAGCCTCTGAAAGCCCAAACTCCAGCAAACGTTTGCTGAGTTTAATCTTCTTTTTTTTCCTCTGTGGTTGGACTTCATAAATACAACTTTATTGTGGATGTTAATAAGTTAAAATTTCCAAGTGAACTGTGTGGTTCCTGAACAGACTGGAGATCCTGTACATAACTGAAAATTAATTCTAAATAATGGTGCTTTGTTTGGGGATTAAATAAACCTATTTAATCTATTTTGCTCAAACCTATTTTGAGCAAACAATACAGTTTGATATTTATGTAGTCAATTATAATTTCTCCAAAATGAAATCCTTAAAGTTCTGTTATAAATTTAAACTTTATATCACTGAGGTTATGGTTGGAGATCATAATGGACAATAGAAACAGTTTCCCATTTCTGTTTATGCCAAGTAAAAGAGAGTCATGTTCCTTTGCAGTCTGCTTTATTTAGTTTTGTCATAAATGTGTGAATGTTTATTTTGCCACCTTTGCCCACATCTCTTGAGGAACAAACGAGGGATGTACTGTCTTCATGTGAATGCAGGAATGAAAGGAAAATGAAAAATACTAAGTATTTTTAGGGGCATCTGGGTGGCTCAGTCGGTTAAGTGTCTGACTTCAGCTCAGGTCATGATCTCATGGTTTGTGAGTTCAAGCCCCGGGTCGGGCTCTGTTCTGTGCTAACAGCTCAGAGCCTGGAGCCTGCTTCGGATTCTGTGTCTCCCTCTCTCTCAAAAATAAATAAATATTTAAAAAGAAAAAGAAAAGAAAAGAAAAATACTAAGTATTTTTAAAAGCCTTCAGAATTTGAGGATGTTGGCATATTAGTGCTAATAAAAATGGATTTATGTATATGTTTTTAATGTTAAGTTTAATTTGGAAGTTAGCAATTGCCTTTTGAATATCCTTATCTCAAGCTAAATTGGAATTAGTACATTTTGCCAATATATTGCTAAACTCTGCTAATTTCCTTCTGGAGTTTGGTTAGTAATAGAAGCAAAATTTTGATTTAACTAATTTTATCGCAATAAAAAAAAAACTAAAATAATATTGAAAGAATCAGAGCCCATGTGTTTGACGGGTAGGAGAGAAGAAGCAGCTTTCTAATTTGTATGGGGGTTGATGAAGTAAAGGCATGCATCAGCTTTCATTTCTAACTCTCGTGGCTGGGACCCCTTGACCACTGTGGATGGTGAGGGCCTTCCAGGCAAGCAGGGTTCTCTCCCCCTTGTAGAGGGAAGCCTTCTGCTTCTGCAGATCATCTACACTGAATATTTTCCCCAGCAGCTAAAAGAGAAAGTTGTTACAAGGAAGACAGTTTGCACTCCCCATAGAGGTTTATTTCTCCTCCATGAAAAAGGCTAGGTAATCTGATATTCTTGCCCTGGCTCTGCAAGTAAAGAAATAGTAAATTACTGTTGAAGCAGTGCTCTTTATTCACATATAAAGAAATATTTTGCAGCATTATCATCCTGTGGCCTTTCATCTCCATTGATGACAAGATACCTACAGGCAAAATATATATTTCAACTTAAGATAAAAATTTTATTGAAGAGTCTGAACATGTGTGGTTAATATTGATTTCTTCATTTCTGTCATAAAAGAAGTCTATAAATACGTTTTTTTCTGTTAAATCAGTGTTGGAAGGGAAGTTAGATATCTTCTGGCCCAACACCTCACAAGGTCTTATGTTAATGAATATATGCCTAATAAAGTAATTATTTTTTAATGTAGATATTGCTCTTAAGTTAAAGCTAGCCCTTCAGGTAGTTGAGTTTTGTGGAAGGCTTTTCAATGGAAGATTCTCTATCTTGAATCTGCTGTTGTGGGGACAAGAGCAGACGTGCTGGAGGACATTCCCTTCTCGGGTCTGAGCTGAGAGAAGATATGCTTCTCTAAGCAACAGTGAGAATTTATACAGAATTATTGGAGCAAGGTTAGATCTCTAGGTTTGAGGAGATAGTGTAAAACCACTTCAGAGAATAGTCTAAAGCCACATTTTTTTCACAAAATGAATTTTGCAGCCTTGCACGACTTATGATCCAAATAAAATAACTGAAATGGAAAAGTGAATTGCAATGAACTTTTTTAATACTACCCTTTGACTTACTGTGAAAGCCAAAGTCCTAATTAGTATGCATATAAATATATATATATATATATATATATATATATATATATATATATACACACACACACACACACACACATATATATATGCAAAGTAAATTATATATAAATTATATTTATGATCATTTTGCTTAGACCTAATTTGGTCTTGTTTTTAAACTGCACTGTATTCAGATGACCCAATCGTTATGACTTGTGAGAGATGTGTTTTTCATACACTACTGTTTCAGCCACTGAATTTAATATTAAGCAACACATTTAATGTAAAGTAAAACAACGATAATAACAACAACAGTGTGTATCTCATTAAAGTGAGATAAATTGAGAAAAGAAGAATACCTGGAAATTGGCACATCAACTGCTCCCAAATATACCAGGCAGGTTCCTTTGATCTTTATTTTCATGGGTTGATGAAGGGCCGCAAGCTTTAGGTACAGAATAAAATGTTACTTTTCAAGCTTTCACATTATTCTCCTAGAAGTCAGTTTTCAAACTCCTTCCATCTCTGTGCGCTCGTAACTTTTCATATTAGTGGTATTTTAGGACTGTAATATTTGAAAAAGACCTTAGAGATTACCTAGTGACCCTGCCAAGCAAGGCAGGAATTCCTTGTACAATATCCCTGACAGATTGTCAGCTAACCTTTATGTGCACACGTCCAGTAGCAGGGAGTCTGTTACTTGGTGTATCAACCCATTCTGTGGTTGGACAGTTCTACGTTTCATAAAACTTATCTTCATGTTAAGCTGACATCTGTCACCCTGTAACTTCACCCTGTTAATCCGCTCATCTGTTTGGATCAACATAGAGTAAGTCAGTATCTCTTTCCTTATGTCAGCCTGCAAGTATTTGAAAACGGTTGCTATGTTCTGCTTAATCATTTAAATCCCTTTACGATATAAAAGTAGATACAACTCCTTCTGCCCTCCCTGAAAGATATTGCCTCTCAAAGGCATTGTTTTTGATGCTCTTTATAAATAATCACAAGCAAAATTGCACTTTATGTTCTAAATGTAACATGAAGAACACAAAGTAAAAGAAGAAAAAGGTTCCTCCCTTTTTCTCCATCCTTCCCTCCATCCCTCTCTTCCTTCCTTCTTTCTCTCCTTCCTTCCTTCCTTTTCTTCTTTCCTTTCTTCCTTTTTTTTCTTTCCATTATAAATTGCTTACTATATACCAAGAACTTTTCTAATCACTTTGCAAATATTTCCTCCCTTAAACATTATTTTAAACCCTAAAGATTAATCCTGTAATGAGGAAACAGCAACAGAGAGATTAAATGACTTGCTCAAATCTTCACAACCAGGAAATGGTAGAACCAGTCCATCTTATTTCAAGTCCACGCTTCTAAGAGCCTAGACTCGCTGGCTAGCTAGCTAGAGCTATCTATCTTCAATCTCTTTGTTCCTGAATACATAAATTGCATAACCCTTATAAAAGAACTTTGTTTCACTGTGTAGTAAGTGAAAACATGTAGTCCTTTGTCTTATACACTGCTGTCTAGGAAGGTTTCTCCCAATTCTATTGAGATAATTGTTATTTTGTAATGAAATATAAATGTATTCATTTTTATCCTTATCAGCATTGCCCAGAGAAAGTATGATGGCCACATTATATCTTTTCTGGGCTTTAAGAAATGAGGTTGAATTTTATAATAGAACATACTCTTAGCCTATGATACCAAATTAATAGGTTATTTAAGGGCCCTGCAACCAAACATTTATATAGCTAAGTAAAAAAAATGAATATCTTAAAAATGTATTCCATGGGGCATTTTCTTCAGGCCTGCTGAAATGAAAAATCATGGAAGGTGCAAAACCAAAAATGAGTCACGCGTACAAAGCATGTAGCAACTCTAGAACCAATCTGTGGTTGATTGTTACACTAAACCAGACCATAAAGCCTTGACCAAGATTGAAAATTGGCGAGAGAGATCATTTGGACTTGGTTCAAGTTCACTTTGTCTCCCCACTGAACAAGCAGTGCACTGTTGTCAAAGAGAAAGGATGTCAGTGAGCAGTTGTGCTTACCCAGCACCTGCTTTTTCCTCATGAGGGTCTGAAGCACAGGGGCGGTAAGTTGAAGGAAGAGATTCCACCCCTGAGCTAACTCTATTTTATGTCATTGTTGGGGTGCAGCCATCTCTCCCTCAGAAGTCCCATAGAGGGCATGTTTATAGAATGATGATGATCTACTTCAACATGGGCCTACATAGGCTGACCTTGGTTGATCATAGTGCTATTCATTATTTCTTCTTATTTGGTTTATTTTTTTCCTATTAATTATTTCTTTAAAAAGTATTTCATTCACCATAAAGAGGAGATGGCTCTGAATATTCTCTTACATCAAGGACGGAAGCATGTTTGAGTGATTATTATTTACCATGAATCATGCTTCATATTGAAGATACATATATGAATATGATATATTTCTGGTCCTGGAGAAGCTCAAAACCTATTAGGAGAAAATCACATACAAATAAATAATAACAGGTTAAGTTTTTTTATGATATTATGTATAAACTGCTTTTGGAAACCAAGGTAAGGGAGTAGTTAATTGTCAGAGGGTATTGGAGGGATTGTGGGACACTGTTAGGACTGCTAAGAGAAGGTGACCTTAAGTTGGTATTATTATGGGGCAGGTAAAAAAGAAAAAAAACACATTCCACCCACAAGAGACTATTAAACTGTTAGGTACTCTAAAAATTTCGGCATGTTTTGCTAGAGGCTTAAGATTGGGATATAATGGCAATAAATATTAAAAGTAGATCACTTTATCAAGTTATGCTCTCTGAGAAAACCATGACGTTAAGAAAAACTAGAGAAGTGACTTTTATAAGTATCCAGATTTAGGAGCCGTTATCCCTCCACAAACACTTTGGTTTCCTAGGTGATTCTAACCTGTCTGCATTTTTCTCCTTTGTAACTGGTTTCATCAGACTGAGGCAGGCAAGACTGTGTATTTGGGCTCACAATCTGTGACGCAATCAAAAACCTAATCTCTCCCATTGGTGTCAATTTTAGTTGACCTCCTCCTAAGACTCATAAACACCATTACTACTTAACCCGAATGAACCTCTACCCTTTATTCCTAGAATGAGAGAAAGCTGTGTTAGAACCAGATATCTTACAACAGATATCATAAGTTGGTTTTGTCCAAGAGCCTTCCCCACTGGTTTTAATATGGGATTAAAGTGTTTCAGTGATATTAAAATATACTTCTGCAAAATAGAATTGTATTTTAGGGTTTTGTTTTATTTTTTTAATCTCAAACCTTTCTTGTCTTGAGTATTTCATCATAATTGTTAAGCAAGAATAGTATATGAATTCTACAGTGCTTTCAACATAATATTGAACTGGAGAATATCTAGCCTTTTGTTCCATTATATGCTGTTGGAACAAAGAACAGATTGGATCTAAAATAGCTTCCTTAGAGATGCTCAAAAGGGAAAAAAGAGGAAAAGGCACAATCTGAGAAATAATAGCCCAGTGATATAGTGATGTTCATTTTAAAATCATTTGTGAAAATGAGGGATTGTTTTTATTTGAGTGAGGCCAAAACTCAGAATTAGTCCTAATTTTCAAGTCTTTTTGATAGTATAAACTGATTAGAAAATCAAATTGATATACAAATAACTATTACTCTAAATCTCTCTGTTGTGCTAATGAGCTTCTGGTATTTACTAAGGCTAAGGCACAATCAATTTTAATCAAAGGCATTTATCTATTGAGTAACTAGCATGGTCATGGCCCAAGTGCAGGATCCTTGTCAGAAAGAGTGACACTTGGCTCTCTTGAGGGACCTTGACTCAAGTGGTATTTTTATATACTATTCTTTAGTATAAGGCACATTAGGTACGTAAAATATGTTCCTTGTCCTAAAATAACTCCAGTCTGGTACAAGAGACAGGACATACACAAATAAATAAAATGCAGGCTGCATGTGGTGAATGCCATCTGGCTAGATCCAGAAAGTACTCTAAGTGTTCACAGGAGGCCAAGATCCTCTGACGCTCGCTTTGCCTGTAGCACTGGAGTTGAATCTTAAGGAATAATGGACTGAAAAAAATTTTTTTTTAATTCTTACTAAATCTTAAGCACTATGGATTCTAAAAATGTTCAATAAGAAGCAAAAAGAGCACTGCACAAAGAGGAAATGGATTTGCAGAAAGTTTTAGGGAAGAAGAAAGCAAATTTTGGTATAATATATGCATTGGTAATGGAATGTTATCAGTTCCGGATTTTATACTTCCATTTCTCTTGCCTGTGGCTATGTAAGAATTTCCATAATCTATATACCCAGGCAAATTTATTTCTGGTTTTGCTCAGGAGTCTTTACTAATATTCATGTCAGTACCGACTGACCTCTTAATTTCAAGTCCAACACTGGGATTGCACCCATCACGTTGTCTTTAACTTCTGCGTTGGCTACTGAGACTTTAACCATTTTTTAATCTTAAGCGGAAATAGATAAATCCAGCCAGTGAAAGAAACTTTGCTTCTGTTCTCACCTTCAATCACTAACCAACATTGGAGAAGAAGAATAATAAAGATTGTGTAAGTGGCACCCAATGAAGAATTTGACCATAAATTAATTTTCTGTTAACTTTAGAATGAGGTAAACAGATTAAAAAAAAAAAATAGTGCAGCTAGAAAGAACTTACAATTGGTTTTTAACATCCTCATATTAAAATGGAACATTTTTATCATCATAAAGTTCCTGTGAAATGTGCTATGTTTCCTAATTGTTGGTTTGTTATGTGATGATGTATTTATAGGTTTCCATCTGTAATTAGTTATTTCCATGGTGCCTGTCAGTCTGGAATATGGGTACCCTGACATCACAGAACATAATAAACTTTAAGAGAAGAATTTGTCTCCTTACTGTTTTTCACTTCTCCATCATTTGGGTGGTTGACAAGTGAGAGGTGAGAAACTTTTGTGATCATAGCCCTCAGCGTTCCTGAGTAAGTAGGACAGGACAAAAGGGGTATTTCAATTGCAAAATGCAGCTCAAAGTTGACTTGTTTCTTTAATTTCCTTTTGTCACTAGTATTGCTCGGACTTCCAGAGAAGATTACATAACTTCCACCTTCATCAGTGTATCCTGTTACAACCACAGGCATAATATATTAACATTACCAACCTTCTGCAGATTTAGATTGGCCAATTTAGAACTTGATGCTCTTCACTTCCTTATAAAACATTTGTATGTCTTTAGGCTTAATGGCTTCCAGTCATTTTTGGCACTTTGTTACTAACCAAAACATCCAATAGTAGCCTCTTCCTGGGACCTGAAGCTTTAGGTTGTCCTGGGAATCAGAAGTCCTTGACACTGACTTTCTTCATCTTTCTATGACTTACTTCTTTAGTGAGATTAAATTTTTATAGGTAGCATCATCTGCTTCCGTTTGTGTAGTCTCTATGCCATAAAACCATTTCATCTCATTTCCTAATCAAAGGTTTCTTTGTAAGTTTGGCATTTTGGAAAAGAGAGATACCATTTAACATTTTATCTTCTCTGGGGCGCCTGGGTGGCTCAGTTGGGTAAGCTGTCGATTTTGGCTCAGGTCGTTATCTCGCAGTCTGTGAGTTCAAGCCCCGCATCAGGCTCTGTGCTGGCAGCTCAGAACCTAGAGCCTGCTTCTGATTCTGTGTCTCCCTCTCTCTCTGCCCCTCCCCTGCTCTCTCTCTCTCTCTCTCTCTCAAACATAATAAGCATTAAAAAAAATTAACATTTTATCTTCTGTAGGCTGATTTTTTTAGGTCAAATTTACTTACAGTAGCAGTGTTTATAGTTTAAGTGTCTCTAATTTAAGAAGAAGCATTTCCAATTCATAAACTATTCATATACTAATTGCTTTTGTTGTTGTTTTTGTTGAAGGATTCATATTACTTTCCATAGAACAAAACTTTGAGTATAAAAGAAACATTTGTAGAAAATTAAATAAGACTTACACAACATTGAACAAATACTATTTCTAAAACTTATGATTTAACATGACTGCTTTATGATTACTAATCCTGATGACCCAGAATATAATGTGTATAATATGGTCCTTTTGGTTAACTTGAATACCAATGTAGTTCCCTTTTTGTACTCTTGTAAAGAATTTAATGGGCATTATCTCATCTAGCCTTAAAGCATTTATAAGAATCAGAGAAAGGTGGCACCTGAGTGGCTCAGTTGGTTAAGCATGCAACTCTTGGTTTTGACTCAGGTCATGATTTCACAGATTTGTGGGTTCAATCCCTGCATCAGGCTCTGAGGTCAGGGCAGAGCCTGCTGGATTCTCTCTGTCCCTCTCTCTCTGCTCCTCCCCCACTCGTGACGTGTCTGTCTCTCTCAAAATAAACTTTCAAAAAATCAGAGAAAGAAAAAAAATAAATTTCCTGCTTGACAAAGACCTGCCATACTTTATGAATTTGGAGTTGACAGTGTATTTCCCATGGCCTCTTCTGTATGTAAAGTCCCAAGTCCATCTCTACCTCAGAGTCACGTGTTTCACTATAAATGACAAGAAGAGTTTGAATCCTTTTCTAAGTGCTTCTGGGGATCAATGACTTTGTCAATATCCACAGTTGTCTCCTTAACCATCAAATCAACTTTAATGCACTCTGCTGTTGAAAATGAATGTGTAATAGTTAACCCCATGATTCCTGTGACTTTGAATTATAAATGCACAGAGTAGGCCCATAAAAAAACATTTATTGAATTAATGAAGCAAAATAAAAAATCTAGAAGGTTCAAACTAGTGAATGGACTCATACACACATACTTGGTTACTCTTATGTCATCAGATGCTTAGTAAGCAATCTTTAGCTGATGATTATAGTTAAAATTAGCTGACTTTGAAGTGTCCATTCAAGTTCAGTAGAACAGATTGTTCTGAATAAGGCAATAAAGGTTTAGAGACTTTTATCTATTCCCTTTTTAGAGACCTTTATCTATTCCCTGTTTCAGACAGTACATAATAAAGATTGTGTCCCTTATGTATATTATTATCTCTATCTCCTAAATACTTCATGCCCAACGATGTCATTATCTGGTTGTGGATATACTTAAGCATGATTTAGGAACCCTTTGTGATTATCCAGCCTCCTGTAATCACAGCACTTGTTTTAGTAATGGATCAGAAAATCTTAAAATAAATGTTGCAAATCCTTAATCCAGGCAAGTACTCACAATTAAGTCAGTTCTCAACAAAAGAAAAAAGAAAAATATGACTCTCTGGACTGTCTGTGGAAGTATCTAATTTTTACATTACCGTGTGTGTGCATGTTGTGAACTATCCCAAACTCTGTGTTTTCCACCCCAGAGACAATCAGTCTCTTGATCATCGTGAACCATCTTCCCTAAGCAACACAATAGGGACAACAAAACCCATTTCAGCCTCAATTTAAGTTTAATTCCCAGATGGAACTTGAAATGAGGCTGTAATGAACTTGATCTTGCAGCAGTGATTATCTCATACATGCATATAAAAGTATTCAGATACAGTAGTGGTGTTTCCAGATACTATTCTGAAGGCATTTGGTCCTATAGAAACAGATGAAGAAACAGAGTGCTATGGTTTAGCCTATTATTACATTGAATAATGTGCATGGGGAAGTCAGCCAGGCTTTGTTGTATTTTATTTATATATAGCAGAAGATAACAGCATATAGCATGATCAGAAGATGTTTTTAATGACCTATAGAACAGCATTTCCATCAGAAGTTTCTAAATTAATGCATAAAAATGTTAGCAAGGTTATCTGAAGGAAATATTTGAAGGCAGAAATGAATGATATATGGTAATCTATCACTAAATATATTTAGTGATAGGTTGATTAGAATTCTAAAATATTTCTAAGAAAAAGTACAGATGTCTCCAGTGTCCAAATAACTCCCTAAAACCATTTAGGCTTTTATGAAGACCCATTTATTCATATGGCTATCCTAGGCATCATTTAATATTCTATTACTAAAGTACCAAATTACATTCTATGGACATGAATGAATGATTGTGCTTGCTTCTACAATTTATAGGCCAGAATTCAAGTAGGAATAAGTTAAGCCTCACGGGAATGAGAGAATGGTTGTTAAAGCCTATGTCAGAGATAAAAATTGACATAGGAGGGACCTGGATTTGATTCTTGTTGCAACATTCTTGCCCTCTGGTAGAGAGATTGGCAGTTAGCAACTCACTGTCCTCCCACAATTTTCTAGGTCTGGGTTATCTCTTCCATGATTCCTGGGAGAGAAATTGAGGGATTCAGGTAAATTCTGAGTTAAATCCTCAAGCCTATCTAAAGCATTTTTTGAGAAGCTGGGCCATGACTAGAGGTACAATTTTAACTTTTACTTAGGTGAGTATGTGGTGGTCTGCCATTAGGACAAAGAATACAAGACAAGATTTCTGATTTTCTGAACAAAATACCAGCACTGACACCAATATCACTAGAAATAGGAAGATTTCCTTTGTATTAGTATCACAGACAGTCATCATCCACACAGTGTCTGCCTTAGATTAAGCATTACCAGTTCTCACCAGATTCCCTCTCCCTACTGCCTTCTGGAAGCTCACCCTCTGAGTAGCTGCCACAATTCATGTTTCAAAACAGACGTTGAGTCAGTCCCATATCATCTTAGGATCTTTTCAGTGGACTGGCATGACCATTCCTCTCCTGGCCTTTTCTCCTTCCACAGCCCTTTTCCTCCCAACCAGCCCCCGAGGTCCTTGAAGACACTACCCTTTGCACACACCATTTGTCTCTGCTGTGTTTCTACGTCCTCGTGCCTCCTCCGCCTATTAAACTGCCACATATTTGTAACATCTACCTTGGATGATTCCTCTTACATAAGGCTTCATTGTTCCTTTCTCTATGCTTAGTGTTACTGTATTGACATTCCTCCTCAGATCTAAGTATGGATATTGATTCAGATATCCTTTCTCCCTCTTTGAGCCCTGAAGGCTGAAACAATATGTACTCATCTCTTTAGCATCTAATGCAATGCCTGATCTATGGTGAATGATGAGGAGTTAGAAATGCAGAGTTAGAATTCTATAGTAATTGATGGCAATGTTGAGGTGGCATAGACTTCAGACTTAGAGAGTATCTAGGCCAATTCCCTCAAATAACATTTGAGTTAAGTTTCGTTTAGTTAAGTTACAGTACACACTGTCAGTTTGTCAGAGCACCAAGCCCAGAACCTGTTTCCCCCAACACTTCCTCTACTGCTCTTTTCCTTGTACCATATGGCTCCCATTTGCCAGAGCCCTCCTTTTTTAATACTCTTCCTTGAAAGGAGCCTTTCTTCCCAACAACTGGGTTGAAATCTCTGCAGTAGAGTTCCCATGTTTGTTTAGAAACTCTCAAATGATTATCTAGAATTTATAGAAATTCTGGAGAAAATAGGTTATTTGTACATGTCTTGTCTCCTGGAAATGCTTATATCTATAGCTGTTCCCCAAAGTGGAAAACACAATGCTTATTTAGCACGATAAAATTAATAAGTCATATTTTTTTAAAAAATTGTATCTAAAGAATAACAAAAAATTGTTTTGAGGGTTTTTTTTATAAAGTACTTGAAAAAACTTTAAATGTGATGGGAGTCTAATATAATAGTCTATTCTTGATCAAGGAAGATTTGAACATTGATTCCAAGGAAGTCAGAACAGCATATTATTTCAGTATAGTGTGTCATTTTGTACTTTATTTAAACCAAAACCATCCAAACTAAAAAAAAAAAAAAAAAAAAAAAAAAAAAAAAAAAAAAAAAAGGAGAGAGAGACAGAGAGAGAGAGAGAGAGAGAGAGAATGAGAGCACTGGTATTACCTTTACTTATAATTAAAGTATCCACATTGCTTTCTTTTAGTGATAGGGTCTAAATGTACATTTTTTAAACTTTTTTTAAAAGTTTATTTATTTTTGAGAGACAAAGAGAGCATGCATGTGAGTGGGGAGGGGCAGAGAGAGGGGGAGACAGAGAATCCCAAGTAGACTCCAGGTGCTGTCAGCACAGAGATCATGCAGGGTTCAATCTCATGATCCTGAGATCATGACCTGAGTTGATGTTGAGAGTTGGATGCTTAACAAACTGAGCTATCCAGGTGCCCCTACATGTACCTGCTTTAAGACAGCCCAATACCAAGTAAAAAGAAAACTGGGACATTTATTCAGCTAAAAATCAAAATAAAATGGCATCTAGTCTAAATATATATACAAGAATAATACATTTGTGTCAAAATTATTTAGATGATTGAATTGATTTTCTACCTACCTTTGTAAGCTATCATGACTTTAGTACATGGATATTAATTTGAGTAAATGATTTCATTTTCTTTTTGTTTTTTGATTTAAATCCAAGTTAGTTAACATGTAGTGTAATAATGATTTCAGGAGTGGAATTTAATGATTCACCACATATAAAACCCAGTGCTCATTCCAACAGGCGCCCTCTTTAATGGCCATCACCCATTTACCCATATAGCCCATCCCCATACTCGCCACCCCTCCAGCAATCCTTGGTTTCTTCTCTGTATTTAAGTTTCCTGTGGTTTTCCTCCCTCTATGTTTTTATCTGATTCTTCCTTCCCTTTTTCTATGTTTATCTGTTGTGTTTCTTACATTACACATGAGTGAAATCATATAATAGTTGTCTTTCTCTGACTTATTTTGCTTAGCATAATACCCTCTAGTTCCATCCATGTTGTTGCAAAATGCAAGATTTCATTCTTTTTGATCACTGAATAATATTCCATTGTGTGTGTGTCTATGTATGTATATATATACATACATACATACATCATATATATATATATATATATATATATATATATATACACACATATATACACACATACCACATCTTCTTTATCCATTCATCGGTCAATGGAAGTTTGGGTTCTTTCCATACTTTGACTATTGTTGATAGTGCTACTCTAAAATTGGGGTGCATGTGCCCCTTTAAATCAGCATTTTTGTGTCCTTTAGATAAATACTGAGTAGTGCAATTGCTTGGTCATAGGGTAGTTCTTTTTTTAATTTTTTGAGGAAATTCCATACTGTTTTCCAGAGTGGCTGCGCCAGTTTGCATTCCCACCAGCAGTGCAAAAGGGTTCCTCTTTCTCCGCATCCTTGCCAACATTTGTTATATCCTGAGTTGTAATTTGAGTGTAAATGGTTTAGTTTTCTTTAAAAAAAAAAAAAAAAACCTTTTTTTTTTTGAGAGAGAGAGTGCACGCGCACATGTGCACAAGCAGGGGAGGGGCAGAGAGACAGGGAGACACAGAACCCGAAGTAGGCTCCAGGCTCCAAGCTGTCAGCACAGAGCTTGATGAGGGGCTCAAACCCACAAGCCATGAGATCATGACATGAGCTGAAGTCAAGTCAGATGCTTAACCCACTGAGCCATCCAGGCATCCCAGTGGTTTAGTTTTCTAATTAGCCTGTGGCTTTAAACTTATTTTTCTGAACTCTTGTAAGCCAACATTTCCCAGTTCATGTTCCTCTGAAAACTAGTTACCTTTATGAAGTTAAATAAGTGTTCCAAGAAAAAAGAAATTTTTCTAGTCTGTATGTCCTCAATATCACAATACATATTATGGGACATAATGTTAAAGTATTATCAGGAGTAAAGAGTGAATAAAACAGAAGTGTATATTTCAGTGAATAATTATGAAGTGAATACCTGAGAAACAGCTGCCAACGACCAAGAACTAGCATGTTTTCAGCTCCCAAAAGCCCCCTACCTTTTTATATATTAAAGTCTTGTGAAAATTCTATCATAAAGAAAATTAACTTTTGTTAGCACTGCATATTCATCAATACTTATGGAACACAATATGGGAAAATCTGTCTTAGGAGATGAGGCAATTTAAGCATAGCAAATTTGGGCCAGTAGATAAAATAAAGGCATTACATACAAAAAAGAATATTTAATGAAATTATTCAATGCATTCTTCACTGTAGAATTTTTCAGGGAATTAATGTTATTTTATAAATATGTGCCTATTTATGGAACAGTAGAGGGAAGACAAAGAAACCTGTGGATTTGTTTTAATTGATACCTATATGCAATTGCTTTAGTTTATATTTATTAACATAGAAGAACATGGATTGTGCCTAAGTAATCAGGTAGCAATTTCTGAGAAATAAATGTTAAATAAGTAATTCCTAGGGAATAAATAAGCTAGTTTAATAATAAAAGAGTAACATCAATTCCCCTTTGAAATATTATGCATTTTAATAATTTAATTTGCATCAAACCTCTCTGGTTATCATTATCTCAATTATAACGGATTGAATATTTATAATTACCCAAGGTACAAATATTTGAACAAAAATCTCTGTATATATTAATGATTTTTGATTGAAAATATTATAACAAAACATCATCAGAATTAAGTGATTCTTTCAGATAGACTAAGATGAATTATAAGTTTGAGTCACAGTTCTTTTGTGTTATATGTGTTAAATTAGGTGTGGACTAGAAGCATAAGAGAAATAAGCATTATAAAATGTGCAATAATAAAAGCAAGAAAGCAATATTCTAAAAGTAAAACATCTTTTGGTTAAAAAGTATCAAACTGTTTAATAGCCCATCCAATTTGGATTTGTAAAATTTAGAAAAATATTTAGAGAAAGTAATTATTAGTATATATAAGTCATAAGAACAAAATACTATTAGAAGTAATGGTTAAATACTCTTTGAAATCACTACTGTGGACAAGATTAATCTGTGTTACACTGTGGGTTTTTCGTAGCCATTAATAGAGATCTTGTAGATTATTTCATTGTCATTTATTCAATATATTTCAATATGTATGACACTGATAATTATAGCTGCCATTTATTGAGTACTTAACATATGTGAGACATACTAAATATACTATTGGCATGCGTGTTTAAGTGTGTGTGTTTAACTTTCATGTTAACCTATCTATAATAATACTATTATCATCCCCATTTGAAAGATGACAAAATGCAAGTTTAACTAAATGATATAGATTGTCCAAATGACACAGGTAACAAGAAGCAAAGCCAGATTCAAGCTAGGATTGTATGACTTTAGTGCATAAACACCATGCTATATATAGATATAGAATTACCATATACTATGTACAATGGTATCGGCTGAGAATTTTTTTAAACTGATAATTTATATAATTATAGAAATGTATAGGCTAATAATCTATATTTTAGTTTTTAATCAACCATTTACTTTTTATTAATCATTCTCCAATGGGAAGTATTTTAAGGGAATGAGAGTAACAGCTAATCCCTGTTTTACTAGAATGGAATCCATTGAGACGCAATCCTCTGAAACAAAAGGATAAGTGTCCTGATAAATCTTGGTTTCATACTTCTATATAGGAATCTTAGGTCATTCATTACTAGATTAACTTTGAAATCTTATACATAAAGTCAGTTCTTCGTGATCCCCTAAACAATTTCCTGGAAGCTAGTTTTCAATGAATTACTGCCTTTTATTTAGAAAAATAATTAAAAGAACAAAAGTAAGTATTTTAGCCACGTGATTTAGGACCTCAACACCACCATCTGACTAAAAGTAAAAAAAAAAAAAAAAAAAGTCAGCTCTTTAAATCAATGGCACTTCACATGGATATGACCCATAGACCCTTTGTTAATTGATTGGTTTGGAGTAATTAGATATGGCATCTGGATTGTCTTCCATATTTCTTGATACTTTGTATTTTAATGAATCTTGAAAATTATCATTTATATTTTTGGCCATAAAATTAACTCCTGTCTATTGATATAGTCACCTTTCTGGAAAGAAATATATGCAATGTCTACCACAAAACCACAAAACTCACATTTTAGCCAACTACAGCTATTGTCCTAAGTCTTGAGTATCAATCATAGTTTATATGGTTGGGTTTTATTGATGTTTTTCTTCATTTTATGTTTTTCCTTCAGAATTTGTCATACACAACTTTTTTTTTTTTTTTAATTTATTTTTGGGACAGAGAGAGACAGAGCATAAACGGGGGAGGAGCAGAGAGAGAGGGAGACACAGAATCGGAAACAGGCTCCAGGCTCTGAGCCATCAGCCCAGAGCCTGACGCGGGGCTCGAACTCACGGACCGCGAGATCGTGACCTGGCTAAAGTCGGACGCTTAACCGACTGCGCCAACCAGGCGCCCCAGAATTTGTCATACACAATACACACTTCTTGATGTGCTCTCAACTGTTGGTATTACTTTTTAATCCCATATTTTCCTCCTGTCCCTTTGTAGTTTGACTTCCAATCCACCAGTCCACTTAAACTGGTGGCACATCACAGATGGCCACGTCGTTGTCAAAGCCAGTTATGTAAATAGCAATTGTGTTAGACACTGTGTCTCAAACCTGAGTCATACATTGACCTCCTTAAGAAGAAAGAATTACTGCATACCTTCTTCTTTGACATAGACTATTTTCAGTATAATTTTACTTAGATACACCCAAACATAAAACCAGGTACAAACACCCTATGCCTTTAGCTCTGATACAACTGTAGAGCCAAAACAAATGTGCAAATGACATAAAACAAAACCCACAAAATTTGAGTTAGTACGATTTGTTTATCATGATGTGATAGGATTTTGCTGAAGTTAAATTACATATGGCAACAGTTTTCGGGTTGCCTATGTTTTCTGTGCCGTATGATATACTTCTGCCATGACTGTTTTTCTTAAACTACTATAAAAACTCTTTGGTAGCATGTACCATTATTTCAGCTTACTGCCACTTAGCTCCAAAGCTTCATGAGTGCATTAAGGCAATTTCTGTTGTTCTCTCACTGTCCACAATGATAGCATCTAATAGTTGGGGCCAACGTAGTCATAAACAATTACTCAAGTGTTAAGTACTCTTCCGTTGACTGGAACCTGTCATGTCTTCCCCTCAATGTGTGTTTTGGCTTCTGCAAGTTCTCTCTGTCACGCTGATCCTCTCTAACTTGCCTTACAACTTAATTATTTCCATGTCCTCTTCACTGGCTTTTCTGCTTCCAATCCTTAAACTTCAGTCTACCCTGCAGAGTATTTTTAAACTAATCTTTCTAAAACCCAAGTACACCATGTAGTATATCATCATTTTATTTCATCTCCTTGTCACACCATGCCCTGTTTCTCCCACTCATCTTTATACCCTTCTCTCAATTAAATACCTGCCCTTACACACTTGTTCAGCAAACATGTAACAGCACAGAAACATATCAAACACCACATATCCTTGCTTCTGTCTTTTTTTTTCTTTTTCTTTCTTTTTAATACTTAATACTTTAATACTTTTTAATACTTTAATACCCTTTAACCCTCCTTCTCTCCATCTAAGTTCTGCTGGGGCTATAGGCATAAACCAGAATTATCCTGGGCATGCTGGGATGTGTGGTTACCATAAGCCTAAAATCACACTGAAAACTCTTTAGATTCAAACCTTTATTTCATTTATGGCAAATACTACATTTTTTTTCTATAATTGTTCTGAATATGTTGAGCTATCCTAGGTAGACCATAGGGCCATGTATGCAGGTACTATAATCCTACATAGTTTCTTACAGAATGCAAAATGCAGAAAAGAAGGTATAGCACATGTTAAGAGCATAGACTTAAGAGTCAGAGGAATGGAATTCAAATTCTATCTCTACCTCTTATTGCTGTTGTAATCTTGATTATTTCTTAGTTTTTCCTTTTGTAACATGGATCTTTGTATCCACCTCTCAGTAATAGTATGACAGTTGAAGGAGATCGTTAGGGTGAGGCAATGGGCCTTTTTGAATTAATCTGTATTCAATAAATGGTAACTTTTATTACTAATGTTCTGTGGCCTTAGCTGATGACTTTATGAGTGTTATATGAAGCCATCCATGAATTTTCTTTTTTTCCTGGAATTCTCCATGGCTTGTAAGTTGGAGCAATAGCAGCTATAGTAGCAGACTGAGAAAGGCTAACTCCACACCAGAATTGTCTAGAAAAAAAAAATCAAAATGCCATAGGGATTGCCAGGGAGCAGAGAGATCAGGATGAGTCATATGCATGGTATCCAGCTCCACTTCCTCTCAACCCTGAGAACATTTCCTTACAGGAATGTGCTGGAAACCACGTCCTCACAATGAATAAAATCTGAGTGAGAGAGTAGCTCCTTCCTCTCTGTTAGGGATGGAGCTAGAGAGGAGGTTCTGTTTCACTGTGTGAGAGCTGAAGAATATCATTAATCTAATTGTTCTGCACACAATCCCAGCCCTACACCCCATGGACTACTAATGAGATCCTTGCTCTCCTCTGGAGGCCACTGCTTTCTCATTGAAAAATGAAGGGGTTGGACTGGGTGATCTCTAAGGTCCCTCCAGGCTCCAACAATGAGTCGAGGAAAAGATTTAGGCAAATTAGAGGGACCCTAAACAACACAAAAGTAGAAAAAAAAATACCCTTTTTCTGAGCTCTGTGTCTTTGCGTCTTACTCAATTGAACAGAAGAGTCGATACAGAATGTGATTTCTGACTGAAGAGCAACAAAGCACAAACCAAATGGATAGGAAAACAAAAAACAACAACAACAACAACAACAACAACAAAAAACTGTGGTGTCCTAAGAATTCTCTTGGTTCTACTACAATAAAACTACTGACATTTTTTATTTTAATCAGAAAAGTTAACTGTAAGCAATTGCCACAGTGGGCTCTGAGTGATACCTTGTACTCTCCCTGATAACCCTCTGTTTGGCAAGCAACACGGCCATTTCAAGACTTATTGTGGAAAATTGATGCAAATTTCATAAATGATGAGTCTCTTAGACTCAGATTATCTGCATCAGTGTAGTTACAAAAGGGACAGAGAAGGGGGAAAAAAATATGTCCAAGATAAAATACTTTCTCCTGGGTCTTATAATTTATAATTGCTACCTCTGTCTGTAATTCATATAAGGCAGTTTCCCCAAGATACTGATTCACTCCACCCCCTATCTTTCAGATATGGTCTCTCACTCATTTGTATTTATTTTGCTTTACTCCTGACCTTTATAACTTTTCATCTGGATCACTGCAGTAGTCTCTTAATTGTTTGTTCTCTTTCTTCCAGTCCCTTACCTTCCAGTCTACTTCCTGAAGTTCAGCACCAACCATGTAACTGTCTGCTGCTTAGAGAGTGGAGCAAAATTTTTTAGCCTGAAGTTTAGGGGCCTCTGTTGTTTCAGGATCAATAGAGTTTTCCCACCACATTGCCCCTTCTCTTTTTTAATCCTCTTAGACTATAGTCAGTGTACACAATTGAAGGCACAAAGTCAGTACTCGAAGAGTATTAGATAGATAGATAGATCTCTTAGAGTTTTTTTTCTTTGATCTCTTAGAGTTTTTAACCTACAATTCCATGAGCTTACTTCATCACAGATATCTTAGAAAATGTCATTTTCCTGTTGCATTCTGTATCCTTTGAGAGGCTGAGGGGTGCAGATCAAAAAGGGAAATTAATCAAGATCCATAGTCAAGCAATGAGAATTCATTTGGGGATGATATCATTTTAAAACAAGGAAAAGAAGAAATACTCAGCATTAAACAGAAAAACAACAGGAAGTAAGCCTCTGATCAGTAGAAAACAGCTGAATATATTTTAAGATGATTTATTAACCCTGAATAGATACTGAAGTTCTGGGACACCAGTTATAAGTCTTTTCCAATGACCATAATCAGGAGTCATATGTTGGACACAAAATCTAGATAATTAAAGGTCATTACCAGTATTAGAAGTTAAAAAGGAAGGAGAATAATGTATTCTAGTATAGTCATTTTGATAGTCATCTGTATGGATAAAATGCTTCAGGTTGCTAGTCCTTATGTTTATACATCACTGGGAGGCTTCCCCCCACATAAACTTACAAAGAAAGAATCATTTCAGGAGAAATATTTGCTGTTTGGAAATTTGTTTGTGAATGTAAAATGTAAACTCTTGAGACCAAATGACATTGAGCTTCGAAAGTATAAGCAAGGATGCCACTCCAAACACACCATGGGTAGCATAGATGTTCTAATTTATTGTGACGTTGATGGTTAGGTGATTCAAAATTTAATCTTGGCTTTATTTGCTTGCTAAACCACTGAGAATGTATTGCAAGAAATTCTGATTGTGTCACAAAATGTAAAGAGATGAAGCTTCTAATTTGGTCACTTCCCCACATTCTCCTCCTCTGGCACCCAGACATCTTTATCTTCAGTTCCACATTCAGAGAAATCAGAGAATGCTTTGACAAGCCCAACTTAGTAAGGACTTTTTTTTAAAGGACTTTTTGATAAACAATGAAAGATCCCTATTTTTTGCCTGGTCTGTAACCCATAAACATCTTTTTTTTTTTTTTTTTCTGAAAAAGATAGCCAACTATCCCATATTCTTGAATCTTCCTCTGTCTCCTTTTTCCTTTGCACCTCCAAGCATACTCACCTCACAAATGCTGAAGCAGTTTCATCTTTGAGTCTCTTTCAGACTCTGTGCTGACTTTCTTCTTCCTTTCTACTCATGTCAAGGCTCTAGATGTAGTGGTTGAAATAGAATAGACTGCTGCCTCCCATGCTTCATTACTCATTCATTTGTTGTTTGTAAACTGACTTCTGCTCTTAAAACTCTACTAAAAGTCAAAGACTACAAGTCCCATGATTGAATCCAGTGACCTTTATTTATTTTGCAACCTCCTTGCTCTGGCTGCAGTATTTGACTCATTGATTACACCTTTTTTCTTTGAATCTGTGGCTGTTTTCTATATCACTTTTGACTCTCAGCCTCCTTTCTCACAGGCCCTACAAATGCAGGCATTCCCCAGAGTTCTGCCCTCAGTCCTCATCTCTACTCATCACATACTGTCCACATGGGTGACTTTTTCTAATTAGCCTTTTTTTTTTTTTGCAGGAAACTTCCAAACCTAGGGCATAGAACTACATAGTCTAAATACTATCTAGACCTGCCTTTCATTGTACATATTTAACTAAAGACCTGCATCAAATATAGCATACTTGAATAGAATGCATTTTCCCCTAAAACCTAAACATACTGTTTTTACTCTTCCTCTTCTTGATCTTCCCCTATCTACTCTATTTTTCAAATTATTTCTGTTTAAGAATCTGGAACTTCCTTACCTTTCCCTTACCTTTACCCACTCCCAAATCCCAGCTGTCATTTCTCCCCTTAACTATTATGATAGCCTCCTAATTGGTCTCCATGCTCTCATGTATCCCATCCCTTTTGCATTCCTGGCTCAAACCATCCTTCTACTGCCACCCTGGGTGGTGTTACAACACACAGCTAATCACACCACTGTGCTGCTCATGAGCCCACCCACCACCCAGAGAATAAGGTCTAAGTTTTTGTTGGCAACCACAAACATCTGTAAAACAGCCCCATCTTCTTTTAAAAAAAACAATGTAGCTGAATTTCTTATTGCAAAATACGTGTTTATTTTTAGCAAATATCTAAAATAAGTAAGCAAAAAAGAAAGAAATTCATTTTGGGACACCTAGGTGAATCAGTCGGTTAAGCTTCAGACCTCAGCTCAGGTCATGATCTCACAGTTTGTGAGTTTGAGCCCCGTGTCAGGCTCTGTGCTGACAGCTCAGAGCCTGGAGCCTGCTTCAGATTCTGTGTCTCCCCCTCTCTCTGCCCCTCCCATGCTCATAGTCTGTCAATAATAAATTTAAAAAGGTTAAAAATTAAAAAGAAAGAAATTCATTTTCTTTGAAAGTTAATTGTCTTGCCTTTATTGTTTCCTTGCTGCCCCATTATTATGACCAAAGCAGACTGTGGGTCATTCCCAAGTGTACTGAACATTCTCCTGTCTCCATGCCTTTTCATGTTGTTTATATTCACCCAACCTCACCTAATTTCTGGCCATTGAAATTCTATTCAGCCTTCACTGTCCAACACAGAAATCTATTTCTCTAAGAAGTCTTCTCTGACTTTTGAATCTCTGTAGCAGGGGTTAGTGATAATATATGTAAATTATTTTTGGTTATGCCTGGAATTTATTCTTCCTTGTTGTATTTCATATTTTATATTCTGCCTTTTTCAAAGTTATGTAAATATTATTGTTTTTAGCCACGTACTTGTATCCAAAAGCTAAACTCTAAGATTCTCAAATGTATCTTACTCTCTTTCCTAGGATTTTCATAAGCCTTCAGTTCCAGGAGTTGATAACATAAATTGTAGCATCATACTATTACACTGTTTGCATGGGATGGTGAAAGTAAAGGGAAAATTGGAAAATAAAAGTGGGAAAAGACTGACAGGTGGTAAAAGAGACAAAACCTGTCCTAGAGGAGATGATGAAGTCTCTGTGATAGTTCCAGGGGCAAAAACTAAATGGATTCTTTTGGAGGTTCCTGTTCAAAGAGTTGGGCTTAAGGGAATGTTCGGGAATACACAACACTCACAATATGGTGGTGTCTGATGTGGAGCTAGTTCATACTCAACTCTGTCCATTTCAGATGGAACACCATCTCTGAGAAAGATTGACAGGATTCATTCAGTGGAAATGGCATTGGTGGGAAGAGATTGAAACCTGGGAAGCCCAACAGGGTCTGGAGCAAAAAAATGTAGTTGCACTTCCTCCTTGAGATTCAGGAGCTTCATTCTCAGGGCTGAGCGGTTGAAAGTATTTCCAACTCCCTGCAGATGGAAGGCATCACTTTTGTTTTGACAAGCTTGGCTCCCTTTGGGGGGCAGCTGGATTTTCATTCTGTAACGGTTCTCACGGTGCGTTTGCTCTGCCATGTGTCTAAATGGATACATCGGATTTTGTGAAACTGAACAGAGGGGCCAGAGTGGTGAAGGCAGGAAAACTGCCTCTGTTAGTACAAGGGCAAGGTCACGGTGAACTCATAGGCTGCAGCAGTGGAGATGGTGCAAAGTGGTCTGACTGGATAATGGAGGAGCGTGGGATGCTTTACAGAATGTGGAAGAATCTGGAAGATCTGAGGTGCTGAAAGAATGTCTGAGAGTGGGTGTATGTCCTTTTCTGTGCTGGAAAGGAAGAGAGGAGATGATTTGGAATGGTAGCAGAAGAAGTAGATCCAAGATTTGACCTTGAAACTATCAGAGGCAAAACTTTTCTTCTGCCCTCTTAGAGTCTCTGGCTGGGCCTGAGAATTCAATTGACATAAGACAAATAGCAAGAAGGGGCACCTAGGTGGCTCAGTTGGTTAAGTGTCTGACTCTTGGTTACGGCTCAGGTCATGATCTCACGGTTTTGTGAGTTCAAGCCCCACGTTGGGCTCCATGCTGGCAGCACAGAGCCTGCTTGGGATTCTCTGGCCCCTCTCTCTCTGCCCTTCTCCCACTCACACTGTCTCTGTCTCAAAATAAATAAACTGAAGAAAAAATTAAAAAAACAAACAGGTGAAAAGCACACTTGTACAGGGAAATCCTCACCAAAATAAATAAATAAATAAAATAAAAATAAATAAAAATGAACACCCAAAGAAGTGTCAAAACCTAAATTCTTTTATACTAGGCTGAACAGGGGCACCTGGGTTTATATAAATAAACATTATATATATATACATACATACACACACACACACACACACACATACACACACTAGGCTGAAGGAAGTGAGGCAAAACATATGGGAGTGGGAGGAGTTAAAGGAAGAAAAAGTGATCTCATCTAGGTCTATAGCATAGAATTCCTTATAAGGAGAACTGAGCATTGAGTCCCCATTGCTGGCATTAAGAACGTTTGCTTCTCTGGCACCTGGATGGCTCAGTTGGTTAAGCATCCAACTTTGGCTCAGGTCATGATCCCACGTCGTGGGTTCGAGTGCTGATAGTGCTGGGCTCTGTGCTGATAGCTCAGAGCCTGGAGCCTGCTGCGGATTCTTTGTCTTCCCCTCTCTGCCCCTCCCCCACTCATGCTCTGTAGCTCTCTCTCCCAAGAGTAAATAAACATTAAAAAAAAATAAAAAAAAAAAAAAAAAAAAGGAGAAGGGCTGGAACCAAGTAGCTGCATATCTGGTCCAGATACTCATTGTCCACACAAGAACTAAGATTTAGCAAGGGAGTAGGGGGGAAGACAGAAATTTTATTTACTTACCTATTTTTATTATTGAGAATGTGTAAATTCCTTTAACATAATCTCACAATAATCTTATTGGATAGATGTTAACTTTCTCCCATTTAAAGGAATAAACTAGAAACTTAACCAAATAGGTAATAGAGAGCTGAACTGACTTTCTTTCCTGTTATACATGTTCTAATATTTATTCATTGTTACCAATACCTGCTACATTTTCCAGGCTACTTTCAGAATAACATAGGCTATATTCTATTGGTATATATGGACTTTTATTTTTATTTGAGAGCTTAAGAGTAGTCCATGGAGTCAAGCTCCCAGCTCCACCAGGGTTGCTAACCGGCAGTGAATTTTCCTCATTATTCTCTGGTGCTTATCAAGAATGGAATCAAAAGTCTGTTTTGGCATGTTAATTTTCTGTTAACTTGGGGATAAAAATTATCTCAAACTCCAGGAGAGTAGCAAACTAGAGCAGTAAGACAATGCTTCTTTATATTTTTAAGTACTATAGCAGCAAACACACTTAGAGAATGTTTTTAGTGACTGGTTTCCTTTCTTCTGACTATTCCTTTGAAGCAATTAAAACTAAGTCATCTTGTTGGCATTCCTGTACAGAGAAAAGCTAGTTACGTTGCATGGAACACAGAAACTGAATTAGTAATGTATATCTACACCTATGTACTCATTTCTTGTAGAATTTCCTATTTATCTGCCCACTAAGGTGTGTAAGATGTGATGTGTTTTTGTTTTGTTTTGTTTCTTTTAAAGAAATTTCTTTAAACAAACTTCATTCTCTGTTTTGGCTCCTATCTGGCCAGGCTGATGGAAAGTCAATCCTATTATGTTGAGCTTTCTTCTTGCTACAGGACTTACCTTGCACTGAAACTTCTGAAAGGCTGTATCAGTCATTAGCCACTGATGTGCCTATTTTATTCATCGTGGTGCCTTTATGCCCCTTTATTTATTGCACCAAGCCAAGCTCAAGAAAAGGGAATCTTTGGCAAAGCTGACCAGTGACTGAGGGCCAGCTTGCCTCCTGCCCCTCTCCACCTCCAGTGGTCCTCCCTTCCAGGGGCACCAATGCAGAACAATGCACAAGGTTTCACCCACCCCACCCCCCACCTCTATCCTCTCCCCAACTCCACACCAACTTTTGTCCTTTTGTCCTCCTTCCATTTAGCGCTCTCTGTCTTTCTGTGTGTCTCACTCCACTTCTCTCCCCTTCTCTTTCTCTCTCTCCCACTCTTTTCTCTCTCAACCCTCAAAGGTCCTTTTTGCTTCTCACTGGATACCTCACATTTTCTCAGTCATGAGATTAACAAAGGGCAGATCTGCTTAGGTCAGGCAGCTCTTGCTTTCAGCACGGCTAAAATCCCTGGGACACATGCTTTATACTGCAGCCTAAAATATAAGGGAGCAAAACACAAATTAGTGACTCAAAAATTTTTTATTACTGTCTTAGCCGCATTTAACAATCACTTGCATATTAGCCTTCTTTTATCCAAATAAAATTAACCTCAGGCACTTCCTCATAAGCTTTTTTTCTTCAGTCCTTTCATCATTTATGATATTTCTTTCTGGACCTCATCCAAATACTCTTCTTTATAAAATTCTGAGATGAAAACTGAAATCAGTTCTCTGATAATCATCTGATGGAAGCAATTATACTTGAAACTCATTATGTCTCTCTCTCTCTTTCTCCTTCCTTTTTTCTTTAAACTTTTTTAATGCAAAACACAGACTTGATATCAAGCCACTTTCCTATCTTTTCTTGAGTTGTTTTTCTGGGCACATGTACTTTTCTTTCTCATCAAAGCAATGTTTAGATACTATCTGAAAGTATCACTATTTGGAGCCTTGCTTCTTCTGACAAGAAGATATTCCTATTTTCTGGGTACTTTATAAAACTAAAAAAGTGAAATGGGAAAAAGAATATAACAAGTGATACCAGGGAGAAATTGAATCAAAACAGATAAATAAGTCAGATTCCTTTTTTTAATTCTGAAAATAGGTAAGAATGAGCAAGAACATCTTTAGAGACCAAACACAATGTCAAAGAATGCTTTGCATTCTTTGATTTTTGCTCCCTACTTCAACTATTTCTTATTGAACTGTCACCTATTCTATTAGTAGAAAAAAATATGCATCTCTAGAGTACTGTAGTTATGTTTGAATAGAATCAAAGAATCACAGGAAGGTAGAGATGAAAGCAATTGTAGAAGTCATTTAATCTAATGTAACAACTAGCAAGAAATCACACCTGCCAGTTTCTGAGAGGTAACAAGAAACCTTGCGCTTAAAGGATCCCAGTCATAAAGTGAAAGGAATATGGTTTTGCCATTAGACAGACAGTGATAAAAATTCCCTCTCTGCCACTTGAACAAGTCTTGTAACCCTTTTGAGCCCATGGAGATCATAATACTGACCAATTTAACTGTTTGTTAGAGATGAACAAGATAACACCTATAAAGCAGCATTTACATGATAGGACGTGATATATGGGAGATCTTTTCCTTTTCCTTAAACACTCCCTGTGGTCTCCAAGGTGGCCCTGACTTTAACCTGGGGAAATCTTGACTCAAACCAACCACTTAACCATACATTTTCCTCTTCTCTAAGTTAGTGGGGCTTTACTCATTCTCTCAATCTCTGTCTTCTGTGATATGCAGGTTCCCAAGCTCACTATCACTTCCTGGTTATTGTGCTCTGATGTTCTCTAGTTCATAGCACGCCACCCTGCCCTACCCCCCCAACACTGCCCCCCCCCCCCGCCCCCGCTCCAGCAAAAATATCTTGTCTGGATATGCATGCAGGGTCCTATGGGGAGGAACCACACTCCTCTGAGTGCATGTTTTGCTTACTACTTCTCTTTCTTTTATACCACCTTGTCCATGATAGTTAGAAACTCTATGACCCAGACATTCAAAGCTATAACATAGTCTTATGTCGTCTGAGTAATTTCTGCATTACGGGCTTTTCCTATAGTCTACATAATATATTTTGAATTAGATTCTGAAATCCAGTTAGAATGAAGAAACCATTTAAAGAAAAAATTTGTTTAATGTTATTATTTATTTTTGAGAGACAGAGAGAGAGAGGGATAGACCATGAGTGGGGGAGGGACAGAAAAGGAGACACAGAATCCGGAGCAGGCTCCAGGCTCCAAGCCGTCAGCACAGAGCCGGATGTGGGGCTGGGATTCGTGAACCATGAGATCATGACCTGAGCCAAAATCAGACGCTTAACTGAATGAGCCACCCAGGTACCCCAGAAGAAACCATTTTAAATGTGGTTGGTGTTCCAGGGGCCACAAAAGCTAATCTTGCTTCTAGGCCAATGGAAATTATCTCACCTTTGATATCCTTTTATTAAAATTTTCCCTACATGTAAATAGTTGCACAGTTTGTTTGTTTTTTAAGTCCTGGAAATATACTTTTAATATTTTAATTATAAATTAAATTTTTGGAAAGCTTTGGTAGATAATTTGACATTTAAGTGTATTTTAGAATTTAAATTTCATGGCCTGGATCTAAACTGAAAACAAGAAGTCCTTTCCCCTTATTTTATCAGACTGTCATATAAGCAAACTGGAAAGCAGGGAAAGTACATTCTCAACATCCTTTCCTTGCAATTGCTGTTGTAAAGCATGGAAAAGGCCTTCAAATTTAGTTTCTTGTCTATAAAATGTGCACTTCAACTTCAAGATTTTTTAAAGTCACTTTTACATATGAGAATCTATGATTCTATGATTTCTGTTCCACTTTCAAAGTTCTTATTGATGCCAGACCTACATTACATTCAGTTTTACACAGATCTGCCAGCTTAAAATCTGACACAATCCAGCAATATAGGGCCTGAAACAAGGTGCTTTATTAAGATCAATGTATTACATGAATGTCGATGCAAATAGAGCTCTATAAACTATTGGCTCTAAAATCTTGGCTCATAATTTCACGATGGTGTACCCTTAGCTCCAAACTTGGATATAATTAGATGTGAAATGGTCTCATTTTAGCATGGAAGAAATCAGCTTCCTGGTCAGAAGGAAGTATTTTTCAATTCAGTTTTGACTGGGAATTTTCCTTTGAGGGAGCTTGAAGGGCTATAGTGGTTAAAAGAATAAAATATCAAATAGCAAAACTCTTCATGAATAATTACCCAACAGGAGAAGATAAGAAGACTATAAATTTTGTTTTTAGAGCTTTGCATGGTTTAAGAGTATACCTGCAGTGGGGGGGGGGGGGGGGGCTCATGATCTATGATACAGCAGTAGTCACTGACAGAAAAGAGGGGGGAAATATGCAAATATCATCAAGCTATGCACATTGGGTTTCATTTAAGGAAATGTCTCCTCATGTAGGCAGTGGTGTATTTAAAAGTAAGACATTTCCTTTTACTTGTTTTTGAGTGATTGCTCTGACAGGTCTTTAAAGAAAAAAAAATCATTTTCTATCCTGCAGATTCAGTAACTTCCCTTAAATGATTGATCATGTCGCATTTTCAGTGGAGACAACATTGTGATTTGCTTCCATGGTGATCTACCAACGATGGCTAAAACTAATGACTCTGGATTGTCAGGGTACCTTGTAAGGTGGCCACTAATTTGTTATTTTTCATAATCTGCTGGTGAGGAAATTACTAATATTATTCAACACATCCTTTGCAGTTTACACTTGCAGAGTGCTTAAAAATTCATTTGTGGTTATGAAGAAATGACCATTTGAGCTATTCTTAGCAGAAAGCAAAGAAACAGTGCCAAGAGTACCCTTCTCCACATTATGACATAATTGGGGGCCTTGGGCTTTAACTTCTATGACAGCCGATAGGCCATGTTACTTTCAATTCTAGCTGAATAATAGAATTATTGTGTGTGAGGCATTTTTAATGTATTAATCTAATCTCCAGAGATTGAAGTTAGTAAACAGCAAAGTAATTCAGTTATAAAATTGTCCTTCCAGAAACAAAACCAAAAAGTAACAATGCAACCTTTTAATTTAGTAATTTTCACTTTGAAGGCATATTTGGCAGACTGACTGGAAAGCATTAAATGGGCTTTGGCAGTTGTTTTAAAAAAAAAAAAAGCCACCTAGTATAAATTAGTCCACTGTATTTGGATTAAGGACTGTTATAAGATCCTTTCAACTTATTTTTTGACCAATAGTGTACTCCTCAGCCAGAGCCCATGTACAGGTGGCCCCACTGGGAAAGAGAGAGTATATCTATACTATTATACTATTATGTTGATAGATTGTGGTTAATATTTAACCTAAATTTCTAATCAGAATGTACTATTTGTAATATGATTGATAGATGAGAGAGAGAAAGAGATCGATTGATTTAGGAGACTATATTTCTTTAACAGGGAACACTGGAGAGGAACCAAGGTTACAACAAAATTAAGATTTGCTACAGATAACTTTCATCTTCAAACTGCACAGGAGGGAATATTAGTGATACTAGAGAAATAATTTTGGGCAAAGAAGCTTTTCTGAATCACAAGGATATCAATTCTTTTTTTTTTCTTTTTTTTTTTTAACGTTTATTTATTTTTGAGACAGAGAGAGACAGAGCATGAACAGGGGAGGGGCAGAGAGAGAGGGAGACACAGAATCCGAAACAGGCTCCAGGCTCTGAGCTGTCAGCATAGAGCCTGACGCGGGGCTCGAACCCACAAACCGTGAGATCATGACCTGAGCCGAAGTCGGACGCTTAACCGACCAAGCCATCCAGGCGCCCCGGATATCAATTCTTTAAAACCCACAGCGTATTTCCTACCTAACGTGCCGTAGAATGTTGAACAAGTAACTGGGTTACTCATACAATTGATGATAGGAATTATGCAGGTCCAGAATAACTCTTCTTTAGCTCAACAAGCCATTTGTTTTTCAGATAAGCCTCTATTTCACTTTGTCACTGGCTCCATAGTCCTTAGGTTTTACCAAAGAACAAGTATAACATGGGCACAGCATAACATGATTGATTTGATGCTTTAAACTAAGTCAGATAAATATTCAAAGTAATTATGATTGCTACTGGGCCAAATGTGGCCAGTAATGTGGTCAAATGCCTGGTCAAGAATGTCTGTGCGGCAAGTTTTCAGGGGCTGCAAGTGGTTGAAAGGGGGCTATGGAAGCTAAGGGGCTTGCTTGCAGGGCACTTTTCATAAGACTGAGTAACCAGTTTTCTGCCTCAAAACCTGGAAGAGCTGATAAAGATCAAACCACTCCTTGACAACTGACTGTGATTGAAATTCTGAATACTTTGAATACTGATGAAATACAATATAGAAAAGAATTTTTATTTTCAGCATATATCAGTATGGCGTATTTCAGACTTGCCATAATTGGAGCTGCCTTTAAGCCCAATTACAAATGCCCATTTTTTACTCACACAGAAAATCTTTTCTTTCCCGGAGAATCACTCTGCAATATGGATCTCTTTTAAGACCAGGAGTCCCTTGGAGATAGATTTGGCCTCATCTAAGTTAAGATGAGCAGCAGAAAACATAGTTTATGAGCTGAACTAACAGAAGGACGCTGAGTCGGGGTTTGTTAAACTAATCGTATGGCTGGCAAAGGATGACATATCAGATGTTTCATTCATTTTAAATACCAAACCATTTCCATAAATCACTTTTATAGCCTTAAATACATTATGTAAGTATAGTAACATTAGATGGTGTGTTTAAATGTGCCAGGCATGTCCGTTTGCTTCTCTGCATACTGTGTTTCTCTTCTTATTTTCCAAAGATGTATTTATCAGATTATTTTTATGGGTCCATATTTTAGTTTTATTCATGTAGTCTTGTTGATTGGTGCTGTTATGTTTATTTGATTCTTCCTTGTACATACACATTCAACTCATGTGAGTATCATAGTGTCTCTCTCTTCCTTCTTGCACAAAAAAAAAAAAGAATCTTCTTTTTTAATACATTTGTCAATGTAGGACAGTAAGAAAATAATACACAGATGCATTTGGGGCTATTTAGCATAAAAACTCCATCTGAAACAGTTGTATTCTATAAAATAATGTGTTGAATTTCAGGATATTTAAGATTGAGTTTCTTTACTGTGTGAATGCTATACTATTTTCTTTTCTCCCCTGACTCCCCGCCTCCCCCCTCCCTGTTTAACAGCAGACAAACCCAGGGAGCACTGAGTGAATCCGATGATCCTGAAACAGGCTGTCTAACTGATAACAAGCCAACTTCTCGACACTTCTATCCTGTCGCCTTGCTGCTTGTCAGCTCACACCTGTTAGTTGTGTGGCTTATTTTAAGTCTTGCATTACTATTAGCCAAATACCAATAAGTTTTGTGTTGTATTCCTTTCTTTTCTACAAATGACAATGGACTTTAAATTATGGGGACAATGCTGTAATATTTCTACATTTTCAGATTCACAGAATTTAAAAAAAATGTTTGAAATGTGTTTTGTTTGTTTTTCCTAAAATCTAAAAAAGAAGTACTATGCATTAAGTGAATTATTTTGCTCTTTTGTTCATGGAAAAGTGTTTCCCACTGTTAACCAACTCAAAAGAATTTTTAAATTTCTGTCTTTGGAGTAAGACAAAGAACAGAATCCTGAAAGCTTGAAGTTCTGCACCTCCTGTTTCTCTTCCCATTCAATTTATTCAAGACAATTAAGAATGAATTTGCACAATGCACTGAAACCCTGAGTCAAGTCTTAGAGATGTGGGAGGTTCGAGACTTTATTTCCACTGTGCTAACATCCTTGTTGCCATCAGCTGATAGAACCTTCTGTTTGATTCTTAATCTGTTAGTTATGTTGGTTCTTTGCTTCAATTTACCCTTTTCTGTCCAGTAATTTGATGGAGAGAATGCCTATTTATGTTTTGTAATTAAATTAACCTGTTTGTAACTCTTGTTTGGGTTGATTTGGCTCTCGGAGTACTTTTCTATTCTTTTTAACAAGGTCTTGTTTGTGTCTTACACGCCATTTTCAGCCCCTGTGACTTTTGTACTGTCTGTGCACAAGCACCCTTCCTTTATAAAGCAGAGACTTGGACCAGGCTGTTCAGAAAGCCATTTTTCTCTTCGTTGCACAGCTAAAATAATGAAGTAAAATAGAGATGAAATTTTCCTTTGAAATCTATAGGGCCAGACTTAATAAATTAAATGCCTTATTCCTAGAACCTGCATCCTTAGGGCTACATGTAGATCTTAATGTGTTTTAAAGAGACTGACATTAATTTATGGAAAAGTTATAAAAAGGCAGATATATTTATGAACTAAAGTGAAGCTGTATTGTGGAGCAAATTATATTTAAAGTGTTTATTAAACCTTAAATATCTGTTAAGAGCAAAGAGACTTTAATCATCTCCTTCTGAGGGCAATAATGGTATTGGGCCTGGCCTAGGATTTAATTTTGTAAGATGTATCATCATTTGTGAAAAAAAAAAAATGTAGAGTTGAATCTTTGTTATTTTTACTTGGACTGTTGCTGCAACTCTGCATTGAACAAATAAAGCATATTTATTTATTCCGTGTTTCATGAAGTTGTACTTTTTCCCCTTTCACCAGAGAAGGATGCCGCATAGAGAATGTTCTGAAGAATATCAAATGCAGAAAGTATGCTTTCAACATGCTACAGCTGCTGGCTTTCCCCAAGTACTACCGACCTCCAGAGGGGACTTATGGAAAAGCTGACACCTAACTTTACCAACATGTAAATAACCAGGAACACAATTACGCTTCAGTCGGATAATCTCCACCTTTCTAAACTGTTTTATTGTCACGAGTTTGTGGAGGGAGCTGATCAGGGATGTTTGCCCAAATCTAGGAATTACTCGAATTAGGTCTTAGCATATTAGTCTGAAAGAAATCCATTAAAAAATCTCCAGGAACATTGTGATTCTAGTTCTCGCTTCTACGCGGTGCCCCTCGCAGGCTGAGGTCAGCTCAGAATGTGTACATTTCATTCACAGTGTCCCTTAGTGGAAGGCACTGATTCTGAGGAAACATAGGTTGCTGCAGGAGGAGTACAGGTGACTCATAGAGGGGCGCTTGACCTCCAGAATGAACACAGGAGAGTGTAAAGGAGAGAGGGACTCAGACACGGTATTTCACAGCCTTTCTCACGAGTAACCTTAGAGCCCATTTGTGGTATTTGGAAAATATCTTTCCAGGGAATTAAAATTCGGTAGCATCAATGCATGATGTTGACGGCAGAAGCAGGTTGCTAGTGTGCTTTTTAAAGACTGTGGTCCTCCAGGCGAGACATAACCAGTCCTCCGGAACAGGTAGATGACAGTGTTAGCAACTCAGTGGAGATACTTTTCAATAACTTGGTATCTTTTCTAAACTCTGACACAGGTTGTATGGTGATAAAGTTGTATAGTAGAAAAATACCATGAGGAACTAAAACTGCAAGAAAACGAAAGCTGATCACCCTGCTGATGTTAAACATGAAAATCCCCATCAGCCTGAACTTTGTGTAGCCAAGTTCAAAAAAGTCCAAAAAATATCTTCGTGATGTTTTCCAATAGTCATCTTGCTACAGAATATAGACGATGGAATCTGTGTTGTCTGGCATAGATTACTACGTGTGAATAAACATTTTAAGACATATGCAACCATAGCTAATGATAAACCAAAATAATTATTTCTGTTGACTTCAATTTCCAAATCACACCAGCATAGGTTTTCCAATATTCCAAATTAGAAATTGCTGTAGAGATTATCTTGTATAATGTCATTATAAATGGGTAAATTAAAGCACGAGGAAGATATGCCCCCAATAATCCAGCTAGATAATTTTAGAACCATGATTATAATCTCTTCTTACCTTCCTAGCCTGTGCCATGCTAAAAATGCATGAAAATTATGGGAGAATGCTAGTTAGTTAAATAAAAATTGTCATTTATTGCTGGAATTAAACCTTAGAGTACAACAGTCTGAAAAAATGAAACCTATTTTCTCCAGATGTTGAGTTTATTCTTTCTCCTCACTCATTGGAAGAGTATGACATCCAGAGCATAAATCTACCCTTTGGATATGCCAGAGGCTCGTTACATAGATGTCTCTTGGCTGTGACCACATTCAGTGGATAATATTATGGGGCTTTCCATAGCTAGTGTGACAGCTTCTTGGCTAAGATATCTGTTGACTAAGGACTCCAAACAGATCTCTAGGCTCATGTAGGGTTTTCAGATTACTACAAATTTTAGATAACTGTTTTGGGCTTTGAATACTAGAATTATCAATCCATATTTTAGCTAATGATTTGCGGGCATTATATTTGAGACCATTGACAAACAATTCATAGCCTTCTTAATAAAAAGTGGCTGTATACTATAGATCTATTCACAAAGTTTTCGGTGTTCTGCCTTATATTTCATTCTCCCTTTCAATGATTAGATATAACTTTTGAATTGTTCAGTTTAATTTAAAAATGGTAGGATTTGGTGTTATTTTCATTATCCCATTGGATTTAAGGTAAAGAGGTTGGGATGACAGAGGTTTCCTCGAATAACAATGAAGCCTCATTCAGTATGTCACAGTGGTCTGGGTTCCAAAAGACCTTAAGTGAAAATGTATCATCTTATAAACAGTATAATTTTTGTCTGTATTTTTAAAAATGAAAACTCTTGACTCAAATCTGGAAAAAAAAACTTATTAAATGGAAAGCCAACAGTAGGGTTTTCTATTTGGGGGAAGATATTTCAAAGATTTTTTTTTCTTTTGAAAAGTACTAATATAGAAGTCTTAAAGGCTAGAGTTTACTGTAATACAAATGCATAGAAGTTTTCATTTATTATTAGCATAGTCATCTGCATTTCCCTATATGAAGCCTGTATTTGTACATACTTTTAAAAGTGGATTTCATCAAGAAAATTCATGTTTTGTATCAACAACAATATTGCTCCTTTCCTGAGAGATATTCTAACTATTCTTAGAAATCCACTTCACTATTTCTTTTTTCTTAATTTTTTTTAATGTTTATTTGTTTTTGAAGGAGAGAGAGAGCGTGAGCGGGGAAGGGGCAGAAAGGGAGGGAGACGCAGAATCTGAAGCAGGCTCCAGGCTCTGAGCTATCAGTGCAGAGCCCGATGTGGGGCTCGAACTTATGAGCTGCGAGATCATGACCTGAGCCGAAGTTGGGCACTCAACCAACTGAGCCATCCAGGTGCCCCCCACTTCACTCTGTCTTAAGTTATTATGGTTTTCTAAATCAAAGAGCAAATGTTAAAAAGTTTTAAAATCTCCTTTGTACAAACACAGCCTAATCATCCTTTTCTCTATTTTTATTTAAAAGATAACACCAGCAGGCCTATTTCAAGAGATCAGATTGACTCAGAAACTGAACCAAGAAAATGACATTTCCAAACAAGATAATTTATTTTTGCTAAAAATATGTTTCCCCTCTAATGATATCAAATGTACATATCAATTCCGTATTAGCTTTTCCTCAGGGTTCTGCAGAAAACATGTTTAAAAACAAGGGAAGGTAAAATCTTGATTATGTTTGACCCAGCTACAAAAAACCCAGAGACTGAAAATGCTCCACAAGACAGCTAAACATAAAAGTTTCAGATATTTGATTGAAGCCAAGCCACACTTGGATGCATTCATTCATTTATTTCTCATGTGTTTTTTTTTTTGTTTTGTTTTTGTTTTTCTTGTTAATATTGTCTCTGACTTTGTCTACACCCTGCCAAAACAATCCTTTGATGTTTGGTGAGTCCAGCCATCCAGCGTCAGAGCAACCATTTGATCCTGCTGACAAATTGTGCCAAAATGCCCACTCACCTAATTAGAGCAGTATGCCGTGTGACTAACCTCCAGCTCTTACTTTATAAGACTAATTCCTGTTTTTCTGAAAAACTGTGAAGTCTTAAAAACTAGTATCTGGAGGAAGGATACTTTCCTTTTTTTCCTCCCCCCTCAGCTAAATATAGTATTTTGCATAAAATTTCACGATGGAAAAGAAAAAGATTTATATGGAGTACTACCTTTCCTCTCAACAAATCAAGCCCCTCATGTCAACAAGTATGGTACATGCCAAGGAGAAAGGATACCAGTGATGTGCTAGAACTGGCTTTGGCAGACTCATGAGAGTTGATCATTGAATTTTCAAGAATTTTATAAGCCAGTTGTTAAACACACCATCATTAAATATTAAATTATCAAAAGCAATCGGATAAATCTTATTAAAAACAAAGATAATAATGAAAACCTACCACTTCATAATTATTTCCCTTCATATTACTCTTTATCTGTGCTTTTGAGGTTATTTATGTCAATTGTACGTACGCAGTGGAGACACTATTATCATGTTCTGTGCATCTCTTCTTGACTCCACACCCAGTAACATCATGTGGGAAATTGACCACAGTGGGAGTATGTACACCAAAGAAATTACCAAATGCTACAAACCGGGACCTTTAATTTCTGAAAAGCCAGGTGTTAAACATTTACCAGCACACAACTGAAAGTCACCATCACTTTTTCTCCGGCAAATAACAAATAATTGGAAGCAGTATAAAGTTATTCATATGGTATTAAATTCAACCACTCACCTTCAGATGGCTACAACTTTGTTTTGGTTTTTACCCTTTTTTAGACTATAAGTAATATTTGACATTTATATTTTATTTGTAATTAAATTATTTAATCATATAGACACATTCAAAACTGTATCTCTCTTGATGCTCTGCAAGGGAAATCTTAGCAATGCATCTTTAGTGTAAGCAATAACAGCGGCTGAATTCAGGGAAATGTTAGCCTAATTATAGCACCACTGAAAATGTGCTTCAGTACCAATTTTTAAGTTGATAATTTTAGCACTTCCTAAAAGCAGGAAAAACAGTAACATATTACTGTGTTCAGATTCTAATAAATGTAGTTTGGTTGAAACCCAAACTGTTAAGCAAATTGAACTCTGGCGGTATGCTAAAACATCGCAGATGTTTTAGATGTTTGCTTTCCAAATACGGTGGCATATCAGTTGTTTAATTCAATATCCAGGGCACCTTTTGTAACCCTTAGGAAATAAGTTAACGTTTATTACGGATTTAAAAAAACTGGCCTGAGAAAACCGGTGATCAGCAGTTACAAAAGCCCAGTGAGCATTTTGAACAAAAAGGATCCCTGATAGCTTAAGGCCTTACAAATTATGCACCAAAGAGAATGATCTGTGTAGTTGATTGACAACTTTAGTGTGAATTGACATTCATTTAGCCAGCTGCAATCTGCAAAAGCTGTGCTTTTTTTCCCCCATATTTATATTTTATTGCTTTAAACAGAAAGTCCCAATATATTATATCCTTTGTTTCTTCGGCAGTTTTAAGTTAGAACTTTCTATCCAAACAGATGCTACCTATAGCAAAACTGTCTTTAAGAACAGGAAAATAAAATAAATGTTTAGACAAAACATCATGGGCCAATTAGGTATAAAGTTAAGGTATGGAAATTTGGATTTTTACTTTCTGAGACATATGCACATTAATCAGTTTTTCAACTTTATTTCTAAGCAAGTAAAAGAGTCTAAGGCATTTCTGATGTCAAAGAAACAAAGCATATCTGGCTAACAAGGAGGTAGGAAAAAAAAATGTAAGGTAATATCAGCCAAAAACAATTGTACATGCAATCAGCTGTCCTCAGCTTGAATTCTCATAGATTACATGAATATTTAGAATTATAAACTTAAAAGAGAAAAGAAGGCTCACGATAAAGTATAGAGTACCCAGAGAGAGTGACTGTCAAGAGAGAGACCTAACACAAGTGATGTTGCCTGATAAACCTTATCTTGTTTATCTTTTAGTGAATAGAATTCTTTAAGATAATGTTGCACTTGCCTACTCATAGTGTAAATATATTCACAGTCTTCCTAAAATCATGGAAATTCTTCTAAGGGCACAATCCAAAAGTCCATCTTTAATGGTCACGCGGTATGGTTTCATTGTCAAGCAGGCATTATTGACTCACGTATTGATGAGATTACCTTATCATCTATAAGTGTCTTGTGATACTTTCATATCACTATCAATATTAAAACATATTTCATGTCAAAAGACTGTCAAACTTTTCAAAGGCAGGTTCCATTTTACTGTAAGTAGATGGACATCCCCATTTCCCTGCACAAGTGCTGTCCTTTATACACATATACTTCTCATGTGAATATTTTATTATTTTGTTTAGCCTAACATCTAATTTTCAGATCCTTGTGGTACTTATATGAAATGTTGGCATTTGTTTTCCTTTTATGTTAAATATGTATTCTAGATGAGCCAATAATGTGTGTTCCTAGGAAATGGGGCACAGATAGGTTAGATCGTGTTATATTGGCCTTAGAAGAAATATCATTTTATTTTGTTGTTCTGTGTAAACCATATTCATTGTACACTGTGTGTATATTTTTGTTTAAATAAATGTGATTTTTATTTTTTATGTTTCTGTCTTTTTCTCCCTATCACACATTTTTTTTCATTTTCATCAGTGTAGCAATGTCTAAAAGTTAATTAAAATAGCAGAAGGGTAGCCTAAACAATATTTCAAAGAGAATAGACTAATTTTCTGCTAGACCACAATTACAGCACTAATTTTACATCAATACTCAGTTAGTCTCATAATCACTAGCAGCATGCATGTTTTATGGTTGCCATTCTGTAGGAGCAAGATCAACCATAATTTAGAAAAGAGTTCAAGAACCAGATGTCAATGCTTCAACACTGGGCAAATCAGTGATCTTTGTAGCCCAGATGATGTTATAGTCACTTGAGTACATGAGATAACTTCTCCTTATAGGCTATTTGGATATGATCATTTATAATTCATTATAGTAGCTGATACTAGAAGGCAAATTCCAAAGTTTTAATTATATCTTGTTGCCAAAAAATTAACCAAATGAGGCCCCTGCTTGCATGTGAAGAAAGACTGAAGTTTTGCCATCTGGAGAATTTCAAGAACATTGCTGATCCTGCAGGAATAAACATTCCTCTTCTGTAATGTCATCATCATTAATATATGTTTGTACTAACATGTGGTTCTACCTCTGAGCAGGAACAATCTGTAGGTAGCCCCATGGTGAAACAATGCGTAATGAATTATAACAAAATGCCACCTGCTGTAAAACCAGAAGAATAGCCTGAATGAAGGAGTAGTGCTCTGCTGTCTTAAACATCCATGCAAAGGTATCTTGGGTGTTGTAAGTGACATTCCTACTCAAAGTCACAATTCGACAAGGGGCTCAGAACATCTGTTCCTGTGTTTTGGTATCTCCAAAGAGCAGAATCAGGAGAATGGGTAGATGTACTTGGAGAATGTCAAGTCAGCACCCATTCTAAGTGAAAGTAGCCACATGTCATGATTCTGTGGGTCCATATGGCAACAAATAGTGAGTTCTGTGTTCTCTGAATGGTCCTGATAAATAAAGTTGACTCAAGAACAAGCTTTTAAATAAATATTAAGTGAAAAGGGAGAGGATCTTGAAAACATATTTGGGTAGAGTACCAGGGATATGGTGCTCAAATGTTAAGAGCTACCTTCCATTTCCTAATCCGTATGAATTTGTCTGTCACTAGAGCCTTTACTTTCAGAATGTAGTAACAGCAACCATGATAGTGGTCTTGTTGCCTAGTATGATGATCTCTCAGTTTTTAAACCAATTGCCCATAAGCCACCACCTCCTTCGTGCTTCGACCTTGAGTGTGTCATGCTAACACTGTGATTTCATTCTAAACGCTCTTTAGTCTCAATTACTGCTTCTGCATCTCCTGCCTATTTCTTCCATTTAAGAGTTGCCCAAAAGTCTAGACTCGGTATTCTTCTCTGCTCGTTTGATATGCTCTCCTTTGAGGTCTTTATATCTGTTATTCATTTCTAAGGAGAAAACTCCAGCACAGGCTAAAGAATGTGGGCTTTTGAGTCACAGTGTCTGGATGCAAATCTGGCTCCCCCAATTAGATGCAGACATATGTCAAGCTCCTAAGTGCTTCTGTGTCTTCACATTCTGATCTATAGTATGACTGAGTTAGTGCTCCTCAATGAGAAGTTAAGTGTGAAAGTCTACACCTAGCCCTTTGCCCGCTGCCCAGCATGCTGCATCTCTTCTGTCGCCAGCCGGCACCTCTACCCTCCATAGTTTAGCCCCATCATCTGCAACCACGTGGCTGGCGGACTAAAAACTACATTTTCTCAGCACACTTACAATGGCAATTCAGTATATCACATAGATTCTGCCAGTGAGACCCACCTGCACCATATTTGGAAGGTGGAAGGAAGACAGCAAGGAACGGGAGCTGATTTACCCTTTCTGCACCACTGTGGGCAGGCAGACATATTGCAATAGCAGCAGTTGGGCTCCCATTTCTAGTGCCAGTTCCCCAGCTTGCAAGTAGGGGTGGCTGGGACTTCAGCAGTGCTCACAGCAGCAGCATTTTCCAGACCTGTAGGTGGCAATGCTAATGCCTGATCATTGGATCAGAGGTGCTTGAAGCGAGAAGCCTGACGAGAGTCTACTTCTGACATGAATTTCCTCCAGTCATTCCAATGATCATCTAAACACCGAATTCCCCTTATTACATGTATTAGTTATTCTCTGCTAGACATAACTGGACTGGATTCTACTCCCACACTAAACCCTGACTGATTATGCCCTCAGTCCTATAGGACATATTCAAAATTTCTTTTTAGTAGTTGTTGCTGATTAACTTATGTATCTTTGATTTTTCAACTGAGCTCCAGTGCCACCATTTCAAGTATCGTCTGGCCATTTTTAACGTATCTGTTTTAGGACATTCACGCTTTCATTGGCCTCCTTCCAAGTCACACACAGCCCTCTAAGTTTCCTGTCAATGGGGTCTATATTCTAGTCACACAAGTTTACAAGCTCAAATCGGCTTTGACTCTTCCATCTCTGTCAACATATAAAACCTTCCATTTGTCACTAGGTCTATAAATTTTACCATTGCATCACCTCATATGTGTTACTTCTCTTTTTTACAAACAAAGCTATTTCTTTCATATGCATCTTTTGTCATCCCCATAACTAGATACTTGTCCAAAGTAAATGAATTTCAGTATTCAATGAAATCCACAATTTCTTCTTCTCTGTCAAAGCTTGTTTTCATTTCTGGCTGTTATGTCCTTCATACATACCCACACTTGGAATCTGCATACACAGTGCACGTCCCTTACACACACATATACACATGCTCATACACACACACACACACACACACACATAAACTCTCTTCCAGTTTTTATCTGAGCTGTTTTCTTTCTTCCCAAAACTATTCCCAAACTATTCCTTTCCCAAAACTATTGCTCCAACTTTAACTCATCTGCTTCTTATTCCAAAGCAATCTTCAAACATCATTCTAAATGGAAGTAGTCTCCACTATTCTAATTTCTCTGTATTATACCTTGTATAATTTATTCATTTGTACATTTATTCTTTTATCCATTTAGCAGATACTTTTGAGTGTCTGTGTTGCTGTTAAAGAAGGGTGTTTGGCAGCAGACGAGAAGCATGGTTTTTCCATTCACAGACCTCATGGTCCAGTCTAGTGATGGAAGCAGACAAAGGGGAAACCAACTAAAAAACAAGTGATTATTCATTATTACGTTTGATATGAAGTAAATAATGTAAGAGTTTTGCCAGAGAATCATGGTGTAGGTCAGAGTGTTTATCTTGCTTTAGATAGGGTGATAAGGGATAATCTCTGAGAAGACATCACATAGATTAAGCCATAAAGGAAGAGAATCATCCAGGAAAGCAAGGTACAAGCAGAGACAGTGGGGGGGGTGGGGAGAAGTAGGGGGCAGTGTTGGGGCCACAGAGTGTAGGGCTGGGGGAGAAATGAGATTAGACTTAGCAAAGGCCTTTTAGTCCAGGAAAAGGAATTCAAGCTTTATTTTATGTGCAATTAAAAGCAACTGAAGAAGGGGCACCTGGGTGGCGCAGTCGGTTAAGCATCCGACTTCAGCCAGGTCACGATCTCGCGGTCCGTGAGTTCGAGCCCCGCGTCGGGCTCTGGGCTGATGGCTCAGAGCCTGGAGCCTGTTTCCGATTCTGTGTCTCCCTCTCTCTCTGCCCCTCCCCCCTTCATGCTCTGTCTCTCTCTGTCCCAAAAATAAATAAACGTTGAAAAAAAAATTAAAAAAAAAAAAGCAACTGAAGAAGAAGATAGAAGAAGAAGAGAGGGAGGAGGAGGAGAAGGAAGTGGAGGAAGTGGAGGAGTAGGAGAAAGAGAAAAAGAAGAAGGAGAAAAAGGAGGAGGAGTAAGAGAAGAAGAAGAAAGAGCGGGGGCGGGGAGAGGAGAAGAAGAAGAGGAGGAAGAAAAAGGAGGAGGAGGAAGAGAGGAGCAGCAGCAGCAATGACAAGGTTCCAAGCAGAGGAACTAAAGGGACCTAGTTTATATTTTAAAGGATCACTCGAAGCACCATGCATTAAGAAGAATCAAAACTGGAAGCAGTGAGGGAGCTAGAAGGAAATTAATTGCAGGCAGTGAGACATGGTGTCAGACTGGAGCTGAAATGGTAAAAATGAAGAGAGATCCATGTAACATTTGGGAGCTGAGAATGGCAGGACTTGCTGGAAGGTTGGCGGTGGGGGGTGGGGTGAAGGGACCGAGTAATTAAGGTGAGTCTCATTTCTGACTTGAGCGACTGAAAAGTGGTGGTAACATACTGAGATGCAGAAAGAGGAGGAATAGGTCTGAGCGGAAAGCAAGTCTTAGGCTTTGAACACGGTAGGTTCTGCTGCGTAAGTCATCCAATCCTAGCAGAAATTCAGGTATAGCCATGGAGATGAACGTACGATTCAGAGAAAAGTCTGAAGTAGCGGACGCTGTCTACTAGACTCTACTAGTCTAGAGTAGTGGAAGCTGTCACTCGTGTAAACGAACGCAAGCGCTTAGAAGGGTAGTCGGCACTTGACTGAAAGTGGCAAAAAACTAAGTGAAACAAAGACAATTTCTTGACTCATAAACTGAAAAAGAGCAGGGGTGGGGCTTTAGGTCCATCTGCTGCCTGATGTTTAAATGATAATTTCGATTCTCTGTTTCATTCCCTTTTTCTCTCTGTCTCTGTCTCTCTGTCTCTCTTTTTCTCTCTCTCATTTCTATCTCTTTCTCTAGTCTCACCCCCATGGACTTTTTCAGAGGAGGAGGCTGTTCTCTCCTCTGTCTTAGCATAATTTTCCAGAAATTCTCTGCCAGTACCAGGCTTACATGATGTTTTAACATGTCTCATGAAGAAAAAAGAGATGCTTTCTCTCCCTGCAATCCTATCGATCCCTATCGATCTCTCCAGTCATTGTGTCCTGGGAAGAGACTCTGAGGGGCCAGTATGGGCCACTCTTCCACTTCCATGGCCGATGAAGTGTGGCACTTTGAATGACAACTCACCACATTAAGTGGCATTGGCAAAGAGCAATGCCCAAAAGAAAGAGACATGGGAAGAGAGGACACCAACCTCACCTGGGGAGTCAGAGGGTCGAGGACGAAGCCCACAACCAGAGCTCTCAGGGCTTGAACATTAAGAGGCTGGGTTATAGGAGAAGCAGCTTGCTTTTGATAAGAATTGCTTTACTGTAAAACTGCATTATATTTGGAGTTAAACTCTAAAGTCACTAGTAAGATAAAAATGAAAAGTAATTTCACTGAAATAAATGTAACTAAGGAAACAACTATAATACTACAGTGAAAGGCAAGACGCTTAATAGTTTCTGGATTTGCCAGCAACCCGGAGTGAATCAGTTCATTGTTATTTTCCATTTTGCCATATGTAAACTGAAGATAGCACAACTCTATGTCTGTCCCTTGTCTGCTTCATGAACAAAGGGTGAATTCACCTGACTGCAAGGATTTCCTGAAACACATATTGCTTCTAGAATATGGTTTTATTTCAGAAGCCCCTGACTTACTCCCAAAGAAAATTATGAATTTGAACTGATTTTCTTTTTTTTTTTTCATTAATGTTTATTTATTTTGAGAGAGAAAGAGAGAGTGGGGAAGGGACAGAAAGAGAGGGAGAGAGAGGGGGGGAAGGAGCAGAGAGGGAGAGAACCCCAAACAGGCTCCAAGTTGTCAGCATAAAGACCGACAGAGGGCTTGATGTCACGAACTGACATCATGACCTGATGAGATCATGACCTGAGCCAAAATCAAGGGTCAGAGGCTTAACTGGCTGAACCACTCAGGTGCCCCTGAGCTGATTTTCTTTTTTTGAGAGGAATAAAATAGAGGGCTAAACATTCTCATCATGTACATGGCATTTTGGAAAACAAAACCTATAGGAAGAGGAAAAAGGTCAGTGGTGGCAAATAATTGTATGTGAGAAAAGAGTTTGACTCCAAAGGTATAGCACAACAAAATTTTTGGAGGTGATGAACTACACTATATCTTGATTTGGGTAGTATATAAAATACTCCATGTATTTGTCAAAATCCATAATCGGAATGAAATGAGTGAATTTCACCATGTGTCAGGTTTTTTTAGATTATATGCCAATTTTTTAATTAAAAATTTAAAATACAAAATGATAACATGCAAAGTAAAACCACAAAGAGATGCCACCACATATCCACTGGAATGGTCAAAGTTGAAACGACTTACTATATCAAGTGTTGACAAGGATGTAGATAAATCTCAAAGTAATTATGTTGAGTGAAAAAAGTCAAACAAAATAAGACCATATACTGTATGATTATATAAATTCTAGAAAATACAATCTAACCTATAGTGATATAAATAAATCAGTGTTTGCCTGAAGATGAAGCTTGGCTGGAGAAATGAATTATAAAAAGGCACCGAAGGGGGACCTGAGTAGCTCAGTCGGTTAAGCATCCGACTTTGGCTCAAGTCATGATCTCGCGGTTTGTGAGTTTGAGCCCTGTGTTGGGCTCTGTGCTGACAGCTCAGAGCCTGGCTCCTGCTTCAGATTCTGTGTCTCCCTCTCTCTCTCTGCCCCTCCCCCCACACTCTGGACTCTGTCTCTCTTTCAAAAATACTCAGACTCGCACTCTGTCTCTGTCTCTCTTTCAAAAATAAATAAACATCAAAAAAATTTTTTTAAATAAAAGAGCACTGAAAACCTTTTGGAGGTGATAAATTACCTTAATTGTGCTCATGGATTCATGATATAGATCAGTAAATAGAGGTCAGGATACTTGACCAAAATATCACAAGAAAAGACAATCCCTGGCCAATGATCATTATCAACATAAATATCTGCAGAGAATTTCAGCAGCTGAATCAATTAGGCTATTTGAAAAAAAAATGTACCACAAACAAGCTGAGTTTATTCCAGGAATGCAAGAAACCTAATACTTAGGTCTCAATCAATATAATTAACTACACTTAAAGAATAAAAGAGTAAAATCATATGGTTTCTCAACGGATGCCAAAAAGGTAGAGAGCAAAACTCAAACAAAAGTGGAAAGGAACTTCTTTCAGCTGATAAAGAGATAACTTGAAAACTTAGAGCATATTGAATGGTGAAATATTCCCATTAGGCATCTGGAAAAGATGTTCTCTCTCTCCATTTTGGAATCATATTGGAGGTCCTAACCATATGAATTCTAAGAAATGAAGCATTATACAATTATATGATTTGAATGTGGAATTTTCTTGATTAGAAATGAAATATTAGAATTAAGAAATGAATTTAACTAGTCATTGAACATAAGTGAAACATAAAGAAATCAATTAGATTTCCATATATTAGTAGATGAAAAATTATAAAATGTAATTTTTTAAAATACAAAATTTTCAGTTGCATAAAAGCATCAAACGCGATAGAATCAGTTTAACAAAAGATGCACAAGACTTCAATGCTATAGATTCAAAGCAATACCAAGCAGGTATTTTGGTGAAAATTGGCAAATTGATTCTAAACTTTACATGGAAATGCAAAGAGTACTAAGAAATCAGGGAAAATTTTAATAAATTGAACAAATCTGTTGCACACACACAATGAAATGCAAAGATTTAATATCTTAAGGTAATTCAGTATTAATGCAAATTTAGATGAACAGAAAAATGGTATGGAGTTGAAAATCCAAAAACTATGCTACATCTATTCAGTTACCTGACTTTCAGCAAATGTGGCAGGTACAGAGCAGTAGGGGAAAGATGGTATATTTATTCAATGGCACTAGGGAATTGGATATCCATCAATGGATCCCTGCCTTACCCCACTTAAAAAAAAATCAATTCCAGGAAGATTTTTTAAACCTTAATGTGATATACAAGGAATTAACCCATCTATATAATCATAAAGACCATCTTTATACCAGCAGTAACTAAAGATTTCTCAAACAGGACACAATAGGTCTAATCATCAAAGAAAACATTGATGGATTTGTCTGCATTAAAATGAAGAACTTCTGTCGTAAAAAGAACATAAAAGCACTGATCATAGAACAAAATGTTAATAAATGGCAATTATTTCAAAAGGAACTTCTATTCAATAAATGACATCATTAAAAGAATTTTAAAAAAAGAATAATTAAAAAATGGGAATAGGTATTTACAATATTTATAACCAGCAAAGTATGTGTGCCCAGAATATATAAATAATTCTTACAAATCATTAAAAGAAAATATATCAGGTAATCCAATTAGGGGTCAAAAGACTTGAAACAGGCACTTTTCAAAAAAAGATATCCAAAAGTATGTACAATACCTATCCTCCTTAGTCACTTGGCAAATGCAAATTAAAACCGCATTGGGAAACCATGTTAGAACAGTTAACATTGAAAAACTTGACAAGTCAAATACTGGTAATGAAAAAGAAATAGCTGGAAATCTCACACACTAGTAGTAGAAAATATAAATGACTATACTGCCAGATATGGGCAGTATCTACTAACTGAACACACACATACCCCATGACCAGGCATTCTACTTTTAGGCAGTGACATATCAAGGATAGGAAGGTGGCCTATCCTTGGCCGAAGAAAATTAGAGTGTGTCTTATCTTCAGAGAATTTCACAACAAAAACAACTAAAAAAGAAATGAAAAGATTGTCTGATTTTTGTTATAACTCTGCCTCAGAAGTTCTCAACAATGTCAATGGGCAAATACTCTTCCCTAAAATGACTTGTCTGGATTTACGTCCTAAACAATTGACACAGGTAATATTGATAATTTAAATATTGTTAATTTTTGTAATATTGTCAGCATCAAATTAGCTGTTCTATTACATATCCTTTAATAAACTTTGTGTGTTATATAAAAGTTAATTCAGAGAACTCCCAGTTATATAATTGGTCTCTGACAAATTTGGATTCAGTTACATGTGTTCATCTTATAAGTTCCTTCAGTTCAGAATTGTTAACATTCATGTCTCCAACTCTTGTTATACTACATGTTTCCGCACAAAAGTATTAGGTCAAAACAAGCAACAATCGTGTAGTGATTGTAAAGACAAAATCAAAACTTGAGTCATCTCAATTGTCACTCTACAGAACCACCTGATGTTCTTGTCTTTAAAATTCAAAACATTAAAATAATGCAAACTGAGAGGTATACTATTTATTTTTTGAAAATGTAAATTTTTATTCATATATGTAATATTTTTCTGAATTTAAGAATTATCTTTAAAACTGAAATTTATTGTTTCTTTAAATTATTAATTACTAGTTTTAAAGCTAAAGAGCAAATTAAGACAATGATTGTTATTGATTTTTACCTGATTATTACTAAAACTTATTTTGTTGCATAGGTGAAGGTGTATTAAAAACCGATCTGCCCTGGTGTCGAATACACTATGCATGCCACTGATCCCGGGTACATATCCAATAAAAATGCATAATACATACGTACCTTAGGACACATCTTGCCAACAGACACACAAAATAAATTGAGCTAAAACTCAAATGTTCACACACACAGTTCAAAGCTACAGCAGATGGATGCTAAGATACTACTGAGCGCAATTCCCAGGCAAGGAGCTTGGCTGGGTCCCCCTCATTGCTTAGGATGTGTGTTGCCTTTACAAGAGCTCACTGCAAAACAAACACTGAAAGCTATTTCAGCTTTCTCCTTTTTTTTTTTTTTTTTGTAAAAGCAAAAACCCTGTTCTTTTGGCTAAGGAAAACAGTACTAATTTAAAAGCAAAGTGGCATTAGGGGAACTCTCTGAAAGCAAGGGATACCTGTACTCTAGTTCATAAACTGTTTCTCATATAAGTACAAATTAGTAATTTTGAAACTACAGCTATACTATGATTGAACAAATAAACAGCTCTTTTGTAGATGGTGAGAGCCAAGTTCCTCCCTGAGAAAGAAGTCACAGTAAAGAAAGAGGACAGATAGAATGAATACTGTGGTAGATTTGAATCGGGTATCAGTATAAACTTATGTTTATAGTACATACATTTGTGTATGTGTAACATACACACACAGCTAGGTATATTACACGGAAAGGTATGCTTACATATACTCCCCTCACTGTGTGCATTGAGTGCCCAAAAGCAGTCACCCACCAGGAGGAATGAGCTCACGTAGTACTTGCATATTGATTTCTAGATTCTATTTTCCAACATAAAGAAACAAGATTACTTGGATAAATGGTTTATTCTAGGGTGGGGATGGAGAAAATACAAGATGAATCTGAATCACCTTGAGGTGGTAGAAGGTAGAGATAGAATAAACGAACAAAAGAACAAAATCAAAACAACACACAAAGGGAACATTTCAAAAGGGCACAAGAGCCAACCTGAAAGAGCCCCCAGGGGCCATAGCTGGAGCAATCAGAACCACACAATAAATGATGATAGTGTTGGACTATTAACCAAAGAATAAAATAAGAATTTGTGATAAAAATAAATGATTACATGAACAAATAAATGAAAGAGACAACTTACCCTTACAGAAAATTTCAGTTAATGAATATAGAAAGAATGAGAGTAGGAAGTCAGCATTGTTAATGACTCCAATGACCATTAGTAGTAAAATGGGTTGATATCATGTGTTCTCTGTTATATCGCAATATGATGAGCGCATGACCTCTCTGGTATTCCCCAAATCCATAAACTCCGTCTAATACTTGAAAACCATAAGGCAGATCCAAATTGGGGGACAATCACAATATACCTGACTAGTACTTTCCAAAATAGTCAAGGTCATGTGTTACAAGAAATCCTGACAAACTATGACAGATTGGAGAGACAAAGGAGACATGACAGCTGACTGCAACTTGGATCCTGGAACAGGAAAACAATAGTAGTGGAGAATCTGGGAGGTCTGAATAAAGTCTGTGGTTTAGTTTACAGTACTGAACCAATGTCTACGTGTTTTGTTGATATTAGAAGGGACCAGAAGAAAGTCACACAGGAACTCTCCATATTCTTTTCACAGGTCTTCTGAGTCTAAGTGTATCCAAAAATTAAAAAAAAAAAAAAAAAAAAAAAAAAAAAGAACTGCTTATATCTTCATCTCTGACAGCCTGCTCCTTGTCTACCTCTAATTTGCTCAGAACAAGAACAGAAAAAGGAGATACTATAGATTAATTCCCTAAACTATCCCTTAAAAATAACTTTTATAGGATTTATTAGTTTGAAGCTGTGTGATGTGATGAAAAATGATACATTAAGTGATTTTGCCAGCACAACCTTTCTCACTCATTTTTTTAAAACATTGTCTTGGGGCGCCTGGGTGGCGCAGTCGGTTAAGCGTCCGACTTCAGCCAGGTCACGATCTCGCGGTCCGTGAGTTCAAGCCCCGCGTAGGGCTCTGGGCTGATGGCTCAGAGCCTGGAGCCTGTTTCCGATTCTGTGTCTCCCTCTCTCTCTGCCCCTCCCCCGTTCATGCTCTGTCTCTCTCTGTCCCAAAAATAAATAAACGTTGAAAAAAAAAAAAATTAAAACATTGTCTGAACACCTAAGAAGATTCTGTGCGAGAATTTTATTTGAATTACTTCTCTGTTTAGTATATCTTTTTAGCAAATATCGTTTCTAAATTTACTGCTTTAGGGAGTGGCTTGAGGAAGAGACAAGATATAAATACCTGAGAGAAAACTAATAGTTTCAATATGATTTAAAAATGCTTCATGTACAAATAAACTTAGGAGAAAAATTTATACTTTTAAGGCATTTCTTCAAATTATTAGTTCTTAGAATACTAGTCTGAGGAAGAAAACTACAAGGATATTAAATGATTTTGTTTTATATCTGAGGGATGATAGTAAAAATTACTTTTTAACTCTATGTGTTTAAGATGAACAAACACATACTTGTTTTTTCCACTTTTGCATTCTTTCTACACTAATACCTTTTCTGGAATAGATTTTTCTCCACTTGAAGAATGTAAGGATTCACCTTTTCCAACTAGAGGATGGTAAAAAGTTTTTCCGTATACATTAATTCAGATTTCACAGATGCTGCATATACAATAGTTTAAAATCTTTAGATCAGCTTAGACCAAATGCTAAAAATGTTCTGGACAAGGGGAAGGGAGGAGGCACTTAGACAAATGTAAGCGAGTGAACACATTATCTGACTCTTAATACCTTGGAACCAGAAACCAATAAAAGACTAAAGAGAGAGAAAAAAAAAAAAAAAAACCTTTTTAATACATTAAGATGCATAATGAATTTTCAAGAAGGGAAAAAAAGAAACCTGCCTGGAATGCGTAATTGATTTGGCTCACAGATGCTGCACAGGAAAACATTTGAAGGCGATAGAGTAAATCATCAAGGAAGCTAAAAGGCACCTGCTGCTTCTCCATGGTGATTCCACCTCCATTAAGTCCAGAGGCAGGGATATGAGCAAAGAGGAATTACTTTCTTACACAATACAATTTTAGCTACTTGGAAGGTTCAACTTTGAGGTGGACTTTGATGTAAATTTCAATACATTATAGGCATTGAATAACTGAGTTTAATGAGTTAGGAATGAACTTTTGATCAGAGAAGGCTGTGTTAGTGCTAAGGTGTGAGGTAAAATATATTTCTTCTTTAGAGGGGTAAAGACAATAAGACAATAAATAAACAACTGTTAAAAAACAAAATCAATTGAGTACATTTTGAGGATCGTATTGGCTTTCTTCGATTACTCATGCATCCGGCAGCATCCAAACCAGCAGACAGAAACGAGCTCCAAGTGATTACACAAAATGAAAGACTTTTATAGGCAGAAGGGCCTGGAACAAGAAAGTTACACTAGCCCAAAACATGGGTTGGTTATTGCAAGGTTACTTCCTATAGGACATTGCAGGTGTCAGGCAGATTACCTAAGTAATGCTTATTGCACGATTCCTGATTAACTGCCTTATAATTCCATTTCTGGAAGAGCTGAAACTGTAAGTCTTGATTTGGCGACATGGGGCTTAACATAATTGACTCCAATTTGGGCCTGTTTTTAGCATTACTTCTGAGTACTGCTTACTTTTCTACAACTCTCTGTAAAGCTATTTTCAATAGGGGGTTTTTAGAATATTTTTCCTAGGCTTTAGGGCTTTTTTGTTTGTTTTTTGTTGGATAGCCACCCACCTAAAATGCTGCAAAAGGTGATGGTCCATCAAAAATGGAATACACTTTTGCTCTGTTCTTTGTTCTGTCATTAAAAAACAAACATATAGGAGAAATAAATTCCAGACAGGAAAGTAGTAAAAGTGGAATATATGTTAATTCCCCTATTGGCTTACTAGTGTTCCTATGTTAGAAAGTTACTATTTCCTGTGCTTAGTTTTCTCTATTTTTAAGTGAAGTCAATGTTGCCTACCCAAAACACACAGAAAGGAATTATTTGTTTTCTCAAAACAATATCATATTTTTTAAATGTTTAATTATTTTGAGAGAGAGAGAGAGAGCACATGTGCATGTGAGTGGAGGAGGGGCAGAGAGAGAGGGAGAGAGAAAAAAAGCAGACTCCACACCCAGCTCGGAGCCCAGTGCAGGACTCAATCCCACAACCACGAGATCATGACCAGAGCTGACATTAAGAGTTGGATGCCCAACTGACTGAGCCACCCAGGAGCCCCAAAACAATATAATATTTTAAAAGACCTGGAGCCCTTGGATCTTGGGTTTCATTTATAGGTAAGATATTATTAGTTGTGTCATGAGTTCTTTTTTGCATGCTCTTTTTTTTTATTTTATTTTTAAAAAAAAATTTTTTTTCAACATTTATTTATTTTTGGGACAGAGAGAGACAGAGCATGAACGGGGGAGGGGCAGAGAGAGAGGGAGACACAGAATCGGAAACAGGCTCCAGGCTCTGAGCCATCAGCCCAGAGCCCGACGTGGGGCTCGAACTCACGGACCGTGAGATCGTGACCTGGCTGAAGTCGGACGCTTAACCGACTGCGCCACCCAGGTACCCCTTGCATGCTCTTTTTGATGGATGAGATCTATATTAATTTAAGGAAGTAAAATTGTTTTCTGATTTTTCAGTTTCCTAATAAAAGAATAAAAATATACGAATTTATTCTAGCTGTAAAAGATAACCAGGAATGTCCCTCAGACGTCTGCTATCCTAAATGAACAAAATCCTATTATATATTTGACTTCTATTAACTAGTTGTATTTTCACCTTGCTAGTTATGATTCTTCTCTTTCCTCTCAACTGCCCTTTCATATTGTTTTGAAATCACCATTCTTAAAATCATCTGTTGTTTCTACTTTTATTTTGTAGATTTACCATATTGATAATTGGGACTCTCAGGTAAGTAAAAGAACCCTTTCAGAGGTAATGAACTGTAATCAATTTAAAAATCATTTTATTTTCTGATTGGGCAGGGCAAGCGTCCCAGGGCCTTCTGCGAGGTAAGAAGGAGTGATCATTATTTTTACTTTGCAAAGCAGAAAACCAAAAACACAGAATGGAACTGGTCACATGCATAAAGAAGTTGCATCCTTGAACTCAGCCCAATGCCAGTTGAATGTTACAACTTCCATGAGCTGAATGGAGTCTCTCCCCCTTGCCCCCTGAGATCAGAGTGAGAACCTAGAAACCCACCACTTCAACACCAATCAGAATTTGCTTTTGTAACAGTACATATCAATGCTTCTTTCAGTAAGTTGTACATGAAGAAGCATTCTTCTTGGATGAGTGGAAACTTGGGGATCACTTTGGAATTAACTTAGATAAACAGGTCCATGAATAGATTCAGTTCAGTTGAACAAATACCTATGGAGCATGTCCTATGTGCTGAGTAAGCACTGTAGTAGGGGATTGGATTCAAGAGTAAACAGGCTTTTCACAATGTCATGGATAAGACCGAAAGAAAGCTACAATTTTATTATTATATGGAGTGATTTAAAAGTACAGAGGAAAGACGTTTTGCTCGTGCTGAATAGGAAGAAGGGATAAAGGGAAGCTTCCTGGAGGATACTGAAATTAAATCCTGGAAGATTTCCAGCATTAGCTAGGAGAACAGATTAAACATTTTACACCAAATCACCTAGAAAAGCCTTGAAGTGAAAAATTGGTGTGATTACTAGCAGCTCCATGCTTTAAATCTAGTGGTGGTTGCAACGAAATGATTTACAGGAAGGGTAAAAAACAAACAGGTTTAATCAAGAGGATGAGATGAGAAATATAGTACTTCTTTTACGGAGAAGAACATGGCAATCGTGAGCTATCTTTCGGCATGCCCCAACCTACTGTGTTTCTCAAAGTCTGTCTGTTCGTATGCTAGTATATGCTCAGTTTTAAATTTCTGATAAAAAGCTGGTCTTTAAAAATGAAAACAGCATATTTATATTTATTTATTCATGAGAATTCTAAATGGACAAAAGCAAGATGTGCCCATACAGTTGAAGATGTGTACGTTTGTATGTGTATGAGTGTGTGTATCCACACATCGCAAACAATACAACTCTATTTGCATTAAACTTACTAAGTCAAATCAATTTTACAGACGTGTGGGCTAGAGCTTTGGCACTTAATTCCTCTTGATCTTCCACCTAGTCAACTTCATTTTGCACTGTGTTTCCATGCAATGTATTTTTAACATTGCATTTGTTTGGACATCATTAACAAAGAAGATAGCATCCAGGAAGTTGTAAGGTACAGGAGAGCATTTCAGACACTTCTGTGAGAAAACAATGAAATAAATTCACATACTCAGCTGTTTGTCACACAAATAAAGTGGAAATGATAAAGTTGAAATAAATGTAGAAACACATTCTACTCTTTAAGTCTGGAAATAGTTAATTATTAAGTAGACACCAAGTGTATGCGGATCAATGAGCTACATAGGGATAAGGAAAAATCCATAGCACACATCTTACTCCACAGAAATAAATACTTTAGCTGGCCAGCATGGCTTATAGACTGGCTCAGTGATGGGCACTTTGTTATGCTTACTCTCATTTAATATTCAGAACACTGGGAGGTAAGGAAGGAAGGCTCAGAAAAATTAAGCATGCCATTTTCAGTCACGTGGCTAGAATTCAATCCATGGCTTCCCACTCCATGCCCAGTGCCTGCTGTGCTATGCCTGCCTCACCGTCACTTCCAGCAAGAGTTAATGATGGCACTATGTTTCAGCTGTACTCAGAAGAAAATAAAATTTGGGGATACTTGTATTTGAAAGGAATTTGAATAAGAATATTTTTATTATTAATTTTTTATATGAGTATAGATGACACACAATGTTACATTAGTTTCAAGTGTACAACATAGCGATACATCTCTATCCATTAGGTGATGCTCACCACAAGGGCAGCTACCATCTGTCACCATAAAATAACGTTAGAATACTATTGACTGTATTCCCCATGTTCTTCCTTTTATGGCCAGAACTTTGTATAGGAAACCTGAATATCTGTCCATTGTAAATATGTATTGATTACGAACTATGTACCAGGTATTGTCTTACATGCTTTTAGGTGACTATCTCATTGAATCCTCACAATAAGTGTATAGGGTAGATATCATTAGTATAATAATACAGATAATAGAGATCTACTCTATTTCAACCCTATAATAGATAATAAATGTTATCTACCCTATACACTTATTGTGAGGATTCGATGAGATAGTGAAACTATGAGATTTGTCCCCAATCTGAGTCTAGAAACTGTTTTACTCCCAACTACTCTACAGACTACTCCACTACTCCTAAACTTTCTTACACCATCAAAGTCATAAAGTCATGAACAAGTGTGGAAAGGACGTAGTCCTTCTCAGATGGTATAGATGAGTGGGAAACTAAAAAGTACAGATAGTTTTCATTTAAACAACATTTTACAAACCTTCTCTCTGCACATGAATTAGGATTCATTCCTAAAAGCTGCTTAACTCATTAACACCTAAGGACTGATGAACCCCTTTCCTGGCTATTGTGCAACTATAAAAATATCTGCCTTTGGGACAGAAGTCATTTGAATTTAGAGACTTGAAAATAAAAACAAGGAACATTTATATTACTTTCAAAATGTGTCCTAGATTAAGCATCCTGGTAGCTTTCAGTCTCTCCAAAGACCCAGCCAAAGTCCAAATGTGTCCAAAACCCAGTTTAGAAAAGACTCAAGAGCACTCTGCCCAATCTGTAGCATTCCTGTTTGTTGGTAAGAAGGTGATAATGGTGAGGGAATTCCAATTGCCTCAAGGTAATGATAGAGGTGTAGAGATATAGATGCTTATATAATGCATGGAATTGAATAATATTTATCTTGAACTAATCCAAGACAAGTTATTCACCTACAACTATTAGATTCCTTTTGATAAATATTAGTGACCTCTAATAGTTAGAGGTAGGTAGAAGATATACCTTCCCCCCACCCCGCCCTGCACATTGTTAAAATGAAAGCAAGTCTCAGACTGAATTCTGTCACAGAGATATTTAGTAGCAAGAAGGTAGGAAGCAAGGACACAAGCCCTTCTGTATGCTTGCACAGTCCCTTAGCGATTCTGACAAAACCTTGAAATGAAAAGTTTACTTCAAGGTAACTGTGACGCTATCGTAGGTAACTACTTTAATCTGAGTCACAAAACTTGGCTGATCAATGGCTAAACACAGGACCGTTTAGGAATGAGATCCAGGTAGGGGCACCTGGGTGGCTCAGTTGGTTAAGGAATGAGATCCAGGTAACTAAGTCCACAGGCAAAAGGATGAAGGGCCAGTCTATGTTCTTACATCCCATTCACCCACCTTTCTCTGCAAATTTTCACCCATCTGCAGATCTTCAACATCATTTCAGTTCACCAAAGAAACATAATCTCTAACTTCTGTTACACAAATTAAGAAAACTGTGATACTGAATATTCATAAGTACGGCTGAACCTTGTAGTGGCCACATCTGAAATATGTCCTTTCAATTAAATACTAGCTAACCTTCCTTGGCCTGAGTACTGATTAGAGCCAACCACATCTATATTGTAAACTTAACTAACATTACTATAATAGAAATACATTTTTATATAAATGAGAGTCAACAGTTTGGAAATATTTTTTATTTAAAATTCCATATAACCTATTTAGTAAGCTCTTCCTAGTTATAGTTCCAATATAGTCTAAAGTATGAATTTATATAATGCTAAAGTAAAGTAAAAAGACCCAGCCAAAGTAAAACTCAAAGTAAATAATATTGTCATTTTTTAAGAGTTAAAATAGAGTAAGAATCTAGCCCATTCTTCTGGTTTCTTTTTTTTTTTTTTAAGTTTATTTATTTTGAGAAAGAGAGAAAGGAAGAGGGAGGAGAGAGAATCCCAAGCAGGCTCTGCACAATTCTTTTAGTTTCTTAAGGAAATAAGAACATTGTATACAGAAAAGAACATAAACTTTAAAGTCCGATTTGAAACCAAATCCCAATTTTCCACTTCCTTGTTTTGTGGATTCAAACACCTCGTCAAAGCAAAATCTTGGTTTCCTCATCTGTTACATGAGGATAATAATGTCTATGTCATGGAGTAGCAGGATGATTAAGTGGAATAACAAACAACTTGTTCTTGGTACATAGAGATACTTATTAAATATGAATTATCATTATAATTATTACCAGACTAATTTGATAACAAAAATAAATTGTGAGTATTTCCATTTTAAATAGGTAGCAAAGTAGGATTTATGATTCAAAAGGATTAATAGACTAATGCTATTCTTTGTTCTAAGTGTAAAACATTAGCGTCCTGGGTTTGTAAAGGGAAATAGGGCAGAAAATCTCTTTAGTCTATTTAGTGAAATATCCATGTTCTTGGCTTTTCTTCCCCCTGCCCTAGTTATCTTCTTTAGGTAAATGTTTTAATTGTTTATTAGCATATTGCCTTTCAGAACGGTAATATGTTACAACAAAAAAAGGAGAGATTATGGTTAATGTAGAAGAAAGGGTTCTTGTCATTATGGTTGTGGTTTGTGGTTTTATTTATCCTCTTTTGTTCCTTTTTACTGGGTACAGAAAGTGACATGTAGAGCTTATACTCAAAGTTTTTAGACCATCCTCCTCCTTTTAATAAACATCAATACCATACTCCTCTACTCTATGGGAATAAGAACCACCTCTCTAAGAGTCCTTTCTTGAGGACAGATCTTCAATACACTGGGGTGAAATAGAATAAAATTGTTAGGCTATTGTTTTACCAGCAGGGCTTAAAGGGCCATGTCTAACAACAGTTTGCTTTAAAAGGCTATAATAATCTCATGAGGAATCTCAGGACCTAATTTGTTAAAACCATCTTCATATCCTTACATAGGGTACATCTTTGCTACTAATTCTCAGCCTGCTGAAAAATACCTTGACTTTGAGCTTTTGTTTTAACTGCATTTGGAAACGAGATCAACACAGCCGACTTTAGTATGAGACAGTTACGAAGGTCATTATAGAAGTGAATGCAATAATCACTAATATCTGTTTGGCAATTTACAGGTTACAAAAAAAAGATCTTTCATGTAAGTAGGGTATGTGGCTGCTGTGTTATAAATTGACTGCAAATATTTTGAATATGTTTATTTTTCTTCATAAAAGAAGTACAAATAAAGTGATTACATAATTGAATTTGACAGCAGAATGGAAATGCACTTTTTAATGTGAATATTATCTGAAGATAATGAAAAATAAACAGCAATGCTTTCTTTATCCTCTCTTTACCCATTCCTATGGAGCTCAAAAACAAAGTTTGTTATTTTATGAACTTGTCCGTGGTGGTCAGGCATGTCTTAAAATTACTCCCTATGCAAATATTACACTCTTAAAGGCAAGAGTACAAATAGGGATGGGATTCCTAAATTATTCAGCTAAAGTCTGCTCAAATGGCTGTGAATTACTCATGAAACCACACCACTGTCAAAGAAGACCTTGAAGACCTCTGCCTTAGTCCAGGCACAAGTCTGCTGTTTAATTTTTTTCCATAGCATCATTTCCAAATTATCCTCCAGCCTTCTCTACAACACCTGTCACCATGGGGAACATACTACTTGGTGAGGTGCCACCACACCCTGGAGAATAACATGAGGTCATACAAAGATCCCTAGGCTTCAGATCTGGGGTCTAATGGTGGCAGGTTCTTACTAGCTTAGGTGGCCTTTGAATTTGGCTTTTCTTATCTGTAAAATGAGGGAGCTGAACTAAGATATGTTATGAAGTCTTTACTTCAGCTTAAATGGTTCTGTAATGTCGATATTTTCAAAGTCTCACTGGTCTAAATTTTCCAGAAACAAACGTGAAATCTCTACCATATCCTGCCCAAAGTTTTACAATGAGAGTTTTCTAAGCTCTCTCATTGTCTAGTTTCTTCCTCAATTCCCTCTAATTCCTGCAAACCAGAAATTAGAACTGCTTTTGGATTAAATATACATTATAAGTAATGTTGGATTCTACATTGCATCACATCAGAAAACTTATTTTCTGGTTGGCCAGCCACTGGTATTGCTAAGATTAAACATTGGCTAAGGGACTGACGAATTGGTTTTTTTTATTGTACTCATTTTTCCCCTTTGCAAGCCAGAGATAATCAGAATGATGTCATATCTGCAGTTTTTCATGTTCCCCATCAATCATTCACCTAATTGTTTTAGGTGATAAAACACCAGGTTTTATCTTACCTGGATCAGGAATATCATTAGGGGTTCCAAAAGGACAATTATGTAATCCTTTTGTATAATCCTTTTGTATAATCCTTTATGTATAATTTCTCCTACATTATTAGCTCATTTTCTTCTGTATTACTCCTTTACCAAGCCAGGTAAATTTCCTATAGCTGCATCCCACTACATTTAGCCTGTTATTTAGCTTGGTATTAAAACAGTACCATACTCTCTATGCACATGTTGACATTTGACCTGTAGTGACTCCAAATTTTTTTGTATGTATTTATATTCAGCTAATCGTTCCACAGTGTTTTCAGATGCTTCATCTTTTCTGCAGTCCAGTGTACTCAATGCAAGTATTATGACAAGTATCATTCTAATTTATTTATTGTTTTTATTACATTGCCCTAGAGCTCATGCTACTGAGAACTTTGCCCTCATCTTCAGGACCTTAAATGGGACTGCTGTTTAGTGTATGAGATCATTTGTTTACTAAAATACATGCTTGTGACTTGGTTATGATAATAGCCATCTTTATAGTTGGAATTGCCTCCCACCTGGTAATCTTTCTGCACTTGTGGATTGCGCATTCAGTTCTAGGCCACAGATTTTGGTTTTGTTTTTCAGTCAGACAACATCTATTCCAGAGGGTAAATTGCCTACTTAATATCTTTCCTTCCAATAGATAGAGTTTATACCCTAATGGACTTTTAAGAAAGACTGCAGGGCATATGTTAATGTAAAATTTTAAAGTCAATTATATTATCTCTGTAATTCATTTGATTAGTCAACTAATCAAATAAAAAATATGTTAAGTAGTTACACAATGCACAGCTTATTTCATTAGTTTCCAGCCAAATTTTTATTATGACCATGACTTTTTAATGCAGACCTAATTATTTCCAATTATATAAAAGGTTTAAGGCACCAAAGCATTTAAAAGGCTTTCTATATAGAACAAGTCTCATTTTTCTTGGTTTCATGCAAGCATAGGTTGTTTTTATTTCCATTGAAGTGGTTAATCCTTTTAACTAAAATTAATAAGAAATGTTTAAGCATGCTGAATATTGACTTTTTGACAAATGTCCTTCCAACTTAAACTGCTAAGACTATGTAATCATACAAAAGCAACCTCAGGCTTTTCAACAGCATAGTTTCTTTCTTCCCCAAATTGTGCTTAATCATTTTCATGACAGTATTTTAACAAAAATCATCTCTTCTGCTATATGCTCCAACATATTGCTAAAAAGGCAAAATATTAAATCATACAGACAAACTTAGAGTAAGAGACTAAATTCATGTAGAGACTAGAAAGCTATAGTTGTCTTTGGCGGAAAATGCTCTCTTCCTTTAAGGCCACCATAGAAAAATGTTAGGTTGTAATTAATTTTCCCATTTTTGTGGAATTTCAAAAACAAAATTGGATACTTTACCTAATAAACTGTCTTACTTTGGGGAACATTTTAATTTTTCCACATGAGTTAGTGATCATTTAAATCAAAAGACTTGAGAAGGCAGTAGGCTATGAAAAGTCAAAAAAAGAAAAAAGAAAAGGAAAGAAATGAATGAAATAATGATAACTTTGAAAATGTCTTAAACATTGATATTGTCACAATTTATTTGAAAGTCAAAATCATTGACTTCAACAGAAATGGTATAAAATTTGTACCTCAACTTTGTTGATTCTAAGCTGAGGGTATATACCTGACTATAATGCCACTATCTCTCCAAAGGAGACACTGAAGTTTGGAGGTTCCTTTTTTGTTTGTTTTTTAATAATCATAGCTCAATGAATGAATCAAGTATGTTAACTAAAGGAAAAATCCAAATATCCCCATACTCTGTCTACCTCTGCTGTGGTAGGTGACAGGGAACTCCTATGTAATTCTTTTTAGAGGGAATATGCCCAAGACTTTGGCAGCAGCAATTGTGATGGAGATAAACTTATTATCATGTCAGGCAAGTTACATAACTCCACTTAAACCTCTGTCAAGAGCCATAATTACATCCACTTCACTCAATCATCTGATGAAAGAACTGATGTTTATAGAAGAAATGAAGAAACTATGTATGTGCTGGCACAAATAATTTGAATAGGGAAACATCAAGACTTGGAATAAATTTCTAGTTTTAGAAGTGGACAAACATATTGGAAGAATATTGGAAGAAAAGAGAGAAAAATGTATTTTTTCCTGATATGAAGAGAAAAGTGAATAGTACACAGCTTTTTCTTTTGCTCTAACAAATGAGAGATGGAATTTTCCATTCCTAGCTTCTTTGTGACCATGCTAACAATTGAGCAAATAAATTGAGTACATTTATCTTTGCAATAAAAGGCTAAGTTATGGCAGAAATAGAGTATCTTTATGTTAATCTTACCAAAAGAATCTGTACTCTGCCAAGTTTGAAGATATGTCCCAACATCACATCTTAAAAACATTGATGTTTGTAAAAAAAAAAAAAAAAAAAAAAAAAATTATGTGTTTACAACATTTTTCTGTAAACCTGTATCCAATGGTTTATTTCCATTAGAATGAATTGGACTAATATTCTTTTCATTTTACACTCTTCTGTGAATATTATTAAAATGCATTTATGTTGTAAAACAATGTCAGTGATAAATAGTCAAGCTTATATATCTTTGATAATCAATGTCTGAAAAGAAAGAATTAGACTCTAATCTTTATATTATAAAGCTTTTAAAATGTATTTTGGGGATGGGGCACCTGGGTGGCTCAGCTGGTTGAGCGTCTGACATTGACTCAGGTCATGATCTCACAGCTCATTAGTTCCAGCTCTCCTTTGGGCTCTGTTCTGACAGTTCAGAGCCTGGAGTTGACTTTGGATTCTGTCTCCAGGTCTCTTTGCCCCTCCCCCGCTCATGCTCTGTCTCTCTCTCTCTCTCTCTCAAAAGTAAATAAACATTTTAAAAAATGTATTTTAGGGAGTAGCCAAAGAATATCAATATACAAACATTTATCTTTAATCACTTCATAATTTAAAAATCAATTCAATTTTTTTTCTTTTAGGGGAAATTTATTACAGAAAATGAATGTTCATTATCTTATATTTTACATGATAAAAGTTGTATTCTCCAGATCCACAAATTAATTTTATTCTACCTTAAGGTATTTTATTCCCCAAAACCAATTATAATATGTATCAATGGCAATTCTGTCCATAATTTTATCCCTTTCTTTCTCTGTGTATGAGGCTATTTGAGATGTATTGACAATAAATTTCCTTGATTATCTTTTTTTCTATTTATTTGACCTACCTTTAGAGTGGCCCATTGGTTCATCCTATTTGATGAAGTCGTTTCTGCTGTCTTGTTTGATGACTATCAACAACTAAGTGGCAATAGGAATACCAAGTGCTTTCTTACCTGGTGTCTTAACACTCCTCACACTCTGAAAAACAGTAGAGATTTTGTTTAATAATGAGCTCTAGGTTCTTACTAATTGGTCTAGATTCCTTTGGTTATTTCTTAAATTTTATGACTTTAATGTACTTTCTGCAGTGATTGACACTAGGACACTTACAGTCCCAGAAATCATCCAGCAAATGTGCACGCCTGGGAGTTTTTGTTATATTACTTTCAATAAAAGTAACTTAAGCAACACATCTGATACTAACATTACAAATGAGACCTAGCTTACTTCTCTAGGAAGTACCACTTAAATGCTTTCTTTTAATATTGTCTTATAGGATTAAAAGTTTGATAGCATATGATTCAAGTTCCACATTATTCTTCATTATTTAGCAGCATTTGGTCATGAGATATAGTTACTTGATATTTTGAGTTACTATTTTGATGAGTTCTCCTGAGTTTTCACAGATCCATCTTTCTTTTCTTCCTTCCATCCTTCCTTCTTGCCTTCCTTCCTTTCGGATGTAATTCTCCTGGTTAAGCAAACTCATCAGTGAACCTTCTTCAGGAAACCTCAAACTGGGGCCATTTCCTGCCCTAGCAAGATAATGGCTGGATATAGAAATTTATTAGAAGACTAAATACACTGACCATCTGACCTTCTGGTCCAGACCTTGTTGCAATTTTTACTGCAAGTGTCTGGATCATTATCATTCCTGAATCAGTTTCAGAGGCACCTGGGTAGCTCAGTCAGTTAAGCATCCAACTGTTTGATCTCAGCTCAAGTCTTGATCATGAGTCCTATGCTGGACTCCGTGCCGGGTGTGAAACCTATAAAAAAAAAAAAAAAAAAAATCAGTTTCATAACTGTCACTTTGCTCTCAAGCTCCAAACCAGAATTTCAGTTGTGCAGAGGATATCTTCATGTCTCCTACCAATCATTACTGAAGTGCTTCTTACTCAACAGTATCAATAAAAGACCACTGGCTGGAGGCAATAAAATTTAAGATGAACGCTAATGCTTCCTTTTGTTGCAAATAACCACAAACGGACTTAACATAACACAAATTTGTTAACTTACAATATTGGAAGTCAGAAGTCCAAAATGGGTATCACCAGGTGATTGATCACTGGATTTTAACAAGGTGTTGGCACATCTACATTCCTTCCAGAGGCTCTAGGAGAGTGTAGGGGATTGAACTGTGACCTCCAAAGAGATACATCCACATCCTAAACCCTGTCTATAATATTTAAACTATCTCATTATCTTTTTTTCTCATTAATAATCTTAATATCAATTACATGCTAAAATGGTTATGTTTTGAAATTCTGAAGTTAAAATACATTGTTGAAATAAATAGCACCTATTTCTCTTTACTTTTTTTAAAATGTGGCCAGAAAACTTGAAATTTCACATGTGGTCTGTATTTTATTTCTATCGGATAGTGCAGGTTTCTACCCTTGACTTTTGTTCTTAGAAGAGGAGGAACTAATTTAGGTACACAGCAGCAGCAAGGAACATTAACCTACTTCTGTTCTAATCTTCTGTACTCTTTTTTATTTTTCCAAATGAATTAGGTCATGGAGATGAGACAGCGAGTCTTGGGGCAGTGACTTTTTCTTCATAGCCTCAGCATTACTGATTTAGAACTCAATAAATATAATAATAAACAAATGAACAAATGAGTTGAATGAATAATCATTTGAATGAATGAATATATTGAGCAGCACCAAAATCATACACTTAAACATTTACCTTTATCACGGGTGATCAAGTATTACAGTATGTTTTGAGTATGCATACTTTCCATAATCTCGTAAATATACAATTCGAGAAAAAAGTCATTTTTCTGCAGTAAAGACACCACTGTAGCCTAGTGCAAAATGTTTTCAACTTACAATATCCAAAATGGCATATAACCTAAACTATTCTCTCAGTTTATACTATAATTTTCAGGTTTTTTCTTACTTGTTTATGAGCAAGTCAACTGAGATACTACTACTTATCAGCAACTTTGAATGTGAACCAAGTTCTCCAGACCCTTTAACATTTGGTGGACTGATTATCAAATAATTATATGCATGAGAAATCTTATGGGATGTCCGCATGACAAGCAACATAAACTAATATTCATTGACTTAACAAATTTTTATGAGCACATTCCACGTATCAGCCACTGTGCTAGTTAATTTATATGTGGTTTCATCCAGTGTTTAGAATATTTCAATAAATCTTATCATCACTTCCACATTTTACTAATGAAGACTCAGAGTTTAATTAACTTGTTCATAGTAACATACCTAGTAGGTATGGTAGAAACTGTCCTAAGTACAGAAAGTTTTATTTGATATGAATACGTTATCGAGAAAGAAACACACTATTTGCAAACAGGAAGACTCTAAAACTACAAGTGCTTGGCTCCTAGCAGTTATAGCTGGGTTTATAAAGCCTGAATGGGGAAGTGCATTACTTTCTACTGCAACTGATTACCACACACTTACATTCCTTTTAAGGGAGGGGCACTGCCTCAAGCTACTTGTTTGTAGCTGATCAGCTAGGAAGCTACACGGTGGTGCTGACAGGAAGAAAGCTTAAGTTTTGTTTGAAATCTAGAGTCGGTATTTTAGGGAAATCAGCTTTGTTTATGTGACTATGGATGTTTGGATTAGGGGTATACTCAAACTGTGGGTTCCATCTTGAGTTTTCTTTAACATGATGATTCAGTCTTAATGTCTATTCTGAGGTCCTGTTCTACTACAAAAAATTGTGTATATGCCTTTAAAACTTTATATACTTTAAGCAATTCTTCCATAATCATATCCCAAGAAACAATGTTATATTTAAATATTAAATAGATATGATAACCAGTGTATATTTAAATTGGCTTCATAAGCAGTTACAAAAAGAGTTGTCAGCAGTGATTGATGGCAGGAGGGGAGGCAAAAATCCACTCCTCTGAAGGATGTCTCCAGTTTCTGCCATCTTAGTAGCCCTTCTCCACTTTTTGTTTTTTTGCTTTTATAACAATCCCCAGAATTTCCTTTGGAAACCATGTGCATCATGTTTGAAGTTAAGGTATGTGAATTTGTGCTTCCAGCTACTGGGATGTGACAGACTATTAAACATTATGTAATAAACAAGGAACCTAGCTAGAAAATGGTTTGGTTTAATCCATGCTCTGTCACTAACTGGCTATAAGACCGAGGAATACTTACCTAATTATCCAGGTGTCTACATCTACAAAGCAAAGGGTTGGTCTCCATAGTGTCTCTGGGAGAAGTTCAGCTGCTGGTTCTATGACCTTGCCTCTGAGAAGGTCTGAAGATTCACCCTTCAAGGAACTGCTAGCGGATTTTTACCAGACCCAAGATGATTGAGAATCCAAACCAAGCACTTGTATCTCATTTTTGAAATTGTTTCTTGAATAACAAATAATAAATATTGATCTGATGAATAGCAATTCATAATGAGAGGGCATACACAAGAGGAACTGGTAAGATATCAAAGAATCAACTCAAGAGAATTGTCCAGAGTTGAAGAACAAAGTCTCCAGATTGAAAATACCTTCTAAGTGCCAAATAAATACATGAAAAAGTCCCATTCTTAGACAAGTTTTTGTGTAATTTTAGAAACAAATAAATAAAAACAAAGTCCTAATAATGTCCAGAGAGAACTAGATATGTCATCTACAGAGGAATGATCATATTGGCACCAAACACTTTATCAATAACACTGGTACTAGACAGTCATGGAGTAGAGCTTTCAGAAATCTGACAGAAATAGATTTTGGACCAAACCTCTTTCTCTAGCCAAACTTTCAGTCAAATGTTTGGAATAAGCACATTTTCCAACATACAACTTTTCAGAAATATTATTTTCCACACACTCTTTGTTCCAGCAAAACAAAATAGTAATCCAATAAAGACAAAGACAAGATCCAGGAAATGAGGGTTTCTGCCCAAGAATGTATCTCAGGATGACCACCTCAAAGCTGTCCTAAAAAAATGATGTATACAGATGACAGGTGGGAGACAAAGTGTTTCAGAGAAAGGCAGTAAAACAAACAAATAGTCCATAGAATTTCTGATAAAATAAACAGTTTAAATATAATGTTAGGATAAAGGCACATAGTGGGAAGAAAAGGAAATTAGAAACTCATGATAAATGAAAAAAAAAACTGCAAATGAATAAACTATTTGGTTTTCAAATAAACTGTATTTATGTAGCTTATTGATTCAATTCAAAATAGTGATGTAGCCATTCTAGAAGGTTGGTGTATTAAGAGACAAAGGAGTAAAAAATAATTGCTAAAATTGAAACAATTGAAAAATACCAGTAGAGGATAGTATTTAGGAATATGAAAAGAACAACAAAAAGAATCAGCTAAGAATCAAAAGGCACAAACTTCCACTTATAAAATAGAGAATGTGATGGACAGCATTGTGACTATAGTTAATAATAGTGTATTGCATATTTGAGAGTTGCTAATCTTAAAAGTTCTCATCACAAGAAAAATAAATTTGTCATATGTTTGGTGACAGACTTAAACTAGACTTACAGTGATAATCATCTCACAATATGCAAATCGTCCCTTATGATGGGGTTATATCCTGATTAACCCATAAAAGTTGAAAATATCATAAATTGAAAATGCATTTAATACACCTAACCTACCAAACATCACAGCCTTGCAACTTAGCCTCCTTTAAACATGCTCAAAACATCTAGGTTAGTCTACAGTTGGGCAAAATCATCTAACACAAAGCCTATTTGATAATAAACTGTTGACTATCTCATGTAACTTACTGAATACTGTACTGAAAGTGAAAAACAGAATGGTTGTACATGTATATATTGTTTAACCTTGTGATCTCCTGGATGACTGGGAGCTGCCCCATCAGGAAAGAGTATCCTACTGCATATTGCTAGCCTGGGAAAAGATCAAAATTGAAGGTACAGTTTCTACTGAATTCGTATTGCTTTCATACCACCATAAAGTCAAAAAATGTTAAGTCAAACCATCGTGAGTCAGGAACAATCTGTATACAAATATTGAGTCATTATTCTCTACACCTGAAACTAATATAATATTATATGTCAATTATATTTCAATTAAAAGAATTTTTAACAAGCTAAAAGAATTAAAAACTGTTTCCTCTAGATAGCCACGCTGGATTATGGGGGGGAACATGTACCCTTTCATGAAACTTTACTATATTATGTGGTCCTTTATAGCATACTGTGATTTAAAAAAGTATTTTAATGTTTTTCAACTTGTAACAATGATATTAGGAAATATTTTTAAATATTTTTGATGTGTAAAAGCAGAATACACATTTCTCTGTACAGTAAGATCTGAATTTAGTAAAATAAATAAAATCAATACTGATATATAAAAATATGTCAGGCATTTGTTTTATTTATTAAAATTTACTGAGTGTATGTATTACATGTATTTTACTAAATTGGATATATGTATACACACACACATTGAAGAAGGAAATAAGAAGAATTTGGGAAGCAAACATCATGTGGAATGAACTTCTGATGAGGCTTTAGTCTTTCATGTTTAGGCAGAGTTTTGACATTGATGGTTTGTAGTTTATACTAAGCCAAGTAGGTTTTTACTTTGCAAAGTTAGCTTTTAATTGCTGACACTTAGCTAAAAGTCCTTAAGCATTAGTCACAGGTATTTTTTACTTTGCCAGGTGGCTGCAACTTGTGGTCTGACCCTAAAAGACTCTCGCTCTAAGAAATGGAGCCAAAGGCTTGGGCCTTTAGCCAACACAGATGGACTGAGAGTGCAGAGTGTTGCAGTTTGACCTTGAACTTGTAGTGCAAGGCAAAGGCTTCAGCAACGCAGTGCCCTTGTCAGGTGCTAAGGTCTCAGATTACAGGCTGCTGTAGTTTATTATAATGCAGGCACAGCTTGGCTTCTTATCCTTGGCTAGCCTAAAGTTGGATTATAATCTGCATGTACGTGGCAAGACAGCAAATTTACACATGAGCTACAGAACACTAGGGAGCTTCTAGCTTTAAACTGTTAAAACATCATGTGGCTAAGGCTTAAGGTCTTTTGCTTAGGTGGCAGTAAGTGGCACTCCATTCTGCATACAGGTCACAGGTTGAAACTGTGGAGCACTTGACCTTAAATTATGTGTCTGATCCAAAGGCTCAATCACAGAAATGAAAATAATAGATAAGAATGTTTGGGCAAGTTTCAAAATGATAATTATTATAGCTGGGCATGTGGGTATCTCGGTTCCCAGGGAATTTATGGGATGGAACAGAAGGAGGTTGTCTAGACTTTAGAGGACCACGTGGCTGAGGCACCAGTCCTCATTAGGACCTCAGGGAGTCCTGCTTCAAGAGCCTCAGTAGCAGCTTCAGTTCAGAAATTCTGATGGTGGGGCACCTCAGTTGTTTAAGCCTCCGACTTCAGATCAGGTCACGAGCTTGCGGTTCTCGAGTTCAAGCCCAGCATTGGGCTCTCTGCTGTCAGCACGGAGCCTGGCCTAGGGTCCTCTGTACCCCCTCTCTCTGTCCTTCCCCCACTTGTGCACGTGCACTCTCTATCTCTTTCTCTCAAAACTAAATGAACATGAAGAAAGAAAGAAAGAAAGAAGAAAGAAAGAAAGAAAGAAAGAAAGAAAGAAAGAAAGAAAGAAAGAGAAAGAAAGAAAAAGAAAAGAGGGGACCTGGTTGGTTCAGTTGGTTAAGCGTTAGACTTCTACTCAGGTCATGATCTCATGGTTTGTGAGTTCGTGTCCCATGTTGGGCTCTGTGCTGACATCTCAGAGCCTGCAGCCTGCTTCATATTCTGTGTCTCCCTCTCTCTCTTTCCCTCCACTGCTCACACACACACACTCTCTCTCTCTCTCTCTCTCTCTGTCAAAAATAAATAAACATTAAAAAAATTTAAAAAAAAAAAGAAATTCTGATGGTGTTTTTTCACCTGAAACGAGTACAGCTTTAAGGTGAAATCCTTTTCTAGAAGGCAGGGCGTTTTTAGGCTGAATTCTTCCCAAGAGGCAAAGTAAGAGTGCTGCTATTACACAGGCACAAAATACCTCACAGAATAGTAGGAGTCAGCACTAACAATAGATAGAGCTCATCCTCAAGAAGCTATGAGGTTTTGAATACACTGGGGAAGAAGGAAAGAAAGAAAGAAAGAAAGAAAGAAAGAAAGAAAGAAAGATCTCAAGTAACACGTGGTTTGACAGGAGGGGCTGCTGCCATTGCAAACGAAGATGATAGTGTCTTGTCAAGACCACCCCTTGACGGGGCAGGTGCCTGGGTGGCTCAGTGGGTTAAGCATCTGACTTCAGCTCAGGTCATGATCTCAAGGGTTCGTGAGTTCAAGCCCCATGTTGGGCTCTGTGCTGACAGCTCAGAGCCTGGAGCCTGCTTTAGATTCTATGTCTCCCTCTCTCTCCGCCCCTCCCTCGCTCGTGCTCTCTCTCTCAATGTCTCAAAAATACATAAACACTTAAAGAAAAAAAAAAAAAAAAGACCACCCTCCTGAGGAGACAGAAGGCTTCTAGATTGACTCTACCCCCTCAGATAGGGTAAATTCATAGTAACAGAATTAGTCATTTGCTGGGAGGCTCCTACCCATTAAATGCATGGGTTGTACAGCCAGAAGTAAACTGGCTGACAAATGAGCCAAACTGAAGCTGAGATGGAGGTCACCATTTACCTGCCCTCTTCCTCAGACGGCAGTGGGATGGCCTTTGACAACACTGCATTCTGGGTTTAGGGAATAGGATTTTCACCATAGATCATTGATAGGTGTGGGGGTCAGGGTTACTTTTGAGTCCTATTTTGAAGAGTCTTATTGGAGTGAAATGAGGAGTGTTGACATTGAATTAAGAATTTTTAACGCCCTGAAAGATTCACACCCTTCCCAGGCTGAAGTTGCTGAAAAAACCCTAACTCTACCCGGATGTGGTGAACTCCTCTGACAGAACTATGCAGAACTACAGATGAGGAAAGATAACTTTTGGGCTTTAATTTATTTTCAAAAGTCAAAGGAATCTGATTGTTGGAATTTTATGAATAAAAGCTCTTTGTGCATTTTGTGATTGGAGTATTATAGTGTGGCCATCTAATCTCATAGGACAACATGACTGGACATAATTTGTTTCAAAAATTAAAATAATAATGGCTAATTTCTTGAGAATTCACTTGGTACTAGGTAGAATCTTCACATTATATATGTTTATAATTGCATATATGTTACAAAATAGCATATGTAATGTCACTACATATATATTACATAATAATTAAATATCTATGTAAATTTGTAAAGTCTAAACTTGCCTTGTACTTTTCTCCTCTTTGAGAGCCAGCCCACCTACAGAGAGCGTAAATTCTACTCTGCTCCTCCAGGACCAAACCATCCCCTAGTGGAGTTTGGCCTCACCAGGCCAGAATTGCTGGTGGTTGGGTAAGTGCTTAAATTTGGACTTCAGTTAGCTTAACCTTTGGTTTCTTACACAAAACTATGTTCTCCAACTTAGTCTCTATCAATAATAAAAGCATTATATTCAGCTTCATCTTCTTATTTCTCAATTTATTTGGAATTTTGGCATCTTCTGGGGCGCCTGAGCAGCTCTATCAGTTGGGTGTCCGACTTCGGCTCAGGTCATGATCTCACAGTCCATGAGTTGGGCCCCGCATCAGGTTCTGTGCTGACAGCTCAGAGCTTGGAGCCTACTTCAGATTCTGTGTCTCCCTCTCTTTCTGCCCCTCCCCTACTCATGCTCTGTCTCTCTCTGTCTCAAAAATAAATTTAAAAAAAAAATTTAAAAAAAATTAAAAAAAAGAATTTCAGCATCTTCTCAGATATTACAGTAGTGTATATGTATGGATGATACATTAATATTTATGTATATATATATATAAATAAGTGAACATATATACATATATATAATACACAAACAAATGTGCATTCAAATATACTACACATATGAACATATATGTACATATATGCACATATATCAATGTGTGGCATCTCTATAGGATATAAGTGTAATATAATCTATTTTCATTATTATATATAATACATAATGCATACTCACACACATATACACCTCTTCATACATGTATAACTATATTTGTTTTGTCTAGATTGTGGAATTACTAGTGATATCTTTTTTAAGTTTATTTACTTATTTTTGAGACACACAGAGCCAACATGAGTGGGGTAGGGGCAAAGAGAGGAAGAGACAGAGAATCCCAAGCAGGCTCCTCACTGTCATCTTGGAGCCCAATGTGCGGCTTGAACTCACAAAACTATGAGATCATGACCTGAGCCGAAACCAAGAGTTTCACACTTAACTGACTGAACCACCCAGGCACCCCACTAGTGATATTTTATTTACTTTCTTTACATATTTCTATATTTCTGACTTTTTCTATGTTTACTCATTAATCAGAAAAAAAGGGTTTAAATACAACTAAGATCAGTTGTCACCAAGACTGTGTCCTGTGTCTTCCTTCTTTCTGTAATTGTTACCCTTTTTCTTCTCACAGAATGTCTTCATAATGGTATTGGGACTATACCATTAATAAAACTAATTTAAGCAAACGAAACCATTAATAAAATGAAAAGACAACATACTGAATGGGAAAAGATATTTCCAAATGATATGTCCAATAAGGGTTAATATCCAAAATATATAAAGAACTTATACAACTCAATACCAAAAAAAAACACAAAAATCCAATTAAAAAATGGGCAGAAGACCTGAATAGACATTTCTGTAAAGAAGACATCCAGATGGCCAACAGACACATGAAAAGATGTTCAACATCACTCATCATCAGGGAAATGCAAATCAAAACCACAATGAGTTACTGCCTCACGTGAGTCAGAATGGCTAGTATCAAAAATACAAGAAACAAGTGTTGGCAAGGATTTGGAGCAAAAGAGACCCTCATGTACTGTTGATAGGAACTTAAATTGTTACAACCACTGTGGAAAACAGTATTGATATTCCTTAAAAAATTAAAAACAGAAATACCATATGATCTAGTAATTCCACTACTAGGCATTTACCCCAAATAAATGAAAACACAAATTCAAATAAACCCTTCTGTTTATTGCAGCATTATGTACAGTAGCCAAGATACTGAAGCCACCCAAATATTCATCAATAAATGAATGGATAAAAAAGATAAGGTATATACATGTGGAATATTACTTGGCCATAAAAAAGAATGAGATCTTGTCATGTGTGACATCATGGATGGACCTAGAGGATATTATACTAAGTGAAATAAGTCAGACCAAGAAAGACAAATACCATATGATTTCACTTACATGTGACTATAAAAAACAAAACAAATGAACAAAAAAAAAAAAAAACAGAAACAGACTCATAAATACACAGAATACACTGGTAGTTGTATGGGGGAATGGGAAAAATATGTTTAAGAAGTACAAACTTCTAGTTATAAAATAAATACATCATGGAGATGAAAAGGGCAGCATAGGGAATATAGTCAATAATACTGTAGTAACACTGTATGGTGACCCATTGTAGCTACACTTGTGTGGTGAGCATTGAGTAGTGTATAGAATTGTGGAATCAATATGTTGTATGCCTGAAACTAATGTAACTGTGTGCCAACTATACTTCAGCTAAGAAAAAAAAAAAAAAAAACTAATGAGAACTTGTTTCTATGTATTCCATTTCATTTGACTTATATTTTTACTCTTTGGTAACCCCCTTTACAGTGTGACCTACCTAAGAGGAAGAGCTGTGTCATCTTAGTTCAAGTTTTTATTATGTAAGGCACTGTGACTTGCATACGGTGAGCACTCATTAAATATTTGTTGATACTAAGATTCTGCCATATGAAAACTTTCTGGGCAACTGGGTTGAACTCCAATGAAATAATTGCAGAAAATAGTAGGAATAACAACACTCCCAGATACGTGCACTGAGGCAATTCCACACAACAGTCATGCAATAGTTCAATAAGCTTGTTGCAAATGCCTTGAAAATAAAACTGTGTTCCATGTAGCAGCAGATTTAGATCAGACTCTGGTACACAAGATCTGATTTAAGGCAAAAGAATGAAAGTGTGTTTGAAATCAAGCCTAGGCAAAGTGATTATGGAAACGTAGTGAAATGTGCTTAATATTTCCTCAGAGGCCATAACAACTCCTCTGCCAAATCAACAAATCCTGTTATCCTGTCTCTTGAGGGACTAGATGATTGAGTAACAGGCTACAGATGTGAAATCTTTAAGCTTGTTTTCTGTTTGAGGGACCTGTCAGGCACTGCGTAATGTGATGCACTCCCCTGGTCTCTGTAAGGTCCTCAGAGAAGCCAACCGCAAGGAGAACACTGCAATCACCTGCAAGCTGTAAGAATGGCTGATCCCTGATTCTCACCACAGACCCCCTCCCTGGCTTCTGATTTCATTGACCTAGTGTGGAGCCTGAGCCTTCAGAGTTTTAACAACTCTCCAGGTGACTCTAATACACAGCCCAAACTGAGGAGCGCTCCGTGAGCATCTCTTGGAAGTTTAATGCATTTTTTTCTATCTATAGATTGTCCTAAACAGATACCTACTCTCCTCGGACTCAAGTGAAATCACCCAGGTTGGATCATGGTGGCCTGGAATTGTAAAGAGAACTCCTTTTTCACCTTAGGGCTTCATTTCCAGCTTAATGGTGCTTTCCAAAACATGATTCTCCCTCTCAAGAAAAACGTGCCTTTACTGCATAGAGTGTTAACCTGTTCTATGGAGGCAAAAGAGTTGGGGATGAATAGTGTGCTAATGAAAAAATAGGGGAAAAATGTAAATAAATACTGTTGAGTGTGGAGACTGTTTTTCCTGCCTCATATGCAACAATTTCACAGATTCTCATCTGTGACAACTGGATTTTAGAATCCCTTGTTTGAGAAAAAGCATGATATAAAAGGTATTACAAATTTTAGAAGTTGTAAAAAAGCATGAACGTCTTTATTAATCCAAGTAAGATCTACATTTGTGGGGGGAGAAGCAAATGTGTGCAAGTCTCATTCTAATTATTTAGCTTTCAGAAAGTATTCAGCACATGTGAGGATTCATGGACTCTTCGCAATGACTCTGTGTTTCCTTCTGGGTTCATTCATCAAAGACTGGGATTACTATTATCTGGCATCTGTACATGGCAATATCTAGATTTGTCCACCTCACCGTGTCTAAGACATTTATTGCCATATTACCTGGCCCATGGTGGTCCCAAAGTCTGGAAAGTCATCCTTATCCCTGCTGCCAGATCCCAGAGCTATTTGGTCATTATGGCCTTTTTTTTTTTTTTTTAAACACTACTGAAGAAGCTTTCACTGATCAGTTTTTATTCTTGGCCTGGGAGCAGTAAAAGTGATACTCAAGCCGTAAGTAGTTGGTCCTTAACTATCCTTTCTAACTACAAACCGTGTCAGTAACATTACATTTCCTGTTGGCCATTGGGGAGTGAGAGAACTATCAGAGCAGTCATTTATATGATGAAATATAACTATCTTGTTGTGCAAAATACAGCAATGGGAAGTTAAATAAACCTTCAGTGTGTTAAATAAACCTACAGCTTGAAGGAGGTTTGCTTGTTAACGTAAAAAGCTGATCAAATCTGTGACACTGATGAAAATCAAGGGCAAAATTGCCATATGAAAGGTTTGAGAGCAAAGACAGCACCGTTTCTTTCAATGTTATTAATCATGGCATATGTAAAATAGAAATTGTCTTGGTTCCATCTTCATAAGCTATGGGAATTCTCATAATACCTCTTATTCTTATCTTTCTTTCTCTACAAAGTGTGTACTTTCTGTTGTTAGGAAATGTACAATTTGCATTTGGATCAATTCCTAATTACACATAATTCTTACTTTCATGTAACTTTTTTAAAGCTTACAATCTAGGGAATAACTATACACCACATCTCAATTTTTTAAATAACTCCAGTAACTCATCTCTACTCATGCAGTTCCAGTGACCGCCTAGTTAAAAATTACATTCTTATTAGCCCTAGGAAAATCCCATTTCACTAGCAAAATTGTTCTGACTATTTTATCTTCCACACAATAGGGAACCACTAAGGTATGTTCCCCATTCCAACCTAAATGGAACCTTGGATTCTCCCATTTTCCTCACTCCCTTGGACTTTCTGAAGTGTATTTATGCTACGGAGATTAAGTGCACTGGAGTTATAAAACTGATCTGAGGTGGTAAGAATTTTGAAATAGTCAAAAGCCCTTTTTGCTCATTATTTGCGTTTGTTACACCCTGTTTGCGCTTGATGAGAAATACAGAAATAAAAATTATGAGCCCCAGATCTTGGGTGTTGCCTAGATAAAATTATAAATAAAACCATAGGCACACGTTTCAAAGGTATTAATTAGAAACTTTAAGTGAAGGAATTGTCACAAGTGATTTTGAGAGTGTAAAGCCCTGAATTAGCCATCATTCTACTTAAAAAGAAAATGGAGACAATAAGAAAATATTTACATACTTTGGGGCGCCTGGGTGGCGCAGTCGGTTAAGCGTCCGACTTCAGCCAGGTCACGATCTCACAGTCCGTGAGTTCGAGCCCCGCGTCGGGCTCTGGGCTGATGGCTCAGAGCCTGGAGCCTGTTTCCGATTCTGTGTCTCCCTCTCTCTCTGCCCCTCCCCCGTTCATGCTCTGTCTCTCTCTGTCCCAAAAATAAATAAACGTTGAAAAAAAAAATTTTAAAAAAAATATTTACATACTTTTATGTAAAAAAATTCAGTTACATCTATGTTTATTCATGGCCAGTTTTTGTCAAGTCTGTTTACTGTTAGAGGGGAATTTTTTCCTCTCTTCTAGCTGTCCTTCCGTGGGGACTGAGTAAATTGGTAGAACACCTGGACTCTCTTTGCCTTTTTCCTGACCTAAGCCTGGGTGAGGTAAGGGACTTATCTGACTGGTAACTTGAGAAGAACTGCTCTTTGGTCCTCTTGAAGCAAACCTGCCCACAAGTTCTCTTCTGTTTTCTGTGCCATGAAACTTACCCCGAAGTCCCCTCCAGATGGAGACAGTTACTCTGGTCTAGTTGCCTGTGATGGGATGGATAATTCTGATTATTTATCTGTTAAGTATCATGAAACTCATTTGGCTCCCATGCACCCTCCCTTTATCAATAGTGAAGGTGATATACTGGCCTCATTTGTTGCTTTCCTCCGCCCCCCCCCCGATTTATTCAAAACTCATATGGAGACAAGGAATAAAAAACACCAGGATTTTTGCTGAATAGTAAAGAACTTAGCTTTACTTGTAAGCTTGCTTTTATCTTTTCAAAAAACTTTTGGCCTGCTACCCATTAATCTACTTCTGTGTGACAAACCACTGCAAAATTTGGTGGCTAAAATGATTTATTATTATTTCTCATGATTCTTTGCATTGACTGGTCTTAGGCAGTTCTTAGCTAGCATTTCTCCTATGGCTGCAGTCAAAGGGTGGCTGGGGCTGGATTCAGTTGATGGTGTTCGGGACTAGATGTCTAAAATGACTCATAAGTCTCGAACCTCAGCTGAAATATCAACATTAGGTCTCTTTCTCCGTGCAGTCTTTCTGCATGGCCAGCTAGGGCTTCCTCACACAAGAGGGAATGGGAGTTTCATGGTAGTTGGGCTTCTTTTTTGAGGATGGCTTCTCCCAGCATTTGTGTTTCAAGAGAGCAAGACAGATGGTGTAAAGCTTCTTGTGATGTAGGCTTAGAAGTCAGGAAGCATCATTTCCACTCCATTCTACAGAGTATGCAGGACCAGTCTTGATCCGGTATAGGAGGGGTTAGCAAGGACACCAATTCCTGAAGACTGGATACACTGGGTATGAGGGGTTGGCCACAACCTATCATATCAAAAATATGAATATATGTTATAGAAAACTATATTTATTAGGATGAATATTAGAAACAGCTGTATTTGTTTACTTAAAGTTGTAATTACTTATAGAAAGCTAAAATCTCAACAATCTTACAATAATTAAATGCTAAAAAATAATTAAATGCTGGTTATGATTTCATTCAATGTAATACAATTTATCCATTAAGTCTAAAAGATTATAATTTTTTTTCCATTTTGAGAACCAAACGAAAGAAATTCTCCCTTAATATGCTTTTTTTTAAACAATTTTGCAAGTTGAATTTTAGAGCACAGCATCAAATCTATTTCTTCCACAGCAGGAAAACCTTAGAAATGTGAAATGCTTACATGACCACAAGGAGATGATAATAAGGTTGTAACTCTCTAGAGTCAGGTATGTGGGAAAAGGAATCCAGAGGAGAGTGTGCAGTAGAATCTTGAAAGACTAGATGGTGTTCCCAAAGCCTGTTTTGGGTAAGAAAAGAGCACACAGTTCTAGTCTAATCTTAACACTAGAAAGTCATCCAATTCCAGGTTGCATGGAACAGATTGCCAAAGCATAGCTCAATTTCTGGGAAGGACTGAGAGAAAAGGCACAATCCCATAGAGCAACCGATTTAAGACCAGTAAACAGGGACAAAGCAGGGAGTAGGTTTTCAGTACTGGAATTTATTGCAAGAGTATGCATGTCATGATCTTATAGAAAGCACCTAATAAAAGCGACTGTAATATATAAAGCACTAAATATTAGTGGTTTTTCATAAAGGAACTTAATTTTTCACTTAACTTTTAGATGGATGTTTCTGATTGATGAGCATCTCTCCTTCACGCAGTGATTCAGAAACCCATACTCTTTCCATCTTAAGACTGTCAGTTTTATCATGAGGATTTCAAGGTTGTCATGCCCATCTGAACACAGCAGCTAAGAGAGGGAGAGTTGAATGCAGGGATTATGAATAAGATATTTTCATATACCAGGGATGGAAGTGACACACATAACTTCAATCACACTCCTCTGGCCAGAACCCAGTAGCATGACCGAAGCTAACTAGGAAATGGAACATTAGCCATGACAGAGACGATGGGGAATGTGATCTAGCTGTGTGCCAGGAGGAGGAAAACAGGGCTATGGTGAGTGGTTTGCTGGTCTTTGCCACACTCAGGAATTGGAATTTGAGAAAGAATTAGAGAGGCTTGGTACTGACTGTAAAGAGCCCTTGATTTTGGTATTCTTATGTTTCCTCTTGCTCTTTGGCAAGAAGAGTCCCAGAATCTTGGGAAGGGCTAAATGAACAAGGAGGTGTAGTGACCCAGTCTTACAGCTTTAAAAGATAAAAGATTGCCATGAAGGGACATTGCATCTACAAGATCTAATTTTGACCAATACTGATTCTACTACTCAAAAGAATCAGAATGACAGATGACCTAGAGAGCCTAGAAAGGGATCAAGCAAGCATTGCTAAAGAAGTATGTAATAGTGAATATGGGCTCAAAATATTGGCAACAACAAAAGAAATAGCTGCTCATAGAGACAATGCCATGTTCATAAGAAAATTGAAATCTGGAGTGCTGTCTCTCTTAAGGACATTATGACGAAAATTTTTCCAAAACCTAAAAAGTTTCCACTTCAGTAATGTTCTTAGTGAAGACACACAATGCTGGTTGACTTATGAGCATTTATTTCATTTTGACCACCCAGGTCTGCCTTGATTTTGCTACCAGCAAAATAAAAAGTCATTACTGAAATAAGACTTAATCGTTCATTTCATTCCATCAGCCTTAAGACTTAAATAACTAATTTCTCAGGGCATCCAGGTGGCTCAGTAGATAAAGCATCTCACTCTTGATTTTGGCTCAGGTCACAATCTCATGGTTTGTGATTTGGAGCCCTGCATTGGGCTCTGCACTGAGGGTGTGGATCCTGCTTGGGATTCTCTCTCCCTCTCTCTCTCTGCCCCCTCCTCTCAAAATAAATAAACTTTAAAATATATATAATAAATTTTTCTGTAACCTTCCCTTTTCTATTTTAAGCATATAGGCATTTTTATTTTTGTTCTATATTTACTGTATTCCTTGGTTTTAAGGCATTGAAAAATGTCTACATTTTCCATGTTCTGTCATTTGCTTTGGTAAAATAAACTTCCTCTGACTTGGGCTGATCCCTGCATACAGGAAGCACAGTGGAACCACAGGCAGTGTTACAACCGGATTTTCAAAGTGCCTTTAGCCTGACTAAGCAGCATCCACACATCTCAGAACAAAGTGTGAGAACCCACTTTGGCAACCTCTTAATAAGGCAGTCATCAACCTGTGAACCCCACAATGAAGTAACAGTATAGAGAGGACATATTCCTTTTGAGATATCCAAAATGACAGCTGGTGATTTTCTTAACCAGTGTTCATCTAATTCATTTCCTAAGCAGTGTGGCTTTGCAGCAATTCATGAGGGAGGAAATGGTTGCTTAATTGCCCAGAAGAATTTCCTGGAGATGCTTCAGTAGTAACAACTTGTCTTCCTCTGCCCAGGATCCATGAATAACAAAACAATTGAAACCAAAAGTCAGACTGAAAATATTACAGTGGCATCTCTAGTCAAAATAAAGCACGACATTGAAATAATTATTTGAATTAATCACACCTCGCCCCCCGTTCATGAAATACCCATAATTTTCATAGCTCAGTTTGAAGCTCTCTAGTACTTGAAAATAAAATGTAATTTAATAATTTTCTTCACTTTATGTGTGAACACATTCAGCCAAGGGAATACGACGCCAAGAAATGTCCCACCTGCTCTACTCAGGTATCTCCCATCACAATCTGTGTATCCTTTTCCTTAGAGGCAACTTTCTGCCCTGAAAAGATTTCTGGATTAGGGGTTAGACTACTTGGGTTCGCAATGTCCTTCTGTCCCTAGCTATCACTTTGTTTACGGAAAAGTCACTCCCTTTCTCTGGTTCTCAACTGTAAAGTGAGGAGGCTGGGGTAGCCTGGACTTCTAAGTAATTCTATGATTCTGTAATTCTGTATTTTATTTTCCAGTGAAAGAAAAAAGCTCATAAGTGTGAGCTTCAATGAAGCATATAGCATGTAGGTGTCCATTTTAAAACCTGGGTTGTTGACCTTAAATTCCCTTTGGTTGAGTCTGTCCAAAATTCATTGCAAAATCTATTTCTTTTTAATTATCATCATATAACAATGGTAGACTTTTCTAAAATCTGTCATCTGCTTTTGCAGAAACTTTTCCTGTCTGCATAGAGTTAACTGGGTAATGTTGACTCAGCAAGTGAGTTTTACCATAATTCCGTTAATGCTTATATAGGTGTGTGTGTGTGTGTGTGTGTGTGTGTGTGTGTGTCTGTGTGTGTGTATAATTAAAGTATTTAATAAAGTAAGGTAAAGATTTAGAAAGGATCATGCAATATTCAATTTTATCAACTGCTTTAGCATTCTATCATGTAGGCAAGCTGTCTGGTGATCAAGTATGATTAGAAAATGTGCTCCCTTTTGCCAATTATGTCTTCAGACTAAATCTTCAGTCTATTTCCCCCCACCCCCCACCAGAGGCTGCTCCCACCAGTTCTATCAGTGTATATTCACACTCTTCTTTCAGAGAAATCCAGAATTGGTCTCCTTGAGCATATTCTTAAGGATGGTGGCCGGAAAAAATGACACATATGTATCGAGACAGAAATGACTGAGGTATGAATTTGAATTGAAACAAGAAAAAAAAATGAATTTTTAGAGTGCATAGCAATGTTTTAATTTATTCCAGAGTGAATCATCTTATTTTACCAAGGCATGGTGTGGCTTTTAATAAATGTAGTAACCCTCTCAAAATGAATAGATCACCTGCCACTTTTCCTGTGCTTTAGAATGAGGAAGATGAGCTGGTTCATGATAAGTGCATGTTTAACAGTAAGTGACAACAGTATTATCTCACTGTGTGCGAATGAGGTCACCTTTCAGATATATCACAGTCAGGAGCTTCATTCCACATATCAACGCAATATTGGCTTCTTGGTAAGGAAAGTTAAGCTAAGAGAATTTTTCTGCAATTTCAAAGGTATAAAGTGATGATGGTAATAGCAGCACATTTAATAGAAATTATGTTTGAAGCCCAGAAACCTGACTTTCCTCAGGAAGTAATGGCTCCTGAGTTCCCAGCATTGTAGTAGATGTTTTATATATATTATTTCTAATCTTCACAAAAATGTTCAAGCTATAAATTAATCCCACTTTATAGTTGCTGGAACTGGCACTTAGAATGTTTAAATTTCTTCGATGCCCCATAGGTAGTAAATGATTGAACCAGGATTTATATCCAGAACTTCCCAACTCCAAAATCTTTCACTTCCTCAGGTCACTTCTCCACCTGTATTGCCTCTAAAGGTAGCCACCAGGCATAGGTGGCTTGTGGGTATTTTAAATGTGACTTGTCCAGAGTGAAATTTTAAAAACTTAGCACTAAAATAATGTAAAATATCTCATTACCAGTGCCTTGTCTGAATGTTTGTGTTCCTCCAAAATAAACATGTTGAAATCTTAAGGCCCAGTGTGATGGTATTTGAAGGGTAGAGCCCTCAGGAGTAGGATTATTGTCCTTATTAAAGAGACCCCACAGAACTTCATGTCCCTTCCATTAAGAGAAGATACAAGAAGTTTGCAACTCAGAAGAAGGCCTTTGCCAACCTGATCTCAGACTTCTAGCCTTTAGAACTATGAGAAATAAATGTCTATTGTTTGTAAGTCACCCAATCTGTGGTATTTTGTTGCAGCAGCCCAGAAAAAAAAGATAAATCATTTTCTGTTGATTAACTGTTGAAATAATAATATTTTGGGCATTTAGGTTAAATAAAATATATGACTAAAATTCATTCCATATTGTTTTAATGTAGTTACTAGAAAATTGAAAATTACATAATGGCATTTGTAGCTCACATTATATTATCATGAACAGCATTGCTCTATACAACATTACCTTTTATAAAGATCCATAACACAGATCATATCTTTACCACTATAATCTCACAAGTTTGGGGGAAAGCCTAAAATAGTGCTTAGAAATATTTATTGAAATTAGAAATTTCTTCCTAATAACATCTGTTAATAACAGACTCTTAATTAACTCAAGGAATTCAAATTAGCTTAGTAAGTGTAGTCATTACTCTTTAAATTATCTTAAGGCAAGGATCTAGAACTATTACCCATTAAAGTTCATTTCTAAATAATCTGATCCACACTGGTAAACTAAATACCATTAAAAAAACAGATATATCTCTGTTCCCTGAAGACTTACTGTAAAAAATAATAATAAAATAGAAAAGGAATGAAAAAGATTAATGCCACCTGATAGAGAAATTGCCCAAGATCCATGGGAACTTCAACTCAATGAATCTGTAGCAAATGTACTGTTGGCTTTGAGGCCAATGTTACTAGATTCTTCTTAAAGTAGTATCCATGAAAAAATTCAGTCCCAAACATAATATGAGTAATCTTGGCTTGAATAGGAATGAATCTGAAAAATGATCATATTTGAAGCAATGTCACAGAAATCTTTACCAACATATCTCACCTTCCTACCTTCTCCTAATACTGTGAAAGGAAACACCTTTCACATGCTATAAGACTAAACCAGACTTCTTAATCAGACTTCTTTCCCCTAATAATAAGTTACATTTTTGCCAACCTGGGCAGTTGCTTTATCTGTGAGCTTAGGTTTCCAGGCTCAGAGACAGACCCATGGCTTATGTTACTGCCTGGTTCTTCTGTTCACAATTATCTATCTGTTCATTTGGAATTATGTTTTGATAATCTACATTGTGCCTGGTACTATTGTACGTGCTTGGGACGTACCTGTAGAAAACAAAATAGTCTTCCCAATCCTCCTGGAATTTTAAGACTTATATTGTAAGGACCTATTGGTATGGATTATAAACACCACGGAAGATTTCAAAATCCCAGGGCTACTAGGAAAATCAGAGTTTTAAAAGAAGTGCATAATATCATCAATCAGCTGGGTTTATAGCTATTCAACTATTTATACTGAGCTAAGCTTTTTATATGTATTATCTCAGATAATAATGGATGTTAAGTGATGAGTGCTGAGAAAAAGTCACAGAAAGATTTGGATTCATTTGAAATGGGTTTTCCCCCAAAAATCTCAATTTGTCAAATTACACAAACTTGCATGAAATATAAAGTTGCAACCAGCATTGGGTTCTTAAGTGACAGACACCATGGCAAATCAGTGCCCTTAGGACAGAGAAATGGAGAAACTGGGGAAGAGGAGCATGTGGCCTGAAACACTATACAGTAAAACCTAGGTTTGTGAGCACAATTCATTCCAGAAACATGCTTGTAATCCAAAGCACTTGTATATCAAAGTGAACTTCCCTGTAAGAAATAATGAAAATTCAGATGATTCATTTTACAACCCAAAACTATTCATATAAAAATGATGAGAATACTGTAATGTAATACAAAATAAGAAAGAAAATACAAAATATGAAGAAAAAGAAACAAATTAACCTGCACTTAACTTTGAAAAACGTTCACGGCTGGTGTGAGGGAGACGAAGGGTTATTGTGTTGGACAAATTTCACTATCACTAACGGAATCACTGCTATCGGCTCAATGGAGTCTTTTTCTTTTTGTGCAACTTTAACAAGGAAACTATCCAATGACACTTGCTCTTACCTCCTTTTGAGGATTTCATGGAAATGTGACATTGCACTGTCATTAAACAGATTCATCGCTCGCACTGCTATAGCCTCTTTCGGGTGGTGCTTTTCTACAAAATGTTGCACTGTTTCCCACATTTTACATATCTCCCTGATCTCATTTGAAGTGAGGGATCCCTCTGCCTTTTTCTCCTCCTCTTCCGCAGACGAGATCTCCTCCATAACCTCTTGCTGTTGCTCACAGTGCAGATCTATCAGTTTGTGGACAGTCACTGTGGCCTGAGACCGAGCATCCTGGCATAGAAGACGATCACCCACAATCCCACAGCGAGAGAGAGAGAGAAGACCCATTGGCTCAGCTATGGCCATGTGATGTTCAGCATCACATACTGCTCATATTGCAAGACATTGTTCGTTTATCAAGTTAAAATTTATTAGGAATGTTTGCTTGTCTTGCAGAACACTCGCAAAATGAGTTACTCATAATCCAAGGTTTTACTGTGTATACATTTTAAACCTCCCCTTCATTAGACCCATCTCAAACTCATGTGTAATATGCACATCATTGTCAGCAATCTGAAACATTAAAGGAAAGACAGAGTTCTTGCTGTGTACTTGAGATCCCTAGGCTAGGGACGCGATTGGATGAGCTACAGTCACAAGCTCTGGTATGATCTTGTCTTGCCACTGACTAGCTATGTAACCTCCAAGAGTGGCTCATACTTTCTGAGCCTCTGAGTTCTCACCAGAAGAATAAAGGTGTTGATGTGATCTCTAGAATTCTGTGCTGCTAATCCTGTACATAAGGGACTCGTAGCAAATGTTTCTTAATTGTAACAAAGCATTTTTTCAGTCTCACTCTTTACTTCAATAAAATGATATGCTAGAGAACCAAAGATTTTAATATCTTATAGAAAAACATAGAATGGGGATACCTGCATGGCTCAGTTGGTTAAGTGTTTGACTCAGTTTTGGCTCAGGTCATGATCTCACGGTTCCTATGATCAAGTCCCGCAACAGGCTCTACCCTGACAGTGCAGAGCCTACTTGGGATTCTCTCTCTCCCTCTCTCTCTGCCCCTCTCCCACCTGCACTCTGTCTCTCTCTCTGTCTCTCTCTCTCTGTCTCTGTCTCTCTCTCTCTCCCTGTCTCAAAATAAATAAACAGTAAAAAAAAAAAAAAAGAAGAAAGAAAGAAAGAAAAACATGGAACTGAAGAGAAAGAGGGGTGCCTGGGTGGCTCAGTCAGTTGGGCTGACTTCGGGTCAGGTCATGATTTCGTGTCAGGTCATGAAATCATGACTTCGGGTCATGTCTGACCCGGGTCAGGTCATGATTTCATGGTTTGTGAGTTTGAGCCCCGCGTCGGGCTCTGTGCTGACAGCTCAGAGCCTGGAGCCTGCTTCAGGTTCTGTGTCTCCTTCTCTCTCTGCCCCTCCCCTGCTCATGCTCTGTCTCTCTCTCTCTCTCTCTCTCTCTCTCTCTCTCTGTCAAAAATAAATAAAACATTAAAAAAAAATTAAAAAAGAAAAACATAGACCTGAAGAGAAAGAATACTTCTTCATTTAGCTTAAAGGAATCCAGCTTTGGAACAAGAGTGCTCTTGGTCACATTTTACAAAGCAGATAAATGTACACATTTTTATAGGACCCCTTTCATTAGCTTTATGGAAGAGCCCAAGGAAAGAAAATGTCTTTTTGCAATGTTAATTTAAATCCATATACATTATATGGATTAAATATTAAATATATACATGTATATAATCTCAGCTTTTCTGGGAAAGGTTAAAGGTAAGAAGATAGTACTTTTGTGACTCTGTTCAGTCTTTCTGACTCTTTTATTCTTTGTGTGAATGATAATAACTTTGTACCAGTTCCCTAGTCAAAGAGGCAACATGGAAGTGAAGAGAGAAACAATGTCTGTTTGCTTTTCTAAGACGCCATTGCGGTCCCTAGGATGTCAGAGGAGACATTGATTCACCTGAACATTTGCCACCTTAATCTGGGATTTCATCTTCATTTTGAAAAATTTTCATGGCACTGCTATTGGTAGATTCTTTTACAAAATTTGCTCCGTGAACTTTTGAATGTGCAACCCATTGCTGTATCTTTAAGGAAAAGATTTTTGCCTGTTTGTTATCATTTATTGCCTGTGTTAACTTTAAATTTTCTTTGCAAAATAAATTTGCTGTCGTTATTTTTACCTCAGTACTTTGTTTTGTTTTGTGTTTCACTACTTACATATGTTTGAAAAAAATCTACATAGAATTTCAGTTGAAGCAGGAAAATGAGAGCTACTTAAAACTCTTAGCACAACATCCCTGTTACTTTGCTGCCTATCAACTGTCACTGATATAAATGCCTGGTGGATATAGATAAGGAAATGCCAGGTGGAAGACGTACCAACCCCACAAATGCAACTATGTCAACAGTGATTGATGGCAGAGAGAGTTACTTAGTTCTGTTTTAAAAACATATTTACCATTTTTCTTAACATTAAAAACATTGATCTAAGGAGATAATTTGGAGGCTACAAAAACTTATTGCCAAATTGCTTTGTTGAAATTTTGAACAAATTAACATTGCCAGCAGCATTATATAAAAATGCTCTTTTAGAGCATTTTCTCCAACATTGGGAACTATCTTCTTTTACGTGCCAAATTAATAAGGTTGTGTGCTTTTAAATATGTATATTTTTGATTACTTGTGAACTTAAATGTTATTTAATGTTTACTTCTTTTAAGAAGGTCTTACTCAGCTTTTTCTGATTTTTTTTTTTTTTTTTGGAGGGGAGGGGGTTCTTATTAGTTGGCATGAGTTTTTTTAGACTATTTTTGGTGGAGATCATATTCAGAAGCTAGTAAATCGTTCTCATTCTCAGAGTTCCCTATTTCCTTATCATACCCCAGAGCTCCCAGTTAGATGTACCTGGAGGGTGCAAAACCAAATGTTTATTCCATGGACTTTGGAGAGAATTCTCATCTTCCCCCTCCGTATGAGAGCTAATCCAAGGGGGAGCTTGTTGCCATAGCATCCGAAGATATGACAAAGAGGATGTAAAAATCTTCCCTTCCTGCGCATGAGATATGTGGAAAAGAAGAAAAAGAAAAGTAATGAAGGAAGAAGTGAATCTTAACAAGTCTATCACTCACTCCAAACTCTCAGTGATTCACTTTCCAGGAGAGGAATACTTTTGTCTTTAGAACTATACAGATAGGGAACACATAGAATTAGGCTAGAAGTTTGCTCCTGTTACAGATATAATCTCAGTATCTGCATATCTCTTCATAAGAGACCATAAGGCCCTTATTCTACCTACGAATATTGCAACCTTCACAAGTCATTTTCTCTTTGTGCTCTCTGCTTTCTGTGATCTCACAGCATCAGAGGAGATGGAGTCCTCAGATTGGACTTGACTTCTCAGAATCCTCCCTGGTCTCACAGGGTAGTGGTTCCTCTGTTTAGTCATCAGACCAGTAACTGTTGGGTGTGATCAGATCCTTTTAGCAGTTTGAGCTAATACACTGGCACCTTTTGTGGGATCCCTGATTCTGGCCATTTGTCTCTGGTTTCTAAATCCTTTCCCACTGTGGCCTCTTCAAGCAAATCCAAGTAATTCTTTGTCTCCTCAACAGGTACATGGGCACCTCTGGGTTTGTTGCTTGACATGCACAGGCTGGTGGGAACCAAAACACTCCCAAGGCTCTCTCCTACTGTCTAATGACACTTCCAAGCCTTTACTCCAGTATAATGTTGGAAGTAGCCACATGTAATTCTTTTCCTGGAGTGTTGCAGTTACTGGCCCCCTCTCAGTATATGGGGAGTCAAGCCACTCCCCACATAGTCTATTCCAAAACTTTTTGAATGTTTTAAAATCAGCACCCCAAGAAGTAGACTCAAGGGATGTGGGGATAGGGCAGGAGATAGTGATCAATAATTCAAAAGTCTGTCTGTCTACTTGTATCTTGTTTACCATCTTCACAATGCCTTGGGCCAGGAAAAGTGCACATATCCTTTCTCTTATAGAACATCTCCCTTTTGTCTTCTAAGATTTCAAGATTCATGGCTGAGCACTTAGGTGAGGTGCCACCAATTGGAAACAGAATTCAATAAAGGCAAAAATAACATCTCCATTACATAATGAAGGATAAAAACCATATCCATCACGTTTATAACAAATATTGTAATTTCCTTTCCATTTTCATCCATGTTATTATAAACAAAAATGTTTTATTTTTAATCGGTTGCCTTCCTATACACCAACAATGAAGCGACAGAAAGAAAAATCAAGGAATCGATCCCATTTACAGTTGCACCAAAAACCATAAAATACCTAGGAATAAATCTAACCAAAGAGGTGAAAAATCTATACACTGAAAACTATAGAAAGCTGATGAAAGGAATTGAAGAAGACACAAAGAAATGGAAAAAGATTCCATGCTCCTGGATAGGAAGAACAAATATTGTGAAAATGTCGATACTACCCAAAGCAATCTACATATTCAATGCAATCCCTATCAAAGTAACACCAGCATTCTTCACAGAGCTAGAACAAATTATCCTAAAATTGTATGGAACCAGAAAAGACCCCAAATAGCCAAAGCAATCTTGAAAAAGAAAACCAAAGCAGGAGGCATCACAATCCCGGACTTCAAGCTATACTACAAAGCTGTAATCATCAAGACAGTATCATACTGGCACAAGAACAGAAACTCAGATCAATGGAATAGAATAGAGAACCCAGAAATGGACCCACAAACGTATGGCCAACTAATCTTTGGCAAAGCAGGAAAGAATATCCAATGGAACAAAGACAGTCTCTTCAGCAAGTGGTGCTGGGAAAACTGGACAGCAACATGCAGAAGAACGAACCTGGACCACTTTCTTACACCATACACAAAAATAAACTCAAAATGGATGAAAGACCTCCATGTAAGACAGGAAGCCATCAAAATCCTTGAGGAGAAAGCAGGCAAAACGCTCTTTGATTTTGGCCACAGCAACTTCTTACTCAACACATCTTCAGAGGCAAGGGAAACAAAAGCAAAATAAAAAGTTTCATCAAAATAAAAAGCTTCTGCACAGCGAAGGAAACCATCAGTAAAGCTAAAAGGCAACCGACGGAATGGGAGAAGATATTTGCAAATAACATATCAGATAAAGGGTTAGTATCCAAAATCTACAAAGAATTTATCAAACTCAACACCCAAAGAACAAATAATCCAGTGAAGAAATGGGCAAAAGACATGAATAGACACTTCTCCAAAGAAGGCACCCAGATGGCCAACCAACACATGAAATAATGCTCAACATCACTCATCATCAGGGAAATACAGATCAAAACCACACTGAGATACCACCTTACACCTGTCAGAATGGCTGGCATTAACAATTCAGGCAACAACAGATGTTGGCGAAGATGTGGAAAAAGAGGATCTCTTTTGCACTGTTGGTGGGAATGCAAGCTAGTGTAGCCACTCTGGAAGACCGTATGGAGGTTCCTCAAAAAACTAAAAATAGAACTACCCTACGACCCAGCAATTGCACTACTAGGCATTTATCCAAGGGATATAGGTGTGCTGTTTTGAAGGGACATGTGCACCCCCATGTTTATAGCCACACTATCAACAATAGCCAAAGTATGGAAAGAGCCCAAGTGTCCATCAATGGATGAATGGGTAGAGAAAATGTGGTACATATACACAATGGAGTATTAGTTGGCAATCAAAAAGAATGAAATCTTGCCATTTGCAACTACATGGATGGAACTGGAGGGTACTATGCTAAGTGAAATTAGTCAGTCAGAGAAAGACAAAAATCCTATGACTTCACTCATATGAGCACTTTAAGAGACAAAACAGATGAACATAAGGGAAGGGAAACAAAAATAATATAAAAACAGGGAGGGGGACAAAACAGAAGAGACTCATAAATATGGAGAGCAAACTGAGGGTTCCTGGAGGGGTTGTGGGAGGGGGGATGGGCTAAATGGGTAAGGGGCATTAAGGAATCTACTCCCGAAATCATTGCTTCACTATATGCTAACTAATTTGGATGTAAATTTTAAAAAATAAAAAATAAAGTTAAAAAAATAATAAAAAAATAGAAAAATGAATGCTAGAAGCAAGCAAACTAGGAGGGAGGAAGGGAGAAAGGGGGAAAACAGCCACGATGAAGGATAAAGTCTGAGTCCCAGTGCACTGACTTTCAAGCACTTTCCAAAAGTAGTTGAGCACTGTCACACCTGGATTATTTGGCACTGAGAGGAGAGCATTTTCAACATTCCCCTACTCTATAAATTATTTTCAGTAATAATATTGAAATAGAATGAGAAACAGTCAGAAAAGATACAAAGACAGTGAACTTTTCCTTTTTCTTAATTTTGTGAAAATATAATCATGCCAGTTTAAATGAATTTTTATAAAGCTAAAATGTCTAAACCTAAAAAAAAATGTTTTATTTTTATGTAGAAAAATATAAATATTTTCTTTTACAATTTTTTAAAAAATATATGTTTTATGTTAGGAAAGTCCTTCTCTATTTAGAGAGCAGAAAAAATGCTCATATAAATTATGTGTAGCATTTTATAATGTAATTTTGGATATAAACTTTTCAGCATAAGGTCAGGATTTATTGTTATAGATGATATTAACTAAAAATCAGACGTTATAATTTTCTAAATAATCATCTATTTTCTGCAGCAATTTGATGAATAATCCTCTCATTCTCTAACAGTTGTTTCCCTTATGACAAACAAAATTATTATGAATGATAGTTATGTATTTTGTTTTACTTAACTGTTGATTTTTACCATTATTATGCTCTTTTGATTTTAAATCTTTCTAGTTTTTTTTTTCTTAGCCTTTCTTGCTTATTTATTCTTTCAAACGGATAGTGTGTTAAAATCTAAATAAATCTAGCTAATATTTTAATGAAATTTAAAGATTAATTTTAATGAAATTATTTCTTTGAAACATTGTTTTGTTAAAAACTATGGTATGTTTCTCTCCCTATATATTCAATAAGGTTTTAGTTTTTGTTCTTGTGTGCCATAGAGCTTTTATAATGGTTGATTTTAATATTTTATATTTTTGTCAACATTTTATTATGACGTATTTGTTTTAACTGTAGCTGCTCTAAAGCTGTTTATATATTTAAATATATTCTTAATTGTCTCCCTTTATGAGCTTTTCAGTAAGTTCTATTTTATTTTATTTTTTTTTTTTATTTTTTTTCAACGTTTATTTATTTTTGGGACAGAGAGAGACAGAGCATGAACGGGGGAGGGGCAGAGAGAGAGGGAGACACAGAATCTGAAACAGGCTCCAGGCTCTGAGCCATCAGTCCAGAGCCTGACGCAGGGCTCGAACTCACGGACCTGATCTGATCGTGACCTGGCTGAAGTCGGACGCTTAACCAACTGTGCCACCCAGGCGCCCCCAGTAAGTTCTATTTTAACTTCTAAGTGAAAAATTGTATCATTTGCATACAATTATTTTCCTCCTCCTGTTCAGTAGGTAAACCTCTTATTTTTTATTCTTATTTCTTTTTTTTTTCTTTATTTCAGATGAATTTCAGAAAAACCATTAAGGATGGGAGTTATAGTTGGAATCATTGTCTTAGTCTTGATTTTAATGTGAATATTGCTAACAGTGCATTATTAGAATGGTGGCGACTAATTACTAAATGAAGGAGAGTTGACAAAGACATCATAAGTGTTTTAAGACCTGTGGGTCCTAAGTCTCTCTCATACATAAATACATGCATACACATACTATTTAACCTGACAGTTTGAAATGTTCCCTAAAGTGGGGCGCCTGGGTGGCTCAGTCTGTTGAGCGTCTGTTTGGCTCAGGTCATGACCTGGTGGTCAGTAAGTTTGAGCCCTGTGTCAGGCTCTGTGCTGAGGGCTCAGACCCTGGAACCTTCTTTGGATTCTGTCTCCCTCTCTCTCTGCCCCTCCCCTGCTCATGTTCTGTTCTCTTAAAAATGAATAAATGTTAAAATTTTTTTAAATATACCCTAAAGAAATTCAATAGGCATATAGAGAGACCGTAGGTTCACGCAAGATGAATCAGCAAATTGAAATGGGCTGTATTAGTTTCCTGTGGTTGCTATAACAAATTACCATAAATCAGGTTGCTGAAAACAGAAATTTATTCTCTTACAGTTTTGGAGGACAGAAGTCCAAGATCAAGGTGTTGGCAGAGCCTCACTCCTTTTGGAGGCTCTTGGATCGTTCTTTGCCTCTTTGACTTCTGCTGGCTATCTGTATGTCTTGACTTAGGGCTGCATCATTTCAGTCTCCCTGGTCACACTGCCTCTTCTGTGTTAGCTCCCTTGCCTCTTTCTTATAAGGATACATGTGAAAGTATTTAGGGCCCAACCAGATAATCTCAGATAATCTCTTCATCTCAAAATCCTTGACTCAATCACATTTGTGACCATATAAGGTAATATGTACTCTTTTGCTATACAAGGTAATATTCACAGTTCCAGGGATTAAGATCTGAACATATCTTTTGGGAGGCCACCACTCCACCCACTACATGGGGAGAAGTGAGTCATTGGCAAAGACCTGACATGCCCTTTTTTAGTGGCAGAAATGAGTAGCACCCTCATGTATTAGTCTACTCAAGTTGCCATACAAAATTCCAATAGACTGGGTAGCTTAAACTACAGAAATTTATTTCTCACAGCTCTGGAGACCTAGACATCCAAGATCAAAATGCTTGGCCAGGTGGATTTCATTCTGAGGCTTCTTCTCTTAGCTTGGAGGCAGCTGTCTCTTCCTGTATGCTCATGTGATCTCTTCTCTGTGCATGAATGGAAAGAGAGAAAGCAAGCTGTCCCCCAGTGCAGTCACATTGGGGGTTAAGGTATCAACATATGAACTTGGGTGGGGGACATAACTGAGTACTTGGCATCTCACTCTTCCTATGAATCAATTGTGATCTCTCTCCAGTAAATGAGGCTTTATTAAATAAAACGGAGGACTTATTTTCCTAATGGTGGGATAAATTCGATAAAACCACAGTAAAAGAATAATTTCAATATAAAATAGTAAAGGATTCTCTTTTTTTGAGAATCTGGTCAATTTTTTCAAAAGACAAGGAGAACAGAAGTGTATATACCTTGTATGACTCAAGGTATGAAAAGTATATGTACAGCTTGAGAAAATAATGAAAATTCCATCAATAAGTAAATAAAAACAATTAAATAAAGAATTTAACAACTGGTGTTAGAATCAAAATTACAGTAGTATCTAGTATTTTAATTTTGGAGGTAAAGTTCTTTTTAACTTTTAAAACATAAAATTCTTTTTGAAATTAAACACATTTTTTTAAATTCCTTTTAATTTACTTTGTTGAATTCTGCCTCTTGTTGATTAATTCTTGAGATCCTCTTGGTTCTCATGTTCTTATTGTTATTTATTATTGAAGCCTAAAATTTAATCTTTTACAGATGGATTTTAAGTTCTCTGTTGTCTTTTTTCCTTTTCTTTCTTTTTCTAGTCTTCTCTTGGTTATAAAGCCTATTTTTAGCTACACAAGTAATAACTTTACATACTATCCTTGTAAAAAGCCAAAGCATTTCAAATGCTCTGTTTCATCCCCTATCCTGATTTTGGTTTTGGTTCCCTTTCCCCAAAGGTACCCACAGTGCTTTATTTTTAAAATATGTGTTTTCTCTGGCTCATTTAGATCATGAAGTGGGTATCCATTTATCCATTGAGCATACTCATTCACTTAACCATCATTTCTCCTCCCTTCTACTCTGGACACCTCCAATGGTCTCTTGCATGAAGTAAGCACTTGTGCGTGTGGAGGAAATTTTTATTATGGATTCCTGATTCTAATCCCTAGTTCCTAGTTTCAGACCAAAAAGTGCTTAACATGCGCAAAGAAACTTAAGAATTTTACCGTTATCCTTGGTATTGAAACTATATAAATATCCCCAGATACTAATTTCATAAAAGAGAGACAAAGAGAGGATACAAAGAAAGAAAGCCAAGTTGTGATTGGCACATTTTGGTAGTAAAACTCCTAAAAACAAATATTTACAAGAGCACTTTAAATCACATAAGTAAGGAAATGAAAGCTTGTTAAACAAAGTCATTAAGGCAAATGCCCACTCAAAGCAGACATAGAGAGCCCTATAATAACTCCACTAAACGTTATCTTAAAGTTGCACTCATTGTGCTTAATTTACCTCAAATGCTCTTAAGAATAAACTCCCGTGTACTGGGTTTATGGAATGTGGAAGGTAAATAGTCCTTGGAGAGCATATTGCAAGTTGTTACAAGAGACACATATCATTTTAAACTAAACCTTCAGCATCTGTTTCAGGCTCTGATTACAAATGATGAAACTGACAATAATTTACACTTACTGCGTAAAAAAGCAAAGGTGGCGATTAAGGAGGATGTGTGATCTTTATTCAAAGCAAACTACATCTGCTATGCTTTCTCTTGTAGATGTCTCTCTGCAAGAAACTTCTCCCTGCTCCCACCACAAGGGGACAGGGCTCCCTTGCCCTTAGGCAAGTCTGACTCTGCTTCCATGCTTTCCTTCTTGGCATCCTAAACCAGATCCGCTCCCTAAAATAAAGCTTACCGTTTAGAGGGTTTGAAAATGTACCTCCTGTCATTACCTACATATGGGCTATAGGAGACATTTCAACCTCTTGAGGAATGAGATCAGAGTCATTCTATCATCCTGCTGAAGCTGGCCACCACCATATGCTTTTCCCCAAGGCCAGGTTTTTGCATTTAGCCCACTTTCAATAATTGCAGTAGGGTGGAACGTTTGGTATACCTCAGAATCACCCGAGGAGTTAAAAAATAATACTAATGCCTGGGTCCCTGTAGTTCTGATATAATTTTCTAAGATGCCATTGGGGCATCAGATCTTTTTTAAGGTAGCTAAGCTTCAAAACCACTGCATGTATAGCAACTCCCTGCCTAACCAACATCACTTGGGTGGTTCATTTGAGATATTTCAAGATTTTAATCATTCAAGTAATATACTACTGCTACCTTGAGCCCTCTATAGTATACATGAAAGACAGCCTATTCAAACACCGGCAGCTTACTTTTATATAAAGGGTATTATCCCATATGCAATAAAGTAGATGATATATTTGAACTGACGCTTGAAGGGTAAGGGGCCTGCCAGCCACAAGGAGATGAAGAAAGAATTGTGGGTAGAATAAACGGCATGCAGAGGTACGGTGGAGAAAGAGCACGGCTCAAGTGGTTTGATATGCTTGAGACTAGACTAGGCTGGTGGGACTGGTGAGGGAGTACTAGCTAAGCCATGAAATCCTCATGCACTGCGCTGAAGTTCTCTAGCCCTTGGTTCTACAGACAAAAGTTGGTCATGGACTAGATGAATCAGTACAGTATGGATTCCTCCCATTCATGGTCTGCCTTAATACCATGGGAATCAGGATTAGAAGGAATGGTTTTGGGAGGAAAATGTTTGTATAATGTGGAGGTTAAAACGATGGACTCAGCAGGAGACTAGGTCTGGGTTTGAATCCCAGTTTTGCCGCTTCCTCGCTAAATTACATCATTTTTCTTCAGCTCCACCTTGTCACCATACAATAGAATAACCATACTCTCCACAGAGAGTTACCTTGTTCTACTTTACAAATGTTCCAGATTAATTATGGAATTGGTCGTTTCTTAGGTCTCTGTGCTAGGGAACACCAAACACTGCTTCTTAAGTATCATTATTCCCACTGTCTTGGCCCACCTCAGGGGAGGGCTTTTCTAGCATGTTTTCTTGCTGTTAGACAACTCAGTTTTCACAAAAAGATGGGAATCCCATCCCAGCCTCAGGATTGTTAAAGTATGTTTACAAACACTTCGACAACACGTATATAAGTGTTGCACCTCGGGCATTTTTCTAAGTACAACCTGGGATTTATTGCTGCCTAATACTTACCCAAAGCCCAGTAGAGAGAGATAATATTTACAGCTCTTAGATTAGAATTTAATATTGGATTTGCTTAACTCATGCACCGCTCCCAGTAAATTTTGTTGAGCTCTACTCCAGACACTTTAAAATTTATCCTTTGATTAAAATAGAGGTACGAACACCTCATCCCTTCAAGGCATCTATAGAGCCATGTTTCATGTCAGGCATTATACCACTGATCAACATGTAAGAACATAAGAAACAGCCCTAGAAAACGTATTGCTATATTTATTATGAGGATATGTTGCCAGGTGTCCACTTTCTCAGCCCCCATGAGAACAAATTCTCTCTGGTCTCAATATGAGGACAAGCCATAGTTCTTCTCATTAACTAGATCTATTTTTCCCTCCTGGAAACTGTGACTTATTTAGCCAATCATGTACGTCTCTGCATTTTCTGCTAGACTATTTTGAACGAAAGTTGCGGCCCACTCATAGCTATGACACAGGGCCTCACTACTCTTACTCTTGAATTCATCTTATTTTCCCCACTTGTATTTGTCTTTGTAAAGATTTCTACATCTGTCATTTCTTTATTTTGTTGTAGCATATATACCTTTGTAATATACTTTAAATACTTTCTGGGAAACAATCAGGTGAGCATGCATACCTCTATACAGATAGGTACTATTACTAGTTAAGGGCCTGGGCTTTATTCTCAAAGGTGTCAGGATGTTATCAACTACATTTTTGGTCGAGGCTGACAGGGTCAAGGTTGCACCATAGAATGAGTGCTCTGGCACCAGAGGAAGAATGGATGGAGAGGGAGATAGAGTCAGTAATGTTTATCAAAATAGGTTGGGATCTTACATCCCCATTTCTTCAGTATTTGTTAAGAATGCAATTTTTTTTTTTTTTTTTTTTTTTTTTGGAGAGAGAGATGGAGCATGAGCAGGGTAGAGGGGCAAAGGGAGAGAGGGAGAGAATCTTAAGCAGGCTCCACACTGAGAACGGAGCCCAACAAGGGGCTCAATCCTAGAACACTGGGATCGTGACCTGAATTGAAATCAAGAGTCAGATGCTCAATTGACTGAGCCATGCAAGCACCCCAAGAATGTAATATCTTAACAAGATCCAGGAATCTGCTCTACAAATGACATTTTGATCACACTTGATTTTGAGAACCATTAGGAGAGTCCTAGAGATCTGTTAAAAGATCCTTTCACTAAGCCAATCACACGCTGGTAATGGGAGTCTGAATAAAGGAAATGATGGTGAAAGTTAGGAAAACATCATCTTTGAGAGATACTGAGTTCTAAACTGATGGTCTCACTAAATTCTTAGCCTTGTTCCTATGAGATAAACGTCCATGTCTACAGGGCTTCTTGAAACACTATGTGTGTGTGTGTGTGTGTGTGTGTGTGTGTGTGTGTATACCTATATATTACACATAGATATGAAGGCATTTCTCAATTATACTGGAAAGGAAACAATTCAGCCCAGCATGGCCCAGCCTCTCCTTTCCTTCAGGAGAGTCTAGGCACAGTTGGGCTTGGGCCTTTTGTCTTTTATCTAGAATCTTCTCAGATGCACTTGGCTCAGGGAACACAGGAGAGACTGAGCTTTCCTGACAGGCAGTGGAGCCCAGAAGCCTTTAGTTTCCACAAGAAACAATTTGATATTATCAGAATTGAACTCAACCAGGCTTTTAACCCTGAAGCTATCGGTGATGCCTCAGGCAGTGGGTGAATGAACAGGTTTATCAGTCTCAGGTTTGAGGTGAGATAAAAGCTAGTTACAGCCAGGGAAAATGAGGGCAGGATTCTGAATGGACCTGCCTATTTTAATCCTAGAAGATTTTTATGTAGGAATAACTCAAGTGGTTGCTTTTCAAAACCAGTAAGAAAGTTGAGAAATCACTCTCATCCTGCCAGGCCCACAGGGAGGTCCCTGTAGGGTGCTCTTTGTGAGTAACAGGCTCATTAGTAATGACATTACCTTTCTTCCCTGTGTTTTCTTTCACAAGAAAAGATGGCCAGTGTCTGAATTATAAATAAAGCAAGCTTCTGAGACCCCCATGCTTTTCTTTTTTTTCCCATATTTTACATATGTGCTGCCTGCTCACCCAGGTTTGTGAGAAATAAGTCTCATTCTTATTCTTCTGCAGATTGAAGTAATGCCTGCAATGTACAAAGGATAGAATTCTTCCTTATTGTAAAATCTTTAAAGCCACATCAGGATTGCTCAGAGAGAGAGAATAGAGAAAATGCCCTGATTTAATTGGGGAGGGGGGTTATTGGAAGAAGGACTGGTAGAACAAAACTACTATTTTCTTATTAGGACTTGGAAAACCTTCATGAATAAAACAATTTGTCCATCTATTTCCTTTTCTCTATACTTTCTTCATTTTTAAATATTTTTTAAAGTTTATTTATTTTGAGAGACAGAGACAGTGCAAGTGGGGAAGGGGCAGAGAGAGAGAGAGAGAGAGAGAGAAAATACCAAGCAGGTTCCATGTTACCAGTGTGGAGCCTGATGTGGGGCCCGACCTCAGGAAACCGTGAGATCACGGCCTGAGCTGAAACCAACAGTTGGATGCTTAACTGACTGAACCACCCAGGCATCCCCTTTCCTCTATACTTTCTTAAGGAGAAAAAGCCAGTCGAAGGGCTACAAAAATTAAAAGCATAAATGGAAAAATAAATGAAATATAGTAGTCTAATTTTCTGTTGGCAAAATCCAGTATTGGAATGGGTGGTGGGGTCTGCATCCTCAAAAACATTTAATATTAAACAACGCCCAGATGGAGCTAAATGGAAGCATAAGGCAAGCCAGGAAGTGAAGTGTTCAAAGCACTGACTCTGGTACCACCATCAGGTTCAAGAGTCTGGAAAGGACTGGGTAAAGCCCCAACCCCCTAAAACAGGTGTGGAGGGAAAATTACCAGCGGCACAGTGACAGAGAGTTATTTCCTGCTCACAGGCCAATGCTTCCACAGCCCTTCACTAAGAGACAGAGCCACCTGAGGGATCCCTACCTTTACTCTCTTCCAAAAATGTACCAAAAAAGTGCCTTTTAATTATTCTGTACATTTTCAGAAGAACGAAAATTTCCCAAGAGATAAGAATCAATTATTCTTTTGACAAAGAGAATTCTAACTGATTTCCCAAAATGGTGACTTTCTAGGCAGAGAGACCAGGGAACTTTAATTCCAGAATTTGGGAATACAGCTCTAGTAGTGACTGGAATTCCTATAGAGGGCTGTCATTTTCCTCATAAGGATCCTGGGTTTCCGGAACCTGTATGACTGAACTTAACAAAGTAATTTGTGAAATAATGGCTGATACTGTCCACCTCATTGGCTGAAATCAGCGATCCCCAGTCTGGGATGTGTGAAAGGAGGCAGGTAAGTTCTCCATATGATTTTCAATAACAATGCTACTAGCTAACATGTTGGAGTACATGCTATGTGCCATGCAATACGTTTGCTGCTTTGTATGCACTTTTCGTTTATTCTTAGATAAACCTTAGAAATATAATGGTTTGGGGGTGCCTGGCTCAGTTGGTTAAACATCCAACTCTCGATTTTGGCTCAGGTCATGATTCCAGAATAATGGGATCAAGCCCAAGTTGGGCTCTGTGCTGACAGCACAGATCCCGTTTGGGATTCTGTCTCCCTCTCTCTCTGCCCCTCCCTGCACACACCATCTCTCTCTCCCTCTCTCTCTCACTCTCTCTCTCACTCTCTCTCTCAAAAATAAAATATAAACATTGAAAAAAAGAGAAATATAATGGTTTGTCTTGTAACCCGTTGGTTCTCAAACTTTCAGCAGCATCACAATCATCTGGATGACTTCTTAAAACTTCTTTGGTCAGCTTGGGGTCTGAAGATTTGCATTTCCAATAAGTGTTAGGTGATGCAGATAATACTTGTCTAGGGACCACAGTTTAAGGACCCCTGCATCCTTATATGAGGTTATGTAAATTACATACTTAGGACAAAATCACACAGCTAACAACTGGAGGAAGTGATTCTTATACAAGGCTGTGTGATGCAAAGCTTTAAAAAAAAAATCCAAGGCTTTTGTATTTATCTATAATGTAGTTGCCATTGGGGTTAACCAAAATGTAGTGTTTCTTTTCTTTTGATGGAGAAAAAAGAAAGTGTTTCTGTCACTAACTGATTAGGTGAAGTTAAACTAAGTCTTCTTGATGAGTTACATGTAAGAAACAAGCTCTTACTTAATATTATGTCCAGTAAAAAAAAAAAAAAAAAAAATGCAACACCCAAGGTCAAAGAAGGGAGGAAAAAAGTCGAGAGACTTAGGTAGTAACAATGTTGGAAACCTCTAGGCCGGGAGGCAGTGCCGGGGCCTGTTGCCCTATAAAAGTCATTTTCAGCTGAAAACTTGTATATTTTCCAAGCTGACATGTGAGGCAATAAATCATTTTGTAAAGAGGTTAGCATTGCCTAGAGACACTCTGAGATACAGAATTAATGAAACTTTAATTTTGTTCTTCAGTTATTTGAGGTTTTGTTTTACTTTGTACTTGACTAGGTCTTGGGTTCAAACCTAAAACTCTAGTGATTTATAAACATCTCTTACTAGGAAGAAGTAAGCCAAAAAAAAATTATCTGCCTATCAAGGTCCAGAGAATATATTTGCCAGACACAAATCTGCCAGTTCAGGGTACTTCTATCCTTATGTGTACATCTAGACAAAGACAGAAAGTGAACACAAACATGGAAACAGACATGCTTGACTGGAGGGGAGAGGTGTTATTTTTCCAATTGTTTCTTTTCTCAGCAGGAGGGATGTGAGGTTTGAATTTCAAATTAGTTTTACCTTCTTAAGGCAAATATCAGCACACAGTTCTGTCCAAGGGAAAGACAGAGACCCAAACGTTACTTGAGTGCATGATAATATCCACATCAGAGGTCTGTGGCCTTATATGTTTTCATAGAATCCTGTGAGATGGTTATTATTATTTCTTTTTCACAGAAAGGAAACTGAATTTCCAGAGGCTAGTGACTGCTGGATATCACCTGCTGAGAAGTGGCAAAGGAATAATTTGAGTCCATACTTATGTGGCTATAAATCCCATGCTCTTGCCTTTATATCCCATGGCCAGGGTCTATCAGAAGCTCCATCCATTTCCCTTGGAGAAGCAGGATTGACATTTGCAAGAAGTGAACAGCTTAGAGACAGCTACGGCGGTTCACCTGTTGTGCCTGTTCACTTGGAGGGCTTGTGCTAGCTTCATGTTCTGGTCTATACAGTTTCTGTGAAGTCTACAGGAATCACATGCTTTTGATCTAATTCTTTACTGACTTCTCTAGCCTTTGCCTTTGCAAAACTGAAATATATATATATATATATATATATATATATATATATATATTTTGTTTGTTTGTTTGTTTTAAGTCACCAAAGTGAAAATGCAAAATATAAATGGTTTAAACAAATTCTTAAAATAGATGTGAGACACTGCAAGAGAGTTTTAAAAAGTCTGAACTCAAAGTAGAAAGCTAGCTCAGCAGAACTTTGAAACCAGGGGATATTGAGCAGAAAAAGAAGAGGGAGGAGATAGAGCGGGAAAGAGAATGGGAAATTTAATTAGCCCATATGGAACTATTATTTCCTTCTTTTTATGTAACACTAGAGAAGTTTGTATGAATATTAGAAGAGACACAAACTTTAGGATAGGAAAGTTCAGTATAACTGTCACATAAATGACAAGAAAAAAAAAAGAATTATGAGTAAATAGATGAAACCATTGAAAACAAGAGAACAGAAACATAATAAAGGAAAATAAATAATGCATACAAAGGGGAAAATACAGAATAAAATCAAATAAATTCATTAAAACACTTAAATACTGCCCTTTAAAGGGCAGACTACAATATTTACATGTCCAGAAAATATTATGCTGTTAAAGAACAAAGTATTAAATCTGGGTTGAAATTAAAGAGACAGTTAAGGAGATATTATTCAAATGTAGTTGCAACCACAAAAAAAAAAAAAAAAAACCCACCAAGAACAGCTATATTAATATACAAAGAGTTTAAGGTTAAATTCACTTACCAGAATAAAGATGGATGTTTTGTAATTATAAAAAGCAAAATTTATGAAAAAAAATCATGAATCTGAATGAGCCCTGCACATATATAAAAAAAAAAAAACTACTTAAAAAGCAAAAAGAACTTATTAAAAATAATACATTTCAATAAAAATACAATAAGGGACACCTGGGTGGCTCAGTCGGTTAAGCATCTGATTCTTGATTTCAGCTCAGGTCATGATCGTGATGGTTGGTGAGTCTGAGACTTGTATCAGGCTCTGTGCTGACAGCATAGAGCCTGCTTGGAATTCTCTGTCTCTGCCCTTCCCTCTCTCTTTTCCCCACCCTTGCTCACATGTATGCATTCTCTCTCAAAACAAATAAACCTAAAATAAAGTAAAATAAAAATAAATAAATAAAAATACAACAAATTGTATAAATAAGTAATAATACTCAACTCTCAAATTTCTGGTTATATACAGAACTTTAGATAACTTGACTAAAAAGTATTTTCTGTGTGTTCATTGTACCTGTAAAACTCCTGTTTACCAACTTAGACACACACAAAAATATCTTGAATTAAAAAAGTATAAATCTTGCAGACCAATTCTCCAATCCTAACTAGATACAAAGTTTAGGAGGGAACTTTCATTACATAAAAATTATAAAACTAACTTTGAGATGGACATTGAATCAAATAAGAATTTACAGTTAAAAGGACAAAGTAGAAAATAATAAAAAGGAGAAAGTTACACAAAAATCTATTAGACATCAAAGGCTCTTCTAAGAGAAAAACACGTAGCATTCAACTTAAATACTTATTAAAAATGAAAGATTAAATATTAAAATAAACTAATATTCATATCAGTCAAAAGTTTTAGTGGAAATCAGAAGAATTCACAGAACCTACACTAGTAAATAGAAAATAAACACATAAAAGACTCTGTGATGGCAAATTTTATGTGTCGACTTGCCTGGGCCATGGGGTGCCCAGATATCTGGTCAACCTTTATTTGGGGTGTTTTGATGAGGGTATTTTTAGATGAGATTAATGTTCATATCAGTAGACGAAGCAAACTGCCCTCCCCCATGTGGGTGAGCTTCATCCAAGGGCTTGAATGGGACAAAAGGCCGACCCTCCCCCAAGTAAGAGAGAATCTTTTCTGCCTGACTACCTTTGCATGGACCAGTGGTTTTTTTCCTGCATTCAGACTCTAACTGAAATATTGGCTCTTCCTGGGTCTCAAGCCCTCTGGCTTTTGGATTAGATCTACACCATTGGCTCTCCTGGGTCTCTCACTTATTGTCTCAACCCTGCAGATCATGGAACTTGCCAGCCTCCATAATCGCATGAGACAACTCTTTACTATAAACTTCTTTATATATATGGAGAACCTAATACAGGATGTCTCTGAGAATCTGTAGGAGGACCAGAGAGTCAGAGGACTCAGAATCTAACTCTAAATCATACCATTGGTGCAGGGCCGTGGCGGGGGGGGGGGGGGGGGGGGGTTGGGGGTTGGGTAGGGGTCGGTGCCTGGATGGTTCAGTTAAGCATCGGATTCTTGGTTTCGGCTCAGGTCATGATCTCACGGTTTGTGGGTTCGAGCCCTACATTGGGATCTGTGCTGACAGTGCAGAGCCTGCTTGGGATTCTCTCTCTCTCCCTCTCTCTCTTCTCCTCCCTCGCTAATGCTTTCTCTCTCTCAAAATAAGTAAATAAACTTAAAAAAATAAAATAAAAGCATACCACTGGGCCTCTCTAGCCACAACTCTGCTCACTCTGCCAAGGGACAGAAGCACTCAAGTTTGAACCTGGTGTCTTCCACTTGCATTTACATCACTGCTGTGTTAGAAAGCTTATTTCTCTGGTAATATAACATTCCACAAGCACTATTGTGACCTAGTATTGAAGTTGTGGGTAAAAACTCTCAATTCCCCTTTGTGGGTAGTTTGGTAAGCCCCTACTTCAACCACTTCCCTTATCAGGCAACTAAGCGCACACACACACACACACACACACACCCCTCAAGTCGCTCCTGGGCCAGATACCAAACAACTGTGAATAGCATCTCTGTCCCAGAGACTGTGTGATTATTCAAATTATCCAATGCTCAGACAGCCAGGAAACCTAGCTAAATTCACCCTTCTTGCTGTATAAGCCTACTCCTACAGTTCCAGCTTGCTGTGTCACCTGTTTCCAAGTACAACCCTGTGTATGACCCTGCTTGGCAGTCTTCTCCCATCTGGAGCTGTGAGTAACAAAGGGCTCTGCATTTCATCTCTCAGAGTGTCATTGCGTTGTACCACATCATCAAAAGGATCCTTAAGTCTTAAAATATCCAGCCAGACCACCCTCACTAGGAAGAAGACCATATGTCTGCATGTAACATCACTATGTGCTAAAATGGACTCTCATTTACGTAATTGTTTCTTTTTTAATGTTTTATTTATTTTTAAAGGAGAGACAGAGAATGAGTGGGGGAGGGGCACAGAGAGGGAGACACAGAATCCAAAGCAGGCTCCAGGCTCCAAGTTTTCAGCACAGAACCTGGCATGGGACTTGAACTCACAAGCTGTGAGATCATGACCTGAGCTGAAGTCAGATGCTTAACAGACTGAGCCACCCAGGTGCCCCTAGGTAATTCTAATAAGTAATGTCTGTGTCATCTGCAGCGTCGCCACCTGCACCTTTACAGCAAGAGAGGCTGGGTAAATAACTTATGACTTCTAACTCAAATTTGAAGTGTCTCGAAAATTCAGAGACTTCTCAAATATAAGAATGGTGCCAAAGGGTCAAGGCAAATAAATAGAATGATAAACATCTGTCTGGATATTTACTTCAAATATTTTAATTAGGTAAGATTCAGCACAATAAAGCAAAAGAATGGAGGAAGAGGACATTAATAAAATGAAATCTGAAATTAATAAAACAGCAGAGGTAAAAAGAATAAATAAATGCAAATCAGGTTCTTTGAAAAAGATTTAAAAATCATATTCACCTCTCATGAGCCTAATTAAGATAAAAATGGAAAATATACAAGATTAGAAAAGAAAAATGAGGCATAATCACAGAACAAAAGGAGGAATTAAGATAAGATAATGCTCCAAGGAAATATGATACCTAGGAATTAATTTAATAAGAAACAAGTCAGACCTATAAATATAAAACTATAAAATATTACCGATGAACATAAATAAGATCTGAAATATTGCAAAAGCATTCCATCTTCTAAAATAGGAATTTGATGTCATAAAAATACCAGACTGCCCTAAATTAATATGTAAATGTAATGCAATTTCAATTACAGTGCCAATAAAGGGGGGGGGGGGGTTGTAGACTGGATCAAATTATTTAATGAGAAAATCTAAATGCCAGAGATAAACCAAGAAAAGTATGACAAAGAAAAATAGTATAGAGAGAAGTCTTATGTAACCTGGTATTTGACCACATGATAGAGTCACCTTAATCACATTGATATAATATTGGTGGGAATAGAGAAACAGGTCAAAGGAAAAGAGCAGAAAAACCTGTAAATCATCTCATATATTTGAAATTTTCATATGCACAAGTAGAGAAAAGCATTACTTCATTTGAGTAGGAAGGGTAAGGTTTGTTTAATAAATGCTGTTTGCACAAGTTGTTATCAATATGAAAGGAAGTGACATTGAACCTCCTTCTCACATGATATTCAGTAATTTCAAATGGATTCAAACTCACACTGAAGTAGACTAATAAGGTGGAACTAAACAGGAAAAGGAAAGAAGATTTTAACATTAAATCAAGTCTGAGTATCTGGTTAATATCTAGGAGTGAACACTATATTTATGTAATTGATTCTGCAATTCATATTTACAGTGACCTTAGTTTTCATCCTGGGGCAAGCAAAGATTAAGCACCTTAAATAAATGATGAAGAAGAGTGAGAGACAAGAGACAAAAAGCAAAGTTTGTTTGATTATATCATGAATCACATTCAGAATGCTGATTGTATCTGAATGAGGACACAGAAAAAAATGTCAGAGCACTGATATGTACAATTTATCAATGTAATGAGAAGAGCATGGTGTTAATCAAATAAAAATAAACATATACGAAAAGACATCCCATATTTGCAAGTTTGCTTGTGTGTATATATATATATATATATATATATATATATACATACACACACACACACAGAGAACGTTATGAAGAAAGGTTATTAGCATTGATTACCTGGTGGAGTTGGAGAAGAAAGTAAAGGGTTTGGTTCTGCCTTTATAAACTTTATGTTAAATACTCATTTTACTTGTTATAAAAAGCTCAGAAGACACAGCACACACAGCAAATAAGACATTTGGACACAGAAGGTAAGTAAGGACACAAGCAGCCTCTCGGTAGAGGCATCACCAATGTCAAGGAGGCGAGAGACTCTCAGCAGTGAGAAGTGTTGAGTCCCCTAACAAAACACTCCACCCAAACAAGAGTTATCAGCAAATTGTGCACCTGTCAGGATTATTAGTAAATTGTCCCTGATGCCAAATTACAACCATGAGCAATTTTCTCTCTTACGTTGTATCCTGCCTCTTGTAGCCACAAGTAGCTTCTGATGAGTGAGGAGGTGCCCAAGCCTTCCTGCTCCATCAGTGTCCCACTTGAGATTAGCCCACGCTGGGAGACGAGTAAAGCTTTAAGCTGGCTGAGAATTTGAATTTCTGATTCACTCTTCCTTCAACCCGTATTTACTAAGCAAATGCCTACAACGTGCTCACCACTGTTTTAATTTCAAGGAATAAACTGGTAAATACACCCCACACACACACACACACACACAAAGAAAAAAAGGTCTTACCCTCAAGGAACTTATCAGGGAAGGAAGATAGAAAATAAATAAAATCAGTAAATTATTTATTAGAAGGCAGAAGAAAGAAAGCACAGGGGAGAATATGGAGTGCTGGGGTGGAGACAAGATTTGAAACTGTCAATAAGACCGTCAAGGAAAATAACATTTGAACAAAGACTGATGGATGTGATAGTTACCCTGAATAGATTCTTAGTACCTAAAAGAGGGAGAGAGAGAGAGATTTTTATCATCTGAGAGTGACTGGATAAGCTATGGAATTTGCATGAGTTTTAATCCAGGGCCGGGAAAGAATATTCCAGAGAGTGAATTTAGTAGGAACAGGCAAGAAAGAATAAAGTATTCTATTGAGTTCAAGCTGACTCACTTTAATAAAGTGATTATATATAATTTAAGGATAAGAGCATCCAAAACCAGATTCCACAACTGCCAACATCCTGTATACTTAAAATATGTTTGTTTGATGTTCCATTTGCACTCTGGGAAAAAAAATATGTATATATATCTACTTGCAGGGTCTAATCTAAATACCTGTATGGCTTCCTTTATAGCTCTTCCCACAATTGGGCTCCTTTATAGTCCACGAATAGTTCTACAATTTCTACATGGCTATTATTTGAGTTGGGAGTATAGCTCATCTCTGCGGTTTGTAGATAAGAGTGCACTTTTCAGGGTGGCTGCCTGGAGGACTGGTTTTCTACGAATTCATTGTGTTCCTAAAAGGTCAGAACTTTTTCTTGCCTCCTTAAGATATGACATTAGTATCATAAGATATGCCCCTCACTTCATATTTATAATTCATCAGCTCAGGGAATGAATCAAAAAGAGAACTGCTCTGTTTCACTTGGCATTTTGTCAATAGAAAAGATTAACATGCTCACAATTATAAATAGGAGATAATGATACTACTTTTCCCAACCTCATGATTTAACCCATGTCTTGATAAACAAGAAGGCTATTTCTAAAACTTATAGGTTGATGGAGAGACCCCCTAAGTACAAATTTATCTTTAGGCCTACAGTGTTAAAAATGGATGGAGAGATTGTCCACCTTCACAACTAGAATGTAAGCTCTATGACGCTTAACACTGTGTCTTATTTACTGTTGTTAAAAATAAATAAATAAATAAAAGCAGGAGTTGGGGGCGCCTGTGTGGCTCAGTGGGTTAAGCAACCAACTCTTGTTTTCTGCTCACATCATGATCAAGGGGTTCATGAGTTGGATCCCCATGTGGAGCTCTGCACTGGCAGCACAGAGCCTGCTTGGGATTTTGTCTCTTGCTCTATCTCTGTCTCTCCCCCACTCATGAAGGCTCTCTCTCTCTCTCAAAAAAGAAATAAATAAACTTCAATAATTAAAGAAAAAAGGAATGACTTTTTAAATGTATCTTAGAATTTTTTATGATAAAGCATAAGAAGGGGCGCCTGGGTGGCTCAGTGGGCTGGGTGTCTGACTTTGGCTCAGGTCATGATCTCATGATCTCATGGTTTGTGAGTTTGAGCCCCACATCGGACTCTGTGCTGACAGCTCGGAGCATGGAGCCTGCTTCAGATTCTGTCTCTGTCTCTCTGTCTCTCTGCCCCTCCCCCTCTTGCACTCTGTCTCTTTCTCAAAAATAAACATTAAAAAAATTTTTAAATAAAAAAAACAAAGCAGGCTTATATGTATTGACTCATCCCATAAATAATATGTGTCTTTTGTAACATTAGCATTAATTCTGGTGTCACGTAATTAGCAATACAGAGGAGAGAGATAATTTTCAGAACCAGATTACCATGAAACAGAGTGCAAGAACAGTAGGGAAGGAAATAATTGTTTGACATTGTCCTTCCCAGCGCCTTGTTTGCAATATTTTATTTACATGTCATAACTATTTTATATATACTAATACCATTATCCTAATTTTCCAGATGAGGAAATGGGTCAAGTAACTAGTCCAAACTCATGTATCCAATAAGTAATAGAGTAGATAGTCAAGCTTAGTTCTGTGTGGCTTCAAACCTTAACTTTATTGGTTAAGTTTTTACCAGCTGCTGGTTTTTACCAAAATCTGAATTATTTGGACAAGAAGAACGTATCTTCAATCTTACCTAGAGCTTTTCTTATTCAGACTGTCAGGGCTTTTTAAAGCTTACTGGTAAAGTTTGTATTGACAATATTGAAGCCCTAAAATTCCACTTTTTGTGACTTGGACTGTGAGGTACTTAGTTTTGAGTTTTTAGGAAGGTTTGGCATTAAATAATTCAAATAAAAGGCAGTTAGTTAAGAGACCATGTTAAGATATAGCCTTAATTCAAGAGAAATTGCTAAGGTCTGTGTAGTAATTTGGAAATTATTTTCTTCTTTTTGTTGGTCCAACTAACACTAGTGGCTTGCCCTAAATCTTTCACTAAATTTATGTACCTTGAGGTATGGCATGTTCTATAAATCTAGATGGTCCTCTGATACATGTAAATTGGGATACTAGCAGGAATCCCAAATGAAGTGTTTAAGAGATTGGGAGTTTAAAAATGGGCAAAGTATATTAATAGATATTTCCCCAAAAAAGGAAGACAAATAGTAAGTGCATGAAAAGATCCTCAACATCATCACCCATCAGGGAAATGCAACATCAAAACCTCAGTGAAATATCGCTTCACACACATTAAGATGACTATAATAAAAAAGACAGATAATGAGCATTGGCAAGTGTGTGGAAAATTGGAACCTTCATATATTGCTGATGAGAATGTAAAACGATGTAGTCACTTTGTAAAACAGTCTGGCAGTTGCACAAAAGGTTAAACATAGAGTTTTCATACAACCCAGCAACAACACTCTTAGGTATACACTCCGAGAAATGAAAAACACAGGTCCATGTAAAATCTTGTACACAGGTGTTTACAACATTATTCATTATAACCAGAAGGTAGAAACAACCTAAATATCTATCAACTGATAAATGAAGAAATAAAAACATGGTTCATATGGACATATGCTACAACATGGAGGAACCTCGAAAGCATTATGGTAAGTGAAAGAATTCAGTCACAGTGGTGTCATTTATTACATGATTCCATTTAGACGAAATGTCCACATTCAGCAAATCTGTATGTATAGAAAATAGATTAGTGGTGTTGCTTGGTGGGAGGGAGATGTGTGGAGGAAACGGGGAGATGATTATCAAACGGCACAAGGTTTTCTTGGAGAGAGATGAAAGTATTTTAAAATTGCATTGATGGTTGTACGACTCTGTGAATGTATGCAAAATTATTGAATTTTATACTTGAAATGAGTGAATTGTGTGGTATGTGAATTACATCTCAACTAGGCTGCTATTTCTGTAAATAAAAGAGAAAGAGAGAGAGAGAGAGAAAGAGAGAGAGAGAGGTTGGAGATCACTATTTCCAAAGGTGGAACAGAGTTACAGAATCTTACAAGGGATGATTGAGCATACATGGCCTGGCAACACGGGAAGAAGAAAGCACAGTTTCTAGAAATTGAGAGAAATACAGTTCTAATATAGCTGAGAAGAGGATCGCTGAGTAGATATGGACTTTGGTAGATGAATGCAGCCATTGTCAACTCATGGCCTTACAAAGCAGGAACAAGAAAATATTTACCCAGATTTCTCTCTACTCCCACAGTCCAGTCTCTAGCTAGTATCTCCTTGGTCAAATTCAGTCAGCCCCCCGGGATGGCACAATCCCCAGAGGTCGGCCTTTTAGTGCACAGAGGAGGTAAGGAGAGTGAAGGGTAGATCTGGAGAGATAGACAATGTCCATCCACACAGCTGCTTCTCTATAGGATGCACTACTTAAGTTTTTCCACCCTCTTTCCTCCCCGGCTGCTCATCTCTCAAGGCACAATTCAAGAATCTCCACCTTGAAGCCTTTCACACTGTTAGTGTGAGGGAAACAGGGAAACTGATTGATTATTTCCTTTATTGTACTCACTGGTTTGTAGGTTTGGATCACCACAATGCAGTGTGGGGTTGTGACAGATGTCCTGGATTCAGGGTCCAAATATGCCCCGTACTACATGTGTGACTTAGACCAAGTCAATCTCAATGCCTAAATTTTCTCATTTGTACAATGGACATAGTAGTCTTACTTCAAAATACCATTGGGAGGACTCATTCAGATACTCCTGACAAAGCACTTAATTCATGTCTTATACAAGAACCACTCACCAAGTGTCTGTTTTCTAGGTGATGAGTAAGTGTTATTAGACTGTATGGCCCTTGATGATATAACCCTGTTTCACTCTTCTTTATATCCATATTGTCTAATATTGTCTGGGGATACCCTAGGCATCCATTAAATATTAAAAGAAATGAATGTATGAATGAACGCTACTATTTCTTTCATTGCCGTTAAAATACTGCCCAATCTCCTAATAACTATGATGTCACTGTGGTCTAAAACTTAAAGTTCCAGAATTGCTCTATGTCCCACTTCCATTCACCCTACCTCGTGACACATTTTTATATTCCTTGAATCCATTCTCACCGCTGTCCTCATTTCTTGGCCGCACCATCAAAAGTAGCTTCTAAATAGCTTCCAGACTGTTTCTTCATTCCTATCCAATACATTTTCCTAATATGTACATTTGCTAAAAACTGAATGATCTTTCCAAATCAATCCAATAAAAACCACTTATTTCTTGCTTCAATTTTTCAGCGGTCACCCTTTGCCTTCCAGGTAAAATCCAACCTCCTTAGCCTTACATTCATGTCTTCCAGGATAGGAGCCTACCTGCTTCTCCAGTGTCATTTTGCACCTCTCCTGAAGGCTCCAGTTCTTTGTAATACTTGCAATTCCCCAGCAGATTACATTCAGTGTGAACATTGTCTTGGCTTTTTTGCATGTGTCCTTGTGTCTTGCTTGTAACTCTTTTATCTAATCTCTCCCTCCTACACCCTGGGTGCCTCTCTTCACTGTCCTGGCTAACTCCTATACTTGCTTCAGCATTGAGCTCATGTCCCCTCCTCCAGGGAGCTTTCCTTGATGCTTTCTTAAAGGCCAATTTGCACGTCCTACCTTGTGTTTCCTCCTGCTTTAGCCACACTACCCTAGTATCTGTTCATCAAAATTTCTGGTCTTTTTTTTTTTTTTTTTTTTTTTTTATCTTTTTAACCTCACTTTATCTCCTTGATCTACTTGGAAACATTCTTGTTTTTTAAATCTTCTTTAAGTGTTTGTTCAACTCTCTCCTCAACAATGGCCTCTTCAGACCACCCCATTAAATACTGCAGTCTGATTTCTATCCACTATGTTCTGCATTTCTGATACCCTCCTACTGGTTCTACTTTTTCCTATCTTTTTTTTCTCCCTCCAGCATTTGTCACCTTCTAACATCCTATTCAACGTATTTATTTATAACCTTTATTGCTTATTATTTTCCTTGGGGAAGGGATCTTTGTCTAATTTGTTTACTGATCTGCCTCAAGTGCCTAGAACAATGAATGGCAAATAGTAGACATTCCAAAATTATTTTTTGAACAAATCTATCTTTGCATCTCTCATATATCCCCTAGTAATTGGTGGATAGTAGATGTATCAGTAATCTATGCCTGTGTAACAAATCACCACCAAACTTAGTACCTTAAAGACTCCCGGTTTATCATTCCTCGTAAGTTTTTGGAGCAGTTGGGTTCTTCTGTTGCTTTCAGTTGAGCTAACTTACTTGGCTCATTGATTTGCCTCCAACTGGTTATAGGTTGGCTAGCACCCTGCCGATTTTGACTGGATCCTTACATCTCCGGGGCCAGGGCTGAGACACCTGGTTGACTGGGCTTGTCCGCATGATTTCCCACCCTCCCCTACCACAGGCTAGAGTGGGCTTGTCTATAGATTGGACGTTCCCAGGGCCTGTCAAAGCCTAGGGTCAAACTAGCAGAACTTCACTTCTGCTGTCACATTCTTTTGGTCAGAAGAATTGATAAGAGCATCTTGGATTCAAGTGTATGGAAAATAAGCTTCATGTCCCCATAGGAATTGCTGCAAAGCCACATTGTATAGAGGCTTAGTACAGGAAGAATAATTACAACATTCTTCTAAATAATCTTTCACATTAGGTAAGCAAAAGACAGTTGTATGAAATAATAATCATTGTAGCTAACATTATTGCAGGCTTACTGTGTTCTAAGTCTTATGGTAAGTGTTTTATAGGCATTAGTTTATTGCATTGTTTAAAAATCTCTTGGAGGTAGTGTTATTATTAATGTTATCTCCATATTGCAGATTATGCAGATTATGCAGATTAATGGATACCACCTCCTTGGTTGGGGTAATTGAAGAAGTTAGATAAGTCTTACAGAAAACAAGTAAAATGATCCCCAGAAGACTGTATGCACATAAATTAAAATTTTTAGAACTAGGTAGAACAATGTTTCCCAAACTTGTCCAACCATAAATTCACCCTGACAGCGCAAGTTAAAAAGCCTGATGCCTGATGCCAGGCTGGATCCCACAACCCTGGGATCGTGACCTGAGCAGAAATCAAGAATCAGAAGCTCAACGGAGCCCTCCAGGCCCCCTAGGAATCTGTATTTTTAACTAGCACCTAGGTGACTCTTAGTGAAGAGCAAGTTTGGGAACCACTGAGCCGGGGCACTTTCATCTTAAACAACCCCAGACTATTAAAAAAAAAAAAAAAAAAAAAAGGAGGGGAGAGGCTATTTCGTCCCTGATTTCCTTAGTGTGTGCAAAGAACAATTAACTCCTGGTGCTCAGTCATCACTCTCTCTGGGTCAGAGTACATCATTTTGTTTATGTATATATACTTATACACATACATGTACATAAAATAGATGATAGATAGATAGATAGATAGATAGATAGACATTCTCCCCACCCCCCAACAATATGAGACATTTTCTGACGTTTGGATCCAGCACAGAACAGGACACTTACGAACAGCAGTATGAGCCAATGTTCACATTACCGTAATCAGGGTGCCAGGGTGAAGTCAGAGCTACTGAACCGTGTAATGCATTAATTGGGTAGAAAATAAGGAAGTCTGCCAGGCTTTAGATTTAACACAAATTAAAGATATGGAAATCTGAGCTAAAAATCTTTCCTCTGTTCTCACAAAAAAAGAGGTCTGCTCTTTGGAGAGTTTAAGAACCCTGCTCAAGGATGAGATGAGAGTATATTGCTGGCAAAGGCTGAAGGATGGTATGCCTCATGACCTTCCCTTGCTAGACTGCTCAGGGCCAATGTGTCTATTTTTTTGAGTGCCTGTATTTAATAACTTTGATTTCTCCTAATTTATTTTTTCTCTGCAAAAATGAGGCAATGCATGGGCAAATTAAACCCTCACAAGGAGTGATTCCCACAAGAAGTCTGTGGTGCTCTGTGGATGGGTGCCTTTGACTTCCCTTGATTTTATTCTGTCATAGAATGGTATTCATGTTCTGTGTGGCAGCAGATGCTGGAAGCAGAGAGGCTGACAGTGAAGGGAAGGGTGAAATGGAATCAATTTTCCTGAGTAAGCGAAAGGTTGAGAGAAAAGCTCCTTCCATCTTTTAGGTCATTAGGTTTCCTTCTATTTGATACATTTTCTTTATAATCGCATTCTAGTTAAAACTACACCTTTGTTTTCATTCATCACAACTCTTCTTTTTTTTTTCCATGTTCTTTGGAAAAATTCATTTTCTAAATTCTAAAAATAAATATTGGCACAACTGATTTTAAAAATTTATTTTCTAATATAAACATTTAAGATTATAAATCCCTCTCAAAGGCTCACTTTGACTGCAACCCATAGGTTTTGTTTTAAAAGCTTTTCATGGGGCACCTGGGTGGCTTGGTCGGTTAAGCGTCGGACTTCAGCTCAGGTCATGATCTCACGGTCCGTGAGTTCAAGCCCCGCGTCAGGCTCTGTGCTGACAGCTCAGAGCCTGGAGCCCACTTCAGATTCTGTGTCTCCCTCTCTCTCTGCCCCTCCCCTGTTCATGCTCTGTCTCTCTCTGTCTCAAAAATAAATAAACGTTAAAAAAATTTAAAAGAATAAAATAAAATAAAAGCTTTTCATTATCCTCTATTATCATACAATTCTAGGAATTATTTACTTCTGTTAGTCTTTTATTTATACATCATGAACTATTTATCAGATTTTTTTTTAAAAAATTCAATACATAGGACATTTTTATCTTTTTAAAAGTAATTTCTAATTTAATCGTGTTGTCATTAGATCTCATGTTTGTATAACACCTATGGTATCTTTGAAATTAGTGTCTTTGTTTCCTTTATGACAAAATATTGTAATAAACCTTCTATATGTGTATGAGAAAAATATACATTCTTTAATTGTTGGCTGCAAAACTGTACATAGGTGCACTAGTTCAAATTTGTTAATTATGTTGTTTATATCTGTATACTTCCTGATTATTTTGTGTGCTTGACCAATCCATTGAAAGAGATATGTTGAAACACATGATGGTGAATGTATCAGTTTCTCCTTTTTTTTTTTTTTAAATGTTTTTATTTATTTTTGAGACACAGAGAGACAGAGCATGAGCAGGGGAGGGGCAGAGAGAGGGAGACCCAGAATCCGAAGCAGGCTCCAGGCTTCCAGCTGTCAGCACAGAGCCTGATGCGGGGCTCCAACTCATGGACTGTGAGATCATGACCTGAGCTGAAGTCGGACGCTTAACCAACTGAGCCACCCAGGCGCCCCCAGTTTCTCCTTTAATTCTATGGCAGCATTTTTAAGTCGCATACATGTTTTAAGTTGGTATATCTTTTTAGTTCATGGAAACGTTTATTATTGGATAATGATACTCCATCTTTAGTAATACTTCATATATAAACATCTGTTTTATCTGCTATTAGTTTAGCTAAACAATCAAAATTAGCTAAGCTAATCAAAAGCTAAAACTTTCTTTTGATTGCTATTTCTTTTGATTTGCTATTTATTTATTTTGATTGCTATTTGTCTTATGTGTCTTATTACATATTTTCAGTCTCATTCTTGGAATATTCTTATGCTCTAGGTGCCTCTATTTATTATTTTGGGTTTTTTTACTCATTCTATTAATATATTGTTGAATCCACTTACATTTATTATAAGTATGTTTTTGTTTTCTTAATTTCTTATTTCAGTTTTTTCTACTGTTTCCAAGTTTATTTTTCTTTTTTTTGTTTTTCTGTTTTTTCTGGTACTTTTTTTTTGATGTCAAGAATTTTAGCAAGCTTTTACATGCTTTGTGCTTATGTACCACTTGGAACCCTCTATCATGTTGACATGCTTTTCATTTCTTGGTTATTATGAACTTATTTTCTCTTTTTCTTGGATTTAATAATTTTTAAAGACAACATAATTGTAACAAAGTTTTGGTTCTTTTTTCATATATCTTTTACAGTATCTCCTGGATTTGCCTTTTCTCTTATTTATGTACTGTATCCAAAATTATTTTCAGTCTGGGCTTAGTGTACCAAATTTCTGAAGAATTGAAAGGGAATATTTTTATCATGTCCTTCTATTTGAATAATAGTTGTCAAGAAGTAAATATTTTCATGTTTCTGCATACTAGGGCTTTCTGAGTGAAGAAAATAGAATCCTTGGTTTAAATACCAACATTGAAAGTTTAATGGTGATGAATGGATGGTGAAAGATTTTACCTGCTTAGAGATATGTGTTTACATTTCAAAGGGAGATAAAACAAAACCATTTTGAAAATTGTAAACTAAGATAATTGCCTTATTTTTTCCCCTAGAAAGGTTTATTTACAGTCTAAAAGGTAAAAACCCAGGGTTTTCCCTCTTCTCTTCCAAGAAGGATTTATTTACATCAGGGAGATATGGTTTATCTCCCTCTCTTAGGAGAGGAAGGTGGCAGATGATCTGAATAAACTTCCAAATACCTCATTTCAGGGTTCCTCCTCTGCACTCTCCAATGTACAGGGTGATACGGGACTCTCAGTTGCGTGGCCTCTGGGTTGAGGCACAGGGGAATGGGCACAGTTATTGCTTTAAGCAATAACTCAGATCTTAGCTGGAAACCTCATGTTTGCTTTCAGGGTAAAATTAAATGGTTTTAGTATTTAACAGATATTACAGACTTATCAAGAGTTTAGCCCTATACAACACTCTAACCTCTTTTCATCAATACTTTTGACAGTATTTCATTATTTCTCACATCCATTTTTCTACTAAAAAATATTATTAACCCAATTTCTATTCCTTTATGTGTGATCTTTGTTTGCTTCTGGAAACTTTCAAAAATTTCTCTTTGTCTTTGTCATTCAAACACATCGTTTTAGTGTGCCAAAGTATGTATTTTTTCTTCTTTTCTTTGTCTTTCTAAGGTCTTTAAGGCTGACATCTTTTATTTTGTTTAATTCTTTGAAGTCTGTTTCTCTTTGACTCTATTCTAACCGATATTTCATAACTAATACAGCTAGCTTTTTAAAAACTTATTTTATTTTATTCTTGTTTCATATAACTTCTCTTTGTATGTTTATTAGACTAATTTTACTTGTTTGGTTCTTACATGTGTTTTTGTTTTTGTTTTTGTTTTTACTTTTGCTCTAATTGAATCTTTAATATCACATGTTATTTTTCTTCTGTTTGAAAGAAAGAAAGAAAGAAAGAAAGAAAGAAAGAAAGAAGAGGAAAGGAGAGGAGAGGGAGGAGAGGAGAGGAGAGGAGAGGACAGGAGAGGGAGGAAGGAAAGAAAGGCCCAAAATGGTGTCATTTGCCACTACTACAGCAAAGTAAGACTTAATTACAGGCGTGTGACCTTTATCCAGTCAATCTGGAATTTTCTGCTCAGCAATAGTCAGGATATCTGCATGGTAGACCCCTATTCTTTCCTCATAGGAAGGTTACATTGCCTGAAAGACAGAAATGTCAAAAATTCAGAAATAACAATAGCTTACAGAGGTAGTAATTAGGAAAAGTTTACAGTGCAACAACAAAAAAGCACTTTGCAAACCGGGAGCACTCAAATCGAAACATGGAATGAGGCTCAGGGGTATATCATTACAAGCAGCTTATACAATGAGGAAGTAGTGACTGTTTATTTTTCACAATAATTGGTTATAATATTAGAATTTTTTTAATGACATTATATCAACCCTGGGAAACATTTCAAGATTTGTTTATGATTCCCAGAGACATAAGCAAGAAATGACCCAGGTCAAGTTAGTCTTGCAAAATAAACTCGGTTTAAGCTTTATTGCTATGACTAAACTGGTTTTGTGTGCTCAGGGAACTTTTAAGGCTGATCCTTATTTGTTTTTATTTATTTTAACACAATCCTTCTTTCCTTTTGTTAATTATTTCCTTCTCTTGCCCCATTTCTGCCTATAACAATCTTCTATTTTCTTTCAGCTCCTTGGAGCTCTTTTCTGCTTGCCAGATGGGGTGCTGTCCAATTCATGAATCATTAAATAAAGCCTATTATATTTTCAAATTTTCCTCAGTTGAATTTTGTTTTTTAACACTTCTGAAACACTTTTGGAATCTTCAAAAGTTTTATTTTGGCCTGTGAGCTCATTTCTCCATAAAGGTACTGGCTACACTGTCAGCCAGCACATGTTGGAGGAAAGCCATTTCCAGTCCAGTAAGCCCCACTGACCTCATGGATGATGCATAAATGAGCCCTAGATAGAGAGACCTAAGGTCTCTAAGAAAAATATAAAAATAAAACACTCCTAACCACCCCCCCAACAAATTATTTCATTTCTTAGAGATAAGCGTATTAGAATAAATGTCTCTTTAAGTTGTAATTCACCAGCTCTTAGAAAATTTGGTAGGGGAAGTAACTATCTAAAAGTAGATCTTGGTTTATTTGTTGTTGTTGTTGTTGTTGTTGTTGTTTTAAAATCTGATCCTTATAGCTACAAGGCTTCTCATCTGACATGGATTTACTTCTGATGACAGCTCCACTGGAATTTGAATAGCAGCAGGTGCAAGGACAAGGCACTGTTAGTCCCTAGGCAATGTCAAGGGAGAAACAAAAGCAGAGCTACAACTGCTCTTTTAAACTGTATCCTTCCACAGCCTCACCTGGATGTTTCTTTCTCCAGGTAAAAGTTACATCCCTATAGAAGGCTTCAAAATAATCCTGGTCACACCAGGAGTTTTAAGATCATTTTCTGAAGTTCTCTCTTTTGCCTCTTTTTTTCATTGTTGCTATTGCTGTTTATTTGGTTTTCCCTGGACTTAGACCTATGATACTATCTTAACCTGAAATATTGCTCCATAATTTTTAATTAAACTTTTTATTCTGCTATGATCATATATTTCCATGCAGGAGTAAGAAGTCATACAGAGAGATCCCCAGTTCCCTTTGCCCAGTTTCTTCTAATGGTAACATTTTGCAAACTATAGTACAGTATTACAACCAGGGTTTGGACATTGACACTGTTAAGGTCATTACAGTTCAGTATATATCCTATACCACAAATATTCCCCAAGTTGTCCTAGTAGAAGCTACACCAAGTTCCCTCCCATCTCCACCCCTCTCCTTAACTCCTGGTGACTACTAATCTTTTCTCAGTGCTCTCTCACTTATCTGTGAAATGTATAAGATGATACTAGTCCATAACTTAGTATAGAAAGTAACAAGAGCAATATTAATCTCCTAGCAAGCTGTGGCTAGCTCACATGTGATGAGCCCTCCATTTCACAGGCATCACACTCTGTCATCTGGTGCAAGGAAAGTCAAATAGTCCCCTTTAAAAATAATTTATTAGACTTCAATTCAGTTTCTGGAGATTTTATGAGATATCCAGGGTCATAAATGCTAAATCAACCCACTTGTTTTATCAAGTTTTCTTCCTCAGTGCACCAGCACAGAGCCCTTATTTTTGTAAAACATGTTCATTGACCTCTCCTTCTTTCTTCCAGGCCATCCAGCTTGATCTTATCTAGCATGCACTAATTGAAAACTGTTTTCATTTCTGAGGAATCATGGCAGCATGGCATAGGTGTTGCAGATTACAGTATCAATTGTGTTAATGTATAGTAATGATCTCCATTATTTCACAGAAAGAGAATCTTACAAAGCTACAGTTCTCATCCTGTGGAAGAATCCTTTTCCATGATACTTTACACCTCAAAGTAGCACAAGTCTCTTCCATTGGTTTAATTAAAAAGAATACAGCATGATCTATCCTCCCTGAAAAATGTACTACCCATTATTTTATTCCAGTGTTACTATAGTATCTCTATGGCGCAATCTTTTCATAAATACAACTAATTCATTTGAATGAATCAAATGATCTTTTGCCATAAGTTCTCAATGTTAAAATTACGATTGCATAAGTAAATATTATTGCTGATTTAAATAGGTTTCCCATTTATAACTGTATATGCTCTTTGGTATACTACTAACTATATAATTGTTTATTATTGATATTTTTGTCATCACTTTGATAAGAAAAATCATCTGAAACTTCAAAAAAGAGCAAAAGGATGATTCTGTCTTTTTAATCTCATATTGGAGCATTGCCTAACAGATTCACTTGAATTATGTCATCTTCTAGGGATGCAACTTTGTTTGAGTTCACCATATACCGCTGACTAAGGGCCCGATTCTCTGAAGTTACATGTTACTTTTTGTTTGGAAGGCATATAAAATATTTCTGTCAGAAAACTCCAAAGGTTATAGCTTTATTGCCCTGTAGGACATTAACCTGTTTTGTTTCTCCCTTATAACACCTATTTCAGCATGCTTTTCTCTATGGATTATGGAAACCTGATCTTCAAGTGATCCTTGAAGCAACATTGGATCTACTTCAGTTTGTTCCTCCAAAGGGAGTCAGAAGTGGCAATAGAAACAAAAAGTCCAGAGTACATGTCAGGAGGTTACCACAAACTGGTGGGTTTGCCCAAGGCTGGAACTGGGGCAGGAGCTCCTGGGCAGGGACTCTCGTTGCCCACTACAGGCTCTGCTGGAGGGGACCTTTGGCAGTTGGTTGGCCCATACAGAGGACAGATGAGTGGCTGTCAGATGACAGACTGTCAGAAGGGCCTTCTGAGATGAAGGGAGTAGGGCAAACAGACAGCCTTCTCCTGCCCCTCCATGGTCTGGGGCTGAGCTATGTAGGGAGCGTGTCCCTGGTCATCTTAGGGCTGATAATGGTATGGTTGGTGACGTGGGGCCCATACCAGCCTGCCCAGAAACTTTGCTGACTTACTTTCCCCTAGCTGTTTTTTCCCTGTGCTGTTTTGTTTTTATTTCTGGTTCATGGCCAACTTTGGTTCTGCTTCTGGTCCACCCAAAGTCAACAAGTTATTCCCTATTAAGTGGTGACAATATTTAAGAATCTAGTTTTGGTGACCTCTACTGAAATGCTGGGCATCTGTTCTCTATAGGGGAGAGACTACAGGAGATCTGGTTTGTAGTCAGCTGTTTACACATGTTTTGGGTGTCCTCTGCTCACTCACATGTTCGGTGATTCACTAGGACTCACAGGACTCTAAGGGCCTTCATTATACATATGGCAGTGTTTTTAATAGTGAAATGACACATAGCAGAACCGGCAAGTGAAAAAGTCTCATCATGGGGTCTGGAGGGATCCAGGCACAGCTTCCAAAGTTCTTTCTCATCAGGGTTACACAGAACATGCTTCTTCTTCCAGCAATAAGCTGAAGCAACATGTATGGAGTCTTTCTGTACAGGGAAGCCTGCTTAAGACCTAGCTGAGAGTTTTTATTGGAAGCTGGTAATGTAAATACTGTCTACTTGCACTACTAGCCACAATGACCAGAACCCCATACTCCCAGAAGAAAAGCACGTGTTCATCATAAATCACATTGTTTCTACGAACAATCTAGGCAGAGCTCAGTGCCCTGGGCACTTAACACCCTTAACAATTAATAATAAAGGAAGCATTATGAAAGCCAAATTCCCACATGTCAGCCAACGTCAATCCCCGAAGTAGGCCCTTCTAAAGAAATGGAGAATCCACTGGGGCTCCTGGGTTAGGTATCCAACTTTGGCTCAGGTCATGATCTCACAGTTTGTGAGTTCCAGTCCCGTGTTGGGCTCTGTGCTGACAGTTCAGAGCCTGAAGCCTGCTTCAGATTCTGAGTCTCCCTCTCTCTCTGCCCCTCCCCCACTCACACTCTGTCTCTGTCTCTCTCTCTCTCTCTCAAGAATAAATAAACATTAAAAAAATTTTTTTTAAGAAATGGAGAATCCAGCAGCATCAAGCCTACTGTGTTCATTTTTTTTTCTGCATAGTAATAGTATGTTTACCTATTTTTGAGCTTAATTCAATTAAAAGAATATGTCATACCTACTGGACATAATTTTTGCGACTTTGGGATCTCTGGGCCAGGGAGATTTTGTGTCCTTCTTTTACTTGTGACCCTGCCTCTTCATGGCTGAGGAGGTTGATCTGAAGTTGTACGCTGTCTGCTATGGACTGAATTGTGTCCCTCTTAAGTTTATATGTTGAAGGCCTACTTCCCAGTGTGATGGTATTTGGAGACAGGGCTTTGGGGAGGTAATTTGGGTTAGATTAGGTCATGAGAGTAGGGCCTTTGTGATGGGATTAATGGTCTTACAAGAAGAAATAGAGACCAGAAAACTTGTTCTCATCTGCCAGGTGAGGCATCAGGGCAGGTAGTGATCTACAAGCTAGGAGGAATCCTCACCATACCCAGTCCACACTGAAACCTTGATCTGGGACCTCCAGTCTCCCAGAGAAATGAATGTCTGCTCTTTAGGCTACCCAATCTGTGGCTTTTATTATGACAGCCTGAGCTGACTAAGACACTATCTGTGTACATATTTACCAGTAACTGAGAAAGCCTTTACCTCTAATCGTGTGAGTTTAACTATATTCCTGTTTTCCATATGCATTAGTAAGCAGGATTATAAATTATCTTAAATTAGAGATCTCTGGTTCTGACTGGTTTATAGGAACTAATAAGGTCTACTATCAGGGTGCCTGGGTGGCTCAGTTGGTTAAGCATCCAACTCTTGATTTCCACTCCGGTCATGATTTCGTGGTCTTGAGATCAAGCCCTGGGAGCCTGCTTAAGATTCTTACCCTCCCCCAGGGGTGCCTGGGTGGCTCAGTCGGTTGGGCATCCGACTTCAGCTCAGGTCATGATCTCAAGCCCTGCATCGGGCTCTGTGCTGACAGCTCAGAGCCTGGAGACTGCTTCAGATTCTGTGTCTCCCTCACTCTCTCTGCCCCTCCCCCACTCACACTCTCTGTCTCTCAAAAATAAAATGTTAAAAAAAAAAAAGATTCTTATCCTCCCTCTCCCTCTGCCCCTCTCCCCACTTCTGCAGCATGTACTTTCTCTCCCTCTTAAAAAATAAAAAAAAATAATAATTTAAAAATAGAAGGTGTACTAACATTTTTGTTTTGTTTTGTTTTAATGTCTTTAATCAGTTCTGAGGCCCGACTAGACGCTTTTTTGAGCAGCCCTTTTTGAGTAGCTGATCAAACCCATGTATCAACCACTTCTTTTGGAGGGTTCTCAAACTCCAGGCCAGAATACAGCCTTCCCAATCACTTTGAGACCAGCTACCAGACAACCAGGAACAGCCTGTCTGCCCCAAAGCCTGCCAACACTTTTCAAATTACCCAATCCACAGAAAGCTCATGAAATATAGGTAACCCTGCCAGGTTTGCCATATTTAAGTTCCTCCTTACAACTCCAGCTTGATTCCACATGTCCCCAGATATAACCTCCTGTGTGGCTCCCTCTGACAGCCTTCTCTCGTTTGGAACTTTAAGTATCTTTCATCTGAGTGTCATGTGTGTTCTGTCATCAAGAGAATATTATAAAACATAAGGTTTATCTGAGGGTTGATGGGGGGTGGGAGGGAGGGGAAAGTGGGTGATGGGCATTGAGAAGGGCACCTGTTGGGATGAGCACTGGGTGTTATATGGAAACCAATTTGACAATAAATTTCATATTTAAAAAAAAACATAAGGCTTATATAAATATAAGAAAATACAAGGATTCTTGGGGGGGAGGGAAAGGTAAAATTTCTATTATTACTTTTTATGTATTCTTATTGGTTCCTCCCCCCACCAGAGAATTAAACCTAATTCCCTAAGAAATCTTCGTATATAATGAATTAACTTCTCTCTGATATACCTACAACAGTACTAGATATGTATCATCTTTGAGAAATTGAGAAAATAGTTACACAAATAATCTTCCATGTCCTGTGGTTCAAACCAGGAATCACAGGCTCTTTTTTTTAAATATTAAATTTATTGTCAAATTGGTTTCCATACAACAGCCAGTGCTCATCCCAACAGGGGCCCTCAATACCCATCACCCACCCACCCCTCCCTCCCACTCCCCATCAATCCTCAGTTTATCTCAGTTTTTAAGAGTCTCTTATGCTTTGGCTCCCTTCCTCTCTAACTTTTTATTTTTCCCCTTACCCTCCCCCATGACCTTCTATTAAGTTTCTCAGGATCCACATAAGAGTGAAAACATGTGGTATCTGTCTTTCTCTGTATGACTTTTTCACTTAGCATAACACTCTCCAGTTCCATCCACGTTGCTACAAAAGGCCAGATTTCAATCTTTCTCATTGCCAAGTAGTATTCCATTGTATATATAAGCCACAATTTATTTATCCATTCATCAGTTGATGGACATTTAGGCTCTTTCCATAGTTTGGCTCTTGTTGAAAGTGCAGCTATAAACATTGGGGTACAAGTGTCCCTATGCATCAGTACTCCTGTATCCCTTGGGTAAATTCCTAGCAGTGCTATTGCTGGGTCAGAGGGTAGATCTATTTTTAATTTTTTGAGGAACCTCCACACTGTTTTCCAGAGTGGCTGCACCATTTTGCATTCCTACCAACAGTGCAAGAGGGTTCCCGTTTCTCCACATCCTCTCCAGCATCTAGTCTCCTGATTAGGAATCACAGGCTCTTAAAAAGAAAAAACTTTCTCTCAGAAACTATTGGCTCAGAGGTACTTAAAAATTTTTTTTAATGTTTTTATTTATTTTTGAGACATAGAGAAACAGAGCATGAGGAAGGGAGGGGCAGAGAGAGAGGGAGACACAGAATCTGAGGCAGGCTCCAGGCTCCGAGCTGTCAGCACAGAGCCCCATGCAGAGATCGAATTCACTGACTGTGAGTTCATGACCTGAGCCGAAGTCCGACGCTCAGCCGACTGAGCCACCCAGGCGCCCCTCAGAAGTATTTTTATATACTAATTCAAGTTCACATGCTCAAAATGAATCCTTAGGAAAAAATGAAATAGGTTGGATATCTGGGGTTTTAAAAACAGCTTTATGCCTTTTTCCTGATTTTTATCACTGTAAGGGGTAAGAAAAACTTTTTTTTTTTTTTTTTTTTTAGGTTTTGGTTTGTTTTCTCATGAAGAGGCTGCTAATATGAATGCACTAAAATTCTATACTGGTTTATTGCTCAGATTAATTAATATTCTTCTATATAAATTTTAAGACTATAAAAGATATAAAATAATGTGTTCAATTAATTGTAGTATAATACCAGCAAACTTTTAAATATAAATAATTATTAGGATTTTTTTGTCAACTTAAATAAAATTTCCAAGATCTTTAGTTAAATTTGAGACCTTGATTAATATCAGAATTAATTAATAGGTTATGCATGGATTATATCCAAGTAACACAGAACACTGAAAATTTGGTCACCAAACATACTTTTTATTTTAAAAAATTAAAAATTGTCTATACCTTTGAAACATGTTACTGAGCATTTTTATTTTTGCCACTTTAAGAATGAAAAGGAAAGTCTATTTCTTTTTTCTGTTCTTAAAGTGGCAAAAATAGTATTATGCTAAGTGAAATAAGTCAGGCAGAGAAAGACAGATACCATATGTTTTCACTCTTATGTGGATCCTGAGAAACTTAACAGAAGACCATGGGGGAGGCAAAGGGGGAAAAAAAATTTACAGAGAGGGAAGGAGGCAAACCATACATAAGAGACTCTTAAATACTGAGAACAAACTGAGGGTTGATAGGGGGTGGGGGAGAGGGGAAAGTGGGTGATGGGCATTGAGGAGGGCACCTGTTGGGATGAGCACTTAGTGTGTATGGAAACCAATTTGACAATAAATTATATTTAAAAAATAAATAAAGATTTTATATCCCTTAAAAAAAAAGAATGTAAAAGGAAGTCAACCTTAGAGGTTGTATAATGTGTACTTATGAGCTTCCCTGATCTGCTGACATTTTTGTATGAGGCAGACAGTTTTCAATTATCTACCTTACATTTTTGCTGTGAGGTAGAACTTGCCACTTTGGTTTCAAGTTGTGATTAACATGGATGGGTGAGAATCTATGCAGAAGACGAATAGAAAATAATCACAACTGTTTATTTGTTCTGTTGTCGTTGTTTTGTTTTGTTTAAAGGAAATAGTTTTGTCCTAAAATAAAATGTCAAGTTGCTCCAGAATATGAAAGAATATAGTGAATGACAAAATGTGTTTATTTTTTTTTTTAATTTTTTTTTCAACGTTTTTATTTATTTTTGGGACAGAGAGAGACAGAGCATGAACGGGGGAGGGGCAGAGAGAGAGGGAGACACAGGCTCCAGGCTCTGAGCCATCAGCCCAGAGCCTGACGCGGAGCTCGAACTCACGGACCGCGAGATCGTGACCTGGCTGAAGTCGCACGCTTAACCGACTGCGCCACCCAGGTGCCCCGACAAAATGTGTTTATAGCCAACTGTGGGTTGAGGAAAGTAATTTTCTTTGGCTTGGATTATAATACCCAAAAAGCATGTGTCTATAAAGAAGCAACGAATGTGTTGGTGCAATTTTGATGGGTTTATTCATAAAGGGGGGAAAAGGTTGTGAATCCTTTACTGCCAAAGATTATATTAATGCAGTCCCAGAACTTAGATTTTCTCTCTGCTAAAATGAGAAATTGGTCATGAAGTGTTCAGCAACTCTTAACAAGAAATAATAAAAGGTTACTCTTTAGCTTTTGTGCAATTTTTCAAACAACAGAGACTCTGTACCTTAAAAGAATAACTTTTTGTTTGTTCTGCTGCCTTTGTAATAATGCCCTTGATTATTTTTTTAAATAGACGAAGAATAAAAGTTACTTCTGAAAAAGCAGATATCTTACAATTAGGTTACCTTTTGTTATGTTATTTTAAAAATATTCTTTTGACATTATGATTAATAGGTAGGCAGGCTACGACCATTTATTTTTCTTAGGCACCTATGTTCCTATCTTAATTGTCTTATCTCCTTTGATAACTCTTTTGATTTTGCTCTCCTAAAATCACATACTAGATTCAGAAAAGTATTTTTTCAAGATATCTTTAATACCTAAATAATGTTTGGGGTTTTGCAGAAGTCCCTGGGTATCTGCAAAGATCCTTTCATCTTATTAAAGGAGGAATACTAATAATAATTAGGTTGTTTGATGTGCTCAATATTTCTTAATTAGTTCAACACTACTGTAAGAGCTGCTTGGGAACAACTATCAAATCAGGAAAAAATATGCCTTTCCTAAGTTACTTTTGTACAGGAAAATACCATTAACACAAATATGTTTCAGATACTATCCACATTACAGAAAAAGTTGGAAGTCTTCAGGATTGAGGCAATGACCTCATCGTTCATAATGTTTTACCCTCAGGAGAAATCTAGATCAAATCCTCAAGATACCATTATGTGTTATAACCAACAGAGAATTTTACTCCCATTCAATTTCATAATGTTGCTGATGTAAGAAATTAATCACTGTCATTTAGTCTTACCATCAACAGATGGCTATACTTTCCTTTCATGTTTGCCTAAAGGCTCATTATAAGCTACAGTCTAGAAATGTGGTCCTCAAAAATGAAGCATGTTCTTCGGGCCTCAGAGAAAAGACTGTATTCATTACTGATACTTCCAGGGATAGATTTTTAAGCACAGGCTTCTAAGCTAACATCACTTAGATAACTATTAGATTTTACCAGGGGACCCATTCAAGATTTCAAAAGCTCTTTTTAATCAAGAAGCATACAACTTCATGAAAGCAGACTGCTGATCAAGATCCAGTGGAAAAATAATTGATTAAGTAAGACTGAATGAACTTATAAGATAAATCTAATTGTGATTATTCATTTTGGAATATTGTTGGTAATATTTTTAATGTACTATTTTTATGGGTATATTAGTAGAATATGCTTTTGCAAATTAAAATAATAATTTTTAAATATGGTTTTTATTCACTGACTCATCAGTGAATTGGAACAGATACCGAGTCTCTACTTTTCATGGCAATGTAGTTATTTACATAGGTTCACCAGAATTCTGTCCTTTTTAACCATAATATAATTAGGTAAATAAGCTGTGCAGTAAAGAATGTGATTAGAGTATCATATCTGAGAATAAATTTCATGCATTCATATATATAAGAAAAGTCCACCATTAAGGGAAAAGAGGTTGTAACTTGTTTGTGTCCAATGTCTACAAAACCCTTCCAGGATACTGGCCTGATAATAGAGACTCTTCTATAAGGATATTAAGAGAGGTCATTTGCTGATAGTTCAGGAACCTCAGCAGAGTTTGAAGACCTCAAAAAGAAAGAAATTCACCAATGTTTCATGTACCAAAAGCAAAACTTGGTAGAGATGAATCTCTTGTGTTTTGTTCCTAAACTTGAGAAAGAAGAGCAAATAATAGGAACTTTTAGAATTTCAATCCGATAGTCTTCTGAAACCTCCACATAGAATTTGATTCTGTGACTCAGTAGTTTTCCAACTCAGTATGACTCTAGATTTGATGACCATTCAGAAAGCACATGAACACATGTCACTTCATACTGCTTGCTGAATCTATGTAAATGAAATATGAGGCCAGCCTTTTTGTGATAAACAATATTATCTCTAATGATTATTTAAATCACAAGGAAAGTTTGTTTACAACTACCCTAAAATGTGTAAATAAGGAAAGAGGATGACTGCATGCCTTTTCAATGTTATACTGGAGCATTGTCTAATAGACCTACCCGAAAATTATTTCCCTATGTGATATGCTCTAGATTGAGTCAGTATTTGCTCATGATTAGGTCTGGACTCTGGGCAATTGTATGTTCACTTTAACAAGGTTTTATCCAGATTTTTTTTTTTCTGTTTGTTATCAGAGAGTTTGTCTGCTAGAGATGCAATGATTGCTGTCTGATAGAAAAGTTTACCATTTTATTGATCTATAGTATATTAATGAGTTCTGTGTCTAACTTATATTTCAGTATTCCTTTCTAAGTTAACAATGTAAATCTCTTTGATGCTTTTTGATGCACTTTAGTTATTCCACTGGTTCCCTCATTAATGAGTTAAGTATATTTGACATGTTCTCACTATGATTCATGGCTTCAACTTTTTTAAAAGTATACTTTGGATGGCATATTTGTCTGCAAGGGTAACAATTCAGGCACAGATACTAGCCCCTAAATACCATATTTGTAATGTAAGTAAAGTGCCATCTAGCATACGGAAAAGGTAGCATTTGCCGGTAGTTTTTGTACCGGCATTTGCTATGGAAAAGGTAGCATTTGCCGGCAATTACAAAACATTGTAATATATTTTATAAGCCCATGGACATATGTTTTACTGAAGTAGACAAACATAATGTTCACCAATATACTTGACATTTGTGTAATATTTAACTAAAGACAAGTACTAAGTGTTTTTCTGATGTCCTATTACAAATCTCTTCTCTCTTTGGTTTATTGATGGCAACACCATTATCAAAAAGTAATTCTACAATGTTAATTTTATCATGCCCTTCCAATGTGCAATTATTTTCTATAAATACTTGCTTTGTGTAGAGTCCTGTGAAACAACTTGGGGCTATTTTTGTCTCTGGTTTACCTTTCTAGATGTTATCTATCCTTTAAATCTCAATTCAAAACTCTGGATCTATGAAACCTTTCCTTAATCCTTTTAATAAAGTTATTTGCTCTAATCATATACTTTTATATTTTTGGTCAGCATTTATGTTGACATTTTTTGTTCATGTGTTTCCCCCTATTTGATGGTGAGTATCAGGAAGAGTGACTGTGTCTAATATCTGAACAAAATTTGACCTATTTCACAAAGCCTACTAAACTGAATCAGTGCTTCCTTTTCGAAGCATTCTATAATACTGAAAGTCCCCTTGATTATATTATCAACCATGTGTTACCTCATGACAGCTATTAAGTTTTTCTCTTTATATATTTTTTTAATTTTTTTAAATTTATTATTTTTTTGAGAGACAGAGAGAGAGTGTGAGCAGGGGAGGGTCAGAGAGAGAGGGAGACACAGAATCTGAAGCAGGCTCCAGGCTCTGAGCTGTCAGCACAGAGCCCAGTGAGGTGCTTGAACTCACAAACTGTGAGCCAAAGTCGGACGCTTAACCGATTGAGCCACCCAGGCTCCCCTTCTCTTTACATTTTTAAATCACAAGTGGTTATTTAGCATTTGGTCTTCTCTTTTTCCTTAAACTTTTTTTTTCTTATTTATGTTAAGAGGGAGAGAAAGAGAGTCCATATACTCACAAGCAGGGGAGGGTCAGAGAGAAAGAGAGAGAATCCCAAGCAGGCTCTGCACCACCAGTGTGGAGCCTGAAGTGGGGCTCGAACTCATAAACCATGAGATCATGACCTGAGCCAAAATCAAGAGTTAGAAGCATAACGAACTGAACTACCCCGGTGCCCCCACCCTGGCTTTTTTTTTTTTTTTCCCAAATAGACTTGAAGATCATTGAAGACAAAATCTTCAATGTGACATACTGAATGATATTTGTATCCCATATGGCATTATTACATTGCCCTCCCAATAGTAGATACTGAACACAAATATTTGTTAATTTGATTTTGTCTTTTGAACATTGCTAATTTTAATTTTTTCTCATCTTTGAGTAGAACATAACTTTCTAACTTGTTCATACATATCTTCCTTCCTTCCTTTCTTTTCTTTTCTTTTCTTTTCTTTTCTTTCTTTTCTTTTCTTTTCTTTTCTTTATTTATTTTTAATGAGACATGCACATTGTACTGAATGTAGGCTGGTTTCCTCAGTGATTTCTGGAAGTATGTGAGTACACCAATATAACTCTTGGTTGGTTGTGATCTCAAATTCCAAACTCAACTCAACCTGGGAAAATTTAAAACTGCTACTTCCAGCCAAGCTTAGTAGATGAATTTGATTCCAGGTTCCATGCTAATATCAGACTCTGCATCACTGCATAGACAGAAATCACGGGCCAATATATGCCAACCATGTGAATTCCAGGAGGCACCATTTTGTCTTCTTTTTCCAGACATCATTTCCATATCTACTCTCTTTCCTCATCATATTTCTAGCTGGTGAATGGCTACTCATTAATGTGTATCATTTATAGTGATTGTTTATTTTCTCACTTACAATATTGTGCAAGTACCTTCTCAAACTTTTCAAAGGCTTTGAGTTAATAAACAGCAACCAATCATAGAGTTTCAAATTTAGTATCTTTTAGATATCTAATTAGTCTTTCATCCTTACTCCCACACCAAAGTTTTTTGTTTCGTCTTGTTTTGACTTTTTAGCAAAGTCACTAATCTCCTACAATGTGCTAAATCCAGTGGTCAATTTGTCATCCTTGCCAACTTGACCAACAAGTAGCATTTGCCACAGCTCATCACTTCCTCCTGTTCCATATGCTTTCTTCCTTTTCTGGATATGTCATTCATTTTCTGCCTGCCTCACTGGCTTACATTTCCTCCTCATCTCTGATCTCTTAATGCTTGGATGCCCTAGGGAACTGGCTATCTTGTACTCAGTGTCTAGGTAACTTCATCTAATCTCATTTAGAATCATAGTTTTAAATGTCATTCATGGGCCAAAAATTCTGTTTCTCTCCCTAAACTTCTTTCATCCACTTATACACATCTGAAATTTAAAATGTCCAAAACTTAGCTTGAGACCGTTCTTCCAAATGCATTTCCCTTGCAGTCTTCTCCATTCCAGTTATGGGCAATGCCACCCTTCCAGTTACTCAATTTCCCTTCCTCTCATACCTTGTAACTAACCCATCAGCAGTCCTACTTCAGAATATACTCTGACCATATTTGGCCACACTTGTGTCTGGCTCTCATTCTGGCTCAACCCAAGACCCCCGTTATAATTATGGAAATAGCCCCTGGACTATGCTCTCTGCTTCTGCCTTTGCCTGTCTTGCCATGTCCTCAACCCACAGCATGCAGGGCAATCCTTTAAAAATAAATTAGATCATGTCAGGGTTCCTGGGTGGCTCAGTAATGTCCTCTTAGATCATGATCTCACGGTTCGTGGGCTTGAGCCCCACGTCAGGGTCTCTGCTGGAGCCCACTTCAGATTCTCTCTCTCCCTCTTTCTGCCCCTTCCCTGCTCTCTCTTGCTCTCTCTCCCTCTCTTTCTGTCTCAAAATAAATAAAACATTTAAAAAAATCATGCCACTCTCATTCTCTCATTTCCAAAATCTTCACCTCAGGGCCCTTGCAATTATTGTTCCCTTTGCCTGGAATGCTCTTCTCCCACATATCCATGATTTCCTTCCTCATTTTCTAGGTTTTTACCACATTCTTAGGAAGGCCTTCCTTTACCACCTTGCTTAAAATTGTAATAACATTTCCCCACAATATATACACACTTCTTATTCGAAGACTTCTTTTACTTTCATTCACATTTATCACCCTCTAACATACCATATGTTGTACTTTTTGTCTTCTTAATTATTAGCCTCATCTCTTCAGTAACATGTAATCTCCCTAAAGGCAAGGTTCTTTGAATAGTTTCTTCACTGCTATATTGCCAGTATCTGAAGAAGTACCTGGCATTTAGAAGGGATCAGTAAAGGTCTATTGGATTACCTAATTAATTAGTTCAAAAACATCACATAGGATGAAACCACACTATGCTTTAAAATAAATATGTCTTCTATACAGATATGGTGATAGTTGGAAATAATGAGAAGTCATAAAAAATTATGATACATTTGCAGGTAGCATTATGTTTAACATAGGCTGTATTTATTTTTATCTGCTTCCATTTGCAAAGGGCTTTTAACAGCTGTTTTCAGTTTGGACATTGACAGGTATTTGAATAAGTCCGAAGTGGGTGGGACAATTGCCCAGCCTCTAACTTCTCATCCGACCACCCAGCAAAACATTCACTCCAATTTCAGATTATCTTTATGGAAAAACTATCGCCACATTGGAACTCACTTCAATGTCATTAGTCTTCCAGTAGATTTTTTTTTTCAGATACTAAATTGAAATCTCCAATGGTTTGTTAAAAATTCTTTCCTCTTGTCTTCAATTCAGTAAGGAAAAACTGATCATTATTCTCATCTTAAGATAGTTAATGATTATTCATAAACTTATTATTGCTGTTGTTCCACTTAAATCTAATATATGTGTATAGGTACATACACAAACATATAAAATATATATTTATATTTTGTATTTAAACCTTCAAAATTACCAGCTGCTCTCCATAGCTCTTTCTCCTCCAAGCATCAAATATTGCTCTTATATCAGAAAAGTCATTAACATAAAAAATGCTAAATGATACTTCAGAATATTAGACCCCATCATTAATGGATATAAGAATTTGGTTTTTTTTAAAGAATTTGTTTTCTTAATTGTGACAGTTTATCATTTTCTGAAAAATGACCTCAGTTACTATCACAAGAATATAAAATTTAATAGATTCTCAAAATGATAGAATCTCAGAATTGGAAGGCAACTTAAAGTTACCTAATTCAGTGTTTGAATGTTCGAATTGGATGGTTTAAGTGATTCTGTCAGCTTGTGCCAATCTGACACAAAGGAAAGTGACAACTGGGAAAGAATGTCACACAAATAGCTCATCTTTGGAGAAGAACTATCATGCCCTGGATAAAAGATGTCCTTTTAAGCTTTGTCCCTGTCTGAGAGCAGAGAGAGAAAATTCAAGCAAAAAAATCACATCATGTTGTATTACCATCAGGTGGATACTTTCGTCCCTTGATACTTCAACAACCTGAAGCTTATTTGTATTGTACTTGGTTTTCTTCCTCCTATTAGAAACAACAGGTCTCAAAGCAACAGCAGAAGAAAAACATGGTAGTGACCACACAGAGGAACATATAGGAAATCACAACACCCACATATTTGCATATGTCTCATGAGTTTATACACATTTTGCTGGGGAGGTACCTAACAGAAGGCCAAGGCTGTAAGGGAACCACCTCATTTCTAAAGACACCAGGGAAGAGTCCACATGTAATATTCATATGTTCAGTTTTGCATTTCATAACTTATCTGATGTGATGATGATAATAATGATGATAGGTATGAAATTTGTAGGCATGAATTTGGTATGTATAAAAATATCAGTATTTTTACCTGATAAAATTTATAGACTCTTGCCTGAATGATCCTACATTATCTCAGAATCAACACATCAAAATCTAATCTAAGTCATGTCAACCTCATTCCCCATTCCAGACTTTCCCCTGTCCTGCATCTGTTAATGTTACTATAATTTAAGCCAAATATATATATATGTGTGTATATATATATATATATATATATATTTAAGTTTAAGATATTAAGTTTAAGTTTATATATTTAAGTTTAAGATATATATATATGTGTATATATATATATATATATATATATGATCTTAAACTGATCTTTGACTCCTTTCTCTCCTCAATATCTACATCCAATAATTTAATAAATATTAGATTCCTCTACTGCTATGTAGAAGAATTTCCTCCTTGGGGCACCTGGATGGCACAGTCGGTTAAGCATCCTACTCTTGATCTTGGCTCAGGTCATGATCTCACAGTTTGTGAGTTCAAACCCTGCATTGGGCTCTGCACTAATGTCGCAGAGCCTGCTTGGGATTCTGTCTCTACTTCTCTCTGACCCTCCCCCGCTTGTGCTCTCTCTCTCTTTCTCAAAATAAATAAACTTAAAAAAATTTAAAAAAAAAGAATTTCCTCCTTCTCAATTTGACTTTCAAGTATCAAGTTCAGCCTTTCATTAGGTATTGCTTTGATTTTTACAACTTGCTTCTCACTGTCCAGTAATCTGAATTTTAAATTAATCTTTATAAATAAATTTCTGGTCATGTTATTACATGTTATTAGCTGCCTCAAAAAACATCAATAAATCCCTTTTGGACAAACGTAAATGCAGCTTCCTCGATTTAGAACTTGGTGTCCTCTACAACATGATTAAGCCCATATTTCCTCTCCTTTCTTCCTTCAGTTCTCTAATTCCCATAGTTCTCCAAAGTGAAATGCTGCAGATTCTACCTCAGAGTTTCCAGCCTCCACGCTCATTCTGTTCCATTTTTGAAGGTCTCTTTCGGGTTTTCAAAAATCTTTCTTCTCCCTCAACATTCACCTCATGTTTTCCCATGAACCATTTCCTTACTTCCCATCCCTTCTTCTTCATCCCCAGATTGGTAAGAATTTCTGTTTCCTTGAACTCTTATAAACACAGTTGTAACTCTAAAGTTGTCATTTCTTTCTTGCTGTTACCTTCTCTTTCCTCAGCCACTAGTTGCATGCTCCAGAAAGCAGAAACAGACAAATAGTCGTCTTCATATTGCTTTAAGTTCTCAGTGCACTTCTGACACTTAATAGTTATTTAGTATGAGTTTTTTGAGTTGAGTAAATATACATTTAATCTCTCTTTTCTAGTTCAGCTATATAGAATACATACGTAGAGCAGTAAATGAAGAAAAGAACAGACTCTAAACATAAGATATTTGTTCTAGTTTTACTTTAGCAAACCAGAATTTGGCAGCTTCACAAAGAGCGAAATGCCAAATATGATTATGAGGTCTATGTCATGAAAACAGGTGATAGCTGGGCATCAAAATCTCCAGGGTCTCAGCAGGTAGCAAATCCATATGTTTGGGTATGCCCAATGATAGGCCTTAATACCATCCCTCCAAAATTGATAATTGCACATAATGAGGCTGCTGAAAGTGTCTCATTTGCTTCAAGACCAACAATGCCAGCTCTGTTCAAATTCATTAAGAAATATTTTCTTTTGGATGTTTCCTAATGAGAAAGTATCTTGGTGCTAATAAACTTCTCATGTGATTGATGCTGGAAAGCAGAGCTCTGATGACCTTAGGAAACATTATTGCCAAGCCCATTCTTTAATATCTTAGAATATCACTGATGCCTGAAATGTAATTTTAGAGTAGAAAAATAAAGAGGTAAAAGAAGTAGACAACACTAAGGTAATACTCTAGGGGCTAATTGTGGCCTTGAGGAAAGCAAAGTGTCTTCTAACCTCTTGCCAAACTTTAGTGTATGTGTCCACCTGGCTTTTGGACTTTTCATCTGAAATGTCTGACATCTATATTCAGTTTGAAAGGTTTTGCTGTTAAAAAAAAATGTGAATGTCAGTACTGGAGGAGTTTTACTTTTCTTTGGTCTGTGCTACCCAGCGCCTAGACTGCAAGTTTTGTTTTGTTTTTGTTTTTTTAATAAACACTTTAGTGATCAAAAATTCCATGTTTTGTTTTTTGAATCCTTTTGTAATCAGTCATCTTTGAACACTGGCTTGAAAGGAGCAGCTTTTGTCCCCATGGTTTAAGTAAACCTCAGGGTGAAAAACACTACTTTTCTACCATTTTATTAAATGTATGAGATCCTTTGTATTCCTTCTTTCATTCCCTTTGTGTTGCATTCATTCATGGGAATAGCTATTAATCAAATAATATATTTTTGTGTCAGGCTCATACAAAGATGAATTAGGTTCCTAGCCCATAAGAAGATTACAATCTAAAAGAAGAAAAGAGACACATAAAGAAACAAATGCAATAGTATGTATGGGTGTTCCGATCTAAGTAATTACTGAGTACAGAGAAGATCCAAAGGAATTACTGATCAGTTTTACCTGGATTAGGGTCAGAAAATCTTCATTTTCTATGAAGAGTGATTCATGAGTTGAATCTTCAACGCTGAACACATTTAGTAAGCAGACAAATAGGTAATAAAGATCATTCTGAGTTGAGGAAGCAATGTGATCGATAGTTTGGCAATATCAGCATGGTGCATCAAGGGCACCACACATCATTACGTGTGTTGAGGATACAGGAGGACCATGACAGAGGATAAATCTGGATGTCATCAAAGAATGACATTCTTTGCATCATTCTCAAAAGCAAACTTGCCTTTTTCTCTGGTCTCAGGCCCCTCTATCCTGTTCGTAATATTCCTATGATAGTGCTAGGAAATCTTTTTTCTGACTTTGAATTAACTCCCCTGCTTGCTCACAATACCTTTCCCTTCACTTTTTAAACCTTAGTTGCTCTAACTCTATTAATTATGCTTCGTTTTGCAAATTTTCCATTCCCAAATGCCTATGAAATCTATATGCTGGACCACATGGTTCTGGAGTACTAGTTACATGAAGCACACCTTACTGTTGTCAAGATATTAGTTAGAAACAGGGGAAGAGCAAGCATCAGCGTCTATAGTTATCATTTCCAATATAAATGAAATGAAGTTTACACATACCTATTTACCTGTTACTACAGTCCCAGAAAATGACTGGTGGGTTTTCACCTAATTTGGTCAGACCAAAAATATAGAATACAAAGTGTCATGGCATCACTCATGGGGTAGGAATCACAAAGCCGTAGACTTTCCTCTTCTCACTGAAATAAGGGTTAGTGGAGGCCCGTGTGATTATTAATCAGGAGAAACATGTCGTAGTGTTAAAGGGTACAGGAGAAAGAAACAGGCTTCAAATCACAAGTCATGAGAGGAGATGCTTTGAATTCTAAACTATAACTTTTCAATCAAACTACTTCTCACATGGGAAACCCTAATTGCTCTAAAGTAGGTTGAGTAGAAATGTATTTATTTATACCAACTTCACCATCTGTCAAAGGTTATGGCTCTCTGAAACGACAAGGAATAAGCCAGAATTTCTACCATTGATTTAATGCCTACCAGGATGTTCCCCACATCCCCAGAGTCTCCCCACAGTGCTCCCCAAAGTCATGTGTCCTGTACTCATGTTAGAGTAGGTAGGTAGTTAGGCTTTAACAGGATGCCTGGAGGCCAGCAACAGGTGAGTCAAGTCCTGTTTTCAGGAAAGTGAGCACTCCACCAGCAAGATCACAAGAAGTCAGATCCCTTAACCCACTGAGCCACCCAGGTGCCCCTTGTAAGATAACTTCTGCAAAAATAAAAGCTGCCACAATATCCAACTTGAGGAGACTACAGTACACTATTATGGAAATAACTAATTTAAATATAGAATCACAGGGTGCCTGGGTGGCTCAGTCGGTTGAGCATCTGACTTTGGCTCAGGTCGTGATCTCGCAGTCTGTGAGTTCGAGCCCCGCGGCAGGCTCTGTGCTGACAGCTCAGAGCCTCGAGTCTGCTTCGGATTCTGTGTCTCCCTCTCTCTCTGCCCCTCCCCTGCTCATGTTCTGTCTCTCTCCCTTCAAAAATAAATAAACATTTAAAAAATTAAATATAGAATCAACTTTGATACAAGATTATAGCTTGCCTTGAAGTTTTTTCCAAAATCATAATGCTGAGGTGAGTTCTTTTAGAGCTTATCTAAAGTGATACCAAATACTAGAGATGTATCCTAAAGCTTTTATCTTAAAAGTCTAGATGAGAAATGGAGCGAACATTTTTTATTGTAATTTGTGTGTTGAGGGGTCCTCAGGACCACCCCAAGGTTTGATGATTTGTTAGGAAGTCCCACAGGACCCAGCCTATAGTTGTATTCATGGCTGTGATTTATTACAGTGAAAAGATACAAAGTGGAATCAGCAAAGGATAAGGCACAAAAGGTGACATCTGGAAGAAACCAAACAGATGCTTCCAAAAGTCCTTTCCCAGGAGGTTCACGTAGAATGCACTTAATTCCTCCAGGAACGTGTGTGAAATATCGTCTACCAGTGATGGTCATTAGAAACTCAGTGCACAAGGCTTTTATAGGGGGTTGGTCACACAAGCCCCCTCTGCCTAGCGTGTGCCAAAATTCCAGACTCAGAATTTCCCTGAAGGAAAGCAGGTGTTCAGCATAAACCACATTATTTGTACAAACACTTTATTAGGCACATGAGTCACTCCTTGGGCGTGGTGAGAACCTTCCCAAAATCCAAGGTCCCAGATGTCAGCCAAGGGCCAACCTTGCAGGCAGGTCTAATTTGCCATCCTGTCTAAGGTGAGCAGGCTCAGCCCTGCTGTGTTCATTTTTTCTACACACCGTGCTTGCTAACACCACTTTCAGCCCCCGGGACTCGCTCACTGGCCCAAACAGAACTGAGAGAGAAACACTGAAATTTGTAGGGAAAATAGAAAAGAAAAGCAGGGTCCTCAAAGCAGTATCTGGGGGCGCCTGGGTGGCGCAGTCGGTTAAGCGTCCGACTTCAGCCAGGTCACGATCTCGCGGTCCGTGAGTTCGAGCCCTGCGTCAGGCTCTGGGCTGAGGGCTCAGAGCCTGGAGCCTGTTTCCGATTCTGTGTCTCCCTCTCTCTCTGCCCCTCCCCCATTCATGCTCTGTCTCCCTCTGTCCCAAAAATAAATAAAAACATTGAAAAAAATATTAAAAAAAAAAAAAAAGCAGTATCTGGAGGCAATGATTACTGAGCTATTTCCCCTGAGAGAGGCTTGAGCCTCCTCTAAGCTACTGCCATTTCACACAGTCTTTGCGTCTGGAGCTCCACCTGAGGTTGAGAGCTTCGAAGTGAGAGGCGCTGACCTTTTTTCAAGTGCATTTGCTCTTGGAAATAATAATTAATTTTAAAAGGTTCAGATCACAGTGCTAATGTCATTTGGCATGCAACCATTCTTCTCCTTATCAGACCTGAGTGATAGTCATTTTTTTCAGTCCTCGGGAGGGACTCCAGGCACCTCTTGGTTCCCTGCCTGGCTTCAGTGTTCCCCAGCAGCTCTAAAATCAGAAGGATAAATTCCAATTGGCCGACCTCAGACTCTTGGCTCAGGGATAATAGGAGCTAATTTAGTTCTTCATGATGATATGATAATGCTCTTTCTCAGGGGTATGAAATGGAAATCAGCTCCCATGTGAAATACCAAGAGGGAGGAAACCATGGGACCGGAAAATAAGTTTGGCGCTTTGCGGCTACATTTTGCTCTTTTTCTACAAACCCTAAAACTGTATTTGCATGAGGTTTGGATTAGGAGTCAGCAGGAAAAGGTAAAGGAAAAAGAATGCCTGCAATTACCACTGTGACAGTCCTCCATTTTCCCTGGGGGCCGGTGCATAAGAAGAAAATGGATGAAAATTTGCTAATTGTTCTGAAGTGTTTCAGACAGGTCTGATTTTATACAAAGGAACACAATTAAATTCTCTGAAATACCCTCTCCAACACAAGAACGTCTCCCTGGGGAGCATAAGAAGCCAGGAGAAAGGATTTAAGAATGAGTTTTTGCAAATTGTTCTTATAATCTCCATTCCTACCTCATAGGCTTCGAAAAAGCTGAAGATAATTTGAGGAAAAATTAAAACATACATCTGTAGATACTTTTTCAATACTTTATAGAGACTTTAATTTTGCTGTTTTAGATAAAGTTCTGAATTATATTCAAAGTACATCACTTTCTTTGTCTGTCGTCCCAAGCACTAAAAAAAAAAACACATTTTATATAGCACTCCCGAAATTACAAAATTTCTCATGCTCATGCATTTATCCAAACTCTAAAACATTCAAGGAATATTAGTTCATCAAACAATGTTAGAGGAATTTTACATTCACATTATTCTGTGATTTTAAAGGCAGAATTCCTGCAAAGGGCCATTATCCATATGACTAATCATGTGGGTGCTTCTCATTTCATACCTACTGCAATTTTTCTCCAGGGCCTGACACCACTGTTGATGCCATCCCTAAGACTTCCTTCCACGTCCTTAACTCGTCTTTCCTTCAAAAAGAATAGTTCATTTTCTGGCTATTGCACTCAGTACCCTTTATGCGTAAAATCCCTCCGCTGAAAACTGTAAGAAAAGCGTTCATCTGGCTTAATTTTTACAAAGACCTAATGCAACAATAGTTTCAATTTGATTAAAAAATTGTATTTATTCTTTTTGTAAGTGTTCCTTAGTGATAAAAAAGAAAGCCTGATGTGAGAAGGAATATGGATTCAGGTTGCTTCAGCTACGTGGCGTTGGAACGTGTGTTCAAAACTAAGCAATTTCGACAGGCCTTGCCTTAGTAAAGCTAAACAAAGAGTATTGAAAAACCAAAAGAGACAGCTGGGTGACAGGGCAAACTAAAGCATTATGTACAGACGTTGACCAGACATGAACTAAGCCTGGATCAGACTATATCTACAGAAGCTAACACTTCAGCCTCAAAATGTTTGTGAGGTGCTAGATATCTAGACATTTTCTTAACATTTTTTTTTTTTTTTTTTTTTTTTTTACCAGCCCTGCCTTCTACAGCGGATCTGAAAATTCGATTGCATTTCATACTTTGTCCAAATTTAGGCCCAATCCAGAATTCTCCAACTTATTTTCTTACTCTGTATTGGCAGATTATTACTTTTTTTTTTTTTTCCTCTTAAATGCAAGTCAAGAGGACATACTGACGAGTTTAGGCTCAGCATGAGAAGGGAGAAGTCCTTGTATTGGAGAGGGTATTTCAGAGAACTTACTTTAAAATGAAAAGTGGCTCCTTCTGTAGTGGTCAATGCACCCTGGCCAGAAAATGGTTATTTGTTTTACTTATGTCATTTTTCTTAAAAGATCAAGAAGGTAATCTAGTAGTAATTCAATCACTTCTTTCTCAATCCCTGAACAATTATCATTTTGATGACTGGGTTTTAGGAAGAATTAAACCAGTAAGAGATCATCTCCAACCCTACTCTCACCATACATTATTGCCACAGGAGGAGGAACCAATTAAGGGAAGGCCTATTTCAAATAGACAGAAACTGGGGAAGGACACCAGGAAAGCTCGTAGTCAGAACCGGCCACATAATTTGTGGGGTTCATTTGTAAAAGGAAAATGCAGAGCCTCTATTTCAGCTGTTAAGAATTTCAAGACAGACAGGCACCTGGGTGTCTCAGTTGGTTGTCTGACTCCTGATCTCAGCTCAGGTCTTGATCTCAGGGTCATGAGTTCAAGCCCCACACTGAACTCTGTGCTGTATATGAAGTCTATTTAAAAATAATAATAATAATGTCCAGACAGGGACAGCAGAGTACTAACCAAAGTGTGGGGTTCTCCAGAGCAAGGGTCTCTGTGTGACTGAACAGATTTACCTACCCAAAAAAGCCAGCCCTGGTTACATCATCAGCCACACTTCTGGAACCAGCCTTCCTATGCCAGTTTAGGGACTCTGATAGGCTCTAGCTCTGCATGTAAAATTTCTTTCTCCTCTTAAGGAGGTCTCTTTCTCGGGGTCCTCTAAGGCTGCTTCTGTAATCTGGTTATTATTAGACAAAGATGCCATGGAACCAAACATTTAAGGTATGTCTGTATGTTTAAAGCCTAGTCTAAATCAGCATCCAGATTTTTTGTTTTTAGTTTATTTACTTATCTTGAGAGAGAGAGAGAAAGTCTGTGGGCAGGGATGGGGCAGAGAGAGAGAGAGAGAGAGAGAGAATCCCAAGTAGGCTCTGCGCTGTCAGCACAGACCCCAACATGGAACTCGATCTCATGAACCAGGAGATCATGACCTGAGTAGACATCAAGAGTGGGACGCTTAACTGAGTGAGCCACCCATGTGCCACTGGGTTTTTTTTTTTTTCTAATCACAGGATCCTACCTTCTAAGTAAGCCATGACTGCAGGTGGGTATGAAGCAAAATGGGCAGTACTCAACTACAGAACAGGACTACTGAACAGCTAATGTGTTACCCAACTCCTCTCAGTATAACCACCCCCACCTCAACTCCCCTTGCCCTCTCCTATATGCCTGGACACATATTTGGCCCCCCTGTTGCACATTTGTTTGTGAGACACAGCAATCCAGTAAGTCTGGATACAATGGATCAAGCAAATATCACATTAACTTTGTTTTTTCTCAGTGTCTTCTTTATGCCAGGGAGATGTGCTTCAGCAAGCATGTCCACTCCCTCCTATCAATTCGTAGCATTTTCTACTCCCTCTTTTCTGCCCAATTAGTTGATGGGGCTTAATTTTTAAAGAATTAATCGCCCATATTCAAATGCAAATTTTAAGTGCCTCTGATCATCGTGGTGACTGGGGCCAAATTTACTTCTTAGACAACCCAGTTGAAATGGGTGCTTAGCCCGCATCCCTGGATCTGCTTGAACTGCGGAGGGTCTTTTCAGAATACCCCTACACTGAGTCGTAAATGAGTAACTCCATATTTCCAGCTTCTCTTCCTTTCAAAAATCCAATCAAATCAGGACAAATAAATTCTTCTTGACACGCTGCTAAAGATTGGGGGTGGAGGGGGGAATATGGAGAAGGGCAATGGAGCTGTACTCAGCTCAGGTTAAACCAGCTTCATCTCATAAGAATAGCAGCAATTAAATTTGTTCTCACCTCTCTCAAAAATGTAATTAGAATGCAGGGAGAGGTTTATGAAAAGGGATGGGATTATTTATAAAAGTTTTAGAATAAATCTTTCTGGGTCAAGAGATTTGCCTAGTGGCAGGAATTTAATACATAAGCATAACTCTTTAGAGAGCTCTTGCTCCAGGGATTTTTTTTTTTTTTTCTCAATCAGGGGGAACTTGAGGAAATGAAAAATTTCAGAGACATGTTAGGAGTGGATGGGCAAAACCCAATTTGATCTCCACTGTAATGGTATTATTTGATTTTTGCATTAAAGAATAATATCCATAATGTGAAGATTATGCCAAGTACTCTATAAAAGGATACAAACCTTGAGGCAGTCATCTCTGACTTGCTTCCAATTGTACTTAAAATGAGACACACACAAAGATGTGCCGAGAAGTGCAGTGTCAGCAAAGTGTTGGGGGCTGGCAGATTGAAGAAGTAGGCAGCTGAGTCCCACCCCCAAAATGCAGACACTCATTATGTCTAAGAAAAAAAGTATCATTTAAAGACTGAACAGTTTGTCTACCAAATGAGTATGGGTATACTAAAAGTATACAATGATTATAAATGTGGCTTCCTTGATTGAAAAAAAATCCTATCTCACACATAAAGGTATATAGATAGAAGTATAGATACATGCACATACATACGTGTACATGTGTTTTTCAGAATGCTGTATATATTCTTTGAGAGAAAACATACATAGAGTCACTGAAAATGTGTTGCTGTCCAGCAGAGTATCCATTTGTATCATTTCATACTGACCTATATCTCTGCTCCTATTCAAAGAGAAAAGTTAGATACCTAATCAGAAGTAGCAGTCAGGTTTTATTCCACATGTCACATCTACAGTGGCTTCCTCAAGAGCTGTGTTGAGAACAATCATGTGTCTGTGTCTGAGATCAGCAGGAAAGATTACACTGATGGATTCATGATGTCTACCACGATGCACAAAGGAAAACTTTAAATTTTCCATCTCTTTTCTGGACTTAACCAAAGGTTGGGAAATAGATGGTGGAGGGTAGGTTTATAGTTCATAGTTGATGGAAGTGGTGTGCCGGTTATGGAGGCATACGATCTGCCTTCAAGACTGACCAAGCTGCCACATCTTTGGGATCCACTGAAGTCCTCACACTGATGAGCTACCTGACTGCTCCCAGCCAATGAATGAGCATGGTTGGGATACTAGAGCAAGGTAGTTTTTACTTGATGTGAGTCTCTTTTATGGAAGTATCTTTGCCCTGGGGTTCCAGGCAGGCCTGATTTAGAATTTCTCAGAGATGCATTGCACTTTGAGACTCTTACACAGTCTTTCTTCCTTTCTTCTCTGCTTTGACAGGCATCATATGTAAAAGTCATCTGACAGTTCTCTGCCTACTTCTGTTTTCTCTCTCTCTCTCTCTCTCTCTCTCTCTCTGCTGTAGCCTTCACAGGTGTTTTCTCAATCAATATATCAAACTTCTAATTCTGTTAGAAGCATCTTATTCCTGGAAAAAAATAATTGACACACAGGATAGAAATTAACCTTACGCTTGAGTATCTCATTAAAATACAGTTTATTCTCTTCTTTCCTTCTTCATTTCAATAAAATTTAGGTAACTTCAATATTAGTTGAGCTTAACACAGAAGCTCCTCTATACATAATTTTCATAGAAATGAGCAAAGCTATGTATGCCGCCAGTAATGTATCATCAGCATCCGGCACAAGTAGTCCAATTGTGGGGGATGACTTTGGGCTTGAGGACCAGGGATTTGTGTACACTTCACCCAACCTGATTGTTTATAGGTTGTGAAGATTCTCCAATGATTAGACTGAGTGCAGAAAAAGAAAAGGATCTATCCTTCACACAAATATGGTGCCTGACATTAAGCTTTGAATTTCACCTACATTTACTGTGACAGAAATGATTTCTGTATCTCCTATTGTTGGTTCAGAGGATTTCATTTTTTTAATCTGATAAAGTATCTTGCATTTTTTAACATAGTTTATACCTGGACATATATTATATGAACCCAGTTCTTGTAATCACTAAAAATCAAAGCATTACATCAACAAGTCAAATCAACCCCAAATAAACAATTTAACATTAGCCCAATGGATGACACAGAAACTGTCATTTCGCCTTTGTTTCCTATGCTCATGCTTCTCCATTCCTGGTCTTGTATACATCAGGTTGGCTAACAATGGGAGAGAACTTCACATTTGGATTTTTCCCACTGTGATATTCTTCTTGGGCTTGGCCAATGGTCAGCTTGATTTCCACTCTTCTTTAGGAACCTCCAGGCCTTGCCACTCACTCATTCCGATACAAATCTGTGTGATCTGTTCTTATATCACTACCAGCTATATATCTGTACATACAAGTATGGTTATGAATGACAATGTTTAAACCATAGCATTCAGTCAGTCCTGATTGATACAAGTTCAAGGTATTGGAAAAGGTTTTTGTAGAACACATTTATTTTATAAAGGGATATTTGCTATGTACCCACTTTAAGTAGCAAAGGCTTTTTATTATATTTGATATAGGATGTATATTTTCATTTAAATATTCATGAGTATTATCAATTCCTTCTCTTTAATTGTTTTTAAATTTTCAATGTTTACATATATAATCTTATAAAAATCTCAAGTAAGGAAATAGAAAAAGCGGTACCCCAAGGAAGAAGCTAGCAAATAGTACTGAGAGAGAAAGCTTAGTGTCTTCTAGACTTGAATAGATTTATATTAGATCTGCTAAAGAAAAAAAAAATTCTAACTTAGGCACATGTGTTATAGAAAGGAGAAGGAATAACTTCACCACATAGTGGGACATGGCTTAAGGGTCCATTTCTTAGGTAGCAGTAGATATTTTCCTGTTAGGGTTTTAAAAGATTTTTTTTTCTTTTTCTGGTGAATGATTTCTTTTTTCATTCTTCCCAAATGATTTATTTTTTTTCATTCTTCCCATATTATTTCAGTTCACTACAGATGCTTCTAAATTTCTTTTCATAAGGTTGAATTTCATTCTTCTTCTGGTGAGTCCCTCTGAGAAATCAGAAAAAAAAAATGAAAGTCTATATAGGCTTGGTTTCTGATCATATTTTTTGGACTTATCAGTAATTTAAGGAATATTGGTTAGAGATTAAAAAGAACCAAACAGATTGTTGAGCAAGAGTTGATTCTGCTTTGTAACTAAAGTACACATAATAGGGGGTGCCTGGGTGGCTCAGTCGGGTGTCTGACTTCAGCTCAGGTCATGATCTCGTGGTTTGTGAGTTCAAGCCCCGCATCGGGCTCTGTGCTGACAGCTCAGAGCCTGGAGCCTGCTTCGGATTCTGTGTCTCCCCCTCTCTCTGCCCTTCCCCCACTCACACTTTGTCTCTGTCTCTCTCAATAATTAATAAACGTTAAAAAAAATTAATAAATTAAAAAAATAAAGTACACATAATAGTTTCGATAGAAAAAAAAAATCCTGGGTACTTTTGTTCACCATCCATAATGCACATCAAGAATTTTGACTTATCTACTCATAGTCATTTGATGAGGCCCCTATTTAAGGATAGTTACATTATTTATTAGACCATATCATTGGACATTTTTCCTTAATTTTAACCCATGGCAGTTTAAGTGTTAAGTTGGTTGGGATCCATTGTTGAAATCTATGCTTATTGTTTTGTTCAGCCCATTGACAGAAGTTCAATTCTAGAGAGAACTGCATCTCTCTGATATCTATGATTAAAAAGGATATCAGTGAGTTAAGTGAGTCTGAGATTCAGTCCCTATGGTTTTTGTTTTGACATATATGGCCATCCATTAAACTAGTAATTAAAGCTACCTTAATGCCTAATGTGTCTATTTCAGCTGTTGACATTATGCACAATCTTTTCTCAGATCACAGGAATGAATGATAAAGTGAATGCCCTAATATTACTCTTTAGTTGCTAGGGGCATGCAGAGTCTATTAGTTTCTCTTTACAGAACAGAAGAGCACTAAGGTCAAAGGCTGATTTTTTTCTTTACAGAGAATTGAAACTGCACGTAGATCTCAACAGCAAATTCCATGTCCAACTTCTTTGGTTGGGTTGCAATTTACACAAGATTTTAGCTTCTCACTTCTGGTTCTCACTGGATGGTTTCATGTCCAGTTTCATCCATCTTCCAGCTGTCTGATCTTGAGTAAACTAGTCTACCTCTATAAGCTTAAGATCCCCATCCATAAATGGGGTTAAATGTCCACCTCAAATATACAGATAGTGAGTATTTTTTTAAATATGCCTACAGTGTTTAGCAAAGTCACTAAGAGTAAAAAATAACATGTTTATACTTTTTTATTTATTTTTACTTATTTATTTTTATTTTGAGAGAGTGAGACAACAAGTGGGGGAGAAGGGCGGGGGGGGGGAGAGAGAGAGAGAGAGAGAGAGAGAGAGAGAATATTAAGCAGGCTCCATGAGGGGCTCGATTCCATGACCCTAGGATCATTACCTGAGCCGAAATCAAGAGTCAGATGCTCAACCAACTGAGCCACTGAGGATCCCCAACATATTTATACAGTTTAAACATAGTTCACATTTGAGATAATGCTCTAAAGAAATAATCTAGCATAGGGGCACCCGGGTGGCTCAGTTGGTCAGGTGTCTGACTTCAGCTCAGGTCATGATCTCATGGTTTGTGAGTTTGAGCCCTGTGTTGGGCTCTGTGATCTTGTTGTTCTCTTCTCTCTCTGTCCCTCCCTTGCTCATTCTCTCTCTCTGTCAAAAATAAATAGTACATTAAAAAATTATAAAAAAATAAATAATCTAGCATATAGAATAAGTCATATATACAAAGATGTTCAGTAGTGATATTAACCAAAGTGATGTCAGATGAGCCAAGGCCCCTAGAGGGAGGGCCTCAGGGCCATCACCAAGGTTTCTTGGCTTTGCTATTTAGGGAAAAGGGCAAAGATTTGTTAAATATAAAAGAAAAGGGCTACTTCACAAAGTAGTGGTCTTTCCTCACAGACGAGGAAGAGGATCGTCCTTTCCTTCTAGTGAAGAGTTTTATAAGTTTTTTTTAAAAAAATAGCTGACCATATAGGGAGGGGCTTGTTCTTTAATGTGGAGTTTATCATCTACATTGGGTTGTTAGTTTTTCCATTATCTTAGGGTTGTGGAATTACCCATGGGGAGAAATTTTAAGATTGTACAGCCTTTGTGGATTTTACTGTCGAAAAGAGTGGGGTCTTGTTGTTTTCCATGAACTGGATGTTGTTACTCTTTTTATGACCTCCTGATTTTTAGGTTAAGAGTCAGCCTAAAACCAAAACAACTTATCTCCTGAGTTTGCCTTCCCTCCTGACTCAGAAGTAAAAAAAAATCAATAACAATGCATAATGCTAAAGAGCTGTTAAAGATTGGTAAATAAAGGTAACTTTATACAGTCACAGAAAAATATGGCCATGCATTAATATATAAAAAGGAAAGGTACAAAACTAAATTTACTGTACCATCAAAACTTTATAAGAACATGAATATCCAAAAAAATACCAAAGTTATATCGCCGATTCTTTCAAAATGGTAGATTATGGATGAATCAGAAGTGTTGTTTCTTCTGATTTTCATCATTTCTATAATGTGGTCATATTCCTTTTATAAATAAAAATTTTACCAAGAACCATATCATCATTATTTGAGGCCTGGAAGCTGGGACTGATGAAAAGAGGAAGTTTTCTGAGCTGGCTTTATAGCGTCAGAGATTGCTGGAGTGGAGGTGGCTTCAATATCAAGGTGGCTAGGGGAGAGGCTTACTTAATTGGGAAGGCTAAGGGTGAGTTTCAGCCTCAAGCCTGAAACAGGAAGTCCAGGTCAGAAGAATTCTTTCACATTCTTTCTACTTTTGTGAAAAAAATTGTTCTTGCCTTTAATTTCTGTCAGCTTGCCCCATCACCATTACCGTTAGCAAAGTCTAGAGAGAAATCTTAAGTACTAGAAACTCAGCACCACAACAGTAAATCTTTGAGCAGAAATATTTCAAATGGGTACCTTGAGATTCATTAATTTTACACATATATCTTAATTTAGCTTCAACTACTCAGCAGTCCTACCCCTTCTGCCTCCTCCCAACCTCTGACCTCTATCAACTCATGATCCACAGTTACTAACCCCAAGGAGCTAGCTTCTCTGTGTTGTTTTTCCTTTTTGTGATCTCATTCCTAATTATCACCCCCTTCTTCTTTCCATGTCAGTTATCCTGTGCTCTCTTAAATATACTCCATGGCCACTTGCCCTGAGCTCTCTGAAACCCTTGTGCTCCTGGAACACATTCAGGAGCATCCTCCCCACCTCCAATTCTTCTGCCTCAAAAACTTGTGAGGTAGAAGGTAGCCCTTGCTCCCACCTGCTGTTTCCACTTGTTTGTTCTGCTTTATTTTGACTCACAACTTCTCTCTTCAACTTCAGAACATCCTTCTCACTGCTGAGGATTCGCCTTGTGCAAAAGCGAGGACTAGGACAGTCAGTTTTTCTCAGTCCTTGTATTATTTGATTCTTCTGAGAATTTTTGGCAGCAAAATTAAAAAGGAATCATAACATCCAACATTTAAAAGAATATGTGAGCAATCACCACTACAGTGCCAAAGCATTTCCAATCTTTATAATTCTTACTCGTTTGGTCAATCTTAGGGCTGGATCATTGTTGGAACAGAATGGTTTATTCCCAGGCTGAGCTCTTTTCCTCTACAGAAGATAATAAAGTTGTAAAATTTCCCAGAAAACAAGTTCTTTCATTGGTGACCATCTGATACCACACTGGGGCTTTTCCTATTTCTTACAACAAGTCTCATGGACTGAAGAATTCAAAGTTTTGTGTCACCTACATTAGGATATGTATTTAAGCACAGCAACTTTTACCCATTAATCAAAACATAGTGATATTTGGGAGTGACATCAGGAAGACAGCAGAATGGGAAGCTCCAGACCCTTCCACAGAGACACCAACATAGCAAAAATACACAGATCAATTCCCTTTGTGAGAAATCCATAAAATAGTTAAGAAACTCTTGTACCCCAGGTGAGCATGAAACAAGCCATATCAATTCCAGTAGGAAAGCTCATGGCACCCACTTGCCAAAGTCCTTCCCCCAAACTTAGTGCAGTATGATTGGGAAAAAATTCTCAGTTCTTTACTTTTCCATGGAGAAGGAAACAGAAGACTAAAACTTAGGTCCAACATGCAGACTTTTCAGGGGGCTGCTCAAGGGACTGGCTTCTGTGTTGCCTGGCTCTAAGTGCTGACAGGAAAGGGCATCAGGTTGGGAGCTGCTGAGAACAAAGGCAATGGTTTGGCCTAAGGTACCCTCACTCACTATAGCCCCTCTTCCTGGTTCATTGTGGAACATCAGGAGAAAAAAAAAGCCCAACTCCCAGCTTATCCCTGGGGTGGGAGAGAGTTGGAACATGTATCCAATGTTGCAGCTTTTGGAGAGACTATCTGAGGGGTGATTTCTGTCTTTCCCAACTCAAAGAACTGATGGGACCCAGTTCTACAGCATACACTAGAAGCCTGGTGGCCGCTGAGAACAAAAGAAAGCTGTACATCTTGTAGCAGCTCTAGAAAACCTGGATTTTAGGTAAACATATAGACAAATACAGAATACTGTAATACTGTAACCATGGTGCTGTAGACAGACACCAGAGGGAAGAGATTATGAGCTCCTGAAAAAAAATCTGCAAACTCCTCTAACTGAAAATTTACATGCCCAAGTCCTGAGAAAAAACACATGCATTTTCATTGAGGCATTATTTACAATACTCAAGATATGGAAACAACCTAAATGCCCACAGACAGATGAATGGATGAATAAAACATGGTATAAATATAAACAGTTGAATATTATTCAGTCTTAAAAAAGGAAATTTTATATGCTGCAAATGGATGAATCTTGAGCATATTATGCTAAGTGAGATAAACCAATCACAGAAGGACAAGTACTGCATGAGTCCACTTATATCAAATATCTATAATAGTCAAACTCATACAAGAAAAAGTTGAATGGTAGTTGCCAGCCTCTGGCTGAGGGAAGGGGGAAATGGAGATTTGTTGTTCAATGGAACTATGGACTAAACTGTGTTCCTCTCAAATTCATATATTGAAGCCCTAACCCACTATGTGATTTGCATCAGAAACAGGGCTTTTAAGGATGTGATTAAGATTAAATGAAATCATAGCATAGAGCCATGGTCTGATGGGATTAGCACCCTTATAAGAAGAAACACCAGAGCTCTCGCTCTCTCTCTTTCTCTCTCTTTCTCTCTCTCATTGCACCATCCCCCAAGAAGAAGTCATGTGAGTATACAGCAATTCATATAGCCACCTAAAAACCCGGGAGAGAACCATCATCAGAAACCCACAATTCACATGCCCTGATCTCGGATTTCCAGTCTCCACCACTATGAGAAAATAAATGTCTGTTGTTTAAGCCAGCATCTCATGTATTTTGTTATAGGATCCTGAGCTAACAAAAGCAGGTGTAGAGTTTCAGTCATGCAAGATGAACAAGTTCTAGAAACCTACCATACAAAAATGTGCACTTAGTTAACAATACTATACTATATACTATACTGTATACTTCAACATTTGTTAGGAGGGTAGAGCTCATCTTATATGTTTTTTACCCAGTTAAGAAAAATATAGTTGTATTTGTATAAATCCTCATGCTGCTCCAGTGTGTTCCTTTTCTTCAAGCCCATGTCCTGTTTCTACACACAGCCATCCAAGCCTTCTAACCTCCTTCCAACCCAGGTTTTCTCACTTATCCCCTTTCATTTGTCATTAGCACCTCCGTTTTCCTTTCTTTCTTTTGTATCATCTACATTTTATTTTTATTTAAAAAAATTAATTTGAAGAAAAAAAATAGAAACACGTGGTACAAAATCCAAAAGATTTGAACTGACTGACTTAAGTGGCTCAGTCACTTAAGCAACCAAGTCTTGATGTCGGCTCAGGTCCTGAGATGGAGCCCCACCTCGGGGGCTCCACGCTGCCCAAGCAGAACCTGCTTGAGATTCTCTCTCTCCCTCTCTCTCTGCCCCTCCCCTGCTCTCTCCCTCAAAATAAATGAATATATATTTTTTTCAGATACAAAAGAGCACACAGTAAAACATAAGTCTTCTCCTACCTCTGTCACTTCCCTTTCTATTGAAATTACAACCTCTGGCTCAAAAACGTTCAGAAGTTCTCTCTCTTCTCAGAGAGAACCCCTATTGCTTGTTTCGTTTTCCAGACAGAAACTATGCATAGACAGACAAATACATTTTGTGCACAAATGATAGTATATTAAACATAGTGTTTTGCACCATCCTCTTTTTCCCTTAGAACTATGCCTTGGAGATCATTCCATGGAAGTACATACAGGTCTACCTCATTCTTCTTAAGAGCCACAATAAAAGACCTCATTCTTTTATAGAACAAGATATGCTTATATCAATGGTTATGAAACTAAGCTCTGAGTTCAAATCCTATGTCTACCATTTACTAGCCATATTACCCTGGGCAAGTTACCTATCTCTCTGTGCCTCAGTTTCCTCATCTATAAATATATGACTCACAGATTGAATCATATATTAATTGACTATTTAATAAAATAGCCAATACATACAAAACACTTACCTTGGTGTCTAGCTCATAGTAAGCATTCAACATTTTTTTTCTGTTAGCATTTATCCAGTTTTCTATTGAAAGACTTCTGGTTATTTCCAATATTTTGGTGTTGCAAATAATTCTATAATAAATATTCTCATATAAAGTCATTTTGTACCTATGTAAGTATATCTGCAAGATAATTTCTGAAAGTGGAAGTTTCTAGGTCAAATCAAACATGCATTTTATATATTCATACATTCTGCCAAGCCGCCTTCCACTCAGATTGTAATAATTTATACACTACCAACCATGATATGAAAGGGCTTCTTTATCTCACCATTTCTAATGTGATGGTTAAAAAATTATATTCCAGCATAGTTCTAATTTTAATTACCTATTTATGTTAAGCAGTCTTCTGTATTTCCTTTTCTCTCCTTTTAAAATCAAATCATACATTTACTTGCCCCATTTTTTATTCCTTTCCTTTGCTTAATGAACACATTTTTCTAAAGTGTAGGTGGGTAGTACGAACCTCTAAATCACTTCCCTTTCTACTGAAATTACAACCTATGGCTCAAAAATGCCCAGAAGGTTGCTCCCTGGCACCGGTGACCTCAAATTACTCTATTTAATTGTGTTTTCTCAGTCAGAATTCTTGCATTTTCTACAGTATTGACCACACTTGCCCATTCCCCTTTCTGGGGCATTCAGGAGATTTCTAAATCAGACACTTCTGCTACTCTTTGGCATTCTCCACCTTTTTTTAAGTTCTCTGGGGATGACCAGGTTGACCATCTGCCAGTTAAGTTTAGCGTCCACCATATAATTCATCATCCAAACCAGGATACTTTTAGGATAAAAGAGATGCTTTTAATAATCATTCCAGGGCAGGGGTGCCTGGGTGGCTCAGTCGGTTAAGCGTCCGACTTCGACTCAGGTCATGATCTCACAGTTCATGGGTTGGAGCCCCGCGTTGTTGGACGTTGGACTCCAGCTCGGAGCCTGGAGCCTGTTTCAGATTCTGTGTCTCCCTCTCTCTCCACCTCCTCTGTTCACGCTCTGTCTCTGTCTCAAGAATAAATAAACATTAAAAAAAAAATCATTCCAGGGAAAGAGTTGTAAACAGATTATGCCCCTAGCAAACCATGACATATACTCTAATCAAGTCCCTTAACCATCTCTCTGTCTAGTATTTTCTTCCTTCTCCAAAATCCAGAGCTTTTTTTGTATAGCTGTAGTGCCTTAGCTTTGCTATTTATTTCTTGAAGTCACATTCTGCTAGGATGAGATATGGACTAGAGTCTATTCATCCCTGCACCCTATTTCCTTGCTGTACCTCAAATCAAGCATCAATCACTTGGAATTTTAAAGATTGTCTGTTAATAAATTTAGGAGTTTCAGAGAGGGTATATTATCAGAGAGAGGAAAGCAGGGCCATGTCTGAATTAGTGATCCAGCAGCCAAGGGAATAACTTAAGATGAAACATGTGGTCAGGGAAGATGAGCTGATCTCTTGAAGATAGATACTCAAGGGATCTCTACAAGCTAGAGTGGCTACTCTTTTGCAACAGATTAAGGTATGCTTCATTTTAAGCCATCTGAAGCTCCTGATATTGTGATTGCTCATCTACCACTACAGGTTCAAATTCTCTTCAACCAAAACACTAGAAGGGATTCACTCTTTGCTCAGACAAGGAGACACTGCTGGAATGAGTGGTAGAAAGAAGGTGGGCCTCCGACAGGCAGGCTGCACTGTGGACACTGAACTCTTCTTCAGGGAAGCAGCCAGTCCACCCTACAGACCTGTGAGCCATGCAACTGCTCTTGATGTTTCATTCAGGCTGGATTTGGGCTGCACCAGTCAGTCTTTGCTTCATCTTTTTCTGTGTCCATAGGTAAGCCTGGGGATAACCTTGTGTTCTTTGTGGAGCTGATAAAAGGGATTTTTGTGGCTGGATGCTGAAATGTGTGATATAAAGGCTGTGCTTGTGGAACAGAAATCCAGAAGGTGGGAAGCGTTTCACCTCTATAAATAAGTTTTACATGGGGCAATGCAGGGTTGCCCACCCAAAATCTATTCCCACCTTTTTCCTTGCTGACACAATCTCACTGAAATCACACTAACCTAACAGTTTGGTTTATTCACTTTGCCCCACTTTCCATCCATTTTAATCATTACTCCATTCAAATATCCACTTTAATTATGTGAGAAATCTATAGAGATTTCTCCAGTTTCTGAGAATAATGTTTAAGGCATTGACATTTTGTTCCCTACCAAAAGGAACACGAAATCCAATATATTTTTTAGCAAATCCTTATTTTATTTATTTATTTTTTATTTTAGAGAGAGAGGAAGGGGGGCAGATGGAGAGAGAGAAAGAGACAGAGAGAGAGAAAGAGACAGAGAGAGAGAGAGAGAGAGAGAGAGAGAGAGAATCTCAAACAGGCTCCATGCTCATCACCAAGCCTGACACGTGGCTTGATTCCATAGCCTGGAATCATGACCTGAGCCAAAATCAAGAGTTGGTCACTCAGCTAATTGAGCCACCCAGTTGCCCCACAAATGTTTGTTTTTTAATTTGCAACAATTTTCAAACAAAGCCAATCATAGGTATGCAAGCATTACTACCTTTCCATTTATATTTTATTAATGAGGACCCCAAGAAAGGCACAGAGAAAGTTGCACAGTTAGAGGAAAAAGAAAACAAGAATGCCAAGCCCTGACTTTCATGCTTGTAGTTTTCCCACTAGAGTATGCTGCTTTCGTGTCTGTGGATTACTGAAAGCAGACCAGTATCTCCAGCATTACTAGGGCACACAATTACATTTATGACATTGGGGGCTTTTGGTTCTCTGGAAGAAGATAAGATTCTTTGCAGTATAATTCCATTGCATACTAGAGCTACCCAGAGGTCCCCTGAAGGCACGAGAATAGCAAAATCCCGTCATCATAATTGGAAACAAGAGTAGCCCAGAGAATAAGACGAAGGATGTTTCATAGATAAAGGAAAAAAAGAAAACCTATAAATCTATAGAACCATACTTATGTAGTAAAGGGTTAACTCAGTGGGGTTGGGAAGCTCAAACCCTGAACATTCCAAATAAAGGACTGGTCTTTGCTAGCCCCTGGGAGATAATCTCAAGGCCCTTGTAATATCTTGCCTACAAGGTCTTTGCATGCCTGGGAACTTGGGCCATGCCAGAGAATTTGTGCCAGTAATGCCATATGTGGCAGAAGCCTTGGGCCAAACTGCATAAATTTCGCGCCTGGAGAAGCTGTTGGGTAACTAATGTCAGCTACATAGGTGCTCTATGCCTATATGACTGTTCCCCAGTTAAAATACTGAATACCAAGACTCAGGTGGGATTCTCTGACAATACTCTGTATGACTTATTCCGTATCATCACTGGGAGTATTAAGTGCTATTTGTATGACTCCATTGGGAAAGAACTGGGAGTTTGCGTCTGGTCTCTCCTAGACTCTGCCTTGTGCACCTTCTAACTTTGCAGATTTTAATTTGGATCCTGTCACTGTGATAAACCATAAGCACTAGTATAATAGCTTGCCTGAATTCTGTAAGTTCATCTAGAAAATCATTAAACCTGATGGGCACCTGGGGTGGCTCAGTTGGTTGCGTGTCCAGCTTCGGCTCAGGTCATGATCTTGTGGTTCGTGAGCTCGAGCCCCGTGTGGGACTCTGTGCTGACAGATCAGAGCCTGGAGCCTGCTTCTAAATCTGTGTGTCCCTTGTCTCTCTCTCTCTGCTCCTCCCCAGCTCACGCTCTCTCTCTCCTTTTCTCTCTCTCTCTCAAAAACAAATAAACATTTAAAAAATTAAAAACAAAAGAAACAAATCTAAGCATGATCTTGGGGACCCCTGAAACAATACCTCTTGATGGCTTACTTAGGATTAAGAGAAAGTCTAATAGCACCTAGGTTATCTGAAGTGTGGTGAGTGGACATGTGGAATAATCATTGTCATTAGCATTTGTATTAATACTTTGTAGTTTACATGCTCTCTTTTGACACTCCAAAACTCTGTGAAGTAGTAATAACCTCATTTTTTTAGATAAAAGACTACATTAGTTATTTATTTTTGTATTAAAAAAAAAAACAAGACTCCAGTTTACTGGATTAAAACAACAAACAAATATTACCTCATAATTTCTGACTCAGGAATCCTAGTACGGCTTAGCTGGATGATTTTGGCTCAGGGTTTCTCACAGAGTCTCAGTCACCTGGGGTTGCATGATACTGTAAATCCTTGACTAGATTCCAGGCTCAGCTTCTGAGAAGATTCAGTCCAATGACTATTGGCTGGAGCCCTCAGTTCCCTGCCGGCTGTTGTCTAAAAGTCTTAGTTTCTTGCCATGTAGGGCTTTCCACAAGGTTGCCTGGGTATCCTCAAGACACAGCCCCTGGCTTCCCCCAAAGTGCTGCTGCCTAAGACAGAAACCACAGTCTTTATAACCCGATCTCAAAAGTGACCTAATAACGTTTCTGCCATACAGATAAAAACTAGTCCAGTGAGGGAGGGTATACACAAGGGCTCCCCGAGGCCATCTTGCAGGTTCACTGTCACACAAACCAAGAAGTTAGCTAACAAGTATAAGGTCACACTGTGAGAGGCAGAGCCAGATGTTGAACTCCTGTCTCTAGACTCCAAATTCCTTACAGGTTATCCCACAACTGACCCGACTTACAAATATTCCCTTTGACTGTAACGAAACAGAAGCAAATGAAAAGCTCATTTAATCCTTGAATCACAGCTCTTAGTAAACATTATTATCTCTTCTAATAGATCGGAACAGAGGTTCAGAAAAGTTACCTTGCTCTAGTTATATAAGGCTAAGGAAGAGAACCTAATCTATAATGATTTCAAATGTATCCATATTCTATTCTAAATTGCCTCTGTGTCATACTTTAGGAGCAACACATAAACTAGATCACTCATCTTGTTCCTCCGTTTCTTTACATGTTATTTTTTATCTAGTATGAGATATTAATGATTGTAATATAAAGAATTGTACAAATTAAATTATGAATCAATGCTTTAATGAATGTCCTGCACCATTAATGTATTAGTCACACTAGCCTCTCATATACTTGTCCCTCTTCTAAGGGACTTGTCAATTTCTCCGGCCCTTAAATACATTGCTTGGAATCTAATAGACAATCTTTTTGCATATATCCCGTTAAGAAAACAATATAGCTTCATTATTTGTCAGTATTTTATTTCTTAAATTCTTGATGGCTGCTTTGCCCCCCCCCCAAAAAAAGAGAAATGTATAATTTTAGTTATTCTACCAGCAATGACTATTTGATAGAAGCAAATTTATACCCTGCTGCACTGTTTTGTGTCTTTTTGCTTACACACCAACTTTTTCTTCAATGCCAATTAGATTTCACCTTCAGTAGGAACATTGTACATGTCAGTAAGTTCATGGAAATGATGACAAATCAGAACAATTATGAACAAGTCATGCACACCCACTTGGATGGAAGGATGGTGAATGCCATTGGTTCTATGATAAATGTTGACTTCTAATATGTTAAAATATAAAAGCTTGTATTGAACCAGTGAACTTCTCTTATTGTCCAAGTTTTACTCTAACAATGGTTGTGTGGGACACAACCTGGTTAATTTCAAGGTGCAATTCAATCTTTTTAAAACCAAATTGGGCCTCTTTCACCTCACTTATTATACCCTCAAGCAACTTTTATGTTATATTTAGGATCTCTCAAGAATAGGTAAGAAATCAATTCAGAACACTAAGCTTGATGTCCAAAAGAGAGTTAGAAAGTCATCCATCAAAGCAGTTTATATCATCATGCAGTAGACTTCCACTGACAGAGCCTGACAAGCCTTTCTTGGGTAAAATGAAAAATAGAAACAATTGCCATTGCAAAGCAAGAATTTGTGAATCTACTCTAACCAGCGATTTCAATAATGTGAGTAAATTCTCAAGAAAGGGTCAGGAAAGGTTTCTGACTAGTAATGGAGAGAGACAGGCCAAGAGGCAAATGTCGTGTGTAGTTATATCATTCTGATATAGTCACAACATTCAGGAGACACCTTTCACTTATTCTACAAGCGTTTGTTTCCAGTTCAGCGTGTACATTTTAGCACAATTTATACGAATTTCTGGCTTGGTGCCATAACTAATTGCCACAAGCTAAGTGGCTTAAAACAACACAAATATACATCTTACAATTCTGGAGGTCAGAAGTCACACAGATCTAATTGGGCTAGCATCAGAGTGTCAGCAGGGCTGTGTTCCTCTCTGATGGCTCTGGGGGAGAATTGACATCCTCACCTTTCCAGCTCCTAGAGGTTGCCCACATTCCTTGGCTCATAACTTCCTTTCTCCACCTTCAAAACCAATAATGTTGCATCCATCTGTGCCTTTTCCTTACGGGCGATCTCCCTCTGACACTCTTCTTCATCTCCCTCTTCCACTTTTAAGGACTCATGTGATTGCACTGGAGCCACGCATATAATCCAGGACCTATTTTTTTTTAATGTTTTTTAAATTTATTTTTGAAGGAGAGAGAGAGAGAGAGAGAAAGAGCATGAGCAGGGAGGAGCAGAGAGAGAGGGAGACACAGAATTCGAAGCAGGCTCCAGGCTCTGAGCTGTCAGCACAGAGCCCGACGCGGGGCTCGAACTCATGAACCTTGAGATCATGACCTGAGCCGAAGTCGGATGCTCAGCTGAGCCACCCGGGTGCTCCAATCCAGGACCTATTTTAAGATGAATTGATTAGCAGCCTTAAATCCCCTTTTTGATGTAACCTGATGTATTTGCTGTTCAGGGATTGCACATGGCCATTTACTGGGCAGCAATTTTTTTGCATTATTTTGCCTCTACTTTTCTCTTAAGATGTTCTATTATTTAATTTCAAAACCATCTCAATTTTTTCAAATTTATTTTAAAGTGCTAAAGATGTTAGGCTCACTTATTTTGCAAAGTATATATATATTTTTTAACGTTTATTTATTTTTGAGACAGAGAGAGACAGAGCATGAACAGGGGAGGGTCAGAGAGACAGGAAGACACAGAATCCGAAGCAGGCTCCAGGCGCTGAGCTGTCAGCACAGAGCCGGACGCGGGGCTCGAACTCACAGACTGCGAGATCATGACCTGAGCTGAAGTCGGACGCTTAACCGACTGAGCCACCCAGGCGCCCCACAAAGTATATTTTTAACACTCAATGCTGGTTTCATGAAGACTATCAGACTGAGTTTTAAAATGGAAGAGTTTCTTTTCTACTATTGACTTTCTAATACAAACCCATCTCTGAATCATAGTTTCCAGCTCATAGCATGTGGATAATTGTACATTTCCTACTTTTCTCATGGAGTGATGATGAGATGAGCAAATATATGTTAAAATATTACATTGTCATTGCTATACAAATATGAGACAATATATCTATCAGTAATAATGTTGGTGATAATTTGAATGTTCCAATTCCACTACTAGTTTCTTATCTCAGTGTTTCAAGATACTAAATGTTACAAGAATTGGTTAAAGACCCATAGGAAAATGTCTCCTACATTATCAAAGAGTGAACTATTATATAAGCACAGCATTTCCTTCATGAGTAAAATGTTTTTAGAAAGCCCTAAAACTCATGGAAGCTCCAGGGTGCCTCATCTTCAGAGGATCTGATTTAAAATAGACTGTCTTTATTACAGATGTAAATTGTGTGACAATTATGATTGGCCACATCTTCTGCTTCCTGCAAGTGGTACTTTTTTTTCCTTTTTTTTTTTTCTTTTCCCTTTCCATACCTACAATTGTATCAAGAAAGGAGTCTTAAGTGTAAGGATGCACACAGGTGGACCACGGCCCATGGTCGTTAATTTAAGGGCACACTTTCATTTTCAATGCAATTAGCTGTCTAATTGAGCATCCAAATTTAGCAGTGCATTTGCATGTGCAATTAATTATGATTTAAAAGCAGTCTGCGTTAATGGTTTCTTTTCCATTATCTACAAATGTAATTACTGAAGGATGGATTGAGTTTGGAAATCATTTGGGAAAATGTTTTTGCACCAGTGCAGCCCAATGCTATAAGCAGTAACAGTGAAATCAGAATACCACACCCACAGGCATAAGGCTGAAAAGGGAGTTATTTGGTGGGGATGGGCTATAAGACAGGACCAGATTGCTGATTTGGGTATATGGTAATCTTTTTAATGCTTACTGGAGTTAACTCAAATTATAGTCACCATATGACTTCACTCAGTCAGAACAAAGATCAACCCTGAATTTGCAACAATAGATTTTAGAGGAGGGGGAAAACAAGAAAAACACCTCACGTTAAAAAAACAAAATCTAAAAGAAGACAATGTCTTAAGAATTTTTCTTAAATTACAAATAGTAGCATCTAGTTCAGTTTGGAACAATTTGTATGCTTCTCTTGGTTAAAGAAAGTAAAATGTGACCTTAAAAAAACTGAGATAAAGTCAGAATAGGAGCAAGTAATAATTAATAGAGAAAACATAGTCATTAGAGAGAATGTAAAAATTATGAATAAGCAGACTGTGTCCTTTCCATTGGCTGAACAACTGAAAATTTTTGCTATTGTTTCCTAAGGAAAAACAAGCATTTTGCTAACCTGGGATTTCTATAAATGTAATGCCCATAAGTTTGCTGTGGAAGAAGGAGTTTATACCCCTGCCCTAAGGAGCACGAAGACTCTGAAGGATGGAGGGACACGATTGGGTTTATCTTCATAGGCCTACTTAGGTTGGAGCCTGACATCCTGACTGGGGAACTGCTGGGAGAGAAATTGGCCATTGAAAACCTGAGGGGCACTTCAGAAGTGGGAAGAGGGGGAGGCAAAAAGGTCAGGAAGATGTTGTGAAAGAAAAATCCTCAACCATTATTTCACTAAAGTTTAATTCTTTTAAATAAATTCTTTTAAATAAAATTATTTGAAATTTTATTTAAAATTATGTGCTAAATTATTGAATTATTATTTTAAGAAATATATTTTAAAATAATTATTTAGAATAAGTTGTTTTAATTAAAACCGAACAGAACAGTATACAACAATAAGAAAAAGTCTTTCTTCCCACTCAGAATCCTGGTCCTTCTCTTCAAGGGTGACCACAGTAAACATTTTTCATGTGTTCATCCATAAAACAATATATACTATAGTTTAGAATTTTAGGCAAATTTTTATATCGTACTATAATCAATCTCTATTTCACTCCTCACTGTTTTTTCATATTAAAAGAGCTTCAATTTATTTGTATATCAAGACATTCAGATCTACCTCATTCTTGTAGCTGCTTAAAATATAATTGAGCAGATTTTTGATGATAGAATTGACCAATCTCTCATTGATGGACATCTGGGTTTTTCTAGTTTTGTCTTTTATATAAAAATAATGCAAACTATGTTTATGTAATTACCTTGGCATTCTTTAGTATAAATATACAGAGAATACATTTTTAGAAATGAAGTTGTTGTCAGATGACATGTACATGCATGCACTTTAAATTTTGATAGGTAAATGCATTTTTAATATAATATTCATGACCACAAATAGTGTTGGAAAACGTTAGTTTTCCCAACGCTTTTAGTAATATATCGTCAATATTTTAAGACTTTTTTCAAGCTCATGAAGAATAAATATTGTGTTTAATTTGCATTTTCATAATTACAATTGATCCTGAATACTTTTTCACATGCTTATATTAGAGTTTGGTATCTTTTTTGTGAATGATTTATTTATACTTCTTATTTTTCTCCCTCTTTTTTAAAAAACTCTTTCCCTTATTGGTTTGTCAGTTTATATTTTAAGACTTAGCTTCTTGTCTGTTCTGTATGCTACAAATATTTTCTATTTGTCTTGTTCATGTCATTTTATGCTCTGTAGTGCTGAGATATCTCTGACTTTGTGCTGCTCAGTGTACTTTAAAAATTATATGAAGAAATTATTTGAAGACTAGGAAATGGCGGCTTTATCCAAAGAAGATTTATATATGGGTTATAAGGTACCCTGAACGTGCTACTAGTCCAGGGCAATCTTAAACCAAGTTCAAGGTTTGCATTTTCCATTCCCCACAGAATAGGATCACTGGCTTACTTTTGAAGTCTGTTTCTTTTTTTCTGTGTAACAATTTGTTGTGGCGAATGTGTCCACTAGAATGTACACTACACTCCCCATTTTACGCAGTCCCTGGACTTTGGTGTCATTTAGCCTCCCCTATCTTTCACAGAACTAAAAAAAAGTTAACATTTTCTGAAATGGCAAAGGTTCTTAAGGCAAAATGACTTTTGGGCTCTGCATATCTTTCTGGAATCCCTGCTTTGTTTTCCCTTCCACTTTGCTCTGCTAATTTTTACTAGGTTGTCAATTCTTGATACTTTTGAAGAAGATTCTTAAAGTAGTTTATTCAATACTTTTACTTGTAAGCAGCATGAAGTTTGTCTGAATAACTTAGTTTTCTATTTGCTTAGCTGAAAGTCCTCTGTTCTTATCTTTATTAATTCTACCATTCTACTTGGGAGAAAGTGGTGATTTCTCTGATCTTTTTCTAGTTTTTTTGAGATTAAAATGTATTTATTCTCAGGTTTTTCTACCTAGTGAATGCATTTAGGTGCATGATTCCTTCTCTGACTAGTTGTTTGGCTGCATCCACTGGTTTTGATATGTAGATAATTTTAAACAGGAACTTAATAACAGTGATTTCTTTTTAACCTAGCAGCTATTAAAAAGGGTTTTATTCTTTAAGATATCATTGTTTAAATATCTGGGTTCACCTCAAGCTTAATTCCTTATTTATATTATGTTATGTTATTAATTATGAACCATATGACGTATGGTGTTTAGAAGTAATAAATATCACTCTTTACCTAATATCTCACCAATTTTTGTAGCTGTTACTTGTATTTAAACTGACTTTGTATGCTGAAAATATTTCCCTTTTCTGGGGTTAAGGATAAGTTTATGATTCTTTATATTAGTTTACACTACAGACATTCATTGACTACTGTTATATGTTAAGCTCTGTCATAGGCTATGAGGACAGAAGAGTCAACAATACTGTCGACAAATCACTGTCCTCAATGTAATTGACGCTCTGGTGAAGGAAACAATCAATCAATAAATAAAGGGGTATTTCGTGCTAATATCTATGGAGAAAACGAAACAAAAAAACAAAAACAAAAATGTAAAGGGATAAAAAGTGACAGAGGTGCCAGTTTCAATAGGGTAGCCAGGAAAAGTTTTAAATCAGATATTGAGAGGAGGCCTGTATGCAGTTATAGAATGACCTTGTGGAGATCTTGGGGAAGAACATTCCAGGAAGAAGAAAAAGTTATTATACATAACTCATCAGTTATTTTATTCAAACCCTCCATTTCTTCACTCAACGTTTTTAGCTGTTTTCAATTTCTCAGAAATATATGAAAAGATGTTTTTAAGATGTCTATTATCGTCAGACCATGTAAACTTAGTATTTGTGATGATATAGTACTAGTCCTCAGAGTGTTTAAAGGAAATTAAATAAAGAATTTAAATAAATGACTTGGCCAGGGTGTGGGTGAAGGGGGAGGGGAGCCAAGATTTCTGGTATTAATGTAATCCCTTTTAGCATTAAGCTATTCTAATTGAAGTCTAACAGATTCTTGTGTAAGTACCCCAAAATGAAGTGAATCAGCTGACAGGGCCAGGTACACAAATCTCCCAAGGGATCATTCCTATTTAAAGAGAAGAATAAATGAGAAACTATACTACCTATATGACAGTGGAGAAAGCCCCAAGTAGCTATCAAGAGAAATAAGTCTAGCCCGCAATTCTTAACTATGAGAGGACAACTAAGGATAACCAGATGTGTAAGGAAAACTGTGTCATGAAAGAGAAGATAAAGAAAAGATCCATACATAATATAGGAAAGACAACTTAAATCTTCTAATTATTATCCTGAGAGAAATTTGAGGAGATATTGAAAAGTACACAAAAGTTAAAAATAAAATTGCTAAAATAGAACAGATGGAAGATACTAGATTAGCTAGAAGATAAACTCAAAGACATCCTAGAGAATTAGAAGGAAACTTTAAAGACACAACATCTGAGAAAGAACATTAGAGACAGAGAACGTGTGTTGTTACACTGATATCTAATTAGTAAGTATTCTAGAAGAAAAACCAAAGAAAAAAATTAGAGGAAATAAATTTATCAAAGAAAAACAGAAGAAAATTTTCTTAAACACATTTATTGAGTCATGTGATAAGGCCTTATGCTAAATGCTGAAGAATTTAGAATCAGTCCTATAGAATTGAAGACATTAAAGTCTTCTATAGGCTATAGTACTATAATATAGGTAGTAGAGAACCTGTGAAAGATTTTAAGCATGTGAGTAACATAATCAGTATTTCTTTTAGGAAATGATTTTCTATCAGCAATGTTGATAACAGGCAGGTTAAAAAAAAGTTTTAGGAGTTTACATTTTACTAAATCTCTTCACCTATAGCTTCTTTGCAATCATATAAGGGAGAGTTGCTATTATTCCCATTGGACAGTTCAAATTGAGAGAGGTGTTGTAGACTGTACACATCAGATCTGAGACTAAACCTGTTTTGTTTTGTTTTGTTTTGTTTTGTTTTGTTTTGTTTCTGATTCCAACATAGCATTCTTTTTCCTCTCAATTATTTTTTGTCCTTTGTTGACACTTCACGTGTATATAACACCATTTGGCAATAACGTTCATCCTGCAACTCAAGTGGAAAATGTTTCTTTGAATTATCTAAATACGTGTTATTCAATAAACGCATGTTATTTAATAAAATTCAATAAATCTATTTTTTTTATTCCTAAGAACATAGATAGATGACATTTTCCAGATCCCTTACAGTTTGATGTTACCAAGAATTAATTTGTAGTCAGTGGAACTTGAGAGGAAGTTGTGTGACCCCTTTTAGTCCTAGTGCCTCAAAAACTCATGCAATAGAGAAAACTTGTGTGATATAGTAAAAGCTAACGTGAGAAACCCAAATCTTTTCAGTTAAGATTAGATTCAAGGCAAGGATGTTCCCTCTCACTATTCCTTTTCAACATTATCCTGGAAGTTCTCATTAATGCAATAAGACAGTAAAAGGAAATAAAATGTACACATATAGGGAAGGAAGAAATAAAACTGTCTATATTTGCAAATGACATGATTATCTGTGGAGAAAATCTAAATGAATTGATAAAAACTCCTGGGTCTAATAAACAAGTATGGCAAGGTTACAGGATACAAAGTCAATATACAAAATATATAAATAAACAGAACATAAAATAAACAAAATCATTGCTTTCCTATACACCAGCAATGAACATGCAGAATTTGGAACTAAAAACAAAATACCATTGGGGTACCTGGGTGGCTCAGTCATCTGAGCATCAGATTCTTGATTTTGGTTCAGGTCACAATCTCACCGTCATGGGATCAAGCCCCTTATCAGGCTCTGTGCTGACAATTTAGTGCCTGCTTAGGATTGTCTCTTCCCCTTTCTCTCTGCCCTTACCCCACTCATGCACTCTTGCTCTCTTTCTCTCTTTCAAAATAAATAAATAAACTTAAAAAATACAATTTACATTAACACTCCACAAATGAAATACTGAGATATAAATCTGACAACATATGTACAAGATATATGTGAGAAAAACTGTAAGACTCTGATGAAGTCAAAGAACTAAGGAATTAGAGACATCCTATGTCCATGGATAGGAAGGCTCAGTACTGTCAAGATGACAGTTCCTCCCAACTATATTGAATCTATAGATTCAATGTAATTCCAATCAAAATACAAGCCATTATTCTGTGAATACTGATAAAGCAATTTAAAGCTTATATGAAAAGCCAAGTGGCCTAAAGTAGCCAACACAAAATTAAAGATCAAATTTAGAGGACTAACCCTACCTGATTTCAAGACTTACTCTAAAGCTACAGTAATCGAGACACTATAATATTGGCAAAAGAATAAACAAATAGATTAGTGAAACAGAATATAGGGCTCAGAAATAGACCCACATAAATATAGTAAACTGATCTTTGGCAAAATAACAAAGGTAGTGGAGTAAAGATAGTCTTTTCAACAAAGGTGCTGGCACAACTGGACATGCACATGCCAAAAACTGAATCTAGACACAGACCTTGCACAAAAGCTGAAAACACCTGTCACAAAACTTAAGTCAAAATGGATCATAGACCTAAATATAAAATAAAAAAATTATAAAACTCCTAGAAGATAACATCAAAGAAAATCTAGATGATTAGGGGTTGTGATGACTTATTGGACACAATAGCTAATGATAGTTTCATGGAATGATCCATGAAAGAAATAATTGATAAGCTCAACTTTGTTAAAATTTAAAACTCCTGCTCTACAAAAGACAATGTCGAAAGAACAAGAAGACAAGTCACAGACTGGGAGGAAATATTTGCAAAAGACACATCTCATAGAGGCTATTATCCAAACTATTCAAAGAACTCTTTTTTTTTTTTAATGTTTATTTATTTATTTTGAGAGAGAGACAGACCACGAATCAGGAGGGAGAAAGAGAGAGAGAGAAAGAGACAAAGAATCCCAAGCAGGGACCAGGCTCTGAGCTGTCAGTACAGAGCTCGACACGGGGCTCAAACCCATGAACTGTGAGATCATGACCTGAACTGAAGTCCACTGCTTAACCGACTGAGCCAGCCAGGTGCTCCCAAAACATTCAAAAAACTTTTAAAAGTCAACAATTTATAATTCAAAGGGATACATGCACCCTTATGTTTATAGCAGCATTATTTGCAATATCAAATTATGGAAGCAGCCCAAGTGTCCATCAACAGGGATGTAGATACAGAAGAGGTGGCATATATGGTGGTACATCTATGTATGTATATGTATACATATATGGTATATATGTATGAAATGGAATATTATTCAGCCAAAAAAAAGAATAAAATTTTGTCATTTCCAACGACATGAATGGAACTAGAGAATACAATGCTAATCACAATAAGTCAGTCACAGGCAGACAAATACCATATGATCTCACTCATGTGTGGAATTTAAGAAACGAAACAAATAAACAAATGAAAAAGACAGAGAAAGAGAAAGAGAGACAAACCAAGAAACAGACACTTAACTAAAGAGAACACACTGATGGTTACCAAAAGGGAGGTGGCAGGGGCGCCTGGGTGGCTCAGTAGGTTGAGCATCCGACTTCGGCTCGGGTCATGATCTCACAGTCCGTGAGTTCAAGTCCCATGTCGGGCTCTGTGCTAATGGCTCGGAGCTTGTAGCCTGCTTCAGATTCTGTGTCTCCCTTTCTCTAACCCTCCCTTGTTCATGCTCTGTCTCTGTCTCAAAAATAAATAAGCATTAAAAAAATAATTAAAAAAACCAAAAAACACAAAAGGGAGGTGGCAGGAGGAGGGATGCATAAAATAGGTTATGGGGATTAAAGAGTACATTCATCATGATAAGCACTGACTAATGTATAGAATTGCTGAATCACTACACTGTAAACCTGAAACTGATATAACACTGTATGTTAACTATACAGGAATTAAAATTAAAAACTTAATAAACAACCTGGTTACAAAATTAGCCAAAGACTTTGACAGTCACCAAAGAAGAAATACAAATGGCAAATAAGCGTATGAAAAGATGTTCCACATCATATGCAGAAATTCAGGGAAATGCAAATATAAACAAGATATCACTACACATCTATTAAAATGACCAAAATTTGAAGCACTGACAACACCAAATGTTGACCAGGATATGGAACAACAGGAACTCTTATTCATTGGTGGTGGAAATGCAAAATGGTTCAGCCACTTTGGAACACAGTCTGCCAGTTCCTTGCAATACTATACATATTCTTATCATATGATATATGATAAGAATCTCTATATTTCCTGTCAGATTTGCTGTAACCACAAAACTGCTCTAAAAAACGTAGTCCCTGGGTGCCTGGGTGGCTGAGTTGATTAAGCGCCCAACTTCAGCTCCGTCATGATCTCCCGGTCTGTGGACTCAAGCCCCACGTCAGGCTCTGTGCTGACAGCTCAGAGCCTGAAGCCTGCTTCGCATTCTGTCTCTCCCTCTCTCTCTGCCCCTCCCCTGCTTGCGTGCGCGCTCTCTCTCTCTCTCTCAAAGATAAATAAACATTAAAAAAAATTTTTTACATTAAAAAAAATAAATAAATAATAGTCTTATTAAAAAAAAAGGAAAGAAAAAAAAGAAACAAACTACCAAGGTAGACAAAACAGGGAGCTGATCCTGACCTTTAGAGTCTTTTTGCCATAGGAGCATTTTCTTTTGACAGTTTCATGAGTCTAGAGCAAGTAACAACAAACCTTTTATGTAAAGTGCCAGGTAGTAAATATTTCAGGCTTTGAGAACAACATGTAGTCTGTTGCATATTCTTTTTGTTTTTTACCGCTCTTTAAAAATGTGAAACCTTTTTGGAAATAGCGGTGATGAGTCTACAACATTGTGAATATAATTAATGCCAGCAAATTGCACACTTCAAAATATTAATAAAAAGTGGCCCAACTTTAAAAAAAAAAGGAAACACCTCTCATCCTATTTTTCCCTCTGCCATCCTGAAGCAACTAACAGAAGTCAAGTGCTGAAGATGATAGAGTAAGAAGGTATAAAAAGCCTGACTGAATCATCACTAGGATAACCATCCAAAAATCAGGACTGCCTGTTAGAGATTTGACATAAGAAATAAACTTATATCATTTGGGGAGAATTATAATTATAATTTTAATACATATAATTATATGGTATAACTATACTTTCACATGTTATAATTTTGCATACACACACACACACACACACACATAAATGGCAGCTAAATCAAAAATCTCAGGAAATCTCAAATCCACATTTCAAGATATTTGATCTTCTCATTGTCAAAGAAGTGCCCAACTAAAAAAGGCTTGGCTTCCAATGTTGATTTTTGTATCTTTAGGGTTTTTTCTCTGGGATGAGTTATTTAGCCTTTCTGAGCATATGTTTTTAAGATTATAATGCTTATTTCTTAATGCTATTTAAGGATTATATGAAAAGGTCTGTAAAAGTCTAGGCACTTTTAGCAGTGCCTATCACAAAATAGGCCCTCAATGTATGTTTCTTCTCTCTTACAGCCTTGGGTGTTACTATAAAATCAACCAAGACCAAAAATACCACAATAAAGGGGCATCTGGGTGGCTCAGTCAGTTGAGCATCTGACTCTTGGTTTCAGCTCTGGTCATGACCTCACAGTTGGTGAATTTGAGCCCTTCGTTGGGCTCTACACTGATGGTACAGAGCCTGCTGGGGATTCTCTCTCTCCCTCTCTCTGCCCCTCCTGTGTATGTCTCTCTCTCAAATAAATAAATAAACTTGAAAAAAAAACAATAAAAAAAAGAACAAAAACACTGCATCATTCATGATGTCCTGGTGTGGTCTGATATGGAATCAATGCCTCCAGTATTTTTCCAAACTTTGTAGTGAACCACAAATCTATCTCTATTAGTTCTTTGTAGTTCACTATCTTAGCTAAATTAGGTTAAAACTTTAATTTTCTAAAATAAATGAAGTGTAAACCTACAAATGAAAAAAAAATCCATATCTTAATAAAGTATATTTCATTTGGATGTTCTTTCATTTCCTATTTACTCTCAAGGGCCTCTTAGAGCACAGCCAAATTGGAATCCTTAATTATAAGTAGCCATTTGGAATTGCTTAATCAATGGTGACTTACAACTGAATGCACAAACTTTATTATCATAGCTACTTTCCAAATGAATTCCGAAGTATATATGTCTCAGTGTATCATGTGATTTTACTTTGATTCCTCTAGATAATGTCAATTAAACTGGTTACAAGTAGATCTAAGTACCTAAGGTATATCTACACATTTTCTTATGAGGAGTAGAGAATTTATTTCTAACAAAATATTTACCCTAGAAGTGTCCAAGCTCTTCACAAACTCTGGAGGGCTTCATAGAGCCTAAGAATGAAGGCCAGGAGGGTATAAATGTGCTAATATAATGGTGCTATGATTCTAAATATTCATATGTATTTTTAAAAGACCATAAATGGTTTTATAATGAAAAAATCTAGAGGATGTTCTAACCAAGCAATAGTGAAGAAAAATATTTGGGCAGTTTGATAACAGTATCTCTTGCTAGGTTTGTTGCCATTAAACAGAGTTATCTGGCATGTGTTGAAAGGTGCTGTCTTAGTTGTGTTAATGCCTCTGGGTATGTCTATCAGAGTAATGGAGTATACTGTGTCTTTCCACTCACTGTTTCCTTTAAAACAAAAATAAAAATTTTTGTTTAATACTGTTTACATTAGGTCAAACATGATTGTTAGGGTATGTTTACTTATGACTAGGGAGCTTATTTATTCAAGTCATGTCCCCAGGGTTGTGAAAAATCACACTCCTTAAATATTTTAGTTTATATTCAGAATGTTTTTAAGACATTTCTATATTACATTTTTTGATTGTTCATACTGGTTCTACTATCAAATTCCTTTCAGACAGAAGTTTTATAATTTTTCATTGACTTCCATTTATTAGAGATGCAAATAAACTCTTTCAGAAAAAAAAAAGTGACTCAAGCCAAGGTTGAAGGCTTTATTCAGCTGATAAGCATCAGGGAACACTGAAGGACAGGTAACTCGTCTAGATGCAGGTCAGAGTTTCAGGTGAGGAGAAAAAGAGGACACAGGTCCTGGTGGTTTGGCTGGGGTCACAGTTTCCTCATTAAATGCTGTGAAACTTGCAGTTGGAGATGTTTCAGAGTTTGTGGCTCTTGCTCAAGGTTATTAGTGCAATCCCATCCTAAAATATGTCCTAACAGTATTTTCTGAGACCTGTTTTTGCAAAGCCTTTCAGTTTGGTGGTTAAGCAACATGAAGGAAAGTGTATGAAGATAGTAAAAAGCAAGGAAGCAAGCAAGTAAGAAAGAAAGGGAGGGAGGAAGGGAAAGAGGAGGGAAGGGAAGGGAAGGAAGGAAGGAAGGAAGGAGACAAAGGAAAAATTGGAGACTTTCTATTATGCCTGTTTTAGTCCTTTTAGATAGTACAGAAAAGGAACATTTTTTGTACTATATGCTTCTTCATTCATATTTCCCCTTGGGTTTTTTTGTTTGTTTGTTTGTTTGTTTTTAACCCATAGCAAGAAGCAGAAAAAGGTACTTACAATGTAACATGTCTACATTTCTACAGTACGAAAAAACATGATTACTTTTCTAATTAGATAGGCACAATTTCCTATTTTATCCATCCTACAGGGTAGCCACCATTCTGTTTGTTTCTGAAGTCTCTTTTTTTATTTTGGACTTAAGGTTATTGCTATAATTTACACACCATCTTCATGTTTACACATTCAGCTCTTTCTTTGAGAATATTGTTAGTACCTTGAAACATTCATAATCTTGATTTTGACTTTCTCCTTTTTTGTAAAAAAAATATTTAATGTTTGTTTTTGAAAAAAGAGAGAGACAGAGGTTTTTCTTGGGGGGGAACCCCTTGGAGGGGGTTAATGGGGAGAGGGAGACACAGACCCGAAGCAGGCTCCAGGCTGTCAGTGCAGAGCCTGATGTGGGGCTCGAAACCATGAGACATGAGATCATGACCTGAGCTGAAGTCGGACGCTCAACCAACTGAGCCATCCAGGCACCCCACCTAGGATACTTTTTAACAACTTTGGAATTATAAAATCTCTGACATATTACAGCATGACTTTAAAATAAGCACTTAAATAAAAATACATTTTTTAAACAGAAAATAATGCTCTCAATACTCATAGTGATAATTGTGAAATCTGCATTGGTAGTATTAGAGTATCATGCAAGTCCTTTGAAACGTTCATCGATGATTGGGTTATCTACATTTGGAAGTTAAAAAATTTTTTTAGCATAGCTCATTTTTCATACAAATAAAACTTCCATTGCTTTGTCCTTCTTTATTTCAATTTTCTTCCCAGAAAAATATGACTTACACACATGGGACCAAATAATTATGGATATTAATTCTCTTCTAGGGATTCACAATTTATTGGAATTTTCTAGACCTTTAAAAAACAAAAATCTCTGAGAGAATATGCTTTGGCAATTTTTAAATTTCTTATACTAACAGAGATACACATATCATTATTAAAGATTGGTTTGCAATTAATTTATACTGTAAATTATTAAAGAATCTTTTCAAAACATTAATTTAGGTATAAGTCATTTTACTCTTTACTTCAGAGCAGACATGTGTGACTGTCAAGCAAATGGACTTAGTACTTTGCTGAAGTCCAAGAACTATTCAATTAATTTGCTCCCCTGATGGTTAACATGCCCAAGAAGGCTGTAAAATATTTATTTCATTCCCTTAAAGTCATTCACAAAAGACTAATGCTTTGTATACCCTATTTCAAGAATACCTTATTTTACATTTATATTTATATTTATATTTATATTTATATTTTACATTTTATTTATATTTCTTGAAATATCCTATTTCAAGAATACCTTAGCATTTACCCACCTTAACTAAAGACGAAAACAGACTTTGGTAACTGGATAGTAAACCTCAGAGGCATAAAATAAAACTATTTTTAGGTCGGCAATATGCATGACACCCATACCATAAAAGCTCATTATCTATAGGGTTTTATTCTTTCCTTCCGTTATAGTTTGAACTTCTGTTGCTGCCATCCATTGAATTCCCATTAATGGAACTAACTGTTCGATTAATACCCTGTTGGTATTGTCATCAAGGACTGACATGGATGACCTGGAAAATGCAGATGGTTGATGGGTGTGTAGAATAAGAGGGATATGCATTTGGGAAAGTAAAATTGTTTGTGGTAAGTCAGGTCCTAAGTGATAATTAAATGGTATTTTGTGACTATTTCAACTTTAGTAAATATTTCCATACTCCAACTTAGAATTGCACGTTTTTTTCTATGTAATTATGTTCTTGAGACCCAATTGTTTGGAGTTCTATCATTTTGAGTTATGGTACTGAACAACAAAGGAAGGAATAAGAATTTTCTTTCACTAGAGGGCACTGGTTATACCCCTACTGACATGAAAATCAACTACTCCTCAATACTTTAGAACTAGAACATAATAAATAATACCCTCAATGAAATTTATGTCATGTCCTTCAAAGGTAGAAGATTTCTACTAAGATCCTTGAAGTTTTATCTTGATTTTAGTAAGAAATGAAATTTTTAGACAACTAGGATGGAACCATATTAAAGGCCTCAGTAATTTGCCAACAACATCAAGCAGCAGTAGAACACCTCAGTAGTCTCTCACCACACTGGAAGGAAGGATAGAAGGAAGGACAGATGAAAGGAGGGAAGGCAGGAGGGAAGGAAAGAAAGAAGAAAGAAAGAAAGAAAGAAAGAAAGAAAGAAAGAAAGAAAGAAGAAAAGAAAGAAAGAAAGGAAGGAAGGAAGAAAGGAAGAGAAAGAAAGAGAGAAAGAAAGAAAGAAAGAAAGAAAGAAAGAAAGAAAGGTCAACACGTACAAAACAGTTCTAGTCTCTAACCTGTATGATTACTATTGAGCTTGCATACATTCACAAAAGATAAGCTTCCATAAGTTTACACCTGGAAGGGCAAAAGCATTCTTTCTCTTCTCTGTACTTTTCCAAGTGGGAGCAGCACAGCTCATCATGTAGCTGCTCCAATCCATTCCATGAATATGATGCCACCAGTTCAACGATCTCTAAGATAAAGACAGAACCTCAGAAATTTAAGAACCATCCCAGTTTCAAAGCACTTGCTCTCTGTTCTTGCACTCCCGTCCCCATTCCAAGTACAGTTTAATTCAGCTGATTGAGCCAAAATGGCCTTAATACATCAAGTTGACTCAAAAGTTTCCAATAGGAAGATAAGGTCAAGCACATTCATTCTGGATTTTCCTTGGTGGAGGATGGCTAAAATGTAAGAGCAAACTGAGATTAGTATTCAGAGAAATAAAGTGTGCTGAACGTGAATAATAAGGGATTGTTTAAAGAAGCTTAATATTAAGCTGAGGAGCTCATGTGGGCTCCTTGGGTCAAAGAGGAATTGAATTTATTGGAAATTTGGGGGAAATAAGTACTGCCCCTCCAAAATTCCATTATACTTGAAAGTTAACAGCCTAAAACTGTTGCACATTTCAAGCTGTTTGCTGAGTCTGGAAGCTTTGTGATTCAGATTATTCCCGTGGTGACTGCTTCCACCCCCATTGTTTTCTTTATTAGGAAGCAAAGATTCCCATATGTTTCCATGTAAGACAGAATGACTCAGGCGTTTTATATTTAATGCACCCTTGGATAGCTGCTTTAGATTTTGTATGCTGGTACAAGAGCACAGCAATCAACTGTGACACCGTCTGTTGATGAAATGTAGAGAATGGCCCTGGAGACAGAGTTTTATGTTCTGGTTGAAAATATGCAGAAATCTGAATCTGTTCAATGCTATTATTTGCCAATATCTTTCAAATGGACTTTTGGTTCCAGCATTAGATCTAATCAAATGATGGAAGTGATGGGATTACTTTGATCAATGTAGAGATGAGATATAAGTTGCCTATCCCCTAAAACTTCTCATTAGCCAGCAGCATGTTACAGGAATTTAGAGACAGCTCTGAAAGAAAGAACTATAAGAGAGAACTTCCATTTTTCTCAGGATGAAGTCAGCCAACATTACCTGCAACCACATTCTTTTCTCTATAGACTGTACCCTCAATACATGCAGGGAAACTTGGAGGTGTGTAATTTGTACAGGCCTCCAAATATCAACTCAGAAAAGAAAGGAGAAAAATGTAGTTACCCATCTCCATTTTCAAACGCAAACTTTTTATTCTCTCCATCGGTGATTTTTAGTATCATTCACCCAGTCAGAAGTTTGATTCTCCACTCGTTTTCTGAGACCCATTCTCCAAATACATCTTTAAAAATCCATGGTCCCCAAGTCCTATAGATTCTACCCTCTAAATATTTCTTATTTCTGTCTCTTCCTGCTAATTTCTTACCGGAGTCTCAATAACTTTGCTTGGATTATCGTAATAGATTCATAATTAATCACTTGCTCCCAGTGCCCCCTCCTGCTTATCCATTATTTATAGGACCATTGTCCAAATTCGTGTCAAAGTAAAACAAAAACAAAACAAAACAAAACAAAAAACTACACTAGACAAAGTTAACAGGAAAGGAAGACTTTACTCAAGACTATTTCAATAAGGAAGAGAGACTGAACTCAACTCTGCTAAAACAAAAGCCTTAAGATTTTTGAAGAGCTGGGATGGGAGGAATTGTATGTCACCCTAACACCTGCCACCTGTATTTGCTAATTGGCCTCACCCCCAAGGGAATAGACTTTCTTCTACCTTCATGATAGGAAATGGTTTCACAACTTGGAGCAAGTAGCCCATGGACATTAGGCCCCTGCCTCCCACAGAGACTGGGAGATAGGGGAGCAATCTTCCTTGACTATTACATTTCAAAAGGATGGCTCCTAGGTCCTTGAGAAAGATATTCTCTGGATTGTAAAACTGGGAAGAGGCTTTTAAGGAGATTTACATACATTTCAAGGGGACAGAGAAATCATAATTACAAGTTTTCTAAAGTAAATGCTCCAAGAAAAGGGAGGTCAGGGGCCTATAGACAGAAAGAAATCCATCTAAAGTTTAGTCAGGTTGAAGGAACTTTAAGTGCATCTTGGACAGTGGCAGTTGAGTGCTGTTTCCAAAATATAAATATGGACACAGTGGCTCTTTCAAATTTAAGAATATCTGCTTCTTGTTCTCATATAGAATAAAACTGAAACTCCTAACTTGTCTTATAAGACCATCTTCTTCATCTGACACCCTCGCTACTTTTCTGTATGTCTGTGCTTCAGACATTAGAGTCTTTGCACATCTCTGAATATAGTATACCTTTCTTGGCTCCTTGCCTTCATGCCATCACACATGCTGTTCTTTCTATTAAAGATAATTTCCCCTGCCTTGTTTGCCTACCAAACTCATATTCCTTCCTTGTTACTGCCTCTGTGAAACTACCCCTGATTAAATTATTTGCTCCTTCACTGACCACATGGCAACTTTTACATAATTCTAGCATGGACTTATAAAATTATATTATGATGGGGTGTTTCTGAATATCTTGAAGGCTGGAGCAGTTGTAGGTAGAAGTTGTGTATTTTTTATATTATTTTCCTAGTACCCATCATAGTGCCAATTACCTTGAAATTACTTATTTAATATTTTCAACTAAATTAAAGATGTAGTTCTTAGATATAACACCAAGTCCTACAAATGGAGCTCTTAAATGTTCTCAATAGTAGCAAATCACCATCTCTGAAGGAGATTATTTTTAAAAATAGTAAGCAAGTGTAATTTGGAACTATATTTGGATAAAGAATATAGGTAACCCAATTTTTAAAAATCCATAATAAGTATTCTTTCATGTGTTTTTTTTTCAAGATTTTTTAAAATACAAGCCAGTGTCTACCAGATTTCCTTCTTGTTAGTGTTATTTTTTAAATTAGTGCACAAAATTTTAAGCAAAAAGCGTATAATTTTAAATGGGGACCTAGAGTCAAGGACTTGCAAGGACAACACTGATTTAGATAAGTGAGATTGATATTTTTATTAACAAATTAGTCTCAGCATTCTCTTGGTGTTTGCAAAGCAGCCCTGGGTAGGGTTATGTCCTTTGTGAGTTCTTAGCAAATCTATGTTGACTGAATATTTTGGATTATTCCATTGTTTAAGGCATCACAGCAAAATAGGATTAAGTCCTCTGGCTTAAAGCTTAACACATTTGCAGCACTGTGAAATCACGCTCCATGAGATAATGAATGCATTAGTCAGGCTTCTTGCAATGTTCAGACACTTCCCCACTGGATAGCTGCCTTACACTTGTTAGTGAATGAACTTCACTCACTAAGTGGGCTTAGTTCAATTTAAAGTTGGTTCATATCTATTAACATGAATTATTTAAATCCCCAAAGTCTTTGGGTGGAAAGGACATTCATTAAATTCTTTAAAAGATAACTCAAATTTGGCTACATTAAGTTAATTCCATAAAGGGGAAAATGTATCAGGTCATGTCTATTTGCTATAAGATAAGATTAAAAAACTTTTTAAAAAATGTTGTTGAATATAATTTACATACAGTGAAATATGGAAATCTTAAATGTACATGTCAAAGATTTTGACAAATGCATACATTAGTATAGTCCACACGTCTATCAAGGTACAGAATATTTTCATCACCACAGACATTTCCCTCATGCTTTTTCTCAGTTAAAGCCCCACCTAAAACAAATACCATAGATTTGTCCTAGAAGCTTATATAACTAAAATCTTACCATAAATACTTTGTTGGGTTTCTCTTCTTTTGCATAATGGTTTTGGTGAATTTTATAATGATGAATCTCAAGATTTATCCATATCCTTGCATGTTTCAGCAATCTGTTCTTTTTTATTACTAAGTAGTATTTAGTTGTATGACCACACCACGTTTTGTTGACCTGTTCTCTAATTGGTAAAACACCTGGTCTGTTTTCAGTTTGGGGCTATTGTATATAAAACTGCTATAAAAATTATTGTACCGAAGGGGGCAACTGCTGAGTTGTTTGAAAAGTATATGCTTAGCTTCATAATTGCCAAACTGTTTTCCAAAGCTATTACACTATTTAACACACTCAGAGCAATAAACAAGAGTTCTAGTTGCTCCACATCCTTTCTGACATTTGGTGTTATCACTCTTTTTCAATGTAACCATTCTAATTGGTATACAGTAGATTCTCATTGTGGTTTTGAATTGCATTTCCTTGATGAGTAAAGGTATTGAGTATCTTTTCCTGTACTTATTGGCCATTTATATATCTTCTCTGGTGAAATATCTGTCAAATCTTTTACATGTTGGATTCTTTGTGGTAAAAGTTCTTTATATATTCTGGGGAAAAAATCCTTTGTCAAACATTTGTGTTAAGAATGCTTTCTCTAATCTGAGACTTGCCTATTTATTTTCTTAATGGTGAGTTTTCATGAGCATAAGTTTTAGTTTTGATGACATGTAGCTTATCAATACTTTTATAGTTAACACTGAATCTGCTCTAAGAAAACTTTGCCTAGGGGCATCTGGGTAGCTCAGTCGGTTAAGCCTCCAACATTGGTTCAGGTCATGATCTCACGGTTCATGGGTATGAGCCCCACATCAGGCTCTGTGCTGACAACTCAGAGCCTGGAGCCTGCTTCGGGTTCTGTGTCTCTGTCTCTCAAAAATAAATAAAACATTAAAAAAAACTATAAACCAAAAAGAAAGAAAGCTTTGTCTAAATCACAGTAGTGAAGGTCCTCCTATGATATTTTCTAGAAGTTGTATAGTTTTAGCTTTAGGTCTAACTGTATAATCCATCATAAATTATGTTTCCTTCACGATGTGATATGTACTTTTTTTCTATGTGGATATCCAGTTCCTCAAGCACTACTAGTTGAAAAGATTTCAGTTTCTTCATTGAATTGTTTTGATCTCCTTGTTTGAAACCATTTGATCTATACATAAGTCTGTTTCTGACTTCGTCAGTGGTAGAAGCCACTGCTTGATCTCCAGTGTCAGACCTGAAATACTGGGGTTCTTCTCAGTTTCCTCCTACACCATAGTGCCCCCGCACTGAGGGTTTCCCTCAGCCCTTGGTCTTCCTCCAGTGTTTGGCTGACATTCCTTAGCACTTGGCGGAAGGCTCGGATTTCCTGTGATGTTTCTCTCAGATCTTTTCCCCACCATCATAATTAGGAAGGCTCCATATGTGCATCCATCCCTCAGAAGGTATTTTCAACTCTCCTGTTCCACCCCCAGAAATAGACTGCTATTATCTCATATTCAGTATAAGGCCTGGAGTGTGGGAGATTTTCTCTCAGTTCTTTTGCTTTGTCCTCAGACTACAGCAGGCTGGGGCACTTGTACCATAGAAGGTTCTCTCCATTCTCCTGCCTTGCCACCAAGCCCTCTGCTGAGCACTCAGTGAAGGCCTGAGTTAAGGAGCTGGCAGGGTAGTATGGATTCACCCGTGTATGGGACCTTCAAGATCTCCAAACTCTTAGACCAACCTATACTCAACCTTTAAAAATCCTTATAAGTTCACCTATTTTCTTCACACTGTTTTTATGGCAGTTTCTTCTTCTACTCTGTTGGAGATGAAAATATCCATGGGTTCTATCTCTCCTAAGAGAACTTGGCATTTCTCGTATTTTAATTGATTATGTTATTTTGAGAACTTAGGTCTTTGATGGGTTAAAAAAAATAAAGTTCTTTTTTTTTTAAGATTATCTGGCTTGACCTCATTTTGTAAGTAATTAATTTCATCAAAATTAAAAATATGATACAGGAATAGGCTTCTCCATCAATATTTTTTAATATCAGAGGAAATGTCTTCTGCACTTAGCTTCCCAAAATACTTAATATAATTTTGTTAAAAACTGTTGAAAGCTTAGCAGTTTTTGCACCCACTAAACCAGCAACATCTTGCTCCAAAAAAAGGTATTTATAGGACTCTCAGCAGTTTTGTAAAGTACTTGTATTATACTGAAGTTTTGTTTTAACTGTGAGATCACCTTTTTTTCTCCCTAATGGCCTCAAAATATTACCACTGTGTGACAAATATCATATGAATCAATATGACTTATGAGTTGTACTGATATCCCTGTTAATGATGCTATTTGAGCTAATTCTCCTTAAAACAAACAACAAAAACATGCTCTTTAGCAAGATAGATTGCACTATTGCCTCACCAGTGAATAGTGTCTACATAGTCATAAGAGTTAAACCCTTGGTATTAATTTAACCAAAGATTTTGGAATTGCTGTATTGGTACGAGGGGAAGTGTATGGTGGGAAAATGAAACTGAAAAATCATACCTGCCAGAGAAAGGAATTAATAGATAATATCTAGAGTTAAAAATTCTATTCTATTTATATATACCACATTTTCTTTATCCATTCATCAAAGGATGGACGTTTGGGCTCTTTCCATAATTAGGATATTGTTGATAATGCTGCTATAAACATTGGGGTGCATGTATATACAATGGGATATTACTCAGCCATAAAAAAGAATGAAATTTTGCCATTTGCAACAAAATGGATGGAGCTAGAGTATATTATGCTAAAAGCTAAGTAAGTCAATCAGAGAAAGAAAAATACCATGTGATTTCATTCATATTTGGAATTTAAGAAACAAAACAGAAGAACAAAGGGGAAAGAAAAAAGAGAAAGAATGGGAGGCAAACCATAAAACACAATTGTAACTATGGAGAAGAAACTGAGGATTGCTGGAGGGGAGGTGGGTGGGGGATGGGCTAAATGGGTGTTGGGTATTTAGAAGGGCACTTGTGGTGAGCACTGGATATTGCATGTAAGTGATGAATCACTAGATTCTACTCCTGAAACTAATATTACACCGCATGTTGACTAACTGGAATCTAAATAAAATTTTGTTCATTAAAAAAAAATCTATTCTCCTTAGAAATAAAGTATAAACTTAGCATTTAGAAATATGAGAAGAAACATGGAAGTGTTAAAATTATTGATAGCGGATGTGACCTTGAGCAGGACTCAGGCATGGGGCATGGGACAGATTTTGTTTCCATCATAACACTTTTTGTGGTATTTGGCTTGTGAAAAAACCATGTCCATGAATTATTTTTATTAAAGAAAGAGACACACACACACATTTAATAGAGTAGAACCTTCAGACATGGTCTTATAGACAAATCTGTATAAAGTTAATTTTTTCTCCCTGATACATTTTTGTGCCACGTGTATCAAATTTATCAAATTCTAATATTCTAATAGAATTTATCAAATTCTAATATTAATGAAATTTTAGTTCTTTCATTTGAAACAAAAACCTGTTCTGTAGAAAAAAAATACATCAACAGGCTGAAATGTACTTAATTTTGTAATACCAACTCCCAAGCTCAGATAACCACAAATAACATATCGCTCCAGATAAATGGTTTCCTCTTTTGAATACTTTTGTACAGGTGAAAACACAGTAAGGGTAACACTAGAGGAGAAATGAGTCATGACATTAGCTGGAAAGGCACTCAAGTTTGGAGGGGGTAGTCCAATCCTCTTTGACTTAATGAGAAAGGAAATTAAACAGTTTGGACAGAATGAGAAAAGAAAGGAGAAGGGATAGTTTGTTAGCTACTGAGAGACTTTTGCATGTCTTCTGGAGCTAACTTGTTATAAAGCACCATCCCCTCCCTCCTCAAAGTTTAAGGCCAAAAGAAATACACCATATTTCTTTACCCTCATGACAAATCTTTAAAAATGATTTCTACTTTTATTGGATCACACAGAAAAGAATTTGAGAGAACACAATTACTTTTAGAGCCATCATTTCAAATAGTTTGTCTCAGGAAGAAAAGAAACAGATTTGCAATGAAATTTCCTTTTTTCTTCTCATCTCTTCCTAGGTGGAATATTGCTAACAAATTGGATCCACTCATTTGTTTTTCAGATCAAATCCCGAAAAACAAATTAAATAGGATTCTTCTACATATTGTCTCCAACTTTTTTCTTTTGAGTGGTTCACCAATTTTTACATAAACTTAAGGACTTCTTGAAGTTGATGCAATGCAAGTGGCCACATATGATTTCTTTGTTTTTTTCCAAGAGGAGTTAACACATTTTTAACTTGAGGATACTTTCTTGGCAGTAAATAATTAATATCTGCGTTTTCTTATTTTAAATCTTTCTTAAAATCCTTTGGGCACCAAAGACCCTGCTCTCTTGCCATTTAAAATGCAAAGATGTGGGAATGAACTGTAATTGATGAACATAAAGAAAGTGTGTTATTAGGTATCTAGATTGTTTGGTTCAGTTAAGACCGGGATTGAGTATTTGATTAGTATTATATAAGTCCTATTAGCTCTGCTTATACAAAATTACTTAGTCGTTATGCTACTTGTATATGTGCAGACCCACATTTCAATGATGCCAACACAAACAAGCTCACAAGAGGACAACAGTGAAAAAAATTTATCACAAGATGTATAATTGGCAAAGGGCCAGATGCATGCATCTTTAGGCTAGTACCTCCTCTCTCTGTAGGCAAACCAACAGGAATCCAGCTTTTATTCAGAGATTTGCTCATTGAACAAGACATCAGAGCAAGAGAATAAGGGAAATTCAAATACTTACTGAAGTTCAGGTTCTGAGAGCCTGGTACATGTGTCACCATGAGAGGAGTATAGTTATCTCTGGCAATGATAAGTCAAGTCTTAAACCACAAAACCCTTTTTCCAGGGAACAAAAACATGACCGTTCCCTGCATTTGCTTGTCTCTGTAGCTCTCCTTTATCTTGTTTCCATTTATGGCCAAAACTCCTTATCATGGACACACCCCTTCTTCGGTCATATTAGCTTTATCCATAAAGTTATATTCCACTCATTTCCTCTTTTAAACAATACTTTGCAAAGCTCTGAATTCACCATTCTGTGCAGAGTAAAACTTGTGTTTGAATTGTCTTAGAAATCTAATCTTTAATGTTATTTTTTCATGTGTTTACTTGTTAATATCGCTAAAACCAGCAGAATGTTACATGGTCTGCTCAAGTAACAAGACTAACAGACAGAGAGGGAAAAAAAGATAGAATCTAGAAAGGGATCTAAGTATATATGTAAAAGAATAATCACATAATAAAATGTGGTAGGTTAACCTTTGGGGGAAATAATGAACTGAGACACCACCCCCCACCCCAGCCTCGCTTCATACGTTATATCAAAATAAAGGGTCCAATTTTTCCAAAACCAAAATGAAACCAAAAACCTACCTGGAGGAAAGATTCATGGACTTTCATTTGGGCTAAAGAAAGACTTTCCAAACAGGGTACCAAGGGCTGAAACCATAAAGAAAGTATTTGATTGATTTGACCATGAGTACATGGACATAAAAACTTTTGTCAAAAACATGACAAGTGTACTTGATAATATGCTCTGAGTCTTTCTCATGGCCACAGCACTTTCTTAAGGAAATAAGCATAGATTTTTTTATTTCACTACTCACCTATCCTCTGTTTTGGGTTTTACTAATGAGAGAGGATGCACAAAAGAAATGATGGAGAAGTAAAGTACTCTTCCATTTAATATTGGCCAGTGCTTAATGCTACCCCTGCCTCGATCCCCTTCACATACACACTGACACATTGGACCAAGCTAGAAACATGGCCAGGAGTCTTAAGTAAGACCTCTTATTTCTTAATCCTTAACCTTTGAACCTAACTAACTCTACTTATGCTCCCAACCAAAAGAACCTGGAATCAAGAGAGAGAATTACGGTGTCAATTTACCCACCCACTCAGTCACAGAACAAAGTATGGTTGGGCCCGAGAGAGGTAGATAGATGGTCAGGCCCAGACCACAGAACAAGATGCTGGAAGTAGGAGACAAGGCAAGAGGCAAGATGCACTCAAATCTGACTTTTGATTTAAAAATGCTAACTGCTAGTGGAAAGAGCCCTTTGATCAATTAGATTAGCCACCCTTCCTCCTGGGAGAGGGTGGAGAATGAGAGGCTGAAATGTCAGATGTATCCTCTATCGCACGTTCTTAAATGAATAAGCTGGGGCATGTTAAATCTTTTTTTCTGAGCAGGAGCAGAAATGTGAGAGGGGGAGAAGGGCCCCATTCAACCACACTGCATCCTTAAATTTATCCAGATCCTTCGACAGAGAGGCATATATCCTAAAAGATTAATTAGAAGTATGCAAAAATATTGTCTCAAAGATATTCACTGAAGAGGTGGTTTATAACAATAAGAGTGTAAAGTAACTAATGTCCAACAATAAAAAAAGGCTTTGAATAAGAAAATATTTTATATTAATACAATAGACTGCTATATAGCCATTAAAATCAGGTTAACAATAAATTTGGTGAAAATCGCTCATAAGAAATTATATATAATATAATCTTATTTTTATATTTAAGAAATGTACACACACAAGAATGGCAAGTTAGAAAAATAATTGCTCGTAGTGATTGTCTCTAAGTGGTAGAACCAGGTGTGATTTTAATTATTTCTTTATTAGAACCTGAATTGTCTGATCTTCCCATAGCAAATATGTAATATGAAAATTAATAATGAAGAGTGGATTGGGTCTATCACTATGAAAGACACAGCTGTGTCTGGAATTGGCAAAGAGCATTAACATCTGATTTATGCAAGAACCTCTTCTCAACAACTCAATAATTGATCGAAACACTCCATTTTGGGTCTCTTATTAGAAATTGCTATGTGTCTCTTACATGGGTTTCTTCTAAAGTAAATGTCACCTGGTTTTGTCTTGCCTATTTGACCTCACATTATTCACTCTCACCTGCAGATGAACTAATTTAGAGATCTGCAGGTTCATTCGTCTATCTAGTCACACACATTTGCAAGTGGAATGAATGCATGATTTACTAGTGCCCTGGAGATGCAAAAAAGATAATAGTTCCTCCTGAGAGAAACTTTCTGCAAACTTGATGCCTATTCTGGGAAACATATCATACCTGCTTGAAATAACTTGATTACACTCACAAGATAATATGATAACACTGCATGACGCAGAAATTTTCACCAAATGTGAAAGTTGGACAGATCCAGATGTCCTAGCATGCCATGGTTAAGGATTCTTGGCGAAGAATCAACTTACCTTGAACCTTAGAGAGTAAATGGGATTTGAATTTTCAGGAGGGAATATTTCATTATTTTAGGGCATCAGAAATGATGAGGTTAGGGGAAGAGGAAGTTTTAGAGAACTAGAGAGATGGGGTTGGAAAACTAAAGTGGACCTATTTGATGGAAAATTCTAAAATCCGGATTAAGGAATTTTTTTAACTCAAAAATTAAATTAAAAAAAAAAACTGACCTCCATAATTAAAGTCACTATAATTATTCCCAAATCTGTCTATGGTGCCCATTGTTTGGCCACTTCCAGGCAATAGCATCCCCAACCAACAAGATCCTGTTCAGGATCACTGAAGAATGCTAAGTACCTTTCTCCAGCCACATTGCAACACCTTGTAAACCCTAAGACATAGCAGGATTAGACTTAAAGATGTTATGTTAGACCATTGTGCTAAATAGGACTAGTTACGGGGGAGGGATTAAAGATTTTAGTCTTTGTGTTGGTGTGGGTGTGGAGGGGGTCTTTTTTGGCTTTCCTTTTTCACTAGAGGCTCTCCACTTCTTATGGAACCAATAATGTTAACAAGAATTCTATGACTAAGAGTAACCAGGCTGACTCTCCTCTAAGGATTAAGGAAATGTCCCATTCTTTGTTTTTCCTGATAGTTTATTTTTACTGTCTCAGCCTTGGTGCTGAGCTTTGAGATTCAGGGGATGAGCTTACAGTGTTAAAGGCAAGAGCAACCACCAGGGCCATCACATAGCATAGCTCAAAAAGATTCCATACTGGGACTTGGAATTGCCAAAACAAGATACAAGTTGTGTCTATCTTCTTCTTTTGTACATACATCTGTCTCAGAAATCTCTCTGGAAAAGGTGGCACTAGCAGCCAGGATTTGTGTTCTGACACCATGGCTTTTAAGATGACCCCATGATATAAAATATAAGTGTCAGGATCTTCCAGTGGTTGTATAATCAAATGGCAGCAGAGACCAGGGAGTTACACAGATGTAAAAGCCAGGCAGGTATGTGGAGACTGTGTCGAAATAGAGCCTACCCCATTGATAAAAGAAATGTTGGACTAAGCTGAGTATTTTATAAAACTATAAAATGACTTCAAATCGTCACCCAACTCTCTCAGAAATGTCTGAAATGTCAAGGAAAGACACAAAAGAATCTAAGCCAATCTCAAAGATGATCAGAAAAGCCAGAAGTCATGCATTCTTGATAATTCTTTCTAAAATATTACAGCCCCTGTGTTGGGTGAACCACCAGAATTCCCTGGCAATTGTTTAGGACCAGTATCTCTGTAGACCCTGCCTTCTTTCTCAAACACCAATCCTCATTTCAGTTAGATTAATTTTCCTTATGTGATTGCTAGGACATGAAAGCAAGATCATCCCAAGTAACAATTTTGTTCTTAAGTTTTTGGGGAAACAGCTGTACAGAAAAGGTTAAATTATTAGTGTTTGGGGAAAATGATGTGGGGAGAAAATGAAAAATAATTTTGTCTTGTTCTAACAAAGAACAATCTGTGCAGCACTTAAGAACAAAAGATCACAAAAACTTTGCTCTAGTGCATGCTTTCTTCCACTCTTCTGTGAGGGAGGAAGACTGAGATGGTCACAGGGGTGGGGAGAAAATATCCAAGAGGTGAAAGTGATGAGAGCACATTGGTGACAGCAAAAATTCTGAGGTCAAGGTAATGGTATTGGGATGACCTTGTCCATCCACCTCTTTTGGTCAACTTCTACTCATCTTTTAAATTTTTGATATTACCTCTTTCAAGAGATATGCTTTAACTCTTGTCAGGCTCCTTTCAAGACTCTTGAGTTCCTATAACACTCCCAAGAATATATCTAACGATGCACTTCCATTTAGTACTCTTTTGAGGTACAGATAGAAGTGTGACTCTGCCTCCTTTTGCCTCACCTCATCCTCCTTGAGGTCTGGGCAACTTAGCTGTGAAAGGTAGAAAACAGAGTTATGACACCCAAAATTCTGTAGGACATATGATAGAGACAAAGGTAAAATGCTGTGTGGTTTTGCCTTTGCAAAGTATGTCCAATGATAAGTTACCTATTTGTTGGCCATGCAATAAATTCTATTAGCCAATGATGGTTTCCATACACTTTATTTACTTCTAGAATAAAGGAATATTCCACTGCCCCAATTCGTGGCTAAGAGCAATCATTAGGTTCCTTCTTGTCATCACATGGCATAGTCAACAATTTGTATACTTGCCTTATCAATGTGATAATTGACTTACTGAAAAATTATATGGTATGTCCATAAGAGGTTTTATTCCTAGCAATTTGTTTTTAAAAAAATTTTTTTTGAGGTTCCATCAATAAATTCTACTCTGTTTGGTTTTTTTTTTTTCTAGCTACCAATGGCCAGCCACATACCTGACCTCCATATATACATCGGGACCAAAACAGAGTTAAAGATATTGGTGCAGAGGGGTGCCTACATGGCTCAGTTGGTTAAGCATCCTACTCTCGGTTTAGGCTCTGGTCGTAATCTCACAGTTCATGGGTTCAAGCCCCGAGTTTGGCTCTGCTCTGACAATGTGGAGCCTGCTCAGGATTTTTTCTCTCTACCTCTTTCACTGCCCCTCCCCTGCTCTCTCTTTCTCTCTCAAAATAAATAAAGAAACTTAAAAAAAAAGATATTAATGCAGATTTCTTCAATATATCTGATAGCCAAAGTCACTTGGGAATATCAAAACACTCTGGAAAGGAGAAATAACACCCAGGAATTGGGTAGATAAGTCAAATCCTTTCTTTTTAGACGGAAATGCTAAAATTAAAAAAAAAAAAAAAAAAGTACTAGAAACAACAAATCCCCCTCCCTCAGTTAAGCATCCAGAACCTCCTTTAGGAAAAGGGAGGAGAACACTCAGACCTATGTCCCAGAAAAAAAGGAAATAAGGAAATTACTTTTTTTTTTAGATGGTATCAATCAACTTAATGGCTACAGCTTCCAGAAAGATCTCAGAGGCAACATGCATCATCACTGATGTGCTTGCTAGCTGAAGAGTCCCCATGGGAAGGGTGTTCATTTTGTAGCTAATGTAAATTACAGTGCCTGTCTTTGTATTTCAGTGATTTGAAGTGACATTCTATTAAAGGTGTTGCTGATATAAACAGGATTAGGTGGTAATGGGAGAATTAAACAAGAATTACGCTTGGCTGGTAACCTTGAGACTAATGGTCTTCAAGAATAACACAAAAGTCTTCCTTTCTCTCTATTTTTTTACACTGTGATTTCTCTTTGTAAGTGGCAACTTCAAGAATTGAAAACTTGTAGATTAAGACCTGTTTTCTAGCACATTTGTTTACTACCATCTGCTTAGAGACTTCATCAATAATGAAATTTTGATAGTAGGTCAACCTAATGTAAGTTCCATGTTAATCACGACCTTGATACTTTGGCAAAAAAAAAAAAAAAAAAAAAAGTACTGACCAAATTGCCCTGCCTTTGTAGCTTAATGAGAGCATGAAATCATTCATTAGCAAGGCAGTAAACTAAACTACAAGAAAGAGTGACCGTGACCTATTCATTTCAGCCTCAGCTTCACCTGGCACTTGGGAGTTGTGATGCAATGCAACCTAGACATATTTGCTTATTGACAATCTAAGGACAAAAAATAAGAAGATGAGTAACTAAGGTAATATATCAGATAAAAAAATAATATAAATAATGTAAGCAATTACATTCAGCAGCAGTAATAGGGTCAACATTGCAGGTCTTATGTTTGTAAGATAGGTGAAAGCTAGCAGATGAAACAGCTTGAAAATGAGTTGGAAGAGAAGATAAGAATTTTGGAATATCACAATATTCCCTGTAACAGGTGACAATTAACCAATACAATTCAGATAAGTAAGTGTTAAAGTTGAAATAGAGGTAGGAGAGGCAATGGTCAAATTAGCTTAAAGGCAGCATTCCCCAGGGCAACCAGTTGCTAAGCCAAAAAGCCTAGCAAATGGACAATTTGTTTTGAGACTTTACTGATGAAATCTGATAGGTAGACAAGACTGGAACTCTAAAAATTCTGCTCAAGTCCAAGAGGTATTAAAATAGAACTCTTTCAAGGAAATTCTGGACATATTTAATACTGTACTTTTTTTATCCTGAGGCTATTCTGTTTTGCTGATTATAACTCCTGAGTAATCGCCTCACTAGAGTAACAGGAAACCACAAAGTGCTCAGGGGAGGAGATAGGGAACACAGTTATCTAGTATTTACTCTGTACCAAGAACTGTAGTCAGCATCTAACTTAATTCACAACAATCCTGTCAGATAATACTGTTACTGCTTTTTTAGAGACAAGAAAATAGGCTCAGAGTGGTTAGGCAACTTGCCCAGCATCAGGTGACGATGAATACCACATCACGTTTCTTGACTCTGTAGGTGGTGTCAACTCAGTAATGGCTCCTGGAATTGTGGCCTCCTGGAAGACCTCAGAGGCAAAAGCTCTCCTATGTCACATTTTGTGAGTATTATACCTTTGTTATTCAAAATGTGGTCCTTGGACCACAACATCGCACTTCCTGGGAGCTAATGAGTCATAATCTGCATTGAAACAAGATCCTGAGATGGCATTAAAGTAGGGTGCAAGTTTTACAAGACCTAGCACTGCCTGACCCTTTGACTTAGTAAGGAGGAAAAAAAGATTCCTAGAGAGGCAATCTTAGCATCTTCTGATTCATGGAACACTCTAAGAGCCTGATGCAAACTTTAGACCTTCTCCTAAAAAACAATATATGCACACTGATAGACACACTTATACTTACTTCTTGAGAGTTAATGACTCCCTGAAACCCATGCAGTACAACCTAGGTATCTAGATGCTAGGTTAAAAATGCCTTTGAGAGGTGATTAAGGTGACAGAGAAATCTACACAGTATACAAAGTTTGGATAGTGAAAAACCATGGCCAAAAGAGAAAAATTTACTCTTTCAATCATCAGCAGTATGATCATATAAGTTGAACCACATACATATTCTTAGAAATTGGCAGAACATTATCATCTTTAACTCATTTACATGGACACAATTGATTTTCCTAGAAGAAAATCAATTTTTGCCTCTATTTCTTTATTTATTCATTCCTTCTCCATGGACTTGATCAATAGTTATTTGGAGTTTCACTCCCAATGCTAAGGTCTTCCATATTGATAAAATGTGTTTTTCAAAGATGATGTTTGAATGTTACATTATTCTGGGGACTTTTGGATATAGCTTCAACTATGATTTCAAAACCTAACTTCAATAATTTTATAATTATGTACTTAGTTATAAACCTGGATATTTCAGCTTTTGTATTATTAACTATAAGTCTGCAGGAAAAAAAAAACACAGCAAATATGTATTTTTTATTTTGAATGGACTCTCCAAGTTCTCAACTCTTTTTCACCATTTTATAAATATTCTTAAAGCTATAAAGTCATCAAATATGGACTTCCTTCTTTACCCTTATCTTCCTTTCCTTTGGACTTCAGAGAATGGATATTTTTATCCTGAAGAGTTCAGTTCCTTCCTAGCCAGACTTTCACATCATCTGGAACTGGTTCTGGACAAATAGTAATACAGAAATAGATTATCATCCATCCTGTCCTCTTGCATAAAGTTTTGGTCTTGTCCAAGCCTTTACTAGTGTCTTGGTCTAGTCTTACTTGGCTTTTGCTAGTGCCTTTCTCTCTTCCATTAAAAAAAAAGAAAAAGAAAAAGAAAAGAAAACTCTTGGTTTTGAATTTTGCTAACATTTCTTCTCTTGTCCTCACTGTCCATGCCCCTAGAAGAGAATTCACTGTCAATATAATTTCCTGTTGGAATAATTTCCTCACACACATTTCTTTACAAAATCAGAATAATTAGAATTCGTTGTTAACTTTCACAAAAATGCTACAAAAATTTTAAGTTCCTTTAAGTTTATGAAGAAAAAAACCACAACTACTTAATTTTTTAAAATCAATATGAGTTCAGACTTTGATTCTGTAGTGACAGTCTGATAAAGTAACATTTTGTATAAATAACTGACCGAGCATCTTTTCACAAGGGGGAAGGGAAGGGGGAAAAAATAGTTACAAACAGAGAGGGAGAGAGGCAAACCACAATAGACTATTAAATACAGAGAACAAACTAAGGGTGGATGGGAGGGTAAGGGAGAGGGAAAACGGGTGATGGGCATTGAGGAGGGCACTTGGGATGAGCACTGGGTGTTGTATATAAGCCAACTTGACAATAAATTATATTCATTAAAATAAATAAGTAAATAAATAAATAACTGACCATAAACTAATCAGTAAATTTTAATGAAATTGAAACATCTGCAAAAGGCACAATTTTGACATTGTCTAAATAAATCATACCACCAATGACACTTTTTGTTTTCTTCCTTTTTATTTTAGTTTTAAACCAAACGCTTAACACCGTTAACAAGATCAAATTTCAAAGTTAAATATAATTAGTCACATGCAGAAAACTATTTAATGAGTGAATTAAAATCTGAATTTACTAAACTATTACACCTTATGGTTTGCTCGCTTTCTCAGATTCAAATGTTAAACACAAATCAAAATTGAAGTAATATTTGATTTCTTAATCTCCACAATCACTATATTATCCTTGTTTATTTCAATCTATTTAAAGAATGTGCAAGACCAGAGCAGTGAGAATACCAACTGTGCTCAAAGCCAGTGTGAACAAGCCTGAACACTTCAGAAGTGGCTGACAATCGAATCCACTAGAGTTGATGGCCAGCCATGTAACTGAGGTCTCCAAGTTAGTTTCCATGTAGAATATAATATTTGTTAAAGGATAAGTAATAAATATGTGCCAGTTTGCAGATCACATATATATTATTAAAAACAATGTAACCTGAACAATTGCTTACCACTTGGGACTTCCAAAAATATTTTTCAGGGAAGGGTATTTTACCATTGACATTGCTTAGAATCACTGGCACATAGTGATCATAAAACCAGACAGACTTTCAGTTTTATTATTGTTTTTCAATTCTCTACAGACAATGCACCCACTTGAAGCCTACACCTGGGCTTCCATGGTCAGCCCTAGGTATACCTCTGCTTGCAAATATTTATTCTTCTGAGCATATTTTATGTTTATTGTTTGAAATAAAATAAAGATGACTAAGAAATGAAATAAATCTTTAGGGACAAGTCAGCTTGCCTGGAAAACACTATGGCTTCGTGGGAAACTAAGTTCCTTAAAACAGGAACAGTCTGAAGCCCAGATGCCTTGCAGAGTTATGATCTCATCGTGTTGACAGGAGGTTATACTTCCTCTTATCGCTTCTGGTTCAGGGTTCAAAAGACCTCTCTGTGAGGAGAAAGGGTTCCTCTGCTTTGCAGACCTACCCTGTCTTACCAAAGGAAAAAAAATCCCTTCTATATTAGCCATATCACCCATCAAAAAAGCCATTGAACTGAAAAGCAGGGAGTAGCATCATGGTGGCCATTTAGATGAAGTCTGTGGCTGCCTGTTAACTTTCTGTTTCCAGGGAGATTGGCTTTGCTGATTTCCAGATGCTTAACCTGTGAAACACTGAAGAATCAGGGCCAAATGACCAACACAAACAATAACCATTTTAAAAAAGTACTGCCTAACATCTGCAATTTGAATTAAATCCTTCTTGTACAGAAAGTGTGATATTTTTCTTATGCTGCAGTGAAGAAAGATAAGAGGTCTGTGGTTTTCATAAACTCTGGGACACCAAGAGCTTATATTATATTGAAAATAGTGGATTTCTTTTCACATGAGATGTTTAAAGCAATGCTATTAATAATGCTGTGTATAACAGCTGCCTTTATTTATTCATAAATACAGCACAAACATCTTACTTGTCACAAGGAGAGGATTTTCTTTTACTATAAAAAGATAATTAATTCAGGCTGAATAAACTTAATGGTGCATTTGCCATCTGGGCAAAGCAAACAAAACACCAGAATAGAATTGTGTGAAGAAAAAATAATCAAAATATGGAATTAAAATACATGCTTAAGCTCTGTTTTGATTTCTTTAACAACAAATAATTTTCCACCCCAAGTATTATGTTCCTGCTTATTTGAAAGGAAATATAAAAGGCAATAGGGCATTTAAAAATACAGAACTGAACACGGACAAAAATTTCAGGTGATTTCTTTCTTCCTTTGTTTTTTACACATCAGCAACATAAGCAAAATATTACACATAAGCGACAAAGCATCTCTTCTCATCTCTACCCATGAGGGACAGAAACTCTTATCGAATACAATCATATAGATACAAGTGTTTTGTGGACTTTAAAGAGCCATAAAAGTATAAGGGGATTCATATTATTTCCATCAGCCTGGTGTGCCCTTAGAGAGCAGAACTCAGACACACCGAGGGCTTTGACTTTATTAAATCAACTCTCAAAAGTGAACTTCGCTGACAGCCATGATCTTTAAAAACTCTGGAGACGATGGTACTTGTCATGTGGAGCCATCACTGCCCTGACATTCTAGTCTCACCTGTAGGCTTTTAGCTGCTTATTCAGAAATTTGGCTTCTTTCTTATCCTCTCCTTAAACATCTCGGATTCATCTCTTCTCAATCCTTCTGCAGCATAACCCCCTGGTTATATGTGTGTAATTGTGCTTTCAAAGCTTCCCCCCCACCTCTCACCATCCCCACCCCCAGTCACACCTATCCTGCACCTTTCCATTCCCTGTTTTAACTGTGCCTTGCTACCAGACAGCAGAGCACCATTATTACCTCCTGGTGCCTTCCTCTATCCCAGTTTTCTTGCTGAAGATGGTTGGTTTCCCTTATATCAAATAGTTCTCATTAAAAAGTGATTTTAAAAAGTCCTTTTTTTCCAGAAAGGCTTCCAGGTGTGAAGATTCGGACCACAGATCAATTCTGACTGGCCTCAGAACCCAGCACTGGATTTATGTGTTAATCCTGAGACCTTGGCCTCTCAAGTCATATATACGGCAAACAGGTTTGTTGCACTTGACAGTGAATGAATAATTACTTGCTGAAGTTGGTCTCCATTAAGTGTTGCAAGGAGTCCATTAATGATGACAATAATAAGGCCCGTAGAAGATGATGCTATTAGAAATAATTTTTTATCCTGGGATTTAGCAGTAAGGAGATTTTGACTTCAACTCTTTTCTCAACAGCAGAAACAAAACCTGCTGTATTTTTATATGTATCAGAGTAAGAGTCCCTTTCTTTTGGAGTGTAACGCAAAATTTTTACCACCAATATACTTACTTGGCCTATGAGACCAGTTGATATTTATCTTACCAGCTTCTTTCATTGTTTTCTTTGACCCTAGCCACTCTGGCCTTTCTTCTGCTCTTTGAACGTGCTGTAATCCTTCCATACTCAAGGTTTCGGCAGGCTGTTTCCCGGACTGATCCCCCTGCAGCAAGACTTTATAATTCACAGCAGAACTCAGATACCACTGTTTCAAAGAAGCTCTGACAGCTGGAATGAATCTGCCCTTTCCTTTATATGCTCACCTCGTGCCCTTCATAGAACCGATAATAACTGAATCAGCACACGATTAATTTGATAACACGACCCTCCTCCTAGAATGTAAACTCTGTGAGAGCTGAACCTATGGCTGCCTTCTTCAGAGTTGTAACCGCAGCACCTGGCAGAATGCTTGCACACAGTGGGTTTTCAATAAATGGAGTTACAATATGGCCAGAGAAGTGAATTCTTTCATGATAGTGAGGATGATGAAGACAAATCGCCTCTAGGGTGACCCCGATAATGTTCTCAAAGTGTTGACACAGTTTGTAAAAACTAAATGCACAATTTTCAATTTGGCTTCTATGTAACAATTTCCTCTTCAATCCCTCTCGTAGATAACTTTTTTTCAAATCCAGGATTAAAGAGCTAAAATATAGGACTGTCAAAAGTTCAGAAATAACAGAAATAAAACCAGCGAATCACTGAAGTAGTAATTAGTAAAAGTTTATTGTGCACACACCAAAAAGTCTACAAACCAGAAGCACTCAGACCAAAACATGGAAGGCAGCTCAAGGGGTATATTGTGATAAAGTAGTTCCTATAGCGAGAAGGCAGACTATTCTTTACAGTGATTGGTTATAATACTAAAATTTTCTTAAATGATAGGGAATTGGTCAATGGTTACCTCATATCCATCTCGAGAAATAGTTTAGATTTTGTTTATGGTTTTCAGAGGCATAAGCAAGAAATGACCCAGTCAGGTCAGCCTTGCAAAATAAGCTAAATTAGGGTTTGTTTGTATGACTAAACTGATTTTGTCTGCTTAGGGGATTTTCAAGGCTGGTCTCCATTTGTTTTTTAACAAGGACAAAATCACAACTCTTTATTAATGATTCATTAGTTTTTTTTTTCTACGTTGCATCCGATGGATTGTACAATTAGGGGACTTTTCAATGAAGCTAAAGTTTGCCTTGCATAATAAATTCCTTAGCGAAGATAAAATTCAATCATCAGATACATTCAGAAGCATTGAACTAAATCTCTATGGAAATGGGATTTCCTCTGGGCAAAATATTTATACATGACATGCATATGTTAACTGTGACTCATATATGAATGCAAAGAACTTACACTAAGCCTGATCTAACACAGATAGAGGAATAAAAATGCATTTTCTAGTATTTCTGCGTGTGGGGAAAGGGATCAACCACATACTTACTTGGTTTTCATATTGTGTATGTTGGTTTGACCTTATGAGCCTTTGAATTTGATGGACAGAAGAAGTAACACATCAAAACACATAATAAGGCTCTCTCACAAAAGTAACAGCAGCAAAAGAAATAATTCCATCGATTCTCTGTTCTGAGGTGAAAAATGAGAGTATGTAAAACTAGGTTTGTGCTTGGGTTTTAAAAATCTCTGGGCTCACAAATTATGTATTGGTTCAGTTTGCATTTCCATGTCCTCTGACTTCTAACCCATTTTTGCTTATTGCAAGAGAGTGTAGAAATGATATTCTCTCATATCTTTTCTTCATCTGAAATTTTTAAAAGGTAAGGATATAATCCACAAAAATGATATTGGACTGTAAACCTAATTTTTATTAGTCTTGCCTTTTCTATTTGGAGTTTTAAGTCTATGGATTTGTGCTTGATTAAATGTAGTGTGAAGCCAATGCTTTCAGCATATAGGACAGCAGGGGAGACACAAACACTGTATTCTAGTCTACACAAATAACATTAAGCTGGTTTACTACAGAGGACAGTTTAAGAAGGCAAAATTTTGAAACATAAATGAAAAACTGATTTTGTTAAGAATTCAGGCATGAAAAAAAACACTTAGGATGTTTTACATGATTAGTTCTTTTCTTAAGTTAGCCAAGAATGTTTTAAGAAGCTTCACATCTATGCCTTGAGTTCCTTAAGATTAACTGAAGTGACTCATACTAAGTAAATAATGTGTGAGGAATTCCGAGTGCTGGAAAATGCCAAATTAAAAAAAAATTAATGTTTATTCATTTTTGAGAGACAGAGACAGAGCATGAGCAGGGGGTGGGGCAGAGAGAGAGGGAGACACAATCCGAAGCAGATTCCAGGCTCTGCTCTGTCAGCACAGAGCCCAATGTGGGGCTCAAACTCACCAATGACGAGATCATGACTTGAGCCAAAGTCAGATGCTTAACCAACTGAGCCACCCAGGTGCCCCTGGAAAATGCCAAATTGGACTTGTGTGCTTATATAACAAGAACAGATCATTGCCCACTATAAAATATTGGTGACATGACATTATGATTTTCCTTCCCCATCCCAACAAACACTGTAAGAAGGCTAACTTTTGTCTAAGGGTTGGAATAGCAACTTGCAGTTAAAATGGTGCACTTTTCCTATTCTCCATCAATAGAAAAGCTAGGAAAAAAAAATAAACTGTAGATTTTAAAAACCCATTTCAGATGAAATTAAAACAAATAAACAAAAAAAACTTGCCACAGTCTCAATCCCTAAACTTTAAAGTGTGGCTGTAAAATACTATTTGATATCAGGGAACAAACTGATAGCCAACACACGACTCTTTGAAAATCAAATAGGATATAGATTTCTCCAAAACTATCTTGAAAGAAATGCTTAAGCATACATTGACTAGAGCAATGGAGATACACGAGCATGGTTGGGGTACTGGGGATAAAAGAATGTTTTGACAGATAACTGGTTTGTATTGTGAAATGGAGAGAAAATGAATTTGTAGGAGATCAGTTCCTACCCTGGAGTCTCTCAGTGAAGAACGGACCCACAAATATATGGTCAACTAATCTTCAACAAAGCACGGAAGAGTATACAATAGAAAAAAAGACAGTCTCTTTAGCAAATGGTGCTGGGAGAACCAGACCACAGCATGCAGAAGAATGGAACTGGACCACTTTCTCACACCATACACAAAAATAAACTCAAAATGGATGAAACACTTAAATGTGAGACAGGAAACCATCAAAATCTGACAGGAGAAAACAGGCAGCAACCTCTTTGACCTTGGTCACAGCAACTTCTTACTAGACATGTCTCCGGAGGCAAGGGAAATAAAAGCAAAAATGAATTATTGGGACCTCATCAAGATAAAAAGCTTCCGCACAGTGAAGTAAACAATAAACAAAACTAAAAGACAACTGACAGAATGGGAGAAGATACTTGCAAATGACATATCAGGTAAAGGGTTAGTATCCAAAATCTACAAAGAACTTACCGAACTCCCAAAACACAAATAATCCAGTGAAGAAATGGGCAGAGGACATGAATAGACATTTTTTCCAAAGAAGACATCCAGATGGCAAACAGACACATGAGAAGATGCTCAACATTGCTCATCATCAGGGAAATACAAATCAAAACCACACTGAGATACCACCTCACACGTGTCAGTATGGCTAATTTCACAACTCAGGAAACAACAAATGTTGGTGAGGATGTGGAGAAAGGGAAACCCTACTGCACTGTTGGTGGGAGTGTAGCCACTCTGGAAAACAGTGTGGAGGTTCCTCAAAAAATTAAAAATAGAACTACCCTATGACCCAGCAATTGCACTACTAGGGATTTATCCAAAGGATACAAAAATGCTGATTTGAAGGGGCACATGCACCCCAATGTTTATAGCAGTGCTATCGACAATAGTCAAAGTATGGAAAGAGCCCAAATGTCCATCAACTGATGGGGGAATGGATTAAGAGGATGTGGTATATACTCACAATGGAATACTGCTCAGCGACAAAAAAGAATGAAATCTTGCCATTTGCAACAGTATGGATGGAACTGGAGGGTATTATGCTTAGCGAAATAAGTCAGTCAGAGAAAGACAGAGATCATATGATCTCACTCATATGTGGAATTTGAGAAACTTAACAGATGACCATAGGGGAAGGGAAGGAAAAAGAAGATAAAAACAGAGGAGGCAAACGATAAGAGACTCTTAAATACAGAGAACAAAATGAGGGTTGATAGGGGGTGGGAGTGGGTTAAAGGGGTGATGGGCATTAAGGAAGGTACTTGTTGGGATGAGCACTGGGTGTCATATATAAAAGATAAATCACTGGGTTCTATTCCTGAAGCCAAGACTACACCATAAGCTAGCTAACTAGAGGAAAAACAAAACAAAAGAAAAAAATGAAAAACAAACAAAAACACCATAAGTGAACTAGGTGAAAGAAATGGTGATAAGACAAAAATATTTCATTTTAGTCATAGTTTTATTAAAAAAGACCTTGCAAATTTCAGACAGCATACTGCAAAAATATACAAACAATTACTTTATGTCAGATAATGCTGGCTCTAACGAACCAGCAAATTTTTTATTATACATGCATGGCAAAAAAAAAAAAGTGAAAATAAAATACCTGCACTTGGGAAAGCATGGAATACAAACATCATTACAACCATTAGTTTCCTATACACGATTCTACCTATCTACCTCAGTGGAGCTTTATTATTGTCACTCCCACCTAAGATTTACTGACGCATATTACCTGCCAGGTACATGCACTTTTTATCTTTTATAACAGGTGCTTTATATATCAATTACAGAGTAAAACACCGGTTTCACACCTATTTCTTCCTTTCTCATTGGTAGTTAATTCTTCCTCCTTGTGCTACACCTAATGGAGAAGTGAAGGCTGGTGGTCAGTGGTCCTATGCTGGCTGGAACATACGGTTTCCCTGCCCCAGGGGTGCTCAGCCCCACAGCTTGTGCAATTTGACTATTGCCCTTGAACGAATGTCCCCTATTTTCTTACAGGAGGTAAACATCAATGCAATTTCGAAGGATAGAGTATATACACAATTTTATTCAATACTTTATATTATGCTACAAATATGTACAATTTCAATAATAAATTAAGAATAAATGAACGAAATAAGTACGAAGACAGTTCATAGACACCATGTTGCTCAATGACATTTTTCTGCTTTCATTTCTAAGAGTTCGTGTGAGCCAAGATTCCAGATTGTCCTCTTGTTAAAAAAATTGGGGCAGCATGCATGAAATGAGGAGTTTCACAGCCTCTAAGCCGCAGGAAGATGTTTGCTAACAGTAGAAATGCTGAAGGGGATCAATCACAATCAAGAAGAGTTGATAAACATTTGTACAATATGTACAAAACTCTGCAGAAATTCTTTAATGTTCTTTTCCTCCAGTTCCTCACATTCTTTGCATCCTGTTTCAGTTATATTCTAGTGAATAAGAAGAAAGGATTAGATTGCAAAGACTACTATATCCCTTTCCTGGGAATATCACATCATTTGAACCATATAGTGAGGTCTTGAGACATAAAAACTTTGGCACATTAATGTCATATTTGGAAAAACCACTGGAAAAAACTGGGAGATCTTGTTTAGGCTTATTTTTCCTATAATGGGTTAAGGACATTGGAGAAATAAGCCATGTCTATCAGACCATGGACTTCCTGCTTAGAGCCCTTCAGTAGTTTCTGATCATCTACCCCATAAAGACTATGCCTCCCTTGCATGGGACACAGGCCCTCCTTGAGGGGTTCCTCACCTGTTTCTTTCACCTGTCCCCACCACCTCCAGTAACATACCCTAAGTACAATGAGCTCATGCCTTTACCCCCACATACACATCATGCTATTAGATGCCCCACTGCCTTTGTTCTTCTCTCTGCATATTCCACACTTGCTATTTTAGCTACCACTACTCAGGCTGAGATTACTCAGGTCCTATCTCCATTAGGAAGGCATTCCTAAACCTAGGAGTTCCCCAGGTTGGGCTAAATGTTCCATCTTTACATTCTCAGAACTCTCCCTCATATATCAATCATATCATATCATATCATATCATATCATATCATATATTGATATTAGGGAGTTTTTTGATTTTTATACCACTAGTCTCTAGGCTTTTCTAAGAGCACAAGGCCATATATTTTTGTTTCCCTAGCCTTTAGCATAAGGCCTAGCACATAGTATTCCCCCAGTCATTGCTGGTTGAACTAAACTATTTAGGTGAATACCACAAATTGTAATTCAAACACCGTTTCATGGATAACTAGAATATTCCAAATGTAGTAATCATAAATAAACTACTTAGAGATCATCCAAACCAGGAAAGCTGTACCAGCAAAAATCAAAATTAGATTTTATGTCCATTAAGCACTTGAAATTCAGATTCACCAACATTTATCAAGCACATACTCTATGCCAGGGACTGTCATATTCTATACAGCGCTGTCCTACTTGAAAATAATCATGTCAGATAGCAAGGCAGAGATATTACACGATGCATCTCAGTTGACATAACCAGTGAAATGCTCTACATGCAGTTCTTCTGACTACAGTCTTGCCAGCTCCTTCTACTACACGTGCTACACATACCAGGCCATGATGACGGTGACTGTGAACATGCACATTGAATATTCTACCAATAACAGAGAGGAAACCTATCACAAGAGTATTTTAAACATCAGTATAGGCATTTCATAAATATATTAAGTGTCCAGAATATGACCGGCATTGTTCTGGGAGCTGGGATACAGCTCTAAAACACACACACACATATACACAGACACACAGAAATACCTGCCCCTTAGACGCTGACATTCTAGTAGGGAAAAGCAGACAAGTAAGTAAAATGTCAGATAGTGGGGTGTGCAGAGAAGGGGAAGGGTGTGGGGGTGGATTGCAACTGTGAAGAGGTGACATCACTGAGAAGGAGACATTTAAGCAAAGACCTTAAAGCAACCTGGCATTTTTAGAGCAGTTCAGGGTGTCCAGCCCTACTCGCTCAGAGGGTCTTGGAACATTCAGTTTCCTCTGCCTGTTAAACAGACTTCCCCAGATAGGAGGCTCATTCCCTCATGTCTTTCCAAATGTCAGCTTAGCAGGTAAACCTCTAAAATAGAACCCCAGCCCTCTTACCTGCCTTCTTTTTGGCCACTGATTTAATAAATAACTGAGTCATTATTAATTTCATTTTGCTTGCTTTATTTATGATTTACGTTTTACTTATGTCCCTTAAGAACAGAGACCATGTGGGGCGCCTGGGTGGCGCAGTCGGTTAAAGCGTCCGACTTCAGCCAGGTCACGATCTCGCAGCCCGTGAGTTCGAGCCCCGCGTCAGGCTCTGGGCTGATGGCTCAGAGCCTGGAGCCTGTTTCCGATTCTGTGTCTCCCTCTCTCTCTGCCCCTCCCCCGTTCATGCTCGGTCTCTCTCTGTCCCAAAAATAAATAAACGTTGAAAAAAAAAAATTAAAAAAAAAAAAAAAGAGCAGAGACCATGTGTGTTTTTTCACTTCTGTTATCCTGAAGGCCTACAACGAGGCCCCAAAAGTATATGTTAAATTCATGAATTATTGTTATGCCTTCTTTGTTTGTAAAACTTCCTTCTATCCACTCTGCTTTGGCCACTAGTGTTTTGCCATGAAAACCATCATTCTTTTACTTCAGGGCCTTTGCCCAGCTCACCCTCAGGCCTGCTGTGGGAGTCCTTCGCATTTTCTCTCCAAGAACCATACTTCTCGTGGTGCATGGCAAGGCCCAAATTCTACTTGAATTTTTAATATTTTTATTAGTATCTTCTTGTGGCATTTGTCCTTCCAGTGGATAAGAAGAAGACCTCCCCTGAAGCAAAGCCGCTTGCGTATGAATCCGGCTCCCCATTTTACCAGCTGTGTGGACTGGAGGAAGTGATTCAAGCCCTTGGTGCTCCAGTTTCTTCAACCTTAAAACAGAAACAAGGAGGGGCACCTGGGCAGCTCATTTGGTTAAGAGTCTGACTCTTGATCTCGGCTCAGGTCGTGATCTCACAGTTCATGAGTTTGAGCCCCACATCGGGCTCTGTGCTGGCCGTGTGGAGCCTGCTTGGGATTCTGTCTCTCCCTCTTTCTCCCCCTTCCCCTCGTGCATTCTCTCTCTCTCAAAATAAATTAATAAACTTAAAAAAAAACAGAAACAAGGGTAACTCACAGATTTATTGTGAGGATGTAATGAATCACCGTTTAAGCCTCAAAGAACAGTGTCTGGCATAGAGTAATTACTGAATAAATGTGAATTGCTATTATTGATGCTAAACACTTAACCATGTAATTAGACCGATGTCTATCCACTGCACCTGGTGATAAACACCTTGGGGCCAACGACCTCACTGGTTCATCTCTGTCACTCTAGCACAAAAGGGCCTGGAATCACGCAGTACATGTTTGTTGAATGAATACACTGATAGACCACTTTAGGATTTTGGACACACTACTGATGGTGCCAGTTCTGAAGGTCACTCCGCTGGCATTAACTCCCTCTCCCGAGTGCCTCTTCGGACAATCTGCTTGTTCATTACATCCAGCTAATGACTTCTCCCAACCAAGACATAAACATCCGATATAGCTCTGTATGACTATTGGGTAACTCACCCTGTTAGAAGATAAACCGCTGTTTGCTAGGATAATAATGTTTTCTACTGTTTGATGAATGGTCTCATTTTTGGACTCAAGCGAAATAACATGTAACTCCAGGAGAAAGCACTTCATCGCTGTTACTTTGCAATTGGGCTAAAAAAAGAGTTACAAAGAATCACTTTGAAAAAAAATTATCTTTCCATTATGCACTTTTACATAGATGCAATTTTGATTTTTTTAAAAAGTTAATCCAAATATTTTATAAAGAAACACAAAACCGCTAAGGAGTTTTACACAGGAGGCAATTTTTTGCTTTGTTCTGTTTTTAAATCAAAACCAAAACAAACGGACAATAAAACAATCTAAAAAGATGGCAATAGTATACAGAAGAAAGAACACAAAGCTAGAAAACATGGAAATAACAGGCCACTTTTTCTCAATGAGAGCATTTCCTCCTTGTAAAAGGGTAGTAATACCAGCCTGAGACTCTCAAAACATTAGTATAGATAGTCTGCTACAAGAATTTTTAGAATCAGACTGTACTGTTAATATCTGAAACAGTCACAGCTGCTGGCCATGCTAGTTCCATAAGTCCCAGAGCTCCAGGGGCAGAAGAAATCCCAAGAAATTTATTAGAAAAATCAGGGTAGGGGTACTGCCCATTCACGGGCTGGCCACATCAGAAAGGTACCTTTCAGATACCACAAAAATATGTTTCCCACAATAGTGACTTTAACAAAATCCCCAACTTAAAAGAAAAGAAGCATTAATGATCATCTGGGGATGTGACCATGGATTGTCTGACTTTAGGTTCTCACTGCCTTGTACAGTGCCTGGGATCCTACAGGCACTTCTAGAATGCTTACTGAATGGATGAAGGGAGGAGGGAACATACCCACATGCCTGGCATTGACCATATTCCTTATCTCCCACAGCAGCTGCTCAGGATTGCAAGGGTAAATACCATCCCCACAGGTAGGTAGGTAGGTAGGTAGATAAAATAATAAATAAAACTGAGGCTCATAAATGTTTAGTGACTTCTTGGGCAACGCACCTAGGAAGTGGCTGAATCAGAGTTTACATCTAAATTTCAACCTCAGCTTCTTTCTATAAGCCATGAGTTACAAGGTTATCTTCTTGCAAAAAAAGCAATCTCAGGTTGCTGAGTTTGGGTGGTTACCTGACTGCTCTCTACTTTGAAAGAAAAATGGAAAACATACTAAAGCCTAAGGAGGAAGACAATGTCTATGTGTAGCACCACTATCCAAGGGGTTGATGAATATCTGGTTTTTCTAGCTTGTGGTGAAGCCCTCTTCCCAAAGCTGAAAAAGCCTTCACAGGTGCAAATTCTTCCATTTCAGAGAAGTTCTAATTGAGCAATCACAGAGAGTGGACTCACTGTTCTCCTCGCACACAACATAGAGTTTGTTTTCTGTGAGGTGAAAAAGTTGGGGATTTGTTTCTTGTTTTTTAGTAGCCAACCCAGAGGGAAAGAACAGCAACATAGCTAAAATTATACATGCCTTAGGCAATGTCAGTGTATCAATGAAACAAGTTCAAGATCATTTTTTAATTCTGATAGGTTTTATGAGTTGTGTTTATTTCTTTTCTCACATCGAGAGTAACTGGCCAGAATTCTTTTCTGACAATTGTAGAGATTCATGCAAAATGTGGAACATGAGTGCATTTAAGCAATTTGTAGAAAATATAATTAAGCGTGGAAATACACTCCAGGACTGGAAACAAGGGCTATGGCGGACAGCTTTAAATTGAATCCATTAACCTGATTTTTGCACTTAATTGCATCATGATCTAATTGCATCATAAAATATGTAATATATTTTGTTTGACATTGATGGAAAAGGATGTTTTATATTTTGATTTGGTACCATTATGAAAATAGCATCTATGTAAGCTCTTTGTCCCCAAGTCCCACAACCTTAACAATTACTTACAAGATGCATTGATCGCATGTTGTCAGAACACAACAAAAGTTAGACTTAAAAACTATACATCCTTCAGTAAGTTTATGAAAATATACTTCTTCAACTTTTGAAAACTGGAAAATATAACAATTTTCAAAAAAAATAAACTCTACTCACATGAACATCACTTTCAGTATATAAAGTGGCATCGATATGTAAGGACTGAAAGGGAACAAAATTAGATAATATGAAAAATTATGACCTGCTTTAGATATAGTGAAAACAACTTACTGAACATTTTAAACTTTTTAAATTACATTTTTTTAAATTTTGAGATGATTTCAGTTTCATATGCAATTGTAAGAGAAAATGTAGAGAGATCCCACAAACCCTTCACCATTCCTCAGTGGGAATATTCTGAATGCCATAGTACAATACCATAACCAGGAAACTGACACTCATATGATCCACCCACCTTGTTGAGATTTCATGTGCACAGTTCCATGGGCACTGATGTGGCTATGTAGTTCTACTCAGTTTTACCAGATGTGTAAATTCATGTAACCACCTCCACAGTTAAGGCACAGAACAGTTCCATCACCATTAAAATCCTCCTCCCACACTTTCATAGCCCAAACCACCTTTCTCCCTACACATTCCACCCCCCACTTTCTAATCCCTGGCACCCACTTCTCTCTTCTCCATTCCTATATCACTTCAAGAATGTTATGTAAGGGGAATCATATAGTACATAACCTTTTGAGACTGGCTTTTTGAAAAACTTAATAGACTATTCTTTGAGCAGTTGTAGGTTTCTGGAACATGAGAAGAAAGTACAGAAACTTCCCAAACTTCCTTGTCCCCCTGCACAGTTTCTTCTATTATTAGTATCTTGCATTAGCGTGGTACATCTATGACAATTGATGAACCAATACTGATACATCTGTAACAAAAGTTCGTAGATTACATTGGGAGTCACTCTTAGTGTTGTATATTCTATGAATTTTAACCAATAATTAATGACATGTATCCACCATTACAGTATCACACAAAATAATTTTATTATAAAAATCACCTGTGCTCCATCTATTCATCTCTCCCTTTCCTCTAACACCTGGAAACCACTGATGTTTTTACTATATCCATTTGACATTCTTATCCATTGGATACATTCTGCATCCATTGGATATTCTTATCCATTGGACATTCTTATCAAATGGATACATTCTGTATCCATTCTTGCAGAATGTCATAGAGTTGGAACCACTTGCAACCTTTTTAGATTGGCTTTTTTCACTCAGTGATATGTTTTTAAGGTTTCTCCATGTCTTTTCATGTCCAGAAGCTCATTTCTTTTTATTGCTGAATAATATTCTATTGTATGGATGTACCTCTGTTAGCTTATTCAGACTGGCTTTTTTTCACACAGCATAATACTTTAGAGAGCCATCCAACTTGTTGTATCAGTAATTTTTCCTTTTATTTGCTCAGTATTATTCCATGATTAATGTACCACAGTTTATTCATCTGTTCAAGGGCATTGGGGCTGTTTTCAATTTTTAGCTATTATAAATAAAGGTCTACGAACGTACATGTGCCTGTTTTCCTGTGGAGGTAAGTTTTCATTTCTCTGATATAAATGTTCAAGAGTGCAACTGTTGGATCACATGGCAAATGTGTTTTATATTGGTGGCAAATTTGTTTTATAAAAAACACCCAAACTATTTTAGAGTAGCTATAAAATTTTACATTCTCATCAGACATATGTGTGATCCAGTTTCTCCACATCCTTGCCAGCATTTAGCATTATTACTTTTAATTTAAATATTCTTACAAGAGTATAGTGATATGTCATTGTCATTTTAATCTGCAACCTCTAAATAATATGCAGCAATTTATGGGTACTTTCTTCCAGAAAAAAGTCTTGGAGTGATTTATAATTTCTTCCTTTCTAATCTGCCCACGTTTAGTTCTTGTTCTTGCCTTGCCAATTTACCTAAAGTTCCAACACTGTTTTGAATAAGAGTAGTGAGAGGTGACATATTTGCCTTGTTTCTAATCTCAGCAGAAAAACATTCAGTCTTTACCCATTATGTATGATGTTAGCTCTAAGTTTTTTGTACATGCTTGGTATCAAGTTGAAAAAGTTACTTCTCTATTTCTGGTTTGCTGAGAAATTTTACTAGGAATAGGTATATTTTAAAATGCTATTTCTCCATCAATTGATCTAATCATATGATAGTCTACTTTAGCCTGTTGATAACGTGGATTACATTGACTGATTTCCCAATATTAAGCAGGTCTTGCATATCTGGAAACAATCCCTTTGGTCATGGTGTGTAATTTTTTTTAATACACCGGTGGATTTTATTTGCTAATATTTTATTGAGAATTTTGCATCTAAGTCATTAGAAGTATTTTCTGCTTTCTCTTTTGGTACTGTCTTTGTCTGGTTTTAGCATCTGGGTAATACTTGCCTCCTAATATGAGTTAGAAGATGTTCTTCTATTTTTGGAAGTTATTGTAAAATTGGTGTTAATTCTTCTTTAAGTGTTTGGTAGAACACTCCAGTGAAACCAGCTGGGCGTAGGGATTCGTTTGGGGGAGTTCTTTTTGGCGAATTCAGTGTCTTTAATAGTTATAGTAGTTTGAGGATTGTTTATTTCATCTTTGTTAAATTTTGGTAGTTTGTGTTTTTGAAGAATTGGTCCATTTCTTCTAAATTGTCAAATTTAGAGAATAAAGTTATTTATAGTTCTTCTTTATTACCCTTTTAATGTCTGCAGATTCTGTAGTGATAGTCTCTAATTTCAGTCCTGATATTAATGGTTTATATCATCTCTCTTTTAATCTTTGTCAGTCCTGCTGGAAGTTTATCAATTTTACTGATTTTTTTCCCCTAATAATGAGCATCATGTTTCATCAAGTTTCTCTATTGTTTTCCTGATTTCAATTTCATTATTTTCTGCCCTTATATTTACTTTTTCTTTCCTTCTGCTTGTGTTAGGTTTATTTTGCTCTTCTCTCTCCAGTTTTTTGAGGTAGGAACTTGGATAGTTGATCCAAGATCTTTCCTTTTTCCTAATATAATCACTTAGCTTTACAAATTTCCCTCTCAGTAATGCTTTACCTGAATCCTACAGATCTTGATATGTTGTATTTTCATTTTCATTCAGTTCTATGTACTTTTTTTTATATCCTTTGAGACTTAATCTTTGACCTATGGAATACTTAGAAGTATTATTATTTAATTTTCAAGCGTTTGGAGACTTGCCTGCTATATTTATATAATTGACTTCTACTTTATTCCACTGTGGTCAGAGAACATACTCTGCATGATTGCAATTCTGATGAATTTGTTAAAGTTTGTTTTATGGCCCGTGACATGTTTAGTCTTGGTGACTCGTCCCTGAAAAAAATACTAATTCCCTGTTGGTGGGTGAAAGGTTTCATCTATTGTTGGCTGACTGTGTTGTCCAGTTCTTCTATATCCTTTTTGATTCCTTGTCCAGTGATTCATTTGTTACTTAGGAAGTGGTAAAGTCCTCCACTATAATTGTGAATGTGCTTTTTCTCCTTTCAGTTTGATTCGTTTTTGCTTCTTGCCTTGTCAGGCTCTGTCATTGGGTGTGTACACATTTAAGATCACATTGTCCTGGTGGATTGATCTCTTACCATTTTGAAATGTACCTCTTGATTCTAGTAATTTTACTTGCTGTGAAGTCTACTTTATATGATATTAATATATCTACTTCTGATTTTTAAAAATTACTGTGTGCATGTACATCAGCTTCCTAAAGCTATTGTAATTAAGTATCAAAATGAGGGCTTAAAACAAAAATAATTTATTCTCTTACAGCTTTGGAAGCTAAAGGTCCAAAATCAAGATGTCAGTAGGGCCATGCTCCCTCCAAAGGTTCTAGAACAATCCTTATTTACCTCTCCCAAGTCTCTAGTGGCTCCTGGCAATCCTGGGCCTCCTGTGGCTTATAGCTGCATCATTCTGGCCTTCTTTGGCTTGTAGCTGCCTCCAATTTCACATGGCCTTCTTCCCTGTGAGTCTATGTTCTGACCTCTTCTTGTAAGGACAGCTAGACATTGGAGTTAAGGCCCAACCCACCCCAGTATGACTTCATCTTAACTAATTATATTTGCAAAGACCCTATTTCCAAATAAGTTCACCTTCTGAGTTTCCCAGTAGACATGACTTTTTTATGGGGTGGGGGGGGCACTATTCAAACCATTATAATATGGTATATTTTTTTCTCTTTTCAATTTCAACCTACTTATGCCACTGTGTTTGAAGTATTATTATTTAATTTCCAATTGTAGACAGCAAAATAGCAAAATGTGGTTGGCGTTTTGTTATCAATTTGGCCAATCTCCCTCCTTTACTGTATTCTGTTTTCCTCCCTTTTGAGATGCTAATGATAGGAATGTTGAACCTTTTATTATCCCAAAGATCCCTGAGGCTTTTTTCCCCCACAGTCTGTTTTCTATTACTCTATCTTCAAGTTCACTGCCTTTCCTCTGTCACAGTCATCCCGCCCATGAGTTTCTCCAGTTTGTTTTGTATTTCAGTTATTGTATTTTTCAGTTCTGTCATTTTCATTTGGTTCCTTTTACATATTGTATTTCTTTGCTAAGACTTCATTTTATCCAGTTGTTTTCAAGGGTATGTGTAATTGCTTGGTACATTTTTATGATGGCTGCTTTAAAATCCTTGTCAAATAATTCTAACATCTAAACCATCTCCATTTCAAAGTCTATTTCAGAGACTTTTCTCATTCCAGTTGTGTTTTTCCTGCTTCTTGGTACAATGAGTGATTTTCAGCTGTATTCTGATATTTTAGCTTTATGTTAGGAGACCCTGGTTCCATCTAAACCTTCTATTTTAGCATACAGCCACCCTGTTTGGGTTGAGGCTCTGACTTACATATATTTGTTGTGGTTCCCATGACGATTTAGTTTTCAGAATCTTTGCGGTGCTAACTTGAAATGTTCGGTTCACCAGATGCCCCTGGGATGCCCACTGGCCCCTGCTGTATCACCCAAGGGGTGGAGGACCATTCTCTTGGCCAATTGTCAGTGGGACTCCAGTTTTCCTCCCCCTGCTAGTTCTACCAGGCCAGCTGGTGTCTCTAGGTGAGAGACGGGGTTCTCTGGCCACAGGACAGAGAGCTCTTCCCTGGGCAGGCCACCCCCCTGCAAGTGCCTCCAGGCTGCCAGGTTTCTTTGGTAGGAGAAGGGAGTCTCTGGCCTGTGGTGATAGAGAGCTCTTCATAGTGGGCCACTTATAAATTGAGTTTTAAAGATAATTACGATCCGAAAATTGTTAAGTAAAAGCATTGAAGGTTTTACCAGGCTCATGAATTTCTACAAAAATATTGCTTCAAGTGAGATTTCATTAAGACTGACAGCGAAACACAGGGAGAGGCATACTCCACAGCAATCATACCAGATAGCTTATGGAAAAATGAGTACTCACTTGAATAAGCTTGTCAATTATTTTCAAATCACTTATTACATCCTGCCAGTTTGCCTCTGTTTTAGGAAGACCTGCACTGATACAGCTGAAAGCAAAACCAAAGAGCAAAACATTTTGAATAAGCATAATACTGGCTTGATGAATACATAGGCAAAAGAGCAATCAAGATTTTCTTATTCTGATCAGTGAAAAGATAAGTGTTATCCTTGCCTTTGTGCATTCAACAGCTTTGTAGATGAATATAAACGCAGAATATACAGTACAACCCCTTAACACTTTAGATTAATTTAAGGGCTGCCCAACTGGGATTAGAGAAAAACCTAATTTGGAAGGATAACTATAAATAACCTGGTGCAATTTATCACAATGGAAAACACACAGTACGTGATGTGTGATAGTACTCAGTAAATGTTTTTGAATAAACTGCTGACGTTCTTTAAGTAGAAGATCCATCAGACTGTTAAGTCTATTAAATAGGTGCAATTCTTTATATATATATATATATATATATATATATATATATATACATATATATATATATATATATATATATATATACATACATATAAATGTTTTTTTAACATTTATTTATTTTTGAGACAGAGAGACAGAGCATGAACGGGGGAGGGTCAGAGAGAGAGGGAGACACAGAATCTGAAACAGGCTCCAGGCTCTGAGCGGTCAGCACAGAACCCGATGTGGGGCTCGAAATCACGGACCACGAGATCATGACCTGAGCCGTAGTTGGACGCTTAACTGACTGAGCCACACAGGTGCCCCTATATATTTTTTAATGTTTATTAATTACTGAGAGAGACAGACACCCGGCACGAGTGTAGGGAGGGGCAGAGAAAGAGAGAGACACAGAATCTGAAGCAGGCTCCAGGCTCTGAACTATCAGCACAGAGCCTGACACTGGGCTCAAACTCACAAACCACCAGATCATGACCTGAGCCCAAGTCAGACGTTTAATGGACTGAGCCACCCAGGTGCCCCAGGTGTGATTCTTAAAATAAGCAATAATCACTTTCATGGAATGACTTTGATAGTAAATATTCTTTACTATAGATTCAACATGCACCTTGCACATTGCTCATGCTACGACTATGCTTGCCCTAGCTTCCTTCATAAATATTACAGACTTGAGCCAAATCTAGTCTTGAATGATCAAATACTTACTCATTGTGGTAACACTGAAATTTAACATCAGGACAAAAGACTCATCCTACACTGACCAAGTGACTGTGGCATGATTCTTCAAACTTCAGGAACCAATAGCTGCTCCCTGATGGATCTTGTACAGAAGCAAGATAGCCAACACTAATTTTTCCTGTGAGCAAAGATGCACTACACACATCCACAGCTCCCCACACCAGGAGGGCATCAGTAAGGGAAAGTGAGCTGGGAGTCATACTGCATAACTACAGGTTGGGTACTTTGGGCCAACTGTGTACAGAGTGTTAGCTGCATCTAAGAAAGAAGAAGAAAGTTAATAAAGCACAGAAATGTCTGAATGTTTATGAAGAGGAAAAACAAAAGGCCTAAATAAAGAAATGTTTCCAACTGAGGGAGGATAAGGTTCAAAGGACAGGAGACTTCAGTGCCAGGGATAGATAACAAAGTAACACGAACAAGCCCTCAGTATCTATTTTTTATGTTGTGAAAATCACGTAAGATGTGAATAAGGAATGTACTTCCAAGTTTAGGTAAATATTAAGAGTTCCAGTTTATTGGAAGGGTATAACACTTAGCTGGGATATTAGCAGAATGTAGAAATGTTCAAGTGGGTGTTAACCAAACTTCCTCTGAGTGTTCATAATCTGCCCTCTATTGTTCCCGAATACTTAGAGCCTAAGGATTTAAGCAAACTGGACATAAACCAATTTAATAGAGAATATGCTGAGTAACAATGATCATGGCCATTAACATGATGATATTTAGGCTGAAAGATAAAATTACCTCAAAATGAAGACAGGAATGCAAGCTTCAGTTAAAAAATGGCTGTTCAGAAGTAAACACAAGTAGCACTGGATGGAAGTACTTCCCAAATATGGTTTCTGAAAAACAGAATCATATGCAAAGCAGTTAAAACATGTTTAGTTAAAAAATGATATACATTTAAAATGATATTTTATCATATTGTAGGTTCCAGGAGGTAAATTGATCAAAATTTCAGAATTAATGCTATTAGAATTAATGAAGCTAGAATTTATCTTTCTTCCTTTCTCCCTACTGCCATCTCTGTCTCCTATGTGCAAAATTACTTACTATATATTTTTCCAGATGCATTTCAATGACGATAATTTTAAGAAAATTCCCATATTTACTAATCTATGTATATACTAATATCACTACTTACTTTGTTTCTATTATCCTTATTCTCCTCATATTTTTTTCCTTTTTAATGATTCAACATACATTTTTTGTTTGTTTGTTTTTAATTCTCTATGGCATGTTCATTTTTTTTTTCTTTGGGTGTCATTGAAAATAGTTACAGACCCAACTAAAGATACTCTGTGCCATCCTAACAAGTGATACATAATATATTTTTTTTTTTTTTTGGTGATTTAGGGAAATATTCATCTTAGAACTTCTCAGAGTTTTGATATGTTTGCCTGCCTCTTTCACACTGTCAAAGCCTTTACAGTTTCAGAGAGCCCTTGAACCACTAAGAATGTTTCATTTAGTCTACACTGAAAGGATGAATAATACCTAGACCTTGCCATCAAAGACTACACTATTCATTGAGTAGATGAAAATTCAAAGAACAAAACAGGGTGAGAAAAGTGAAATGATACATTTACAATGGCATGAAGAGCCCATCAGGGTGTTAGTAGAGTTCAAATACCTATTCTACTTACTTTCAAAATAAGAATAGTCCACACATGAATAGACCCCTGGGACACAACAAGATCTTTGGAGAATTGTCATATAACTTATCATGAAGTATCTGAGATTCAAGTGATCCTTTTGAAAAGTCCATATACTATCTCTACTAATTTTCCTTACCGAAATTCTCATTACTCAATGCCAGAGTAAATCCTTAAGTGTTGAAGAAGAGCTGGCTATGACAGTGGGATTCCAGCAGCCATCCATCCAGAATACTTCCTACAATACAATCGAGGGTAAGGAATTAAAAACATGGTGGACTAGTGAGGAAAAGGACGAGTGAGGAAAAGGAAGGAAGGGAATTAATATTCACTGAGCACTTACTTTTTCATGGGCACTCATCAGTCACTTAATATATACATCACTTTTAAATTATTTTTTAAGTTTATTTATTTATTTTTGAGAAAGGCACAGAAAGAGTGAGCAGTGTGGGGCACAGAGAGAGAGAGGGAGACAGAGAATCCCAAGCAGGCTCTGCACTGTCAGAACAGTGCCCGATGTGGGGCTTGAACTCACAAACTGTGAGACCAATGACCTGAGCTGAAAGAGCTCCAAGAGTCGGACCTTTACCCCACTGAGCCACCCAGGCGCCTCTATACACATCACCTTTAATCCTCACAACAATCCTACGGGGTGGGGTTACCAGCATTTGGGTAAACTGCCCAGGCCCCAGAGCAAGTCCAAGACTGCCAGGATTTGAGACCAGGTCTGTCTGCAGACAAAGCCCAAACACTTTCCACTATAGTATGTTCTTGAATGGGCAAATTCCAAAGTTGCATATTTACTTAGTAACCAGTAGAAGTCACCAAATACCTGGCTTCATATAAACCACTGACTGTTAATTTAATTTACAACAGAAGTATCTACTTCTACAGATATTGAACAGCTGTTTTCAGTCTTTGAAATAAATCACTGTTAATTGAAATGTTATTTGAGAATTTCATAAGTAACAAATTCTATTTTTTCTAATTCAAGGCAATGAAGAATGTGAGGTTTACACAGTCCCATATTCAACTCCATTTTATTAAAGTAAAGATTAAAACTAAGACATATAAAATATAAACAATTATTTTTGCCATCCTTTAAAAATAGTATGTATGTGTTGACCTCTCCACAAAAATCAAAATCTGCTCTGCCCCTGACATAAATATTCATTGCAATTAAGTTTTGTAAACTCAATTAATTAAATTATTTTATTTTTCACATGACTGTTTTATGATATATGATGTATAAATCTTTATTATTTTAATGTTTTGTTTATTTTTGACAGAGAGAGTACACACGCACATGCATGAGTGGGGGTGAAGCAGAGAGAAAGAGAGAGACAGAGGATCCAAAGCAGACTCCGAGCTCTGTGCTGACAGCAGTGAGCCTGACAAGGGGCTTGAACTCATGAACCGTGAGATCATGACCTGAGCCGAAGTCGGACGCTCAACCGACTGAGCCACACAGGCACCCCCGATATAAAAATCTTTGAAAGAAAAACTAGTATTTACCTACATGTTAAATAAGACACTATGAGACTACATTCAACAGGAATGCCTCTTTTTCAATAATAACATATTAAATTGAGTCCTCCTGTTACATATGACCTGAATCGTATGTACGATTTTAATTAAAGCAAACTCTCCTTATTCCTCTCAACCAATAATCATTCTCTTTGCCTGTATTATCTCAATGCCTCAAGGTTTTACAAAACTTCACAGTTATCTCGTAATTGTCCAAAGCCTCTTAAATTCCTTCCATCTTTTTGGGTTATGGTATCCCAAACTTCGCATTGGTCAAATAACAGTATCTATTGACCTGGGACTGAGGGGTACCGAGGGTGACGGAGGTGTTAATAAGGCCTTGGGAAACTACTGCAGTAAGCAATGAGGATTTCACTCCTGGGCTTTTGCGGCAGCGCATCTCCCCACGTGCAGGGTGTCTGACCCTTACCAGTGTGGCAATGGACTTGCACTGCCCCGCCCAACCACCTCCAGCTGGCATAGGTCAAGGAGACTAAGTGCTGTGCTCAGAATGCTCCTACCAAGCATGGTGGAATGCAGTAGAAAACTCACATCAAAAGCTTCAAGCAAAATAATGTTAATAGAGACCAATGGAGGGGAAAAGGAAACTTCTACAGCTTTGCCACCAGCAAAAGAACTGATTTGGTTTCCTAGGCTAAGAGCAAAAAATGTGGCTTTCAAAGCAGCTTTGGAAGCATTCAATCTGCCAGTTACTAGTGCTGTGGACCACTAATTTTACTAAAATACGTGTGAGTGCAAGCACGCACATGTGTGGGTCAAAAATCAGTGTGGATCTTAAAAACAGAAAAGGTAGAATACCCTCTTCCTTTCTCTTCAGCCAGGACTCAATGTTAACTATTAATATAATTAATATTAATGACGGTAATATTATAATATGTATTGCTTACCTAGTGCTTTCGGTTTATAACATTATTTCCTATACAGTACTACATTCGATCCTGGCAATATCTTATAGCAAAAGACATTACTCTTATTTTACAGTGACGAAATTGAGATTCTGAGAGGTTAAATGACTTGCTTCAGGTAAATGTCATGCATGTGGCCATGAAAATCTACCTCACAATCCAAGTTGGGCAGAAGGAGGAGGGATGCAAGAAACTGAGAAGTGTAAGCCCCTTAATATAGGAAGTAGCTGGGGCACCTGGGTGGCTCAGATGGCTGAGCATCTGACTCTTGGTTTTGGCTCAAGTCATGATCTTGGTGGTTTGTGGGTTCAAGCCCCACATCCGGCTCTGCTCTGGCAGCACAGAGCCTGCTTGGAATTCTCTCTCTCTCCTCTCTCTCTGCCCCTTCCCTGCTCTCTCTCTCTGTCTCAAAATCAACAAACATTAAAAAATATATACATATGTGAATAATAAAAATATATATGTGAATATACATATATATATACACACATATATATACACATATATATATATATATATATATATATATGTGTATATATATATAATAAAAAGCCCTGCTCTCTAACAGTTTAAAAACAGGTCTTTCAAATTTCTTGTGTGAAACAGAATTCAAGTTCTTCCACATCCATTATTCCATGTGATTCTCACAAAACACTTGCTAGAAGTGGCTGAGACCAGGTGAATTACTTTCTGAGAAGGCAAATCTAGGTATGAAATAAATTACCCACTTCCCTTTATGTCATATTTTTGGAGAACTGGGAAAGCAGTGTTTAATCCTGGCGTACTAATGGCATATGGTCACGAAATGCCCTCACAATCAGCGTCTTTGGTTTGCCCTTCATTCAACTGGGTGCACGACTCCAGGAAAAAAAGAAAGACTAAATCCCAGCCCTACACCCAAGTTGCTCACAAAGTTTGAGCAGGAAATTTTTTGCGATCTTGTGGTTGGGTGTCACTGCAGGGTGGCTGTTGACCTTACGGTGGCACTGCAAAGCTAGCAGGATGTCACTGCCCAGGGGTAAGACATTGGGAAGAGTTGGCAAATCAACACAGCTGGGCAGCTCTAAGAGCTCTAATTCCGGAGTGACTTGTGGAAAATAATTGTGCACATCTTGCATTCCATACCAATATTGTAGTCCTTCCCGGTGAGGAAATATAACCTAATGCACTGCCGTTTGGCCTTGTTTTATTCTGTTTCGTTATTTACTCGCCTTGTCACACATTTAAAGTAAATTTAAAAAGGCTTAGCACAAAAGAAGAGTTATAAGTATTGGTTAATTTGGTAAACACATTAATCTGTTCACTCAAAAAAAAAAAAAAAAACTAAAAGTGAGGGCAAACCAACGTTGCGTGCTTCTGGAGAATATAAAGAATGGAAGACAGCATTGCTGCCCCTTATGCATTTAGTAAATGTTTACTGAGTACTTACTATGTGCTAGACATTTCTCTATGACCTTGGGATACATCAATCAATGCAGAGGACAGAGAACCTTGATTTTAGGAGGAAAGAGACCATTTGTAACATACATAAACTAGTTAATTATATATTTGATTAGAGAGAGGTAGGTGATATAGGGAAAAGAAAACACAAAGTAAGGCAAGAAGGATGTGGTCGTGATTTTGAGTAGGTGATCAGGATAGAGTTCAGCGAGAATAAAATCAGATCAGAGATGCAAAGGCAGGAAGGGAATGCGCCCTAATACACCCAAGTAAAGAGCATTTGAGGCACCTGGAAGAGCTAGATCAAAGGCACATTGGCCCCTGCATGTCTGTGAGTCTGAGGATCAGAAAAGAGGCTGAGGGAGCGACCAAGGCAGAGCATAGTCTGAGATGGGGTCAGAAAGGTGGACAGGGAGGGGTGGCTCAGATTGTGCCCTTTCAGCCACTCTACACTCTAAGGATCTGAAGTGAGAAGTCACTGCAGCATTTTCGGCAAATAACTGATACCCTCTGAATGACGTTTTAAGCAATCTGTCTTGGCCCCTGTGTTAAGGACAGGTAAGGATGGAAGCAGAGGTCCTGAGACTACAGGAATGCAGGTGACACACAGTGGTGGCTGCAGTGTGGGGGGTGGCAGTAGAGACAGGGACGTGTAGTTGGAGTCAGGAAACATTGATATGACAGAACCAACAGGATTTCCTGACAGACTGGATGTGGGCCATAAGAGAACAAAATACTCCCAAGTCTTTTGCCTGGGCACCTGAGATCTGAAGCTGCCGTAAACTGAAACGAGATGGACTGTGGGCCGAACAGATGCTCTGAAAGGAGGGGTCGTATCAGGAGTTTTCATTTTGGACACGTGGAATTTGTGAGAGGCCAAGTGCACAGCCACACAGAAACACCAAACGGGCCGTTGGATGCAAGAATCTTGAGTTCGGGAAAGTGGTTTGAGCCTGAAATCGATATGGAACTCATGATGCTGGTGGACTTCACAGAGGGAAAGGTAGAGAAGAGGACCAAACCTGAGCCAAGGTATTTCAATATTAATTAGTTGGGGGGGGGGGGGCAGAGGGGGAGAAGGACCAGCAAAGAAAATCTCAAAGGGAAGACCAGTGAAAGGGGGGAAAAAGGAGAGAGTGTGATGTTCTAGAAATCAATGAGAATTATATCCAGGACAAGAAATGACAATCACGTCAAAGGTGCTGAGAGTTCAAAGAAGATACAGATTGAGCCCTGACCAGTGAGCTTGTAACCTGGAGGTCATGGGTGACTCCGACAAGAGCACTCTCAGCAGAGTGATGGAGACAGAAGCCTGCCTGAAATGGACTGAGGAGAAAGTAGGAGGAAAGAATTTACGAAATGCTAAGTACAGGCAACGTTTTGCAGAATACTGCTCCAAAAGGGAGAAACAAAAGATGGTGGTAATAGGTATTAGAAGGTAGAGATGTGCTGAGGGAAAAATCGAGGATGTTAGTGGGAGAAAGGACCATTGCCAGGACCATTGCCAGATGACGTTCTTGAAAAGTCAGGCGAGGATGAGAAAGGAATTTCATGCACAAGTGGGGCGGTGGCTAGGTCACCTGTTGTCATGGAAGGAAGGCTGAGGGTCAAGGTGGTGCAATAGCTAGGTGGTAGATAACTGTGTTGGTATATGTCCTCCACTACTGCTTCAATATTCTCAATGAATCAGGATAAAAAGTCATTAGCAGACAGTGAGGACAGGGAAGGTGTTGGGTTGAGGACAGAGGAAAATATATGACAGAGGAGAATGACAAATGTAAGTACGGTATGAGAGCCATGCCTATTGGAAGGAAGCCCATGGCCGTGAATGGTCAGAGAGTAAGATTCATCAGCATGTGCGTGTTTTCTGCAGCCACATTAAACTGCAAGGATCAGGCAGGCCTGCCGTAGGTGGAGAACTGGACTTGATCATGGTCATGTATACCAGCAAGCACAAACAAGAGAGAGGCAAGGGACTTGAGGTTATGCGAGAAAGTACAATGGAGATATGGCCAGGAAATCTAAGTTTTTGTTTTTACTGTAAGACTTCATGGAGGAAGTGTTCCTGGAATCATACCTTAAAGAACGATTAGATTTTAGGGGCGCCTGGGTGGCTCAGTCGGCTGAGTGTCCGACTTCAGCTCAGGTCATGATCTCGCGGTCCGTGGGTTTGAGCCCCGCGTCGGGCTCTGTGCAGACTGCTCAGAGCCTGGAGCCTGTTTCGGATTCTGTGTCTCCCTCTCTCTCTGACCCTCTCCCATTCATGCTCTGTCTCTCTCTGTCTCAAAAATAAATAAACGTTAAAAAAAAATTAAAAAAAAAAAAAGAATGATTAGATTTTAGATGTGAGTAAAGACAGAGAGACAACATTCTAGGTTAGGTGGAGGAAAGAGCCTGAACAAGGACATACACAAACAAGTGCAGTGTGTATTCAGAGGAAAGTGTGTCATTTGATAATAGGGTGAAAGCAGTGATAAGGAAGAATGGACAAAACTGTTGTGAGTATATAAAGCAGGGATTGCCAAACATGTTCTCTAAAGGGACATATGTCAGCCTTTGTCTTACATTCTCGGTCACAACTACTTAAGCCTGCTATGACAGTGGGAAAACAGCCATAGATGATGTATGAATGAATGCATTCAGAACAGACAGTTGGTGAATTTGGCCCACAGGCTATCGTTTACAGACCTCTGACTCCTGGGGATCTCTTAATCAGTCCCAATTGGAATACAGCTGAGAAAGCGGTATGTTTAAACGTCTCAAATTGTCCTACCATTAACGGTACCAGCATTTTTTTCTGTAATTGCTTTTTAGGTGTTTTCAATAGACACTAATATGAAATTTTCAAATATGAAATTACATTAAAGACAATCTATGTTCAATATTAAAGCTTTAAAAAACACCCAATTTGGACTATGTTACTGTGGGTTCCTTTTTTTTTTTTTTTGACAGTGAGAGAGTGAGGGAGAGGGTCAAAGGGACAGAAGGAATCTTAAGCAGGCTCCATACTCAGCACAGGGCCCAATGCAGGGCTCGATGCCACAACCCTGGGATCATGATCTGAGCCAAAATCAAGAGTCAGACGCTCAACTGATGGGGCACCTAGGTGGCTCAGTTAGTTAAGTGGCCGACTCTTGATTTCGACTCAGGTCATAATCTCACAGTTCCTGAGATCAAGCCCTGCATTGGGCTTTGTGCTCAAAGCGTGGAGCCTGCTTCAGATCCTCTGTCTCCCTCTTTCTGCCCTTACCCCACTCAAGCTCTTGCTCCCCATCCCCCTCTCTCAAAAATAAATAAAATTAAAAAAAATTATTTTTTAAAGTCAGACACCCAACTGAAGGAGCCACCTGGGTGCCCCACATAAGGTCACTACTTTGACTTTTAAAAATTAATTCATATAAAATCTGAAGTTGGTATTTAATTCTCTCATAAGGCCACACATCATGTTAACAGAGCCTGTAAATCTCACAATTTATCAAAATAACAAAATAAATGATTAAGATGTTTCTTCTTTTAAAAATACTATTTCATATAAGGTTTACAAAATACATATTTTCAATATATATTTTCAAGTAAACAATGGTTAAGTTTTCGGGAATACTTAAGACAAGACAAATTGCTTAATTATAGTGGAAAGCTTCTAAAGCAAATCACAACCATTTACATGCCTATACTGCCAAGGACAAAGGCAGTGATAAAATCTGGACACCTTAGTTACCATGACTATTCAAAAAACATTAATTAAATAGATGGTATAAAAAATGAATATAGAAACACTTCAGGTAGTTTATCATCTAACAAAGACGATGGTACGTAAATGTAGCTGGAGGGCATATACGCTCATACCACTCTATGATCATAGTTCCATGTAGCAATATGTTCATGTGCTTTTTTTTGTTGATTATTTGGTGCAAATGTTCTTGAAAAATATGTTGTGTAAGTGTTTTTGAAAAATGGTAGCTAGTATAATTCTCTAGGGCAGGTATAATGGACAGCTTGCCCAGGATAGCACAGCTATAATATTTAACCTACTGTCTAGGAATAGGTAATGAGATCTGTTCCTCTACCCCACTTTCCAAAAGTACTGCATTCAGAACGCTTGGGAAAGGTGAAGAAATTCTCCCAAACCAGAGCGCAAAAGGAAAAATATGGAAATTATGAGATAGATCTAGAAATTCCAACATAGTACTGAAGCAGAACTCCAGAAAGAGCAAAGAGAATAGAGAGCAAGAATTAATTACAAAATGATTTTTACAAATTCTACAGAGTTGGAAAAGGACACTAGCTTTTACATTGAAGGGACATAAAAAGCATAGATAAAAAACGTGGTATTTTTAATTTAAACTCTCTAATTCCAGGATAAAGAAAACCACGCTAATAGTATTCATGGAGTAAAACCAAGTTACTTTAAACACAAGAATCAGAATGAATCTGATTAAATCTGGTACTTAAAAGACAATAGAACTAACCTTCAAACTTTAATGGAAAATGGACTTGAACCTAAGAAGGTATTAAAGAAAGAGGGAAAAAATACTGTTTCATAACAATATCTTAGAAAATGTAAGATCCACAGAATGTGAAAAAATAGTGTGAAAATGTATTTTGGGAAAATAAAAATGTCCAAAAAATAGAAAAAGATGTGGGATGTAAAAATAGGAAGCATAAAACAAATAACATTTATATTTGGGTCTAAATAATGGCACCATTCTTCTGAAGTATGTGGCTTTTTACCTACTTTATTCATTCATTTATTTTGCAAAAATGTGAGATCCTTGGGGCACCTGGGTGGCTCAGTCAGTTAAGCTTCTGACTTCAGCTCAGGTCATGATCTCATGATTATTGGATTCAGGATCAGATCTCATGATTATTGGATTATTGGATTCATATTTGGGTCTAAATAATAGCACTATTCTTCTGAAGTATGTGGTTTTTTACCTACTTTATTCATTCATTTATTTTGCAAAAATGTGAGATCCTTGGGGCACCTGGGTGGCTCAGTCAGTTAAGCTTCCGACTTCAGCTCAGGTCATGATCTCATGATTATTGGATTCAGGCCATGCTGGGCTCTGTGCTGACAGCTCAGAGCCTGGAGGCTGCTTCAGATTCTGTGTCTCCCTCTCTTTCTGCTCCTCCCCTGCTTGTGCTCTTTCTCTCTCTCAAAAATAAATATTAAAACAAGTAAAAATAAAAATAAAATTTGAGATCTTTGTGGTTAAAAACCCTATTTATCTTGTCCATTACGTACCTCCAACACATAAAAGCATACTAGGTACATAATAAGCACATATTCTATGTTTGTTGGATTTGATTTTTCATTTGTTTGCAATGACATTGTTCTTGTCCTCACAACCCTCAACCTCTTCACTGCACTTGCTTCTCCATCCAGATGTCCCAGTTAGTCACTGTAATACTATGCTACGTGGCATCCTACATTCCCTCCACGTTTCCTCTTTCTGCTATTTTTATTTTGCTAATTTCAAATTACAAGCTACAAAGCACTGCTGGAAAAAATGCACCATTATAACTTCTTGAGAACTTCTGCTGGGCCTTTTCTACATCTAGCCAATAATCTCTCGCTCTCCCTGACATTCCCCACCACTTTTAAAACCCACTGTATTGAGGTATAATTTCAACATAATAAAAAACACCTATTTTGGGTATACAGTATGCAGGATTTTAACAATTGTATACATCTTAAAATCACCATGGCAACCCTAAAACACATAGATAGAAAACATATACATATAATCACAAAAATTGCCTTCAAGCCCCTTTACAGTCACTCTATTCCCAACCCCAATACCAGGTAACTACTGACCTAATATGTACTTTCCCAAATAGTGATGCGGAAGGAAAAGTACAGATAATCTCTGTGGGAAAAGAAGAGGAAGTAAACACATGCTAGGATCATTATTTACTTACAGAACATAAAACACATTCATGGTGAGTAACTGCAAAACAATCAAGATAAAAGCTTACTACAGAAGAAAAAAAAACCTAAATATATATTATCATTATAATTTCCAAACCCCGCCCCTCCCCCCAAAAAAGGAAAATAAGGCAATGAAAACTTGAGGAATCTAACAGAAGACAGCGGAGGCAGAAAAGGAAAAAAAAATAGAGGAAGTATAGTAAAAAATACAGAGTAAAGTGGCAGTAGTAAGTCTAAATATACAAGCGTATCCCTCCACACATGCAATGTGATAAAATTGTGATATGTGATAAAAACTACACCTGCTTCCTGAAAGAACAGACACTGAGTTTAAAAAGTAGAGAGACAGAAAGGCAGATGAATGTTAAAATATGCTATTTATAACAAGAGGAACAAAAATAAAATGGCACAAAAAGCTTGAAAATGAAAGAACAAAAAATGATATGCTTAAGCCAATATGATTATAGTAATAATAAATTATGGAAAAATTAGAATTCAAGTGGCAAGTACTAAGCAACACAAAGGCTGATACACATGGATAGAAGTTATAATCTTCAAAATATATAATAATCATGAACCTTTATGCACCTAATAACATGGTTATAAATTGTATAAAGGAAAAACTAATAGAAAAACAAGGGGTTATTATAGATTTTAGAACATTTTTCAGAAATTTAAATATGAAAATGAGTAGGCCTATGGTCTGTGGTGTGCAAGTAAGCTGGTTCTTTAAAACAAACAAACAAACAAACAAACAAAACACTGATATGTAGCATTTGCTAATTTCTGATGTGGAAAATACCCAATCATTCTGATTTCAAGCCACCAATGGTTTAACAACTAGTTCATTAAATGCCTGACTAGCCGCTCACTTTCACAAGCCAATTAGAACTGTTTTCAGCCAACCATTGCCTATGGTAAAATTTAAAAGCAGAATGAATCATGTTTCATGTAGTACATATGTCTTTTAGATTAAATAGATATAGATAGATGAAAACATAAATACTCATAAAAGTTGTCCATGACCTAGATCTAAAATGTCCATGTGCCAGACCTAAAACAAAGCCTCAAAAATTATAAAAATCTGAAAGCATATATGCCACATTATATGATCACAAACCAATAAACGTTGGATTACTGAATGGAATCATATTGAATTACAATAATATTAGTAACTTTGAATTAAAATCAATAATAAAAGAAAAGAAAAATTCTAAAATCTGCCCACTAAAAAATGTAAAATACTTTTAAATAATGCTAGTATACAAGATAAAGTCAATATGAAAAGTACACTTCATGAAAAAAACTGGGGGCACCAAAATCTGATACCAATACTAAATAATAGTATCTCAAAAAAGAAAATTATATGGCAATCTCTTGTGAACACAGATGCAATTTTCCAAAATAAAAAAATTAACCAATTCAGGGGTGCCTGGGTGGCTCTGTCAGTTAAGCGTCTGACTGTTGACCTCAGTTCAGGTCTTGATCTCAGTCGTGAGTTCAAGCCTCTCATTGGGCTCCATGATGGGCATGAAGCCTACTTAAAAAAAAAAAAAAAATTAACAAATTCATCAAGCAGTGTTTTAACAGAGTACAATTAAACGACTAAGTAGATTTCATTTTGAATTGAAAGGATGATTAACATCGGGAAGTTTATCAGTGTACTTGCTATATTAAGACATTAAAGGAGAAAAGTCATGTGGTTGCCTTCATAGACAGGACAAAACTCAGCATAAATTCCTAAAATAAAAAATGTCAAAATATTCTCCAACTGATAAAGACTATTTAATACAAACCCGCAGGATTCCTATCTGGGGCCATTTTCACTATAGGTACAGAACAAGGAGGCACACAATCAGGGCTGCTAGTCAACACTGATATATGATCACAGCTACGTGGGTTCAAATCCTGGCTCTCTCACTTACTATCTGGGTGACCCTAAGACATGTATATACCTTGGTTATTTTTCTTTCTAAGTCAGTAAAATGGAAGATGAGCTCAGAACATACCTCCTATGATTACTGTGAAGATGAATGCTTTACATGTAAAGCACTTTAGACACTGCATGAAACAGGAAGGAGTCGTAACAATATTTATTAACATTACCTTGGCAATTCATCAAGAACCTTTGAGAAAATATGGCAAGCATCATTATTACAAATTACAAATTTAAAAAGTAATAAAGAAAGTAAAACTCAGAAGTTGAGTAATTTGCCCAACATCACACATGCTAAGAAGGAAGTTTCAGAGTTTAGTCTTGGCTCCTTCATTCACTTATACATTTATCAAATATTTACTGAGCCCCTACTATGTGTCAGTAAGTAATTCTTCCTCTAAGGACACAGCACGGAAAAAGGAAAAAAAAAAACAGAAAATGTGTAATTCTAAAGTTTGACTACAATGTCCTCAATTACTATGGAGAACAATAAATGCAGCATGTGTGAAATTAATCTCTGTTTTGTACAGGACGGCAAGAAAGACCTCACCAATAAGATGGCATTGCATTTAAAGAAAGAGGGTTAGCAAACAGTATCTGAGGAAATAGCTTTCCAGGAAGAGGCAACAAGAAATGCAAAGACCTTGTGGGAGAAGTGTGTTAGGAACAGCAAGGAGGCTAACTGAGCCAGAAATTCAACAGGTAAGGTCAGGGTTAGGTAAGGGAGAGTGGCAGGAAGTATATCATCAGGTAAGGACTTGGGTTTAACTGGAAAACTTGTGTGAAGCATCTTGAGCACTGGAAGGATGTGAATTGGCTTAGACTTTAAAGGCCGCACTCTGGTTGCCATATTGAGAAAGACTGTGTGGGCAAGTCTGGGCACAGGGAGGCAATGTAGCACAGGGTTGCTACAATAATCCACAATAATAGTAATAGAGATGCAGAGAGGTATATGTCCTGATGAACTGGATGTTAGGTATGAAAGAAAGAGAAGTGTCAAGGATGACTCTGAAGGCTTTGACCAGAAATGGCAAGAAGAGTGTTACCATTTATTAAAACAAAGGAAGCTGTGAGAGGAACAGGTCAGAGAAAAGAGGAGTTCGGTTTTAAAAAGATTAAGTTTCATGGTTATTAGGTAGTCAACTTTATCAAGACATTGGGAGAAGCTTGATTTCAGCCCGAGATCCCAGAAAGAATTATGGGAATATTGATAATATACCAAATAAGCAATGAATCGGTGAGTGCAAAGGAAACCAGAGGCCTATTGGTCTTTACGATTCAGTTCTTGTACAGCAGACATTTACTGGGTATCCCCTATGTGCCTGGCACTAGGGTTCTAAAGGAGAATAAGCAGAGTCCTTGTTCTTCAAGAAGTTACAAAAACACACATATACTTTCATTATGATATCATAAATACTAAGACAGTTTGGGTATCCAGATTTTTAGGTTGAGAGAAATCCTAGAGGAGATGACAAAAATAGATTCCCTGAGAGAATAAATAAAGTTAGCCAATCCAAGGAAGAAGAGAAGGACTAACCAGGTAGAGGGGAAATAATGGGCAAAGGCACAGAGGCAGGAAACAATAGGAAGCATGCAGGTAAACCCCAACACTGTGAATTTCCCGGCATATCAAGTTAGAGAAAAGGAATGGTAGTGGTATAGTAAATGATAAACGGGAGCCCTGCCTGACAGGAGAATTTGCTGTTCACTGTGTTCATGAGTGCTGTGGCATGATTAAATCTGCATTGGATATAGATCATCTTGACCACTGGGCAGAGGGTGTACGTAAAGGAAGCAAGGCTGAAGGCAGGAAAATGAGTCAATTATTATTACGGGAGTCAACATAAGGACTAAACTGAGGAAGAAGTAATAGGAATTGAAAAGTAATGGGGCGCCTGGGTGGCGCAGTCGGTTAAGCGTCCGACTTCAGCCAGGTCACGATCTCGCGGTCCGTGAGTTCGAGCCCCGCGTCAGGCTCTGGGCTGATGGCTCGGAGCCTGGAGCCTGTTTCCGATTCTGTGTCTCCCTCTCTCTGCCCCTCCCCCGTTCATGCTCTGTCTCTCTCTGTCCCAAAAATAAAAATAAAACGTTGAAAAAAAAAGAAAAGTAATAATAATATTAGTTATCATAGTAATACTTCCCTGCAAAATTGGCAGGTCCTGTTGGCTGTCCTAGAATGTACGCTGAGGTGGGGAGGAAGAGTCTAGGATGACTAATGGCTTGTATGCTTTGATGGTAGGGTAGTGGGATCACTAATTGAGATTGGACCCAGGCTGGGCTCATTTGAAGGGAAGATGGTTCACTCAGTGTTGGAAATGTCAAGTTGGGAAGGCTGGTGGGACACCAAAGAAAATGTTCAGGCACACAGATGAATATGCAAATCAAAGCTGAAGAGATGGCAGGGCTGGAGACAGAAGGCATTGGCTTAAAACCGTGAGTTCGGAGGAGAGCAAGCTAGGAGAACATGTAAAGAGAAAACTACGGTGAGAAAAGAGAGAACAAACATCTTTAACCTTTCTTTAGATAATGGTTTCAGTGAAAGGCTCCTAATTGCTTCAGGTTATTGGTCACAGCTAACGTGATCACACAGCAAGCAATTATAGCACTCTCATGGACTCTGATGGCACATTTCCTTGAATGTAAGAAGCACGTTTTTTCAATGTGAACATTTCTGAAATAAGGTCACATCTTACAAATGATCTCTATCGTCATCCTCAGAAAAGCTGCTCTTAAAAAGATTGTGCTTAAAAAAACTGATGATGTTTCACCACCGGTGCACTGGAAAAAGAGACTATGAGGGATTTATGTGCAGGACGTATATTGAGAAGTATATTGAGTATATTGAGAAGCAGGACGTATATTGAGAAGATATTAGGATCAGTATCTGTGAGGGAAGAGAAAAAAGCTCAATTGGGCAGAGGGAGAAGTAAGGCCATCACCACCTGGGCTTTGTGGAGCTCTAAAGCTGGGATAGCTCTCAGGAGTTGCACCAAGTTGGGCAAAGGAGGGCCTTTATAACACTCCCTCCCAAGAAACACTGGATGCAGGCTGCCCAGGGGAGTGGGTGTGACCTTGGACAAGGAGAGTCTCTCCCAGAGAGAACTGTCCCCTGAGACTCTAGCAAGCAGTACTCCCAGCAGCTAGCATAACAAACTCTTCGTTCCTTAAGATAAGTATGCCCACAGCACGGCATCCAATATTAATGATTATTTAGGAATGAAGGAAATACAGCATTTTTATCTCAGCATGATGTGATCTTACTATGATCATGAAGTACTAAACACAAATTCTCTCTGGCACAACCCATTTCAAAATCAATTTTAGTAAAAATATAGGTCATCTGAAATCCTACCCTGTTTGGGATAAAGTGGAAAAAAGAGCATTATTTCTTTAAAAAAAGTATGTAAGGTCAAAAAAGACATCCACTGCAAAATTCCTAGGGATTTCCTCAAAAATGTTTGGCAATGAAAGAGTAAAATAATCATGGTAAGTGCTAACCTACTGAGCACTTAGAATGAGAGGCAGATTTACCACGAACTCAGTGGTGCTCCCATACCTCTGTCTTGCATTGCCAATGGTGAGGAAGCAACAGTCCTAGCCCTGTAGTGGGACCCCCGCTTTTGGTCACCTTCTACCTCCTAGAAGTCATACTGGGTTTGTAAGCAGCTACTACCTGCCGGCAGGCTGCCAGAACTTCCTTCAATCTGTTTGGACTCTAATGATAATCTAGCCCCATTGGACCTCATGAAGAATCTGGACCTTATCTGTGACTCTAAGGATGTGAATGCAATGCATCAGGGCCACTATGGGTCCCAGGTTCTCAGCCACTTTATATGCCTTGCCCCCATCTCTCATAGCAAGACCTCATCCACAGGGTAGGGATGGGGAGCCAAGAGGGAAAGTAAGGACCTGGCCAAGCTGTGGAGGCACTGCCTGCCTGAGATCATGTCAAGTGAAACCCAAAAGCTGGATTTCTCCACAGTTTCCCTCCAAACAAGAAGGACCGCCTGAGCATGACGCTGTGGAAACAGAAATGCAGTGTTTCTAGTAATGCATTATCAAGGTAAATGAATACTTCCTAAACCATCAATAATAAGAAACAAATTTCTACCCACACTGCTATAGACAAAAATAAATTTTCTATTTGCTTTATAAAAAAATATTAAAAATCATTATCATATAAAAGAGGAAATCTGAGTGTATGCAGACAAAAATTTGTAGGAAATAAAGTATATAAAGATGAGTTAGGGGGGTGTGTGGGTGGCTCAGTCGGTTAAGCTTCCAACTTCTGCTCAGGTCATGATCTCACTGTTTGTGGGTTGAAGCCCTGCATCAGGCTCTGTGCTGACAGCTTGAAGCCTGGAGCCTGTTTCAGATTCTTTGTCTCCATATCTCTCTTTCTCTCTCTCTCTCTGCCCCTCCCCCACTTATGCTCTCTCTTCTCTCAAAAATAAACATTAAATTTTTTTTTTGAGCTCACGTTCTTTAAATTCTATGCTATACTGAAATAATCCATTTATAGATTCTTTTGATGCACTTTGATATGTAGCCTTTCATTTATCGTTCAACATTTACTAAGCCCCTTTTTTGGTTAAGGGAATGTGCCAGGTGCTAGAGAGTATCAGGCAGATATTATATAGTTCCTACCCCCCACAAACCATAAAGACTAATAAGGAGACCCAAAATGCTGCATCAGAAAGCACAATAAAATACACAGGTTTTAAAAAGTGCTACAAATAAATAAAGGAGAAATAGTGAATTAAACATTCTCATCTGCCAGATGAAAGAGAGTGAGCAATGGTGTATGAACATAGGATACGTTTTCCTTTCATTCATGGAACATTGGGGAGCTAATGTGACAATATTTTAGAATTTCAACTCAAGATAGCGGATATATTTGGGTAACAAATTTTTAAAGTTTCATTTTAGGACTAATTAACACATATTTTCTGAGTACCTATGATGTGACTGGCATTTTGATAGGTATTTGGTGATCACATTGTGAAAAAAATTTATATCTGGAAACAATAACAGAGCTCCTATAATCTACCCTCTTTTGTAATGAGGAAGCTGAGGCCGAAAGATACGTGGCATATATTACAAGAGTCGTCTTTTTCAGGAAGCCTTTCCCTAAATGATCACAATCAGCTACCATTTTACTTTTTTCTAAACTCAGCACATTTTTATGGCTCTTGTCCTTTAGTTGGGTACTTGTTTTTTATATATGGAGATCATGAGCTTTTAAACTCTTTTTTAAATGATCAATGGTACCTTTAGATACATGGCATCTAAAAGCTATATGCTTTTTCCTCAGAAAAATGCACATAAGTACATATCCAAAAACTTAAATAAAATCATCTTAATATTACAAATTCAATCCTCCAGAGGTCTCAGGATCCCAGATTAATAATCTTTCTTCTGGATTGCTGGCTTCATAAAATGATTTTTTCCTTATCTATGCCCATAATACATGCGTAAAATACATTTATCTGTGTATCTCCCATAGTGCTTAGAGTTGCAGTCAATATGATAGAAGCTTAATAAATTTCCACCAATTTGAATTATCCAAGAACTAAATTGTAGCCAACTGAAGACACAGAACCAGCCTCAACTGCCTGCCTGGTCATGTCTTACACTATTTCATGATTTCTCTTAAAAACAAAAAACACCTAATCATTGCCATTGTGGGCTCAGTTTTACAATGGAGGGAAAATAAATGTCCAAGTACAAACTCGGTATAACCACTTAGATATGACGGTACACAGAATAACAATTCATGTTTAGGAAAGGGCAGCACCTCTAACACAGAAAGTACTCGGTAAATATTTGGGGAGTGACTGTGAACCCATAAATAAATAAATAAGAAATAAGAATGAATAAATGCTGCTGCAAATGGAGAAAGCTTTGGGATATAGTGGCGATTGTGGTTACTATTGAAGAGTGAGCTGTGACGAGCACCAGATGTTGTCTGGAAGTGTTGGCTCACTATATTGTACAGCTGACTAATATTACACTATTAGTATGTTAACTAACTGGAATTTAAATAAAACTAAAAAAAATAAATAAATAAGTGAATAGAATTTGAATAAGAAGGAGGCTAGCCCAGCTAATATTGATCCAGCATAAATAATAACACCTGAGTATGAGAAAACCTAAGAGGTGCCATTGAAAAAAAAGGTATCAAAGGAAGTCAAAGGAAATTGTAGAGAAGCAAAATTTGTCAACCCAGGACGTGTCTCTTTGGCATGTAAATTATTCTAAGCTGATTATTTTTAAGAAACAGAAGGTTCCAGAAAAATCTTTGGCCTTCCCCCAACTGCCTAAAAGAATTTAGAGGACCCACCCTGGGAAGGGAGCTACCACCAGAGATAACAACAGTATATAATATGAGCTAGGAGTGGTAGACAGGGAGGAATTTAGCAAAATCTGTTTGGTAAAATCCTTCTCTATGCCCCATTGCTTCTGTATGACCTAGCAAATATTTGTTTACCAAACATTTGCTCTTCTTCATCTTCCTGTGAATTGTCTTCCCTCCCATTGAAGTCCCAGACCCCATCCTCTTCTCCTTAGCTCTACATGGCACATAAGCCTCAAACGCCTGACTGCTTATGGGCCTCATAATCTTATGGAGCCCCCTACATACATAATTCAATTTTATTTTCTCCTGTTAATTTGTCTCATGTCAACTTAATTCTTAGACCAGCCACCAGAATCTTAAAGGGTACAGGAAAATTTTTCACCAATAAAACACATTTGAATAGTCAGACTGGTGTAGGATTACATATGACCTACAAAATGAAGCTGAGGGATCTGATTTGATTTTCTAAGCAATGGGATACTATTTTAGATTCTTAGACAGTAATGTTACCTACGAGTTGTCCTTGACAGGAATTAGATTAAATGAAAAACTGAAGAGAAAAATGTCACATATCATTTTTTTAACATCAGCTAGTATGAATAGTCAGACTAGCTGTTCATCTATTAAACTATTACCTTAATCTGATAAACAGTCCTTCTACTTTAATAAATACGTTTGTGATTCCTGGTAATTGACAGTCATCCCTTTTACAGGAAAAGGGAAGACCTGAGAATTTGTAGTTGATTTAATGTTGAGCCCATGTGTTAATTATTAGCTGAATAAGTACAGGGTTGAGTCATAATTAGTTGGTATCCATATCTATATGAAATTTTCTAGCATCCTCAGCACATATGCCTAATAGGATCTCTCTTCTGGATTGTGACCCTCTTTGGTTACTAATGCTCTTCATTATTCAATCTCTACAAATCCGTTCACGGTATGATTGGGATATAGTCCCCTCTAGAACTCTAACTAGGAAGCCAGCATCCATCTTGCTAATTCAGATGGAAAGATAAACACTAGAAGTCATATCACCCCCAATGCATGGCTGGACCAGGCAAGAACACACATGCTCAAGGGGCAAGAAGGTTTACTTGCCATTCAAAGCAACTATAGGACAAGTAGTTAATCAGCACTAATGAAATCTCTCACATACAGAACAAAATCTCAGATTCCAAGTCTATTGGGATGGCACAGATGTCCCAAGGACCAGATGGAGTGGCACCAGAAGTTATTAAGTAGCATCTGCTAACATGACCCTCAGGGGCTCCAATCAACACTGTCCACCTTCTCAGGAGACCCTTGCTCCAAATTTTGCCCTTAAAACCCCTCACCTCCAAGACATCAGAGAGTTTGGGACTTTTGAGCATTAGCTCCCCATTTTCCTGGGTGGTGCCACACCAATACAGTATCTTTGTTCACTGTAAATGCTCGGTGTCAGTTTTTATTGGCTTGCTGTGCAGACTGGACAAACTTTCATTTGGTTCAGTTACAAAACTTTGGTGGGAAAATTTTTGTAACATTATTAAAATTAATTCTATTGGTGGAATTCAATTATCAATATTTTCCAAGGTTAGATTCAATAAAGAATATTCACAGTTAATCACTGTTAAGTAAAGTTTTCCTAGTGTTCACATTTTCTCTCAACAAATATGGATTTAAGAGGGAAGTATATATAAGAAGAACAAAGCTGGATATTAACATATTAATAATTTATATGAGAAGCTAATAGTTAAACTTGCCCTTGTTAACTCTGAACAAAGGTTCAGAAAAAAAAAAACAGTTTTTTAGCAAAATAGCAAAAAATAAAATAGCAAAACCTATTTTAAAGGAGAAAAGACACACGAAAAGAACAAAATCTTACAATAACAATCTCTATGGTAGAGTACATGCATTCAAATGTTGTATCTAATGTTGACTCTTCATCAAAAATTTTGAACAATTGTCTAGAAAAATCACTGCTCAGCAGAAGATACTTCAATATGAGCTATAAGTCTGTGAATTTAATTGAAATCCACAGTCTGTATGGTGCCAAAAGAAAATAATAAGTCTTGGCCTCAGGAACAACAAAATGGGTCACTTAATGTCTGGGAGTTACATACAACAAATGGAGAGAATAAGCCTTCTGTACTAACAACCCTTATCAAGCCAATTAATGACTTAAACTGAGCACCGGAGAGATTCTGTGGGCTATTGTCTGAAAAGAAAGGCTTTATAATAGGGTAAAAAGGCCATGCAGAGGAATTGCCTTAGGAAAAAAAATGTTTTCTCAGTTTCCAGTAGAAATATATGAAACATAAATTATATGGGAATGAGAAATATGTTAAGAATCCTGTTATTTCACTTTGATTCCCTTGGGCACCCATTATCATGCTAGAACTGAATATTTACATAAAATAAACACCATTAGCAGAAAAGAAGATGACAGAAAATTCCTATCCCACTTAGAGCATTTCAACATCTGGGTTACCATGGGCCATTAAAGCACAATGAAACAGTCTGCCTGGACTGCCACATACCTTTTTATTTATTTATTTTTAAAGGAAAATGTGAGGAAATATCTGTATAGTTTAGTCTCCCTTTGTATGCTGAGCAACCTGTTTCCAGGCAGAACAAAAGATTACCATGACTTCTATTTCTCTTTAAAAAATGTCTTCTCCTTTTTTATTCAAGTTAATTAAACACACCAACTCATATGAAAAAAAGAGAAGGAAAGAAACCATGTTTCATGGGTTATCTCGTGTTCAAGTTCAGAGCAACAATCTCAAAGTGTTTGGGGGAAAGAAGAAAAATATACAGTAATGGAAAACAGGCAGTCTCTCAAGCTCTCCCTGTTTAGGCAAAATGGGACCACTAATAAGTTACAGAATTACAGGGAGAATTTAGGCGTGTACTGACTGGGCTGATTAGCTGATCATGGGTATGATTAGCTGATCATAGATATCAGGTAATAAGAATACGAAGATAGGCTACTGAATAGCTTCTGGCCACAAAACGTAGGTGGAGAACAAGAAATTTTAATACAGAAGAACTGCCATTAAAGAATGCTGCTTTCAATTAAAAAATCTTCCTAAAATCTCCAGTTAATACTCACTGGGGACTCCCAAGCGTGAAGCAGTTCTTGGGAGCTATTCCTAGAGTAATAAAAGAGGAAATTACTGAACATCAAGGATTTTTGGTCTTTGACAATGTAAATATCCAAGGAGGACACACAGAAAGCTTGGTTCGAATGTACACCACGGGTGAGTCGAACAAGACTATGGAGCCCCTCCAGGAATACTGGGGGGGTGGGAGGGGGTGATGTTTTGGAGAAAGAAAGCGGAAGGATGAAGGGTGTGTCCAAATATACTGGGCAAACACAGCTCTGAGTTAAAACTAACACTCAGGTTCTGAGCTTTTAATAGCACACGGGCGGCAACTATAAACATAACTTCCGGTCACATTTTATAGGACTTTCCTTTATAGCCAAGACATAAAGCCATCTCCATGAAGGAAGCTTTACAACAAAACTTTCCATCAAGTGTTCAGCAGAAACAGAACCCACTGACAAGTCTCTGATATTCAAAGAACAACAACAACAACAAAATAAAAACAGTAATCCAATATTCATTCAGTAGAATGAAGCACATAAAACACAGGAGATAGCTCACTCCTGGACATGGTATTGGTGGCATTAGGCTTCCTGCCTTGAACACTTAGAGTCACACTCTCCCTCCAGCTATAATAAAATATTGCTATCCAGCTAGAAAATCAACACATTGGCTTCCAAAGCACATGGACTCGGTAGTTTTCCTATCAGAATCCTACAGCTTTATGAAGCCACGTACTGATAGAATGGCGGTGTAAAAAGAAAATAAAACCAAAAGAAAAACAGACAAACAGCTGTTTCCCCTTGCACTAAGGCATCACTGCAAACATATAGTAGTATAGGCTCTTACATAGTGAAAACTCTTTTTGTTCTCTACGTACTGAATGACAGCATGAATAGTTACGTTCTGTTTTGGTTGCTATTTTCCAAACTTTATTACCAGAAAAATCATTCCCTATGTGCATGTTCCCCATAATATCCTCCCTTCCAGGGAAAGAAGTTATAGCTCAGACCCCATTTCTAATTTAACTGTTCATTTAATTTTCTTTAACACTTTAAAATATCAACTGGATGCTTTGACTTGTCACAAGTGGGCCATCAACTTGGAAGAGAACCCATAAGAATGACAATACCAGTGTTTCATACAAGGTAGTTCACAAAGAAAGGCGCAATCAACTTTACCAAGTTGTCTTTAACAATTCAATGCAAGACAACTCTGGCCATGGTCTGCTATCATGATGTCTGTGCTTTAATATATTGGTATTTTATCCTAGATAGAAGAAATATGAACATCTCATTAAAGGACAATGATGCATAAATTGTGACCAATAACATTCCAAGTAAAAGATTTCTGGTGAAATAAGAGAGACAGGATAAAAATGGAACACTTATTCAAGAAGAACAAAGTGTGCATAAAAGTCAGAACCCAAGAAAGTATTCTTGTGTAAAGAAAGAACAATCCCATAATTTAAGTATGACAAACCCCATATACGTGCCAATGAACTTTACTGTAATACTCATGCAAGTTCAACTGTAAAATTTTTTCATATGTCTTTATGAGATCCAGCAAACAAATTTCTAAGCAGTCAAACCAAAATAAATGAAATATTTCCGGCAACTCAGAAACTAACCAAAATATGTCACAGATGTGTTTAAAATGTAATAGAATTTTAGAACTGCCTATTTCAGAGATGTCTAGTGATCCCAAATTACTTAGCTATTGAGAAAACCAGGACTGGACTTTGTTTCGCACACAAACTGCACTGTTCCTGATACAGTTGAGGAGGTTATAGTCCGTACGGCTCCGCTTGACCTAGTAAATTATGGGGAACAAAGCAGGTGCCTATTAGTGTCTTAATGTGGGGGGGGGGGTGCAGTGGAGAAGAAGATTCAAAGCTGCCAATAAAGAAATCAATGGTTCTCTCAAAAATGTTAGCTTCAAGAGCCTAAGAAATATATGATACATAATTGTTTATGTTATTTAAAATCAATAAGATAACACTTATCTGTTTACCTTTATATACCCCACTTCCAATATTCTGCTTCATAAAAACATGCTTCATGTGGTCTCCAGTCAATGGTAGCTTTGTTTGATCAAGAATGGAATTTTTCTTAATTGACTTTATATCTTCTGCAATTAGTTCCTTTAGCATATTGCTATAGGAATCATACTCAAATTAATTCTTAAAAGTATATAAATAAAAAGAAAAACCATTATTGCACTCAAATTTCCAAACGAAACAGAAATGAGCCTGACTCTCAGTTAACCAAATATTTGAAGTGTGTTTATAAGATAAACAGTGGGAAGACAGGGTACCAAGTAGAAACCAAAGCTTGAAATCAAATAGGGCAGACTAAACAGACATTGGCACAAATCACAGAAATATGTAGAGCATAACAAAACCTAATTTATGTGATTCTTGACCATCTGCATCTCCTATTTTACAGGACCAGTGTGCATGTAAAGCTTGTGTTGGAACCCTCCAAGGCAGTATTTTTTACAGCAGTCTGGCACCAACACAGTCTGGCTATATAGCAGTAAGGCTGGTCTCCATAATGCCTATGGAGAAAATCAAACCCTATGATCAGTGTGATATAGGGACAAAGGTCTGTCATTCAGCCAAAACCCAGGCTTGACCTCCAAATCTGTCAATTACTGTTTTGAGTAATAGGATGTAGCAAGCAGAATTATACATCCCACCCCACCCCCCAAATCCCACCCTAGATGTGCATATGATGAAATACCACTGCTGCGGTTGTGTTACATTATATGGGTATAGTCGACCTTAATAGGGAGATTATTGAAGGCGATGGTGCAGGGGGAGAAACAGTGGCTAATCTAATCACACGAATCTTTAAAAACAGAGAACTCTTTCTGCCTGGCAGAAGAAAGGGAAGTCAGAGAGTCTCAGATCATAAGGACCACACATGCCTTTGCTGGTCTGAAGACTGAGGGGGCCATATAAGAGGGAATACTCAGGGCACCTGGGTGGCTCTATTGGTTAAGCATCCGACTTTGACTAAGGTTATTATCTCGCGGTTTGTGAGTTCGAGCCCCACACCAGCTCAGAGCCTGGAGCCTGCTTCACATTCTGTGTCTCCCTCTCTCTCTGTCCCTCCCTGGCTCATGCTCTATCTCTCAAAAATAAACATTTTTTTTTAATTAAGTTAAAAAAAGAGGGAATACTGATGGTTTCTAGGTATGGTGCATGACCCCTGCTGACAGCCAGCAAGGAAATAAGGACCTTACCCCTATAACAAAGAACTAAATTCTGCCCACAAGCTGAATGAGCTCGGCATGGATTCTTTCCAGAACCTCCAGATAACAACAGCTCAGTCTGGCAGAAACCTTAATTTCTACCTTGATACTCTGAGTAGAATACCCAGTAGAACTTGTCTGACTTTTAATCCCCAGAACTGTGATATGGTTAATGGGTGTTACTTTAAGTCACTAAGTTTGTAAATATTTATTACACAGCATAGAAAACTAATATATCCCTATATGTTTATTTATTTAACTTCCAGAGGTTCTGAAAAACATAATACAAATAATAAATGGTTGTAATGAGAAGTAATGAGGTCCTGCACGCAACGTGCCTAACGCAGTATTTAAGGTGCAGTAAGCATTTAAGATGCAATTACTGTACCTTTAAATACTTTATTTTATGAAACTTCAGAGATTTCTGACACATTTTATAAGTCGACCTTTCTGAAATCCTCTGCAAACTCATTTGGGTAATACTTCTGCCTTCATTCCCCTATACACTGAAGAGATATACAGGTTTGTGAAAGCAGAATGAAGTTTTATAGGAGGTATCACAATAAAATAATCAGAGGATTCCACAAAGCACATGTGAAAATCAGTTTCATTAATCTGTATGTGCATCCTATGCATGCTGCATTTCAGTTGACCATTAAAAAAACAACAAAAGGGATTCACATCCTATTAAGTAAACAGAGGTTGGAAGTGCTCTAGGTTGTGGTTTTATACTACAACAAAGAATGCCCGGAAAACTGCCTGAAACCTACACAAATCTAGTGTTAAGCAAGCTGGCACCCAAACCGGAAAGACCAAGTGCTATGTGCTGAGTTTCATCTGCTTGTTCAACTGCTCCACATTATTTGGAGCAACAAACAAACAAACAAAATCACTCCCCATCCCCACTCTATGCTCTATAAGCCTTGGTTATGCACTAAGAGGAAAAAAAAAAAAGTTGAATTAAAATACATTTATCTTTCTGTCGTTGAGGAATAAACGTGACAGCTATTAAGAGACAGCATTTATTTCCTATTGCTAAACCACTGAAGATACGGTAATGATCAACTAAGACTTTAAAACTCTTCAACTAGTAGATTTCCTATAGATGCAAACAGATCCTTCACTCAAGCCACCAGCTAGATGTGGGTGCAAGTTTTCTTTAATTATAAGCAATTACTATGAGCTGTAGAGAAGGCCACCCTATCTTATCTCATATTATTATTTGCTAGTAATGATTACTGAAGCACAGAAAAAAAATATACAACTGCTAGCCATTGTATATAGAAAAATATTTACATTTTATCAAATGTGGAATGAAGACGCACCACATTACAAACATGGTCCTAAAATTTCGTCCTGTCCCTGTGCTCTTACTTCACCATTCCTCCCATCAAGAGCTGGAATCTATTTCCCCTCCCACTAATGTGGGCTGGTCCTGTCCCTATAACTTACTATGACGGAGAGGATGTGGCAGAAACAATGAGTAATCTCCAAGGGTAGGTCCTAGGGGGCCCTGCCACCCTACTGTCGCCATCTTGGAGCTCCTGTTCATATGAAAGAAAATCCAGGGAAATTACTAATGAAGAAGCTACAGGGAGAGAAAAACTCAGACCACAGCCAGTCTCAAGTTCCTAGATATGTGAGTAAGGAGATCATGGATAAGACCGGACAAGACCAGCAGAAAAGCTGCCCAGCCAATAGACAGAATCATGAGAAATAATAAAGTGTTGTGGCTTTAAGCTACTAAATTTTGGATGTTTTGTTATACAGCAACATATAACTGATTCACTATATATAAATTTTTCAATCACGAGATTTAGAAAATATGTTAGTAATTTCTTGTCAACGTAACCCTCAGACTACCACATGAAATCATCTAAGCTTCCCTAGCACTCTGAAGTACCTTCCACACCCTCATTTTTTCCTCATATAACCTATGAGCTAGTTATTGTTATTCAGATTTAAGGAGGAAGAAACAAAGGCCGATTAGTTTACCTAGCTAGTAAGTGTGCCCACAAAACTGAGTCTTCCCACTGGTCTGTGAGCTTCTTTAGGTAGGGGTTATCCTACACACCTTTGTACCTCAAGTATATGCACGGTGACCAAAATAAAGAAGGTTATTTTTAAAAGGTTGGATGGATAAATGGGTGGATAGATAGATGGATGAATGGATGAATGGATTAATCTGCTGCTTCTGCTATTTTAAATATTGGAGAAAAATGATATACATGTAGCCCACCCCCACATCCAGCCCCTTCAAGGTCTTTCTTTTCCATGCTAGCTGTTTTGACTATTTTTCATCTGAGTTAGTACCTAGATATTTTATATTCTCGGTTGACTTCTCCTAAGTCAAATTATATTTATCAATGTTTCCCTCAAAACTTAGAACCTGAAACTGAACATAATATTGTGCTTATCTAAAATAATTTTTTTTTTGTAATCTGAACTCTGAATCTGCGAGAGAGTAATATTCTTTGTAGATTTCAAAAGTTTATCTGAAATAAAGTATCACCTTAAAGAAAACAGAATAATTTCTGGGTTTTAACAGGAAAATATTCAACCTCTCTAGAAATCTGTTGTAAAATGCAAAATGCTTTTGCTAAATTTACAATCAATAAAATTCAGTTAGGAAAATGTACTTAGTCCATAGTAATCTACTCTAATTGAGGGAATAAGCAGACTCATTAATTTTGGCTATCTTAAGAATCTTCTTTGGATTGCACCATTGATTTTGGTTAATTTGTATATAATTGAAGAACTCAAATTGTTTTATTAAATTCTTTCTATTATGCATATATTTTGGTCAGTTTTAAAAGAATACTATTCCTTCCAATCCCACAGTTAAAACATAAATAATCCCAATGCCTTGAAGCCAAATGCAGCTAGCTACCATTCTTATGTCCTGTTTCATTCTATAGTTTATCATGATGAGAGCATCATAAACCAAAAGCTTCACTTTTTTGTCTCTGTAACACCCAATAAGTCAAACATTATTTTACATCAATTTCTATGGAACTATGAAATTAAGAATTCTCTCAAACAGTTTAACTCTTAAGTTCTAATCAATATTTTTAAAACATATCTATGTTAATTTTACTGAATATACTTTTGTATATGTTGATAGAGAAGTTTTTACAATGTAACTTTACAGAGCTCACAAAATGTAGAACATAATTTTATAAAATCTATTTCTAGGCAAAAATTTTCTCACTTTAAATATTTATATAATTTTATTTTAACAACAATATTCAATTTGAATTAGAATACTGTATATAGTGTCCGTGCTCACTAATGATTTCTCAAATCACATCATGCTAAAGATGAAGAATTCTAAATCTCTGACCCCAACAACTCTGCCAAAGTTCTGTTCTTTTGCAGTAAATTACAGCAGGTGTTGGCAAACTGTGTCTTGATGGGGCAAATCAGGTTGCAGCCTGTTTTTGTTCTACAATTTTACCTTTTTTAAAAAATCAAAAGAAGAACTTAAAAAATTTAAAAAGATTATGTAACAGATTCCATATCTGGCCCACAAAGACTAAAATATTTACCATCTTGCCCTTAACACAAAACGTTTGTCAATTCCTGACCAATTGGTATTTCTACCTGAATGGCCTACCACTATCTCAAAATTAATCTAAAATCAAAATTTTGGGGGAGCCTGGGTGGATCAGTTGGTCAAGTGTCTGACTCTTGATTTCAGCACAGGTCACAATCTCATGGTTCGTGAGATGGAACCGCACATTGGGCTCTGCACTGACAGCATGGAGCCTGCCTGGGATTCTCTCTCTCCCTCTCTCTCTGTGCTACCCCCCCCCCCATCTCTCTCTCTCTCTCTCTCTAAATAAATAAACTTAAAAAAAATAAAAATAAAATAAAAATTTTTCTGCCCAGGCCTACAAAAACTCTTAGAGACTATAGCAGAGAAAGGAATACTTCCCAACATGCCCCCCCACACACAAAATTCTGCCAGACAATACTCTCTTCTGACAAATCTCCATTTATCTGAAATTCAGCAGTGGCCAGAACCTCTGTCTGACCCCAGATGGCCATCTCTATGTTTTCCTGTATCCCTGCTGCTATTTGTAACAACTTAATCTAGGCTTGTGTGTCCTTAAGGCTGAATTGCCTTGAGTACAATCTCTCTCTCTCACTCTTTGATTCTACTCTTTGTATTCTTTATGGATTCATTTAAAGCAATATTACTGTCACCCATATTTTATCAAATCTTCCTCCTGCTTACTATTATGTCTAAATTCTATGGCACCTTCAAAGTCCTACTTAATCAGGCACCTGCATTTCTAAATTTTCCATTTGGTTGCCAATAAGAAGTTACCTATCTCCCTCCAGTTGGGTCGATCACTTTACCACATTATACTTACGTTCCAATACTTTCAGATATATTAAAGAAGGATAATTTTTGGAGTGTGATTAATAATATTAAAATAATAATTGCTAACAAATACCAAATACTATGTATCAGTTACTGTTCTAAGCTATACATATATTTTTAACTAAATTTTTTGTGATGGCAACTTTCTAAGGAAGGTAATTATTATCATCATTTTAAACGTGAGAAATCTGAGGAACAGAGAAATTACATAACACACCTAAAGTTACACAGCTAGTAAGTAAGTAGCATCACTAGAGCAGGAAACCAAGCAGCCTGGCTTACGTCCCTGTTTTTACCCCTGTGCTACACTCTTCTCAGTTAAGTCAATATTTACTCCTGTTTGGAAGATCCCTACCACCTAGCTTTCTGGAGGCTTCTGCCTTGAAAATGAAACTTGGTCTAGATAGAGTTTCTCCCACAGTAAAGAGTGAAAACACTATCTATGTATAAATGCTAGAAAACAGGTTGCCCTCGGAATCGGAAAGATGTGATGCAAGTAGATGTTTCAGCCAGGAGGGTAAGAAGGCTAAGAGAAACAGAGGTTGAAGAAGACATGTGTGCAATAAATTCTCCAGCCATGGGTGGATACCCTTGGGAAAGTGGGTTGAGAGGGCACTTGGTCCTGCCTCCCTGCTTTGCAATTCCTCATGGATACCAAATGTGATATCCATTCGGGAGGTAGCCGAATGTGATTAAAAAAAAAACAAAGGATTAGCTAAGCAGAGGAAAGGACTGAGGTAACACAGCCAAGCCTCCTCTCTGGAAGGAATTCAGGCGTGTCTGCCTAAACCCACAAAGGAACACAGAAGATGGCTGAGAAAGAGCCAGCAGCTTGCACAGGAGAGGCAGCGGTGAGGTGGCGTAAAGGAAGCTGACCCTAGGACAATAGACATGGCTTAAAAGCATGGCCTGGTAACACAGACAGAGGCTCAGAGGATCTGTAGCATCTATCTTTCCAAACGCCTTCCACTTTAAAGAAAATATATCTCCACAAGGATACGCATATATTTTCCGGGAAATGTGGCACTAAGTAATTATCTCTATCTCAAAAGCAATCATTTAACAAATTTTAATAAAATTACAAAGTGGCTTAACCACAATTATAAAATATGTATTAGTAAAAGATAATCATGCATCCTGTGTACTCATTTAATGCACAAATTCCATCTCTGTAAAGTGAGCTTTACTAACAACAAAGACAGCAGACGAAGCTTAATATCCCATAAATGTTAACGTCGGGTCAGCTTTTCCATCGAATATTTAAGTGATCTATTGCATCAGAAAATTAAAATTTAGATAGTGAATTACATACGCTTACTAAGTGAGGTTAGCAAGTGAGGTTCATGTTAATATACATATATGACCAGCCTTCAGTATATATGTGTATATGGCTACCCCTCAGAGTGTTTTGACAACTTCCTAAATTATGTGCACAATACCAAGACAAAAATAACACATTTCCCAATATCACCCACTATAAGAGAACTAAAAGAAAATAAAAGTGTTTGAAAGGTTAGCATTTGACTTCACTCCACCCTTCCTTCCTATAACTGAATAAACAGAGTCCTGAAAAGTAGAAGACAAACTTGTTTCCTAATTCTGCTGACTGGACAAAGCAAGCACATTTTTTGTTTTTGTTTTTTTTTAAGGTGAGTGGCATGCTGAGAGTGAAAAAAGGGGTGTGAGTTAAACCACAGGTGCTCAAACACAGGGTGGGTGGATATGTGCTCTGACAAAGACAGGCCACTGCTATCCAAGATTCCAGTCAGACTTGCTTTGCTCAAGTTCATTCACTGTAAGTTATCCCATAGAAAAATCATACCATCACCTCAACAGATGGCAATAATAGTCATTGCTTACTGAGCGCCAACTATATTCCAAGGGCAATGAAAAACACATGAAAGGCTTCAGCTCATGTGCCATTTATAGAATGCCTATGAGGCAGGTATGATTTCTATCTGCACTGTATAAATGCTGACACGACCGCATAAGCCGCTAGCCCCAGGTTCCAATGCAATGCTGTAATAACCAGTAGAGCAGGGCTTCAAATTCCAGTCAGTCCAATCTCTTAAATACTGCATCAGTTGTGCCCTAAAAATACCTTTGACAAAATTCACTACGCATTCTTTTTTTAAAAAAATAATAAATTCTTAGTAATGGGGATAGAATAATTTCTTAATCAAATCTTCCTTAAACTAATACCAACTTCAAACCTACTAACAAATCACTGTAAGTATATCCACTGTATTCAAGAATAAGAATAGATACTCTGATGGCTATTTTTCGGCACTTTCTTGGAATTTCTAATTAATACACATAACGCATAAAAATAAGAAACTACAATTATAATTATATTCAAAAACATAAAACTATTACTTACAGATTATACAATTGTATTTTTAAGTTTTGTGGTTTTCTTTCTTTTTTTTTTTTTTTTTTTTTTGAGAGAGAGAGAGAGAGAGGGAGACAGAAAGTAGTGGAGGGGCACAGAGAGAAAAGGAGAGAGAAAGAAAATCCTAAGCAAGCTCCACACTGTCAGTGGAGAGCCAGATGCAGGGCTCAAACCCATGAACAATGAGATCATGACCTGAGCCCAAACCAAGAGTCAGATGCTTAACCAACTGAGCCATCCAGACACTCCTCTACAATTGTTCTTTTTTATTCTACAATTATTTAATTAACAAAGCTAAGCAAATTACCTGAGACATCATACTGGACTAAAACAGCAAGGTTGTTTTTTTGTTTGTTTTTTCTTAATGTTTATTTTGAGAGAGAGAGAGAGAGAGAGTAAGCAGGGGAGGGACAGACAGAGAGGGAGAGAGAAAATCCAAAGCAGGCTCCTCACTATCACCCCAGAGCCTGACACAGGGCTTGAACCCAGGAACCATGAGTTCATGACCTGAACCAAAACCAAGAGTCTGACATCTGACTGACTGAGCCCAGGAGCCCCTAAAATCACAAGTTCTATGAGATGGTTTATAAAAAAATGAATGAAAAATAAAAATTAAATAACTACTTATTTTCATATTCATCATTCTATATCTTAGCAAGATAAAAAATTATCTAATTCACATTACCGACAAAATTATACAATACTCAGGAATGAATAGGATAAGGAATGTACTAGAACTATATAAAAAAATCAACAAAACTAGCTTGAAAAGCAAAAAGGACAATCAAATAAGTTGAAATGCATATTTTATTCCTGGATGGTAACAATGTATATTACAGAGATATCATTTTTCCAAATTATTTCACAAGAAATGAAATTGGAAGTAAAATTGACAAAAAAAATTGACAAAGGAAGTGAAATTGACACTATGATTTTTAAGTTTATGTGGAAAAATACACTGGTAAAAATAATTTTGAAATATAAAAGTAGTAAAAAATAACTAGGCCTAGTAGATGTTGAAATTTACTACAAAATGAAAATAAGCTTGTCACTGAAGGATTGATAGCTGTCTCAGTGAAAGAAATCTTAAAGCAGCAGGTAAGAGAATGTTTGCTATTTCACAAAAATTCTATGCAGTCGCTGGTTAGCTATTTAGGAGAAAAATTATATTCTCATCTCACTTCATATGACAAATTCCAGTTTGTAAAAAAAGACATCTAGAAAACAATATGTAAGTAAGCATCTGACTTCTGGATAGGCTTAAAGCAATTTTTTAAAACCTCAACAAAATAAGATTGATAGATTTGACAAAATAAAAACGATTAATTTCTATAAATTAATGTGCAATGAATAACAGGATAAACAGACTAAAAATGTGGAAATAAACATCTTAAAATGTACTAGTTCCTTATATATGAAATGATTATAAAATTTTGTAAGAAAAAATCTCTAAATATAAAAAATTTGAACAGATAATTGCAAAAAATAAAAATATAAATAACAAATGAACGCTTTAAAGAATTCAACCTACAGTAATCAACAATGCAAGATAAAATATGATTAAATTTAAAAATTCTCAAAAACTACATTTTATTTTTTCTGGAAAGGTAAAACACGGTTGAATAACAAAACAATACGAAAAGGTATTCAGTTAGAAATTGTGCCGTGATTCTTTTCCCTGTCTACTCTATATTCCTTCCACATTCTTCTTTTTATTTAAACAACCTTTTGTATTAGCTCCTGTGAATTCTTGAAAGTCTCCTAATGAAATGCAAGCAAATTGAAAAGCATATACTTATATTCCCATATTCCCTAAATAAAATTAAAAAACAACTAAAAATTTGCATGAGGTTGAATATTTTTAATGAATTGAAAGACTATTTCTTGTTACCTACACTACTTGTATTTCTTGCAAACTGTCTATTCATTATCATTATCTTTTTCCATTGTTCTATTGTTTTTATTTCTCCCCAACCCCACAGTTTCTAAAATACATTAGAGAAACAACTCTTGTTGATTTCAGAGGTAAATACTTTTCCCCAGCTTATCATTCTTCTTTAGAATTTCTCCAGAGTTGCTGCTTTTTGATTTTGTTGTCAACCAAAGGATTTAGTGAGTCAGATTTGTCTCTTTTTTTCTCTCTTTTAGATGTTAGAATCGAATCATAGTTAGAAATCTTTCCAGTTACATTTTTTTGGGGTTTTCTAAGTATTAAGTCATCTACAAATAACAGTTTCTCTTGTCTAGCTTTGTTGATTAATAACTCTGGCATACTATTACAAATAGGTGTGAGAGCTGTGCGCCCTTATTTTGTTTGTCTTTTAGCAGAAATAGCAGAAGTGCCTCTAGCATTTTGCCATTAATTATTTTGCTGTCTTTGGGCTGAGTTTGTGTGTGTATGAATGTGTGAGTGCATAAATAGTTTGTCATGGTTACAAAATGTTTAACTCTTACCGTATTGAATTATCTCTTTCTTTAAAAAAAAAAACATCCAGAATGGCTATTGAATTTTGTCAAATGAACACTCAGCATCTATAGAGATTAACACATAATTTTTTCCTTAGATTAATTAACATGATGAATTATTTTTAGTAGAGTTCATCATTTTTCATTCCTGGAATGATCTCTCCTTCATCATGATATATTACTCCTTGAATGAGTTGCTGGAGTCTTTCTCCTGATAATTTTCTGAAGAGTTTGCATTCCTATTTATAAACGAAAGCATGAATAGTTTTCTTCTTGTGAAATTTTGACCAACCTCAGGTGTCAATGATATTATGACTTCATGAAAATAATTTAAAGTTTGTATTACTCTGAAAGGGGTTAAATCATACTTCTTTAAAAAATCATCAGAAAGAATATAATACACAAATGAGGAATATCTAGTTAATAGTTAATATCTAGAGTACAACTTTAAGAAGATGCATGTTGCTGGGGCGCCTGGGTGACTCAGTCAGTCAAGTGTCCAACTCTTGATTTCAGCTCAGGTCGTGATCTCAAGGATCATGAGTTTGAGCCCCACATTGGGCTCTGCGCTGACAGCATGCAGGCTGCTTGGGATTCCCTCTCTCCCCCCCTCTGCCCCTCCCCTGCTTTCTCTCTCTCTCTCTCTCTCTCTCTCTCTCAAAGTAAATAAATAAACTTCAAAAAATTAAAAATTAAAAAGACACACATTGTTATATTTAATGTAACATATAAGAGTAAAATAAGATTAATTAACAAATTAATAGAGGAAAGGGATAATAAAAAGTTGATTAATCCACCAAAAGGCAAGAAAGGAGGAAAAAGCTACATAAAGAGATGGGTCAAACAAGAAACCATAGTTGGATGGTAGATATAAACACAACCATATCAGTGATTATTTTAAATGAAAATGGACTAAACACTCTGAAAAAGACTAAGATTGTCAGGTGGAATTCAAAACAAAAGTGTAAAACACAGCCACATGTTGTTTATAAGAGATGCACCTGTAACATGAGGACAAAGACATGCTGAAGGTAAATGGAAGGGAAAATATAGATCATGCAAATATATTGGAAAAAGCAGATGTTAAGCCAAATAACTTTATTAGAAAGACAGGAGGGTATTTCACACCCCTGCAAAGCTCCATCCACCAGGGGGATATCACAATCTAAAAGATAACCCTCTAAAAACCATAGCTTTAAATTTTATAAAGAAAATGAATAGAACTAAAGAAAAAACAGGCAGGTGTCCCATTACTGTGGGTGATTTTAAAATATCTCTCTTACAAGTTAATAGATTGACAATAAAATAAAAATTCAGGAATGATAGGGTAGGTCTGAAAAAAAAAAACAAATAATAATAACTTTATCTACCTGACACGTACCCAACAGTGGCAAAATTCACACTTCTTTTTAAGTTACTACTGGAATATTGGCCAAAATTTACCATATGCTGGGCCATTAAGCAAGTCATTACAAAATTAAAAGGACCAAAATTATTCAGTGTTTCTTCTCTGATAGAATTCTGGCTGCAAAATCAATAACAAAAAAAGATAACCAGGGAATTTTTAATTGCTTGAAAATCGAGCAGTATGTTTTGTGAGTAACAAGTGAATCAGAGGAGAAATCCCAATGGAAACCAAACAATAAAGAAATGAAATCATCATCAGGCACAGAAGAAGTATTCCATTAAGGAGTGGGATTCCAGGCAAGCAGGAGGAAGTGAAAATGGGAAAGAAGCAGGAGAGGGGAGAAAGCCAGCAGAAGGGCTACTGTGAGGCTGGCCATTTCTAAGTGCGCACAGTGACAAAAACCGCACCTTCGTGGTTATTCACAGGCGGAGAAAAGGGCAAGAATTTGTTACTAACTGCTGAATCACACTAATCAGGATGAGCCACAGAGCCTGTTAATTTGCTCACATTTTCATGTCAGGAAGAAAGTCCAGGTAAGAAGTCCATGACTTGGCCCCACCTGGCGGGATGCACCTTGGGAAGTCCCTCGGAGTTTTTAAGAGGTGGTTCATGCATCTCTTCTGAGCTCCTCAGCTTCGTCACTGGAACCTGCCACCAAGTTACACAGCCCCCCTTCCATCCAACTGCATTCCACTCCTTTTTGAAAGATGTACTCTGTGAGATCTGCTACCACTGGAACAAAAAATCTTTCTCCATTTCTTACAGCAATGACTTCCTGCTGGAGCTTAGTTCCCACTGGGAACAGGGTTCTTTCCTTGTTGGACTACTTATCTGCCTGGGACTACTGACATTTGCAACAGGGCCCCTCCCATACTGTCATTCCTCTGTGTCACTCGGCAGGGCTTCCTGCACAAATTCTGCTGGCCTCAGTTGCTTTTGCCTACACTGACACATGTTTTGGATTTTATGGCTTTTCATTGTCTCTGCGGTTTATGATAGACTTAGTTTTGAGTCTCCCTACAATTCCATTCTATATGATTTCTAGGAGGAAAATTACCTTTGGCCCAAACTACTGCCCTATTCATCGTGGAACCAGGAAGAATTGTTTTAAAACCGTTAAATGTCACTGGTGAGGATGCAGTGTCATTAAGACTCACGAAATGGTGACGAAGGTATAAATTTGTACATATTTCCTGGAATATGTGTTGAGCACCGTTAAAATATTTAAGGTGTCAGACATATTAATTCTCCTCCTAGAAAATTTTTCTTAACACAATTGTCAGAAATCTGGACAGTAATTTATTCAAAAATAAATTCACATAAATATTATTTTGAATAACCACAAATTAACAAAATCATAATGGACTGTGATACATTTTTTGTCATTTTATTTATTTGTTTATTTATTTATTTATTTTAATGTTTATTTATTTTTGGAGGAGAGAAAGACAGAGTGGGAGTGGGGAGTGGGGCAGAGAGAGAGGGAGACACAGAATCAGAAGCAGGCTCCAGGCTCTGTGCTGACAGCTCAGAGCCTGACGCGGGGCTCAAACCCACAAACCACAAGGTCATGACCTGAGCAGAAGTCAGACATTCAACCGACTGAGCCACCCAGGCACCCCTATTTATTTTTTTAATTTAATTTATTTATTTTGTGAGACATAGTGAGCAAGTGAGCATGAGCAGAGGAAGGGCAGAGAGAGAGGGAGAGAGAGAATCCCAAGCAGGTTCTAAGCTGTCAGCACAGACGCTGACATGGGGCTTGATCCGATGAACCATGAGATCATGACCTGAGCTGAACTCAAGAGTACAATGCTTAACAGACTGAGCCACGCAGGCACCCCTTTTTTAAACCTCAGTATTATCCTCACATTAAAATAGTATTAAAAATACTCACAGTATTAATACCTCACAGTATTAAAAATAATACTTGCATTACTTATGTAACGTCACAGGGAAATGTCACTGTCTGCTGTTAAAAAACAAAACTACAAGGCAAATGTTCAAGCCTTTTTATATCAACTATGTAGAAAAAACAACAATGCAACAAGTTGCCGATTAGTAATTGCCTTGCTGGTAATATTTTCCCCACTTTACAGTTTTCTGTAGTGTTCACTCTTACTATAATGAGCACATACTACTTTGATAATCAGAAAAATAGTAAGAGAAAAATTTTAAACTTGACATAAATTGAATTAAATGATGGTGACTCAAGGCCACCCAAGCCTGGAGGTTGCAGCCCTGGACAAAATAAAAGAGGAAGGGGCTTTGAGTGAACGCATGCCCAGATGAGAGCCTACATAACCTGGTCTGTACCCAAATTCATCTTCCTAAGTGCATTTTTTTCTCAGAATATAAGAAAGGAAACAAAGATAACAGTAAATACTACAAGTGAGATTCAGTTAGCATAAATGTCAATGCAGCCAAAATCTCTTGAGCATAGTCTAGTATGTTTCCCAACAGATTACCCAAAATAAAAGCTACCTTCAAAGGAACATCCCATAGAAATAAAACCTTTCTGGATCCTTGTTACAGTAACCCAGGTGCTCATTAAGGAGCATCTTAAAATTGATGGTCTGCTTTTACTATGCAAATTGTAAGAGATACATCTTTATTTCTACCTAGCCTGTATTCTTCTCAACCCTCCCTCATATCGGACAAGAACAACTCTCACAGGCCTCCACAAAATACCCACATCAAAACACCTCTGTTTTGAAGTACCCCTTGGAAGCAATAACTAAAAAATCTAGGAATCAAGGAGAATCAGAAAAACAGAAAGCACATGACACTTGGCTTATGACTTCAAAACAAATGAGGGGAGATTCCTGTTTAGTTTCTTGCATACTGCAAGAATGATTTCATTTAAAGAAAATTCCCCTGTTTCTTGCTCTGGCATTGACCATAATGGAATTTTTTAAAATGTGTTTATTCATTTTCATAAATATCTAGAAATGACAAGACATCTAGAAATTCCAAACTATGTCGCTATGATAAGAATGTCACAAGTTCTACCCCTCAACATCCAAAATGTTCTCCTGCTGCTTCTCTGAGCTCCCAATGGTGACAACATCTGTTATGTGTCTACCCTAAGACTATCAGTAGGTTGTTTCTTGAATTTGGGGAATACTTTTTTTTTTTAATGCTTATTTGTTTTTGAAAGAGAGAGACAGAGCATGATCAGGGGAGGGGCAGAGAGAGAGGGAGACACAGAATCCGAAGCAGGCTCCAGGCTCTGAGCTGTCAGCACAGAGCCCAACATGGGGCTCAAACTTGTGAACTGAGAGATCATGACCTGAGCTGAGGTGGGACGCTTAACTGACTGAGCCACCCGGGTGCCCCTTGAATTTGGGGAATTCTTAGTAATTCTAGGAAACAGAACGGTTTCAAGGAAGCATATGAAGCATGCTCCTCATACTTTTTCTTTCAGTTTATATTTCCTTTATTTTCTGATGGCAGAAATGACTGCACAAGAGAGGAATTAGCTTTTTCCTCCTAGGATTCTTGTAGAGTTTCAATTCTCATAATCATTTTTACTTGCTCTATTGTGTATCCTGATCTGTACACATGCCACAGGATTTCTTCTGAAGGAATAAATGTAAATTATAACTGAAAGTAAAAATGAAAGGTGTGCTTTCACTTTATTCAAAAAGAAGTCAGTTCCTTGAATTTCCATTTCTGTGACTTTCTTTTGTTTAATTCCTGAGACTGAATTTGACTTCACATTATTCTCAATATTTTCAAAAGTTTCAATGGGTCATCCAAAATATCTGATCTACATCATTGTCTAATTTCCTTACATTAGTGAAATCATTCAGAAATTGGGTGGTTGGATTACATATATTGTTTAGTTTTGAGCATCTCAGTTCCTTTAAAATTAACCTAATACTATAGCAGAAGGTGAGATACACATTGTCATCTTCTTATATGCTCAGGGTAGGCAAGTTTTGACCCACAGTCCAAACCTCACCCACCACCGGTTTTGTAAATAAAGTTCTATTGAGACAGAGCCACACCTATTCACGTCTATGGCTGCTTTCCAGGAATAAAGGCAGATTTGAGTAATTTCCACAGATCATTTTGCTCATAAAGGCTAAAATATTTATTATCTGGCTCTCTTCAGAAAAAAAAAATCTGCCTACCTTTGTAGGTACAGTGCCTCCTGTCCTCAGAAAATGCTTTAAACATTTTACGACAAACAGCATTTTCCTATAAACCAAGATGTTCATGTTTAAAAAACTAAGAATGTGTGTGTGTGTGTGTGTGTGTGTGTGTGTGTGTGTGTGTATAAAACTTCAACCGGTTTTTCACATCTTCCTTATTATTAGTTACATTATTACATAAAAGAATCTATACTACATGATAAATTCTTAAAAACTTATTTATACAACCTCCTGCGGGCTGGCTGTGTGCTAACATTTGCTTCTTCTGACAATACCAGTATGGCACATGATGAGATATTGCTTTAAAAAGCCAGATGGCAATATGTAGGAATGCATTCTGTAGGTGTCAAAGGTGGGGATTAAAAGATTTAAAATTACATACTGAATAATACTTTGGATTTATGATTACCTCCATATCTGGTCATACTAGAAAAGACAGGAAGACTCATATGGAGAAAGCCTCAGAAGTCCACGGGAATTTTTATTAATCTTTCCTAAAATCTTCAAACTCCCCCATAATGTAACTCACACCCACACTGACTACAGCTACTTCATGTTGGAAGACAAGTAATCACACACTATTTAAAATAAACTATAGGGGCGCCTGGGTGGCGCAGTCGGTTAAGCGTCCGACTTCAGCCAGGTCACGATCTCGCGGTCCCTGAGTTCGAGCCCCGCGTCGGGCTCTGGGCTGATGGCTCAGAGCCTGGAGCCTGTTTCCGATTCTGTGTCTCCCTCTCTCTCTGCCCCTCCCCCGTTCATGCTCTGTCTCTCTCTGTCCCAAAAATAAATAAACATTGAAAAAAAAAATTTTTTTTTAAATAAAATAAACTATAATGTTTCATGCAGTTTCTCCTTAAAGTTGTTCAGTTCCCCAAACATAGCACAAAGTACATTGATGTCAAATGTATCTGTGAACTTGATACCAAGTCACTGGCCAACTCCAAGGAAGGTGCTGAGAATAAGTTACAAGTATCTGTTCTACCAGCGGAGTAGCAAAGTCTCCACTGGTACACTCAGCAGGAAAACACAAAATCATAACATCATATTTTCAAGGGATATGTGATTTTGAAAGGGTTTGAATATGCCAACATATTGCAGCATCAGAAAACCCTAAAGTAGGTATTTCCTATTTTTAAAAAAAGGTAATCAAACATATCATTTTTAAAAGTTAAGGAGTGTAATTTCTATATTATAAAATGATAAACATCTTAACCAAAATTCAGTATGGTCCATGATATAAAGGATATTTATATATTTATATTTTATACTAATAAAATTATCTCTATAGTCTCATTTTTTACTATTACTGATTTAATAAAAGTTTCACATAATTGTAAGTCAAAAGTATAACCATTTGATATACATTGCCTATATGATGGAACGTTCCTGTTTTATTTAAAATATTTATTTGGCGGAGCCTGGATGGCTCAGTCAGTTAAGTGTCAGGTTCTTGGTTTTGGCTCAGGTCATGATCTCACGGTTCATGAGTTCAAGTCCCGAGTCAGGATCTACGCTGGCAGAGCAGAGCCTGCTTGGGATTCTCTCTCTCTCTCCCCTTCTCTGTGCCCCTCTCCCTCTCATGCTGTCCCTGTCTCTCTCAGAATAAATAAACTTAAAAAAATAAAAAAAAATAAAATATTTATTCAAAACTTATCATGTATAAGGACCTAATAACTGGTTTTGATCCTTAAGGAACTCACCAACCAGTGGGGGAAAAAACTGCAAACAACTAATCCTCTTAGTGTTTGAATAAAAGACTAAAGAAAGGCCCATGTTAAAACACAGTGTGAGGTAATTAATTCTAAAGAGGTGAGGAAAATGAGGGATTTGGAAAGACTTCAGTGAGAAGGTGACATCTGAGCTAGCCTTTCAGAATGAGTAATGTTACTCTAGCAAAGGGAGTGATGCCTGCAGAGGCTCTGAATTCAAGAAGGCGGGTGAGGAATGATATTTTAAGGGGATTTTGAACGTGTCTCTACTCTTGCCCTGTAATTGGTGAATAGAACCTAATGTTGGGGGTAAAGAAGCATTAAGTTGCCTCCTGTTCTAAAGAAAGTTTTACAGCGAGGTTCAGACACCCATTCCAGTGCTAACTCAGAGGTAGGCAAGCCCTTACTACTTTTACTTTCTCCAAACCACCAACTCCACCCCAACATCCTTCCCGAGTCCATATACAGAAGACTAAAAAAACAGAAAAGAATAGAAAGGCAATGGTTGGAATCACTAGCCAAGGGCATAATGAAAAACGCTATGGGACTATACACAGAAGAGACAGTGCTATAGACTGAATTGTTTCCCCCCAAATTCTTATGGTGAAGCCCTAACTTCAGTGTGATGATGTTTGGAGATCAGCCTTTGGAAATGTAATTAGAGTTAAATGAGGTCATAAGGGTGAGGCCCTCATGATGGGATTAGTGCCCCTATAAGAAGAGACACCAGAGAAATTATCTCCCCCCTTTATCTCTCCACCGTGTAGGACACAGCAAGAAGGCAGCCATCTGCAAGCCAAGAAGAGACCTCGCCAGAGAAATGACTCAGCTGCCACCTTGATATTGGACTTCCCAGCCTTCAGAAGCCAGGCATGGTATTTTGTTATGGCAGACTGAGCTGAGTAAAACAGACTGGCATCTCATTTCCCAGGTATACATATCACCTTAAGGGATTGCAGATTTGCTGTTAAACCTACCTGACCAAAGGTATTACAATTATTATTGTAATAATGGAGAAAAGCATCAGATTTTATTTCCAGTATTTGATTCAGCAAAGCTGTGGATCCAAGCTGGCCTCTTTGCAAGGGGACCCAGATAATCAGAACTAGTGGGCTATACCACTAGGGGAGGGAGGTGAGAGCCGAGGAAGAGATTAAGCCTAATTATGCTCGGAGGGCCAGGGTAGAAACCACTGTACCTGTGAGGAAGAACTCACACATGTTCCATAGAAATGACCAGCTTTGGAGACCTCCCCCACAGAAGGTATCCATGGTTAGTTACTATCAGCAGGAAGAGAAGCACAACCAACAGAGGATGACCTCAAATCAGAAAATATCTGGCCTTTGTGCCCTAGCCCCCCTCTCAGTCCCAAATTCCACCAGTGAAAACCAGAAGGAAGTTAGAAGGCAAGAAAACATGAACCACACCCTCTTCCCCCAATGGGCCCCACAGGTCTCACTTCAATTGGCAGAACATAAGATGACACTGGCATTTTACTTTCATTTTTTTTAACAAAATTTTTTTAAGGTTTATTTATTTTTGAAGGAGACAGACAGAGCATGAGCAGGGGAGGGGCAGAGAGAGAGAGAGAGACACAGAATCTGAAACAGGCTCCAGGCTCTGAGCTGTCAGCACAGAGCCCAACGCGGGGCTCGAATCCGGGAACAGTGAGATCATGACCTAGGCCGAAGTTGGACTCTTAACCAACTGAGCCACCCAGGCACCCCTTATTTTTTTAAAGTTTATTTATTTTGAGAGAAAGAGAGCATGTATATGAGTGGGGGGGGTGGGGCAGAGAGAGGGAAGGAGAATCCCAAGCAGGCTTAGCCCTGTCAGCACATAGCCCAACCTGGGACTCAAATATAGGAACCATGAGATCATGATCTAAGCTGAAACCAAGAGTCAGATGCTTAACCAACTGAGCTACCCAGGTGCCCCAGTGACACTGGCATTTAAAATGGGCTCCACAGTTGAATAGTTGGAAGTGACCAGCATGCTATAGGATCGGACACTTTGCAAACAAATCATTGCAAATGGATGATGAGGGCAGTGGTTCCAGAAATATTTCAGAGTTAGCATAAAGAGGTTTTACATACCATCTGTTAGTAGACGAAAAGGAAGGAGTCAATGATTGGTCAGAAAAGATTAATTTGTTTTGGATCTATTTAGGGCAAATTCATATTTCATCATTTCCTCCTACCCCCTAACACTATCTTTTCTAGTTTGTTCCCTTTCAGATTCTCTTTTTAACAATCTTTCACCTGATCCATTACCATAGTAATAATAATAAGCCTAACATAATAAGCATAACAAGAATTCTTAATAAGCTTTGTGTTGAAAGAACAGATTAAGGTTTTTGAGAAAAGTGTTCAATTTAAAAGTTAATCTTAGGGGCGCCTGGGTGGCGCAGTCGGTTAAGCGTCCGACTTCAGCCAGGTCACGATCTCGCTGTCTGTGAGTTCGAGCCCCGCGTCGGGCTCTGGGCTGATGGCTCAGAGCCTGGAGCCTGTTTCCGATTCTGTGTCTCCCTCTCTCTCTGCCCCTCCCCCGTTCATGCTCTGTCTCTCTCTGTCCCAAAAATAAATAAACGTTGAAAAAAAATTTTTAAAAGTTAATCTTAGACACAGCCATCAATCTTAGCATGTTTTTTTTTCTTTTCCATCCTCACCTGTACGTGATGTTCATATAACAGCCAACTCCTTACTCCTGATTTTATTTGCCATGTCACTGTCTCCTCCATTATCTTGTAACAACTTCGTTGAGAATTTTGCTTAAAGATTTTTCCATCTTCTCTATGAAGCTCCATCAACTCTATTAGGCACACCTAAGAGAGGTCCATTCCGTGGACCCTCTTCCCTCTCCAATCAAAAACAAGCTTCTGTGACAGCCACCACAACTGATGATTCCTGCATAAGGCATGAGAATGAAAGTAGCAAATACGCTAAAAGGCACAGGATGGGCACTCATGTTTCCAGAGAGATGGAGGGGGGGGGGGGGATAGCTTCTTCAGGAAACACCAAACGGTAACAAAAATATTTAAAAAACAAAAGAAACTAACTCAGGTCTCATGACATTTTGCCCCAAGAATCTGATTGAGATTAAGTGACATACTCTTAAAAATGCTATCACAATACATCTTCTCCATAAATGCACAGCAGTGATAGCAGATGATTAGGGCTGACCTAGTCAGGTCGATGGCCTCTATGTGGCCAAATACATGTTTAGGAAAACTAGTCCCATCCCCTGGAGTTTAATTAGTACATATTTAAATGGAATTAGAAGCAAAGAATGTTAGATATTTCAAAGAACTTCCAGTTGGGCATCCATATTTCATAGAGAAAGAAATTGGGTCACCAAGAAATCAAGTGACTTGCTCTGAACATCAAAATTATGAAGGAATTGATACTCATTTCCATAAAGAATGTGAAGGTGCTATTCAGAGTTATAGTGAACACTGAAGCACTCATCACCCCAGCTGACAGCTCAGAGCTGAGTCTCTTCCCAGAAATGTGCCCCCAGTGGAAGGGAGCCACCTGGGACAAAGTCACAACACCTCCCTGTAGGGGACTGGCCTCCTTCCCTGGAGTTGGAATATCCCTAAAGGGCCATCCCAGCTTGAGAGCACTCACTCTCCATGGGACCAGTTGGCTGAGACCTCTGTGCAACTGTATCACAGTTCACCTTCTCCCTCTGTCTATCTTACTTCTATCAGCACTCACTTCCATCAAGTGCCATTCCTGAGAACATGCCCCAGTAGGTCTCTTGCATGTATATTTCTAGCTCAGAGTCTGACTCCCAGGGAACTCAACCTACAAAAACAGTCTATTCTACTACTTGAGAAAGGCGAAGCCTGGGAAACACTTGGATTACATTGACATAAATTACTGTGGGATTTTCTTTAACTCAACAAGGTGCACTATGGATCCCCAATGAATATCCACAGTTAACCGAAAGTTATTTAGCCAGAGAACCCTCTATTTATATTGAACATCTTCTCAGACTGTTGACAGAATCTCCTCTGGGAAACAAGAATGCAATTCACTCTAGCTCACATTAGAATATGATTGCTAAAGTTACTATTGTCAATATGTCCTGTAATAGCAAAAGACTGGGAACGACCTAAAAGTCCACAGAAGACTGCTTTAAATAAATTATGATATATACATATAATGGAATATTATGCATCCACAGGAAAAAATGAGAAGGTCTTTAAGTGCTAGTATGAAAAAGCACCCAAGGTGTATTATTTTAAGTGCAAGAAACAAGGTTACTCAACAGTGCATATCTGTTTTTTAAAAAAGAACTAAACACACGTTTGTGTTTCCTCGTGTATGCACAAAATATTTATAAAGGTATGAACTAAGAAACGCTACCAGTAGTTGTTTCTATAAAAGGGAATTAAAAGCAGCTTGGTACCCTCTGAATTTCAAACCACAGGAATGGATTACCTTTTGAAAAAAATAAAATATTAAAAATGAAAAACAAAACACTGCCAAGTATTAAATAGCAGGTATTTAAAAACTTTGCCGAAACATATGAAGAGACTCTCGAAAAAAAATGTGTCATATCACTAAAAAGTTACTCAGATTATGAGCTCCTTGAAGACAGGAACCATATCTTTTTATTCATTTATTCGTAATGCCCAAAACCTAGCAGAAGGCCTGAAGCAGAGAAGGCAGTCAATAATTTGTTTATTAATCCTGTTGCTTCCATACAGCAACAGATTTAAAACAGCCTTTTCTTTCTTTTTTTAATATTAAACTTTGTTGGGTTTTTTGGGGTGTTTTTTTTTTTTTTTTTTGGTTTTGTCTTTTAATGTAGGATGCAGGGGGCACCTGGGTGGCTCAGTGGGTTAAACATCCAACTCTTGGTTTTGGCTCAGGTCATGATCCCAAGGTTCATGAGTTCAAGCCCTAGTTGGGCTCTGCAGCTGGCAGTGTGGAGTAAGTTTGTGATTCTCTCTCTTCCCCTTTCTCTCTGCCCCTCCCCCGCACATGCTGTCTCTGTCTCTCTCAAAATAAATACACAATTTTTTTTAAAAATGTAGGATCTGAAGAAACTCTACAAATGGGGAAAGAATACCACATTCTTTTACTCCTGCCTTGGTTTTTCTATTAGCCTATAGTCAGCAACACCTAAAAAGTATCTGGAGTTATGCTGTCCAATACAGCAGCCGCTAACCATATGTGGCTATTTAAACATAAATGCAAATTTGAAAACATAAAGCTAACAATTCACTTCCTCAGTGGAGCTAGCCACATTTCAAGTGCTCAAAAGCCACACATGGTTTGTGGTTACCATATTGGACACAGCAGCTAGAGAACACATGCACCACGGCAGAAACCTCGTTTGGATGGCACCGATGCAGGTAGAGCAGACACTTTGGTTTCAGTCCCATCTAGATTGAATTCCAACTCAGCTACTTACTAACAATAAGGTTTGGAGGAGACGAATTCATCTCCGAGGGCCTCAGTTTCTTCATCTGTAGAATGGAGGAAATGATAGTGTCTACCCTCCCCGGGTCACGGTAAGGGTCAAGTGAGCTCATTCACCAAAACCTACACAGAACAGTCTCTGACACACAGGGAGCCCTTGAAAATGTGACCTCTTAGTGATTATCACCCCCATGAATGTGACCCCCCTCACCATGAACCAGTCCTCATATCACTCACAATCAGGCTGTTCCATCCCTCCCATAGGTCCCACAGAGAAAGGAGCCATTAGCACCCTTGCCGTCTAGTTCAGTGTTATTAAAGCACCAGTTTACAGTGAGTACAACTTACACCGATTCCTCCTCCAGGAAAGACTCGTTGTGAAAAACATGTCAGGTGAACCAATGTGTGCTACTGATGGGGTGAAGTGACATTCTGGTGCAAGCCCTGTCTTGGGTCAAATCCTGGAGACAAACATGTTCGTACTGTGGATTTCAATGGTCTAGGTGGATAGGTTTTTAAAATTCTCACAAAGAAGACAGCTGTCACACTTTGCCATGAAAAGGGCCGCATCTAGTACAGCAAAATTGAAGGGGCAGAGGCAGCTGGGTCAGTCAAGGTGAGGTTTTTATAGCTGACTAATGTGAACTAAGTTTTAGAGAACATAAATCATGATGAGAGAAGAGATAAGGGAGAAGAATGGCAAAGGAACAATACCAAGAGAAAGGAAAGAGAAAGGAGAGAAGACTTATAGCTTTAGGCCTTCAAAGATAAAGAAATACTTTCCTTTTATCCCAGAGGCCAGGCCATTCCCTTGTTCACTTGTGGCTTCCAACAACAGAAAACCAGACAGACTTGAATCTACTGGTGGCCAGTTTGGGCCTCTTTAGCCCTACCATCTTCATATAATAGAAATATTAAATATATATAATTCTAAACGGAATATATACATATAATTTTATATATATATACATGTATATATACATACATACATATACATACGCATATATACATACGTATATACATATATATACATACAAATATACATATGTATACATACAATATATACATATAATTACATACACATATTTATATATATATGTGTGTGTATATATATATATATATATATATATATATATATGTGGAAGCTATTGTGGCGACTTTCTGATCCTTCAAACATTTGCAGGTAAAGATAAATGAGCCAAGGGGCGCCTGGGTGGCTCAGTCAGTTAAGCCTCCAATTTCAGCTCAGGTCATGATCTCACGGTCTGTGGGTTCAAGTCCCGTGTTGGGCTCTGTGCTGACAGCCCAAAGCCTGGAGCCTGCTTCAGACTTCTGTGTCTCCTTCTATCTCCTGCCCTTCCCCACTCATGCTCTGTCCCTGTCTCTGTCTCTCTCTCTCTCAAAAATAAGTAACATTAAAAAAAAAAAAAAGATAAATGGACCAAAAAAAAAAAAAAAGAAAAAGAAAAAACACCCAAAAAGAGCCCACGTGTGTGTGTTTTAAATGAATGTTCTTGTTTTGAATTCTTCGGGTATTTATATAAAAAGACCTATATAAAAATTAATCTTCATCATAAAAATAAGTCAATTATTACTAACCAATTCTCTAGGACTGCTACTATAGATAATTGTTTAACTATTAAAGTGTATGTTGTGATTTACAACGGCCATAATGGCACCGGTTTCTACATGATTGCTCAGTGTTGCCACAGAAGACATACCTTATCTGCTGTAGCATGAAATGCCGTATGACAATTTATAATGATGCACACTTCTTCTTACCTGCTGATAATAACCTATCAGGGAAAACGACAGCTTAATTATATAGCATATCTCCTACTGGCAAATAACTGGATTTGAACATTTCTATGGCTTCTCACAAATCCCTTACAGAAGCCAAGAGGAACGATTACCACGATCCTCAGAAATAACACTAATAATTAAGTAAAAAAAAAACCTAAGGCAAAGTGGATCTTTTATTAAATACAGATGAACTTTAGCCCACATAATCCCTCAGTCCTGTCTCCAGACAGCTTTACCAGAGCTGGCTGTCATCCTTCTAATGTTCTATTTTTCTTGCTTATTAGGCCTTTGGTATCTTCCATTCCAAATAGTGGGCTTATTATGAGATGCATCAAGTGATTTACTCAGAGCATTGGATCTCTGAATCAACACAGTGGCCACGAATTGGCTGTTGGAGTCCCAAATGTCTTATTCCTAAAGCACTGCTTGCTGAGCTCCTTCCTGACAAGTAAACTAAACTTCTCAAGTCTCCACAGCAAAGCAGTAGGTGCTTATAAAACTGATGAGAAGCAGACTGTCTCTATTAATAAAAGTTATTTGCGATTGGGAGAGTGCTTGGACTCTTGAGTTCCAGGGTGGTCCACGTCATGGCTGGCCAGAGAACTTGGCTATCTTTTACAGAGATACTGGTTCCCTCCTCTCCACCAGGGCTCAGTGAAATTACCCCGGACATCGCGAACCCAGATTAGGACATTTCATCAGTTTTAGTTCTTTATCTCTTCTTTCCTTGGTCTCACTAAATATTCTTATTCACATAGTAGTTACCAAACTACTACTACGACTAGATTGCCCTTCCTTTATCCTTTCTAATCTTTGCTTTTCATTCTTCTCTGCTTTTTAGCACTTCTTCCACACTCCTCAGCTTTTGTGCAGAGAAAAATAGGCTACGCAGACATCATCAAACACGTTGTGTGCCCCATTCCTTCTATGGGATTACCCATTTGTTACAGTGTTTAAAATTCTAACCCTTTCTGTTGGGTGTATTTGTACAGAATGCTCCAAATGGCCGTATTTTTGTAGTCTAAAATGTCACATTTCTTTTGAAGTTGTTTTTTTCCCCCTCAGAGGTGGTTATGGAAAGGTAAAATAAGCAGCTTGCTTCTTTGACCAGAGCCATTCCTACGACAAAGACTGTCCTATTAACTTAAATGACCAAATTACTAATGAGAAGATTTCTGACAAACGTGGAATGGGAACAAATGAAACTTCAAAGCCTTGTAGAACGTATCATCTAGGATAGAAAACAGCACAGAAAATTATCTCCATTCAGTTATAGAACATAGCCCTCCAGGCAACTACCATTAAATGTGTCACTCCATGTGCTGGGACCACGGACATTCATTTCTATAGACATAGAAATTTCTCTCTTTGGACTTGTGTAAACAATAGCAGTGGCATTCACCACCTTTTCTTTGACTAGACTCTATGGAGACTACCATGTTTACAAACTATTCATCACTAGAAAATTACAGTTTCCAAAACTATGGTTCATGTAACATTGAGACTGAAGGCTCCTTGATAAAATTTGGAGCCTCCCTCATCTTACCAAAACCATGGAATGGACTGAAAGCTTAGAGAATTGAACTCTGGTCCTGGTTGTCTTTAGACAGCTATGTGACCTTAGCAAGGTACTTCATGTCTTTTAACCTCAGTTTCTTTATCTTTAAAGTAAAGAAACTAGGGGCGTCTGGGTGGCTCAGTCGGTTAAGTGGCCGACTTCGGCTCAGGTCATGATCTCACAGTCCGTGAGCTGGAGCCCCGCGTCGGGCTCTGTGCTGACCGCTCAGAGCCTGGAGCCTGTTTCAGATTCTGTGTCTCCCTCTCTCTCTGACCCTCCCCCGTTCATGCTCTGTCTCTCTCTGTCTCAAAAATAAATAAACGTTAAAAAAAAAAAAATTTTTTTTAAAAAATAAAGAAACTAGACTGGAAGGTGTCCAAAGTTCTCGCCAGTGTTGAAGTGCACCTATTAAGGTCACAGGTAGCTTACGAGCATATGGTCAAATTTATCCATATTATGTTAATCGTTTGTACTGTCAGGTTTGATGCCTGAGGGAATTCCTCTGCTCTAATCACCTTAGTTCTCCAGAAGAGAACAAAAGTGCAGAGAAACTAAACATAGTATCCAGGCTTGCACAAAGAGTTGTAAAGTTGGGGTTTGCCACGTGTCCTGGATTTCCTGGATTTCATTTGTCATTAGTAGTTCATTCAGCTAACAGGAAGCACAAGGCGTGTGCTATCATTGTGCTTCCTCTCCACATTACCTTCAATTTCAAACCAGGTCTTCTTATCCCTAAAATCAAGAGTTATAAAATGCTTGGGGCTCACAATCCCATATGTCTTGATTATAACTAAAGGGCAGTATTAGCGGAATTTGAATTGTTTTAATTTCATGCCTTAAATCTAGTGATCCTGTACCAGCATGACCAGCAAAATGCTGCTATAATCCAATTTACTTCACTCTACTTATTTCCAAATAGCTACTTTCTAGGTCTGAACAACTAAAGCAAACATGTCATCCGTAACAACTCTGTGTCATCCTAACCCACGGTAGCCCAGCTGACATCTACCTTGGAAGAATGGGAAGATGGACGTTTCATAATCTCCTTTACCCTGTGGCTAAGCCACCACACTCTTGCTTTTACCCTGGGATTCCTGGAATCTTTTCCCAACGTGGTTTGATAATAACAATCATAAATACCATCATACATTTACATATCTATTTATTGGAAGAATCACTTGGGAGAAGGAAGAGCAATTAATCCTAGGAAGTTCCTAGTTAAATGAAGAACCAGCAAGAGCAGCTAGCTTTGTCTTTGGAAATACACCCTGTAGGTTCCAGAGAAATAAGATAGTTTGTAGAATGCCAATATATGCTCAGGAGTTAATTCCAAATCTATAAAAATCCCTTGGGAGAGAGAAGGATCTGTTTGGCACACCAGACTTGGATAGTTGGGGGCCGGAAGTAGAGGATAAGATGAGGAAGAAGGTTGTAGTTGTTGTACCCCCTTCCCTCCTTATCTTCCCTGAAAGGTAGGATTAGGTGATCTTGTTTTACTGCACATGTTAAACTTGACTGGCACTTTCTGGTTGGACCTGGATTGTGGGGCACTCAGAACTAGAAAATCGGCAACATAACTGCATGAACTCATACCCTGGGTCCAAGTAATTGTTCTTCCCATCATTGCTACAAGACAGAGGGGTACCTCCAGTAAGACACTGGGAAAGATCCTTGACAAACAAGGTACTGGAATTGGAGAGTCACGGAACTGTTAAATCCAGAGTGCAACAGTATACCCTTCAACCTGGAGAGTATCCCACACCAACGCATTTGGAGGACATAAGCTAGAGCCAAGGGTTTTGTCTCCTGGCTGATGATAATGCTAGCCATGATGATCCCAATCTAAGAAAGAGAAGTTTACAGGGAAGAATATATAGTGTGGTCTCTATAAAAGAGAGATAAAACTTAAAAAAATTTATGCCAGATGGGAAAAGCCTAATGAAACAGATAAAACAAGAATTAAAAAAAAATGCTTTGTAGAATGTAAGAAGGATTTTGGAAATATGAATCGGGAGCAAGAAATATGAAGAAATGACTGGTTATAATAAATACAAAAAAAGCCACAAGTCATAAAGTAGAGAATTAAGTAGATAGCCTGAATGTCAGAAACAATACTGTTGGAAAGTGGCAGAACGAGCTACATAGTTAGATCGGGCAATATCCTGGAAGCCATTAGTAATAAAAATTAGCTAGGGGAAAAAAAAAAAAAGGAAGAGTGAAGTGTACATGGAGGATGAAAGTAGGAAATTCAACTCTGTCTACTTCCAGTCTGAAAAATAAGACAACAAATAAAAAGATAATAATCAAGATTTTTCCAAAATTCTAAACATCAGATCTCAAAATAAAGAAGATAACAGAATAGCAAAGAAAATAACTTAAAAACACATCCCACTGATAGTTAGGGATATTTTAGTAGCATTCACAAAGATTTAAGACCTCCAAAGAAGAGACACAAATGGCCAACAGACGCATTAAAAGATGCTCAACATCACCGATCATCAGGGAATGCAAATCAAAACCACAATAGGGTATCACCTCACACCTGTCAGAATGGCTAAAATAAAAAATACAAGAAACAGCAAGCGTTGGCAAGGATGTAGAGAAAAAGGAACTCCCATGTACTGTTGGTGAGAATGCAAACAGGTAGAGCCACTGTGGAAAACAGTACAGAAGTTCTTTAAAAAATTAAAAATAGAATTACCATATGATGCAATAATTCTACTACGGGGTATTTACCCAAATAGCACAAAAACACTAATTTGGAAAGATATACGCACCCCTATGTTTACTGCAGCATTATTTACAATAGCCAAATTATGGAAGCAACCCAAGAGTCCATTTATATAGATGAATGGATAAAGAAGATGTGGTATATTTACAATGGAATATTACTCAGCCGTAAAAAAGAATGAAATCTTCCATTTGCAACAATATGGATGGATCTAGAGAATATAATGCTAAGTGAAATATGTCAGTCAAAGAAAGATAAATACCATTTGATTTCACTCATAGGTGGAGTTTAAGAAACAAAACAAAGAAAAAAGAGACAAACAAACAAAAAAACAGACTCTTAACTATAAAGAACAAACAGATGGCTACCAGAGGGGAGGTAGGTGGGGAGATTGGTGAAATAGGCGAAGAGGATTAAGTGTACATTTACCATGATAAGCACTGAGTCATATATAGAACTATTGAATCATTATACTGTACATTGGAAACTAATACAGCACTGCATATTAACTACACTGGAATTAAAAAAAAAAAATTCACGCCAAAGAGAAACTTCAACAATATTCATTAGAGTGAAAACAGCCAAAGGTCACAGTGACATCAGGCTTCTTGAAAGAAACAACAGATACAAGAAGATAATGGAGCAGAGTCCCCACAATGCTGAAGAAAAATAGGGGTGCCCAAGTGGCTCAGTCAGTTAAGTGCCCGACTTCGGCTCATGTCATGATCGCAGGGTTTGTGAGTTCCAGCCCCGCATCAGGTTCTGTGCTGACAGCTCAGAGTCTGGAGCCTGCTTCTCATTCTGTGTCTACCCCTATTTCTGCCCCTCCCCCACTCACGGTCTGTCTCTCTCCGTCTCTCAAAAATGAATAAGCATTAAAAAAATTTTTTTTTAAATGCTGAAGAAAAATAACCTTGTACCTAGAATTAAGTATCTGGGCAAGCCATTATTTACATCTGGGAAAAATTAGTATATTCACAGGTACATAAGACCTCAGAAAAATTCACCCTTTGCAGCCTGTTTGAAGTAATTTTCGGAGGAAGCAAAAAGATATAGGAAGTAAAGGTAAGTAAAAATTTGACATTTACTATTGTTTAAATAAAGCAAAACTTACAAAGCACTTAGAATACTGCTTACACATTAAGTACTCAGTAAAAATAAGCAGCTGTTATCTTTGTTTTTTTATTTACTTTTTTTTTATTTATTCTATTTACTCTGTTAAATAGTTGCACTCTTACTGACACTGACATCATTCTCCAATACTAAAGAAAATGCTTTTTAAGCATAGTTCTGTGTTAAGTATGATGTTTACTAGAGATTATTTTGCAAATATCATTCATTCATTCATTTACCCATTTGGAAGATCCCATTTAATCTTACGAAACTCTTATTCAAAAGTTTGATATAACTTTTTCTGCATGTAGCCATTAGGATTATATTAATAGGGTTTCTAATATTGGACCATCCATACGATCTGTAGGTAAATTCCATTTGATTAAGATAAGAGTGTCTCCTGGCAGGGGCAGTAGCACTGTGTTTTACTCTTACGTTAGCTAATATTTTATTTAATATTAAAAAATGCTGCTGAGGCTTTGTTACTCCGACAGTCTTGATGAACTTGCTTATTAGTTTTCATAGCTGGTTAATGTTCATGGCTTTCATTTATAAATAAAGATAATTTTACCTCCTCCCTTTTAATCTTCATGCCTCTTCTTAGTTCTTCCAGTGAGGTAGCAGACTAGGTGAAGGGTACAGGCTCTGGAGAGAGACTTAACTGAGGACCTTGGGCACAGGGTCTTGGTGCCTCTGAGTCATCTGAAGAGTAGCTGGAAAAGCACCTCCGGGAGTTTATGAGGGTTCCACAAGTTAAAGTGCTTGGCACATGGCCAACAATAAATGTTAGCTATTGAAATATTTACTGAATAAAGTTAAGAACAAGAGATACCTAATCCAATCTTGGAAATTTAGGAAAATAGCCTCAAAAAAAACAATACAAACTGAGACCTCTGGACCAGGTGGGTGAATCAGGAGAAAGGGGAGAGGGAAAAGAATGGATGGAATAATGCACTCTGGAGGGGAGACACACACATCCACATGCTTAGTGATGACAGAAAACATGTTTAGAGAATGGACAGCTGTTTAGTACAACCATACGTGGATGACCCAGCTATTCATATACCAATATTCATTTCTCCAGTAGGTAACAAGTTCCTGAAAGGAATCATGTTCAGTTCAGCTTTTTATCCCTCAGAGCACTTGGCAATGAGCCATGCACTGAGAAAATGTTCAATAAATATTTGTATTTTTAGGAAGGTTTATGGTCCGTTGTTCATCGGCCTGATTGACAACCATAGCATGGAAGCCAATACTTTATAAACTGCAGAGGCTGAGAGTAATGCATCTTGAATTAAGAAAGGTCAAAGTTTAGGGGCGCCTGGGTGGCGCAGTCGGTTAAGCGTCCGACTTCAGCCAGGTCACGATCTCGCGGTCCGTGATTTCGAGCCCCGCGTCAGGCTCTGGGCTGATGGCTCAGAGCCTGGAGCCTGTTTCTGATTCTGTGTCTCCCTCTCTCTCTGCCCCTCCCCCGTTCATGCTCTGTCTCTCTCTGTCCCCAAAATAAATAAACGTTGAAAAAAAAAATTAAAAAAAAAAAAAGAAAGATCAAAGTTTAGAGGAGAAATACCTCAATATCAATCTAAATGAGCCATCATAAAACTACACGTCTGAAGTTTTAGACATCCTTCACGAAATAATGAAAAGAGGATCTTGCTTCCCAGGAGCAGAGTCTAAAGGTATACGATATAGATCCTTAAAATGTTGCCATTTGGGGTTACTGCAAATTTTCAAGTGACATCATAAAGCTGTTATGACTATATATTTGTTTCCTAGGATTCTTGGGAAAAGGAGCACTAAATAAGTCAAATATTAACCATCCTAATATTTTTACAAAAATTTTCTCATCTTTTTTGTACTTGGAAATCATTTTTTTCTTCAAAATACTTGGCAAAAAAAATTAAGAAAGTTTAAAAAATTTTATTTGAAGAAATTTAGAGAATAGGGTGTATCTTGTTTCATTTCATTTGTTGAAGCATTTGCTTTGCACTTATAAAATTACTCCCTCAATAAAAACGGGCACAAAATATTAAACAGCCCCTCCCTTTCTTTGTTTTAGTTCTAAAAAGGTTCATTCTAATCTATAAAGCTCATAAGCATCATCCTAAAAATGAAAAAAAAAATTTTTTTTTAATTTTTTTTGTTTTTTCAACGTTTTTATTTATTTTTTTTGGGACAGAGAGAGACAGAACATGAATGGGGGAGGGGCAGAGAGAGAAGGAGACACAGAATCGGAAACAGGCTCCAGGCTCTGAGCCATCAGCCCAGAGCCTGACTCGGGGCTCGAACTCACGGACCGCGAGATCATGACCTGGCTGAAGTCGGACGCTTAACCGACTGCGCCACCCAGGCGCCCCTATTTTTTTTTTTTTTTCACTATAAAAATGCTTTAATGGTGGCGTCTGTACAGTAGCCTGACCCAAATTAGATCCTTAGGAAATTCTATTTCCCCTCCTGACCTTGACAATAAGGAGTCTGCTGGGAGTGGTTTTCCAACAGCTCTGTGATGATCACTGGTGATGTATTTCTAGTCAAATCTGGTCAAACTCCTTTTCTCAAAAACTTACTATCACTTGACCCCTCAGCAATATGTGATAGATTATTTTTTTTAATTTTTTAATGTTTATTTTTGGGAGAGAGACAGACAGACCACAAGTGGAGGAGGGGCAGAGAGAGAGGGAGACAAAGAATCTGAAGCAGGCTCCAGGTTCTGAGCTGTCAGCACAGAGCCCGACGTGGGGCTGGAACTCACGGACCGTGAGATCATGACCTGAGCCGAAGTCGGAGCTTAACTGACTGAGCCACCCAGGCGCCCCTGTGATAGATTATTGACAAGAAAAATAACATTATTAAAGGTTTACTATGTGCCCGTTTTTACTGAGGGAGTAATTTTATAAATACGGTGTTTCCCAAACTCCAGCCCTTCCAACTCCATGATCACAGTTCTTGTCATTCTTTGTCCCATCTTCATCATTTATTCAAGAGGAGAGTCAATATGAACACAAGTCAATAATGATAAAATGTCGCAGATACAATTAGAGAGCTATCCATCGGGAGAGGACAGAACAAAGGAGAAAATGTAGTCAATATTTCCGGGGGGAGGAGGTGGCTAGAGGGGAAGTAATGTTGGGGTTTCGCCTGGAGAATTTTGCAGAGAAAGTGACTCTTTAAAGACTGGTATATTTACAAAATGAACTCACAGCTACAGAAAATAGATTGGTGGTTGCCAGAAGCAGGGGCTTGGTGGGTGGGTGAAATGGATACAAGGCGTCAAAAGGTACAAGCTTCCAGTTATAAAATAAACATGCCATGGGAATGCAATGTACAGCCTGGTGACTACAGTTAATGACACTATACTGCCTGTCTGAAAGTTTCTAAGAGGGTAAGCCTCTCTTGCATGGGAGTTTGGAAGTAGTGTGTGTGGTGGGGGGGGGGGGGGGACATTCAATTCAGTCCATAACAGTTTCCTTTCCAAAAACTGAAAAAAATCTGAACTCCAAACACATCTGACCCTAAGAGTTTGGGATAAAGTACTATAAACCTTAGTTTATAGTTATAGGTACATGGAAAAGAGTTTAAGCACAGTGCTGGTGGGAGTGCCACAGGAAGTACATGGGTTAGGGAAAACCTCACTGCAAATGGGATATTGAACTAAACCAGTGAAGTAAGGGAGTGGGCTATATCTGAGATAACAGCAGTCTAAGAAGGGGAACAGCAAGTTCAAAGACTCTTAGATAAGAGCAGTGCAGTATGGGTGCTGAGTAGAAAGACTGTCAGTGTAACTGAAACAGTGAGCTAAAGGAATAATAGTAGAGGAGATAACAGATATACAAATCACTTAGGGCCTTACTGACCATTGTAATAGAATTTGGCTTTTAGAGAAGTGAGATGAGAAGGCCATAGTGGTTTTGAATAGAGTAGCATGACCTAATTAATGTTTTAACAGAATCACAACTAGGGTACCTGGGTGGCTCAGTAGGTTAAGCATCAGACTTAGGCTCCAGTCATTATCTCATAATTCTTGAGTTCAGGCCCCACATCGGGCTTTCTGCTGTCAGCACGGAGCCTGTTTCAGATCTTCTGTCTCGTTCTCTCTCTGCACCTCCCCCTCTCATGCTCTCCCTCTCTCAAAAATAAATAGACTTTAAAAATAAAATCACAACATGCAGCTGATAATCTCCAAAGATGGATGCCATCATCACTGCCTTCCTTTCGTGAACAAGCATGACAAGTTACCCAGCAAGAGGCAGAGTCTGTGTCCTCTCCCACTGAATCTGGGATGGGCTTCTGACTGCTTCATTCTGACCAATGAAGCAAACATAAAGTCTGGGAATTCTGTTCCCAGGCCTTAAGAGGATTTGCAGCTCCCACTTCCTCTTTTATGGACCCTGGACACTATGGAAGGAGTCTGACAACCCTGAGACCATCACGCCAGAAGAAAGCCCAATCTCGCCATGTGAAAAGGCCAAGTGGAAGAGAATGAAGGAACCCAGCCAACAGCCAGATTCAATGTCTTGAACCATCTCCGATAGTCCTTGGACAAATGGAGTCAAATCAACTGAGACCACAGACATTGTGGAGTAGAGACAAGTCATTGTCACTGTGTCCTGTCCAAATTTCTAACCTCAAAACCTTGAACAAATAAAATGGTTCTAAATTTTGGAGTTTATTGTATAGCAATGAAAAACTGACACTAAAATTGGGATGAGACTGGGTGATGTGTAGACACCTGAAGAGTATCAAGGACACAGTGAAGGCGAGAAAGGCATTGATGAACTTCTTCCTGGAGGCTGGACAGAGGCAACTCGTATTACGTAGTGGCAAAATGTTTGGCATCACTGCAACAATATGGAAGAATGAAAACATACCTCATGAGCTTGTGGGCCTACCTAAGGAGATTTCTGAATGTGATAACTGGCTTCATTCAGCTGCCTAGGATTAATTACGGGAAGAGAAAGATGAACTGAAGTGTTCAAGCAGAAGTTAGAGGGAATCATTCAACACAGGACTTGCTAGGTTAGAAAATAAAACTTTTTGGGGCGCCTGGGTGGCTCAGTCGGTTAAGCGTCTGACTTCCACTCAGGTCATGATCTCGTGGTCCGTGAGTTCGAGCCCCGTGTCGGGCTCTGTGTTGACAGCTCAGAGCCTGGAGCCTGTTTCAGATTCTGTGTCTCCCTCTCTCTCTCTGACCCTCCCCTGTTCATGCTATCTCTCCCTGTCTCAAAAATAAATAAATATTTAAAAAAAGAAAATTAAAAAAAAAAAAGAAAATGAAACTTTTTGTCATTCTTGCCTCTCCAGACAGCAGAAGATGCTCAAAGAAAGAAGCAGCCTTAGGACAAAGTTCAAAGCCAAGTATTAGTACAATGTGCTCTCAGGTTAAAGATCAAATCAAGCATGTGGCTGGAAGATGCCTCATTAAGACCTCACATTAAGGCAGAGCCTCAGAGACTCAGCGGGACAAAGGACTTCTTCTTCTTTTTTTTTTTTTTAACACTTATTTTTTATTTTTGTGTGAGACACAGAGACAGAGCACAAGGTGGGGGAGGGGCAGAGAGAGATGGAGAGACACAGAATCCGAAGCAGGTTCCAGGCTCTGAGCTGTCAGCACAGAGCCTGACGTGGGGCTCAAACCCACGAACCACGAGATCATGACCTGAGCCGAAGTCTGACGCTTAACTGACTGAGACACCCAGATGCTCTCCAAAGGGTTTCTAAAACAGTAAGGGTCTCTCCTATAGCATTCGGATTTGCAGCCAAAGTAAAGAGGAGCCTGTCATAAAAGTCTTGGGTACGTAAGTTTTCCATAATGGAATGAACCTCAATAAAATCTATAGGAAGGCCTCGAGGTTTATGAGAGAATTGTACTAAAATAACTCACCACCAGGTAAACGAAAAGGAGGACACAGAAGATCCCTAGATCCCGAACTCAAAGCTGGAAGCAGTCTACCCAAGTGCTGACAAGAGCTATTTCTCATGGAAAAGGAAGAGTGACTCAAAGAAGGGGTCTTTAACTTTCCAGTCAGCCCAGCTGAGGTGCCAGACACAGGAATGAAGAAATCTTCTGGGATGTTTCATCTCCAACAAGCTGAACATAGCCCAGATTGCAGAATCATGACAAATAACAAATTACTATTTGTCAAGCCGGTGGGTTCTGGGTGTTTCTGTTTATTTATTTTGTGGGTTTGTTTGTTTGTTTGATGCAGGCAGGGCAAATAACAGAAGCATTCTGACTGCTGTGTTGTGTTAAGAACAAGCTGGGGGTGGGGGGAGCACGTACAGCATCAGGGAGACCAACTCTTGCAATAATACCATAAGGCAGGACAATAGTGGCTTGGACCTAGATGGCAGCTGCAAAGGGGACAAGAAGTCAGATGTGGGATATACGTTGAAAGGACAGTTTAAAGGACTTAGTGGCAGATTAAAATGTGGGGTATGAAAAAAAAAAAAAAAAAAAGGAGAACTCCGAGACTGACTAAGAGATTATCCATGCAACTCAAAGACTAGAACGGCCATCAAGTGAGATAAGGGAGACCATGGAAGAAGCAGTTTTGGGGGTTAAGTCAGGAATTCAACGAGTAGGATACATCTACTCAGGAATGCAGACTAGACTGTTGTCTAGATGAGCCTGGAGTTCAGGGGGAGGTCATGACTGGAGACACGAATCACCACTCTCGGAAGGCACTAACAACCACCAGGCAGGATGCAGTCAGGGAGTGAGTGTACATAGATAGAGAAAGGATCCAGTGACTGAGCAGTGGACTCCTCTGTTGAGAGGATAGGGAATAGGAACCAGCAAGCTACTGAAATGGATGATGGGGAGGCAGAGGACAATGAAGAGAGGAGGACTGTCTGGAAGCAAAAATGAAGAACTCAGGTCCTGCTGAAAGGGAACCCAGCCCTAACCACGGATTTAACATGGGAGGAGGGGGGGGTCTTGGTATCTCTGATGATACAGTTTTATGGAGCAGTAGGAATGACAGGCTGCCTGGTTCAAGAGAGAATGAGAAGAGAGAAATTGGAGACAGAAAGTAGAATTGACTTTCAGAGCTTTCCTATAAAATGGAGACCTAAAAACCAGGTGGCAGCCGGAGAGAAACACGAAGCCAAAGAGAGTTGTTTGTTGTTGCTGTTTATGGGAGAAATTACAGTCATGGGAAAGACCCATTAGAGAGAGACAAAAGTTGATGATAGAGAGAAGGAATGAATTGCTATAGCTACGTCCTTTAGCAGATAATAGGAAGAAGACTGTACATCTGAAGGACTGCCGTGGATTTCTGGCTCATTTCCTTATCTCTAATTATTTTTTCTTCAATAAATCCTACCCCAGACTAATTTTCCCCAAATACTGTTTTTATTATAATACTCCAACATTGGTTTTTTGCTATATTATATTTCCTACCTGTTTTACATTCCTCTGATTACTTCTTAAATTGTTGAATGATCTCTCATTGAAGTCGATACAAACCAATCATGTGACCAACCCTTGGCTGAGCTCACACTATTATGTCTTTATTCAAAATATAACTGTAGAGACACATAACAAGATTAATTTACAGAGACAAAAGCTATTACAGCACATAAGGAGAAATATAAGGAGAAAATAATTCTACCTGGGCAGTAGAAGGGGTTTCAGAAACTGTGGAGATTGGAGGCTTTGAGCAGAAGGCAGGAAGAATGACAAAAAAGTGAGCAGGAATAGCAAGGGTGGTCTAGAGTATAGAGAAGTGTGTCTAGAACTGCGTGGAAGAGGAGCCCAGACTGGGAAGGCTATCTAAGACCCCAAGCAGGGCTAGAACCTATTCCTGCCCCCCAACACTGCTCTCAGTGGGAAGCCTCTGCAGCTGCCAGTTCTTTACCATCCCCGCCCCCACCCCACCCCTCGACAAAAACACACACTATTGCTTAAGCACAATGGGCCATGGCAATCCAGAAACCAAGCATAGGGGGCAGGGCGGGCAACAGGTTGAACCAGAGCAAACTGAGATCTTCAAAGGGAAGAACAGGCACTCCTGGGGAACCCCATAGCTGTCCAAGGTCTGTAAGGGTATAGAGAGTTCTAAAGGAACCAATTTCCAGATCCACTATTTACAAAGGGACCCCTTTTTATAAGCAATATGCCTGAAATGTGCTGACAGCAAGCATTTTCTGGCAAGTTCTCCTTTCCCACTTCCCCTTTCATAATTACCCTCCACCCATTTTACCAAAGAAAGGCACATCACTCTCCCATTCAGAATCTTACCATGTGCCTTGCCTCTCCAGGGTGCCAAATAAAGGGGCAATTTGAAAAACTGGTATTAGAGAAACCTGCCTTAATCAAAGCATTGATATCAACACCACCCAGGTCTACATTTATGATACACATCTTATGATACAATATAGTTTTATGCCTCATAATTATCAAAACTCAAATGAATTACTCTGGTTACCTGTGTACTAATAATCTTTACAATAACATAAAGAATAATTTTAACAAAATTATTTTAAAACTTTTAAACATATACTTTTTGTTGTTGATACGTACAAAAGAAAATAAGTGGGGAAAATATACTGTAAAGTTTCTAGCTATAAAATGTTCAGTTAAAGAATAACTGGGGTCAGTGCTAACAGTGCACAAGGAGTATTTCATTTCTCGAGTTTCTATTAGAAGGTACATGAACGAAATGCCCAGTGAGAGTGAAATGATACAAGGGATCACGGCATGTGCCACAGGGCTGCTTTCCTATGTCACTCTGATGAGTAGAGCCTCCCCCCACCAACCTTACAACCGATCATATTTTCTTCTTGTAGGATCATTTTCAGTTTCAATTCCTCTATTTAACAAAATACTGTCGTCACTCTCCTGATCCCCTCTGCGCCCTGTTAGCACTTGGAGAAACCTTAGTATTTGGAAAACAATCAACTATGTATTCTTAGAACATGATCAGCTAACAGGCATTCCGACTTTTTTAATCCATATTTATATGGTGTATATACAAAATATACATGGAGATAGATAGATAGATAGATAGATAGATAGATAGATAGATAGCAGATCTACGTATGTTTTGGTCCTTCCAAAGATGACCTGCAAGACACTACTGGACTCTGGAATAAAACACAGAAAAATAGATGTATACATATGCCCTGCCTCCAGACATAAAACATATATGAATAACACTGCTGAATTGAAATGAGATCAAACAGCCTCTTATTTATTTTTCATTCCAACACTGAGTGTAACCTGAAGTAATAAATAGTAATTAATATAATTAATAATAGTTAATTAGTAAAACTCACCATTAAATAGCTAGTAGTAAATACATCGCAGTACTAGCTAAAACCACACATGTTCTCTCAACGCCCCTATGGAATTCTTCCATTCAATCCATTCAAATAGGAGAGCAGCAGCACTTAAGCACTGTTCAACCTCAAAAGCCTCACGTGGTAATCTGCAATCACTGAGTAAGTAAATCTAAGAGCTAATACTGAGCTAAGGAAAGAAGCTGGCTTCTTGCCAACTCTCATACCATTGGAGCCTGTGAAAAGGCTTCTTAAATAGTTGACTACACCACCTCGGTTGTGATATAATTGGGAAAGGCTTCTGTTCTGATCTCTCCACGAATCCCACCTTTCTACTTGGATGGATGAATGAATAGTTAGATCAATAGATTCAGACATTGATCAATCCACCTGTACCTATGTCATGCTCTATCAGCAAAAACTGATGCAAGTTAAACAAATGTTTTCATTCAGGAACCGTAAGAGAAATTTCTCCAAGGAACCAAACACAAATAAATACTCATGCGAATATTATTTGATCATAAAGCTAATCTTTAAATGTATAATTAATGAAGTCAATCATGCAAGTACTGTATAAGCAGTATTACTTGAAAACCAACCTTCTATCATAAAACTGCATCAAAATGAAGTAGTAGATAGTTGGCACTGACAAATTGTGGGAAATACTTCTATGGAAATATCATCTTTCATAAACACCAGTGATCTGAAATCTGTCCAGGTTCAAATCCCAGCTCTACCACTTAACTAGCTCTGTGACTTTGGGAAAGTTATTTAATTACCCTATGCTTCCATTTTCTCGGCTATATAACACAGTCCGTACCACCACCTAAGTTTATCATGATGACTTTTAAAAATACATACATACTCGGAACAATGTCCGGTACATACTAAGAACTCAACAAGTATTAGCTATGATTCATATTATTTCCCATAATTCAAGTTGCTGGCCAAAAGACAGCACTCTCTGTATTATCATTAACTAACCTTCAAAAGAATAGTTATCTAATGAACAAACTTAACAGTCAACTCTAAGAGCGAAATGAAAAAAAGGACAGTTTTCTAAGTTTTAAAATGTTTTAAAAACTATTTGGGGTCCAAGAGACATTTGAAAACCTAATTAGAGTTGTGGATATTTTCTTCAGAAAAATCCACTTACATACAACATTTCAGGGCTTCATTCACATCCTTCCTGAAATCTACTCAGAGCCAGCAAACCTGAGATGGAGAACCTTCTAGGGTTTAAAATCCTTCAATTATCGAACTCTATTTCAATAAACGTTAAACCACAGATTTTCCCCATCCTCCAAAAAAGATTATAAACTTGTATTTCATTGACAAATATTGTGTCTTGCAATATAGCTGTTGACATTTATATACAAATCTCATTGATGAAAAGAAAATCATCAAATTGTTCTTCTTAAGTCCCCCAGTAATCTGCAGTAAAGTTCCAAACTCCAGGACAACAGCTTCAAACCAGGTTCTAGAGTTGCCACTCCAAATCAGCAGAGAATAGTGAACCAAAGTATGGGAAGGAGCATCTGGCTGGCTCAGTCCACAGAGCATGCGACTCTTGATCTCAAGGATGTGACTGCAAGCCACACATTGGGTGCAGAGCTTACTTAATATATATATATATAGAGAGAGAGGGAGAGGGAGAGGGAGAGAGAGAGACAGATGATAGATAGATAGATAGATAGATAGATAGATAGACAGACAGACAGACAGGCAGACAATTAAAAATCAAAGTATAGGAACACTGCCTACTAGAGATTCAGGACCAGTGACTAACCTAACTCCTCTGGGTCACTCTGTCACAGAGCAGATGATACTGCAGGAAAAGGCCATTCTGAGTATGACTAAAATTTTGAGAGGAGGAAACAGAGGGAGAGATGTAAGAATGTGACCTTAAAACACAATCACAACAAACCTTTAGAACTTTCTGAGATATCTTAACTTGATTATGTAAAATTTTAAATTCTTCATCGCTTTTTAAGTCTAAGAAGGCTATTGCTTTTTCTTCAGTTCCTTCTTTTATATATCTTTATATAAACAACGATATATTTATATCTTTTCTATATCTTTATGCTTTTTCCTTTGTGCCTCCTTCCTCTATCTACCATGCCCACCACACTGCTTTTCAATAAAAGAACAGTAGTTTAAAATTTGATCCATATTGTACCTTGATGCTTTCAGTGGAATAGTCCACCACACAGCCACTGCACTGCTGAAGGCCACGATCACCCGGACCTTATCTGTTCATTCAATCAAACCTTTTTATTTTAGGCACACTGACAATAAAGGTCAATAAAACCTTTTTATTTTAGGCACACTGACAAGATGAGGAAGCCCATCAGTTACAGGTAGATGGCATGCCCCTTGCCATAACATTAGAAAGTAGTTTTAAAAACATAATGGAAAAGTAGCTAGCGAAAACCACTTTACTTCCAGTTCTGAAACTTCTGACGCATCCTGTTTAGGAATCTGTTATAAGCATCGTTTAAGAATCATCTTGCTTTATGGATACGCTGACGTTATCAAAGTCTTCAACGCACGGAATTACATAGTACAATTAAAATGAATTGTAAACATTCGCAAAATGCAGTCTCAGTAACATTGGAAAAAAATTAACTGGACTTTCATTTAAATCCATCTTGAATAAGGATTTTACTGCAAGTTTAAGTCTCCTGTGTCTCTTCCAAGTTTCTAATTCTGCTTTTCTAAGAGAGGAGTGGCTTGATCAAGGCTGGAACTAATAACAAAGACCCAGGCCTGAGTGCCCATCAGTAACCATTTCTGCAAGTTCCTCTCCCTAGGAGGACAAGTGTCCTCCTGATCAAAGAAGGGGAGGGTAACTTGATTTTGCAAGCAAAGGGAGAGACCAACCCGCAGGGTCCGAGACACATTTGAGCTGACCCGCAAGGAGTGTGGGAGGGGGCAGGGAAGAAGCGGGGAGCTGCGGTACCTTTCTTGGAACTCTCTGAGCTCGGTTAGGTGCAGAACTCAGCGCTCAGTGCTGCCAGACCGCGTCTTCTCCGAAACGGGCAGCCTGGGGCGGGAGGCAGGCGCACGTCCCTCGCTCTCCGCGGGTCAGCTGCGGAGTTAGCGGAGAGCAGACACCGGCGCCGGGCGCTGCCTCCCGCTGACCCGCTGCCTGCAGCACCGAAAGAGCCAAGCGCACGGAGGAGCCGCGCGGGACCCGCAAGCGGACCAGCAATCTGCGTTCCTCTGGGAGCAGAGGATGGCGAGGAGAGCCCACGGGAGGAATAAAGGGTCAGAAGGGGGAAAACCTCTGCACGTAGTGCAACGGAAAACTGAAGTCGCGGTTAAGTGTTCCCCGTGAGAGGGCGGGGCGGCCCGGTCCGCAGCTGGTGGGGCGAAATGGGTAGGTCCGCCCGGAGCTGGGAGAGGCCCGAGGCGTAGACTTTCGGGGAAAATTCCAACGCCCTTTCAACCACCACCACCTTCCCCCACCCCCCCCCCCACCCCCAACAGGCGGAGAAGCAGAACTCTGTACCTCCATCGAGTCCCGGCTGTAGGGCTGGGGGGCGGCGAGCGGCGCAGCCGGACGGGAACTGCCACCCGGCTCCCTGCCTTGGCGTTGGGCTTCGACTACAAAGAGCGAGTCAGCTGGGGTTCCCCTGGGCGCCCTGAACCCAGGGAGTCCCAACCCTCACCGAAAAGAAAAGTGAAAGAGAAAAGAGCAAGGAGCAGAGGGCAAGATAAACATCTTCAGAGGAGGCTGGGGGAGGGGCGGGATGGCAGCAGCCCCTGAACGACTGCCCAGGTGTTGCAGCTCCACGCCCCCAGGGCTGGGACGCCCCGCAGGTTTCCGCCACTGCCCAGTCCTGGGGTGCAGAACCTGGAGGGAGAGCTTGGACGAAGGCAGGGAGCGCCTGCCCCCGATTTCGGCCTTTACTTTCTGGGGCACCTGCAGGGAAAGCGAGAAATCTCAGAGACCACCCGCCGCACGCACCCAGCCTAGCTTGGCGCAGGAGGCTTCCCCAGAGAAGCCTGGAGACCTGGGCGCGTGGCGTGCACCCAAGTGGCCCACAGGCGAGGGAAAAAATGTGTAGGAGCGAGTTGGGCGACTGTTCCAGACCAGCCCCTCAACCCGCGCGGCGCAGGCTGTAAGAAGGAAGCCTCTGAAGTTTTATTAGAACGGAGTAAGACACCTGGATGACTAGGGAGTTAGGGTAAACTGGAAGGAATGAGCCAGACTGTAAATTACTTTTCCAGTCTAGTCTTACACTGCACATGGTCCCATCAAATAGGACCGTGTGAAATGTTGTTATAATATTTTACAGTTGAAGGAAGGGACTAGGTTCTCTGAAGCTGAGTGTTCTTTATGCTACACAGAGTCATCAGAAAAGACCTCCTGCCCAGTTTTGGAAACACTTTGGAGAAAACCTTGAACACATTTGAATTACCGAAAATCCCTAATAAAAAGTGCTTCCCCAAATTTTCCAGTCATGTCACAGAAAAAAAGGATATGGCTCCTGGAGTTTAATAAACACTTAACCATCTTTCCTTTACAATTGAGTATATGTTTAAAAAAATAGAAATATATTAGAAGTGACTTAAGTATTAAATGTGCATAAAATTCCACTTAAAAAAAATTTCACTTTTATGAAAAAGTTCATCTGCAGATAGTCACTATCAACAAAATAAGTGATATAGAAACATGTAAAGACCATTTTAACAATTCAAAAATTTACCATAGTTGTAAATGATAGGTAAAGAAATTGAGCATTCTTTTCTGTCCGAGACAATGTAGTGTTGAATTTTCTTGTAATAATGCCAAGGATCTCAAATCTAATCAGACTTTTTCATAGCAATTGCTGAAGCTCTAATTTGCAGAATGGGCATTCATTGTGAGAGCAGGCCTGCCGTGGGATTGGATTCTGTAACAAAGATGGTGGCCACAAAAGGCTGACACTGTGTATACACGAATATGCAGATTAGGAATGGAGAAGTGGATCTGTGTCCTACCGTCAACTCGGACTGAAGCAGAGCTTCTTGGGCTCCTGCCAAGTGGGCTCCTGTCATACCTCCTTCAGCACACTTACGGATGCTGTGTACTCTGCAGCTGGGAGCTGCAATAGATGTCCAGACAGTATGACATCTCATGGCCACACAGAGCCAGATATCATTGCTCCCAGAGGACACCTCCCATCTCAGAACTTGCTGTGATCCAGCTGCCCGGGAGCACTGGAGAAAGCTGCTCTTAGCTAGGGCTTACTAGTCTATGGGCTCCAGCTGCCCACAGGGCTAAGGGGCATCAATGTCCAACAGCACACTTTGAACATGTGACCACCATGAGCTACTAGAGAGGTTTTCACAATGCTCTGGAAAACTGATGGGGCTTTTCTTCATAAACCTGAGTTTTAAAGTATAATCTGAGTACATAAGAATAATAAAATTGGTCTACAAATACTGACCAAACTAATACATATGAGTTCTAAACCAAGATGGGCTGAATGGGATATAAAGCATTTAGTTACGTTGGGGAGATAAAAAACATAAATAACAATAAAGTGAAATTGAAAATGATTACAGCCATAAGATAGGCTTTGCTCTACTATTTGCCTCCTAAATAGATAGGTCAAATTTGTTTTCTTCATTACAGAAAATAAAACTATTTTGAATTAGTTATAGAAGTGCCTGCAATTCAATGATGTTGGGTTTTCAGCATAGTTTGTTTTTGTTGCACTGCACTCAAAGAGAAAAGTCTAATATATGCAACTTGTATTTTCAGTTGCCACAGGCTGTTTGGCAAGATATTGAAAATTCCTCACACCAATGAACAAGTAAATTCCACTGTATAAATTAAAAACAAAGACCAAGACTGATGAAATAATTTGAAACTACCATAATTCATAAAATTATAATGTAGAAAGAAGTAAAAATTAACTAAACCTCATAGAAGTGACCATAATAACCTTTCTTTGAATTTAAATAATTAACAATAAAATCATAGTTCAATACATTTTTATTATCTGATTTTTCTTTCCAAAGGCAATGTTTGCCAATTGGGCAGTTGTCTTTTTATTTTTTAATTTATATTTAAATTTTAGTTAATATACAGTGAAAGACTGGTTTCAGGAGTAGAATTCAGTGATACATGACTTACATGCAACACCCAGGGCTCCTCACAAGTGCCCTCTTTAATACCCATCACCCATCTTACCTCCCTCACCCACTTACCTCCATCAACCCTCAGGTTGTTCTTTATCCTTGTTTATTTGTTTGTTTAATTTTTGGACTTTCTCCATAGTTTGGCTATTGTTGATAATGCTGCTGTAAATATCGGGGTGCACACACCCCTTTGAAACTGTATATTTGTATCCTTTGGGTAAATACCAAGTCATACAATTGCTGAATCATAGGGTAGTTCTGTTTTTAATTTTTTGAGGAACCTCCATACTGTTCTCCAGAGTGGCTGCACCAGTTTGCATTCCCATCAGTGGTGCAAGAGGGTCCCCCTTTTCCTGCAACTTCACCAACACCTGTTGTTTCTTGTGTTGTTAAATTTAGCCATTCCAACAAGTGTAAAGTGGTATCTCATTGTGGTTTTGATTTGTAGTTGCCTGATAATGAGTGATACTGACCATCTTTTCATGTGTCTGTTATGTCTGGATGTCTTCTTTGGCAAAGCGTCTATTAATGTTTTCTGCCCATTTGTTAACTGGGTTGTCTTTAAAATAAATTACTAAAAAAATAAATAAATAAAATAAATTACTAGTAAGTGTTTCCTATAGCTTTTGAGACTACATGGCAGTAGTTACCTGCTAGCTCATCTGATTCAGAGTTCAAAGTCCATGACTGTGACCTTATTTATAATCCTAAGAATGAAACACAGGCTAAGAACTAGTTGACCTTTGGGTCTTTCAGTTTTTTTTTTTTCAATATATGAAATCTATTGTCTAATTGGTTTCCATACAACACCCAGTGCTCATCCCAAAAGGTGCCCTCCTCAATACCCATCACGCACCCTCCCCTCCCTTCCATCCCCCATCAACCCTCAGTTTGTTCTCAGTTTTTAAGAGTCTCTTATGCTTTGGCTCTCTCCCACTCTAACCTCTTTTTTTGTTTTTTCCTTCCCCTCCCCCATGGGTTTCTGTTAAGTTTCTCAGGATCCACATAAGAGTGAAACCATATGGTATCTGTCTTTCTCTGTATGGCTTATTTCACTTAGCATCACACTCTCCAGTTCCATCCACCTTGCTACAAGGGGCCATATTTCATTCTTTCTCATTGCCACGTAGTACTCCATTGTGTATATAAACCACAATTTCTTTATCCATTCGTCAGTTGATGGACACTTAGGCTTTTTCGACAATTTGGCTATTGTTGAGAGTGCGGCTATAAACATTGGGGTACAAATGCCCCTATGCATCAGTACTCCTGTATCCCTTGGGTAAATTCCTAACAGTGCTACTGCTGGGTCATAGGGTAGGTCTATTTTTAATTTTTTGAGGACCCTCCACACTGTTTTCCAGAGTGGCTGTACCAGTTTGCATTCCCACCAACAGTGCAAGAGGGTTCCCATTTCTCCACATCTTCTCCAGCATCTATAGTCTCCTGATTTGTTCATTTTGGCCACTCTGACTGGCGTGAGGTGGTATCTGAGTGTGGTTTTGATTTGTATTTCCCTGATGAGGAACGACGTTGAGCATCTTTTCATGTGCCTGTTGGCCATGTGGATGTCTTCTTTGGAGAAGTGTCTATTCATGTTTTCTGCCCATTTCTTCACTGGGTTATTTGTTTTTTGGGTGTGGAGTTTGGTGAGCTCTTTATAGATTTTGGATACTAACCCTTTGTCCGATATGTCATTTGCAAATATCTTTTCCCATTCCGTTGGTTGCCTTTTAGTTTTGTTGATTGTTTCCCGTGCTGTGCAGAAGTTTTTTATCTTCATAAGGTCCCAGTAGTTCATTTTTGCTTTTAATTCCCTTGCCTTTGGGGATGTGTCGAGTAAGAAATTGCTACGACTGAGGTCAGAGAAGTCTTTTCCTGCTTTCTCCTCTAGAGTTTTGATGGTTTCCTGTCTCACATTCAGGTCCCTCATCCATTTTGAGTTTATTTTTGTGAATGGTGTGAGAAAGTGGTCTAGTTTCATTCTTCTGCATGTTGCTGTCCAGTTCTCCCAGCACCATTTGTTAAAGAGACTGTCTTTTTTCCATTGGATGTTCTTTCCTGCTTTGTCAAAGATGAGTTGGCCATACGTTTGTGGGTCTACTTCTGGGGTTTCTATTCTATTCCATTGGTCTATGTGCCTGTTTTTGTGCCAATACCATGCTATCTTGATGATGACAGCTTTGTAGTAGAGGCTGAAGTCTGGGATTGTGATGCCTCCTGCTTTGGTCTTCTTCTTCAAAATTACTTTGGCTATTTCGGGCCTTTTGTGGTTCCATATGAATTTTAGGATGGCTTGGTCTAGTTTCGAGAAGAATGCTGGTGCAGTTTTGATTGGGATTGCATTGAATGTGTAGATAGCTTTTGGTAGTATTGACATTTTGACAATATTTATTCTTCCAATCCATGAGCAGGGAATGTTCTTCCATTTCTTTATATCTTCTTCAATTACATTCATAAGCTTTCTACAGTTTTCAGCATACAGATCTTTTACATCTTTGGTTAGATTTATTCCTAGGTATTTTATGCTTCTTGGTGCAATTGTGAATGGGATCAGTTTCTTTATTTGTCCTTCTGTTGCTTCATTGTTAGTGTATAAGAATGCAACTGATTTCTGTACATTGATTTTGTATCCTGCAACTTTGCTGAATTCATGTATCAGTTCTAGCAGACTTTTGGTAGAGTCTATCAGATTTTCCATGTATAGTATCATGTCATCTGCAAAAAGTGAAAGCTTGACTTCATCTTTGCCAATTTTGATGCCTTTGATTTCCTTTTGTTGTCTGATTGCTGATGCTAGCACTTCCAACACTATGTGAAACAACAGCGGTGAGAGTGGACATCCCTGTCGTGTTCCTGATCTCAGGGAAAAAGCTCTCAGTTTTTCCCCATTGAGGATGATGTTAGCTGTGGGCTTTTCATAAATGGCTTTTATGATCTTTAAGTGTGTTCCTTCTATCCCGACTTTCTTGAGGGTTTTTATTAAGAAAGGTTGCTGAATTTTGTCAAAGACCTTTTCTGCATCGATTGACAGGATCATATGGTTCTTATCTTTTCTTTTATTAATGTGATGTATCACATTTATTGATTTGCGAATGTTGAACCAGCCCTGCATCCCAGGAATGAATCCCACTTGATCATGGTGAACAATTCTTTTTATATGCCGTTGAATTCGATTTGCTAGTATCTTATTGAGAATTTTTGCATCCATATCCATCAGGGATATTGGCCTGTAGTTCTCTACAGGTTCCCTGGCAGGAACTGGTTCCCTTTGGGATTTTGGCTGGGGGATGGGTGAGGGAGATGGCGTTGGCAAGCGCCTTTGTTCCCCACCAAGCTGTGCTCTGTCGTCCGAGGTTCAACAACTCTCCCTCCCGTTGTCCTCCAGCCCTCCCATTCTCTGAGCAGAGCTGTTAGCGGATAACCTTCCAGATGTCAAGTCCCTCTTGCTGTCAGAACACACTCCGTCTGGCCCCTCCGCTTTTGCCAGCCAGACTGGGGGGCTCTGCTTGGCCGGCGGGCCGCCCCTCTGCCCCAGCTCCCTCCCGCCAGTCCGTGTAGTGCGCACCGCCTCTCTGCCCTTCCTACCTTCTTCCGTGGGCCTCTCGTCTACACTTGCCTCCAGAGAATCCGTTCTGCTAGACTTCTGGCGATTTTCTGGGTTATTTAGGCAGGTGTGGGTGGAATCTAAGTGATCCGCAGGATGCGGTGAACTCAGCGTCCTCCTATGCCGCCATCTTCCCAGAAGCCCCCGGCCTTTGGGTCTTTAAAAACCTGGCCCAGGACCCCTCAAGTTTCCATTTTGATTAAAACATGCCTGAAATGCAGCTTTACCTCAAGGTTGCTCCCCACCTCTGTTTTGTTTTTTGGGGTTTTTTGGTGATCATGATAATAGGATAATCTTTCTCTTAAAGATTAGTTAAGTTTTCAAGAAGTTGTTATATTGTGTTTTTTTCAGAGGTGTGGCAATACTAGCTAACACTTCTTATAGTTCCTACTGTGTCACTGAATCTCAAATATTAAATTCTCACAGCAATGCTATGAGATATGATCTATTATTATATCCATTTAACAGACGGAGAAACCAAAACCCAGAGAAATTACACAACTTGACTAAGGTCATATACAACTGACTAGCGAACAAGGATTTGAACTCAGGTGGTCTGGCTTAAGTATACATCCCTACCCTCTGCTGCCTCTAAATTGACAACTACCCTGTGAAGGGAAGGGTTCTTGAGAAAAAAAAAAACAAAACAAAACAAACATTGACTTCCAGTGTCTTTCAGTCTCATCTTGTTTGTTCTGGAGTAATTGTCGCTACCACTAAGAAGGAAACTCACCAGTTCCATGAATGTGTGCTTCCTGATCTCCTTGTATTTCTGTAATGAAACTACTATGGATGTGGAAGCCCCACTAAAAACAGATATCTGAATAAAGTGACTGGCAAAAGGCTAGCAGAGCAGATTAGACACTGCAGAACTGGTTCCTGCTAGAAACAGGTGATTTTGTTTGAATTGAAGGGTCAGATGTACCCATGGTAAAGGAGAAGGGACACCTACTTTCAAGCTACAGGTGAATTATAAGCAATTAAATAATAACATCCTTAATTCTTCATATATGTAAATGTATATGGAATCGTAAATGTTTGGGTACTTATTAAGTGGGAGAGAAGGGGTTTAAGTAGAATTGAGAGATAATTTAATGAACTGACAATACTGTGCTCAGTAGTCTTTTAAGGCTGAACTAACTAATCAAAATTTAGTTCAAAAAACGTTACTTACTTAGATTTATAGTGAAAGCATATCATAAGTGTACACAATATGAATTGTGATGGCATTTATTTCAATGATTAACTGTAAGAGGGATTTTACTTTTCATCACAGGTACTTGGAAAATGCATATGGAAAATACACATCTTCTTGAATTAACTCTATAATTTTAATTTTATGCACTTTTTACAACATGTAAAAGATGTGATCCAAAGTCAATAGCAATGATATGTTCTGACAAAAAAAAAAAAAGTCAAACTGACATTGATACTGATTTTGATTCTGTGGCTGGCAAATAGACCCTGAGTAAATGTTTGTTGAATTTATTTTGGTGAGAAATAATTTCTTCCTAGAATCAAGGAGGCTGGGTGGCTCAGTCAGTTAAGCGTCTGACTTCAGCTCAAGTCATGATCTTGCGCTTCATGGGTATGAGCCCCACATCAGACTCTGTGCTGATGGCTCAGACCCTGGAGCTTGCTTCAGATTCTCTGTCTCCTTCTCTCTCTGCCCCTCCCCAACTCGTGCTCTGTCTTTGTGTCTCAAAAATTAATAAACGTTAAAATTTTTTTTTAAATAAATAAAATTAATTCTGGCTAGAATCAAAATCTGAGAACTTATAGATCTACATGTAGATATGTGTATCTGTATGCACATATATACATATACATACAAATCCATATATCAACACACGTTATATATGTATATGTGTATAAATATACACAATACTTCTTTGCAAGTGTGAAATAATTTGATGATGTGATTCTGTGGTCTACATATATATTTAACACTATAATCACTTTTCATTGAGTTTTTAACTAAAATTTATTCAAAACATTTATCAAAATCAATTTTCAGAAGCACTCTTGACAAATATCAAATATGCCAATAAAAGGCTTATAATCATCTGCTAAAATACCATTAGTTTTATTATAGTTATTGTTGTATGGGCAATTACCTTGATGAAGCGGTAGCCTACAATTACTACCCTGGAAGAATCAGAATGAAAAGGCTTTTTGGCCAAATGAAGATAAACAACATGATTTATTAAATCAATCTAAAATTCACAATGAGAAGCAAAAGAAGAGATGCCAGGCACCAGGTTAAGCGTACTTAATGATAGAGTACCTGGGTGAAAGACCTAACTAACCCAAATCCTGGATAATACAGTATTCATATAACTTCTTCCTCTGTCTCTTTTTCTCTCCTCTGCCACATCTTCCTTCTCTGATGATGGTGTAGTGGTGAAGACCGAAATTGAGGTTTGAATAAGGATGGGGTACACCGATGAAAGTTATCTAGGACCAAAACACACACTTGCTCTATTAGAGACATTGGAGTGAAAATGTGTATTTCTAATTAGCCTCCTAAACAGCTATGGATTTTAATTACGTTTTATGGACACAGAACATGTAAGGCTAGAACAGGACTATACTGGATATCACCAATGAATGGCCAATTTAAAGATGATCTATAAAAATGTCTGCTGAGAAAGTCATGATCATAACTATGACTTTCTATCCCTTCTATCTATAAGTAGTATCTTTGTTCTTGTTTATATTTCATTATACTACCCATTTTTAACATGTTTTTCAGGTTACTTACTATCTATTTTCAACACATATTACAAATTTGCCTATGCCTCATAAGCTACTCACTTATGTATTATTTGTATTTAATACACACCCTATGATTTTTGCCCATATCTCAAAAGCTGCTAGACCACTTACTATCTATGATTAACACTTCTTAATAGCTTTATCCACCTCATTGTTTTCTTGTCCTGTATAGAAGAATTGAGTTTTCTTTAATAATATATATTATAGTAATTCTTTGTGCTAATGTGTTTTATTTATTTGAGACTGGTATGCTTGGAAACTTTTATCACATTTATAAGTATGTATCCTGTATCAGGAATGATGTCCTTAACCAAAGGCCCTCTTGACTTGTAGGATCATGGCTGCTCTGATTCTGAAGCTATATCCTGCACACTTACACCATTCTATCTTGGGTCTCAGTGACTCCATGGGATGAATCCAAACCTACTATATTCCTTTGGGATATATATATATAGATATATTATATAGATATATATAGATATAGATATACATAGATGTATATAATAGATATATATAGGTATAGATAGATATCTATCTATAGATAGATAGATATGTCTATATATATATGTATATATATAAGAAGAACAGACATATTCTTAAATGTTTTGGTGCTTCGTAGAGGGGAGAAAGAGTTTAAATAGAACCAAGAGATGATTTAATGTACTAACAATATTATTGTGAACAGTCTTTAAAGGTTGATCTTATCAAAATCTAGCACATTAATTACCTTACTTAGATTTATAAGTATATTTTATATATCTAATGTAAATATATATATATATATATATATATATATATATGAGTGTATATGTATATTTTCCACTTTGGAAAATATACATACATTCCAAGTATATGTATTTTAGATGTAAAAAATAGTGTTTACCAGTTTCCCAGAGTGTGTTTTGACAATTTACTAAATTAAACAATAAGGTTCTAATTACACCATGGATTAAAGAATAAATCACAGAGGAAATTGTAAGATTCCTTGAACTGAATGATAATGAATACAAATATACCAAAAATTGAGGAATGCAGCTAACATAGTTCTTAGATAAAAATTTATAATTATCAATACTTATATTGCAAGTAAAAAAGGTAAAATCAATAGAATAAGCTTCTACCTTAAGAATCTAGAAAAACAAGGCAAAACAAAGGTAAGAGAAGGAAGCAAATAAAGACAAGAGATGCAATGGAAAACAATATCAATGAGAAAAGTTACAATGAAAAGATCAATAAAATTGTAACTTTCAACCTAAATTGGTTAAGAAAAAAGGGAGAAAACAAAAAATTACCAATATCAATATTAAAGGAGGAGCCATCACAATGAATACTGCAGACATAAATGAAAAATAAAGAATATTAAAACAATTTGATGAGGTTTTGGGGTGATGGTGGGGACTGAGATTCGATGGCCAAGAAAGAATTCTTGAAGACGTCTTTGGTGCAAAAAAAGGTGATTTTACTAAAGCACAGGGACAGGACCCGTAGGCAGAAAGAGCTGCACTGGGGTTGGGAAGAGAGATTGATTATACACCTTCAGGTTGGGAGGGGTTTGGTAATAGCATAAGTCTCTAAGGAATTTTGGAAGCAAGGTTTCCTGGATCTTGAGGGGCTAGCTGTTGTTAGGGAAACACCATTTATTACTGTTTAGTAAAGCCTCAGTCATGAGACCTTCAGATGTTTAGCAGGGGCATATGGTTGGAGTATAATTGCCAACATATACTTGGGGGTTAAAGATAAAGGAAGTTTGCAAAATAATTGTTTTGTGTTTAAGGAAACTCATAGGATGGGGGGGGGGGGCACGGGGAGGAGTCAGGATAACATTAAGCCAAGACTCCCTTTTGCCCGCAGCAAAGTCATCAAGGCAGCTGAGCTCCTAGAGGAGGGTCACTATGCCTGTTTCAAGGAATTGTCAATGGCTAATAGGCAGAAAGGGGATTTAATTTTTCATTTGGCTTTATTTCCCACATCACCTTGTCAAGCACTTAAACCCCCTTACATCCTGATAAGGGTGATATTGGGGCTCCAGGAAATGGAGTCTATAGGTTTCTGATGATTAGGCTATAGATAAGATTGCTTTTTTCTTGCAGTTTACTAAGTTATCTGTAAACTGAAGGAGACTCCTGTCCTGCATGACTGTGATCTCTATCAGTCAACCATTTGCTTTCTTTCCTTTCCTTTGTTCTTGGGCAGCCAGGAGTGTCCAAGGAATATCACACATATCCCACCTGGGCACAAAGGGGTGCTGTTAGCCTGTACTTTGCCCTCAGCTTACTTTATGCTCCCTCATCAAACTTATGGCAATAAATTTAGCAATTTAAAAGAAAGAGACAAATTCCTTAAAAGCCGTAAGTTAAAAAGGCTGACATACAAAAAAATAATAATAATAAAATGTTTTAATTATATCTACTATAGAAATTTAATTCATAATAAAAATTTTTCCCACAAAGAAAATTCTAGGTCCAAATGGCTTCACTGGAAAATTCTAATAAAAAATTAAGAAAAAATATTGCCAACTTTATACAAGGTTATAAGCAAACCTTTAAGAAAATATAAAAGAAAGAAACACCTCTCAACTTATCTTGTGAAGGCAGAAATATCCTGTCAAAAACAAAGATATTACATGAAGAGAAATCTACACAGAAATATCTTTGAAAGCCAATCAATATAATTCTCCACATTAATTGAATAAAGGGGAAAAAAAGGCATTTATCAAAATTCACCATTTAGCTATAAGAAAACCTCCCAGCAAACCAGAAATAGAAAGAACCCTAAAAAAGGCTACAGCTAATATCTTTATAATGAAAAATGAATGCTTTACTCCTAAAATCAACAAATATGCCTGCTCTATTCAATTGGTACTGGAGATCCTAAGCAGGGCTATCAAATAAGAAAAAAAAAGAAAAAGAAAAAGAAAAAAAAAAGAAAGTCACAAATATCAGAAAAAAATAAACTGCAGACAATAGATTCCTGAGGAACCCATAAAAAATATTTGTAGAACTATAATTGAATTTAGCAGGTCACAGGATACAAGATAAATATAAAAACAAAAAGTATATTTTTGTATACAGCAATGAATAATTGGAAATCTAAAGTTTTTAAACGTAATTTGCAAAAGCATCCAACATAAAATACTTATGCATAATTTTACTGACATATACGCTGAAAACTACAAAATATTGTTGGGAGAAACTGAAGATGATCTAAATCTGGGGTTGGCAAACTGTGGCTTACAGTGGTGGCCTGTTTTTGTTTTTAGAATATAGTCACACCTATTTGTTTACATGTGGCTAAGACTGCTTTTACAGTTGAGAGGTTGCAGCAGAGATCATAAAATTTAGCAAAACTTAAAAGATTTACGACTTTGCCCTTTACAGAAAAGTTTATCTACACTTCATCTAAATATCTGGAGAGATACCATGCTCATGACTTGGATGATTTGTTGTTAACATTACAATTTTCCCCAAATGTTATCTACAGATTCAATGCAGTTTCAGCAGACTTTCTTTTACAACTTGGTGAGCTGATTCTAAGATTGATATGCAAATATAGAGGAGCTAAAAGAGGCAAACTCCTCTTGTAAAAATAACAATGTTGGAGGATTTATACTCCCAGATACCAAGATTTACCATGAGGCCATAAAAGCCAAAGCAATGTGGTAATGGCATAACGATTGACAGACAAGTCAATGGAACAGAATGAAGAAGTGAGAAGAAAGTCCATATATATGGTCAATTGGACTAGACAGCTGTGCCAAAGTGAAAAAAAAATGAAAGGATAACAAACGAAATAGGACCAACTGGGTTTTTTAGGGTTTCAACTGGGTTGAAAAAAAATTATTTACATACATCATTCTTAAAAACCAACATAAAAATGTGCAGAGACCTAAATATAAAAACTAAAACTATAAGCCTTTAAAAGAAAAAAAAAATAGAATAAAATCTTTGCAATCTTGAGATAAGTTAAGATTTCCTGGACAGAACACAAAAGGTACTAACTCTGAAGGAAAAAAAAAAAAAAGGTGATATAAATAGATCTCATTAAAATGTAAAATTTTTCTCTCTTTAAGGTCCAAAATGACTACTAATATACTAAAATTTCTGGAGAACCCTGCAGTAAAAGTCCTATTTAATATTGTTTGACTTCTTTCACAAATTTGTTGGTTTAAGAACCATTTTAAAGTAGAATACCAAGTAATCTTTTACAGAATTTGGTGTGTTGTTTTTTTTTTTTATCTTTTACAGAATTTATATTCCAAAAAACACACCAGCAAAGTACTATTGAAGACACATTACTTTCTTCTGTAATAAACTTTACTTACAACTTGATTTATTTTTTATTAAAATTAAGAAGTCTTCATATAAAATTTGGCTGGAGAATTTCAAATTTAAACCTAGGTCACACTTGCTCTGGTTAAAGGAGTCTAAAAAACATCGCCAAGAAGAGGTGTTAATCCTACAAAATTCTAAAAGGAAATTCACTATATTTCTACTTTACTTTGAGAGAAACTGGGGCATAGAGAAACTAGGTGATTCACATCTAATGATATATCCAAGTAATGGCAGGCCTCAGAACAAATGCCTTGAGAAGTGCTAAGAATATTACTAAAATTCCTCAGCCGTAAATCTTAAATTAAAAGAGACAATAATGATTATATTCCAAAATATTCCGAATAAGGACCCATCAAACACCAGCATTTGTCCAATGTAAGATAGTATTGTCACAAACACTGCATTAATTACATAAACCACAGAAGCAACCACTCTCATATATATAGCTAAAACAGCATAGCAAATTTTAGATAGGAGTAATATGGTACCTATTTGGATTCCTATCCAATATAGCACACAGAAAATGTGCTATATTCCAAGAAAGCATTTCAAAATTTACTATAGATTACATAAAGTCAGAAATTCATGCAAACATTGAATGCCCATTTTCCTGAAAAATGGCTTTCAAAAGGAAGAGTTGGCTTATTCTGTGTAAAACATGAATAAGAAATGAAGTTATAGATCAGGCAAAGGAAAATTTTACGTTCACAAAGTTAACTTTTATGTTCAAAGTGGTGAAAACAGAAGAAGTGCTGGAAATAGTTACACATGATGTCTGCAGGTACTTTCAAGAATAAGTAATTCTGGGTATGTAAATTGTGTTGGGAGCCTTGCCGCCACGTTTGCTTATGTCACCCCAAAAATACACATCCTCTCTTTCAAATTTACATTTGTTTGCATTTATACCTAAGTTTAGTTTGTGAAATCTAAGACTTGTGGATTTGAAATAGACTTTAACGGATCTAAAACTAATGTTACCAAATTATCCCTTCACGAGCATGTGTGGATTAACTGCACTCTGAACCTCCCACACACCACAGATTATACAGACATAGCATGGTATAGCCCCTCCTTTCCAAAGGGAAAATATAAGACATAATGGCCACCATTGAGAAGTTTGCAATGTTTTGTGGTTGATCTTGTAGATTAATATAACTGCAAATAGTGGTTTACAGAAAACCCTACATGAAAAACTTTGATAGAATTTTCTATTACACTTACTTTGAGATAATATTACAGTAGCATTTTTGATTGGCTAGCTTTTTTTTCTGTGATTTCTTAGTGGGAATTTTCATGTTAGATGTGTGCTAATTCTTATGCACTCAAAAATGGAGAGAAAAGGAATTCTGGGATTAAAGTCTCAAACAGATTTAAGCGAGTACCATTAGTCATGCAAACGTATCTCACAGATGTGGACTCACTGAGATAAGATATTGTTTTGTGTTATCAGCTTGATGAAACATGGAAAATATAAAATTGTGAAACAATCTAATGTGGTCGTAGGTGGGTGCTTTATTCATTTGGAAACTGAAAATCAGAGATAAACTTGTTCAGGGTCACATAGAAATTAAATGGTGAATCCAATGTTTGAATCCATCACTATTAGAAAAGCCTTGCCTTCCCTTATGTATTGCAAGCTCATTGAGGATTGGCCATATAATTAACAATTACTCTATTGTTCACTGTCCACCCTATGGCTTGCATACTCTTGTGGTTTAATAGTCAACTAAAATCAGCATGGTAGGAATTATGATCTCTCCAGTTTATGCATGGCAAAACTTGGGTTCAAAGAGATTCAGTTGTTGCTATAGGAAATATAGCTAGAGAAATAGCATAAAATGCCATTTCCTTAATTCTACTTGTGTTTCAATAAAACACACACAGACTTACATATACTTTCTTGGAGACTGAATCAATAAACAACCATGGTTGTGAGGAGACCCGGTCAATTAAAATAGTCTTATGATATTACTTTAAGTATGAAATGAATTTTTTTCTGTCAACCTGTGAGTATTTAGCTTTATAACTGAGACATCTGATTTTTTTGTGTAGCCTGAATTCAATATTCTTTAATATATGGAGAAAAAAATCATGTCTGCACCTACAGTTTCAACAAAAAAGTTTCAAAATAAACGGTAAAACACAGACTTTATTGGGTAGCTTTTTGAATTAACACGGAGAGAAATGGATGATAAAGTGTTCTTTGACTTGCAAAGGAAAAGAAAAGATCAGACACCAACTTTACATACTGATGTCAACCACAGCTGAACCTTAAGGTAATTGCCTATAAAATCAGATACTAACTCCTTAGGCCGTTATTTAAAAAGTCTCTCATTAGCTGTTCTACTGAGTTTCGTTTCTCTTTTTAATCTTGTGTAATTATATTGGCCCTAAAAAAAAAAGCATCACTTTGCTGCCGCCTCCTCCTGTCACTTCAAATATATCTCACTAGCTCCTTTTCTGGTGACTTTAAGCCAAATCCTCTTTCAAAGACCATCTCAAGAGGTTTCTCCTTCAAGGAGACTTTCCATGTTCAATTCATGTTCCAGTTCCTTTAGAATAATTCCTTTGTACTTGAGCACACTTATTTGTGCATCAGTGAGTGTTTGTTCTCAAGCTGTGTCAGGTGTGGTTCTATGTCCTCACAAGATGGTGGTACTTCCAGATGGTTGGCCTTCCAGAAATCAGATAAATAAATGTCTCAGAGCCGGGACTGAAGAGAACACAGAGTTTTTGTTTGTTTAACAATCCCTATTTTGTGGTGCTAGTTTTAGGATTAGAGATGAGGGCCTGGCATATGGGAGGCAGTAAGCTTACTCTGGAAACATGGGGCTTTGGAGAGAGATGGGGGTGCTGTGGGAGGTGGAAGGGAGGGAGAGAGATCTGGGTTCAAATACTGGATTCACTGTTCATTTCTGTGTGATCTTGGACAGGTCCATTTTTACCTGCAGTTTCTACATTTATAAAATGATGACAAGCATACCCCAGTTTTTAAGTGTTGTGAGAATTAATTTAAGATAATTTACACGATAAAGTTTTCATTAGCGTGAACAAGCTGAGATTGGGCTGTCCTGAACAGAGGCCAGCTGTTCGGTTGTCAGGAGGCCTCACCATATTAAATTCAACAAATTTAATATGGTCCAGCCGTGTGTTATATGATTTGAATGTTTAATAATATTAGGGTTATATAATATCATGTGTCAAGATTCTCAATAGCCCCATAAAATAACTACTATTTTTATCAAAACACTCTTTGTCCTGGAAGGTATATAAATGGGCACCACCACCAAGTCCCTTCCTGTCTGCTCCCATCACCCAGCAACCTTCCCTGTGTTTCTTTCTGAAGGTGTAATTGTGATCAAATGTAGCTCTGGCCTAGGAAACCCCTTTCTCCTTTCTCTCTCTCCCTCTCTCTCTCGCTCCCTCCCTCCCTCCTACTTTCTCCCTCTCACATGCATCCTTTCTCCTACTTGAATTGAATATAGAAATACACAGAGACATGAAGATCACTTGTAATCTTCGCACTAAAAGATAATAAATGTTAAGTGTAGCACCAGTCTTTTCCTTGTAGTGAGTATACTGTACATAGAAAATCTTTTTGAAATGTATTTTTAAATTATATTTTTAAGAGTATAAAAATAATATACACCCTTTGCACTTATATTGACATCCCAGGTCATTTGACATCTTTCAAAATCCAAAGTTAATGAATGTGTAGAATAATACTTCAATTAAACTTTCTTTAGTTGGACATTTAGACATATTAAAAATTTTCAATAGTACACAATCAGCATCAGGGTAATCATCTTTAAACATATACAGTTTTGTACGTGTTTTGGTATTTTTAGTATAGAGTCTTAGCAGTCACCAATCACAAGGCTCTTAATTAAACTGCTAAGTTTCTTTTGAGAACTTACCACCCATGAGCATTCATGGTATATGACAGCCCCATTTCCCTGTGCCATGCCAACATCAGTCCAATTAGTTGAATTAGAAGTTGTTGTTTTTATAATTGGTAATCATACCAATTATCTGCATGTAATCATAACTCTGTACACTTTCCAAAACTACGTTTCTTAATGTTTTTCAATACTTAATGAGTTGGAGTACAATTCCAGAAAAATTTTAAGTAGATATTGGTGCCTTGCTTCTTGACTTTATTGTGAATCATTCTGGTATTTTAACCTTCCATATAATTTTGGTTGTTGGCTAGAAAAACACTCTTTATCATATGAAACACGTAAGTATATTCTCATTTAATATGTTATTTTATTATAGAAGCGTTTTAAGGTTATTAAATGCCTTTATGATTCAACTGAGATTGCCTTGTAATTGCATTCGTTGTTTCATTTAAATGATAAATTACAATACATTTTCTCCTTTGGCATACTTCAGTCATATGTTATATATACTAAACTATCACGTGGTGTTTATTCTTCTGCACATCTGATGAATTCAATAGTTGTTGACTGGATTTCAGAGATCCACATATGCACTCCTCAAGTATGTTGGTGTCTTTATTCATTCCCTTCTTTGATTTATGTGATACACCCAGGGCACCTAGGTGGTCAGTCAGTGTATTTCTATATTCTATATATAGAAATATATAATATTTCTATGGTAGTATAAAGTTTTAATATTGTTAATATTATGTTTAACATTGTTTTATCTCCACCGATGCTTGGTCTATTATGAATACAACAATGACTTTTATCCAAAGGACATTAACTTGAATTCTTTCTTGATATTATTGGAAAAGATAAACAGTTCAAACAGTGAATAAGAAAAATCGGGGCTCAAATTTCAGCAAGCAACTTCTTTTTGTTGTTGTTTTGTTGTTCATTTATTTTTGAGAGAGAGAGAGAGAGGCAGAGACAGAGGGAGAGAGAGAATCCCAAGCACATTCCATGCTATCAGTACAGAACCCCACATGGGGCTCGAACCCATTAACTGTGAAATCATGATCTGAGCCGAAATCAAGAGTTGGGCACTTAACCAACTGAGCTACCCAGGTGCCCCAAGCAACTTCTTTCAGGCTTAATCTCTTCTCCCTGTAATTGGGGGGTAGAAAGCTAACCTCACATGTCAGTAGACTAGTGACATGACGTGTGCTCAGTATGTATGCTGTGAATTGTCCCTACTGTCCACCTTCCTCCTCAGCACTATCCTTACTTTATAAATTGTATTTCTGGCCTGTGTTTTTCATGTTTATTGTTCTTTCATCAAGCCCTTCACCTTATTATTTTATTTCTTATGTAAGAGAACCTGAAATTTTTCTTCAACACAGAGAGGCAATTTTTTTGCATCAGGTTTTTCAGCAGGGCCCATTCCGCTATTGCTATTTTACTGGTCAGTTTCCCTTCTAACCACCTCCCTTTCCTTCTGAAATTCTTCTTTTTCCATAGCAGCTAGTTGTCTCTTAGCCTGTACTCTACATTTGACCGATTTCGTATTTCTTAAGAATGACAACGAGTTGAATCTTTTTGGATAAGCCGTGCCGTTGTCTAAAAGTTTCTTTTGCTTTCTCTTATAAATACTTTTTCCAGAGATTGGATTTTCGGAATAATATGCTCTGCTTTCTTTTATACTATAGTCTCTTCTTTTCTAGAGGGACCATATGATGATGATTTTCATCTACTTTTAAAATTATATACCACTTGGTACATAAAAGAACATATGTAACATATATAATAAATAATATGCAAGGAAACAGCACATTCCCCAGACTGTTGAAGTTTCCTGTAAACCCTCTCCCATTACCTGTCTTTGTGCCCTCCCCTTTTGCTAATACATCTCAGACCCTCCTTCTAGCATCTTTCTCCTTCTTGTGAAAGCATATCCTTCAGATATTCTTTCTGGAGGAATCTGTTGTGGTAGATCACTTTTTACATGAAAACATTTTTAATTTGGCTTTCTTTGAAAGATACTTTGCTGGGCATGATTCTAGGTTTAAATAAACTTTCAGCATGTTGAGGATGTTGTTCTAGTGCCTTCTGGCTTCTGTGAAGAGGTTGTTGAGAAGTGAAATATTAGTCCAGTTACCATTCCTTTGTTCATAACCCATCTTTTTTCTCTGTTTTTTTTTCTAATACTTGCTATTTTATTTGGTTCTCTGCACCCTTTCTAATTTTATATCTATATATGATCATTTACCTTATTTGGGATTTGTTGGTATTCCTCAGAATGCATTCACTAGGTCTCGTGAAATTCTCAGCTATCCTCTATTTAAATGTTGCCTCTTTAGGGCACCTAGGTGGTCAGTCAGTTAAGCATTTCACTTACTTCGCCTCAGGTCATGATTTCGTGGTTCACCAGCCTGAGTCCCATGTCAGGCTCTGTGCTGACAGCTCAGAGCCTGGAGCCTGCTTTGGATTCTGTCTCCTTCTCTCTCTCTGCCCCTCCCCTGCTCATTCCTTCTCTTTCTCTCTCAAAAATAAACATTAAAAAAATTTAAATGTTGCCTCTTCAATCTATTTTTTTCCCCAGAACTTTGATTAGCTGTGTTGGACTAGCTTATACTATCTTCCGTGTCCCTCAAGCTCTCTTTTATACTTTTTCATCAGTTTCTCTCTGTGAGCACCAATTATATGATTTCTTAATTTATATCTTCTGATTTGTTAATTCTCTTTTAGACAGTTATTTTGCAAATATGGCTTTAATTTCACTGACTACATTGTTCATTTCTAAAAGCTTAATTTCGTTTTTTGTCAACTATGCGTGCTCATCTTTGATAGATGTTTGATCCTTACTCATGTTTTTAGTCTAGATTTTGTTTACATACATTTATTAGTCGTGCTTACATATTTATATCCCTAATAATTCCAATATCTGTTCTGTTAATCCTGTGATCTCTCACTCACAATTCCTTGTTTTATTTATGGGTTCTGTGAGCTCTGATTCTGAGCATGTGTTTGCTAAAATTCTGTGGGGCTTTGTTGAGGCTTGATGTGAGGATGTGTTCAGCAAGAAAGAGTTTGCCCACTTTCTCTATGTCCCAGAAAGCTACAAACCCAGATCTTCTTTAAGCCAAATTTCTTTAATTGAAAATAACGTGAATTCAAGCTCAAAGCCCATTAAGGAGCAGCCCTACGGACAAAAAATATTTGGGAAAACTATTGCTTCTTATCCCTTTACCCAAAACCAGTCCTAGTCAGAGAAGTCTCCCATTTCATGGCTTCCTTGATTTGGGTCATTACGACAAGTCTGGGCTTTCCATAAGACTCTCCAATCTAATTCCTCACAGCACACTGGCCCTAATCTTTGCCTTGCCCTCTCTTAAGCACAATCATTAAAACCAAAGCTCTAAACTACTAGAGATCATCTCCCCTGGGCCAGTAGCTCCAACTTTCAGTTGCCTCTTGGACTTGTGCTCTTGCCTCATTCCTGACTTCAGGGAATTTCCATAAATTTCTTTATATCCCATTTTTTTTTTCAACGTTTTTATTTATTTTTGGGACAGAGAGAGACAGAGCATGAACGGGGGAGGGGCAGAGAGAGAGGGAGACACAGAATCGGAAACAGGCTCCAGGCTCTGAGCCATCAGCCCAGAGCCTGATGCGGGGCTCGAACTCACGGACCGCGAGATCGTGACCTGGCTGAAGTCGGACGCTTAACCGACTGCGCCACCCAGGCGCCCCTCTTTATATCCCATTTATATATGTGATTGCTGTTTTCTAAACTTTTACTCAGCATTTTAAGAGTTTTTTTTTTTTTTTTTTTTTGACATACCTTACAGAATATTTCAGAATTTCTGGGAACTTGTAATGTTGCTTGAAACCAATGGCCTCAAGTGAAGATTTTACCATTGGCAGTGTGTTTCCCTTGGTCAAGCTACAAGAGAAATGTGCAGCTCATTCTGTTCAGTTCTGCCTCGGTCAGGAGTACAGTTTTCCTTTCGTGGCTTCGTCCCCATCTAAGATACTTCAACGTCAGAGGCCAGTACAAAAGTCTAGGATTGTTGCAAAGGAAGCTGGACACAGACAGTGGATTACAAGGAACGTCTACACAGATAGACTGCTCAATGCTGAGTCTCTAGCTGATGACACCGTCTCATTTACCCCTTACCTCTTGACTGGGTCCTTCCTTTCAGTTCTCTCTGCCTTCTGTCTCCCTAGCCCCAATCACATTTGGTTTCTATAAGCAAGAAGAAAAATATTCTGCAAGGGTACACAGTAATCTTTCTGTGCTAATGGCTCCTCTGAGTCATTATTTTTGTTTCTGTATTATCCATCGTAGAGGTGGGGAACTAGGGAGGGCAAATCTCCCTTAAAGTATCATTGAGAGATCACAGATCTCAGAGAAAAATGCACAAAAACATGTAGATAAATTCTTCAAGATTTTAGACAGGTTCTTAGTAGGTAGTTTTCTTTTTCTTGGGTCTCATACCAATGATTTCATGCCAATAATGTTATTTTATTCTGGTCCATAACTATTGTTTTCCAATTTCCTGTGCTCAAGTGTGCAGATTCAGTTCACTCGACCCTACAGCTTATCTTTTGCCTACTGTATTTGAGGTGATCACTTCACTGCAATTGTATAGTCTCTGCCCCACCAGATCAACAGGAATGTTATTACTCAGCACTGCGACTGCTTTAGTGACTGGATCTGTTCCAGGACTTTGATGTTACCTTTATTGTGCCATGAAGTCAGAATTTATAGGAACAATACTGCTCAATAAATGTATGCTTGAAGCTTCTGGTAAATTCATGTGTTGGCCGCAAAAGTACTCAAATGTGATATGAACTCTCCTCCTTCAGGCAGATCTGAAGCTTATCTAGTAATTATGATTTGAGGATTATTTTTAAGTTACTAACTAAATCAAATCTTCAACCAGAGCACAGCTATCACAAATGATTTGCAAACTGATAAGAATGAGAAAAACCAGTATTAACAAGTTTTCTCTTTTACTCTTGACTATGTATCTGTCATATTGGCATTTGCTGATTCCTTCTCTCTTTCTCTCTGCCTCTATTCCTCCCTCTCTCTCCAAGTTGAGCTCTGCTTTCAGAAGGGAAATGAAAAATGCCACAGTTTTCAAGATCTATTTTGCTCATATTGGAAAACATTTGTTTGACAGGCACAGAGTGAAAAGCTTCAGAAACTTGCAATAAGCTTAAACGGAAAAAAAAGATTCAAGAGATTCTATCTTTTACCCTTTATATTGAGGAACGGAATGCTGTATTAAATATAAATTTTTATTAAATAAAAATTCATATACAAATCATGTAATTAATTTTATTATATGTGTTTTAAAAGTATTATAACCAAGTTACCAATGTCAATAGTTTTCTAAGATTCCTACCTTTTAATTCTCTGGCAATCTGAAAAACAGAATAAAGATAGTTTTTAGGTTATACTTTTATAAAATAAGTAGAAATTAATGCATACTTACTTTTTAAAAAGTTTATATGCTCTTAAAAAAGAATGTACTCAGAAAAATGGTTACCACTTGTTTAAGGTGGCTCATAAATCTTTATTTTTTAATCTCAATCTCCTAATTTATGTATTATTTTTTCATAATATGGGTTCTGAGTTTTGAGGATATAAAATAACTTATTAAGTTTTTTGGTCCTAACAACTTCCTTACAAAGTAACTATAAGATACTTCTTTTGGTCTAAGGATGTCATGGAAAAATTACTAAGATACTAGCAATGCCATGAACTGAAAAACATTGGGAATTTCTGATCTAGTCTAATATTCCGTACAATGCATATGGTAGTTCCTGAGCAGAGTCAAAGACTTATAGATGAGACAGATCTATAACAAAGACAGAAGTGAACTAGAAAATAAATAATGATGTAGTGGTTATAGTGCCTCCAAATCATGCTATTTTTTTAATTATGAAGCACAGAAAATATCAACGCCTTTATGGCTTCTTAAATTTACCCTGCCTATATCTGCTCAACTCAACATTAGAACATCTTACTATTCGCTTCATATTAAGAAAAATACCCTATTTGTTGTGATCTCTTATTTGGTTCCAAAGCCCATACACAGAGAAGCTTTGGGGAATTCACGGAGACGGGAAAAACATATTTATAAAAACAAAACAAAACAACCTGCAGATTTCCTTAGTGAGTCAATTAAAGTTTATATTTGTTGTTGTTGTCATTGTCATCCATGTAATCTCTAATTACTAAGAGTTTATTGTTCATTTAACACATTTTTCTTGAGTCCACAGTGGACAAGCATCATATTCTACTAGTGTTAAGTGTTCCATAATGACAGACTTTTTATTATGGCACATATGATAATCAAATTCAAACTTGTCCTTTAAAAACATATATTTTAGGGGTGCCTGGGTGGCTCAGTCGGTTAAGCCTCCGACTTCAGCTCAGGTCACGATCTGGAGGTCGGTGAGTTCCAGCCCCACGTCGGGCTCTGGGCTGATGGCTCAGAGCCTGGAGCCTGCTTCCGATTCTGTGTCTCCCTCTCTCTCTGCCCCTCCCCCGTTCATGCTCTGTCTCTCTCTCTCTGTCTCAAAAATAAATAAAAACATTAAGAAAAAAAATTTAAAAAAAATAAATAAAAACATATATTTTACATAAATTGAAAACTAAAATCTTATTTTTCTTTATGTGATGAACTCGGGTTAAGATGTCTTTTAAAATTAGATTACTGGTAACTTGCAGATTAAATGAGAATTATATTTTGTTAAAAATTTAACAAATGAGTGGCAGTAAAAATACTCAAGTTATAATGAATATGGAATAAAGTGTACAAGTCCCATTTAGTATACTTCATCCCCTACCACCCAAATCCCATTTTATTCAGAAGTCACCTTTACCTACACTGTGAGATGTAGATTTTTATTACTTCAGGCATTTAAATACACACACACACACAAAAATAAATTAATTAATAAATATATAAAAAATAATAAATTTGTCCTCATTCATAAGTTTTGAAGCATTGTATTTCTATATATCATGTGCAGATATACATTATTTATTTCCCTATTTTTATTGAGACATATTGATATATAATATTAAAGATGCACAAAATAATTATTTGATATAGGTATATATTGTGAAACGATTACCACAATAAATTTACTTAACGTCTATCAACTCGCCTAGTAACGTATAAATTTATATACATAGGCAAGTTTATATGGACAGAAGATATATATATGTGGGAATACAGAGGACAGGAGAGAGAAAGTAAGGCAAGAGCATGCGTGCTGAACACAGTACACGCTGAACACAGTAGCTGCTCAGCCAAGGAAAAAGCAAGACATGCTAAAAATAGCAGAAGAGTTTTTCCTCAAGATGAAATGCTTAGATTACCAAAGAAGGTTGAGTCCACCCTCACCCCTTCCTTCTCCCGGTGCATTCTTCCTAAGTTTGCTAACATATATGCGCAGGCAGGCACGTAGAGTCATGGTATATTTCACGTGATTTATTAACTTGTTTTTCTGCTTTCATTTTCACATGCTATTGTTCACTCCCCAAGAAACACAAGAGAGCTATCCAGGTTGGGGCCGCACCCAGCCCTCTCTTGCTTGAGGGAGTTTTGCTTGGTGCAGTCCTCCCTGGTTTCTCTTTGTTCCACACCATTTGGACTCTGAGTAATCCTTTCAATCTCACGTGGCCCTGAGCAGTGGGATATATACGTATATCTTTTTCATGAATTCATACTTTTCCATAGTATGTGTTTACCATGATATAGCCAGTCTCCTGATTGTGATTTAATTAGATCGTTGACAGTTTTTGGTTTTTGTTTGTTTTTGGTTTGTTTCAGAGAGAGAGAACACAAGAGAAAGAGCACAAGTGGGAGGAGAGGGACACAAGTAGAGAAAGAGAGAGACAGAGAGAGAGAGAGAGAACGAGAGAGAGAGAATCTTAAGCAGGCTCCATGCCCAGTGCAGGGCTTGATCCCACAACCCTACGATCATTACCCCAAGCCAGAATCAAGAGTCAGACACTCAACTGATACAGCCACCCAGGTGCCCCTACAGTTTTTTGCTATTACAATATATATCCTTCTGCACATATTGAGTAATTTTGTCACATATATCCCTGGAGGCAAAGTCCTTTGGGACAAAATATATGTGTATCTGAAATCTTGTTAGATATGTCCAAATTGCCTTACAAAGTAGTTAGAACTGTTTGTATTACCAACTGTACAGCACAGTGCTACTTTCCCTGCAAACTTTTAAGGAGAAATGTTTGCAAATTCATTTTTGGCCTATTACATGATCAAATGTGTGACTATTCAATCAACACTAGAAAATGTTTTTAGGTTTAATGTACAATATTATTAACAGAATTTGCCAGGTCATACATACTGATACATTGTGTCTGTATTATCTGCCAGTTTTTAAGAGAACTTTATTAGATGACCCAACTCTGATTGTCCCTCTGTCAGGTACTTTTAAAATTTCTAACAGTTTTTCCTTTACTTTAAAGGTATTATGTTAGGTGCATTAAAAGATTCATGAGCTAGAACATGTTGGTAGATGGTACCTTATAACAATAATATAAAACTGTCACATTGAATTTCTTTTGTCTGACGGGGAATGCATATTTTCTGATAGTATCATAAAGCATTTCTTTTAGTTAGTTTTTTTCTTGTTACATTATTTTTGGTCCTTTAGCCTTAAACCATTTGGCTTCATATTGTTTTATAGGTGCCTCTTTCAAAGCACTAAGACTAGAATTTTGTTTTAATTTTTCTTAATATTTATTATTGAGAGCAAGAGAGAGAGAGAGAGAGAGAGAGAGAGAATGAGAATGGGAGGGGCAGAGAAAGAGGGAGACACAGAATCTGAAGCAGGCTCCAGGCTCCAAGCTGGTAGCACACAGCCTGATGCAGGGCTTGAACCCATGAACCGCGAGATCATGACCTGAGCCGAAGTCAATTGCTCAACCAACTGAGCCACCCAGGCACCCCTTTTTTTAAAAATTTTTTTTAATCTTTATTATTTATTTTTGAGAGAGAGAGAGAGTAGTACTAATGACTAGAGTTTTAACATTTGTTTTTTAAAATTTATTTTATATAGCTTAGTCTGAAAACTTCTGTCTTTTGAAAAGAATTAGCTGTGGTTATTTAAATATTTTGACTATCTGACCATCTATTTTGTTTTCTTTTTTTCTTCAGTTTTTTGTTTGTTTTTCTTTAAATATTGAAGTATAGGGGGCACCTGGGTGGCTCAGTCGACTGAGCTTCGGACTTGGGCTCAGGTCATGATCTCGGGCTTTGGGAGTTTGAGCCCCGCACCTGGCTTTCTGCCATCAGTGTGGAGCCTGCTTCGGATACTCTGTTGCTCTTTCTCTCTGCCCCTTCCCCACTTGTGCTCTCTCTCTCAAAAATAAACAAACATTAAAAAAAATAATGAAGTATACTTGATATGCAATGTTATATCAGTTTCAGGTGTATAGGTTAGTCAATACCATGGTAAGCATAGTCATCTTCTGTCACTAGACACTGTTACCACAATATTACTGACTATATTCCCTATGCTGTTATTTTTCATCTCTGCCACTTATTTGGTTTGTTTTCCATTTACACATATTCTTGTTTTCTTCTTTATTTATTCCTTTTTGTTATACTGGTGGCTTGAATTAGAGTTCATTGGTTTGGAAATTTCATATCATGTTTTTATTCATCTAGGGTTGTTTTGGTTGTTGTTATTTCTTAAGGTGTAATTCACAGTGGTACAAAGACCTTGCATGTGCAGTTGGATCAGTTTTTAAAATGCAACTGCAGAAACTACATCCTTGCCAAGATCTCTCTCCTCTAAGAAATTTCCTTCCCAATCTCTGCCACCCAGCAGCAAGCACTGTGCTCATTTCTACAACCACAAATTCATTATGCAAATCCTAGGATTTCATATAAGTGGAGCCACACCGCCCGTGCACTTTCATGTCTGCCTTACTTCGGTCAGCATATGTCATAGATTTCCATCCGTGTGGCTGTGCCAATCAGCAAGTCATTCCTTCATTTTGCTAAGTAGTACTCCAATGTATGAAACACCAGAATCTGTTTATCCACTCACCTCTTGTTGGATATTTAGTTTGTTCCCAAATGTGTGCTGTTATGAATAAAGCTACAATAGACATTTTTGTGTAAGATATTTTCTTGGTGGAATGCATGCTAAGGACGGTAAAAAGTCTGCGATTTTACCCTTTATCAAGTTTGCTTGGCACAGTTGTGTAGGTTCTGGCAGAGAAGGCTTGAGACTACTGAGTCAGAGACTAAAGACTTTATCCCTCAGGGCACAGCACACAGCATAAGTAACAGTCTACTTGCATGGGTTGCCCAGGCCTCCAAGTCCTACGGGGTAATATAGGGAGACCCAGCTGGATGTTACGCATGCCGTGGGTTTGTGACATCAAATGGTGATGACATCAAATGCTGAGAAGGATGTGGAGCAACAGGAGTTCTCATTCATTTCTGATGGGAATGCAAAATGGTACAGCCACTTGGGAAGACAGTTTGGCAGCTTCTTATAATACTAAACATATTTTTACCATATGATCCAGCAATCACACTCTTAGGTATTTATCCAAATGAATTGAAAACTTACATCCACACAAAAACCTAGGCATGAATGTTTACACTAACGGTATTCATAATTACCAAAACTTGGAAGCAACCAAGGTGCCCTTCAATAGGGGACTAAACAAGCCACAGTACATCCATTCAATGGACTATTATCAGTGATATAAGGAAATGTGCTATCAGGACTGGATGAGACATGCTGGAACATTAAATAGGTATTACTAAAGAAACCAGTTTGAAAAGGTTGCATGCTGTGAATCCAAGTATATGACATTCTGGAAAAGGCAAAACCATAGAGAAAGCAAAAAGAACAGTGGTTGTCAAGGGATCGTTGGTAAGAGGAGAGGGGTGAATAGATGGCACACGGGACATCTTTAAGGCAGTGCAATCATTCTGTACGACACTCAGATGGTGGCTACATGATATTAAACACTTGCCGAAACCCAGAGAATTGTATAACATAAAGAGTAAACCTGAATGTAAACTAAGGTCTTTATTAGTTAATAATATATCAATATTGGTTCATCAATTGTAGCAAATACAGCACACTAGGTCAAGATGTTAATAAAAGGGGAAACCATGAGGTGGGTGTGGTGGTGAAGGCTGGTAGGCAGTATATGGGACTCTCTATATTTGCTGTGCAATTTCTCCATACCCCTCAAACTGCTCTAAAAAATAAAGTCTATTACAAAAAATCCTTTAAAAAAATGGTTCAGAATTAAGGATATCAGTGCTTCTGGACACCTGACACACAGAAACACAAAACCTGAAGGGCCATTTGGGCTGTTTCCATAATTTTGCTATTGTGGATAATGCTTCTATAAACATTGGGTTGCATGGATCCCTCTGAATTAGTATTTTTTTATTCTTTGGGGAAATACCAAGTCATACAATCCTGGATTGTGGGGTAGTTCTATTTTGATATTTTTGAGGAACCTCCATACTGTTTTCCAGAGTGGCTGGCATGAGTTTGCATTCTCCTCAACAGTGCAGGAGGGTTCCCCTTTCTCCACATCCTTGCCAACAGCTGTTTCTTGTGTTGTTGATTTTAGCCATTCTGACAGGTGTGAGGTGATATCTCAATTGTCCTCACATTATGAACCTCTGCTTTTTACACCATGTGGCTTCTGGCAAATTTTCTTGTGAGTATACCATCCTGTCAGTTAATCTGACTGACAGAAGTTAGGACAAAATATATTTAGTTGTCTTACACAACATTTAGTAAAGCTACCATCAACAGGACTTTAAACATCAGGGTAGGATCAGCCTACCGTACCCATTGAGTGCCATTACCCATTGTTGACTGGCTTTTGTGATCAAAGGTACATTATTTCCCAATTGCAGATGGCCCAGAAAGTAAGAACCATGACATAGACTATTCTATGGGACACAATAACATGGCTAGAGTTGGCTGATCAGACTATAATAATACTGTAACCTGAAAATGTGTTAATGTAAGTGAGGCATGACTGATAGCCCTGAAAGGGTTCAAAGGCCTAACATACACCATCTTCTAGTAACAACAGTGGCAATGCTCTGTGTGATGTAGTGTCCCCAGGGCAAGACAAATTGGTCAATTTTGGATAGGAGTCCTAGGTCTGAGAGTGGTACCCTCTAAATCAAAAGCAAGAGTCTGTTACTTTGTGCCGAGTCTCTGATGGTTTATGTGTTGCTACGTCTGGTACTATGGTGAATCAGACAGCAATGGTGGCATCTGAGTGTAGGAGCCTCCATTAGTAGCTTGATTCCATGCGGTATCATCAGAAAACAAGCCCTTATCATGAGCATCTATTTGTGTGACTCAGACAGTACCATTATTAATCATGATTTTATTTCTATACTTCATGGCCCCCAAAAGAACTCTCTTTAATTTGCCATCTGTAGTTTTCCAACTGACAAACCAAACAGCCAGTTCATTCACAAATGTTTAAGGGTGAATAAAGTGTAACAAAGTTAGGGAGTGTAGTTTTGGAAAGACCAATGAGAAATGCTTTGAGTCCTGCAACTGACAAGTAACCTTGTCTATTTTTGATCCTGCATAGCTGGGACTGAGGCTGAACTGTGGCTGCAATCCAGTAGACAACATCGGGTTTCAGCTTGGCCAAGCTGTATGTGAAGTAGGCCCAGATATTTAGAGGAGTCTTCTTGAAACAAGAATATCCAGTGGCTAAGCTTCAGGCAGCACAGTAGGGGATAAAGTTTCTCCCAATGAGATAGCTTCTGCTTTTTCCCGTAAAATCAAGAAGCCACTGGAACCAGATCAATTTCATTCTTGAATACACCATTTCCATTTGACAAGGACAGCCTTACATAGTCTTCCCACCTTGTCCATTATGGAGTCTGAGTTGAACCACCCCAAAATGGAAATAGCAGGCCAGAGAGGGCTCCTTGAGTCAGGGATTTATTTTTGAAAAGAACCCCTAAACAAGCTAATAGCTAGATGTGATTGGGAGGTGGTAAATCCAAACCTCAAAGTGTACCTGCCAGGAGGAGCTGCCTCCCTTAGCCAGAGTCTTCAACTGGTAAGATTATTGGTCATAGAGACTCACAGCTCAAACAGGTCTTCACTATAGTAGGCTTTACCATAAACATTATGAATTTCCTTGTTATTCACTCGTGTATTTTATTTTCCTTTGGTCTAGATCCAACTTTATTAAGCCATACTTTCAAAAACAACTTAAGAGGTAAAGTTCTTTGTTATTCCCCCTTTTCAGTATCATATGGCTATTAATACTGTTTATATAATTTAAGATGTATAATTATTTTTCCTAGAAGATTTAAAAATATAATTAAGGACAAAAAGCATTCAATATTCAATCACAAATCCCAAGAATGTGCTTATGTCAGAGTACTTTTCTGGAAAAGTATAAATAAATATGGAACTCCCATGTCATTTTTACCTCTCCATACCATTTAACAAAATAACATTTTGTCAATAAACATTTATTTAATTTTTTCTATGTGTCAGAGATATCCTACAGCACTAGAGATTCAAAGATGAATAGGTAATACCCATCATCAATTCATCTGGAAGTAAAGGGGTGATTGCAATATACAGTAAAGGTGTTTTGTTAGAGATAAATTCAGGATGCAGTGCTTACAAATAGGAGATATGGCAAAACTAGGCTGACTCAATTTCCTAGGGAGGTAGTTGCTTAGCGGAGTCTTGATATAAATAATACTCGGTTCAAAAAAAGAAAGAATGGTCATGTTTGTCCCAGGAAGTGGGAGCTGTAAATTCAAAGACGCAGAACTTAAATGGAACCTGACAGGTTTCTGGGAACCATAAGTACCGCACTTCAGGTAGTATTTGGCACATGCTGTAGACCAGAGATTCAGAAGCAATTTCGGGCTCAGATGCCCTTGGAGGCTCACAATTGTTAAGGTGGTCAAATCACCATATACATACTCATACCTGAAGCAACTCAAGAAAGTATGCACGCCAGATGTAATTCAAGGAAATCATTTTCAAATACTGAAATAGCTAAAAATAATATTAAGACAGAGTTGTGAACCAAATTTAGCAACAGCTGGTGAATCTAGACTCCCAATTTAGAAAGTAAACACTGTGAAACACTATGTCAGAATCTTGTGGCTTAACCATGTGACCATGAACAGGTGATTACATTTCTCTGACACTAATTATCCTCATCTGGAGTCACTTCCAGGGCTAGATTCTGTTCTCACAATGCAGTTTTAAAAATACTGGAAACTTAAACCTAAAGCTACATGATGTCATTGAGGATAGAGACAAAACCACATTCATCTTATTTTACATTACATTTTGATGGCATTCATTCTGTTTTACCTGATATTATATTATTTTTGTGCCACAGTCTCTCCTACTGTAATATAATCCTCAAAAGGCCAGAAACCCATGCTTTTTTTTTTCCATCTTGATACGTCCCTCAACATTTCATCAATGTCTCACAAATAGGTAATCTTGAATACTGATCAAAGAGAATTTTAAACTTTAAAAAAGAGAAACATTTTTGAAGATGAAGCTGCATGCATCTTTAGCTAAATAATCTTAAGAAAATGGAATTTCATAAAGCAATCTTTTATTTATTTTATCTTATTTTTTAACCATAACAACAACAAAAAAGTACCAAACAAGAAACAAAAAACCAAAATCTGTTTTATTCTCATGTGACACCAGGTCAAACATCTTGAAAGTAACTGCACTTAATCATAATTTTTAAAACAAATGGATATGGTTGGAATTAGTTAGCTAATATTTTATTTAGGAGCTTTTTAAGCCATGTCTGTTAGTGAAATAAGAGTATACTTTTCTGTTCATTTGTTCTCATCTTGAAGTATTTCCTGGATTTTTCTTCTTTGAAAACTCTAGTTGTTTTTGATAAAGTATTTATGTGGCAAGACTTCTGCATTCGTTTTTACTGCTGTGGAACAATTTACTGTACAGTTAGCAGCTTAAAACAACACAAAGTTATTATCTCAGTCTCAGCGCGTTAGGAGTCTGCTTGGAGACCTGGGTCCTCTGCTCAGGGTCTCCCATGGCTGAAAACAAGATGTTGGCCAAGCTGAGTTCTTGTCTGGAGTTCACTGGGGAAAAAAATCCACTTTCAAGTTCACTCTGGTTGTTGGGAGAATCTAGTTCTTGCTGGCTATTTGCCAAAAGCCATTTTCAGCTCCTAGAGCCTGCTTGCCATTCCCTGCCACGTCACCCTCTCCAAAATTTGGCAGTCGTTTCTTCATGGCGAGCAAGAGAGCGTCTATTGTTTCAGATCTCTGAGTCTCTGTCTCTGACCTCTAGATCTAGACTTAAAGGGGCTCGTGTGTTTGCAAAAGGCCCACCCAGACAATAATCTCTTTCTCCAAGTCAACTGTGCCATCTAACATAATTTCACCACAGAAGTAAAATTCATCACGTTTACAGTCCAGAGGGATTATGTGCATGTGTACACAAAATCAGCGATCTTGGGGGGCATTTAGAATTCTGCCCACCAAACTTCTAAGGCCATTATGTTCTTACAGGTGACTGGCAGTTTGGCCAGGTATAAAATTCTACGAACAAAAATATTTTTATTCAATATCTTAAAAGTATTACTCCATTATCTTCTAACTTCCAATGATGCTGTTGAGAAACCTGATGTAACTCTAATTTTTTTTTTGTAGTTTATCTGTTTCTTGAAGCCTTTAGAACGTATCTTTAATTTTCTTCAGTGTCATTCTAATGTGCATAGATTTTGAGGGTTTTTTTTTCTGTGAACACTTTCGATCAGAGTCTCTCATAATTTTTTTTAATGTTTATTTATTTGTGGGGGGTGCGGTAGAAGGGCAGAGGAAGGGAGGGAGAGAGAGAGAGAGAGAGAAGAAAGAGAGAGAGAACCCCAAGCAGTCTCCACACCCAGCCCATCACGTGGCTCGATCTCACAAACTATGAAGATCACAACGTGAGCTGAAATAAGGAGTCAGACACTCAACCAACTGAGCCACCCAGGTGGCCGAGTCTCTCATTTTTAATTTTGATGATTATGTCCATTACTTCTTCATTTATAGCCTCTTTTCAATTTTTTTCTTCTTCTGAGATTCCTATTAGCCAAATATTTAGGCTTTTCTTCCTGCTATCCATATTTTTTACTTTTCTGTTATTACCTGGTGCTTTCTGGGAGAATTCCTCAATGTGTTATTCAACATACTATTTTCGTTTTTGGCTGTTATCCATCTACTTAACCTGATTTATTGTTTTTTTTTTTTTTTAATTTTTTTTTTTCAACGTTTATTTATTTTGGGGACAGAGAGAGACAGAGCATGAACGGGGGAGGGGCAGAGAGAGAGGGAGACACAGAATCGGAAACAGGCTCCAGGCTCTGAGCCATCAGCCCAGAGCCCGACGCGGGGCTCGAACTCACGGACCGCGAGATCGTGACCTGGCTGAAGTCGGACACTTAACCGACTGCGCCACCCAGGCGCCCCTGATTTATTGTTTTAATAATTTTATTTTTCATAGTTTCTATTTTCTGTTTTTTTTATTTTTAAAATACATTTTGATTCTTTTTTATATTGCGAAGTTCTTTCTTTATATCTATTTGGAACATTATCAATGCTATTATAAAATATTCGTCAGTCCATTCCAATATTTCTTTTTCACACTGCGTATTCTATCCACTTTGTTTTCCTCTGTTTTTGAAGTTGTTTTACTTGTCAAGTGCCTAGCTGTTTCAGCTCACGTTGTGTGTGTGTGTGTGTGTGTGTGTGTGTGTGTGTGTGGCAGGGGGTGATATGAGAGAGAGAGAGGAGAGATAAAGAGAGACGGATTCACTGCTTTGGCAATACAATTAGGTAGCTGCCACAGTTGAGTCCTGGTCTATGTCAGTTCCAGCAATGGTTGTAAGAAAAGGGAAGGCATGACTCTCAAGTCAGAGAGGAATCATACCACATGCACCTAAGAATTCAAACTCCTCTTGTCCTCTCCCATTCTCTCCTTCCCCCAAAGAAAAACTCTACTAGTGAAAATTTTATTTTGAAAGCTTTAGAAAGAAGAAGTGTATGTTGAAGTTTCCCCTTTGTTTTTCAGCTTGTCAAATGTGATTTTCATTAGGGAGGAAAACTTCCCATAATTTCCCTACAGGGTTCTTGTTGTCCAGGACTGAGTAATAACTCCATGCTCCAACTTCAGGGGAAGCTAGGAAAGCAATTACCTAGAATTATCCAGAATATTCACCCTCTATTATGGGAAGCAGGCTCTTCAAGCCAAGAAATTGAGTGCAAGGGACCAGAAGTAGGATCCAGGAGTGTTTGCCAAGCAAAGTACTGGCAAGATGATATAGGCATATAAGGACTATTATCCTCGCTGTAAGAGGGAAACCAAGACTCAGCATTTATTATACTAAAATGCCATGACTATTAAAAAATAAAGTTCCTTTCAGCCACTGAGCATGAAATCAGGCTGGATATCTCCCAATGGGCCTCACAGGGTCATTTGTGACTTTGGTGAGAGAGTAGAGATTTGGATGTAGTGCCAGCATCCTATTAATAGAACACTCAAACTGATAAAAAGAGCTATTTATTTATTCAGAAAGTGAAATGTAATTTTCACATGGACTGAAGTATCTGTACTTATAGGACCAGTGCATTCTTTCTCTATAGGTACACCTAAAATGAGGAAACCTGTATGAATACATGCATACAGACATGAATCGGAAGATTGTTTTATGTGCACAGAATCAACACAGAGGATTAATTCACCCATCGAATGACTGGGACTGACTTAGCTAACTGACCAGGTAACTTACAGCCTAAACTAGTTGCCTTTAGTTACCAGGTAACTAAAGCTTCTCCCTCTCTGGATAGTGCTTGGATGGGCACTAACAGTGCTGTGCCCCCAGCCTCCATCCCTAGGCCTTAAGAGATACAGACACCTCTTTAAGGAGTTTATACATCCTATCAGGAAATACGTCTTGCGAGTTCTGTGCTTTTAGGTAATGTCAAGATCCTACAGTTTAATGATCAAGAAAGAATCATATTTCTATCATCTCATGTTCTTGGTGGGGAGTTGGCACCTCCGTGTGGCCTCTCAATTCTGAACACTGGTATAGGTATTTTTCAATCACTCATTTTTCCTTTGCTGAATTTCCTATAAGTGATGTGTTTTCAAATTGTCCCTTTTCTCTCTTAATGTTGTTGCTCTTCATTAAGAACACAGGGCAAGCTTCGTGAAATTAACTATTAAACCTGAATAATATTTTTCTAGTAAAAATAGTACAATAAAAACTTTACTATAATGCTTAATCTTCTCTAAAAGCTCCACTCCAAAATCTGTTCATTTCAAATACATTGTCTTATTTCCAAAAAGATCGCTAGATAATAAAAGTTCATATTATTGTATTTATTGCTGTACTTGACCAGATATTCAGAGTTGTTTCTCAGTAAGATGAAAGTATTATTACTTGAAATAGGTATCTACTTTAAACTGGTAGCTATAATTCTTTACAAAGACAAGTTGTTAATGGCAAATACATTCCAAAGTCTTCATTTAAAGAAATTAATATATGAATAGATGTGTGATACAAGCACATATTCATTTTAAAAAAGAATAGCTTGTCTTTTCCCCCTAAGGAAACATTTATATGATAGTTACACATAAAAAGCCAAGTTTAGAGAAAATATACTTTTGTTGCTATGGGTTGTAGAAGTGAATACTTTACTAGAATTATCTAAAAATTGTCTCAGTGTAGCATTTAACTTCACATTTGGGCCACAGTCTCTATTTTCCAAAATTTTATCCATTAATATTAACATGACAGGTACATGATAAAATAGTATACTCAATATACATTGACAACAGAAATACATCGATGTGTCCCCTACCTGTAGGTACCAGGATTCCTTTATTAGCATCTTTGAAGAACACATAACATGCCTTATTTGAAAGAAGGTTTAATGGCTTTTATAACATTGTTATACTAAAGATATCTGACACTGGTATATGAAATGATCTGAAGAATTATATCATTTATAAATGAGCTTATGTAACAATGAAAACAACATCACAATGACACACAGTATGATTGGGATTCTGTCACACTATTCTCAGACATGAGCAAGAAAAAGAGTTTCTTTTTTTTTTTTTTTTTTTTTGATAATTAAACTGTTGTTTTTTATAAGAACTGGGTGGAAGGGTTGGAGTGAGGGTACAAATATAAAATTTAGTGTTATCTCATAAATTTTCCCCAGCACAAACACTTAAATAGTCAAGTCTTGAGATAGTACTCAGTTTTTTGTTTTTTTTTTTTACGCCATCCCCTTGCCCTATGATTGTTTCTGGGAGTTGACTATGCCCTTGTGGGTTGACCAGCAGGTGAAAGGGTATAGGTACTAGCTTAGGATGTAATATCTTTATACTACCCTTGGTTCTTTTGGGATTCCTCAGCAATGCCCTTTCTCCACCTGCTCACTAGATTCTCTGCTCATCTTCTATGTCAAAGTCTGTGACTGGTGATCTTGTGGTCTGCTCTTTGACTCTGGCACCTCTCCTTAGGAACTGACCATCTGTCACTTTCTGACTGGGACCCATTCAGCTCTCATGGTGCCTTAACCCACTGAGATTTGCTTTGTAATTCCACTTTGTTTCTGATTAAGTGTCATCTGCCTTGCCCCAGGTCCAAGGCCTTTTCTCTCATTACTATGGTGAGTACTTCTGACTAATTTGTCAGCCAAGCTTGTGAGATACCTATCAAGTCTCCACAGGATCATTTCACAGTCTTAAATACGTCATACATGGAAGTCAGGGGGCAGTCAACCTGGAAGCCTCCCTCTACCTAAGTGCACTGCTGAATATATTTCAATTAAAACACCCTGAATTCATGTGCGAGAAAATCCCCAATGTTTCCCACCTGCCAGAGTACTAGTGAGAGGCACAGTAGAAACTTAAGGAGCTCCTTTACTTTTCTGGTGATTTCTAAAACCACTCTCTCTCAACCCCTAGGCTTAACAGGAGAAATGGGAGAAGAAAGAGAATTTTCCTCCTTTACCCCATCTCTTTTCTTCTATGAAAATGCCTTGAGAACAGAAGATATCAGTTTCTTTTTTGTATAGCATCTTTCAAATTGCTAATCACTACCCAACAGTCACCAGGACATGGCATTAATTTAAAAGGCAATTGTTAGGGGTGTCCGGGTGTTAGTGGCAAAGCGTCTGACTTTGGCTCAGGTCATGATCTCATGGTTCATGAGTTTGAGCCCCACGTCAGGTTCTGTGCTGACAGCTCAGAGCCTGGAGCCTGCTTTAGATTCTGTCTGCCCCTTCTCCACTCACACTCTGTCTCTCTCTCTAAAAAGTAAACATTAAAAAAATTTTAAAGGCAATTGTCATTTTTTTAATGAAAAAGAGTGGAAAATATCAAAATGCATTGCAAAACTAGAAGGGTGCATTGCAAACGAGAAGGGTGCACGAATATTGTTTTGTGATACTTTTCTTGTGTGTGGGGTGTGTGTGTGTGTATGCATGCATGTGTGTGTATGTGTTGGATATCTAAAGAAAATATGTTTTTTTGCTGTGATTAAAACATAAAAATTTTTTTTTAAGTTAAGGTTAAAAAAAGTTTGAATGCCATGCCTTTTGTGTGGTCTTCCTTCCTAGGTCAAAAGTCAGAGAAGACTGAGGTGTCCATACCCTTACAGTATGGAGGAAACTTCATAATCAGTCCACTGGGCCTAGCACCTAAACAGGAGCCAAAGGAATTTAGCAAAACTTTCTTTATACAAAAAGGCTGGCTGTGAATGCCTGATGGCTAACTAAAGAAGTCAAGTGTTTTTGTGACCATATTCCCATTTTGCCAGAGATAGTCCTGGATCTCACGTGTTGTTATCAATTTACCTCCATTGCATCTTCTTCTCAGATGGCTTTTTTTATTCTTTAGCAAAGTATTATTATTAATCATAGTATCAGAATAATCAGGGGTGAGTTTGGTAGACCTCCACTTTATATTTCCATATTCTACTATGGTCTTGTTTAGAAGTGGTTGACACACACATGGAGGGAATAGAGTTCTGATTTAACTCATGGTTGACTCTGAACGATGACCCGCAATAGCCTACCTCTCTTTACTCAACCTACTTCAGACTGAATGGAATTAAAATTTGTTTTAAAGGACAAAATGTACAGCATGTGTGACAGAATGGTGCTCCAACAAGAGTAGCTAAAACAGCTAACTCAACTTTCTCAACTCAGTAGGCAATGTGAGAGGTTGGGAAGAGTTGTACACAATATTGCGGCCCCAAAGAGCCACTTGGTGTACAACCTAGTTGTGCTGGGCCTGTGCAAAGCCTGTATTATGCCCAAAACCTCCAGCCAGCACACCCCCCAATATGTGTGGTGCTCTTGGGTAGATCAATTTCATTCATACTTTTTGGAAGTTGGGATAATAATGCTTATCTTGCCAGAGTATTTGTGAAGATTAGTGGAGAAATGAAAGTATGGTGTCTGAAACACTGAAATATAATAAGTTACAGCAATTACTGATGAATAAACTTTACATGGTTGCCTTTATTGCTGTTTTATATGCCCTCAGTTAACCTTCTCCTTTACTTAAATGAACTCTCAATTTTCTTTTAGTCATTTAGCTGTTTGAGGTACAAGTTAGGTATTCCTGACTTGCTTCCTTAGAAAGTCAACATTCTCCAGAATCTTCTGTTTTTATATAGGCAGTATTCCATCTCTAGCAGAACTGGCCTTAGAAATTGTATTCTGGTTACATTCTCTGATTTGAACAATACTGAAATGAGTCCTTTCTCTCTGTTGTGGAGAAAAAATTTTCCTATTACCTTCAAGATTCATTTGGATGGTTTAAGAATTAAACTGACATGAGACAGATCAACAGGAGAAAATCAAATTTAATCACATATGACAGAAGCCCTATAAAAATATGAGGCTCACATGCATTCAGGCAACTGAGGCTTATGTGCCATCCAGAGCTAAGGAGAAGAGGCTAGGGGTCTGGGACTTCAAAGGGAGGGAAGATAATTTAAAGGAAGATGAAAAAGAGTAAATTTTTGGTAAACAAATGCTTGCTGGGGTATGCAGAAACAGTGTAACATAGAGAGGAATTTTAACAAACAGATTTTGCTAAGTTCCTGCCCTCCACTACCTCTAGCTCATATTATACTGTAGTTACCTATGGTGGTAGCTCCCTTCCTAGAGCAGGTCCTATACCTAAATTCTTTTAGGCAGTTAAGGGGAAGGTCAAAGCTTCTTCCTGAATCTTCTATCCCTTAAAAATAATAAGCCTAAAATCTACATGTCAAAGAGACACATTTTAGGGTGACAGATTTTGCTCCCCTACATCTCCAAATGTCTCCTTTCCCATTTGCACAGTATTGAAGTTATTCTGCTGCTACAATTGGAATCTTGAATTTAAGTCTTGAAGGTTTTTGGAATTTTAAGAATAACAAGACTATTGGGTTGCCAGGGATTCCCAATAGGCTTTATTGGACAGAAGGGGAAACTGAAATCCAGAAAAGTTAAATAATTTTCCCAAGCCTGTACATTTCAATTCTGTTGACTTTATTTTTATAGATAAGGAAATGGAAACCAAAAGAGGTGAAATAACGTAGGTCCTGTATCACAATGTAAACATCCTTGGAACAAACTATGAAATCAAGCAATAAAATCCGCTGCCTGAAGTAAAATCTGGACCTGAAGTGAGAGGTAAAATGTAATGGAAGTGTATTTTGTAAATATTAAACGGATGCATTTTTATTTCTTCATTAAATCATGTTCACTCGTAGCCTTAAATTTTCAGAGCTAAGCTCAAGGCTTATTTCTCAAGGGAAGAAGAACAAGGATACTGCCTAAAGTAAAGAAGACAACAATCAACCTTGAAATTTAAACCTGAATTTCTCAGTCTCTCTAGCAATAATTTAGTCATGCAAATCAGATGTTAATAAAGAAACAGATTTCTTAAGCTATTTTATTTCACTCTTTCATAACTAAAGAGGCTTTTTGATGGGCTTGATTATATGATATTGTATAAGGGAGATCTCATCCAGCTCACAACAGGAAAGGAAGGGAGTTGGCTCCTTAGGGCATTAGTGAATGGTGATGAAGTTTCTTTGGGGTGATGGTTGTGTTAGGAGCTGATGGCCAAGAAAGAATTCTTGAAGATGTCTTTGGTGTGAAAAGGTGATTTTATTAAAGCACGGGGACAGGACCCATGGGCAGAAAGAGCTGCCCCAGGACCATGAAGAGAGACTGACTATATATATATATCTAAGGTTGTTTTTCCCTCTAGCAACGCATTAAAACAGTAGGGAGCTCCTAGAAAAATGTTTTACTCTGCCTGCCTAAAGTATTTGTCAATGGGCTCTAGGTTTAAGGAAATTTAATTTTACCTGCCATTTTCTTCTTGCCTTTGTTCCCCATAACGCTATGGAGGGGAAGGTGATGTTGGGGTTCCGGGAAACTAAGACTACAAGTTTCTGGAGATTATTAGGCTATTGATATGATTGCATTTTTCTTGTCATTTACAAAAATATATGTAAACAGATGGAGACTCATGTCCTGTATGACTGTGATCTCTATCAGTTAACCATTTCTTTCCTTTCCTTCGCTTTTAGGCAGCTTTTAGGAGTTTCTGAGGAATATCACACATATCCCACCCGGAGGGGCAGGGGTGGTGTGCTAGCTTTTACTTTGCCTCAGCCTACCTTATGCTCCCTCATCAAATAATACAAAATTGAGGCAGAGGAAGCAGAATAGGAAAATCAAACATCAGGTCCCTGGTTTGCCCTTGCTCACCTCCAAGTGTGTCTGGTACCAAGACTTGGGAAATAGCATCATTTGACTACATTACTTCAGGTCTCCCTGTCTCTATACCCGTTTGCCATGTAACTCTGTAGTGCCCGTCCCATAGAGAGGGTCACTTGCCTTGCCACTTGATTCTGAACTCAACCACCGACTGGCTTTATCCAACAGGTTGAAACAGAAGGGGCAGCAAGGCAGTCCTGAGTCTCAACTTCAAGAAGTCTTCCTGTCTCTGTTTGCTTTCTTGTGCCTCAGTCCCCACCATGAGAACATGCCCAGGCTAGTCTATTGGAGGATGAGAAACTAGAGCATAACTGAGTTGCCTTAAACCTATCAGCAGCTTAGAGAAGTGAACACCCAGCCAGCCCCACATAGGTGAGTGAGCCCAACCAAGATCAGTAGACATGCCTAGCTCATTCCAAACATGTGAGCAATAAAAGTATACCTGTGAGGTATACCTGTATACCTCTGAGGTTTGTTGGTTATTTGTTATGCAGCCTTATTTTTAGCAAAAGCTAACTGGTACGGGGTTTTAAAAACATTAAAATAGGTATGATAGTGGTAGTGGTATGCTTTCCCAGAAACACAGGGAGAGGCTGTTAGGCAGGAGAAGTCATTCAACATAGTTTTGGGGGCAATAGCAGCAGCTGAACACAGTGATACAGACAAGCCTGATTCTGTCCTCCATGTTCCTTATTGCCTGCATGTGAAATGAAAACACTGCGATGTGCCCAAATGACATGGTGAGGGCAAGCCGAGGTGCTAACAGAGCCAATGGATCAGAAGAGTCTTCAGGTCTGGCAGCTGGAAACCAGCACATGATTAAGCAAGCCAGACCCATCCAGGTGCACATGGCATCAGCAATACCAGCCCCAAGAGCACAACAGAGATTAGTGCAGAGCCTTTCAAAATAGCTTGGAATTTCCAGGGTCCTTACCTCAAGGTAGCAGAAAGTGAGTATCAGATTGGTAATGAAAACGGCCTCTTTTTCGCATGTACAATTTTGGCTGGCAGAAGTAGCCTTAACCCAGCCAACTGACTGAACTCTTTCAGGTCTCCACACAGGATGCAGGGGTCCTGGTGTGGGCTTCCCTACAGTCTCCACCTCAATCATCCTTTATTTTAAGATCCATCACTAGAGAAAGACTTTTATCCTATAATTAGAAATAAGAAAACCAATAAAATACTCCTGAAAGCACAGTTGAGGTCACACAAAGGTATAACATGGCAGAAAAAGGAAACAAATGTACAGAAAACAAACTTTTAACGTATAATTTTGCCTCTTGCCCTTAGATTATCTTTTCCCAAATTACACCCTTTGGAACACATGTGCCTCATGAGGTAAGACGAAACAAGTACATCGTAAACAAAACTCCTTATAGCAAAATAATATGGAATTCAACCATGATAAAATAAAGTAGGAACTAGGTCTCTCAAAATTTACATATTAAAAACTATAAGGCGTTTTGGTGTTAAAACAAATTTTTCAAAACTGTTTAACTTTTACCAGCTCATCTCAACCCAGAACTGTGTTTTCATGACGTGCCCATTAAAAGTACATACTGCCTGTCTCAGGAACTCTGCTTTGGGTAGGTCTACACTGTCCTTACAACCCAGCCAATTTGCTGTCTACCTCACTAGTAAACATACACTATGTTTGTCTCTCAGGAAAAAGTGGAATTGTTTGAAATAATGAAGTCTGTATCTTTTTGCTCAAGATCAGCAGGTGAGTATTAATTTGTGAAACTGAATAAAGGAAACCTCATTCAAAATGGAGTCAGGAGGCCAAAAGGGGGAGGTCTCACACCCTACCTCTCCTGGTAGCCTTTTGCAGACCCAACAAGAAGAGACATAGGTTGTATTCTCAACTGGAAGAAACCTACTCTACTAGCTCAGCAGAAGGAAGGAAGATTTTTCTCTTTGCCCAGCAACAGTTCAACCAATGAGAGACTGTCACAACTTAGAGAGTGAAAAGCCACTAGACTCTGAACCCCCAGTTTACTCTAATGGACTTTTTGTTTATAACAGCCCCCCCCCCAACTTCCCTCTTTTACTCTATAAAAGAGGTCCCTCTACTTTGCTCTCCAGACTTGCCTATGGCTTTGACTACAGCTTGCTTGCCCTGAATTGTAATTCCTCTGCTATTCCTAAATGAACCCATGTTGCCATAAAACAACTAGCTGTTTTACTTTTAATGTCAACATTACATAATTCTTTTCTGGTCAATGAAAAAGGAAAACAGGATTGTAAGAATATGCTAAAATTTAAATTGTTGTTTACTTTGATCTTTAAAAACGATTTCTTTTCCTTTATGTCAAGGCCTTCTTGGCATTATTCCCACCATTCAAGTTATTTCTAATTTTTAAAAGAAGAATAAAGCTAACGAACAAAATAATAGAATTGATACTTTCCAGAATGGCCCTTCCTTGATCTTACATCACGTAAATCTGCAAGTACTCCTTTATGAAGTTGCCATATGAAAACTCAGACACAGAGTTTGAGAATGCTGTCGATTTTTTAGAGTGAGGAAATTATCTTTGTGGGGGAGGAGAATGAAGAGGAGCAAGAGAAAAAGAGGAGACGATGGGGGAAATGTAGAGAAGGAGGAAAGGGAAAAAGAGAGGAAAAGAGGAAGAGAAGAAAAAAGGAGAGGATGAGGAAAGGGAGAAAAAGAGGAGAAGAAGGCCCTGCAGTTTCCTGGTCTGAAATACTGACTTATTCTGCGCCCAAGGAGTTCCTACAGCACACAGTTCTGATTACCTTCCCTAATGATGGCATTCCCTATGAAGACCACTGGCTATATCTTAATAATGTAGGTGGAGGAGAAATGGGGAATGGATTGTCATGGGAATTTCTGAGAGTGGAGGGTAACTATACCTTCAGGAAAAATAATTGTTTTGGCCATAATTATGTAAACTAAGCATTTGATATGATGATCAAGCTCACAATATTCCTTATGTTTTGAAATATCCACAGCTCTGGCCAGCTAGTGCCATAATCTTAAGGCGCCATAATAGTTTTATTTATGGGATCACTGTTCTATTTTAAAGTTTTATCTTTGTGTTCTGGTTTTAAAAATAATGAATGAAAATGCACTATCGAATTTCCCTTCCCAAATATGGTGAACAAAACTAATTTTAAAAAAGTCAAAACTTCTAACAGTTATCACATGAGTACAGGTGACTGAGAAAAACACAGGATCCTAGACAGAGCAAGGAAATACTGATCAGCAATGAACTACTGCTTTCCCCCAAAGAAACCATGCTCCTGAGTCAAGAACTGTCTGATGTTCTCATGGAGACTCTCCAAATTTTGAGAAAAGCAACTGAATAGGGTCCTGTGTTTCTTATCTACTGATTATGGGCTAAATCACTGCTGGGGTGGGGGTGGAAGGACAAACAGGACATTTTCTAGAAGGAGCAATGCGGGTGACTCTGTGTCTGACATGAATTCCAGAGCTCCTCCCCGAATTGGGCAAAGCATTCACAGTTTAAGGATTATTCTCATGAGAATGAAAATCACTCCCAACATTGCCCTGAATCCTGGAGGATGTGGCCTGAGTCCTGGCACAGGACATTTAAGAAATCTCAGGACAGCAAAGACCTAGCAGCAAGGTATGCCAAAAATGTATCCCTATTGCCTCAGCTGTACTTTTACCTCCATTCTCTCAAACAAGCAGCTAGAACTGCAATTGTCTTGTAGAGTTTAAACTAGAGTTTGGAAGGGATTTAAAACCTGGGTGTCAGTTTTGGTGGGAAGAGAATCTAGCAGGACCACTCTAAGGCATACTTGTGTCAGATAAGAGAAAGCAACCACTACAAGATGCAGCACCATGAATGTTGACTTGGCGGAATGTCAACCCCAATTGCCTCTTGGACCAGACACTGTTCAATAAAGCAGTTACACAAGGATATGTTGAGGCCCTGAAGTGAAAAAGAAAGCTTCACTATATTAGAGCTAATATGATGACTCATGAAGAGCCACCTAGCTCTGAGCTAAATGAAAAGAAATTTTGTGGAAATGATGTAAACAGAATATGGCAAAGATGAAGGAAAAGAACAGTTTGCAAAATTTGCACTCATAACCTAAAGAAAATCACAAATAGAAGAAAACTCCACAGAGCTGCTTTATGCTATAGAAGAATGCAGGATGACTATGAATTCAATAAAATAAGAATTTAAACACAAGATGACAGTACAATAGAATAAGATAATAAGAGAAATTGCCTAACTTGAGGAAATAAATTGGGGACAAAAATAACATCATTATAGAATTAATATATAAATTAGAATCATCAAGGAATGAAATAGATGATAAAAATCAAATTATTGTCACAGAAAAGGCCCAAGATAACCACAATAAGTACAGATAAAAAATGATAAAATACATTAGAGAGAAAACTGAGAAAGATAATTCAATGTAAAGATAACAGGTATCCCTGAAGACAAGCACCCAACAAATGAACATGTAGATGTACTCAACGATACAACATATGAAAAATTCCCTGAAGTGAAAACAAAAATGATTTTGCAGATAGAGAGAATTCAGTGATGAGATACATCCTAATTAAGCTACCAAGTTTCAAAATTAAAGAAATAATTTTGGGGGCACCTGGGTGGCTCAGTCAGTTAAGCATCTGACTGTTGATTTCAGCTCAGGTCACAATCTCACAGTTCGTGAGTTCGAGCCCCTCACTGGGCTCTATGCTAACAGTGTGGAGCCTGCTTGGGATTCTCTCTCTCCCTCTTTCTCTGCCCCTCCCCTGCTCTTTCTCTATCTCAAAATAAGTAAACTAAAAATTAAAAGAAATAAATAATTTTTTTTCAGGGAGCCAAGAAGAGAAATAAAATTTAAAAATAGAAAAATACATCTTTGTCCAAATAAATCTCCTCTTATGTTTAAATGAAGGAACTGTCTGAGCTCCAAACTAAAGCCAGCGTCTCCACTAACCCATTAGGTGTCATACCCAAGCAGCTATAAGGACAGCCTTCACCAATTATCTCTCTCCTATATCATCAAGGTGGGTTTTTTTTTCCCCTTCTGGACATTTCCTTTCATTATATAAAAATATTATATTTCCACTACTGCAATGATCTCAGCAACAGATATGTTAATAAATAGCACTACCAATAACAAAACAGCAAATATCTTTTTTTTGAGATATTTTATTTTATTTTATTTTTATTTTTTTTCAATATATGAAGTTTATTGTCAAATTGGTTTCCATACAACACCCAGTGCTCATCCCAAAAGGTGCCCTCCTCAATACCCATCACCCACCCTCCCCTCCCTCCCACCCCCCATCAACCCTCAGTTTGTTCTCAGTTAAAAAAAAATAAAAGAGTTTAGAGTGGAAGAGAGCCAAAGTATAACAAACAGCAAATATCTTATTTATCTCTATTTCTCCCTTACATTACTGCTTCATTTCATTCCTTTAAAGATAAGCTTTTCAAAAATATTATATATACACATCCACTGATTTATTTCCTTTGTCTCCTTTTTCTTTTCATGTATTTGTTTTATTGTAATACACATTTCATGTAGTAAAACTCACCAGCTTAAATGTATACATAGTTAATGGATTTTGCCAAACGTGTATGCTTGTGTATTCATCACCCAAATCAAGATGTAGAATATTTCTATCATCCATGAAAGTTCTCCCGTGTACTTTTCTACTAAATAACAACCCCTTAAATAGAAGCAACCGTTATTTGGATTTATATTATCCTAAATTAGTTTTGCCTTTTAAGACCTCAATATGTGGATATTGACAATATAAACTCATTTTGGTTGCTCATTATTGTCTTCACCTGGGTTGTTTCCAGGCTTGGGATATGAAAAATAAAATCACTAGGAAACATTGTGTATAAGTCTTCTGTGACTTGTGTTTTTCATTTATCTTTTCCATTTAGTAGTGGAATCGATGGATCATGAGCTAGATACCTGTTTAGCTTTAAAAAAAGAAACTGCCAACTGTTTTCCAAAGTGGTTGAATTATTTATTCTCCTACCAGTAACACATGCCATTTCCAACTGTTCCACATTTTCACCACACTTGAGATGGTCAGTCTCTTTTGGTTGTTTTATTGCCTTGTTGCATTAGCTAAAATCACCTATATAATACTGAATAGAAGTGAACTTCCTTGCCTTTCCTGAAATGAAGGTAAAAGTATTTAATATTTTACCATTAGGCATGATTCTAGCTGTACATTTTTAAAACATACTCCTTATAAAATCAAATTAAGTTGTTTCAAATGTCTGGTTTCCTGGGGTTTTTTTAAGCATAATTGAATTTTATGAAACACTTTTTTTGCACTTATTGAGGTAATAATTTTGTTTTTATCCTTTATTCAATGTAGGGGTTAACTACATTGGTTAATTTTTAAAAATTATAGACAACCATGCATTTTTAAGGTAAATTCCCCTATACCATAATACACTATCTTTTTTATATATTAGTGTATTTCATTTGCTAATATTTTGTTCAGGTCTTTTACGCCTAGGTTTGTGAGAGATATTTGGCTGTATTTTTCTTTCTTTGCCTGCTTTTATATTAGGGTGATATATCGGCCCCAAAGAAGACTTTGTAAGTATTTTTCTTCCACTGAGGAAAAATTGTATATAATTGGTATTATTTCTTATATAGTGGACATGAAGTCTTCACAAGAAGGTTTTAAGTAAGTTTCAGTTTCTTTAGTAGATGTAGAGATATTCATATTTTTCTGTTTCTTATTATATCAGAATTAGAATTATGTGGTTTTCAGGGAATTTGGCCATTTCATTTAAAATGTCAAAATTGTTGGCATAAAGTTATTTCCTTATTACCCTTGAAATATCATACAACTTATAGGAATATCTCTGTTTTCAGAGATGTTCTGAAATGTCTCTGAAACATTTTTTGATACGTTGTATTTTTTCTCTCATTTCAATCCTGTAAGGGTTTATGAATTATGATAGTCATTTCAAAGAACAAATTTTTAGATGCTTTGTCAACTTTCCTTATTTTCCAACTGATTCATATTTCATTGATTTCTATTCTTATCTTATTGCTTTCTTTTTTTTTTTTTACTTTAAATTTGTTTTCCCCATCTTCTTGGATAGGTAGCTTACCTCCTTGATATTAAACCTACTTTGTTTTGTTCTAATAAATTGCACTTAAAGTGATGCATTTTCATCTAAGAATTGCTTTGTCCACATCTCAAAAATTTTTATATGTTGTTTTTACTATTTAGCTTAAATTATGAGTTATGTGATTTCTTCTTTGACTATGGGTAATTTAGAAATATTATACTTTATATCCAAATATTTAGGAATTTTTCTCAGTCTTATTGATTTGTACTTGTGACAAGACATTTTGAATTCTTTTATTTCCTTTTATTTTTTTTTAAGTTTATTTATTTTGAGAAAGAGAGAGAGAGAGAGCACGTGCACACATGTGAGTGGGGGAAGGGGGAGAGAGACAGGGAAGAGAAAGAATCCCAACAAGCAGGCTCTGCATGCTGTCAGCACAAAGCCCTATGTGGGGCTCGATCTCACAAACCATGGGATCACGACCTGAGCTGAAATCAAGGGTCCAATGCCTAACTGAATGAGCCACCCAGGCACCCCATTCCTGACTCTTTAATCCTCTCCTCACAGACTCATGAGTTTTGCTAATGGAGTCTGTATTTCAACATCTTTTAACAACATTTTTCAAAAAGAGAAAGATGGAAGTCTTATAAAGTCAATACCCATATGACCACCACCTAGTTTCCATCACTTACATTTTATTATATTTGTTTTATCAGAGATTTTCCCATCTGCTTCCATCCCTCTATACAACCATCAATCTTGTTTTTTTCAGGCATTTCGAAGTAAATTCTAGATATCAGTGCAGCAACTACTTCAAATCTAGTAGCTTTACCTAATGTGAATTTCTCCTATATGCATAAGTAAAGGTTATCAATACAAATTTTAACAGAGATCAAGATAGATGATCGACAGACAGACAAATAATTCAGAGAGACAGAGAGAGATTGAAATTCTGGTACTTGATATCTCTCTGATTTGTATTTCACCCCCCATGGTGGTGCAGTATTGACACATTAACTCTCTAGTCCTTTGTTTAAAAATAAACACTCAGAAAAATACAGATTTTCTAACAGATGTACTTTAATGAACTAAGTCAGAGGCAGAGACAGCTAGGTCTCCATATATGTTTTCTTTTTCTCATAACAGAATTTCCAGAACTTTGGACACAAGACTAACAGAAATAGACACTGCATTTGCCAGCTTCCCCCACAACTGCTTTTTGTTATGTGTGATCAACTTGTCTCCAACTTCTGGGAAGAGTTTATGAAGGAAGAGGGCATCCCTTCCTCCACTCCTCCTTCTCCCTTCTGCTAGAAGGTGACTGTTAACAGCTAATGGTCAGTTACCATTTTGGACTGTGAGGTAAGCACTGGTGGAACAGCAAGGTAAGAGAAGTCTGGGTCCTGATGCTATTGTAAAGCCTTGATCACACTGTATAGAGTTCCTAGTAGCCCAAGTTTCTCTGTGCTTCTGTTTGTATGAAAGCAAAATAAAAACCTCTACCTCGTTTAAGTCAGTCTTATTTGGGGGTTTCTGTCAGACACAGCTAAACCCAAACTTACTATAAAATTTGTGATTACGTGGAAAAGAAAAAGTGAGTATATTAATGGATCATCTGAGTAATATAATTTTTAAGACTTCAGTTATATCAGTTTCACAAATGTAAAGTAATCCCCTATATCTTTATTTTTAGCATACACATGGAAGTTTTATTCTAGTTGTATCTCTGTAATTAACTTCTCCCCTGCTGGATTATATGACTTGGTATGAGAAGCCGATTGACATAATATGTGTAAAAGGGTCGTCTAAATTATGTAAGATGGGATTTTGTTATTTTATGTTGCCTATGTTCACCTTTTTCATATTTTCATATTTATTTGAAAGAACACTTTCTACATTAAGGATGTTTTTCTTTATTTGTTACAAATAGTTTGACTCTTTTCAGATCATGATTTAAATCTAGTTTATGACATTTTTTGACTTGAAAATTCTTTTAATTTATACCATAAATTATATAACTAATCTTATCTATGAGTTCTGTCTTTGCTTACATACTTCAAAAAGGCCTTTTGTACTCTCAAGATTTTGAGATTCACAAAATATTTGTGAATATTTTCTTCTAGATTTTGAGGACATATTATTTTGTAAATGTTACTCTTAGACATATTGATTTGTTTTTTTATTAGATAATTTATTGCTGAGGTAATCTTTTTTATTTATATATAATTGACATAATATTATATTAGTTTCAGGTATAAAACATAATGATTCAATATTTATACATTAACGCAAAATGATCATTTTTGTTTTTTGTTTGTTTCTGGTTCGAATAAGTTTTTTCTAATAAAGAAACAGTCAAATAACCCTACAATCATTCATTAAATACTTTTTCCCACTGATATAAAATGCTCATTTTACTATATACTATGTAGTCTGATATACACTTAACTATTTTCGATGTCTTTTATTCTCTTCCATTGAATGTTACTCAGATTCTTTTGGCAAGAATACTTCTGCATTATCTGAATACTGCAAATTTAGAAATTTTTTATATTGAGCAGACTTCTTTTAATTATACAGCTGATGTCCCACTTTTGTGAAGTCTTTCTGCAACATTTCAATTTTCAATTGTTTTTATATTCTCCAACTTTCAAAAGCATTTAAATTTTTACCACATAATTAAACACAATCATTTTTCTCCCAAATTATCATACTTTCAGAAAATATATATTAACTACTTACTATCTGCCAAGCAGGTACAATTCAGTGAATAAAATACCATAATGGGTGTTATACAGAGTTGAATAGATACACTTTGTATGTTACCCCCAAAGAGATTTTAATTGCTTGAAATAATAATGGAAAAACACCTGAACTATGAATGTAGGAATAGATTGTCATGGTTCTACCAATTTTTGGCTGTTTCCTTTTAAACAAGTCAATGAATCTCTTTACATTTCTTTTTATTGATGCATATAAATTGAGGGAAGTAAAATCAATGAACTCCAATTCCTAACATAGTTCATAGTTTATGACCGTTGTCATCTTTAAATGCCACAAGAAGTGAAACTGGAATTTTATGTGTTCCACAATAATAACAATAACTTATTTTTTGTGGAATGATCAAATATGTGTGCTCTTCTCCAACTGATTCTCCCAGTGCCTCTATGTGATATTATTAGAATCATTTATTGGACATTTCTGCTTAATGAATTTTCAATGGCTTATCTGAAATGAGGTGAAGATGAGTATTTTCTTTATATTCCCATTAGATGCCGCCAATGACTTTTGCTCTATACCGATAGATACTTACTGAATGTTTCACCTCTTGGCAGAAATTCCTAAGACATATGGAGTTATACTAAAACTTTCTGAAATCTGAAGCACTGGGAATGTTGCATCAAATCAATTAAAATTTTTTAGTGTTTCTTTGTTGAATAGATAAGTTTGTATTTGAACCTTTTTTGAGACAAGAGCACAGAGTAGAGCCAAACAGCTTCAGTCCAATTTCTTTCTCTGCCATGTATGGTCTGTGTGAACTTGGGCATGTTGCTCTGCTTCTCTTTACTTCACTTTGCTTTAAGATGGAGACAATAAACGTTCTTCTCTGGGACCGTTCTGGGGTTTAAATGAGTTGGTGTCTGGCACACAATAAGAACTACATAAATGGTCCTCTATTTCATTATGTCCAACTATTGATACAATGTAAGCTCTATTTAGACAAGAATGTTTTGGTCACTGATAACCTCCTAGCAGGAAGTAGGCATTCAATAAATATGTGTTGAATAGACTTGTTGAATCAATGACCTATTAAGAGAATTTTTAGGTTAACCCATGTTTTTTCACTCAACACTATTGAGATTTCAGACTACATAAGTCTTTGTTCTAAAGGCTGTCCTGTGCACGGTAAGATGTTTATCAGCATCCCTGATCTCTACCCACTATGTGCCAATAGCACATCCCCCTCGAGTTATGACACTTAAACTACCTTCAGACAGTGCCAAATACTTACTGGGTGATAAAAATCATACCCCCCTCACACACATACCCACTGAGGACCACTAGGATATGTATAACTTTACCCTAAAAGTATAAAATCTACATACGAGAGGTGTTGATGGTCCATACGTCATCAAATACATTTTTTTGTTGTTGCTGTTTTTAATTTGTGATGAGGAGACAGCAAAAGCATTTATTATTTAATGTTAAATGAAATCCTTAAAGAATAAACAGCCTAAAGTTAAATACCCTTAGACACTGAAAAAACTACTGTTCAGTTAATCAATTTTTCATTTCAGGAGATTCATTTGTTTATTCATTTAACAGTTGGTGTATGTAACTAAACAAAACAGTCAAAGACTGCTGTTCTCATGGGCCTGACATCTGAGGTGGGAGAATATACTGTTAAATAATAAAATATTTAAATGAGAAAATTTGAAGATCTGATTGGCTACATTAAATGATCCATGAATTGGACAGAATCCCATCTAGCAAAATAGAAAGGAGTTCCTTCGAGCTGTAGAAAAGGAAAAGTTTTTAAAGGTAGAGAAGAAGCAGAAAAAAGGAAATATTAGCAGAAGTACCTTTTCAGGCAAGATTGCCCTCCTAATGGGAGCCAGTGTGGGGGAGGGGGAGAGGAGTTCAGTTTCAACATCTTGAATTTCAGATGACTAGAGAACATCAAGGTGGAGATGCTGAGCACTCAGCTGTCCATCTATGAGTGTGAAGTTTAAAAGAGAAATCTGTGCTGTAGATAGGACTTTGCTGATCATTGGCACAGAGCTGGTAAATAAAGCCCTGAGAGCCACCCACAGAGAAAGAAAGAGGACCAAGGAAGGTTCACTCCCAAATGTAGAAGTGGAGAGAAGGAACAGAACCAAGGAAGGAGACTGAGAAAGAGTGACTAGTAATTGAGGAGAAAAGTCTAAAGGTGTGTTGAGCTAGAGTCAAAGGTGGAAAATGATTCCAGGAGAAGGGAGAGAACAGATCCTGCTGCAAGGCCCAGCCAGAAGCAACCTGAGAAATGATCATTCAGTTTAGTGATGTGGAGGTCACTGGAGACAGTGTTAGTTTGGGTCCCCACCAGCAGACCCTAAACAAGAACTTGAGAGAAGGGGTTTATTTGAGAGGTATGGAGAAGGTCAAGAGTGGAATGGGGAATGACAGAAGGCAGCCAGTAAGTGTGTTAAGCCATAAGTGTGTTATGCCACAGGGGACAACTGGAACTTCATCTCACAAGAATACTCTGGGAGAGTGTAAAACACAGGTCAGAATTATTCCAGCCAAGGGGCAAGGGAGTTGTGGTATTTTATTCTTCCCGAGAAGAATAAACGCTATAGGGGAGGGTGTGGGTGATATTCACTCCCTGATGCTTCTTGCTTTCCTCTCATATGAATGGGACTTTCCAAGGATCTGGAAAGAACTTTCAGCTGGAGGTGCTGATTCCGGTACTTTCCAGGCAGAGCTGCAGCACAGTGAAATGGTTAACAATCTAAACGGTGTGGGTGGGCACTTCAGGGGGAGTGGTGATTCCGAGGAAAGCCAGGCTGGAGGGGGCATGACAGAGGGGGGCAGGGGAGGAGCTGATGACATGAGAACAGACTACTCTTCAAAGAGTAATTCTACTGAAGAGGGGGCAGAAATCTGATGCAGCAGCTGATGAAGGAGGTGACCCTGAGATAAGCTCTAACACAAGGATGGCAATTGTAACACTTTAACTGCTGCCACTGATCTGGGAGAAAGCAAGAAACTAATGCTTCAGAGAAAAGTGGGGTGACTTACAAGCCTGATGACTTCAGTAGGGATGGACTGTGACCCACACATGAAGGAACCATTTGTGGATAGGAGCCAACAGGTCGGTGAAAGAAGAGGGTACAGGTACTTGGAGGTGCGTCCTGAAATAAAGGAAGTTTGCAGTGCTTCTTAACCGATTGCTTTATGTTTCTTAGTAAAAACACCAGCAGAGAGTAAAAATGGGGAAGGGTTTTCTGCAACTTAAGGAGAAAAGAGAAGGTACAAAATAGTCATCTACAACAGTGGAAGTGTGAACAGACTGGGAATATATAGTAAGACTGCCTGGCAGATCAACAGCCCATTTGGGATTCATGGTCATGAGCCATGAACTAACAAGCAGAGTCAACATGATATATATATATAAAAAATTTTTTTTTTAAAAACAAGTTGGTACAAAACAACCTCCCCAAATACACATATAATTAAAAAAAAATTCCCCATCATAATCAGCTGCCTGAATTGCAGAAACGGAAGCATTAAAGGCAGTGGTGTGCTAGGGTTGGCTTGCACCTGTGCTGATGTTGAGAGCTTGAAATCAGCATGGTGAGATCATCTACAACAGGGAAATTGGCAAATGCTACATACCAGAGTTTGGGGGTTATTTTTTCCCCTGGACACCTGGTTGTTAAATATTTACCAGCAGACTATGCTTAGAAGTTGTATACGAGGCCTTATCCTATGCTTTCTTTTTATTTAACCCTTAAGAAAATATTTCTTTAAGTATTAATACTCAAAGGTACAGCTGATTTGTATTCAATTGGTGTCCATTCAATGATACACAACCAGAATCATCAAAAGTTTTATCAAAATTTTTCATACCTTAAAATCTCATATGTCAGGTCTTACTGCCCAGAACCTTCATGGGCAGAGACAGAAACAGCAATATTCTGGCAAGTATGGATGTCAAGAAATGGCATTTTGTACTAGAACCCAAAGAGAATGCTATATTCTAGTGAACTCTTTGTTTTACTCTATAATTCCTTAATCTTCTAGCTCTCCTAGTCATTCCACAGCCCTTGGAGATGCTCCTGGGTGGGAGATCCTCATGGATAATCATCACACATCCCAGTGAATTGCAATTCAGAAATAACTCCCGCTGAAGACAACATATAGTAAAGCAAGGAAAAGGTTGATATTATTGTAGGGATAACCTAAAATCTACTCCATTCTCTAATTTAAATGATTTCTACACTTTAATAATTTTATTATTAAGAATTTACTTGAGGGGCGCCTGGGTGGCGCAGTCGGTTAAGCGTCCGACTTCAGCCAGGTCACGATCTCGCGGTCCGTGAGTTCGAGCCCCGCGTCGGGCTCTGGGCTGATGGCTCAGAGCCTGGAGCCTGTTTCCGATTCTGTGTCTCCCTCTCTCTCTGCCCCTCCCCCGTTCATGCTCTGTCTCTCTCTGTCCCAAAAATAAGTAAACGTTGAAAAAAAAATTAAAAAAAAAAAAAAAAAAAAAAAAAAAAAAAGAATTTACTTGATCCCAAACCAAAAGTGTATCCATTGGAGATGAGAATCATTTGGAAGCTGAGATCATCACTGTGAATTCTTAAATGTCTTAAAGAGATCTTTGCTCATGGCAAAACTATGCCCAATTACTTAGTTTTTAAATTAATATAACTTTTATTAAAGCTGTAATTATAAAGGAAACTGGTTCTCTTAGGCTTTTAACTAACAAATCTTGTTCTACTATTTATAAAACTAATAAGCAAAGAGTAATTATTTTCCTTTCCCTTGATGAATATCCAATTAATTCAAGTTGAATAGACAAAATTACTTTAAAGAATTAATCCTATTGACAAATCTAGTAAATTACATTTTCTAAAATATTTTAGACTATACTTAAAAGTTTAATATATTTTATTTTTAAAACACTTAAAAAAAACTTCCTGACAACTCAAAATGAAACCCTTCACAAGAAAAACCTGTCTGTACATTGCAAACAGCCTTGTAAATAGAATAAAGTATGATTTTAAATAGAGTGCATTGCCAGTTCTTATATGTTTACAAATTTACTCAAATTCTCAAGTATAGTTTTAGCTTAAAAACACAATTCCAAAATCCATGACATGTTTTAATTTATACTAAGATTTTTTCACTTACCAAATTCCTTTAAACATTACCAATTCTTTAGCTACCAAATATAAAAAACTGCCCCAATAATTTAAAAGTTTATTCCAGACCTTGAACTCAAAGTAAAAATGATTAATATATTTTATCATAACTGTATTTAAATTAAAACTTTCTTGTTTTGATAAACTACATAATCAAGTGAAACCCATTCACTATTTCAGAAGAGTGAGGTTGATGATTCATGATAATGATATGATTACCTGAGGGTCAGGGCCCAGAAAGGAACACAAGGGCCGCATACATACAGTGATCATCTGAATCTCAAATTGACATGCTTAGTCCTTCGTTAGACTCACTAGGTGATCAAGGGCTTTAAATCCATACTCATATCCAATTCCTTCACCTAATTTGCATAGATTAAAATCTGTATTCTCAGTGAAGTTTTATACAACTTCCTTCAACTAAACTAATTACCACTGTTTTGAATTTTAAAATCTTTCAAATTTGGGAGATGTGTGCCACTAGAGATGTTACTACATCAATATCTTTCTCTGTGCAAACATTTTCTTCTTATCCCAGAGAATCCTTAGTATCTCTTACAACTTGGTTTGATATTTGAAATACAACTTTATTGTTATGCAAATACTGAAGCTCAGTTTCTTCTTTCTTAAACATGTTTTTTTTTTTTTTTTTTTTTTTTTGAGAGAGAGAGAGAGAGCACAAGATGGGCAAAGAGAGAGGGAGAGAGAGAATCCCAAGCAGGCTCCATTCTGTTAGCGTAGACCCTGATGTGGGGCTCCAACCCACGAACTGTGAGATCATGACCTGAGCTGAAATGAAGAGTTAGAGGCTCTGGGGCTCCTGGGTAGCTCAATCAAGTGTTCGACTCTTGGTTTGTGGGTTCGAGCCTTACAGCCACAGCGTGGAGCCTGCTTACGATTCTCTCTCTCCCTCTCTCTCTGCTCCTCCCCGCCCCCCATAAAATAAATAAACATTAAAAAAAAAAAGTCAGATGCTCAACAGACTGAGCCACCCAGGCACCCCTGAAGCTTAATGTCTATCATAGAGAAATGGCTTTGTAAACCCTAATTTTATCATTTTTCAATGATCATATTTTTTGTTGTTACAAAATACACATAGTATAACACTTACCATTTCAACTATTTTAAGTGTGCAAGTTAGTGGCATTAAGTACATTTACAATATTGCACAACCATCACCATATCTAGAACTTGTTCTTTAGCCCAAAGAGAAACTCTGTACCCCTTAAAAAATTATTCTCTCTTTTCCCCTGCCCCCACCTCCTGGTAATCTCAATTATACTTCCTGTCTCTATGAATTTTACCTTTTCTAGGTGCTTTATACGAGTGGAACATACAATATTTGTTATTCTGTGACTGACTTATTTTGCTTATTATAGTATCTCCAATGTTCATCCAGGTTGTAGCATGTATCGGAATTTCATTAACTTCTAAGGCTGGATAATCTTCCATCATACATATATAGCACATTTTGTTTATCCATTTATCTGTTGGTGGACATTTCAGTTGTTTCTACCTTTTGGCTAGTGTGAATCATGCAGCTATGAACATCTGTGTACAAGTATTTGTTTGAGTTCCCACTTTCAATTTCTGGGGGGAATATACCTAGAAGTGGAATTTCTGGATCATATGGCAATTCTGTGTTTAACTTTTTGAGGAGCCACAATACTGTTTTCCACAGTGGCTGCACCATTTTACATTCCACCAGCAATGCACGAGAGTCTGAACTTCTTGACAGCTTTACCAAAAGTTATTTTCTGGGGGTTTTTTTTGGTTTTGTTTTCCCGTTTGTTTTTTGTTTTCATGATAGCCAACCTAATGGGTATGAAGTGGTGTCTCACCGTGGTTTTCATTCGTATTTCCATAATGACATTGATGTTGAACATATTTTCATGTGCTTCAACAATTATATTTGACATAAAAGTGAACATGGTATATGGGAAAAAACATGGAATTTGCACTTAGAAAGACTAGGTCAGAATTCCAAATCCGATAATTACCACCATATGACCAAGACTAATTTATTTAAACTCTTTGAACCTCTGTATCTTCATTTATAAAGTGAGGGAAGTAATGCTATTATCCAGAGTATAAGGTAGACACTCAAATAATGGTCAGAACTAATAACTTTGAAAAGAAGAAAACAAATATAATGTTCTATTTCAGGACACTAGATATACTGGCAAAATTCCAAATGAGATTCCAGCTTTTCTGATAGTGAAAAAATTCTCTATTTCCCAAGTCATTTAACATTACATTAAGGGAGAAATAAAGAAAATAGTCCTTAAAATAAGACTAATGATCATAAACTTGCATGTTAATGTATAAAAGTAAAAGTGAAACGAAATACTTTAATGCCTTTTTTCTTTTCTTTTTCCTTTCTTTTCTTTTCTTTTCTTTTCTCTTCCTTCCTTTCTTTCTTTTTCTTTCTTTCTAACATTTATTCATTTTTGAGAGACAGAGCATGAGTGGGAGAGGGACAGAGAGAGAGGGAGACGCAGAATCCCAAGCAGGCTCCAGGCTCTGAGCTGTCAGCACAGAGCCTGATGCGGGGCTTAAACTCATGAGCCGAGCTGTGAGATGATGGATGACCTGAGCTGAATGAAGTTGGACGCTTAACCAACTGAGCCACCCAGGCACCCCAATGCTTTTTTTCCTAAATAAAACACACCCCATATTTTTTGCCTCCTCTCTACTCTCAAACCCTTTTGCGTGGTTAAAGTTCTGAGTTCAACAACAAAAGAAATTCTAGATTTCTTGTAATGGGGGGCTTGAACAAACTAATAAATCTTGAACTACTGGCAGACATTTTTCAATGGCAGACACAGGGTGATGTTTTATTTGTTTAATAGAGAGAGAGAGAATTAGCTGTGGTTGTGCTGTCTGGACACAGTGATAGATCTAACTCCCTTATCTAAATGAGAACCATTATTTTGAATAAATTCTTCTCCTGTGTCAGAGAAAATGGAGCCCAAAGCCCAGTAATATAGACAAAGAATAGGAAGGACACGGGACTGCCCACTCCTTTTCAGGCAGAGATCTGTCACAGATGAAAGCAGGATTGATTAAAACATTCATTTTCTGACTTTCTGCCAAGTTATATCACTTGTAGATAAGAAGAATGGCCTGAAAAGTAATACGGCCCGCAGGCATTAATCACACATCAGCGCTTCACCTTTGGTGTTTCAGAACTCCCCTTCTGCAGAAGCAACTGCTGACTGTGCAGAGCTTCATGTTATGTCTTTAAAGCAATCAAGTATCAGAAACATAAAAATTCTGCACTCATACGCACTAAGCATATAAGACATTCACAGTCCTTGAAGGAATTAAAAAATACTTTTCAGCTTTTCTGGTTGGTGACGACTCCCGAATCACTTGAGAAAAATGTAAGAATTTTCACAGCTTCCTTTGAAACACTTCTGTTAATAAAGATGGTCATCCCTCTGCGCTTCCTTAACAGAAAGACACAGGTGGAAAGGATCATTTCTTATACAAATGAGTCAGGCCTGGGGTTGAATTCTCACACTCCTACTTCCTACCTGGGGGTGACCTGAAGCAAGATACTTAATTTCAATGAGCTTCAATTTCATCACTAAGAAAGGGAGGATAACCCCAGCCTCACAGGACTAATGTTAGATGAGCTGTGATAATGGGGAGTGTGCCTAGTGCAGTGCCAGATTAGCGGGTATGCAAAATAAGTCTATTTCATTCGTCTTCTCTGTCTTTACTGTTGTATTTATTATTATTAATTATAAACTCTCCACATGTATCTGACTCATCTCTCTAACTTTTATGTAGAAGCTCCTCAAGGGTAGAAAAATCATTTCTCCTTTTCCGTCTATACTAATGGAGGGCATTTCGTCTATACTAATGGAGTAATCAATATGATATGGCTTTTTTTCCTAATTATAAAAATAATATATGTTCATTGGGATGATTTAGAAACTACTTAAACTTACAAATAAAAAAATTAAAATTACTCCTAATACAACACCATAGAGAGTGCCACTCATAACTCACTTTGGCATATTTTCTGCTAGTCTGTCCCCCATGTGTGTTTTGAAAAATTGGGATCATGTAGTACTTAGAGATTTGTGCTTTGCTTTTTTCATTTAACTTTATACAATGAACATCTGTCATATTAGTATCTTTCAAACATGTAAATTTAGTAGCCCATCAACTGAACGTTCATATTTTATTTTACCTTCCTCTTCAACATTTGTTTCCAAATTACCACTACGGTAAATAATAATCCATTAAACAATATCGTACATAAATTGTTGTGCAAATTTCTTATTATTTCCTTAAAAATGCCTATAATTGAGATTAAAACATCAAAGAAGGAGACTATTTTTAGTCTCTTCAATTAATATAACTTTATGATTTCTCTTTAATTAATATAACTATGATTTTTATGAATTTATAAAAGATTCACTATATAAGATTCAGGTATTACAAATGTCATTATTCCTTATAGAAAGCAACCATATCTGTTTTGCTTACTGCCTGTAAAGCCAGTGCCTTCCACATGTTAGTAGCTCAATATATATTCATGAAATCAAATTAGCTTAAATGACCTTAAAACCTTGGCACTACTGACATTTTGGCCTGAATAATTGTACAATGTTTAGCAGCATCCCTGTCTTCCCCAACTTGATGCCAGTAGCATTTTCTCTACTGTGACAACCAAGAATGTCCCCAGTATTGACAAATGTCCCGAGGAAAACAAAAACAACTACTGTCTCCTCACCACACAAATGTCATTGAGAGACATTGCCTTAAATTAAACTGCATTCAAAATCACCTACAATTCCACTACATGTTAATACATTCTGTTAACATGTGTTGTATATCTGTTGCATATGCGTTTATACATACATATTATTTTTAAATAGTCATACTACTTATGTCCTTTTGGTAGCATGTTGATGATTTTTAATTATCTAATGTATCTTAGACCATTCCTGACAATGGGAAACATTTATATCATTATCTTTGATGGCTGCATAGAATTCCATAGTGTGAATACACCAGAATTCCTGTAACTAAATCCATATGTATTATTGTTATCAATTTTTTACTATTATAACTACTATTTTAGTGAGTATATATACACACACACACACACACACACACACACACCACATCTTTAAACAGTCATCCAGTTTTTTCCTTCAGATAAGTCCCCAGAAACGGAAGCTATTGCCAAATTTTTCTTATTCTAATTTATATTTGCAAAATTAAATTTGAGGATATGTAAATGGTGGTGCCAATTTTTATTTGCTTTATTAATTTGAGAATGTGCACATTTCTTCATATCTTTGTCAAGTCTAATAGTATCAGTATTTTTCTTTTTTTTAGATGTTTTATGACCTTTCTGCTTTTCTTAATTATTCTCATTTATTTCTTTTCTATTTTATTGTTATTATTTTAATGATTTAAAAAAATAGAATTTAGAGATTCATCACTTATATATAACGACCAGTGCTCATCCCAACAAATGTCTTCCTTAATGGCCCTCACCCATTTAGCCCATCCCCCTACCCAACACCCCCCCACCCCCCCGCAGCTACCCTCAGTTTGTTCTCTGTATTTAAGAGTCTCTTATGGTTTCTCTCCCTCTCTGTTTTTATTTAGTTTTGCTTCCCTTCCCTTATGTTCATCTGTTTGTATCCACATACGAGTGAAATCATATGATATTTGCCTTTCCCTGACTGATTTCATTTAGCATCATACGCTCTAGTTCCATCCACATTGTTGGAAATGGCAAGATTTCATTCTTTTTCATTGCTGAGTAGTATTCCGTTGTATAAATATACTACATCTTTTTTATCCATTCATCAGTCAATAGACATTTGAGCTCTTTCCATACTTGGACTATCGCCAACAGAGCTGCTATAAACACTGGGGTATATGTGCCCATTCAAATCAGCACTACTGTATCCTTTGGATAGATACCTAGTAGTGCAATTGCTGGGTCATAGGGTAGTTTTATTTTTAATTTTTTGAGGAACCTCCATACTGTTTTCCAGAGTGGCTGCACCAGCTCACATTCCCACTAGCAGTGCAAAAGTGTTCCCCTTTCTTCACATCCTCTCCAGCATCTGTTGTTGCCTGAGTTGTTAATTTTAGCCATTCTCACACCTGTGAGGTGGTGTCTTATTGTGGTTTTGATTTGTGTTTCCCTGATGATGAGTGATGTGGAGCATTTTTTCATGTGTCTGTTAGCCATCTGGATGTCTTCTTTGCAAAAGTGTCTATTCATGTCTTTTGCTTACTTCTTCACTGGGTTATTTGTTTTGGGGTGTTGAGTTTGATAAGTTCTTTGTAGATTTTGGATACTAACTCTTTATCTGATACGTCATTTGCAAATATCTTCTTCCATTTTGTCAGTTGCCTTTTAGTTTAGCTAATTGTTTCCTTTGCTGTGCAGAAGCTTTTTCTCTAGGTGAGGTCTCAATAGTCCATTTCTGCTTTTGTGTCCCTTGCCTCCAGAGACATGTCAAGTAAGAGGTTACTGAGGCCAAGGTCAAAGAGGTCGTTGCCTGTTTTCTCCTCTAGGATTTTGATGGTTTCCTGTCTTACGTTCAGGTCTTTCATCCATTTTGAGTTTATTTTTGTGTATGGTGTAAGAAAGTGGTCCAGGTTCATTTTTCTGCATGTCGCTGTCGAGTTTCCCCAACCATTTGCTGAAGAGACTGTCTTTTTTCCATTGGATATTCTTTCCTGCTTTGTCAAAGATTAGTTGGCCATAGGTTTGTAAGTCCATATCTGTGTTCTTTATTCCGTTACATTAATCTATGTGTCTGTTTTTGTGCCAGTACCATACTCTCTGGATGATTATAGCTTTGTAATACAGCTTGAAGTCCAGGTTGCGATACCTCCAGCTTTGTTTTCCTTTTCCAGGATTACTTTGGCTATTTGGGGGTTTTTGGTTACATACAAATTTTAGGATTGTGTGTTCTAGCTCTGTGAAGAGTGCTGGTGTTATTTTGATAGGGATTGCGCTGAATATGTAGATTGCTTTGGGCAGTATCAACATTTTAACAATATTTGTTCTTCCAATCCATGAGCATGGAATGTTTTTCCACTTTTTTTGTGTCTTCTTTGATTTCTTTCATAAGCTTTCTATAGTTTTCAGTGTATAGATTTTTCACCTCTTTGATTAGCTTTATTCCTAGGTATTTTATGGTTGTTGGTACAATTGTAAATGGGATTGATTCCTTGATTTCTATTTTTGTTGCTTCATTATTGGCTTGTAGAAATGCAACTGATTTCTGTACATTGATTTTATATCCTATGACTTTGCTGAGTTCACGTATCAATTCTAGCAGTTTTTTGGTAGAGTATTTGGTTTTTCCACATAGAGTAGCAAGTCATCTGCAAAGAGTGAAATTTTCACCTCCTCCTTGCCAATCTGGGTGCCTTTTATTTCTTTGTGTTGTCTGATTGCTGAGGCTAAGACTTCCAACACTATGTTGAATAACAATGGCGAGAGTGGACATCTTTGTTGTGTTCCTTCTTTCTGCTTTTTTAATGGGACACAGTTTTACTTGAAACAATGATGGACAAAATATGGTTATTCATATTTAGGTATTTGGCAGACATTTTACCCTTCAAAGAAAATAACTATTTGCTACCAATGATGCAATTGGAGTTTTCAAGTGAAAATTAAAATTTTGGGAAATTTGTATCCTGAACTTGACAGCATCACAATACTTATGGACTTTCTGATGAGATCTGCAGTGATATCAATAAGATTATTTGATGTTATATGATGGGAAATATCCTTTATAAGATCTTCATAACTCAGAGCACTGATATTTTCCAAATGTACACACTTACAATGTAAAAGTAAATGACTACATGAAAATGCAAGAGAGATGATGGATTTTAATGTAACAGTGTTCTTTGGAATTTTTAATAATTATTAGCAGTGTAAGGAGTTCTTGAGATCTAAAAGTTTGGGAACAACCATTTTAAAGAATACTTTTTTAGGGAAAATGAAATATCACTTTATGTTCTTTCTATAGCTTACATATTTTCTATTAGTCTATGTTATTTCCTGGGTAGAAAGCCTGTGTTTAGGAGTGAAATTTAGGATGACTTTTCTGAAGGGAAATCTGTCAGTGTGTTTAAACATGTTAAATTCCTGCTTTGTTTTAATCCAAGAATGCTTCTCCAGGAAGTTATGACAAATATATAAAGGATATGTGCAAACAATTTAAAGTTTGTTCAAACACACATGCAAAATTAATACATTGCTGATAATCAGAACAAATGTAGAAATGACTTGTGTCCATCAATAAATATGTTCTTTGAGTTTTTTCTCTTGATTTCTCTTTTTTCTCCTTACACTAGCAAAACCATGTTTCAAATGATTACCAAACTGATCAATCTAACCCAAAGTCTAAGTATGCCCAAATCTGGAAAATTTTCCATATGAATGTGGAATGAATGTTGAAGAAACTACCAACATTTCAAACTCAACATCATAAAGGACAAATGCATCTGTTAAACCCTGTGAAACTGACAATACTGACAGCTTTTGCCTTATAAAAACAGGAATTTCACATGGTTCAACCTAATAAAGTGTATTATCTTCTTCCCAGAACTTCAGTCCCTGCATTTGAAATGTCTTCTTTAATTCTTTCATTTGCTGTGTATAATTAGTATAAGTCATCTAGTCCTACTGCTTCTACTTCTATAAAATCTGTTCCTATTTTATCTCAGTTCATAAAACTTACTACCCTAATTCTAGTCTTCATAACCTCTCACCTGAGTTATTGGAAAAAATCTCCACATGGATCACAATGACTCCATTCAGCAAATTGTGTGCCTACTCTATTCTGTGCCTTGAACCTGGTCATACAAAAATAATGTGACAGGAATAAACTCCCTCGAAGGATTCACGCTCTAGTGGCCCCAGAAAAATTACAATACAATATGGTGTTAACAGCGATGATGCTAACAAAACCTTGAGAGTAACTAAAGTCAAACACAATGAAAAAAGTTCAGTATATCCTCCACATGCAAAGGGGAATTGTGAAAATTATTATTTTCCTTTATTCTTTACAAAAAGTATTTATTCACCTTTTACTGTGAGCTAGGCATTGTAGTAGGACTACAGTGGTGATACTGTGAAGAACAAAACATCCTCCTCATGGATCTTATGGAGTGGAGAAGGAAGCCATTGACAACAGCACTCCACATATACATACATAATTACAAGTAGTGGTTTAAGTGTTCTGAAGGAAAAGTGTTTCTCTGTGTATTATGGTAGGGCGTACAGGACAGAATTAATAGTGGAAGAGAGTGGAAAGCGTCCATGAGAAAGTGACGTTGAAGCCAAGATGTGAAGGATAAATACAGTCACCAGGGAAAAAATACAGGTAAGGTATTCTGAGCAAAAGCAACAGCGTGAATAATCCCACCATGTGGGAAAGAAGTTAACATATATATGCGGATACAAAGGGGATGGCAGTTGAGATAATATATACTAAAGCACTTTGTAGCTTTGTCAACCATAAAACAGTAAATTATGTTAATTATTCTTAGCAAAAAGTATTCACAAGGATAACAATGATAACCATGAATTTGTACAGTGTTCTATAACTTGTGATCTTATGAATATGCTACTGAACCCCCAGCATGATTCATGAAGATCTAGAATATGAATATGGTGTCCTATTATTTTTTCCTCTAAAGAGTCTACAAAAGAAAATTTCATCATCTATTATGTATGATTTCCTGCTCACACTAGAGAAACATAAGCAATATTATTGATAGCACAAAAGTAACATTCAAATATGTCTACTTATCTCTATTTTCACCTATACTACCTAAATTCAAGCTGATAATCTCCCCCTGCCCTGGACTCCAGAAGCCCCTTCTAACACTCTTTCACGCTCAGCCACCATCCACAATCTGCGTGGACACAAAATAGCTGTGAAACAAATTTGACTGTATTACTCTCCTGTTTAAAAATCTACAGATTAAAGAGCACAGCTGTGTTTGCCGATAACCTCTATACACATGGCCTCTAACCCATCATATGTTGGAGAAGCATTTCAGGTATTCATGACATAAGTCAGCAAGATAAGAAGGAAGCGGAGGCTGTAGAATCAATGTGGGTGAGGACAAGGACACATACTGCATTACCAGGAGCCTAAGTTAATTAAGTACTTGAGAGATTTGTCTTGGGATGTTGAAATCTGATCTTAATGGGTAGTTATTTTCGTAAAAATAAGCTGCATACTTATGCTCTACATTTATGTCTGTTTTAAATGGCAAAACAACATCCTCTTCAGAACATTTGCTTAATGACACATAATCATTAATATATATGTCTTCCTTATGTTATCAGATTCATACATGTTGCCTTTGTTAATAAGATACTTTTTCCTTCCCTGTGCTCATCTCAGGAACATAGAAGGTAATCCTCCAAATCCTTTCCTGGCCTTTCTTAAAACACCTTAATCCCATTCAGGATTCATGTGACTTAACGTAATATCTATCAGGTTTACAAAGATCTCCCAAGAATCCTAAACCACACTTCATACCAATAGGTATCTGCCTTCATGCTGAAATTGTTTCCAGAACATTACATGGATTTGGCTATGGCTGGGGTGCAGACACCTGCATAGTTCCACTTCGGTGCATTTACTTGATTTCCCACAAAGAATCACTGGAACCAAAGAACCTAATTCCCTATATTCTTTTCTTCTTTGTTCCTGACAACATGGACCAATATCCCACTGATGCCAAACAGAAAGCAAATACTATCACCAATCTTCCTTTGAAAAGGTTTAGAAGGTAAGGATGACTAGAACAGAAAGAGTGAAAATCCTCACCAGGACTAGAGAAATTTAATTTCATCCCTACCAATGTGCATTAGGAAACCTTGCCCCTAGGGCAAGGTAAAACAGATCTGAGAGCTTTCAAAGTCATTATCACTGCATAGACCCAGAGAACATATGATGATCATAGCAGCTTTCTTAACTTAAAGGTCTGTCGAAATCCTCATTTAACTTTTACATGGATCAGGTAAATTTCCTCCATATTTTGGGCATATAATAATGCCACCAATGGAGACAGCCTTGCCATAAAACCCACACTATCTTCTTAGTAGCGTGGCCTTCAGGTAGTTATATATCTTATCAACGAACTGAAAGAAAGACGGTCACTCTATCCTTTTTAAGCTTTGTCATGAAATAACAGATCAAATAATGTTTTCTGAAACTCTTAATAGCCCAAGATGGACAGTTAAAACAGTGTCTTGCTGTCATGTATTTTTTTATCAATACCTTTCCTATCATTTTATCTCTCCATACAAATCAAACTACAATTTACCATAAACTGAACTGCAACCTGGGAATCTAGCTATATTCTGTAGGCCAATATATCATCAACTATCTTGAATAACAGCGTGTCTGAACTCAGGGGGCAATTCTGTTGATATATGAGACAGAATGGAACACAGCTTATTCTTTCACTGCTATATTGACTTTGCTGTATGACAGCAGCAAGAACACAGCATTTTTTACTTTTAATTTTCTTAAACAGCCAGGTCTTGCAAAGCATACAAAAGAGGAACAAAGTAGTGATTTTCCTTACTACATTGTCACTTTAATATGCCACCAGGAATCACAATTATGGAAATAGTTTTGTTGTTTAACTCTTAAAGATTATATTTTAAATAAACATTCATTCATTGCATTGTTACCAAAAAATTTAAAGTTAGGGCTAATGATTGTAAGAAAGCAGCCACTAGATATTTAAGAAAATGAGTGTATCAAGCCTTGTAAGCACTCCAAGGTTGAGAGGCAGAAACCTGCAGTATTCACCATGGTTTAAGTGTTTACTATGTATTGCTTCATTCAATTTTCCCAGAAGCCCTATGAAATAAGGGCTCTTGCTGTCCCGTCCACATTCTCTTCCCTTTACTGCTTCATTGCACACTGCCCAGCCTCCAACCTCCAGTAACTGCAATTCCTCAACCTTTACCCAAGGGCTTTCTGTGATACTAGCTTGTGTGGTAGGCTAGTAGGCTAGCAGAGAATTAACTCCCTTGGAGCAGCCTGCCTCCAGAGACTGACAAGAGCTGGCATTTCTCCTCCACTTCCCTCCATCCCCATTCCCGTGGGGTAACTGCACTGACTCCCATAGTTTCCCTGGTGGGATTCAGCTCTAAGGGTCACGTGTTAACTGCTTCCAAACACAATTTTTGCTGACTACCTTCTCCTCCCTAATGCACTTTTACTCACTCTTACTATTTTTTCTCTACATTTCAAATGCAGTATTTACACTTAAATCCCTGTCTCAAAGCTAACTTCTGTGAAAACTGAAATAAGACATCCCTCTTTTCACAGAAGGGGAAACTGAGGCCTAGAAAAGCCAAGTTACTTCCCTAAATTCACACAGCTTTTCCCAGGATGCAGGCCCAGAATATCATCTTAAAGTCCTAGCACTGAATCATTAAATACACAACTTCTTCTTGGTAAAGTAAAAGTTATCAATTTCCCCTTCAACAATGCACTCATAAGCACTCAAGCACGGGGGTGGGGGGTGCAGAGAGCGAGGGAGACACAGAATCCTAAGCAGGCTCCAGGCTCTGAGCTGTCAGTACAGAACCCTACATGGGGCTCGAACTCATGAACTGCAAGATCATGACCTGAGCCAAAGTCAGACGTGCTTAAGTGACTGAGTCACCCAGGCGCCCCCATCTCATTTCTGAATACAATTGAGAAACATCATTCAGAAAACAGAATATAGTTAAAATCATACAAGTCCAAACTGATTCAAAAGTAAATTTTGAAAAGGCTGAACAAACTACTTGAATTGGAAATGCAAGTGATACTATTTTTTTTTAAAGAAATTTGACACAGGTCCCCATGAAACTCAGACTTAATATATTTAGAAATGTGTATTTTAAAAAGTTCCAGATGAAGTTCTAGAAGAGAGGTACAGAGTGGTCACCTGTGCATGTGTCATAGCCAGGGCAGAAAAGAATTTGCTGCTGCAAACCTACCTACCTAATCAGCATTTCTTTAAGGGAATAAAGGAGTTAAAGAAAACAGACACTGTTTAACACACTCATCTAACACTTTCTAAAGAAATCAGCTCTTGAAATTTTTCAGAAATTTTAGGAATGCGTGGGTGGCTCAGCTGGTTAGGCATCAGACTCTCGATTTTGGCTCAGGTCATGATCTCACGGTTCCAGAGTTCAGACCCTGCGTCTGGCTCTGCCCTGACAGCACTAAACCTGCTTGGGATTCTCTCTTTCCCTCTCTCTCTCTGCCTCTCCCTTTCAAAACAATTTTTTTTTAAAGGACATTCTCAGAAATTTTAACATGCTATTCAGCAATCTCTGGGCCTCCCTGAATTGCCCATAAAATCTAAATACTCCAGCTATAATTTTGAGATATAATCTTCTTTCTTCATGTAAACAAATTTAAAATGTGACTTTATAGGATTTTATTCATTGTGGTGGATTAGCAGAATTCGGATTAACAGATTTTATGCTAAGAGTGGTTCATTTTTCAAAAGTTGCTTTAGCAGCCAGATAATTGTGTCCCTTGAGTTCCAAAATAATTTGCATTGTGATAAAATGATGTGGCATTTAGAGAAAACAAGGAAGAACATTAAGGAATTAAATAATAATCGAGGATCTGCAAGCTACGATTTCTAAGCCAGAAGAGAGAATTTGAGTATTGTGCTGTGACTAATCAAGAATGATTCATTAAAATCCAAGTCTAGCTGGAGCTCAGCCAGGGTTCAAGGAGGAATCAAATGTGAGGATGCAATTCCAGAGTTTGGATTAGATGTGAGCACTAGACACTTACCATCTGGTCTTTGAAGTATTTGTTTTTCTTGGTCAGGAGGTACCCTGGGAAGATGACAGTCTTGGTTCACTCAGGACTCAAAAGGGCTTAGAATCTAAGAATCTGGGGGCACCTGGGTGGCGCAGTCGGTTAAGCGTCCGACTTCAGCCAGGTCACGATCTCGCGGTCCGTGAGTTCGAGCCCCGCGTCGGGCTCTGGGCTGATGGCTCAGAGCCTGGAGCCTGTTTCCGATTCTGTGTCTCCCTCTCTCTCTGCCCCTCCCCCGTTCATGCTCTGTCTCTCTCTGTCCCAAAAATAAATAAACGTTGAAAAAAAAATTAAAAAAAAAAAAAAAAAAGAATCTAAGAATCTGATTGTTTGATTTCTTCAGAAGGCTTCAGATTACCTATTTCTGAAACAAATTCATAATATCAGAGGTATGGCATGCTAAAAAAGTCATGCTGATTCTAATCTATCAAATTTTCAGTGTAGGTGCAGGATAGAAGCCCATTAAAATAATTTCATAAAGGAGAATCCTACCATAAAGTTGCTGAAAGAGTACTAAGTTTTCAAGTTTAGAGATGTCTACCTTAGGAAATTTCTGTTATTATTTACAGGGAAGCTTACAGTCAGTGAGAAAATAATTAGTTACATTCCCTAATCTTCGAAAACAGATAGCCCCGAAATTCACACTGTAGATCTGAATGCTTGGAAAGTACAAAGTATGGGAGGTGGGGGCAAGGGGCTGGGATGTTGACTGAACAGAAAAGTAAAACATTCTTTGACTAAAGAGTATTAAGTTAAATGCCACAGTAGCAAAAAAGTTTGTTTTGGTTTATCTCCAGGTGTAATGTTCAAAATATCTAATGACTGCTATGGCACAGAAACCAACCAATTAGAACTGAAACCAGAGGCTAGTTTTCATGGGTGCACACAAGGTCAACCTTATGATTCGGTGTTAACTGGCTAGGAAATAAAAAATGATAGAACAGATAAGCTGAAAGAAACTGCAAGCCAAAGAGAAAATTTATAGTGTGATAAATCAATTTCAGCATGTGAAAAACAAAGGGAGAGATTTCTAGTTAAATATGGAAGGTGAAACCCTATACCTTCCTCAACTAACTGTAATGACAACATAGTAGTTTTCCATTGCTGCTGCAAACAACAACAACTAATTTCATGGCTTGAACAACACAAATTTATTCCTTTACCAAGGCTCTAGAGGATAATCCATTTTCTTGCTCTCTCCACCTGCAAATGGTCTAGAGGACACCCACATTCCTTTACTCATAGTACCTCCACTGTATCTTCGAAGCTGGCAACATTGCATCTCTTACTATTCCTGCATAGTTCCCTCTAATTCTTTTCTTTTGCTTCCTCTTCCACTTTTAAGGACCCTTGTAACTACCATGGGGCACCCTGATAATCCAAGATAACCTTCCTATCTTAAATTCAGCTGATTTGCAAATTTAATTCCCTTTGCTATATAATCCAATTTATCCACAGATTCCAAGGATTAGGTTACAGAATTTTTTGGAAGGCCATTATTCTGCCCACCTCAGACAGTAAAGGGATTTAAAAAAAAAAAAAAAAAAAAAAAAAAGACCATCAATTCACAAATCCAAAGAGAAGGGGCGAGGAGATAACAGCACAAATTTATAAACTGAGAATCGTGGTGACTGATTTGGCAGGCCGGAGAATGCTAACATCTCCGTCAGCATGTGGGAAAAGTGCAGAAACAAGCTGATTCCTGCCTCAAAACCATGAAAAGTAGAAGAGTAAGTGGAGTTCAATGTATTTATAGCATGAAACTTGCACCTCCAGATCTTCTTCTCAACTTGCAGCTTCCTGGCAACTGCCTCTTCATAATTCCTTCAGAAATGAGATTCACCTCTTGAGAGGTTGATTCAGAAACACTTAGATTTGGAGACTCTGAACACAGCAGGATGATGAAGTAGCATGCTGAGGCAGGTGGACAGAGTACAAGTCTAAGTGTCACATACCAAAGACTCCAGTCTCCCTTCCCTACGAGAATTCCCTGAGAATCTGGGGGATTATAAATCCATTTCTGGAGCAGCAAGCTAAGCCCCAGCTAAAGACCCACAGAGAATAACTGTTGGGAGCCAAAGTGGAATTACTCAGTCTCTCTACCTCATCACCCTACAGTGAAGCCCAGTAGTTACTACTAGTCAAAGTCCTATCCATGTTCACAGAACTTCCAATTCATGTTTGTTTGTTTTGTTTTTACTGCAGTAGAATTCACCCTTTCATATAATTCAGTAGTTTTAGTACATGTCCAATGCTGTGCAACTATCATCACTTTGTAATTTCAGATATTCTTTTTTCTTTTTTTTTTTGAGAGAGAGAGAGAGAGAGGGCACAAGTGGGAGAGGGGAAGAGAGAGAGAGAGAGAGAGAGGGAGACACAGAATCTGAAGCAGGCTCCAGGCTCTAAGCTGTCATCACCGAGCCCAGTGTGAGGCTCGAACCCACAAACTGTGAGATCATGACCTGAGTTGACTGAGCCACCCAGGGACCCCTCAGACATTTTTATCATCCCAAAATGAAGCCTCATAGTCATTAGCAGTCACTCCCTATTCCTCCTGACCCCTATTCCCTGCAAAACATTAATCTCTTTTCTTTCTCTGGATTTGCCTATTCTGGCCATTTCATATAAACGGAATCATATAATATGTAGCCTTCTCTGTCTGACTCCTTCCATTTATCATGATGTTTTCAAAATTCACCCTTTATGTAGCATGTGGCACTACTTCATTACTTTTTTTGGTTGAATAATATTTTATTTTATGGATATACCACATTTCATTTATCCATTCATCATTTGCTTTCCTTTTTTTCTAGCTATTATGAAAAACACTGCTATTAATAATCATATATCAGTTTTTATATGAAATCATGCAAATGGCGGTACCATTTTACATTCCCACCAGCCATACATGAAGGTTCCAATTTCTCCACAACCTAACACTTTTACTGTTCACCTTTTTTTTTTTTTTTTTAAGACATTCTAATGGGTAAGCGGTTTCTCATTGTACTTTTTTCTTGGTCATTTCTCCAATGGCAAAGGATGATAAGCATGTGTTTATTGGCTATTTGAATATATTCTTTGAAGATATTCAAATCTTTTGCCCATTTTTAAAATTAGATTGTCTTTTTATTGTTTGGTTGTAATAATTCTTTTTTTTTTAAGTTTATTTATTTTATCTTTGAGAGAGGGAGAGAAACCCAAGCAGGCTCTGCACTGCCAGCATGGAGCCCAATGCAGGACTTGAACTCATGAACTGTGAGATTATGAGTTGTGAGATCATGACCTGATCCAAAATCCAGAGTCAGATACTCAACCAACTAAGCTACCCAGGTACCCTAATAATTCTATTTTTTTATTTATTTTGAGAGAGAGAGAGTGAGCAAGTGGGGGAGGAGAAAAGAGACAGAGGGAGTGAGAGAGAAACCCAAGCAGACTCTAGACTGTCAGTTTGAAACTGATGTGGAGCTCAAACTCACAAACTGTGAGATCATGACCTGAACTGAAGTCAGATGCTTAACTGACTGAGCCACCCAGGTACCCTGTAATAATTCTTTATATATTCTGGATACCAGGCTCTTATCAGATATATGCTTTGCAAATATCTTCTCTCCAGCTATAGACTGTCTTTTTACTTTCTTCATAGTGTCCTTTGAAGTACATAAATTTTAGTTCTGATGCTGTCCAATTTATCCATTTTTTCCTTGGCTCCCAAAAAAAACAAATAATCCAGTGAAGAAATGGGCAAGACATGAATAGACACTTCTCCAAAGAAGACATCCAGATGGCCAACCAACACATGAAAAAATGCTCAACATCACTCATCATCAGGGAAATACAAATCAAAACCACATGAGATACCACCTCACACCTGTCAGAATGGCTAACATTAACAACTCAGACAACAACAGATGTTGGCGAGGATGGGGAAAAAGAGGATCTCTTTTGCATTGCTGGTGGGAATACAAGCTGGCGTAGCCACTCTGGAAAACGGTATGGAGGTTCCTCAAAAACTTAAAAATAGAACTACCCTATGACCCAGCAATTTCACTACTAGGTATTTATCCAAAGGATACAGATATGCTGTTTTGAAGGGACACACGCACCCCAATGTTTATAGCAGCACTATCAACAATGGCTGAAGTATGGAAAGAGCCCAAATGTCCATCGATGGATGAATGGATAAAGAAGAGGTGGTGCAATCAAAAAGAATGAAATCTTTCCATTTGCAACTACGTGGATGGAACTAGAGGGTATTATACTAAACAAAATTAGTCAGAGAAAGACAAAAATCATGTGACTTCACTCATATGAGGACTTTAAGACACAGAACAGATGAACAGAAAGGAAGGGAAGCAAAAATAATATAAAAACAGGGAGGGGGGACAAAACATAAGAGACTCTTAAATATGGAGAACAGAGGGTTACTGGATGGGGTGTGGGAGGGGGGATGGGCTAAATGGGTAAGGGGCATTAAGGAATCTACTCCTGAAATCACTGTTGCACTATATGCTAACTAATTTGGATGTAAATTTTTAAAAATTTAATTAATAAAAAAAAAGACTCTGTGAAGCCAGGGATCATCCACTGTTCCAAAAGCATAGATGGTTCCTGGCATTACATAAGTTCTTGATAAATATTTTTAAAGGAATAAATGAATGAATGAAAATTTGGATATAATTTTGAGGTCATCTTCCCTGGATTAAAAAATAAATATATTTCATATAATGTATACGTATGGGGAAGAAATGGTGGTAAAGGTATTGAGTAGTTCACTCAATACTCATTCCAATGGGATTTTCTTCAGTCTACAAATTATAGAGACTAGAAAATGTAATAAATCACCTCAGCAGAATTCCTTCTTGCAAGATGTCCACTTGGCCAGAATTCTAGCCAATGAAACATTATTGATCTTCTAGAATTTTCTAGGAGACTCTTTTCTGCTACAGATATGGCTGCTGCTTTTTTTCATCTTCCTTCCATTAAAAAAAAAATTATTTATTTATTTTGAGAGAGACAGAGACAGCACAAGTGGGAGAGGGGAAGAGAGAGAGGGAAAACAGAGAATCCCAAGCAGGTTCTGCACTGTAAGTGTGGAGGCCAATGTGAGGCTTGAATCCACGAAACCATGAGATATGACCTGAGCCAAAACCAAGAGTGAAACAGTTAAACAACTGAGCCATCCAGGTGCCCCTCATCTTCCTTCTGAGTGGAATACAGATATAAAGGCTGTTGCTATTTGCAGCTATCTTAGGACCATCCAGGCCAGGTCAAGAAATTTGCAGAGATATTGGTGATGACATTCTGATCCACTGAACCTACCCTCAAACTTACAATCCAAACCAAAGGATTTATTTTTGTAATGTTTATTTATTTTAAGAGAGAGAGAGAGAGAAAGAGAGAGCAGAGAGAGAGGGAGAGTGAGAATCCCAAGCAGGCTCTGCATCAGTGCAGAGTCCGACGTAGGGCTTGATCTCATGAACTGTGAGATCATGACCTGAGCCGAAATCAAGAGTCAGATGCTTAACTGACTGTGCCACCCAGGCACCCCAAACAAAAGGATTTATACTTGGACCATTGTTAATAAGATGCATTGTCCAAATGGGAGAAATGAACAAAAATATTACACAAGTAAATCTATAAATAAAAATCATAATAAACACTGAGCAGGGTGCATTGATGGAGAATGAGTAGAAGGAGATAAATATACTGGGGGAGGGGTTTCAGGCAAGTTCTAAAGAAGTGAATGGGGCGCCTGGGTGGCGCAGTCGGTTAAGCGTCCGACTTCAGCCAGGTCACGATCTCGCGGTCCGTGAGTTCGAGCCCCGCGTCAGGCTCTGGGCTGATGGCTCAGAGCCTGGAGCCTGTTTCCGATTCTGTGTCTCCCTCTCTCTCTGCCCCTCCCCCGTTCATGCTCTGTCTCTCTCTGTCCCAAAAATAAATAAACGTTGAAAAAAAAAAAAAAATTAAAAAAAAAAAATTAAAAAAAAAAAAAAAAAGAAGTGAAATTTACTTGAGCCTGGAGGATAGAATTCAGCCATGGGGAGAATCAGGGAAGACAGATTCGATCAAAGGTTAAAAGCATGCACAAAGTATCTGAGGTGGGAGTTAAGTCTGGCATGAAAGCTAGTGTGGCCTGAATGCAGAGAGCTGGGGGAAACAAGACATGAAGGGGAGTGGTAGTGAATCAGCTGTGGTGTTTTGAGCTATTGTTAAGAGATCACACTTTATACAAAGTATCAAGGTGAGTCATAAAAGGCTTTTACAGAAGGATATGACCAAAATATAATGCTTAAAAAAAAACAGGCCAAGAAGTTTCATTGTGAGGGAGAATCAATAAATAAGATGGTACCTGGAGAGAAATGCAGTATCAAGGAAGGTATTTTTACACTGATGTTAATGATGTAATAGCGAGAAATAATTGAAGGCCCAGAACATAGAGGTGGTAACTAAAGAGACAAAGTCCTTGGGCTGGTGGTAGAGGATGCTGCCAGGATCCTGAGATCCTATGGAGGAACAAGTCTTTAAAAGGAGGCAGAATAGACCCTCGGTTCCATCAGAAGTGGAAAAAAGGAGAAGGTGTTGGACTGGATATCCACATGGCTGGTGCCATCACCAGGAGTGATGGCAAGAGCTGAGCCACAGGAAAGAATAGGGGTTAGAAAATATCACCTTAGCAAGCAAAGTGTTCTGGAGAAGACAGAAGTGAGGAAACGGGGATATGTCAATGTGTGTGATCATTAAAAGAGTTGGGGTTTTATAAGATGAAAGAGAGTAAAGTTCTGGAAGCAACCACAGAGAATAAGGAAGAGAAGTATCTCACCTCTAAACCCAATGTTCACAGAATGTGAGAAAAACCCAGCTTCCTCCCAAAAGCCCTCCATGGGAGGCACTCAGAGTATGGTCATTTAAGGCCAGGATAACAGATGACGACAGGGAAAAGGTGTGCCCAAGTGCTTTTTGGTTTGAAAAAAAAACCCACCTTTTTTCCTTAATGTTTTTTTGTTTTTGTTTTTGTTTCTTTTCTTTTCTTTTCTTTTCTTTTCTTTTTTTTTGAGAGAGAGAGAGTGGGGGAGGGGCAGAGAGAGAGGGAGACAGAATCTGAACCAGGTTCCAGGCTCCAAGTTGTCAGCACAGAGCCTGACACAGGGCTTGAACTCATGAGGTATGAGATCATGACCTAAGCTGAAATCAGACATTCAGCCAACTGAACCACACAGGCACCCCTAAAAAGAATCTTTTTAATAGACTTCATTTTTTAAGAGCAGTTTTAGGTTCAGAGCAAAATTGAGTGGAAAGTACAGGGATCCAAAATACTTCCTGCCCTCACACTTGCACGGCCTCTCAGTCAACATCCCCACCAGAGGTACATTTGTTGCAATCCATGAACTTACCTAACACATCATTATCACCTAAAGTCCACACTTTGCAATAGGGTTCACTCTTCAGCCTGTACATTCTATGAGTTTGGATAAATGTATAATGACATGAAATCACCATTATAGTATCATGCAGAGCAGTTTCACTGACCTAAAAATTCTCTGTGTTTTGCCTGTTCATCCATCTTAACCCCTAAGTCATAGCAATCCCGATCTTTTTACCATCTCCATAATTTTTCTAGAATGTTATATAATTAGAAGCATACATTATGTAGATTTTCCAGATTGGCTTCTTCCACTTAGTAATATGCATTTAAAGTCCCTGCCTCCCACCACCACCTATGTCTTTTCGTGGCTTGGCAGCTCATTTCATTTTACTGCTGAAGAATAGTCCATTGTTTGGATGTACCCACAGTTTACTTATTCACTCACCTACTGAAGGATGTCTAGGTTGCTTCCAAGTTTTGGCAGTTATAACTAAAGCTGCTAAACACATGAGCAGTTTTTTGTGTGGACCCAAGTTTCAGCTCTTTTGGGTAAATATCACAGAACATGGCTTCTACAACATGGGATAAGAGTACGTTTCAGGGGCGCTTGGGTGGCTCAGTCGGCTGAGCATCTGACTTCGGCTCAAGTCATGATCTCATAGCTGGTGAGTTCGAGCTGTGCTGACAGCTGAGAGCCTGGAGACTGCCTTGGATTCTGTGTCTCCCTCTCTCTCTTCCCCTCCCCAACCCATACCATGTCTCTCTCTCTCAAAAATAAATAAACATTAAAAAAAATAGTATATCTCATTTTGTGAGAAATCAACAAACTCTCTTCCAAAGTGGCTGTACTATTTTGCATTCCCACCAACAATAAATGAAATTTCTATTGCTACACATTCTTGCCAGCATTTGGTGTTGTCAGTGTTTTGGCTATTCTGACAGATGTGTAGAAACATCTCATTGCTTTCATTTGCATTCCCCTGATGACATATTATGTGAAGCATCTTTTCATATATTTGTCATCTATATACTTTGTTTGGTGAGGTATCTGTTAAGGTGATTTGCACATTATTTAATGGGTTGTTCGTTTTCTTATTGTTGAGTTTTAAGAGTTTTTACTTTTGCATACTTTGGATTACAGTCCTTTATCAGATGTGTCTTTTGCAAATATTTTCTCCTAGTCTATATTTGTCTTCTTATTCTCTGGACAGTATCTTTTTCATAACAGAAGTTTTTAATTTTAAAGAAATTTGATTTATCAATGATGTCCTTTGGTTTTGTATCTACAAAGTTAATGCCAAACCCAAGGTCATCTAGATTCTATATTATCTTCTAGGATTTTTATAGTTTTGCTTTTACATTTAGGTCTATGATCCATTTTGAGTTAACTTTTATGAAAGATGTAAGTCTATGTCTAGATTAATTTTTTTTCACAATGAGCATCCAGTTGTTCTGGCACCATTTGTTAGAAAGATTATCTTTTCCCCACTGCATTCATTTTGTTCCTTCGTCAGAGATCAGTTGACTGCATTTGTGTGACTCTACTCTTGCCTGAGCGTTTTTACTCCTTTACAATTTACTTCCAGAATGACAAATTCTAGAAAAATGTTACAAAATATAATTTAAGATAGAGAGAAAAAAGATGGCAGCATAGGAGGACACTGGGCTCACCGTGTCCTGCTGATCACTTAGATTCCAGCCACATCAGCCTAAATAACCCAGAAAACTGCCAGAAGACTAGCAGAACGGACTCTCCAGGGCCAAGCAGAGACAAGAGGCCCACAGAAGAGGGTAGGAAGGGTGGACAGGCGGTGCATGCTACACAGACTGGTGGGAGGGAGCCCGGGCGGTGGAGGGGCAGCCCACTGGGCAAGGCAGAGCCCCCGAAGTCTGGCTTGCAAAAGTGGAGGGGCCAGACGGAGTGTGTTCTGACAGCCAGAAAGACTTAACATCTGGAATGTTAAAAGTCAACAGCTCTGCTCTCAGAGAGCGGGGAGGGCAAGAGGATGCCACCAGGAGGGAGTGTTGTTGAACCCCGGAAGGACAGAGCTCAACTTGGCAGGGGAACAAAAGCGCTGACAAATGCCATTTCCCTCTCCCATCCCCCAGCCAAAATTCCAAAGGGAACCAGTTCCCATCACTGAACTTGCTTGTACCGTGCAAACGCCCAACACTGGGCTTCTGTGGATCCATCCTTCCATGAGCCTGCCTCCTTCCTGGTGCTGCAGCGTCTCTCTCACAGGGGACCACTGATGGCAAAGCTAACTAAGCCTGCCCCTCCTGCCCCTGTGCAACTTGTGGATCCACCCCGTCTAATACACCCTTGGCCAGATCCCATCGAAAGCTGCACCACAAGCGTGACAGTGTGTAAGCAGCCCAGACAGGGGCCACACCACCCATAGTGAGTCCTGCCCTTGGGAGAGGGGAAGATAATGTACACACCAGTCTGACTGTGGCCCCAGCAGTGGGCTGGGGGCAGACATTGGGTCTGACTGCGGCCCTGCCCACCAACACAAGTGTCTCTGGACAGCACAGGGGAAGTGCCCTGCAGTTTGGAGCTACCACAGGGACTAACCAAAATGACAAAACAGAAGAATTCTCCTCAAAAGAAACTCCAGGAAGTAGCGACAGCTAACGAATTGATCAAAACCGATTTAAGCAATATAACGGAACAAGAATTTAGAATAATACTCATAAAATTAATCACTGGTCTTTAAAAAAGCATAGAGGACAACATAGAATCTATTGCTACAGAGATCAAGGGACTAAAAAATAGTCATGAGGAGTTAAAAATGCTGTAAATGAGGTGCAAAATAAAATGGAGGCGGCCATAGCACGGATTGAAGAGGCAGAGGAGAGACAGGTGAATTAGATAATAAAATGATGGAAAAAGAGGAAGCTGAGAAAAAGAGAGATAAAAAAATCCAGGAGTATAAGGGGAGAATTAGAGAACTAAGTGATGCAATCAAACTGAACAATATCCATATCATAGGAATTCCAGAAGAAGAAGAGAGAGAAAGAAAGGGGCTGAAGGTGTAGTTGAACAAATCATAGCTGAGAACTGCCCTGATCTGGGGAAGGAAACAGGCATTGAAATCCAAGAGGTACAGAAAACACCATTCAGACATAACTTGAATCAATCTTCTGCACAACATATCATAGTGAAACTGACAAAATACAAGGATAAAGAGTGAATTCTGAAAGCAGCTAAGGATAAACAGGCTTTGACTTACAAAGGTAGACACATAAGGGTAGTAGCAGACCTATCTACTGAAACTTGGCAGGCCAGAAAGGAATGGCAGGAAATCTTCAATGTGATGAACAGAAAAACTATGCAGCCAAGAACCCTTTATCCAGCAAGTCTGTCACTCAGAATAGAAGGAGAGATAAAGGCTTTCCCAAATAAAGACTGAAGGAATTCATCACCACTAAACCAGCCCTCCAAGATCCTAAGGCAGACTCTGTGAGTGAAATGTTGCAAAGATCACAAAGTACCAGAGACATCACTACAAGCATGAAATCTACAGACATCACAATGACTCTAAACCCATTATCTTTCAATAATGTAAATGGACTAATTGCTCCAACCAAAAGACACAGGGTATCAGAATGGATAAAAAAAAACAAGACCCATCTATTTGCTGTCTACAAGAGACTCATTTTAGACCTGAAGACACCTTCAGATTGAAAGTGAGGGGATGGAGAACTTTCTATCATGCTACTGGAAGTCAAAAGAAACCTGGAGTAGTCATACTTATATCAGACAAACTAGACTTTAAATTAAAGGCTGTAACAAGTGATGAAGAAGGGCATTATATAATAATTATAGGGTTTATCCATCAGGAAGAGCTAACAATTATAAATGTCTATGCACCGAATATGGAAGCCCCCAAATATATAAAACAATTACTCACAAACATAAGCAACCTTATTGATAAGAATGTGGTAATTGAAGGGGAATTTAATACTCGATTTGCAGCAATGGATAGATGATCTAGACACAGAATCAATAAAGAAACAAGGGCCCTGAATGACACATTGGATCAGATGGACTTGACAGATATATTTAGAACTCTGCATCCCAAAGCAACAGAATGTACTTTCTTCTCGAGTGCACATGGAACATTCTCCAAGATAGATCACACAATGGGTCACAAAAAAGCCCTTAATAAAGTATAAAAGAATTGAGATCATACCATGCATACTTTCAGACAACAATGCTATGAAACTTCAAATTAACCACAGGAAAAAGTCTGGAAAACCTCCAAAAGCATGGAGGTTAAAGAACACCCTACTAAAGAATGAGTGGGTCAACCAGGCAATTAGAAAAGAAATTAAAAAATATACAGAAACAGATGAAAATGAAAATACAACAATCCAAATGCTTTGGGATGCAGTGAAGGCAGTCCTGAGAGGAAAAAACATTGCAATCCAGGCCTATGTCAAGAAACAAGAAAAATCCCAAATACAAAATCTAACAGCACACCTAAAGGAAATAGACAAAGACAAAGGAAATAGGCAAAGACAGCCCAAACCCAGCAGAAGAAGAGAAATAATAAAGATCAGAGCAGAAACAAACAATATAGAATCTAAAAAATACTGTAGAGCAGATCAATGAAACCAAGAATTAGTTTTTTGAAAAAATAAACAAAATTGATAAACCTCTAGCCAGGCTGCTCAAAAAGAAAAGGGAGAGGACCCAAATAGATAAAATCATGAATGAAAATGGAATTATTACAACCAATCCCTCAGAAATACAAGCAATTGTCAGGGAATACTATGAAAACTTATATGCCAACAAACTGGACAACCTGGAAGAAATGGACAAATTCCTAAGCACCCACACACTTCCAAAACTCAAACAGGAAGAAATAGAAAAGTTGAACAGACCCATAAACAGCGAAGAAATTGAATCAGTTATCAAAAATCTCCCAACAAATAAGAGTCCAGGACCAGATGGCTTCCCTGGGGAATTCTACCAGTCATTTAAAGCAGAGATAATACATATCCTTCTCAAGCTGTTCCAAAAAATAGAAAGGGAAGGAAAGTTTCCAGACTCATTCTGTGAAGTCAGCATTACTTTGATTCCAAACCAGACAGAGACCCAGAAAAAAAAAAAAGAGAACTACAGGCCAATATCCCTGATGAATATGGATGCAAAAATTCTCAACCAGATACTAGCAAATTGAATTCAACAGCATATAAAAAGAATTATTCACCATGATCAAGTCGGATTCATTCCTGGGCTGCAGGGCTGGTTCAATATTCACAAATCAATCAATGTGATATATCACATTAATAAAAGACAAGAACCACATGATCCTGTCAATCGATGCAGAAAAAAAATTTGACAAAATTTAGCATTCTTTCTTAATAAAAACCCTTGAGAAAGTTGGGATAGAAGAAACATACTTAAATATCATAAAAGCCATTTATGAAAAGCCCACAGCTCATATCATCCTCAATGGGGAAAAACTGAGAGCCTTCCCCGAGATCAGGAACACGACAGGATGTCCACTCTCACTGCTGTTATTTAACATAGGTTTGGAAGTTCTAGCATCAGCAATCAGACAACAAAAGGAAATCAAAGGCATCAAAATTGGGAAAGATGAAGTCAAGCTTTCACTTTTTGCAGATGACATGATATTATACATGGAAAGCCCGATAGCCTCCACCAAAAGTCTGCTAGAACTGATACATGAATTCAGCAAAGTCGCAGGATACAAAATTAATGTACAGAAATCAGTTGCATTTCTATACAATAATGAAGCAACAGAAAGAGAAATCAAGAAATCGATCCCATTCACATTGTACCAAGAATCATAAAATAACTAGGAATAAACCTAACCAAAGATGTAAAAGATCTGTATGATGAAAACTATAGAAAATTTATGAAGGAAATTTATGAAGATACAAAGAAATGGAAAAACATTCCATGCTCATGGGTTGGAAGAATAAATATTGTTAAAATTTCAATACTACCCAAAGCAATCACACATTCAATGTAATCCCAATCAAAATTGCACCAGCATTCTTCTTTTTTTTTTTTTTTTCCAACGTTTATTTATTTTTGGGACAGAGAGAGACAGAGCATGAACGGGGGAGGGTCAGAGAGAGAGGGAAACACAGAATCGGAAACAGGCTCCAGGATCTGAGCCATCCGCCCAGAGCCTGACGCGGGGCTCGAACTCAAGGACCGCGAGATCGTGACCTGGCTGAAGTCGGACGCTTAACCGACTGCGCCACCCAGGCGCCCCCACCAGCATTCTTCTTGAAGCTAGGACAAGCAATCCTAAAACTTGTATGGAACCACAAAAGACCCCGAATAGCCAAAGTAATATTGAAGAAGACCAAAGTGGGAGGCATCACAATCCCAGACTTTAGCCTCTACTACAAAGCTGTCATCATCAAGACAGCATGGTATTGGCACAAAACCAGACACATAGACCAATGGAATAGAATAGAGACTCCAGAATTGGACCCACAAAAGTATGGCCAACCAACCTTTGACAAAGCAGGAAAGAACATCCAATGGAAAAAAGACAGTCTCTTTAACAAATGGTGCTGGGAGAACTGGACAGCAATATGCAGAAGGATGAAACTAGACCACTTTCTTACACCATTCACAAAAATAAACTCAAAATGGATGAAGGACCTGAATGTGAGACAGGAAACTATCAAAACCCTAGAGGAGAAAGCAGGAAAAAACCTCTCTGACCTCAGCCGCAGCAATTTTTTACTTGACACATCTCCAAAGGCAAGGGAATTATAAGCAAAAATGAACTATTGGGACCTCATGAAGGTAAAAAGCTTCTGCACAGCAAAGGAAACAACCAACAAAACTAAAAGGCAACCAACGGAATGGGAAAAGATATTTGCAAATGACATATCGGACAAAGGGTTAGTATCCAAAATCTATAAAGAGCTCACCAAACTCCACACCCAAAAAACAAATAATCCAGTGAAGAAATGGGCAGAAAACATGAATAGACACTTCTCCAAAGAAGACATCCACATGGCCAACAGGCACATGAAAAGATGCTCAACGTCGCTCCTCATCAGGGAAATACAAATCAAAACCACGCTCAGATATCACCTCACGCCAGTCAGAGTGGCCAATAGGAACAAATCAGGAGACTGTAGATGCTGGAGAGGATGTGGAGAAATGGGAACCCTCTTGCACTGTTGGTGGGAATGCAAACTGGTACAGCCACTCTGGAAAACAGTGTGGAGGCTCCTAAAAAAATTAAAAATAGATCTACCCTATGACCCAGCAATAGCACTGCTAGGAATTTACCCAAGGGATACAGGAGTACTGATGCATAGAGGCACTTGTATCCCAATGTTTACAGCAGCATGTTCAATGATAGCAAATTATGAATGGTTTTTAAATTCTCACCCATCACCACCCAGTGCACTCACTTACTGCCTGCATCTGGGTGGAATACTCCATATCAGCCGTTGATACACCGCCAGTAAGAAGTGAAAGTTTTTGTCACTCAACCTCAATAGATTGCTATAATTTATTCCAGATTTTATTAAATGTATAGTAATAATTAACCTTGTTAGAACTGTTACTGTGTGCCTGTTAATATTTTTTTCACAGTTACAGAAGAGTACATGATTAATATCCTCCACCTGCTAACCATTAATCAAGTAATTCTCTCACTTATAATCAGATACATCTGTTTGCCTCCTGTTCTCAATGTTATTAATTTACTTAATTTTCACGATAAGCCTATGACACGGATAGCATTTTAATCTAAGTTTTTAGAGATTATAAAACTGAAACACAGAAGTTATGGGATGTTCTCAAAGTCACCTAGGAAGGGAATGGTGGAGTCAAACCCAGGTAATCTGCTTACTCTAGAACCAGGGCTTTACAGACCTGTACACACACCTACATCTCTCTCACTACTCATATACTCTTTTTATTTTACTGAAAGATCACTGTATGTGTGTGGGGCTTGGGGGGGGGAGTGGTTACTTAATTCATCAAGCAATTTTATTTCAGCTTAGACAATGATCTATTTTACTTTTTCCACTATCAAAAATATAAACAAACCTTTATGAGGAGAGTACTTAAACAAAAGTAATACATGGTGATTGTAAAAGTTAAATATCAAACATATGAAAAGCAAACCAACCTCTAATACATTATTGCGTGTCAATTATACCTCAGTGAAAGCAATACCAACCTCTTAAAGTAGCTGATATTAACAGTGTGTGCACTGTCCATCATATTTTTTAATGTTTATAGAACATTGATAGACTTCTATTATTCTTATGCTTAAAATAAGAAATTTTGTTACACTTAATATTTTGCCATTTGTACTTTTCCACTTAATGTTGTAGATATCTTTCTAAATCAATTTGTCTATTTACCCCATTCATTTCAATGGCTGTATCATATTTAATAAAATTAATATACAATAATTCAATCATTTTACATTTTTTATAGTTTATTACATAAAATTATATGTATTATAATGTTTTATATTACTAAATATTCAATTTTTTAACATGAAACAATATAACAATTACCACCTTACATATTTCTTTATACATTAGTGGTTTTGTTTTAATGAGCTACATTCTCAGAGGTAGGAATTCTTTTATTCTTTTTAATGTTTATTTATTTTGAGAGAGAGAGAGAGAACAAGCATGGATGGGGAGAGGCAAAGAGAGAGGGAGAGAGAGAATCCCAAGCAGGCTCCATGATGTCAGCACAGAGACCAATGCAGGGTTCAATCTGACGAACCATGAGATCATGACCTGAGCCAAAATCAAGAGACAGATGCTTAAGTGACTATCCACCCAAGCACCCAGGAATTTATTGTAGCAATCAAATAGCTCATGTTTTAGGTTTTAATAAATATTGCTAAATTTGCTCCCCAATGCTATATCAATATATACTCCACCAACCTGTATGTGAGTACCCTGGGCAGCAATGGATATAATGGGTATTTTTAATATTTTCTAATATAATGGATTTCATTTTAATTTGCATTTTCTTGTTAGCCAAATTGGACATCTTGGCATATTTGGTTTTGAAATTTCTATTTCTCCTTTTTATTACCCATTGCTTTGCCAATTTTTCTTTTGGGTTGAATTCTTTTTTATATAGAGTTCCTTCTTAATATTAGACTTATAAATGATTTTTATGTTATTTCTGTTGAAAAATTATATTCTCACAGTTTGCTCTTTATTTATTGTTTAGGGTGTTCCTTTCTACACATAAAGATTTTTTTTTCCTCTTCTATTACTGTTTTTATTTACCTGAGTCCTCTCTCTCTCTCTCTCTCTCTCTCTCTCCCTCTCACCCTCCCTCTCCCTCTCTTTGTAAGTCTGGCTAAATGTTTATCAATTTTGTTGATGTTTTCAAAGAACCAGTTCCTGGCTTCATTGATTTGTTCTATTGGCTTTGTTGTCTGTATTTCATTCTGCTCTAATCTTTATTATTTCCTTCCTTCTACTGACTTTTTTTTTTCTAACTCCTTTAGGTGTATTAGGTGTAGATTGTTTATTTGAGATTTTTCTTTCTTCTTGAGGTGGACCTATATTGGTATAATCTTCCCTCTTAGCTTTTGTTGCATCCCAAAGATTTTGAACCATAGTATTTTCATTTTCATTTGTCTCCATGTATTTTTTTTATTCCTTCTTATTTCTTGGTTGACCCATTCATTGTTTAGCAGCATGTTATTGAACCTCCATGTATTTGTGCTCTTTCCAGACTTTTTCTTGTCATTGATTTACACTTAAGTTCTTAATTTTAATTAGTCAAATCTGTCAACAGTTCTTTCTGGCTTCTGAGTTCCTCATTTTACTTAGAAAGGGCCTCTGCAAGTATATAAACACATTTGCTTTTTACATTCAAATCTTTAGTCCATCTGGGATTTACTTTTGTAGCTGCTATGAAATGAGAATCTAACAAAATCTCCCAAATTTATTCATTTGTTCAACATTTATTAAACTTAAACCATGTGCTATACAATATATTAGGCAATGAAGAATATATAAGTAAGGTGAATGTAAATAAATATAAATACATTTAAACAAAGTTTAACATTTTTATTAAAATGTCTCACAATCTAGCAGGGGAGGCAGATACATATAAATTGAGCTAAAATAAATTTTGTCTGAGTTAAAGGGTATCTAGGAAACCTTCACAGAGGTGATTAGAGTTGAACTTGGCTTTGAAGGGATTTTGCAAGGAGGTAGGGTTGGAGTGGGAAAAGGAGAAAAGGACATTCTAGGTGGACCTGGTGTTTTAGCCTTGACATAGAAGCTTCAGAAGCTATGTATTTGAAGGGTTTGGTTAGGGTACAAATGCAGAAATAAAAAAAGGGCATACGGATATAAGATATAGGGCTCAAAAAGTTGGATTTGGGACTGAATATATACAATATATATATACCTTTATGTATGTAACTTTATATAATTTACATATATTCTTTTATAATAAAAATATACACACCCATAATATAAATATGGATATAATTTATATACTTTTATACAGGACCATACAGTAATCAATAAGAGACTTTCAAAAATAAAAATATAATGCATTAGAAAAAAATTTACTCTGTAAAAAAAAAAAAAAGAAAAGAAAAAACTTACTCTGGGATCCAGGAAGACAGAGCAAGCTTTATCTGGATTATGGCCAGATTAATGCCAGAACAGCATTCTGGTCCCTCACAGCTGGCTCAGAGTTGCTCTTCAGAAGTGACACATATCACTTTTTCTCACATTTCATTGGACAAAGCAGGTCATGAGGCTGACTTCAGTGCTGTGGAGACAAGTAACTATCTCCTTGGAGGAGCAGCATATATTTTGAATAATAATAATATCTAACACAGATGTCAGTTGAAAATAAATGGATTCGAACATTGCCAAAATTATTTCAAGTTACATAAGAGCAAAGAATTTTCAGGCTACTGAGTTGTAGCAAGTAACACTATCTCATGTTAAGGATAGACACTTAACAAATGCCAAGTTCTCTCTGAAATGATGTACTGGTATGTTTAATAAAGAGATCTTTTAAAAAAAAAATCCCTGATTTGCGGCATTTGCTGATTTTGAGATTGTAAATACTGCTATCATGGTCAATTTAAAGCTATAGGAGCATCACTGAATTTAGAATTAGGAAGAGAGGCACACCATCGGCTCTCAAGAGCTGCTAGGAACTGACTCCAGCTCACCACTGTCCCTTTGTTTTTTGCCTACTTCTACTGTATAGGCTGAGGAAATAATGACCAATAATGACCAAAAAAATGACCAAATAATTCAGGGAAGGGATGGGGTGCCTGGGTGGCTCGGTCGGTTAAGCGTCTGATTATTGGTTTCGGCTCAGGTCATGATGTCATGGCTTTGTGAGTTCAAGCCCCACATGCGGAGTCTGCTTGGGATTCTCTGTCTCTCAATCTCTTTGCCCCTCCCCCACTCATGCTGCCTCTGTCTCTCTCAAAATGAATAAATAAACTTTAAAAAAAAGGATTCAGGGAAGGGAATAATTATCATTAACCACTGTATTTAAGAATGAGGATTTGACCAACAGTTAAAAAGGTGGGGGAGGAATTGCATGTAGGGAAATAGGAGGGTGATTTGAGTACCAGATGAAAAATTATGATCAGATCAAGGAATGGATGAGCAGAAGCAGCAAAGAAGGAATCATCTGAGAAACACCATGCATGTAAATGCACGAGACTGTAATGGGTTAGATCGGGCAGAGGAGGAGAAGGAGAGTGGGAGTTAAAACCCAACATGAGGTCTCCAGGCTGGAGCCTGAGTGGGGGCCTCAAATAAAACTGGCAACATCCAATGAGGAAAAACAGGTTTGCAGGGAAAAAAGATTAGTTTAATTTGGGACATACTAGTTTTGAGAGATCCCCAGAATATCTAAGTGGACATATTCAGAATGCATTTAGAAATAGGAATCTGCATTTTGGTAGGAAGGTCTGCCTCGCATTAATCACTGAAAAGGCACCACTCACCACGCCTCTCTCCCTCTAAACTTTAGTCAGACTCTGGTAAGCCCTCCAGGCTTCAACTTTGGGCTTCAGTGCCTACTTTTCTCAGGCCTGCATTACCACATTATAGCAAGATCCTCTTAAGTCAGCTTAGACAGAACTCCCCACCCTTGATATCTGGTCAAATTCTTCATCCCCATCCTTTATATTACCTGGCCTGCCTTTGGTAAGAATCTTGCTAAGTCCATTTAGCTAGAATACCTCATTACCCCTGATGTTTCTTCTTAGTAATTTTCCATCCAGTGACCCCTACTCTGCTCCCTGGCTATAAATCCTCTCTTGTCCATACTGTATTCAGAATTGAGCCCAGCTCTGCACTGAAGTCTTTTCCCCTACTGCAATAATCTGGCTTCACTGTTTCAACTGCTGTTCAGCTCTGGGTTTTCTTTAACATCAATCAAGGGAATAAGGTATAGAAGGACCAAAAATGAAACCCAGAGAAAGCCAACACTTAGGGATCAGAAGGCATAGTAAGGGCCACTTGGCTGGCTCAGTCAGTAGAGCATGTGACTCTTGATCTTGGGGTTGTAAATTCAAGCCCCACATTGGGTGTCAAGATTACTTAAAAATAAAATCTTAAAAAAAAAATAAGGCATAGTAAAGTGAAATGATCAGAGTGATCAGACATATAGGAGAAGAATCATGGAAAGTAACAAAGGAGTAATCAGATTCATAAAGGAAAAGAGTTTCAAGAAAGAGAAGGTGGCCAACAGTTCCAAGTATTGTAGAGAGACCATGGAGAATGGCCAAGAAAAGAGTTTTGGATTTAAGATGTCATCATTGACCCTTGGAGGAAGAATTTCATTTGACTGGTGGCAGATGAGAACCAAGTTAAAGTTCAGAGTCAATGGGGGATTATACAGAGTGGATAAATTAATGGAAATATTATTAACAGAAGAATACAAGTAATGTTCCATAAGATGGAAAAACAGAGTGAAAGGCAACATTTGGTTGGTCTGATACTAATCATGTTATGTAGGCCTGAGTATACAAAAAAGAATAAAACATGAATCCCCAAACTTTGAAAATTTAGAACACGCTATCACCACTTTTATAAGTGAAATTTACTAAAAGTCCTTCCCAAGATGTTGATATTATATAGGACATGGATTTAGGAGTTCAGGAAAAGTGAGACTTACTATTAAAATGAGTCATACAATATCCTTGGGTATTTAATTCACCAAAGAGAACCCAAATTTCATAGTCATTCAATTCTAAGACAGACCTCTTAAATTCTCTAGGCTTCCACACATTAATTTATCAGTGCTCTGGGGGGAGAGGTGGATAGTAAAGCTTTTGGGATTTTGTTATTCTACCAGTTTAAAGTAATTGAAATTTTCTTCCAAAAGATTGAAAGGAAAGGAAAACTTACCAGAATAAATTCCACTTTCATCAATGCCAAAGTAATAAAAGTCTTTTTTTTTTCTTTCTTTCTTTCTTTTTTTTTTTTTTTTTGTTTTTATCTGATGCTGGAGCTGAGTGTTTAAAAACAAGATATAGTCTATGGGTTAATCTCACATTGTTTCTAATCTAAGTGTGATTTTTCTGTGCTGTAATTCATTGCAGCTGATATATGAAACAGGTTGACAAATGGTTTTGAAAATTAGAAAAAAATATGTCTGCTTAGGGAGTCTGGGATTTATCTTTATTCTGAACTCTAAAATGTGACCTTCCTCCAAAATATGGGGCTATAATAATTACTTTTTTTTTTTTACTTTTTTTGATATGAATTCTACTGTGTGAGCTAAATATTAGGTCCTCTTTAATTTTATGCATTTGCAATATTTTAAAATGTGTGTATCACTGAGGAAGATATGGCTTTTTAATGGGAAATGTGAGAATTTGTTCAACTGAGCAAGCCTTATGTTTTAACTCTATGACATACTGGGAACATAAATGGATATGCTCCATTTCCATCTTATACTTTCCTTCTACTTAAAAGAATATTTTCTTATTGTTTATAACTGAGAAATATTTGACATTTTGCTTTACTTAGACTCAGTTATCTATGAGGTTTAAGTGACCAGTTCAAAACCTGAAATATGGGTAAATAGTCAAGTAGTCAGGTAATTGTTGAGCTAAAGGCAGAAACCTGGGCTTTTTTTCTGCCCCCTTAAAAGAGACAACAGAGAGAACTCACTGCTTTTGAGATTTCCTTCTTTACCCCACCCCTCATCTTTTAAGTGTGCTATATGCAAGTAAAAACGAAAGGAGAGAATCATCCAACTAACTGAGAATCAACTCTTTTTTTTTTTAAGTTTATTTTGAGAGAGAGAGGGAGACAGAGAGAGAGACAGAGCAAGCAGGGGAGGGGCAGAGAAAGAGAGAATGAGAGAGAATCCCAAGCAGGTTTTGTGCTGTCAGCACAGAGCCCAATGCAGGGCTCAAACTCACCATGAATGAGATCATGACCTGAGCTGAAACCAAGAGTCAGACGCATAACCAACAGAGCCATCCAGGTGCCCCAAGAATCAACTCTTTGAATCTCAAAAATACATAATTTTTATAATTTTATTATAATTTTATAATTTTATAATTTTTAATAATTTTATAGAAATACGTAATTTCTATAAGCAACTATTCCATCAAATGCATTCTAAGGCATTTTTACTAAAATTAATCTCTTTTGGATCCCGCCATCACAGAGCTTATGGTTTTGTAAAGGAGTTAAGGCAGGTGTGAAAATAATTAATTTAGGATAGAAAGTATTTATGATATGTAGGGATTTGGAAAAAGAATTTTGTATAGAGAGAAGGATTCATAACAGAGTTGGCATTTGATTGAGCCCTAAAAGTTACCTAGGGTTCGAACATACAAATAATGGAGGGGAAAGAGTCATCTAGCTTTTGGCATGTAGAGATGGGGAAGAAATTCCTGGCAGAGGGAGCAGTGTGGACAAAGACACAGAGAGGATATTAAGGGAATAATGAAGTTTGGCTGGAGCATAAAGTGACGACTATGCAGTGAATTTTTATTCCTTAGGCAAATGGAAAACCATTAAGATTTTTGAGCAAGAAATGGTGTGACTAGAGCTGGCTTTTGGAAGAAGGATAATTTTGCAGCATTGTATAGAATTGCCTGGAGTATATTATATATACTATGTTATTCTCCTTTAGCCAGCTCCACTTTAGAATGAAGACACTTAAAAATATTGTTGCAGAATTGAAATGTATAATAACAAACTAATCCCATAAACCTTTAAACTTTAATGGGCACTATTTTCAGATAAAGTACTTAATGTTAATTAAAGCCTTTAATGATGTTTTACATTTTATCCACAAATTGTGGTTTCCCTTTTGTATTTCTCTTCTATGAGTATTCGTGTTTACTCTCAAGGCAAAATAGAAGACAATGTGATTTATTTTCACTGACTCCTTGGTTTATGGCGCTCTGTCAGTAGAATGATCTATGGCACATTATATTTTGATGGCATATGTTATAGTATGTTGATGAAATGAATTATTGAGCTTGATTAAAGATTTGAAGGAACACATCTTTCACATAAGGAACAAAATGTTAAAAAAAATCTTCTCATGGGAGAAATTGTGATTAGATGAATTAACTCTATAAATATGCTTCCTGTTTAGTTTAACTTGGTATCAAAGGGTCACGTTATTTCCTCCACATACTTTTTTTCTCACTGTAATAAAAAGTACCAGTTTTAGTGGATTGTTCGAGATTTTATGTGTTCAGTATTCCCTAAATACCATGCTTTGTAGGACTTTTTATGACTTCATTTCTGTCTGTGGGAATAATTTTACTTTCTCTTAATTTTCCTCTTCTGTGTTTTTCATGCTTATTGATACAAATAGTGACAATCTCAACATATTATTAAATAATTCAGACTTTTTTTTTTAATTTTTTTTTTATTTTTGAGACAGAGAGAGACAGAGCATGAACAGAACAGGGGAGGGGCAGAGAGAGAGGGAGACACAGAATCTGAAACAGGCTCCAGGCTCTGAGCTGTCAGCACAGAGCCCAACGCGGGGCTTGAACTCACGGACCGTGAGATCATGACCTGAGCCGAAGTCCGACGCTTAACCGACCAAGCCACCCAGGCACCCCCAGACATTTTGTTTATTATGGATTATAACCTGTATTTCAACTTCCAAAGGGGAAAGAAAAAACTCAAACTCTGAGAACACAGTGCATCCACTGACCTCTCCCTTTCCGGAATTAATTGCTCCTCTTTCAAATGACCAGTTAACTCACATTGTTATTGAGTTATTTTTTACCATAAGTGGTAAAAAAGTTAATACTCTTCAACTGCTGCAGTCGGTAGCTTGTGTAAGATTCACATAAAGTGCATATGGCACCCAGGCTTCCATCTAAAGGGGGCCTGCAGTTTGTTTTCAGCTTACATCTCCACCGGGAAGCCATTGTTTCCAGCAAAGGACTAGGGCATTGCCTTCCTGACAACACACACTAAACCAACTGTGCTCGAGTTGATGAGAAGTGAGGCAGCCTGGAGTGGACCTAGAGACATAGTTTATCGTACAAGCTGCATCCAAAAGCCTACCTGGCAATAATTCCATAAATAAAGAATTTGGGGGGGTGCCTGAGTGGCTCAGTCGGTTGGGTGTCCGACCTCGGCTCAGGTCACGATCTCACGGCTCGTGAGTTCGAGACCTGCGTCGGGATCTGTGCTGACAGCTCGGAGCCTGGAGCCTGCCTTGCATTCTGTGCCTCCCTCTCTCTCTGCCCCAACCCACTCGCATTCTGTCTCTGTCTCAAAAATAAATAAACATTAAAAGCAAATTTAAAAAAAAGAATTTTGGGGCAACTACACACAAATAAACTCAGATTTCTCTGCAAGTGGAAATAAGGACCTCGATTCTAGGAAGTAGCATTGCAGAATGTACCAATACAGGACAAGGCCAATGATGAACAAGAAAAAGCTTAGACAAGAAAAATCCATACTGCAGGGTAACGGTTTTCACCAGCTTTTTCTGTACTATTCATTCTTCCAAATACTATATGTTGGGTACATAATAGGCATTTATAATTTATGCTTCAGTTACTGTATATTACACAGTGAGGATCCAGTCAGTTGTAATCAGTATTTCTTATCTCAGTAAATATCCTCTTCTGGTATTGTTTAGAGAAATATCTAGGTCAGACCATCTCCCCCTACTGCAACCATTGCCTATTGTAGATGACAGGCTGTATAAATCAGGAATCCATCTGCCTTATACAATATTGCCTCACCAATACTTATTTTGGCTTAATCAAATAAATACCACAAGAGATTAAGAGAACATAACTATAAACTTCTACTGACTAGTTTTCTTTTGTAGGGCAGGAGGGAAGCAATTTTTAAAAGGACAGTACAAAACAATTTTATAAAAATTCTTCATGGTGATAAATCCCAAGCATATGCATCTGTATAAATATATATATTGCATCTTATAAACTCATTTAGTCTTTTACATGTTAACAGCTGTTAAATCATGACTGACATCTCCTGTTATGACCCTTGTACCCATGTTTATAATAACTACCAACACAGGGGCACCTGGGTGGCTCAGTCAGTTGAGCATCTGACTTCAGCTCAGGTCATGATCTTGCAGTTGACAAGTTCGAGCCCCATGTCAGGCTCTGTGCTGACAGCTCAGAGCCTGGAGCCTACTTCCAATTCTGTGTCTCCTTCTCTCTCTGCCCCTCCCCTGCTCATGCTCTGTCTCTCTCTGTCTCAAAAATAAAGATAAACATTAAAAAAAATTTTTAATAATAATAACTACAAACACATACAAAACTTATTAAATGCCAGACACTATTCTAACTAAGTACATATATGTCAGTTACTCTTCAAAATGATATAACCCTATGATGTAGATATTGCAATTATAACCATTTTATAGACATGCATGTCAGACCTGGACTTTGAAGTTGGCAGCTTGATTTCAGAGTGCACACTGAACAGCTGTCCACACTGCCTGTCATTAGGAGGAGGGTGTGCCACAGTGAGCTTACAACGGTTAGAGTGAGCCATGTCTTCTTCCCTTATCCGCTAATAAGTACTAAGTTCCTATTGGGTGCCAGGCACCATGTTAGGCATGCAGGACACCAAGGAAAATCAACCCTGGCCTTTGGCCACAAAGACTATTCAGTACTATTTGGTGAATTCCAAAATACAAATTCTTTTTAGCACTCCAAAACAATAAAGTTCAATGTTATAGTTCAGTTATTTCTATGACAGTTAATCACAGTGTTGGTGTCTAAGAATCAAGTTGCACTGAGTTTGTATTTCAATTCCCAAGCCCTCAAAGGGCAAGTTCTAGCAGTAGGAACCCCAAAAGACATTTATATCACTGAGATGATTGTTGTTCTTCAGTCTCAATGAAGTTTCGTATGTGTATTGAACGTTATATAAACTAAGGAGTGAGGCATCTTACTCCTCTGTGGAAGCCTCTTGGTGAGGTGGAAAGGCCCAGAACTTGATGTCTGAAAACTGATCCTACTCCCTCACTTCTAGGCCTTGGGTTAACTCTTCTTGCTAAGCTTGTTTCCTCATCTATAATATGAACATAGGGGCAAAAAGTATCTTAAAAGACTAAAATGAAGTGGGATGTGTGTATGTGTACATGTGGCAATTTTGATAACATGAATGATTCTTATTTTTAAAAATGCAAAATGTTCCTGGAGGAAGTTTCAACTTTTATAATTGTGTCTTTCCATAAGAACATCTTAAGGTTTTGCAGGGACAATTAAACTCAATAAACGGTGATATTCAATCTTGTTTTCATCAGTCCTGGTTGAGTGACAGTCTGGCTGCTATGACCAAGCCGTCAGAGAGTCTCTTGCTGTAGCTATCAATCATGGACGCCCGGAGAAAACAAACTGATGTATTTCTTTGGAAGGGGGTACCAGTGGGTGGAATACGGACAGGAAGAAGATATATAGATATAATATTGCAAATGTCCTTTTGGAAGTTAGCCAGAAGGCATCTCTGAACCTTATAAGCATGTAACATTCAGAGAGGTGAACTGCTATAAGAAAGTTCTGCAACTTAAAAAAAAAGATCATTGGCAGCTTAAATGAGAAATTTTTCTTTATACAGCAGCAAATTCGGATGAAAATAGTCATGTAGATATTTCTAAATGAATACAAAATATATCAAATGTATTACATTAATACTATTAGGCAGCCATTCTGTCAGGCACTAGAGAGACAATTGTGAGTAATACATGCCAATTTTCTGGTCTCAGAACTTACAGTGTGTTAGGTGCAAAAACAAGTAAAAGAATAACGAAGCATGATGAGTGATATGAAAGCAGAGATAGAGCATTACGAGATAAACAGGAAGGACTACTAAGTCAGGGAGGGCTTTCCAAGGGAAATAATATTTCAAATGAAAAGGGAAGGATGAAAATAAAATTCTCTACAAGTAAATATTAGTGTCCTCATTTTATAAGTAAGGAAATCAAGGTACTAAGAGGTTAAATGGTTTGGTGGTAATAAGAGTGATATCTTGAAGTCAAGGCAGCTTGTATATACGTGTGTGTCTGTCTGTCTGCACACAGGCACACACATATGTGGCGGGGAGAGGCAAAGATAGGGATGGGGGATTAAATTTGATTTTAAAGATGGGATAGATTTAAATATACCGTAAAACCTTGGATTGCGAGTAACTTGTTCTGTGAGTGTGCCACAAGACAAACAAACATTTCTAATAAATTGTCACTTAATAAATGAGCAATGTCTTCCAATATGAGTAGCACATGATCACAATTGAGCCAATGGTTCTTCCCTCTCTCTCCCTCTCTCTCTCTCACTGCTGGATTGTGGGTGATCGTCTCCCATGCTCGGATGCTTGGTCTCAGGCTGTGGTGTTTGGAAGAAATCAGATTTTTCAGAACACTGGAAGGTTCCCACAACTGGCACTAGGGTATTTTTTGTCACTTCAAAGCACCTATGGACAATCCTTTGCTTTCCCATACAAGATTAAGCTTAGGAATGTTTGCTTCATTCTAGATCAGGCTGCCTGCACATATAGACTCTTTCCTCTGCTGCCTTATTGCCAGTTACATTATTAAATACAGTATTTGCAAGAGTTTATTAATATTGTACTGTAGTCAACATCTGTGCGGGTGTATACAATGACCCCCATTCAGAAAAAGGCTGAAAATAAAGGTGGTAAGAAGAAGGAGATGATTATATGGAAGAAGAAAATCATCAAGAAGTACAAGCGAGGTATGTGAGTGGCTGAAATTGCAAGATTTTATAAGAAGTCTACGTCAACCATTTGTACATTAAAGAAGGAAAAAGAAATAAGGCGGCTAGATGCAGCAAAAGGAGTTATGAGAACATCAAAGCAACAGCCACGTGTTCTGGAAGATGTAGAAATGTTGCTTCTGGTTTGGATAAATGAGAAGCAACAAGCAGGTGATACTGTGATGGAAAACTTCCTCTGTGGGAAGGCAAAGGCCTTGTACACGGACCTCATCAGTTAACTGTCAGGTACATTAACAGAAAATGAAGAAGCCTTCAAGGCAAAAGGACCACTGACGAACTGATGAATCTGCATGATGAGCAACAGCAAGAGGTTATGGAGGAGATCTCTTCTGCAGAGGAGGAGGAGAAAAAGGCGGAGGGATCCCTCACTTCAAATGAGATCAGGGAGATGTGTAAAATGTGGGAAACAGTGCAAACTTTTGTAGAAAAGATTACACTATTGCAATCATTTTGTTATGAATATTTTTGGGTTGTGGAATGAATCATCTGAGTTTCCATTATTTCTTATGGGGAAATTCACTTTGATATACAAGTGCTTTGGATTAGAAGCATATTTTCATAATGAGTTATTCTCACAAACCAAAGTTTTACTGTATTTAAACGCTAATGGGAGAGAATCAGTCCCTGTCTGGCTAGAGGGAGGGGGGTCCTAGTGCTCCCAAGAGGGATTGGTCTGGGCATTACATTGTCAGAGAAATGTAAATGGTTGAATGCCTGTGCATGCAGTTAAATTTTAATTTATATTCTAGAGCTAGATGGTTAACTTTTAAAGTGCCCTAATCAGAAATTCACACTACAGATACTGTTGCTTTCAAAATCCTGTTCTCAAAACCTACACCAGAGGGTTTACCTGAAGTAATTCTCATTGGTGTAATAAATAGTCTTCAAGATGCGTTGTTAGAAAGACTGTCCAGGCCCTATCGTGTTTGTCTGATTCAGGTTTAAGACTCTGGCAAATCCAACTTCACTGTATCTCTGTTATATGCTTCTATCTTCCTGTACTTTTTAACGAACTCTACCAGAAAATTCAACTGTATTTTAGTCTGATCATAAAACATTTTTTTAATGCCTAAACGAAACTTCCATTGCAGGGCTGGGTACATAATTTGCAAGGTCCAGTGCAAACTGAAAATGCAGGGCCACCTGATAAAGAAGCAGGAATAGGGGCGCCTGGGTGGCGCAGTCGGTTAAGCGTCCGACTTCAGCCAGGTCACGATCTCGCGGTCCGTGAGTTCGAGCCCCGCGTCGGGATCTGGGCTGATGGCTCAGAGCCTGGAGCCTGTTTCCGATTCTGTGTCTCCCTCTCTCTCTGCCCCTCCCCCGTTCATGCTCTGTCTCTCTCTGTCCCAAAAATAAATAAACGTTGAAAAAAAAAAAAATTAAAAAAAAAAAAAAAAAAGAAGCAGGAATAAAATGCTATTACAGGTATTAAAATACAGTTTTTTTCCTTTTCTTCTAAGATCTACTTTTGACTTGTCATAGTGTTTTTTATTTCCATTTTTTTTATTATGGTAAAATCCATATAACATGAAATTTACCATGTTAACTATTTTTTTTTTAATTTTTTTTTAATGTTTATTGAGAGACAGAAAGACACAGAGTGAGAAGGGGAGGGGTAGAGAGAGGTAGAATCCAAAGCAGGCTCCAGGCTCCGAGCTGTCAGAACAGAGCCCGATGTGGGGCTCGAACTCACAAACCGTGAGATCATGACCTGAGCCAAAGTCGGTCACCCAACCTACTCAGCCACCCAGGCGCCCCTACCATGTTAACTATTTTTGAGTGTCGAGTTCAATGGTACTAAATACATTCATAATCTTGTACAACCATCACTTGCCATCCATCTTCATAATCCCTTTCATCTTATAAAACTGAAACTGTATCTCTTAAACACTAACTCTCCATTCTCTCTTTCCCCAGGCCACGGCACTCACCATTCTACTCTCTATTTCTCTCTCTACATTCTATCTCTATGATTTTGACTACTCTAAGTATCTCATATAAGTTAGGGTCACACAGTATTTGTCTTTTTGTGACTGCCTTGTTTCACTTAGCATTATATCTTCAAGGTCCACCCGTGTATATGTCAGAATTTCTTTCCTTAAGACCAAATAATATTCTACTGTATTTTTAGACCACATTTTAGACCACATTCATCTGTTGATGGACATTTGGGTTGCTTCCATAATTTAGCTATTGTGAATAATTCTGCCATGAACATGGGTATACAAATATTTCTTTGAGACCCTGCTTTCAGTTCTTTTGGGTATATATCCAGAAGTGGAATTGCTGGGCCATATGGCAATTCTATTCTTTAATTTTTTTTGTTTCAAATTTTTATTTAAATCCTAGTTAGTTAACATATAGTGTAATACTGGTTTCAGGAATAGAATTCAGTGATTCATCACTTACATATAACATTCAATGCTCAACACAAGTGCCCTCCTTCATAACCATCACCCATTTAGCCCATCCCCTGTCTACCTTCCCTCCATCAACCTTCAGTTTTTTCTTTTAGTTAAGAGTTTCTTGTGGTTTGCTTCTCTCTCTTTTATTTTCTTCCCCTATATTCATCTGTTTTGTTTCTTAAATTCCACATATGAGTAAAATCATATAGTATTTTTCTTTCTCTGGCTGATTTATTTCACTTAGCATAATACACTCTAGCTCCAAACATATCATTGCAAATGGCAAGGTTTCATTCTTTTTGATGGCTAAGTAATATCACATTGTATACTATCTCTTCTTTATCGATTCATTAGTCAATGGACATTTGCGCTCTTTCTGTTAATTTGGCTATTGTTGATAATGCTGCTATACACATCGGGGTGCATGTGTCCCTTCAAACAGTATTTTTGCATCCTTTGGGTAAATACCTAGTAGTGCATTTGCTAAGGTAGTTCTATTTTTAGTTTTTTGAGAAACCTACATACTGTTGTCCAAACTAAATTGTTCATTAGTTCTATAAATGTTTATAATTGTTATATTTTCTTGTTATGTTGAACATTTTATTAATATATTATGTCCTTCTTTGTCTCATATAAACTTTTGATTTAAACTCTATTTTGTCTGATATTAGTATAGCCACTCCTTCTCTTTTTGGATCACTGTTTGCATAGGATATCTTTTTCCATCTTTTCACTTTCAACCCATCTGTGGCTTTGGATCTAAAGTGAATCTCTTATAAACATCACATAGTTGGATTATGTATTTTTATCCATCTGCTAATCTCTGTATTTGAATGAAGAGTTTAACCCATTTAAAGTAATTAATTATAAGAAGGGACTTATTTCTGTCATTTTGTTATTTGTTTTCTATATACTTTATAGATTTATTGTCTCTTATTTCCTGCATTAGTGTTTTCTTTTGGGTTTAATTTTTTTATAGTGAAATGTTTAAATTCCTTTATTTCCTATTGTGTATATTCTATAGCTATTTTCTTTGTGGTTACCATAGGGATTATATCTAACATTCTAAAGTTGTAACGCTCTAATTTGAATTTATATAAGCTTAACTTCGTTAACATACAAAAAATTCTCCTTTACAGCTTTATCCCCACCCTTTCTGGTTGTTGATATCACAAAATTACACTATGTGTCTCAAAGTATAAATTAATATTTTTAAAATACATTAGCCTCTTAAATTATGTAGAAAACAAAATTTGGAATTCCACATAAATAGATTTTTTTAAATTATTCTCTTTACTCAAGTAGAGAACAAAAAGTGGAATGATGAACGATTGTTACAATAATATTAGTTTTTATCATTGCTCATATGTTTATTTTTATTGAGATCTTATTTCTTCACATGACCTCAAGCTACTGTCTAGTTAGTGTTTTTTCATTTCACCCTGTAGAACTCTCTATATAGCCTTTCTTTCAGGGCAAATTTAATGGCAATAAATTCCCGCAGCTTTTCTTCGTGTGGGAATATCTTAATCTCTCCATCATTTTTGGAGGACAGTTTTGTTAAATACGGAGTTCTTGACTGACATTTTCTAGCACTTTGAATATATCAGCCCACTGCCCTCTGATCTCCAAAGTTTTTGATGAGAAATCCACTGATAATCTCATTGAGGATCTTTTCTGTGTGATTAGTCACTTCTCTTGCTGCTTCCAAGATTTACCCTTTGTCTTTGTCTTTCAAAAGTTTAAGTATAATATGTCTTGGTTTAGGTCTCTTAAGTTTATCTTATTTGGAGTTATTTGAGCTTCTTGGATATGTATATCCATGTCCTTGGGTAGTTTCTAGCCATTATTTCTTCAAATATTCTCTCTGCCTCTTTCTCTCTTTCCTCTCCTTCTGGAATTCTCACAATACATATACTGGCCTACTTGATAGTGTCCCACAGATCCCTTAGACTATGGTTACTTTTCTTCCATTTTTTTCTTTCTTTTCCTCAAACTTGGTCACATCCATTGTCCTATCTTCAAGTTCATTGATTAATACTTCTGCTTGTTCAAATATGCTTTTGTATCCTTCTAATTAATTTTTCATTTCAGTTATCATACATTTTGCTCGAGAAATTCTTTTTAGGTTTTTTTGTTGTTGTTATTTTCTATCTCTTAATGATATTTTTATTTTGCTCACTGATCATTTTCTTGACTTCCCTCACATCTTCCTTTAGTTCTCTGAGCAGTTTTAAAAGTTGTTTTAGAGGTTTGTTGTTGCTGTTGTTGTTTTTAAACAGATCTGCCATTAGGCCTTTTTTCAGGGACAGTTTCTGTTGATGTAGTTTTTTCTGTGAATGGGTCATACTTTTTTGTTTCTTTGCATGCTTTGTGATTGGTTGAAAATTGGACAGTTGAATCTCATGGTGTGGTAACACTGGAAATCAGATTTTCCACCTTCTCCAGCATTTGCTGTATATCATTATTATTTTTGCTTATTGATTTATTTTTGATTGTTATAGACTGTCTCCATGCTGAGGATCAGCCTGAGGTGTAAATTTAAACTTGTTAGGTCTTTTCTTAGACTTTCCTGGGCATGCAGTCATTTCCTAATTTTCCCCATGCAGTTGGTTTTGAATGTTCTAGTCTTTAACATATTATTCCCAAAAGGGGAAGAAGAGGAAAATGAAGAGGAACAAAAAGGGGAAAAAGGCATTGGCTCTTTAAAATTCCTGGAAGTCACTTCAGCCAGAAGGGGAAGGGTTTGCAGCAACAGGAGGAAGGGTTACAACCAAGACCTCCCACCTCTTTCCATCTCTATGATCAGAAGCAGCAATCAGTAATCAGATCCCTAGTATTCAGAGAACAAGGTGTTTTTCCCACCCTGGATCCCACAAGCTGTATGTAAGCTTCTCCAGGAGCATGTACACAGTTGCCTGCTATTTGGCTGAGGGGTGGGGGATGGGTAGCTGCTACTGTGCTAAGAGGTGAAATGACTGAAATTAACCACAACTTACTATTCAAGTCTTCCCCTGCAAGTTACTAGCCTCCAAAATACTCCAGAGTTCCCAAATAGTTGTATCGGTCAGATTCTGGCAGTCAATTGTTGTCTATTTGGGAGACATATTCTTGGTGCTTCCTATTCTGCCATCTTCCCAGAATCCTCACAATGTGTTTCTTATTTGCTATTTGATGCCTTTCTAAGTAGAGAAAAGTTAGAAGTTTAAATTATTAGCATCTTTATATTGTGTGACGTTAGTTTTAAATAAAAATATAAGATAACTTGTACACAGAATCACTGAAATAACACAATTTGTAATTTATAACTCATAATTGTCTATGTATTTTGTTCATAGAATAATGGAAATGCTGCACAAAAGTAATTCAGCAATTTTTATTTCACTTCTTGATACACACACATTCTACTAACACTCTAACTTCAGCTTACTGATAAGTGATATGGAATTAAAAAGAAAAGAAATAGGAGTTGCTCTACTTCCTATTTCCTATGTCATTATTTTCAGCATAAGTGATTGGCTAATACAAGGAAGTAATACTAGTAAGAAAGGATATGACAGAGTTCCTTGATTATGTGTGCTTTTTAAAATACCATTGCCTTCTTCTCGGCAAGTTTTGGCATTAAGAGGAAGCATAGCCTCTCAAGGCTGTCAGAGACCTGCTTATCCAGCCAGAGATGGAATATGCTTACCTTGTACTCACTTTGAATCCCACTGAACTCCCACACATAGTGGTTCCACCAGAACTTTGTGCTCATTGGGCATCATGAACACTATTTGTGACCAGAGCAGCAAGGAACATGGTGCTTGAACAAGGAACAAGGAACAAGACATTGCATATGTCTTCTCTAACCACACAGGCTCCATTATTTCAGTAGTTTGTATTTTCTTCCCAACCCTTTGTACCTTAGCAATGCTGTCCCTTCTCTCCTCATTATATACTACCTTGTATAAAAAGCTCAAGGATCTCCTAAGGAGAAGTCCTAGATCTAAGTGTCCCCAAATTTATAACAGATTAGAATGGACCACAGTGGCACTGATTGGGTGTCCCTCTAGATTTCTTGCACAATTCACGATATCAGAGATGAGAATAGTGGTGAGAAAGATCTCAAGAGAGAAAATGGACTTACTGCTAATGTGGCTTGGCAGGTGCTAATGTAACTAACTGGAAAAACTAAAGAGATTCATTTTATTGCAGGCCTCACAAATAACATTAGTTATATAATCCAATATCCACTCTGCTCAACCATCAAGTGTCTTGGTTTTGGATTGATAACAAAAAATCCATGAGATACAATAGGTTTTCCCTAGTATCAGGTTTACTTAGCTGGCAGAAAGGATATGGGATAGAAAACTCACAGCCTGACTGGTAATGACATAGGGAAGGTCTCTTTACTCCCAATAGATGCAGTTTCCAAATATCCTCCAAACTCTCCTCATGTAGGGGCCTGTGGCCACAAAAGAATAGGCTGACTAGACATGGACGGGTTCAGCCAAGGAAAGCCATCAGCTCTGCGATCTCTTGAGCTTTTGTATCTAGTTTCAGTGCAGCTGTACCTCATTGTAGCAGCTACAAGTACTTGATGCACAATGTCAACAATGAGGTCCATAGCAACTGCAACCAATTCTGATTTATCTGGGATATAGTGAAAGTAGTCTCAATATAGTAAAGATAATGTAGATAGCAGATATAGAGAGCGTGTGTGTGTGTGTGTGTGTGTGTGTGTGTGTGTGTGTGCAATAAAGCATTAACTTTGTCCCTAAGCCCTTGAAATGTCCACCTGATAGGAATGTCTGTTTAACTGGAGGTCTTAGGCCACTTCTGGTCTATGCAAACATTTTTATTTATGTTGAAGGCCGTGGGCCATGCAGATACTAGCTTGACCAATGGATGGGCTAGAAATAAGGTCAGCCATGGGTAGTCAATCGTGTCTATATGGTTGATCCCCAATAAAAATTTCTGAACTCCTTAGAAAATTTCAATTATATGATAAAGTATTATCAACTATAGTCACCATGTTATATATTAGATCATCAAAACATTTTTCTTATAGCTGAAAGCTTATACCCTTTAACCAACCTCTCCCTATACCACTGTATTGCATAACTGAAATTTGCTGAGACAGTAGAACTTAAATGTCCTCACAAACATACCAAAAGATAAAAATGTGAGGTCATGGATGTGTTAATTAAAAATATGAGGAAAATCCTTTCACAATGTATACATATATCAAATAATCACAATGTACACCTTAAATATCTTATGATTTTGTCAATTATACCTCAATAAAGCTGGGGGCAGAAAACGCCTCCAAGGCTTGGGGGAGCTTCCCTGATTGGAAATACTCCGCATGTACTGTCACACATCACTTCTGGGAGAAGTGAGCACTGTTCACAAGACTCTACTGGGAGAGAACAACTGGAAGCTCATGCTTAGAACCCCCTGGAACCTGCCCTGTCTGCCTCTTCCCTTTGCTGATTTTGCCATAAGAAACTGTAACTGTGAGTATAACAGCCCTTCTGACTTCTAGGAGTCCTTTTAGCAAATCCTTGCACTTGAAGGTGGTGTTGTAAAACCTCCAGAATTTTCAATATCCTTCTATGAATTTCCTAAGTTAATGTTTCAAGGAATCCCAGAGGCTAGAGGAAAGATCACAGACCTGCTGTTAGTCATTTTCCCCTTTGTATTAGAGGGATATAGCTCTGGGACAAGTGCACACTGAATGACAGCATCCAAGGCTGTGGTGGCTTGTGAGGGATAAGATATGGTTTTTAACTAAAGGAATATCTAGTTTATTAAGAAAAAAAAGACATGGGAAAAATATACACGAAGTGTAAAGTGATAAGAAAGGACACTAATATGCTTCAATTTCTCTCTCAGTTTTCCTATCTACAAAATGAAAAGCTATATCAAATGGAAAATAAAGATTGGCTTACAGACTCCTCTCAATAACTTAGGGCTAAGGAAAAAAAGAAAGAGAATCTCTTGTCATAGTCCAGCAAAGAATTTTGCTTCTTAAAAAAAGCTATTTGCTATGTCATGAAGCAGGCCATTTCATTCACTTGCAACTAGAAGTTTTTATTTTTCTCTCAGAGGAGTGCATTATATACCAATTAAAAATAAAATATACAACTAATTTTTGTTTTATTTCCATGTGCTTATAACTGTCATGTTCCAAACTAGTCTCTCCTTGTATGTTTGCTAATTTTCATGTTAATAACAAGATGTCAGTGGCATTTATTAGCCTATAACTTATAACTCTATTTAGAAGTCTCTGTCTCCAATTAGCCTTAAAGACAATTAAAGACCAATTTTTTATTGCTTCCTTTTATACACAATACTTTCCAATTTTAATTGTCAGCTCTTTTGTTGTAATCAAATTTAATAACAGCAAAAGTTTTATCTGTGACTCCTTGGTCTCATTCGGTCTATCCTTTATGTAGCTAAGACTATTACAGAGTCTGTAAATTCACATGCTCTTATGGATAAAAAAGGAAAAAAAAAATAATTAAAGAAACCCTCTATTTATAGAACCTAGGAGTAATAGGTAAAATTCATGTGAACTTAACAACTTGGCAAAAAAAAAAAAAAAAGATATCTATTTTTCCTTTTTATTTTCTTTTAATGACAGAGGGTCAGGACTCACAATTACCATTTACTTTTTATGCCCAAACCTATATTCACTAACGGCTAAAAATTAGAAATAAATGTTAATGGATCACTTCTGTGACCTGGTAGTCAGCTATCTCACCTGTTTCAACTTGCCACTGATGAAGCCAAGGTCATGAGAGTGATAGTTATAATTGGGTCTAGAGTGTTAATGACTCAAAAGTCTTATACAAGTATTAACCCATTTGGTCCTCACAACGCCCCTGTGAGATCCTTAGAACAAGCATGATTATTGCCACTTTATGAAAAAATAAACAGATTCATAAAGGCTAAGTGACTTAAGGTCACATAATAAACAGGGTTAAAAACTTGACTCTAAATTTTCTGACCCTGGCATTCTTTCCACTCAATCACACTGCTTCAACTTGGATATGTTAACTGTTTCTTTATAAATAACAAAATGATTACGACATTCATTAGCTTGTTGATTATACCTGCATTTAGAACACCCTGACTTCTGGGTTGAGATCATGATCTTCCAACTTGTAAATGAATTGCAGGTAAAGTCATATGGGAAGACAATAATTAACAATAGCTTAAAACATCAGGACAGAAATCAAATGCACATGCCAGACATTGACAGATATTTCCATCAACTTTAAAGTTGCAGCAGTTGGATGAAAAGCATTATCAGTGGCCTGTATGCAATCTACTCTCTGAACTAGAAAGACACAACTGGAAATAAAAAGGAGAGAAAGAGGCTTTGACTCATGTTTATTGCTTGTTTTCAAAGCAACAGATTGCATTAATCAGAAAACTGAGCAGCCAGCCTATACTATCTTTAAGAGAGCTGAGATCTTGTACCTCCCTTCTTAATTGCCCTCATCTGGTACGATGCCATTTGTATAGGAAGGCCGGTGATAGAGAACAATGGAAAGTGGCCTTCATATCTTAGGAAAATGACCTTTCAGGTAAAGCTATGTAAATAGTAGCAGAGACAAAAAGGGTCCTGGGACTGGTGTTTGCTGGGAAGAACAATTTTTTACGGACTGCACATGATTAAATAATGGAGGGCTTATGGATAAATATGGATAAATATGGATAAATAATGGAGGGCTGTTTTAGGATACATGCTATCTCTCTCAGAGTAAAGAAACTGAGAAGTAAAAACAGAATTTTCTATTTCAGTGCCAGATAAATTTTCTGAGGTATGGCTGTACACACTTGAGAGCATGGTTTTTACCGAAACACGAGTGACAGTAAGGATGGCCATGGACAATCTGTACCAGCAATGTGTCTGCAAACCCAAGGCCTAGATATAACTCACTTCATACCAGCATGAAAACAATAGCAGAGAGTAAGGTAAGAGCAAATGAAATAAAAAACACTGTGAAGAAATTTTAAAAATTGTAATAGGATTAAAATTTTCATGTGGAACAGAATTGATGTAAGCAAACAAATCAAGTCAGTGATATAAGCAAAAAACCAAAATTTCTCCCAGGAAAGAGGGAGAAATCATAAAAATTATGAGAGTCACAGTATATGAGAAATCCAATATACTGATTAAAAAGATATTCTAAAACAAGGAAACAAAATAAGTAAAAGAGAAACTATAATCCAAGATATAATAGAATATTTTTCTAGGCAGGAAAGACCACACTCTGTTGTGTTCCATGAAAAATTAATAAAATATTTTAATTACAAGTATAAAGACTAGGATGTTCTCTTAAATGTTAAATTCCAGTAAAGAATAGAATAATGTCTATAGAGATAAGAAGTTTAAAAATGGGGAACACAGAATCTCAAATCAAGCCAAATGTCATTCATGTATGAAAGTAACAGAAAACATTCTTATATATACAAATGCTCCAAAAACTATAACACCGATTTCCCTGTCGTGAATGAGAGAAATGAAACAAAACCTCAGAGATGTACTCCACCCAGTAGGAAGTTTAATCATCATCAAGGTCTCTAAAATGGGGAAGTACATCTGAATTGGTTAGTACTGAACAGTGAAACTAACTACAAATATGCGAAGGTGTTTTAATGTGTCTTCTGAAAATTCTCAAGATTAACGTAAAAACTCAAAAATATTCCTGAGGTCAAACCCTTGATGTCAAAAATTCATAGTCATGGTCTATAATTATAATCTCAGGAAAAAGCAACACAAGAATAGGAAATGGGTGTGTAGTAAAGGAAATTAAGACTTGTTAAATTCCTGGTCAAGAAATAGGGTCAAGAGGGTTTTGTTTTTTTGTTTTTTTTTTTAATATTTTAAATGATTACTTATTATTAAATATAGGCTGTCTTCTGAATCTTTATAGAAAATGAAAGCATGTTACAGTTGAAGTACCAGAGTTTTCCTGGACTGTTGAATACAAACGTTTTGTTCGTTTTCTTTTGTTTTTAATGTTCAAACTGTTTCAGGGAGTACTTGGTGCCTCCTGGGCCACAGGTAGGGTTGGAGGGATGATGCAGGACAGTGTAACTGGGAGGACCTGAAGCTCGGTGTCCTGCCTCTGACTGATCAAGCAGAGCAGTCTTATGTGGATTACATATGGGGCTTCTGGGTTACATGTCCATTGTTCTGTTGGTAAAAATGTTCAAGACACATGTTCTAAATTATAGTTCTGCTGTGCTGCCTTTGGCCAAATTAACAGAAAGATTATTTGTTCACAGGGTAGGCTTCATACAGGTTGAACCAGTGTGGTCACACAGGACCCCAAGCTCAGAAGGGCCCTGTGCTTGGGGTTTATTGCTCTTTGGTCACCATCTTAAAATTTTCAATAATTTTATATTTGAATGTGTATGCTACACGTGAAGTCCATAGAACAATGGAGAATGTATTGGGAGCTTGGAGCCTTGGCTCACGGCAGTCCTGTTTATATGCAGCCTTGATTCCCACCACCTCTGGCCTTCCCTGGAGAGGGTCTCCGCAGCCCATCCCTGTCCCACTGCACCCTGTCTCTCTACTTCTTCTCTCTTTCTCTACCCAACAACCACTGCTGTACTCAGCCTCTTCTGCAGGCCTGAGTGTGGATGTGTGGAGGGTCCAGATGAGACAGGCACGTGAGACAGAACCTCAGGGCAGACAGGGCAGTGGCTGTCCCTGCCATGAGCAGGTAGTGCCTGCACACATTCAGTTGTCACGAAGCAAAGGTGTGCTTCTGAGCCTCTCTCCCACTCCATCCTCAGAATGGGCTCATCCATTGAGATTTTTATCTTTGGCCATCTCCAGTCCACTGTGAATTGGGGCGGCGAATCACAACAGGAGATTTATTTCCCTGCCTCCCATTGGGACATGGTGCTATGCAGTGATGGTTGGGGGAAAAAGCCCTGCCACTGATGGACTGTGCACTCACCAAATTAGGGGGCACCTGGGAGCATCTATACCCAATGATATCCCCATCCCAAGGGCTTGGCATTAAATAGAAAATAATACACTATTACAGTGTATTATTATATAAGAGATATATAAGAGAGAACCAGGAAGTAAGGGAAAAGCCTTATACTTCAGTACCTTTAATGGCACTTTTTTTCCCCTGTCTTTTGAATGAGGACCACGTCTTTTCATTTCACACTGGACCCTTGCAAATCACGTAGCTGACTCTAATGTAGAGGTTCTCCTCAATACTTTTGTGAGTGCTTGGGCATGTACTGATTTCTCAGACAGTTTGGGTCATCCTGGAAGCTAGATTCAAAGCCATCCTCTTGAATGCTAACTGTGTAAGGAATTCATGGCTGCCACCATCAGTTCTATGGAGTCTAGAACACCACCATTCACCAAAGAGAAGCAGCAACAGCAGTAGCAGGATTAAAATGACTTCTTTGTTTCTGACTTGGGAGAGCATGTAGCTGGAGATTTCATCAACCAGTATAGACAGAAGGGAGGAGAGATTTGGGAGTTATATAATGCTGAGTTCTACTTTAGATATGCTAAGATGTATATTAGAATATTTTAATTCCAAGTTACAGAAATCTAACTCAAAACATTTCAAACAGAAACCATTGGCATGCATATGCATGCCAATGGTTTCTGTTTGAAATATATATATATATGTATGTGTATATATATATATATATATATATATATATATATATGGGTAATCCAGGAATCCAAATGCATCATCAATGTCCTGTGCTTTGTCTTTCACCATGCCTCTCTAGTTGTAGGCTTATTTCTTTCAGGTGTTACCACATAGCAGCTATAGAGATGATCTAGCTTTGGAGTCTATCTTTAAAGCTCATGATCTAAGAATAAAGAGATTTTTTTTCCCCTCCCAATGTGAAATTGAAGAAAAGGACTGATTGGCTTGGTTAGTATGTTCATGCTCAGGCCAAACACTATTGCCAATTAGATAGATACTACGATTGCCCAGATTTGAGTTGTACACCAGAGTAGGACAATTCTGAAATCAGCATCCTTGGAACCACAAGGAGAGGCAGAGAAGCAGCTCTGCAATGGAAGATGCTACTAATACCAGAAGAAGAATGAGTGTATAGACTAAAGCATCAGATGCTGACTATACATTATCTATGAAACATCCAGAAGGGGATGGGCACATTTTTAAAATCAGAAACCTGTCTTCTACTTTCTGGATCCATGTAGCAAGTGTAATGAGAAAACTGGGACCTCTGTTACCCTGTGTTGGAAGTACACTGGGAAATCTCTCTGTCCTTTCTGCTCCTGCACAATGACCTCCAGATTGCCCTGCCCATGGATGTGTAGTCCACCTCAGCTCAGTACTAGGTATTGGAGACATAGAGATCTTTCTGGCTATTTATTTTCTTCTTTTTCCCCTGACTAGGTGATGTGCTTTGGATTGGCATCTCTCTCAGTGCAGTCATGGGGGGCCATATTTGAGTGGGAGTCAAAAAGTGAAAAATACATTGTTTAAGGGTTAAGGAAGCAAGAAACGCTGCTTTAACCCAAGACCTTTCTCAAACCTTTCCATACAACTTTTACGAGAGATTTTTCACAAAGTTATAAGATAATTACCTAACTATTGTCAAAGTGATACTTTCCAGTTTGGTTATTACCCTTGTATGTTTCCTTCCTTGTAGGAAACCAGAGAGGAAAAGAATCATAGTTGAGATTATTCAGGCACCAGGAACTTCTAATAGCATTTAGATACAGAACTCAGGAGAGAGGTGAGAGATGAAGTCTAAAATTATAATTTTGAGAGTAGATAGTTCATGAATGATTTTGGGAATCATGGGAGTAGAAAGGATTATCCTTGGGCGGTGGGGGGAGAAGTGTGGAATCAGAAGGAAAGAGCAGCTAGGGACCCTTGAGACTTTTTCCTTCTTGTGAATCGTAATTCATGGTACTGAAACACTGTAAATCTAACATCTGTGTACTCCTTTCATAGAAGATAGACACTACTGACCAAGAATATGAAGGTAAGTCCTCTTGGGCAAAGGCTGTATGTTTGTATGACACATTGACTTAATCTGTTTTTATTGGAAAATGAAGAAAAATCTACTCACCTTTGTCTCCAATGTGGGAAAGGATTTATTAATCGATATCACCACCGAGCTCACCTCAAATGACCCAAGAGACTTTTACCTGGATGTTACTATCTGTCCACAATCCCTGTCTTTAGGAAAGTAATTACAAGGATAAAAAATAATAGTAATAATATAAATAAATAAATAAATAAATAAATAAATAAATAAATAAATCTTCTTTGGAATGATCGACGATGCACTAATGTATTGGCAGAGATTTGGCAACACATAATGGGTATCCCCTCTGGTTTTTTTTCCCTTCAAAAACTCAATGAACTGACCCAGTTTGAAGAATCCAGAAAAGTAAGGAATGTGAAGAATTATTACTTTCAAGCTGAAAGCAAAAGTATCATAAATATCTGCTGTTACTACTAATATTAAGGCAATTAATCTTTGTCAGTTACTCTGTGTCCTTTATATACATTATTTAGGTTATTCTTCATTATAACTATAAAGAATACGTAATTTTCTCTTTTACAGATAAAGATCTTAAAGTTAAATCGTTAACCCGGGGGGGGGGAGGGGGGTGCTGGGGGAGCAGTGCTGTTATCTCCCTGAAAGACAGCCCCATCCAAGTCCCCTGACTAAAGCAACTGGCAGCCCCAGATCTGCCCAAGGGAGTCCAGGCACCCCAGTATAAGTTGCTTAGAGAATACATCTTGAAGTTCTCATCACAAAGAAAAAAGAATATAAATGTGCATGGTGATGTATGTTAACTAGTCACTGTGGTGATCATTTCTCAATATATACATATATAGAATCACTGTTGTATACCTGAAACTAATATAATCTATGTCAATTATTATATCAATTTTTCAAAAACAGTAACTCACTGCAAGGTGAAGATATTAAAAAGGCAAGAAAAATAGCCCATCACTACTGTTCTCTACTGCCAAGAATCCTGTTACAATTGGTTATGTATTCTCAGACTTGAATTGTGTGGTTCAAGCACCAAAAGAGTACAGTGGAAAAATACAGTTAAATTATGACTTTAAAGATCATACAGTACATGAGTAGAAGAATGGGTATTTGAATTTGAGTCTATCTGAGAACAAAGTTCACACTTTTCCAACAGTTTATACTGTTTTTTTGTAAGTAGGAGAAAAGATGAGACCAAGTAATGTCACAAAAGCCAAGGTATAAGGAGCTACCATATAGAAGTTGACCCTTTCAATGTTTCAAGGAATCAGTGAACTAAGAACTGAAAGGGGACCGTATGATTTGAAGAGTAAGTAATTCTTGCAACAGGGTGTACTAAGCTAATGTAGTTAAGCCTTTAACACATTAGAAATAAATAGAAATGATGGATAAAGGTAGTCAAAGATATTTTTTAAAACAAAGTTGAGCTCAAAAGAAAGGGAGTGGTGCCTGGGTGGCTCAGTTCGTTAAGTGTCTGACTCTTGATTTCTTTTTTATAAACTATTTTTTTTTCAACGTTTATTTATTTTTGGGACAGAGAGAGACAGAGCGTGAACGGGGGAGGGGCAGAGAGAGAGGGAGACACAGAATCGGAAACAGGCTCCAGGCTCTGAGCCATCAGCCCAGAGCCTGACGCGGGGCTCGAACTCACGGACCACGAGATCGTGACCTGGCTGAAGTCGGACGCTTAACCGACTGCGCCACCCAGGCGCCCCTGACTCTTGATTTCAGCTCAGGTCATGATCTCATGGTTCATGAGAGCCGTGATCTCACAGTTCTGACAACACAGAGCCTGCCAGCGATTCTCTCTCCCTTTCTCTCTGCCTCTCCCCCACTCACACTCACATGTGTTCACTCTCTCTCAAAATAAATAAATAAACTTTTTTCTTAAAAAGGGGGGAAACATTCCAAAATATCAAAAAGAAGACTGAACTCAAATACTTAATGGGTAGTAGAAACTAATATTGTGTTGGGAGTTTGAGTGCTCAGACCAGTATTAGCTCTGAGATTGGAGCCTAGATGTTCACTACCCATGCAGGTCTTGAGACACAGCCTCAGGCAGGTAGGGCCTCAAAGGGTGCCCTGTCTTTTAAAAAAGGAAGTAAAAAAGCTGTATACAACTGGATGAGAAAGCAGTAAAGAAATCTGCTTTTCCTATAGAGCAATGAAGGAAACATAAATGGTCATTCCAGAAACATCTGGACACATACTGCCTGCATGGTTGAGAATTAACAAAAAACCAGATCCAGAAAAATCAAAATCTCTCAATAGGACACTTAAAATCCAAGGCACAAGATATTCCCAGTTAAAACAACTTCTGAAGAAGAGCTGACAATAAAAAATTACACATTTTATAATGAAGTAAACCATAAGAATGAAGAGTTTACAGACAATCAATTAATGGAATTATCACTCTTAAGAAACAGAACAAGTAAAATCATTGGAAAGAGATCTCAAGAAAATATATTAAAAACCTTAAGAGGTTAAGAGAAAGGAAAATAAACTATAACAAAAGAATAGGTAAATATGAAGATTTAAAAATAGAACCAAATGAAATTTCTTAAAGGAAATAAATATAGTCATTAAATTTTTATATCGAAGTTAATAGCTTTATCAAGGTATAATTTACATACCAGAAAGTTAATCCATTACAAGAACACAGCTCAATAATTTTTAGTAAATGTGTAGAGTTGTACATCCATTACTACAATCTTGTTTTGGAACATGTCCATTGTCCCAAATAGTCATTAAATTTTTAAATTAATGGGAAGTCAAATAAAACTCAAAAAAAAGAAGCATAACCTATCTTAGTGATAGTAAGCGAATCGGTGGTTGCCTGTGATCAAGGGTGGAGAGGACTGATGGACATGAATATAAAGGAACTCTGCAGGGTAATATAATGTTCTCTATCTTGGTTATGATGGGAGTTATAGAGTATAAAAAATTGCAAAGCTCATGGAAATGTACACTTACATTTCTCTATCTCAGCCCACTCTGGTTGCTATAACAAAATATCATAGATTGGGTGGAAAGCTATTTCTCATAATTCTGAAGACTGGAAGTCCAAGATCAGCATGGTTGGGTAAGCGTCCTCTTCTGGACTGCAGAATTCTTTCTGTGTTCTCACACGACAGAAGAGGCAAGGGAACTCTCAGAGGTCTCTTTTATAAGGGAACAGTCCCATCAGGAGGGTTGTACTCTGGTGACCTAATCACCTCCCTAAAGTGCTCACCTCCAAACACCCTCACATTGGGGATTCGGTTTCAACATATGCACTTGGGGGGAGGGGAGACACAAACATTCAGTCTATAGCAAGGATTTTTCAGATAAAAGAAAAAGACATGTCTTCAGCTTGAAGAAATGCAATAAGGACCAAAAAGGATAAACAGAAACAAATCCAGAATGGTGGCATGATGAAATTACAGAACACCAGACATCAAGAATTAAAAGCAACCAGAGAAGAAAGATTGCCTTGAAAACAGCAACAATTTGGTTGATAGCAAACATATTTTCAGCATCAGTAGGAATCAGAAGAAATAAAATAATATCTTCAAAATACTAAAATAATATCTATCAACCTAGAAATCTACATTTAGCTAAACCATCAATCAGGAATAAAGAATAGAAAGCCATTTTCAGGTGAAAATAGTAAGCTTACCATTCATAAACTAAAAAATGTATTTCAGGGATCAAAGCCTTTGTACAGTAAAAACAAATTGAAGGTTCGTCCCAGTGCTGATTCAATAGTAGGGAAATGGTGCAAACTCATAGTAATGGTCCAAACGTGAGCCTGAGGAAGGAATTCAGGAAAGTCCAAAAGATGAGGCTTGTGCCCTTTCCTTTTCTAGTTGTAGTACATCAGGTAAAAATGTTACTGAAGGAGAATGGAGTGTGGTTGTAGACACAGCAGTAAAGCTCGGCATAGTGGTGAGCTAAAACACAAGAGAAAGTATTATTGAAGAAATGTTGGTTGTCAGCTGAGAATGGAAATCAAGTAGTTACTACCAAGAATCCATAACAAATTATTTGGGCAGAAATATGTTGCTCCTTTAATTCAACACAGAATGAAATTTTAGAGAGATGTTAATAGGTCTTTGGTGATAGCATCTTTCAATTTCAGGTTTTAAAAGACAATTCAAATGATTAACCATCATGGCAAGCAAGATTTTCAGTAGGTATGTCAGAATCAAGGAGATGGGGGTGGGGGGAAGCAATAGGGAGTTCTCATCAACATTGATTTGCTTACCATTCCATGTGGGGTATTCTTTTTCAAAATATTTTTTCAATATATTCTGGGTAGAAGGAATTTAAAGAAAGGTTTTTTAATAGAGCTCTAGATAGATAGAGATCTCTCTCTCTCTCTCACTCTCTAAATATATATATTTATAATTTTGCTCTCTTAGAGAAGACTATTTTAGCTGCAATAGTGAACACAAATTTGAAAACAAAACATTTACTATCAACATGAAAAGGCATGTCCCCAGGATTTTAGTGTAACAATACTGAAAGTGCATTGTGAATTTTTCAAAGTCTACAACATTTGGACCTCCTCTATCTCTGAACAGAACCATATTTGTATCCTTATAGCAGTGACACTGACATTTCGGGACACCAAGACATACCAACCAATTAGTGTCTCCAGTTTCCATAGTCCTCACTCTCCTTCTCCCCACCCTCTTCTTAAGATGGGAATTTCTGGGTGTCTGACTCTTACAGGGTCCCTGAGCTGACTTTGGTCCCTTAGGGAAAAAGGGGTTGTCCTTACCTTATAGCCCAGATTCTGTGGGATGAACTAGTTGTAGCAAAAGTAAGAGAATGCTCTCCTACTTTTCACTATTCTCCCTCAGGCAGAAATTATGGTTCCTCAGTGAAATCCAATTGTAATTTCATTTTGTTTTATTTGGCATACACAAGAGAAAATTTTCTCCTTAACTTCTTTTCAGAGGAAGCATGTGGGTTTCCTAAACAAGAGGACCATTAGCCAAGGAATCAGCTCATTTTACCTCAACGTAAACAGTCTATCTTTTAAATAAATATTCAGTGGATGTAGTCCATCTTAAGAATACTAATCATAATTTATTCTTTTTCTATTATCCCATAAGAAGGAAAAAATGATACATTGAGCAATGTCCCATTACAGGGTGACTTCCCTGAGGCTCCCCACAAAGGGCACAAGGAAACAATACAAAGGGATGAAAAGGAAGCTAAGATGAACATTTAGTGACTCATAAAAGTAGCCAAGTATTTGTTTATATGAATGACAGATGAAATATTAGGAGGTGTGATATCTTTCCAGAAGTTTGGAGAGGAAAGTGGTTGCAATATTAGGACTTCATACTAAGCAAATGTGTTTATATTTAAGTATCAATTGATCTGAACACTTGGATTCTATTAGTGAAGAAATTAAGTGACTTTATACTAATTGCATTTTACTTGGAAATACCTATCATTCATTTAAATGTTTGTCTTGTCTGGTGTAGGTACACTTAGATGTCAAGAAATCAGAAACTGGGTAGAGAACTACAGTGAAGGAATAGGGGACATCATTTAGGTACAAGGCAGGGTTGTGTATTCCATAAACAAAATCCAGAGACATGAAAACCAGGTGAAGAAACTGAAAGTGGAATGTAAATCCCAGCAAAGACTAAGCCAAAAAGATAAGACAGGACCATGTAACCATTACCAAGGTCATTTTGAAGGTGAAGAAACAGGCTTAGACAGGTTCAATGACCAGCTCAAGTTCACGCAGCTATTAAGTAGGCAGAGCCAGAATTCAAAACCTCAAGTCTACATAACACCAGATGTGCCTTCTGTCCTCCCCCATTCCCTTCCCGGCCTTGAATATCACAGAGCCAGACAGAGGTGAAAGTGTGCAGTCAGCTGGCTCACGGTCTCAGGGTACGGAGGGGCCATGGGAAACAAGTGCTGGATAGGAGCTTATTCTCTCCACCTCCAGGCAATGTCAGGCTGTCCTGGGTATTCCGGGAAAAGACACCACATGTACATGCACATTTCCATGTCAATGGAAATTTAGCTTCTTTAATCAACTCAGTGCACACACAGTTGGAACTCAGCTCTTTGCTCTTACAGAAAGTCAAATATTGCACTTCAAAATCATCCATAAGTGTTCTCAGCATTCACCCTCAGACATCTCTTTTATTACTCATAGTATTCAATTAAACTCTGTTACACTGTTAATAGGTTTTATTCTTGTGTCTCTGAAGGTACAAAGTCAATTTTAATTTAATGGCTGTTTTCATTCTAAAACTACTGTAAATCGCCAGCAAGAGAAGGCCTTCTGCCACTAATTTAAGACTTTCTGCTCTTTTGCTTTGATTTTTAGTAACTTTGATTCAAAAAACGTGTTAGACAATCTATTTTCCCAGAAAATACCATACTACTCCAGTAATATTTGTTTTGTTTATGATTATCACGCTGAGATTTCTCTGTATCTTAGAATTATAAAGGAATTTAGAAATCATCCATTTCTGTCTGCATTTTACATGAAGAGAAGTGGAGTATTACAGCAGTTAAACAATGCAGCTAAGGTCACACTGAAGTAGCCAGGACAAATCCAGGACTTGTGACGCAGACCACTGCTCCAACCTGTCATGCTTCTTATGTTGCCAAAGATCAGGTGATAACACTGGGAAGCTGCCAATACGAGTTAATGTACTTTGAAATATACTTCAGTCATACTCAGACTACCCTTTTAAAATAAATTTTAAAATTAGGGGAAAGACCTAAAAAATATAATTCATAATCATGCACTATCTCAATTCTATTACAATCAACCAGATTCCTTAGCAAAAATTGTTCACAACATGAATAGGTGAGAAGCTCTGACAGGCCTGTTCTTTTTTGTTTTTTAATGTTTGTTTGTTTTTGAGAGAAAGAGTGTGAGTGGGTAAGGAGCAGAGACAGAGGGAGACAGAGGATCCAAAGCAGGCTCTGTGCGGACAGTAGGACAGCCCAATGCTGGGCTCAAACTCACCAACTGTGAGATCATGACATAAGCCAAAGTCGGAGGCTCGACTGACTGAGCCACCCAGGTGCCCCTGAAAGGTCTATTATGATATAGTCTCTGTGATGCAGCTGCAATGAATGTGGTTGGTCCCACTTGCAGGATGATGAAATGAATACACTGAATACATGAGGCACTCTACTACTCACTGGACAGTAAAACCTATTTTCTATTTACAACAATGCTACAAAATACCTTATTTTAGAATCTCCATTTCACAGATAAGGAAACTGAGTCTTCAATTCTGTAACAGGTGGAGTCACCAAAAGAGTTAAGGGAAGTGAGGGTCCCTGGTGGAGGGAAAATCACCAGATGGGCAGTTAGGAGAGTTTCCTCTGAGGTTACTGAGTTGGGCACCTGGGGGAATCCCCTCACCTCTCACACCTTCCTTTCACTGGCTATAAAGTGAGGATGTTTGCCTAAATAAATTGTAAGTTTCATTCCAAGGTAATAGACCAGAATCCAGTCTCTTGATGCCTAATCTCTAACTACACAACAGTGAGTGTAGTCAACACAAAATGAGTAGCCTCTTCTTGAATAAATCTAAATGGACCGCTGAAGGAAACGATGTGCTTTGGATGTGGACCAAAGGATAAAGAAAAGACAGAAACTCGGGGCTTTGCCATCAGCACGCTAAATTTGAGGGCTCTGTGGGAGACCAGTTAATGCTCTGAAGATTTAAGACAACTTAATCTGAATTTACATATTTATAGATATTATTAGCAGTCACAACTAGGATGAAAGCAGTGACCAGCACAACATAACCTAATGTATGTTAGATCATTACTATGCTACTCTAGATTTTCCCCCAAATCTTTGCTAAATCTTCCTTAAATTAGCTATGCTATCCAAGTCTCTTAAAATGGAAAATCTGCATATCTTCTTTTTTTTTTCTTAATGTTTATTTATTTTTGAGAGACAGAGACAGAGTGTATGCAGTGGAGGGGCAGAGAGAGAGGGAGACACAGAATCCGAAGCAGGCTCCAGGCTCCGAGCTGTCAGCACAGAGCCTGATGCGGGGCTCCAACTCACAAACCGCAAGATCGTGACCTGAGCCGAAGTCAGACACTTACCCAACTGTGCCGTCCAGGCACCCTGCAGATCTATCTTCATTACTAAACAAGTATCGAACATTAGCTGTTACAACTGCATCTGGACATAGTTCTCACAGTTTTAACTGGACATCAAATGGGGTAAAGGAGCCATTCAGTCATTTAATATGAAGTGGTACATTTGTCCTACCATAATTGGATCAAGTCCCAACATTTCCCCTTTTCCACTCTCCCTCTCACTGCTGTGCTATCAAGGAGTGTTGGCTGGATTCGGTGGCATAGGTGACTGTCATGGGAAATGAAGGGTGAAAGCCCAAGCCCAAAACAATTTCATTTTTTACTTGTCTTTTTTTTTTTCCGCTGTCAGTATCAACAAGCCATAAAGAAGCACAGATTTTTTTTTTTTTTTACCTTTAGGATCAATGTGTTTCCATTTATTTATGTTGTGTTTAAGGAAAAGAAAACATAGAGAGACTCTGGGTGTGTATGTGTGTCGCCCTGTATTGCATGTTTGCATTTCTTACCAAATTGTATTTCCTAGTGACATAATGTTAAAACCCAAATAGTAAGAACACTCCCAGAATTTAAATTCAGCCTGTGTTATAATGCCTTACATGAAGTAGGTTTCTAATAAATACTTATTGCTTGGTTGAGTCAATGCATAATCACAAAATATAATATTATGCCTCATTCTTTCATGAACTTTTAAGAAATTTGAAAACAAGGAAAAAGTTGACATCTTTTAATTCAAAAATCATTATATCCATTTTTTTTCCTTTTAGTCCTATTCTCATTTGGTTATATAGACAGAATAAAGAGTAACTGAATAAGGAGTCAAGAGGTCAAGTGTGAGGAACGGGAAGGAAAGAGAAGCTGACTTGCCCACCAAGGGAGGGAGGATGACAGATCACGAAGGAGGAACACTGAGAAGTCACTGGCCTCCGGGAAAACAAAGCAATAAGGCTCAATGCCAATGAGTATGGGCCCATCAAGGGCTGCACAGCTTCCAAAGTATCTCAATCTGGCCTCATCTCAACAATGTCTGGGTAATTCCATTATAGCAGCGTATGGTCAGTTACTTTTTTGTCACCTTTAAATATCATTTGTCAGTATTTAAAATAATACCACAGACTATATATAGACTAATAATACATAGTTAAAGTACACTACACTATAGTTTTGGAGAAGCTGGTCTGAATATAATTTCACTCACTTGGTATGTCAGGTTTTCTTCCTTTGTTTTTGTTTTGTTTTGTTTTGTTTTTTGTTGTTTGTTTTGTTTGTTTTTACAATTTCCACCTCAGTAGAATTAAGTCAGCAAAATTTGTTACTTATGGAAACAGTCTTCGAAAAACTCATTTCTAATATCTATGAGTAACCTAAGCAGTTTTAAAACAAACTTTCAAAAAGAAGTTATGAATTCCTAATGCAGACCATCTTTACTACCCTGATCAGCATGGGTTAGAAACTCAGATCATACCTCTGCAGTGTAAAAATGTATTTTATACTGAACATTTCAGACTGAGGATTTTTAACACCCTAACAATGAAATTAGATGAACTAAAGAACCAATCTATTTGTATGTGAGCAAGCTTGTACGAAAGGAAACAGGAGACTGTGTATGACATCTGTTGGCCCTTTTTGCTGCATAGGAGCCCTTGAGATTGATCCAAAGTTAAGTGTAGTATTCATATACACTTGTCCTTTCTGGACTCTTCTACTTCACTGAAGAAAGTGTATAAAGACCATCAAGGAAAGGAGGAAAAGAAAATAGCACTGTCAAGAATTTACTGTATGCTAAAAACTGTAATAACCTAAGAGAAATCTAAAGGCTTTCACTTTATTAGTAACTCTAGCACAGATTTTACATGAAAACTTAACTGCCCAACTATGTGACAGAGTTTCATATCTGTAAATGGTTTACATTTCCCAGGTTTCCAGTGATGGTGACTAACGAATATCTCTACAGATACTTAGCTTTATAGAACAGATTTCTATTCCAAAGTTCCATTCAGTAATAACTACATAGCCCACATCTGAAGGGGCAACATCAATATTTCTGAGATTTTTTTTTACCTTTTTGTTTTTTTACTCTATTCCAAGAACATCCTTTTTAAGGAGAATTCTCTATATTTTAATGAAATTTCTAAGTCAGATATTCAACTCCACATTTCTGTGCTAATGCTTTAGCAATGTACAGTTCACACAAACTTTATTTCTTCTTCTCAGTAACATCCTCTTTTCTAAGAATGAAAGGAGACTGAGGAGAGCAGTTGATCCATTACATCCTGTGGTGAACATATTATGGATGGTTTTCAAAGTGGTTCTGAAATATTTTGATTGCTCGGTGTCCCGGGACATGTCATAAGCTTTGTTCTTGGTGGTGGTGGTTTTAGGAAAAGGTGTGTGTCTACTTTGTTTTGTTTTAAGGTCTATTGGAAATACAGAGAATAGCAAAACATAACTATTGTTATAGATTATTAATAAAAATTCTCACTGATTTTAACTCCAATTTAATGCTATCTATTCCTTAGAGAAAATATTTCACATAATTAGAATAACAAGAATAACCACGTACTCTACCAACCTCTTTGCATATATTTCTTCACGTGACCCTTGCTACCCTTGCAAATAACCTGACAAGGTAGGTGTGGCATATACTGTCTCATTCACGGCTTTATCCCCAGCACCTGTGTGCACTTACGTGGTATTGTTTGATAAATATTTGTTTCATGATTTAACGAATGATGAAACTAAGGTGTGGAGAGTTTAATTTTCTTAAGGGTTGCACACCTAGTAATTCCAGGAGTAGGAATTCAAGCTCAACTCTGTCTGACTTTAGAGCCTGAAGCAAAACTATTCTTGAATTAGTGCAAACAAGCAACAAGATGCCACAACATGCCTCTGTTACCTATTCCAGAATTTTACATACCAAACTCTAGGGAAGTATTTTCTTCTTTCCCAATTAAAATTCTTTGTGCTACTATTGAAGCGCTGTGTTGTTTTGTTTTGTTTTGTTTTGTCCTATTTATAATGAAAATGCAGACATCTCATCTTCTAGTATTCTCTACTTCATGGTGTATCTCAAATGCCCAAACAGTTGTACTTAAAGTATCACAAATTGTCATTGCGCTACAGGAATTTGCTTCCTAAAGTAATTTTATAATGAATAATGTCTTGAACCATAGAGTCACGTGGAATATTTTTTCAAAATCCCAGACCAATTAACTGGGAAGTCCTGGGGATGGGACTACGGTATCGGTATATTTTTAAAGTTTCCCTGGTGATTACAGTATGAGGTCAAATTGGAGAACTACTGCTTTAGAAGGAGAAACAATCCATTGCTAATGTCTCTTCTCAAATGAATGTTATCTTTCTCTCAGCCACCTCTTTCCTCAAATAACTCCTACTTTTCTTAACCTTTTCCCCTGAGTTGTAATTTTTTACTTTAATTATTTTACTAGCTCTATTGTAGCTCCTTGCCAAATTCTTTATATGTAGAAATGAATTAAGAGCAAAACTATAAGGGTCAAACATGTTCCATTATTACCAAAAACGTCTTGGTTATAAAGCACTATATATAATAGTACTTATGAAATGACTATGTTCTAAATTAAGTTATCCAATTCCTAGAAAAAAGGACCGAATAATACAGATTTCCATACAACCATCATTTAAGGTGGATCCTTTCCCTACTATAAGATCATGACAATAACACTTCCATCAGAGTGGCAGAGCTCACTAACCACTTGGATTTCTTTTTTTTTTTTTTTTTTTAACATTTATTTATTTTTGAGACAGAGAGAGACAGAGCATGAACGGGGGAGGGGCAGAGAGAGAGGGAGACACAGAATCGGAAGCAGGCTCCAGGCTCTGAGCCATCAGCCCAGAGCCCGATGCGGGCTCGAACTCATGGACCGCGAGATCGTGACCTGAGCCAAAGTCGGACGCTCAACCGACTGAGCCACCCAGGCGCCCCTAACCACTTGGATTTCAAAGCTATATAGTCAGTGTTAGATAAAGTGAACAGTGGCTTTTTGTTCTAAAGAGATATTGCACATTTATACTTATGTATGAATCCAACGCCATACTAGAACATATTAAAAATTATTGACCTTATTTTGTTTCTAATCTTACCTTAGATTTTTCAGACTCTCTAGTATAATTTAAAAATGCCCCCCCAAAAGTCATCTTAAAGGAAAATAAGTGCACCATCAATTTATAATGTAGAATGACAGCTTAGAAGCATATGATTGCCAACCTGCATGAAATGTTTCATCTTTCCCTAAACCATAATTTACCACGCTGAAAAGAAGACTTTAGATTTCCATTGTTTAGTCATGGCAGGCTAGACTATTTACACACACATACACATGCTACCCTAAAAACAAGGAAATATACTTGATAAAATAGTTCCCTAATATTGAAAACCTTACAATATAAAGAATTATCAGCTCAAAGGATATGAGAAAACAAGAACCCAGAGAATCATGTAAGCAAGCAGGACAAAGCCTGCTTTGGCCCAGAAGCCCTTTATCCATCCAGAACAAAATGAACTATAAACCTGAACTGCAGACTGCCCACCTGAAAGTCAGCACCCCAAAGGACTAAACATTTATGGTAAGGTAGAAATCCAAGTGGCTACACCTTCAAGGTAAGGAGGACCGAGCCTACTCCCTCTACCATAAATCCTAGGATGCCCAAAAAATTTACATGGCACTGGCAGATCACGGAGAACATGTGTTAAGAAAATGATCTTGAGTTGAGATAGAATCCTGGCTGGTGTATCTGCAGTCTACATTTTTTTTTATCATCAAAGTGTTCCAAGAATCCATAAGCAATAAATTTGAAGCAGTATTGAACTAATAGTTCTCCTAAACACCTGAAAGGAACAAATGTAAATCACTTCTAGAAGAAAACACATATATCCTAAGCCTCAAGGAATTTCCATAAATAATGTTTTCAAGGACAATGTTCAGTGTACGATTAAAGGTAACTAAGCATAAAAGTAAATAAGTTGCCATAAGCAATAAACAGAAGAAATAATAGGCAGAAGACTACAAATACTGCCATTATCAGATAGCCTATAAAAAACTGATGCTCACCATGCCTAAAAGAAACAAAAGAGAAATTTGAAGCTATATGCATGAAATAGAATGTAAGAAATGATGTAGAAGATTTGTAGGAGAACTAAGAGAGCTTTAAGAACTGAAAAAAAAAAACTGAAGTGAAAAGCTCAATAGATAAATATGGCAGATTATACAAAACAGAAAAGATAATTATTAGCGAACCAGGAGGTAGGTTAAAAGAAAGCATCCATAATTTAGAATGAAGATACCCAAAAAATAGAAAAAGCAGAGCTGTTTAGTAGACAAGAAACCTAGACTTAGAAAGTCTTACACACATCTTATCATAGTTCCTAAAAGAAGAAAATGGAATAGAGGCAATATTGGAAGGAATAATGGAGTGACTGAACAAATAGGCTGACTGGTAGCCATAAGACAGATCTTCCTATTTACTTGATTATGAAAATCCTCCTCTGCTAGGTCATGCTTTGGTGAAAGTTCACATGGAACATAAATAAATGTTTGTATGTTTTTCACCCACTCAGAGACGTCTCTCCATATACTTCTTCCCTAGATCTCTTTGTCACCAGTTTTCCAATCCTATTCCTTCCAACGTCCTGACTATCCAGCCAAACTACTAACCACAGCCCATAAATTAGTACGCAAGCACACTTCTGGCCATTTCATCTTGCAGGGAAAATGAACAACCAGACACACTGCTTCAACTGTGCTTCGCAGGTGTCCCAAGAAGTACTACAGCTGTCCACTTCTGGGTGGCTCCTGCATATTGCACAGAACCACATGTAAACCAGGACCAGGTTTTCTTTTCCTCAGTCAACTGATTGGAGGGAACTTCCCATGAGGCCATAGACATAGACAGGATGAGAGAGAGTAATGCAGCAGGCGTTGGGACCATAGGCATTTTGGGCTACTTTCTCATGCAACTTATTTGTGACTTCAGATCCTGCACAAGTTCAATCTCCTAGGTACCACGCCCATTTGATGAAAACGTACTGCCGTGCCTACCCAAACGTGCGGCTTGGTGTGTCTGACATCATCAATACATGATAGGCAGATAAGGTCATACGGTAACTTGGCGGCCTATGGTTAAACATTCAGCTAGGAATTCCAACAGCAAGCCTAAAGCTTTTCCTCAAAAGACGAGTAATTATCCTAAGAGGATGGCAGGTCTTTGCTCTAAAATCTTAAGTATTTGGACTGTGGTCCACTATAGGATCCTGCCAAAGGCTCCGAACAGCATCTCTGCCAATATTACTTCAAGACCCATTAGATCTGTTGAATCATATGATCCAAGAGGCAGAGCAGCCTGAACATCAGCTGACTTGTTGCACAGTCTTCTCTTGTTCTTCTTCTAACTTGCTAAACGGGCTTGAGTGGCACACCCAAATGAGGAATATGTTGCCTCTAAAATCCAAAAGGCCCCTAGGCATTGTGCCTCCTTTTTTGATTGCAGGAAGGCAACATGTAATAACTTATCCTTCATTCTACCTTCACAAAGAAGGGATATTTTGACATGGCCCACACTGCTGAACCCCTAGAAATTTTACTGAGATAGATCTCTGAATTTTCGTGGTTCCTACCCCCTATCGTGCAAATGTCTTATCCATCCTTCAGAGTGGTTGCTAGTTTTTGCTCATTTGATCCATCAAGCATAATATTTGATCCAATAAGCATCACTATTTTTATTTATTTATTCTTGAGAGAGAGTGAGAGTGTGAGCAGGGGAGGGGTAGGGAGAGAGGGAAAGAGACCAAGCAGGTTCCACACTGTCAGCATAGGGCCCAATGCAGGGATCGAACTCACCAACCATGAGATCATGATATGCCAAAATCAAGAGTTGGATGCTTAACTGACTGAGCCACCCAGGCACCCCTAGAATATTAAAAATATTTTTACAGACCTGAAAACGTAGCACAATTAAAGAGTATGAAAACATATGTGAGATCAAAACAGAGTGGTCTGATCTCTTGAGCCGAACTCTCTGCCATTTTCAAATGTGTGGAAAGGGGCCAGTCATTCCTCTTCTCTGTGCCTCAATTTCATTTTCTGGAAAGTACAAATAGCAATACTACCTAATCTTAATTATATTATAAAGTTTAAATCAATGTACTTAGAATATGGCCAGGCACATAGTAAATATTATTGAATTTATTCTTTAATAAAATAAAATGTGGTAAAACAGAAATCTTAATACTCTATGCCAGTAGGTGTGAAGATTGAAACAACCACTTTGCAAAACAGTTGACATGATCTATTATCATTAAAGATGCATAGACTCTGTAATACATCAAATCTGCTTCTAGATATATGACCTAGAGTACACATAGTAGAACACATTTATAAGAATGTTTATAGCAATACTGCTTAATATTACAGAGATGGAAACAATCATCTACAAAACAATAGGTAAATAAATTGTAGAAGACATAATAAAGTACTACACAGACTGAAAAGGAATAAACTACAGCAGTAAACTTCAGGTATATCCCAGAATATAGATAAATCTCACAAACATGTTGAGTGAAAGAAAAAGACACAAAAGAATGCAAATTATGACCCTATTTTCATAAAATTCAAAAACAGGAAAGTTTCAAATGTATTGATTAAGTTTAGAGAATACTAACAAGATTATTATCATGCAAGCCAGGATAGCAGATACCTATAGAAGAGTGAGTTTCTCTGAGGAGATATATGAGAGGGGATAATAGATATACCCATTCTGCAGATGGTTATCTCACTTCCAAAAGACTGAATAATGTTGCAATAAACATCCTTGCACATGTTTCTAGGTTTATGTAAATATTCTAGGTTATGTATCTAGGACTAGAATCACTGGGCCATAAGTATCAATACTGTTCTGTTTCTAGACCTGAGTGGAGGTAACACAGTTACTTATTAAACTGTACATATACGATTTGTACCGATTTTTTGTATTTATGTTACATTTCGTAATAAAAACTGGTGAGTGGATTGTGAGTAAATGGAGAACCAGGTGTAAAACCCCTTAAGAAATTGGGTTGGGGAGAAGAGAGTAGAGCAGTGAGTAGAGGGAGATAAGAAGTAGACAGAGGTTGGTTAATTGCTTTTTCCTTCTTTTCCCTCAACTTTATGGAGATATAATGAAGTTTGAGGTGTGCAATGTGATGATTTGACAGATGTATGTATTGTGCAATGATTACCAACATCTCTACCCCCTGGTCTTTGACAACTAACAATCTACTTTCAGTTTCTATGGATTTGGCTTTTCCATACTCCACATCTAAATGAGATCATACAGTATTTGTCTTTCTCTGCCTTTCTTATTTCACTTGGTATAATGCCTCCAAGTTTCATTTATGTTCTCACAATTGGCAGGATTTTCTTCTTTTTAATGGTTAAGTTATATCCCATTATTTCTATCATACATAACATTTTCTTTATCTATTCATCTACGACAGACAGGTTGTTTCCATGTCATGATTAATGTTGCAATGAACACAAGGGCTCAGATATCTTTTCAAGACAGCAATTTCATTTCCTTTGGATATATACCAGAAGCAGAATCACTGGATCATATGGTAGCTTCACTTTTAATTTTTTGAGGAATCTCCAGGATGTTCATCAGGAACAAAACAAGAGTGCTTACTCTTGCCACTCCTATTCAAAGTAGCACTAGACATCCTGGTCAAAGCAAATAAGCAAGAATAGAAATAAAAGGCATCCAAATCAGAAAGGAAAATATAAAGCTGTTTTTTGTTTACAGATGGCATGATCTTATATATAAAAAATCCTAAGACTCCACCAAAGAGCATTAGAATAAATGAATTCAATAAAGTCTCAGGATACAAAATCAACATACAAAAATTAGTTGTGCTTCTATACACTAACAACGAACTATCTAAAAAAAGAAAAAAAATTCCATTTACAATATCATCAGAAACAATTAAATAGTTAGGAATAAATTTAACCAAGGAGGGGAAAGATCTGTAGTCTGAAAACTATGAGACACTGATGAAGAATATGAAGATGCAAACAAATGGAAAGACACCCCGTGTTCATAAATTGAAAGCGTTAATATTACCAATAAGTCCATACTACCCAAATCCATCTACATATTCAATATAATCCCCATTAAAATTCCTGAATTTTCACAGGAATAGAAAATACAATCCTAAAATTTGTACGGGACCACAGAGGACCCTAAATAGCCAAAGCAATCCTGAGAAAAAATAAAGCTGGAGTCATCACACTTCCTAATTTCAAACTATATTACAAAACTATAGTAATCAAAACAGTATGGTATTGGCATTAAGAACTGATACATAGACTGATGGAACATAATCAAGAACCCAGAAATAAACCCACAATATACAATCACCTAATATTTGATAAGGAAGCCAAGAATATTCAATGCGAAAATGATGGTCTCTACAATAAATGGTGTTGGGAAAACTGAATATTCATGTGTTTTTTTTTTCCATTTTAGGAAGACAACTATTCAAGAAATTCTAAATGTTTATGGGAAATAGTTAAGAGAGGAAGAATTCAACTGTACAGCAGAGAAGAGAGAATCAATTGAGCACAGAAACTGTAAAGTAGGGAGTGTTACTCTGTGTAATACTATAATGATAATGGATACATGCCATTATATATTTGTCCAAATCCATAGAATGTATAACAGCAAAGTAGACTATGGACTTTGGATGATGATAATGTATCAATGTTGGCTCATCAACTGTAACAAATGTACCACTCTGGTGAAGGATGTTGATAATGGGGAGGCTCTGGGTGTGTCAGAGAAGGAGATATGTGAGAAGTCTCTGTACTCTGCTCTCAATTTTGCTGTGAACCTAAAATTCTCTAAAAAATAAATTCTTTATTTTTTTTTAAAGTAGGGAGTGTTGGGAGGCCACTTTCCATGGACCGCTAGTGCACCTGCTCTTGCAATAGAGGCACTGACCACCTTTGTTCCGGACCACCTTTTCAAAGATGTTTTTATAGGAAACAGACTTGAAAGAGTTAGTGTCAGCCTCTCTAGCAAATGGCAAGTTTATTTACTGCCTCACGTAATAAAGATAATCTCTCCAGGCCAAATGTCAGGCAGGCTTACTACCCATTGTACAATATTCTGGTTCCCTAAGCTCAGGGTTCATCCATTCATATATCTATCTATCTACCTATCTACGTATCTATCTATCCATCCATCCATCCATCCATCTGTACTTACATACATACATCTTTTTTTTTTTTCCAGGAGTCTTCCTTAAATGTAGTCCACTATGTTTTTTAAGGGTCTTCTGGCCCTCATAACATCACTCTGCAGAAACTGAGGCTCAGGAACAGGCACAAATGTTGATATTCTGACTACTGCTCTTGCTCTGAGTAATTAACTATCCTCTGTGTCTAAGAGTCTCACATCTTCTGCCAGAATCCATGAAAGAGTATCAGACTAATTTGTTAGCTTGGAAGTTAGGTAAACTCACAGTTTTTGAGGGGCAAGGTGGGGGCATAAAATCCAAAGCACAGGCATTTGGATCATCTAAAACTGCTTTAGGTATGTTGCCACAATAGCTATCAGTCTGGTATCTATGTAAAGCTCTGTGTAGTTTGTTTCATATGGGTTATATATAGTTTAATCCTTATAAATGCTATTACAATTCCCATCTTACAGGTGAACAACATGAATGCAAGTTGACGAAGATCTGACATTAATGAGTACCTGAGATGAGATTCAGACAAGGGCTTCTTGGCCAATCACAGAACAGCAGCTCTTGCATTTTTTGGCATGCCAATGTTTTCTGAATTGTGGTTTATACACTGGTGCCAGTGCCTACAGAGGGTTTACAATGTGTAAATAGCACAAGTATGCATGGAGGGAATTAAGAAGCAAAAAAGACAACAGAATGAGGTCTTCATTCAGCTAAATATAATCAATTAAAAAGTCTAACTTTATCCTGAGAATTACTCCTTCCTTTGTTGGGGTACAGGGTGGTTTCCTATGCTTTTTTTAAAGGAATGAAAGTGACGGTAATTGTAGTTTTGTTTGGGGATGTCTTTAATGTCTTTCCTTGACAATATAAATGGCTGGCAACCCTATATTGGTCCTTTTATTTTTTTTTTCTTCCTTTTCTATGAAATCCTAAATTCTTAGAATCATTAGCTAATCTTCTAAGTAAGTGTCATTGAGCATTTATTGCTTCCTAAATGAGGTCATAGTCCAGTTCACATCTCCAATGTGGTTAAATATGCCCATGTGTTGGTGTGCAACTGTGCTTATGGTTGTGGAGTAGGCATTGCATCGAACTGTCTTTGGAAAACTAAACACAGGACTTTCCTTATGATTTCTTCTTTTTGGCTTTTATAATATTTGAGAACTCAACAGCCAGTCCAGGTCCCGACATATGGTAGGCACTGAGTAAATATCTGCAAATGAACGAATATGTGAATAAATGTAAGAGTGGATGCATTAATGAATCCTGAGGTTTTTCATTGGGAAATTTAGTGGTGCATATAACTGAGTATCCCTTCTCCTTTCATAGCAATAGGCTTGATTCATCCAGAATACCATTCCCCTGTTTAAAGAGAAAATAAGACATAAGTGGCATACATCACCTGACATGGAGCTCAATGACATTTGGTTTTGTTTGTTTTTTTTTAACATATGAAAATATGTTCAGAATAGCGAGAAATACAACAGTCTCTGAAAGATGTCCACACATAGGCAGAGAACTGCACAAGCTAGTGCCTGGACTATGTTTGCCCCATTCAAGGAAGCAGAGACCAACTGTTAACCTCCAAGAAAGGTCAGAAATGTTGGGGATGTTTTGTGACTATTATTTATGATTTACATTTTTTTCATATTGGCTTGTAACATCTCTAAAACATTTTCTACTTCTTAGCGATTTAAAAATAACACTGAATCTATTATCTCTCAAATTATGCAAATGAATTAAAAAGATCATGTTCAGTGTGTTAAATTTCCTGAACTTGAGGACTATTCTGTTACTGCATTTTAAGACCTTTGCGAAGTTGAATGATCAGTATTTCCTTTTGTCTCAATTAGGTGCGATCATCAAACTTCCTTTTACGGTATTCTTTCATTTTCCCTTAAACTGCCTCAGAACTGGTGATTAACAGATTATTTCTGTGTAAACAGGAAGCACTTTGTTCTCTCCTCTTCTTCCTACAGACTGATTTGGTTAGTGTTTGCAAAGGCATAGTTCATCACCATGGAAATACTGTAATATGACAAATATTAGAGCCAATAAAAGAGGAAGGGGCCGATGAGAATGGAAGAAGGTCTGTGGCTGGAAAGAGATCTTAGTTTCTAACCTTCCACTCCATCTTCCAGGGGGTTCTGGAACACATGCCTTTCAGCCCTACACAGAAATATGCTTAGGTAGTCTTTGGAATCACTTTCACGATATCCTCTCCTCATCATCATAGATCCCTCTTTCTCACATTTCATGACTTTGTTTAATTATTATCTCTCACATCATTTATATGTAAATTGTATTCAAAGCAACTATTTTAATCCTGAGCATTCAGGAATAAAACTGGAAATACATCATAGCCTGCTGAGTCAGTGAGGTAAATGGAGAAAGGGACAGATGAGAAGGTAGAGGACATGAGCATATTTTACCTTCACTCTATCATTTATAACTCTAAATGTCTTTATCAGAAATGAGATAATATATGGGGGGAAAAACACCTTAGTAAACAAAATCCCATATAAAACGCTGTACACTAATCTTAATAGAATACAAAAAAAATGATCAAGCTATATTGTTCTCATTCACATACATTGGTCCTTAACAAGTCCTAATAAACCTCTCCTTAATTACAGCACCTTCAAGTATATTGACAGACCAGGTTTTCCAGAGATTGTATGACCTTAATGCTTTGAAACATGAACTATGCAAAGTCCTGGAAAGAAAAGTGCTAAAATTAATTTGGCTTTGGCAGAAGATGTACTCAGTGGGTGAATAAACAGGGAATTTTTAACCTCTAATTTTTAAGGTAGCAGAAACAATAGCATCCCAGCACCAGGCGATCATATGCCTTATAATGTCCTACTGAGCTAATTCACATCAGGAATGGGCAATTGTGACTTCTGCTGTGGGTTCTACAAAAGAATAAAAAAACAATTCTCTTTACTAGGAAACAAATGGTCTGAATTAAAAACTCCTGTAGGTTTAAAACAGCAGAAGCAATCTAATTTTAAAAGGACTCTAAAGACACATTTTTCTTCAGTGAGTAGACATAAGATGTGAGTAATTATTAAACTCATAAACTAGCTATAATTGGGAAGATAATTCAGTAGATAGGAGCTCTGTGGTCAAGCTCGGTCCAGATCTGCAGATAGAACCAGGAAGATTTGAGCCCATCTACAAATGAGAACTTTGGTTGATGTGACCTTCCTTCTAGTCCCCCTCCCTCTCCTGCCCTCCCTTTCCCTTGTGTATCTCCTTGCTCTTCCTTGCCTCTTTTCCCTTCCTTTACTCGTTTTCTCTTCCTTTACTCCCTTTTTTTGTCCCACATTGTCCAAATGGATCATCCAGACTCTTGCGGGTTAAATTATGCCAAAAACCATACTGTTTGTTTTGTTCTAAATGGTCAGTGTTTTCTTTCTAACTTAACCTAAATCCATCAGGTAATTTTGCCACACCTTTTCACTTTTACTTTTTAGACCTTGTTACTGGTTGAATTGTGTCGCCTAAAAAAAAGAAAAAGAAAATGTTAAATCACTAACTCCCAGTACCTCAGAATGTGACCAAATTTGGGAACAGGGTCATTGTAGATAAAATTAGTTATAAAAGGAATGCCATAGGGGCACCTGGGTGGCTCAGTTGATTTAGTGTCCAACTCTTGGTTTAGGTTCAGGTCATGATCTCATGGTTTTGTGGGTTCTAGCCCCAAATCAGGCTCTGTACTGACAGGGTGGGGCCTACTTGGGATTCTCTCTCTCCCTCTCTCTCCGCCCCTCCCCCACACACGCTGTCTCTGTGTTTCTCAAAAATAGACTTAGGGGCACCTGGGTGGCTCAGTCGGCTAAGCGTCCGACTTCAGCTCAGGTCACGATCTCGCAGTTCATGGGTTCCAGCCCCACGTCAGGCTCTGTGCTGACAGCTCAGAGCCTGGAGCCTGTTTCGGATTCTGTGTCTCCCTCTCTCTCTGACCCGCCCCGTTCATGCTCTATCTCTCTCTGTCTCAAAAATAAATAAACGTTAAAAAAAAAAATTAAAAAAAATAGACTTAAAAAAATAAAAAATAAAAGGAATGCCATGTGAAGAAGCACCCATATGCACAGAAGAAAACTACGTGGAGACACAGGGAAAACGGCACGTAAAGATGAAGGCAGAGACTGGATTATATTGCCACAAACCAAGAAAAGTCGAAGATGGCCAGTAAACTACCAGAAGCTAGGGAAGAGATTCTGTGTCACTGTCCTCCAAGAAACCAACCCTATCAACACCCTGATTTCCAACAACTAACCTTCAGAACTGTGAGACAATAAATTCTTCTTGTACTAAGCTACCCACAAAGGGTGGGACTTAGTTACCACAATCCACAAATAAGGATCCGGGCCAGAATCTTACTTTATTTTTCTCTTCTCGAAAAATGTATTTATATCATCGTACTTCCTTCTTGAGGACATGAATAGCCCAATCCATGAATGCCTGGAATTTCTTCAGCTCTTTCTTAGTAAGCCACATTCTAACTGCTTTGTTATGCTAATGTCTAAGCAACTAGGCTCAAACAAATTTATTTGAAAACCTAATTTTTTAGAAGACCAATAAATTTATAGCTAACAAACTCATAACCCAAGAATGATGAAAAAATCAATATTGACACTTTAATTCTAAACATACAATGATTTCTTAGTTCTGATTATAGCATATTGGGGTTGAATTATGAACTTACATGTACGAAAGGGAGCCACAAAAAGGGTTGATTTAGAAACAACTGGCAAACAGAAATGAACCTTGGTTTGTGAGTCCAATGTTGATTTTTTTTTTAACCTTAGCTTAGCCTTATACTGCATACAGGACTTTAGTCATATAATTTAATTCTCTAAAAAGTCAGTTTTCTTTAGCAAGGTGCCTACCTGGCACACAGACAGTACTCCTTAAAGTTTGCCTATTATTTAATAAAGCTTTCCTTTTCCTGAATACTAAGGCACCTACATCTACCAGGGCCTTGCAATATCCCACACCTTTTCAGCCAGCTATTTTACAGGAAAAAAAAGTTTACTTTTAACTAACCTGAAAAATCTTTATTTACTTAATAACAAAACCCACAACCATGGCACTTAGAAAATCTTCCTAGTTTATTTCAGCTTGGTGATTCCTGAACTTTTATACAACTCACAGCCAAAAAGTGAATAATACCAGTCAGGACTTCAAAACTAGACCGAAGAGTATGTTATCACCTCAGATAATTTAAACCTTGGTGCCAAATCTAAAATTAAGCTCACAAGCTCTTGAAAATCGCTGTGAGGTTGTATTTCAGAGTTTGGAATAAATAAATCCAAGTAATGGTAAAAGCATCATTTATATTGCTTGGTAAATTCTTAAAGTTCAAATTCTTAAAGTTCTGGTACTTACAGATACCTATAAATATAGATAGAAATCTTATAAAGGACTAACCAGTAGGAAGTTAAAATGACTGGGAGGAACATTGGCTTCTCAGTCTTATCCTACAAAGAGCTTAGGAGAAAAAGGTAAGTCACGCTTATTGAGTGTTCCATATCTGGGCACTTATTGTATACTACCTCAGTAGATCAATCTGCACAGTGCCCCATATCGTAGATCATTATCCGCACTTTATGGATGAAGAAATGAAGTAATCCTAGGTCATTTGTCAAAATCGGAAATCAGATCTGGGATTGGCTAAGCTAATAGTCCATGGACCCTACTAACCAGACCCAGAGGTTTTGGTTCTCAATCTACATCTGCCAAGCTGGGTTACCTTGAATAATCTGCTGAATCTGTCTGGATCTCAGTATCCCCCAGGGTAAAGCTGATGTGTCATAGTAGATGATTTTGCAGGTTCCTTCTAGCTAGAGAATTTCTACTTAGAAAAACTTCGGTGCAAGCCAGAACAGTAAGGGCCAAATAGCAATTGCTGATTCCAATATGATATCCCATATGATTCCATCATGATTGCTTAAATTTGTTTACATACTGAGTAGAACCTGTAATACTGTTATGTCTTTAAACATGAGATTTAGCTACATATCAGAATATTATATACATCACTTGAATCAATTTTTCTTGCTTAAAACTACAAATGAACAAACTGAATAACACACTGAAAGAGGAAAAAGATAGAGATAGAATATTAAAGACCATCAATTTTTATTTTGTAATAATTCTAGAGTGATATATTATTTCATCAAATCCATTATTTATAGGTTAGTCCCCCAAAATACATGTGCTTTTATCATAGTTATTTTAAGAAAGTTCTCAAAGAGACAAAGATAAGGGAGTAATCTATCCCAAAAGTCTTCTATAAACTGAATAAAATATTGTCCTAAGACGATGTAGATAAAATCACATACAGCTTTGGACATAGCAAAACAAGCTACTGCCACAACCTTTATTTTATGTAACTATTAAAGTAAAACTTTCTTGATGATACATTTATATAATATACCTAAGAAAACAATTTGGATGTATAGAGTATCCTTTTGGCATACAATTACAGTGTTTATCTCTTTGGCTACTGTTCATTTAACCAGGAGGCAAAAATATGTTGCTACGGCTACAAACAAGCAATTTGCTGTTCAGTGTTGATTGATAGAGAATTAACACAGTACTGTGAGGGTGAATCTTGATGAAACAGGCCCTTCCAAGATGAACTGAAATAGTGCCATAATCACAGGCCAAGAAATCTTGGCCAGCATCTTTGGATCCTGTCATCCCACTCAGTAAAAATGTTGCAAAAACCTGCCCAAGATAAACATGCATGTGCCACTTGCAGAGGATCCAAAGGAAATGTGGACATTGAGATTCATCGAGAAGAGCCAACTGCCATGAAAACTGGATAATGTTTACATGTTGTGGAACTAGATATTTACCATGCTCTGACAATGTACAGAACAGCAAAATAGCATGATAACTTGTATGAATTTATAATTTCTCTGTCCCTTAGCCAGTGCTCTTACCATATGGCTTGTCCCATCTCTATAATCTCTTAGACATTTTGTTTCAGAGAAGAGGCAGCACCTCACAAAACTGCTTTGTGTCAAGTGTTCAGTATCTGTGTTCTGTACTTGGTAAAGTTGTTCCAAAATGCAGTTGTCTGAGTTTTGAACTGGCCATTGGCCCAGTCATACTAATTCTGATTTAATCTCTCATTGATAAGCCATCAATAATACAAATAATGATAGTGATGATTAGTAACACATATCTATTCAATACACTGAACTAAACAAATCTTTAAAAAGAAAAAAGTATTTAACTGGAAGATGTGACCATTCTTCTCTGACCTCCCTAGGAAAGTTTTTTTATTTATTCTGATTAGGATGTGAACTTCCTTGCACTATAATTTTGTAATCATGGTCAGAAAAAGGTGCCATAAAAAACTACACACTGAGCGTGTTTGCTTAATTGACTAGAAGCTTCTCTTCCATTTTAATAGTGTAATTGGATGCCAAAGAGTGATAAATTGGTCTTAGGAAGGTATGGTACATACAACTGCATAATAGAAATAACTCATTTTAATTATCTTAATAATTATCATGATAATTTCTAAAACATGTCATGTCTTCAGAGTCCTAACTAAATGAAGAGGGTATAAAATCACCCATATATAAAGGAATGTGCTCTAAAAACATTACTTTATCTTTGGCATATATTGAGAAAGGAACAATCTAGATACCTTGTGTAGGCATTTTAATTTAAATGAAGGTTGTGGAATTAGGAAAATCTCCCCTCCACCGTCCTCTACCAGCGAATGGACGCTTCCCCTATCACCTGTGCTGCCTTTCTTGGTAGATGGTCCTATGAAAACAACTCAAGGAGTTTGTCATCTAACGTATCTGATAATACTGTAGATCAGATGTCCCTAAGGCCAAATGCAAATTTTACTTTGTGAATTAACCAAAGATGAAGCTTCCAATTTAAATACAGAAATAACAATTGACTGACAAGAACCATTTAGAAAGCAATCAAAACGGGAAATTATTTTCTTTTTCTCTGAGTAGTTCAGACTGACAAGTGAAGGGGCATTTCAGTCTCTCTGGTCTGAGTTCAGATTCTGACGGGTTTTTTTTTTTTTTATTTATTTGGTCATCAGGACTAAGTAAAATTTGTTTGAAATTCAGTATTTGTAAGAGAAAACTGTTCATGTTACAGGTACAAAGTTGGGCCACCATACTATACACGACTGGATCTCTGTCTTTCTATCTCTGCTCGCTGTCTGTAATTCTGTCTTCCTGTCCATCTGTAAATTTTTTAAAGTAACACTATTTTTTATTGGCAGTAATAGAAATCATAGGACATAAAGTCCTTTTCTCACACACTCACACACACACACAAAATTGAGGAATTGTTTTCTTTGCAGTTGAGTTTCCTCCTTCCTACAATCTAATAACAATTAGAAAACAAAATTGGCTATAGCTTGTTTTCCATAAAAAGATATTTAAGAATTATGGGGATACTTTAAAGAATAAAAATACTCGATTTTCACTTTCTCAAGAAATACTCAAGGTTTTATTTCCCAAACTCTAGTTATTTTCACACCACCTTTAAAATATTGGGCCTTTCCAGGGCACCTGGGTGCCTGGGCACCTGGGTACCTGGGTACCCAGTTTGTGAATTTGAGCCCCGCATCTAGCTCTCTGCTGTCAGCGCGGAGCGAGCTTTGGATCCTCTGTCCCCCTGTCTGCCCCTAACCTCGCTTGTGCTCTCTCTCTCAAAAATAAACCTTTTAAAAAAAAGGGCATTTCCATGTATCATTTCTATTCTTATTTTTATGTTAAAATATCTCATTTAAATTCATAAATACATTTATTAGAGATGGAAATACATCATTACTATACCTGAAACATCAATATTACTTGCCAGAAGTTATAGAAGAAAAGCATAAGAACAAAAACAATTCTTGAAGGTGGTTATCACACTCTGAAATAATGTTGCTATAGTTTAGATCTACACAATAAATGCAAATGGAAAGTTGAGGCTACTAAAAGAGAAAACTCCACCCGGCTAATGCACATGTGTGCACATAGACACATACTACTAACTCAGGCAGACACCCCACCTCTGGGCTGGACTGCTACTTCATCCAGAGACTGGGAGCTACAGGTCACACTTACCCTGCTCTTCTCACCTACCCAGATTTACTCAATAAATTGATGGACATCAACTTCTCACATACTAGAGTACAAATCTCTCTGCTGGGCACAAAAGCCTTTAAAAATCTTTATTCTGCCAGAGTTTTCTCCCCAGTGTCTTAAATACCTGAGTCTTTCCCTCACTCTCAACAAATACGTATCATGTGCTTGCTGCATGAAAAGCACTGGGCTCCGTGTTGGGAACTGAGGGGAAACATGAAAGAGTGCCTCCTTATAAGAAGTTTATGGCTTGTGATAAGTAAAGAGAAGTAAACAGAAAAGACAGATTAACATGATATATAAGTCGGATGTGGAGTCCAGGCTTGAGGCTTATATTCACCACTGTACAGAAGATAATCAAAAATCCGAAAGGGAAACTCGGATATCACAAGAGCCAAACAAAACATAACAAGCTAACATGACTTCATGACAATATGGAGCTTAGAAGAAAAGCCCTGTGTGCAGGATTATTTCCAGTAATAGATAAATCTGGCCTCTTTGTCCATAGTAGTAAAAATAGTTAAAGTTTGCAGGGGCATCTGGATGGCTCAGTCGGTTAAGGGTCCAACTTTGGCTCAGGTCATGATCTCGCTGTTCATGAGTTCAAGCCCTGCATCAGGCTCTGTACTGACACTCAGAGCCTGGAGACTGCTTCAGATTCTCTCTCTCTCTCTCTCTGCCCCTCCCCCACTGATGCTCTGTCTTTCTCTGTCTCAAAAATAAATAAACATTAAAAAAAATTAAAAATAGTTAAAGTTTGCGAATCAATTACCATGTATCGAGCACTTAGCTAAGTTTCACTTTAGAGCCATTTCCTGCTATACCTCAGACATGAGAAACAAGCATGTTTTCACCCCAGAGTCTTTAAACCTTTTCTTTTCTCTTCCTGGCATGCTCTTTTCAGATTTTACATGGGTCATTCCAGCACTTGATTCAGATTTCTGCTTCCCTAAAAGACTTTCAAGTCACCCACTCTCAACTAGCACTCAATGTCCCTCTTTATCCCCTGGCCCTGATTTGTTTTTCTAGACAGCACTTAATACTACTCCAAATCTTTTGTTTTTGTATTTATTTCTTTGTTTATTCTCTGTCTCCCTAGATAATGTGTAAGCTCCATCTGGACAGACTGTTGCTGTTGTTTCAGCCATCGTGTCGCTAGGACCTGGCCATTGCTCATCACGTCACATCAAAGGCTCTCAATAAATATTGCTGATTAAACAAATAAATCTAATCTTAAAACAACTCAAAGAAGTTGGGAAAACTGAGGATTGGAGTGGATAAGAATAGTCATATGTCTTACAGGTAGTAAATGAAAGAGCTGGAATTTGAAACCAAGTGAGTCTGCGGATTTAAACAATTACTCTATTGCTTTTGGATGAGTGTGAGTAATCCAAACAGAAGTGTTCAGGTTGAAGAAAGCAAGAATGTATAATGAGCTTAAAAATGGTCTATGTGTGCGCAGACCATTGCAAGAATGGGTTTGGTTTGTTGAGAAAAATGAAAAGAAAAATAAAGGGCAATTGTGATATAAATGGGTAAATAGGAGTCTCTAACTGCCTCAACATTAGAGAAAAAGTTTAAAAAAAAAATACAACAAAAAACAATGACAAACACTAGAGCTGTCAATCTTCTAACACTCAGACACCAGAATTCTACGACTACCTTCTTCTATGACTGGTGAAAAAGAGAGGAAAAAGTCATTGAATCAGATCATACATACCTTTCTGAAATGGTTATGTGCTCCCACTTGGGGTCACCATTATCTTTGTTTTTTAAATGTAACTTATTGTCAAATTGGCTTACATACAACACCCAGTGTTCATCCCAGCAACTGCCCTCCACAGTGCCCATCACCCATTTTCCCTCTCACCACTCCCATCCAAGGGGTCACCATTATCAAGGCAGAATGCAGACTCACTCTGTCAGCCTGAAGACTGGGCGACACTGCCCCTGGCCCTGGCCTGGCCTGCATTACCCTAAAGCATCTCTGCTCTAATTGTATTATGTCTTTTCTCTTCACCATGATACAATATGCCCTTTTCCTACGCTTTACACATACGTGAAGTTACTGGAAGCAAATTCTCCAAGCACCTTTTCTAATCAAGTGTTAAATTCATAAATTATCTCACTTTCACCTTTTAGTGGAAGAACTATTTCACAGTTTGGTAAGTCACCATGAGCACCATTTTCTCATGCTTAGAAAAAGAAGCATTTCCAACATACCTCGAGACACAGTGAGTAACACCACTTTCCTATTAAACACAAAGAGCCATTCTTGCAAGGCCTAAGGTCACTGTCCCCTCACCCATAAGTTCATGGACTGTGGGACTGCCACAGAGCCACTGCTGCATCCTCAGGGACCAAAGAGTCAGTGTGCCTTTTCTCAAAATCCTAACTACAGCCAGAGAAAGACTTGGGCACTGGGGAGAAATGAAGGCCGTTAGGTGCCTGAAAGCACCAACCAGGTACTCAATCATGTTAAACGAAGGCCATAAAAACAGGCAGCAGAGAATAATAGAGATTTTGCCCCCATCCTCTGCTAGCAGGCTGACAAGAACACTGTTATCCAAATAAATCATTGAGGTATCGTTCTATTTTAAACTCTGTCTTGGCTCCCATATCCTTTTTTCAGAGACTCATTGAATGCTGTCTTAATTTATATTTTCAAGAGGACATCACTTCACTGTACAATACAAACACAATATTATTGGTGACTGCATCTCAAGCAGTAGCAGAGCAGACTTCTAAAATGCAGGTGGGTACATTATAGAGGGATAAGTCATTTTTCCTGGAGGTGTTAACACCCTCAATTTTTCACTCTTTCCAGTTCAGAAAAAATGTCATCCTAGGCTCCTAAAGATAGTGGTCACAGACCTGAGTACCCAGCCTACAGGAGCACGGTGATAAATGAGCCGCTGTCACAATGTGAAATGGGGATGGGGTTATCTGATTGGTGGAAGTAGAAAGCAACTTGACCTTAGTAGATTTCATTTAATTTCAGTTGAACACACCTTGTTGAGTCTGACTGTACTGGGCACTCTGCTTGGCACGTTCACCTGGTTCCTATTTTTCAGGCCCAAAACAGCCCTATGAAGGAGATATCATTTACCCCATTCTTATGGAATAAAGCCAAGGATCAGAAATGTTAAATAATTTGCCCAAAGGGAAGAACTGAAATTTAAACTTCCAACACCTGGGGGCGCCTGTGTGTCTCGGTTGTGCGTCAATCTCCAGCTCAGGTCATGATCTCATGGTTTGTGGGTTCGAGCCCTACATCGGGCTCTGTGCTGACAGCTCGGAGCCTGGAGCCTGCTTCGGATTCTGTGTCTCTCTCTCTCTCTGCCCTTGCCTTGCTCGTGCTCTCTCTCTGTCTCTCAAAAATAAATAAATGTTAAAAAAATTTTTTTTAAACCTCCAACCTCTGAAGTCATACATGAAAATTTTGCCACAAGGTGGATTCCAATGTCTGGTCATGTGGTAAAGTAGACAAAAATATTTTTCTTGGATATTTGGAACATTTCATAACTGACCTTTATTGCATAGAGGGACTCTTTTAATTAAGAACTTGCCACACATACTTGCATCCTAAGTTGGTCTTTCTTCTCTATCATGAGCAGTTATTTCCATCATAGCACATTTTTCTAGTCTTTCAGCATAGAATGCCTTGAAGTACTCTGATTTTTAGCCTCTGTTCCATCTTTACCAACCTACTACCAAATTTAATTTCCTCTTTAAAATGTTTCTCGGTTTCATTCCCTTTCTCTTCATCTTAGATTGCTCACTCCAGGCTAGTCTAGCATCACTTCTGTAATGTCTTACTGCCACAGCCTTCAAACATACCTTTCTTACTGTAGCGTTTCACTCTTTCCACTGATGTCACCATCAGGGGCCATCATAGGATGTGCAGAATCCTGGGCAAATATTTTTTTGTGGTACCCCTGTATACATAAGCCAGTTGACTAAAAAATGTGTTATAGAATTCATGGCCCCAGGTGAGATATAATGATTTATCAATAGTGATTTGGAATACTTAGTAAAAAAGAGGTAATTACATATTTCTTAATTTTATAATCAGTGCACATGAAGGTTCTCCATAGTGTCCAGGCACCCCTTCTTCCCATTCAGGTTCGAGAAACATCTTTTCAGGTAATTTATTTTCCTAATTTGATATCTCCCACCATGAAAAAAAAAATAGTAATGTTACTACTCATAATGGCATTGTTGTACAGAACCTATTTGTATTGAAACAATAGAGATATTCTTTTTTTAATTTTTTTTAATATTTTTATTTATTTTTGAGAAACAGAGAGAGACAGAGTACAAGTGGGGGAGGGTCAGAGAGAGAGGGAGACACAGAACCCGAAGCAGGTTCCAGGCTCTGAGCTGTCAGCACAGAGCCCGATGTAGGGCTCAAACTCATAAACTGTGAGCCAAAGGCGGACACTCAACCAACTGAGCCACCCAACCATCCCAACAATACAGATATTCTTGCTTTTGAATTTCCCTAATATCATTTATTTAATGCTGATTACACCACTGTTCAAGGTGCTCCATCATTCATTATGCCACCTGTGAATACTAGCTTTCAAGGACTCATAGGTTATTACTGTGCATCACTGATGATGCTCTTTAATACAAGTCAGACCCAGAGCATGTAGAAAAATAAAAAGGATAATTTTTTCCTGATGATAATCTATCATTCAGAACTTTATATCATTAACATAAAATAATACATCTTCAAACCATGTGTTCTCTTGACCTTTTTGGCCCTAAACATTGTACTGCTAGAATGTTCATTATTTGTTTAGCTTTACTGAGGTATACTTAATATACTAAATATGATGCATATTTACTGTATACGTTTTGATGAGTTTGGACATATGCATACACCCATGATACCATCACCACAGTCAAGGTAATAAACATATCCATCACCTCTAAGAGATTTCTTATATCCCCTTTTCTGTTTGTTTGTTTCTTTCCTTTTTGGTAAGAGCACTTACCCTCTTAAGTTTTTAAGTGTAGAACACCATATCGTTAACTCTAGGCACTGTGATTATAAACAGCTTTCTAGAATTTATTCATTTTGTACAACTATATTTATACCCACTGAACAACAACTCCCCATTTTGCTTCTTCCTAATCCGTTGGCAACCACCATTTGATTCTCTGCTTCTAGGAGTTTGACAATTTTAGGTACCTCATATAAGTGGAGCCATTCAGTATCTGTCCTTCCGGAATAGACTTATTTCACCTAACATAATGTCTTTCAGGTCCATCCATGTTGTTGCAAATAATAGAATTTCTTTTTTAAGACTGAATAATATTGCATAATATTGGAAGTCCTAACCAGTCCTAACCAGGCAACACAAAGAAATGAAAGGGATCCAAAACACAAAGGAAGAAGTAAAACTGTTTCTGTGGATATTCCCTTATATATGGAAAACCCTAAAGATATATCACCCAAAAAAAAGTTAGAATTAATTAAATGGGGCACCTGAGTGGCTCAGTCAGTTAAGTGTCTGACTCTTGATTTTGGCTCTCATGATCTCATGGTTTGTGGGTTCAAGCCCTGCATCAGGCTCTGCATTAACAGCATGGAGCCTGCTTGGGATTCTCTCCCTCTCCCTCTGCCCCTCCCCTACTCATGTGTGTGAGTGCACTCTCTCTCAAAAATTAATAAACATTTTTTAAAAGAATTAATAAAACAAATACACTAAAATTTCAGGATACAAAATCAATGCACAAAAATAACTTGCATATCTATACACTAACAACAACCTAAGAGGGAAATTATAAAAACAATTCCAGTTAGAATAGTATCAAAAGAATAAAATATAGAGGAATGAACTTAACCAAGCAGGTGAAAGATATATGCATTGAAAACTAAAATATGGGGCACCTGGGTGACTCAGTCTGTTCAGTATCCAACTTCAGCTCAGGTCACGATCTCACAGTTTGTGTGTTCGAGCCCTACATCAGGCTCTGTGCTGACAGCTCAGAGCCTAAAGCTGCTTCAGATTCTGTACTTCCCTCTCTCTCTCTGCCCCTCTCTGCTTGTGCACTCGCTCTCTCTCTCAAAAATAAACAATTTTAAAAAATAACTTTAAAATACACTGATGAAAGAAATTAAAGAAGACACAAGTAGAAAAACATCCCATGTTCACTGATTGGAGAACAATATTGTTAAAAGTCCATACTATGCAAAAGAGCCTATAGATTCAATGTGGTTCCTATCTAAACTCCAACTGCATTGTTTACAAAATTCCAGTTGCATTTTTTATAATCCTAAAATTCATATAAAACAACAGAATACCCTCAAGTCAAAGCAACCTTGAGAAAGAAGAACAAAGTTAAAGGTATTATGCTCCTATTACAAAGCTAATAGAGTAATTAAAACAGTATGGTACTAGCTCAAAACAGACACGTAGATCAACAAAACAAAACGGAGATCCCCAAAATAAACACATGCCTCTATGGTTAATTAATCTATGACAAGGGAAGCAAAAATATACAATGAAGAAAATACAGTCTCTTCAATAAATAGTGCTGGGAAAACTGGACAGGTACACGCAAAAGAATGAAACTGGATTACTTTCTTATACTATATCCAAAAATAAATTCAAAATGGGACTAAAGACTTAAATTAAGTACTGAAGCCATAAAAAGACACTAAGCTCTTTGGCATCAGTATTAATAGCAACAGTTTCGGGGGTTTTTTTGTTTTGTCTTTTTGGGTTTTTTTTTTTGGATCTGTCTCCTTAGGCAAGGAAAACAAAAGCAAAAATAAACAAACAGAACTACATCAAACTAAAAAGCTTTTGCACAGTGAAAGAAATCATCAACAAAATGAAAAGGCAATATACTGAATGAAAAAGATATTTGTAAATCATACATTCAGTAAAGTGGTTAGAATCCAAAATATATAAGGAACTCATACAACCTACTACACAAACAAAAAACAAAAAACAAAAACAAAAACAAAAAACAATCTGATTAAAAAATGGGCAAAAGATCTGAATAAGCATTTTTTTCAAAGAAGACATACAGATGCTAACAGGCATAAAAAGATGCTAAACATCACTAATCATCAGGGAAATGCAAAACAAAACCACAATGAGGTATCACCTCATACCTATCACAATGGCTAGTATCAAAAACATAAGAAATAACAAGTGTTGGCAAGGATATGCAGAAAAGAGAATCCTTATGCATTGCTGATGGGAATGTAAGTTGGTGCAGCCACTATGAAAAACAATATGGAGTTTCCTCAAATTAAAAACAGAACTACCATGTGATCCAACAATTCCACTTGTATGTATTTATCCAAAAAAAAAGTGAAAACACTAATTCAAAAAGATATATGCACCCCTATGTCTTTTACAGCATTATTGGCAATAGCCAAGATATGGAAGCAATTCAAGTGTCCACTGATAGATGAATGGATAAAGATGTGGTACACACACACACACAAATGCACACATACATACACGCACACACAAAATAGAAATATTATTCAGTCATAAAAACAAGAATGAAATCTTGCCATTTGTGCCAACATGGATGGACTTGGACGGTATTATGCTAAGTGAAATAAGTCAGAAAGAGAAAGACAAATGCCATATGATTTCACTTATATTTGGAATCTAAAAAACAAAACAAATGAACAAACAAAACAGAAAAAGACTCATAGATACAGAGAACAAACTGATGGCTTCCAGGGGGAAGAGGGATGGGGGGTGGACAAAATAGGTGAAGGTGATCAAGAGGTACAATATTCCAGTTATAAAGTAAATGAGATACGGAAGTATAATGTAAAGCATAGGAAATATAGTCAGTAACACTGTCACAACTTTGTATGGTGATAGCTGGTAACTAGAATTACAGTGGTGAACATTTCATAATGTACACAAACATCAGATCGCTATGTTGTATACCTGAAACTAATACAATATTCTACGTCAATTATTCTTGAATTTGAAAGAAACAGAAACTTCAAAGAAAACAGGGAGAGAGCTTCATGACATTAGTCTTGGCAATGACACGAAAAGCACAGGTAACAAAAGCAAAAGTAGACAAGTGAGACTACATTAAATTAAAAGGCTCTAGGGGCACCTGGGTGGCTCAGTCGGGTAAGCCTCCGACTTCAGCTCAGGTCACGATCTCGCAGTCTGTGAGTTCGAGCCCCGCGTGGGGCTCTGGGCTGATGGCTTAGAGCCTGGAGCCTGCTTCCGATTCTGTGTCTCCCTCTCTCTCTGCCCCTCCCCCATTCATGCTCTGTCTCTCTCTGTCTCAAAAATAAAATAAAAAAACATTAAAAAATAAATAAATAAATAAATAAATAAATAAACGTTAAAAAAATAAAAAAATAAAAGGCTCTGCAGAGCAAAGGAAATAGAGTGAAAAAGCAATTTACAAAATGGAAGAAAATATTTGTAAATCATAAATCTGGTAATAGGTTCTAAAATATATAAGGAACTCCTACAACTCAACAGCAGAAAGACAAATAACTGGATTTACAAATGCGCAGGGGACTAAACGGACATCTCTTCAAAAAAAGATATACACATGGCCAAGTAAATGAAAAGATGTTCAACATCACTTAGCAGGGAAATGCGAGTCAAAACTACAATGCGATATCACCTCGCGCCTGTTAGAATGGCAAAAAAAAACCCCAAAAAAACAAAAAAAAACAAGAGTTGGCAAAGATGTGGAGAAATTAGAATCTCTGCATGCTGTTTGTGAAAATGTAAGATGATGCAGCCAGTAGGAAAACGGTATGGGTTGCCCTCAAAAGTTAAAAATAAAACTACCTTATGATCCAAAAATCCTACTTCTGCGTATATATACAAAAGAACTGAAATCAGGATCTCAAAGAAATATCTGTATTCCCAAGTTCATGGCAGCATTATTCACAACAGCTAAAATGTGGGAACAACCCAAATCTATCCACAGAGGAATGGATCACATTTAAATTTGATTGCACACTTATATTCTACATATCACTACCATTATATAACGTCATATCTGCTTTTTTCTGACCCAGTATAATCTATAGCCTAATTTCTCTTTCTTCTTAAGTCACATCCTTCTCAGTTAAGCAAGTTTTAACCATCTCTTACATGTTCATTTCAACCCAAGTATCTGTGTTCACATTCTCCCTTACTTTTCTCATTCCAACTGTATAAACTATATCCATTTAAAAAGATTTAACTCAGCCCCTGAGTCATCTATGAGTACATTAATTTGCACTATTTTCTCCATTTTTATCACCATGCTGTGTTTAAAAGTCACTGCAAGTCCATTCGGGATAAAAACTGTCTGCTTTTTCTTTTCTTTGTGTATGTGAACATATTAGTTATCTGTCTTCAATTAAACTATAGATTTCTTGACAGCTGGAAATATGTAATATACTTTCTGGGATCTCCTCAGTGCTTTAAACAATATGTGTTGATGGACTAATTCAATAAAGTCTCAAATCATCAACCCAAAGCTGAACTTGCTACTTTGTGAAAATAAGGCATTTCTTATTATTTAGGAATCTTGGAAAAAATAAATGGTTAAGAAAATGGCAAGACAGTAGCCCATGGTATAAGGAAAAGATGAAATTTAGAGAATGATAAAGAGAAAAAAGGAAAGGAAAAGATGGTTTTTATGCCCACTTCCTCAAAATATATGTTATCTAAGAAGTTGGCCAGGTCTTTATTTTTCTCTTCGGGGGGTCAGATGATATGTGAAGTGAAACTGTGATTTCCTAAAGACATGTAATACCACAGAGAGACCGTTAAAGTCAAGAAAATAAGGTCAAGTCCTTATTAAGTGTGTAAAAAAAAAAAAATGAATGGGAGATCTACAAGCTGAAAGCAAACACAAACATCCTTACAATTTCTCTATTGTTACTCTACTAATTGCATTTTAAAACAAAAGTCAAAAGATAAAATAAGGTCATTTGTTTTTAAAGTCATTATAACTGTTCCATATTTGTAACTTAGGTTATGGAAATCTTCAGACATATAAAAAAGGAGTAATCAAACAAACCACATGTACCCCTCACTCAGGTTGCAATTATCAGCTCATAACAATTCTTGTGTCATCTCTACCTCCTACCTGTCCATCCAAATACTTTGTAAGCAAATTCCTAACATCATACAATTTCAAATAAATACTTCAGTATGTGTCTCCAAATCACACACATTTCCCTTACCAAAAAAAGTGATATTTTTATTAAGTGCACATGCACACACACACATTTCCCTATTATCAAATAGCCAATGTTCACGTTTTCCAAACCGTGCCATGATTTTTAACATTTTGTGCATTTGAGTTAAGATCAAAACAAGACCCATACATCGGATTGGTTAATATGTCACTTGTATTACTGTGGAGGTTCCTATTTCCATTTCATGTTGCATTTTTTCCTTGAAATTGTTTCCTTGAAGTAACTTACACGTACTCTATAAATTCCCCACAGTGCATTTTCCTGATTTCATTACCTGTTGTATCATTTAACATGTTCCCATGGCTCTTCTACTTTCTCTAAATTAACAGATCTAGGCACTTGAATATTTCAAATTATTTTCTGGGGGCAAGGTGAAAAGTCCTTCACAGGTGGTATTATAAGTGGATACTTACTGATTTACTATCTGGTTCTTTTTTTGAAATGTTAGCAGCCATTGATGAACATGGCTTAGATCAATCAGTTCCTTAAGATAGGAAAATGATGGTATGTTAATTTTATCATTCTCTACTTGTTAATTAGAATATTTTTTAGAAATAGAAATTTCCTCTCAACTACACCAAGGTAATAGTTTTATTAGCAAAAGTTAGATAACTACTTGATTCTGTATATTTATATATCCATTTTCTGAGTAAAAAATATCCCTCATGAATGCAAATGCAAAAATTCTCAATAAAATACTAACAAACTGAATCCAACAATGCATTAAAAAAATTCATTCACCACAATCAAGTGGGATTTATTCCCTGGAAGAGTGGTCCAATATTCACAAATCAATCAGTGTGATATATCACATTAATGAAAGAAGATAAAAACCATATGATCATTTCAACAGACGTTGAAAAAGCATGTGACAAAGTACAACATCCATTCCTGATTATAACCTTCAACAAAGTAAGTCTAGAGGGAACACACCTCAACCATATACAAAAAAACCCACAGCTAAATATCATCCTAAATGGGAAAAAAACTGAGAGCTTTCTTTCTATGGTCAGGAACAAAACAGGGATGTCCACTCACACCACTTTTATTCAACATAGTACTAGAAGTCCTACCCATAGCAATCAGACAACAAAAAGAAGTAAAAGGCATCCATATTAGCAAAGAACAAGTAAAGTTTTGCTATTTGCAGATAACATGGTACTACGTACAGAAAATCTGAAAGACTCCACCGAAAACTGTTAGAACTGATAAAAGAATTCAGTAAAGTCACAGGATACAAAATCAACATACAGAAATCTGTTGTACTTCTCTACACCAATAATGAAATAGCAGAGAGAGAAATTAAGAAAACTATCCCATTTTCAATTGCACCCAAAACAATAAGAAACATAGGAATAAACCTAACCAAAGACATGAAAGACTTATACTCCGAAAACTGTAAAACACTGATAAAAGAAATTGAAGATGACCCAAAGAAATAGAAAGACATTCCACACTGATGGATCGGAAGAACAAATATTGTTAAAGTGTCCTACTACACAAAGCAATCTACACATTTAATGCAATCCCCATAAAAAGACCAACAGCATTTTTCAAAGAGCCAGAGCAACGAACAATCCTAAAATATGTATGTAACCACAAAAGACCCCAAATGGCCAAAGCAATCTTGAAATAAAAAGCAAACCTGGAGACATCACAATTCCAGACTTCAAATTATATTACAAAGCTGTAGTAATCAAAACAGTATGGTAATTGCACAAAACAGACACACAGATCAATAGAAAACCCAGAAATCACCTTTAACTATGTGGGCAATGAATCTTCAACAAAGCAGGAAATAATATCCAATGAGAAAAAGAATGTCTTTTCAACAAATGGTGCTGGGAAAACTGGACAGCAACATGCAAAAGAATGAAACTGGGCCACTTTCTTCTTTCATACACAAAAATAAATTCAAAATGGATGAAGGACCTAAATGTGAGATCTGAAACCATAAAAATCCTAGAAGATAGCATAGGCAATAATTTACTTTACATCAGCCATAGCCACTTCTTTCTAGATATGTCACATGAGGCAAGGGAAACAAAAGCAAAAATGAACTACTGGGACTACATCAAAATAAAAAGCTTCTGCACAGCAAAGGAAACAATCAGCAAAACTAAAAAGCAGGCTACTAAATGGGAGAAGATACTTGCAAATGACATATCTAATAAAGGGTTAGTATTCAAAATACATAAAGAACTTCTAAAACTCAACACCCAAAGAATGAATAATCCAATTAAAAAGTGGGCAGAAGATATGAACAGACATTTTTCTAAAGAAAACATACAGATGTTCAACAGACACATGAAAAGATGCTCAACACCACTGATCATCAAGGAAATGCAGATCAAAACTACAATGAGATATCACCTCACATCTGTCAGAATAGCTAAAATCAACAAAACAAGAAACAACAGGTGTTGGAGAGGATGTAGAGAATGGGAAACCCTCTGGCACTGTTGGTAGGAATGCAAACTAGTATGTCCACTCTGGAAAACAATATAGAGGTTCCTCAAAAAGTTAAAAATAAAACTGCCTTACAATCCAGCAATTGTACTACTAGGTATTTACCCAAAGAATATAAAAATACTAATTCAAAGGGATCAATGCACCTCAATGTTTATATCATCCATTATTTACAATAGTCAAATTATGGAAATAGCCCAGGTGCCCATCGACTGAAGAATCGATAAAGAATATTACTCAGTCTTAAAAAAGAATGAAATCTTGCCACTTGCAAAAACATGGATGGAGCTAGAGAGTATTATGCTACGAAAAATAAGTCAGAGAAATACAAATACTTTATGATTTCACTCACAAAATTGAGAAACAAAACAGATGAGCAAAGGAGGAGGAAAAGAGAGAAAAAGGGGCACTTGGGTGGCTCAGTCAGTTAAGTGTCCAACTTTGGCTCGAGTCATGATCTCATGGCTCATGAATTCAAGCCCCATGTCAGGCTCTGGGCTGACAGTTCAGAGCCTGGAGGCTGCTTCAGATTCTGTGTCTCCTCTCTCACTGCCCCTCCCCCACCCACGCTCTCTGTCTCTCTCCCTCAACAATAAACATTAAAAAAAGAGAGGGAGAAAGAGAGCAAGGCAAAACAAGAAATGGATTCCTAACTATAGGGAACAAACTGATGGTTACCAGAAGGAAGGTGGGTGGGAGGATGGGTGAAATAGGTGATGGAGATTAAGGAGGGAACTTGTTGTGATGAGCACCAGGTGTTTTTGTATGGAAGTGTTGAATCAGTATATTGTACACCTGAAACTAATAATACACTGTATGTTAACTAACTGGAATTTAAATTAAAACTTTAAAAAAAATGTTTCCCTAGTGTTTCGAGTAAACACAGAGATTTTTTTTTTTTTTTTTTTTTAAGTATCATTATATACTCATAGATTCAGGTACTTAATGTGTTTCATGTTGTCCTAGTTATTATCCTTATTGTCTCAATTTTGATGAGTGGGAACATGTTCAAGTTGGCTTTTGCACCCTTTTGACAGAATTCTAGTAGTCTTTAATAGCATCCTTGCTTTCTAGCATAAAATATTCTCAACACATCTTGCTGATTCCTACCCCCAGACCTAGAAGCAGCCATTTCTCCAATAAGGACAAACACACATACATACATACATACACAATTATACATATATATTATATATTGTTAATATATAATCTTATGTATTATAAATATATAACCCTATATAACAATCTATATTATCATACATTGTATATTATATATGAGATATACTATGATATATATAAGACCATGTATATGTTATCTTTTTAAAGACAACAATCATCATAAGATCATACTAATACTTCTCATTCCAATTCCAGAATACATGGTTTGGCTTATCCACAGCAATCTCATCTGCAGGCCTTTCTTTATTCCATGCCAAACAGGCTGAGTCTAAATCTTACCAAGGCTGCTTTATCGTAGATCACACACAAATAGTTTGAGAACAGCAATTACAATGAAACCACCAAAGATGTGATTACTGAAAACATAATTATACAATCAAATTACTGTGAGTTATAGTTATTTGGAATAGTTCCCATCTTTATGATTGTCGTATCACCTGGATTTAAATTTATGTTCATTTGTCTTGTGTTGCATTCTAATTTTTATGAATTACTTTCTAAAATTCAACTTTAGCTATTATTTTATTTATTTATTTTTTAACATTTATTTATTTTTGAGAGAGACAGACAGAGGGCAAGCAGGGGAGAGGCAGAGAGAGAGGGAAACACAGAATCCGAAGCAGGCTCCAGGCTCTGAGCAGTCAGCACAGAGTCCGACGTGGGGCTCAAACCCACGGACCGCGAGATCACGACCTGAGCCGAAGTCGGACGCCTAACCAACTGAGCCACCCAGGTGCCCCTAGTTTAGCTATTATTTTAAACATTTATATAGTTACAAAGTCAAATATAAAGTGTGTTCTAAAAAGTATCACTTATATCCCTTATCCCTTCCAAACTAATTTCTCCTTCCTCTTAAAGGAAAACTTTTATTTTAACATTACGGCTTATCATCCTATTTAATGGTAGCATACATAAAAACATAGTTTTTTCCACCTTGCTTCTCTCATTCATACTGGAGCCCACTCCAGAGTACTATATTTACTATATTTAAACTAATAATAAATAGCTAAGTACTAAATATAAATTAAATTTGAGTAAAATTAAAAATTTAGTTTCCCAGTTTTACTTGTCTCACCAAGTCTGATCTAGCTATTCTTGCTACAGAGTATCCAACTTGCCCAAATAGAAACTAATGATGAAGCCTCCCTGATATGGCATCATCCCTTAAAGAAATCACAATCTCATCCACTTGATGGCAGCTTGATTGAATTCAACCCCTTTCTTCCTAGAAATACAAAATTCATTCTGGCCAAAATTGACAGGTGCTCTAGATATGGTTTTCCCTTTCCTTCCCCCAGTTTCTCAGTCATCTGAAGACACACAGTGTCTGAGGTACGGATATGGGATCCTACTAATTAATCTCTTGGGCCAAAGTACCAGCTTATAGATGGTACCCTGTGAGAACATAATACAATCCTTCAAGATGGAGACCATCTTAAATTAATAGCCATTGTATGGTACCATGTCTGCAACAATTGGAATCCTTAAGTCCAGGAATCAAGGTGGTAGAAATAGGAATGACTATGCTATCATTCATGAGGCCCCACCAGAGGATTTTGTACTTCACATCCCCACAATTCTTGGTTCCATAAGTCTAGAGTTCCAATTACCGCCCAGCTACATTGGATTCCTTATTCCAAGAGACCACCTGTCAAATAGTGATTCCACACTGGCAAGATTAAGTGACCATAAGCATCATGAGGATACTGAGTTACTGAGTTACTACTGATACTGATACTGAGTTACTACTGAATAAAAGGGTGCATATTTTTTGCACTAAGGTGATTTGCTGGGCATCTCTTTGTATTTGCATGCCAAGTATTAATTGTAAATGGATAAGTATATTAAGCACAGGCTGATAAGGGCATGAAAAGCAGAGGCTCAGGCATGAGGTGATAATCTGGGTTATCCCACCAGGCAAGCCACCTCCAACACCAGAAGTGGATGAGAATGATGGGAATCTAGAATAAGTGGTAGAGGGAAATGAGAATAACACCAACAATTTCCTTGGAAATCACTGCAGAGTGGTGTTGGAGGAGGTATTTAAGAGAACATGACTGCCAGTTGACCCTCAAGTTGGACCTGGGCAATTGGAGGCTCCTTACTCCCCTGACCTGTCCTTAGAATGTTATGTTCTGCAACCACAAATTTGTTCCATGGATTTGCTCTTTCTAGATATTTTATATAAATGAAATCAAATAAAAACAAAGAAAATCAAATGCAAGCATATTGTTAATTTATAACTACAACACATGTAATTAAAATGCATTTTATTGGTGTCCCCATTAGCCATATTTCTAGTACTTAAGGATATTAAGTATAATTTTTGAATAATAAGATATGAGAATAACCTTGGAGATCATAAGCCAGTATCTCATTTTACAGATCAAGTACCTGATTTTCTATTTCCAAGACATCATCCACATAACAATTTTTAGACGGCCTTTCCATTACAGAGTTGAATGTTGGTTCTGAAGAGCGCTGCGTGTGGGATGCCTGTTCTTCCCTTTTTCCAACATGGCAGAAGGTCTGCTTTTTTATTATCACTGTCGCATGCTGAGTTCTTGTCCTAGCCTTTGGGTGTGCTGGAAAAACATTTTATTTTCCTTCTGCTTCATGAATTGATAGGTTTTGCTTTGCAATTATTTTTATGACTCATATTCATTACAATGAGGAAGTTACAGTGGTGGGACGCAGATGCATAAACTCCTGCCCAAACCTGTTTGCGGCTCTATGGAGGGAGAGCAAAAGTCTGCTAAACTGGACAGAAGGAAGTAGTCAGTGGGGCTGATCATGAAAGCAATCTTGCAGAGAGCTGCCAGAGAGAATGTTCTGGAGACTGCTATGGCCAGAACACGCTGGGGGCAGGGTGCAGGGTGATGATCATGAATTGAATGTTTACAGATGGTTTACCATGACACTATAACCATATCTGTTTGATGAATGAAAAATGAGCATTCCGGGCAGGACAGGAACAGGGATGGGAGAGTGAAACACACAAAATCTTTCACTCTGCAAAAGCAGAAACACTTAACAGAATTAAGAGGATAAAAGGCCCTTAAACTCATAAGTGAAATTCAGTGAGCTAATAATAAGAAAGCCCTAAATATTCACAAATACGTTAGGCAAATTTTAAGTAATCTGTAACAAAAAAGAAGCCCAAGCACTTAGTTTTTCTTGAAAGAACACAGTGTTTTCTATAAGACTACTGCTGGCCAGACCCCTATTAGACTGAGGGGTACAATTCTTCATCACATATGAATGTGGAAGGATATTCACCAAAGCAAACAAAGTTAAGTCAGGTCCAGCTGTAATGAATTCCACAGGAGGGTTTAAATTCTTTGATTGCTCTGGGGCTTCCTGGTGCTTGGTTTTCTCACGCATAAAATGGTGCATCATCATATATATACATCTCCTAAGTTTACCATCCATCCAAACAAATAACGTCTGCACAGCAGAGGCCTCTGTTGTCTCACGACACCTTCCTTCTGCTAAGATGGCAGAGTTGAATAATTGTAACAGGGGAATATGGTCCACAAAGCCTAAAATACTTATTATCTGGCACCTTACAGAAAAAAGTTCGTTGACCCCAATCTAAATCAATAGTACTAAGTAAGTACTTGCACTTTAGGGACTCACCCAGCACCCAAAATTCTGAAGTGCCTCCTATTTAACCTTAGCAAGAGAACAAAAGCTTAACGAATTAGTCTACAGCCTGTATTCCCTTGGAAACCACAATTAGTATCTGAAATGTGTAATCTCAGGGATGTGTTATTCCTAAGGTCCTCCAGGTTCTAGTATGTAAGAAGTCAGAGACAAGAAAGCTACATCCGTTGATTACTTTCTTTCATTTCTCCATGGCAATTTCTTACAGGACTATAATTTGAAATATTGACCTTGATCTCATGAAGAGCAATTTGGTATCTTAAATAGAACTCCTGCTCAAGCACTGGTCCATTACGCTATAAAATATTCCTTGGGGAATCTATGTTGAAAGGGCATTTTAATTGATTCTATCTATACTATGACAATAAGACCATGTCATCACCTCAGGAAGTGTGGATTGTATGTCCTCTTGTAAAAACGTAGTCTTGCATTCAATATGAGAGACAACTTAGTTTTTCCTGGTAAAAGCTTATATTTTCACTTTTAAGTGTGATGAGAACTACATAACTCTGTATAATTCCCTGTCTGATTCTGACCTATGGAGAGACAAAAGGATCAATGACTTGGAAGCAGCGAGCTAGCTGGACCTGAGACCTCCCTTCCCCTCAGAAACTCAGATGCCCAAAAGGTTGTCAGGTGTTAGCTACTGGCAAACTGATTTTTCTCCATCCACAAAACTGCTCTTTGTTCATCTCATAAAATGAGAGAACAGTAATGAGGCAGGTCCCTTGCCTGGAGCAAAGCCCCATGAGTGTCCAGCTAGACCCAGTCCACGTGTACCATTGCACAGGATTCAGAGACCACAGGGGCCCTCCTGACCATTCTGCGCATGAGTTACAGCAAGCACATATTGACATTGCTTGCTCTCTTGAGTCCTCTTACTAGGGAACTCGGAGCTAAATCCTGAGGTGAAATGTCCTAGGGCTTTTGATGTAAACATTTCAATATTCACTACGGTTCTTGTTTTTGTTTATTACAAGTCATTACTTTAATGGTCCTATTATGTCTATTATTATGAGCCAGTTCAAATCTTTTTGGGAAGTAAATAGAGTTTAAATAATAAATAAGTGAAATAAATAAATCCCTTTTCTTTGTGCCCAGCATGTGTTATGTACTTTGGAGGACATGAGAAAACACAATCACTGTTCTCCTGGAGATTTCAGTATCAACTGGGGGATGAGAAATACACTTGTTAAACAACTAGAGAATATTTTAAGACTATCATTTTTACTGCTCAGTTGTCTGATACAGATTATATCTACTATAGAGATTCAGAAAAACGTGGGTTCAATACAAACAGAACTGGTCAGAGAAAGCTCCATATACGGGATGAGATATGTTCTGTTTCATGTCACTTCTCTAGTCCAGAGCTCCCAACCAGTGTGCCAAGTAGATATTGATCCCCTCTTCCCCCAGGGTAACTGGGCAGGGCAGGAGGCAGCAAGAGCAGCATCTGGCTGGGAGCAGCTTGCTCTAAGCTTTGAACTGCCCTCAATTTTACTCTAGTGGGTCACATAAACATTATCATTTTCTTTGTGTGAAAAGCAGTCTCATGATTGGGTCTAGGGAAGATGAAACTATTTTACTGTATTAATTTCAGCTTCCCATATTGGATTGCATTCAGTAAAATTTCCCTTAAACAAAATCCAGCTAATCTGAATCTTTCTGGCTGAACTGTTGGCTTTGCAAACAGTTTTCAAAAATTTACAGTCTCATAAAAATCAGTCGCTGTGCCTGCTTGCTGGAAGCAATTTTGGCCAACTAAGTAGTTCATTCACTCATTCTCTCTTGGGTATTCAATAGTCTCTTGTTAGTTAATTGTTGCTTCCATGAAAAAAAAAATCTCTTTCCTTTCTACTACTATTTAGGCAAGCTTACTTTCCATTACACTTGACATGAATATATATGTGTATCTACGTAGTAATATTCAGATTGATAATATAATCTATATAGGTGTATACATCTGAGAGTAACACCTTATATCACAAAAAAACAGGAAAATATACTTTGATTTGTTATCAATCATGAGGCTTCTACCTTCACATATCCAGTTAGGTCAAAAATTTAAGTTCTTCCAGTGGATAGATTTTTAATCATTTTCATCACCCAAATAGTAGCTTTACATTAAAAACTACATGGCAGTGAAAACCAAAATAAACAAAACTTCCAAATGTTCATGTTTGACAATGTAAAGAATCTACAGATAGAAATATTAAAAAATCAACAATTTGAAAAAAGAAAATGAGAAATAAATAAATGAAAATAAAAAATACATATATACCTATTATATATATATACATATATATGCATATATATATATATACACATATATTCGCATATATATATACACATATATTGCAAAAATGTTCTGAGAACCAAAGCCTTCAGTGGCAAGGAAGAGATTCTAGATGTAGCTTTCTAGAGTATCATTCAGTCCTTCAGGTGTATACCAAAGACCCTTCAAAAGAGAACCCAGTAGTAGTTTCCAGCTGAAGGTATCTGGCTTAGCATCCTTAGGTGCCTACTGTGAAAGCTTCTGAAGTTCATGTCCTCTACAAATGCAAAAGTGCTTTTGTTTCTTTCTTAAAATGAATCTTCCATATTTAAAAACAAAACAACAACAACAACAAAACCTAAAAGAATATTCTGCAATGAATTCCAACTTCCTATAAGTGAATTTTCTATATTCAATAGAAAACATCAACTCCCAATTATTCAGATGTTAATGTGTTTTTATGCCTATAATGAAGCCTAGATCAGGACTGGCATAGTTTTTTTGTAATGAGCCAGATAGTAAATATTTAGGCTTGTGGACCATATCTTCCGTGTTACAACTAGTCAACTTCGCTGTTGTAGGGAAAGCAGCCATAGACACTACATTATCAAATACACATAGCTGTGTTCCAATAAAACTTCATTTATGGACACTAATAATTGCTTTCAATTACTAAATATAAAATGAATGTTTTCAAGTTATAAAATATTATTCTTTTGATTTTTTTCAACTATTTAAAAGTGTAAAAATATATTTTTATCATGCGGGCTATAAAAAAAACAAGCTGTTTTGGGTCCTCTGGATATACTTTCCTGACTCCTAGCCTGCATCATCAGTTTGCAATCTGTGGCTCATAAACTCTACATTGGTGGGTCAGAGAGGGAGTTTTGAGCAAAGAGTTATTACAAGGAATCTTCAAATGAAGCACTGTCTCTAAACTAAATAAATATCCTATCTCATTTATATGCTGTTTTTCAAATGTATGTAGATATAATTGAAATTAGTAAAACAAAAAATCATAGTACCTTCAAGGAATTTAACAAGACAGTCAGACAGATTTTAATCCATCTACTCCTAAAGAGTAGCTTTATTTTGTGTCTATTCACTGAAAGTGTATCAGTATTAATCTTTAGAATGAAATTAGGCACAAACAGAACAATAAGAATGAATGAAAGAAAGGAAGGGAGGGAACAAGGGAGGGAATGACAAAAGGAAGGAGAAAGATCTGAACAAGGCAAGACCAAACAAGACATAAAAAGCATGATCTCATTGGGAAAAAGATACCAAAAAAATCAAAAGAGACAGAGATAGGCATTGTTTTCAAAAAAGCTCTCATGTTTCAGGTGATGATTTCTAATCTTTCCATGACAAATAAAACCATAACATTAAAGCAACTATATAGTAGAGTCACAAGTGTCATTAATTTTACAAGCACAATTTTTAAGCCTAGACCACTCCTTCACTTACAAGCAAAATCTCCAAGAGTGACAAGAGTGCCAGCCTTTATGTCAACTGTAAATGTCCAAGTTCCAATAATTTAATCTTTAAAATATCCCTACATATAATATTAATTATACAGTTTCTATATATTAAAAGGACATATATGTATGTGTGCATATCTACCTTTATTGGTTTCCACTGTGCAAACAAAATCTAATACTATAAAAACGAAAACCAGTATGTTTAAGAATAAAGAAATTGAGAGCATGAAAAAATTACAAAGAAAAAGAGACAGAGAGTAGATGCAGAGGTGAAGAAGTGGGATAAAGAATAAAAAGGAGGACAAGCAGAGGAGAAAGGAAAAGAAGGAACAGTGGATGTTTGGGGCTGATGCACAGAGAAAGTATTGCTGTTTTACCCTCACAAGCCAATATTCTGGAGAAGGAGTGTGGCAAACCTTATTATCCATGAAGAATTAAAGAGGGTTTGTACATAAATAATAGTTAAAGACTTAGCTCCATAACTTAAGTCTCGACCTTCTATTAAGATTCCTCTGAATACAAGGCTCCATCCAATTCACTCAGTGGAGGAAAGAAGGAATTTCTGATCGGAGTGATCTGTCTTAAGACATAATGAAGAGGTGGGAGGGATGTTGTCATATCATTTCCAAATGATGTTTCCAGACCCCAGTGTGTAGTTAACAAGTAAACAATATGGATTTTTATCCCTCTTTTAAGAATATCCTGTTTTAAACTAGTACAGGCAACATGCGTGTTTTCAACAAATGTGTTTATTCCTTTTCCTGCCCCATCCTTTTTCTTTTACTGTGGAGATGTTTACTGACACCAGCACAGACTGCTAGCTGTCCCCTCAGTATGTAGTCTCCCTTTCTTCTTTAGTGACAGAAGTTTCAGCTGGGGACATAGCACACAGCTGAAGACTGTGTTTCCCAGCCTTCCTTACTACCAGATATGGCCATGTGACAGATTCTGGCCAGTAAAAATCAAGTGGACATGACTTTGCAATTTGTGGGGTCCATCATTCAGAAGGAGATCAGGCTCCCCTCTCCTCTTTTACTTTTCCCAATACCTTCCCTTTTCTCAAAGGCCATGTGATAACAGAAGCTAGACACATTCTCTCCTACCTCTATCCCCATGACTTACTTCACATCATTTCTCATAGCATAGATTACCTCCTAATAACATAATGCACATGAGTTACTCATTATATTCATGTTGTCACTCTTCTATAGGAAAGGTCAGGGTTGGAGGTGAGTGGTTCCTGTTTGTTTCCCCAGCACCTAAAACACCTCAAGATACACAGAATGTGCTCAATAAACAATTGTTGAATAAATGAATATTCATATGAACAGGACCAGGAGAATTTGGAAAACCAGAAATGTGTAGACATTCTTGAAATCTCTAGTAGCAACACTTAGTTTGGATTATGACTTAACATGCCTACTTTGTTTAATTTCTCTTTCTAAATTTCTGCTTGCCTAAAAGGAGGAAAAAGGCATAAATTGATTATAGGATTCTTTTTTCTTTCAATCAAGACCCAAAGGAGAAAGACAGTCAGAATCAGGACACTGAAAAAAAAAAAAAGGCAAAAACAACTAAAAGAAAAGAAATGGAGGAAAAATGAGAGAAGAAAGGAAAAACATGTTTGGATTAGGCAAGCAAACAATTAGAAAAATGTATACACACATACATACAGACATTGTGTATAGATATTCATAAAATCTTCATTTTAAACTGCTGCATAATATTCTATATGTGATAATTCTATCATTTCTTTAGTCAGTTCATGACAAATAATACTGCAGTGAAAATCCTTTTGTATGGCTCCAGTGCTTTCTACAGAAGTTGCCAGGAATTGAAGTACGGAGTCACAGAATACAAGCAATTCCAAAATGTTAGTAAATATCAAACAATCCTTCACTATAAGTAACCTTTACTGAAACAATAATTTAAAAGCATGTAAATACTAAGCATTGCATATCTCTAGACATTATTACCCTTCTAAATTATGGGTTATACACAACAATTAGTCCATATCATTAAGAGAAAATAAGTTAGAAGTAGTTGACTTCATTGCATACCTTCTAGGATTAGGAACAAATAGGCTTCAACCATTCATTGAAAAAATACCTATCTAGCCCATTATTGGTCAAGTACTCTTCCAATTATTGGTAATATGATAGTGAATAAAACACAGTTCTTGCTAACAAGGGATTTACAGTGTAGTTGGTAGGAACAGTAAATGACTAGACTATGACTTATGATGACAAGTGCTATAGAGAAATATAACCCTGGATGAAGAGGTAACAGCTGGTGGGATGTGAGGCTTGGTATCCTTTACAGAATGATCAGGGAGAGATTTTTTGATAAGGTGATACTTAGATAAAAACTGAAGGATGTAAGAGAGTAAATCATGTGGATATCTATGGAAATGGTACTACAGGTTGCAGAAACAGAAACAAATCCAGTGTGGCTGAAGGGAAGGACTAAGCGGGGAGAAGTAGGAGAAGAAATCAGGGATTACAGGGTTACATGGGAATTTGTGACCAGAGGAGTGACATGATCTACCTTTCAAGGCATCTGTATTAAAAATAGTCTAGCAGTGCCTGGATGGCTCAGTCAGTTAAGCATTCAACTCTTGATTTCAGCTTTGGTCATTATTTCATGGTTTTGTTCATGACATAGAGCCCTGAATCAGGCTTTGCACTGACAGTAAGGAGCCTGCTTGGGATTCTCTCTCTCTCCCTCTCTCTCTGCTCCTCTCTCATTGGCATTCTTTCTCTCTCTCTTAAATAAACAGAAAGAAAGAAAGAAAGAAAGAAAGAAAGAAAGAAAGAAAGAAAGAAAGGAAAGTAAGTCAGTCTAAGGGGGAAGGGTAGAAGGAGGGACCCAGTGTCCCAACCACTGCAACAATCCTGGCCAGAGGTGGCAATGGCTGGAATAGCAGTAGGCATAGTGGTCAGGTTCTTCAACTCCAATCAGATTCTCTTCCTTCCTTCTCTTCACATGCATACATTTTTCATTATAAATGCACAGAATATTTTCACATACACAAAAGATGCACATCAAAATATAAGCAATACTCAATGAAAAATGAACAAGTGAAACTAAATATTCCATAAAGTATCCTTCTCTTGTCTTGGAACAGATAAATGCAAAACAAGGCAACAGACCTCAAAGATCAATCATGTCAACTTCTTAAATGAATGTAGGTTGTTTTCTACTTTCAAAAGCCCAAGTAGTAGGCCTTTTATTTCCTTACCAGACTTTTAGTCTTCTCAGCATACAACCAAGAGAAGGATTTAAGAATTATAGCTACCAATGACAAAGTGGATCTTTGGACAGTGACTTATTAATTGTATACTACAAAAGTCCCATAAGTAATGACCATGGTGGAGCACATGGAAGGCTCAGTTAGTTAAGCATCCCACTCTTGATATCAACTCAGGTCATGATCTCATGGTTCAGTTCCACCCTGACAGTGCAGAGCCTGCTTGGGATTCTCTCTCTCTCCCTCTCTCTCTTCCTCCCCTTCTCTCAAAATAAACTTAAATAATAATAATAACCATGGAAACACAAATAAATTTTTAAGTTTATTAGAAGGTCTGACCAAGTATCAACATCTCCCCTGAGAAGAATTTACATTTACAGTTGAATCCAATTATCCCTTTACAGGACACTATTAAAGGAACAAGTATGGTAGTCTGTGAGTGTGTGTGCGCACATACGTGCATACACACATGTGTTTAAATAACCACCCCTAAGCATTAAAAACACTCCCCAAATGACAGGTTTTGTTTTTACTATCACATTAAGTAGATATTACTTGGAAAAGCAATCTACCTTCAGTTAATTACCATATTTCTTCCCCCTCAAATAAACCACAAAAGTGAGCATATTCTGAAGGACCGATAGGCTCAATATACTAGCCATCAACTGTTTAGAGCTCTTTATTTTCAATTTATGCTGTGACTCTGAGGGGAAAGAAAAACAAAACAGAACCATGCAAATTCAGTAGCTCCAGTGATAGGCTTTTCCTTGCCTGCTAACTGCTCAGGAAAGGACAAGGCCTGATTTCTCCTGGACTATTTTCTCCTGACATTAACAAAAACTGGCTAATATTTATTGAGCATTTATTATATGCCTAGCATTGTCTGAGGACTTAACATAAAGTAGCTCTCTCAATTATCACAATAATCATGATTAACCCCATTTTAGATGATGACATTGCAGCCAAAATTTTAAACATTCCCAAGATCTCCCAACAGGAAATGGGCAGACTACCAATGGTATTGTGACAGCAAAGACCTCTCACCCATTACGCCACATTCTTTCCCATCTACACTTACAAAATTATCCAACGATACTCTTGCAAACTATAGGAAACCTTCCTGCATGGCTCACATCTTCTGTTCAACTTAATCCTTCACCTTTCTGACTCATTGAAAGAGTCCTGCCTTTACTGTAACAGGATGTCATTCAATTTCTCTCCTTTTTTGAAACATGATAATTCATTTCTAAGAGAACATACTAAAAAGCAGCATGTGACTGACAAAGGGCTGCAGACCTTGAAGAGGCTTTATCTTCCTGTTTGTTATGTCATCTAATCTGCTCTGGCAACAAAATTGATAGAGCACAACTAATCTCATTTTTTGCAATGGCCCTTTCAAGAAAAACAAAAATGTAAATCATTTGATATGTGTGGATAGACACATAAATGTAATTTTCCAACCCCCCACCTCCACCCAGCCATACCCTTTGCCATAGTGACAGCTGCTAAGTTTGCCCCATAATGTGTGATATTCATTTTTATCAGGTCTATTTCTCTCTGAACTTGTCTTTCATGGATGAGGACCTAATTACCCTTAGATCCTGTTATTCTCTTGTCTTGTCTATGTCAGCTGCTCTAATGAACCCATGGTGACAGGAAAAAGATAATTAAGACCACTGGAGAGAAGGGAAAATAAATAGGAAGAAAAAAAGCTATCATGGACCACATAAAGTTGAAAGTCAGATGTTTTAAGGGAATTTGCTTTTTGCTTATCAGGACCTGATTTTCAGAGTACTCATAATTTTATTTTCTTGTGTGTTTCTTTTCAGTTCTCATCTACATTTTTTGGCCTGGTGAAAGGAATATGGACTAGGGAAACAGAAAGACTTTTAACAAAGACTCTGCCACTCCCTAGAAGTGTGATATTAAGCAACTTATTTATTTCAGCCCCAGTTTCTTCATCTATAAAATGGAGGTAAACACACATTCAAAAAAGGTTGTTGTAAGGTGCAAACTGATTTATGTATATAAAAAACTTAGGACAGAGAATGGAACACAGTACACACACATGTAAACATATACATGCTTAGTTGGTATCAATGACAGCTCCCCTTTCATGGTCATTCATAGTCACCTAGTATTTAATATGGGTTACATATATAAATTTGGACAACCTGTCTAAAGAAAAAAATAACTTTTATTAGCAAAGACCATATAGCCATAGACAGAAAGAATCATTTGAAGGATTAGTTCACTTATTTAATAAAGAGAGATTAAAAAAAAAAAGCAAGCCTGAAAATGCCATACTTCAAAATGAGAAGTTCTAATATTATTTCAGAAGAATTTCATTAAGTTCTGATAATTAAAAAATATAAATTAATACACATGGATGTCAAATCTAGGTCTAGGCAAGTTGAAGAAGACAATATACGCTCTAATAAAGTTTTCTCATCCTAAATTGATTTTCAATAAAGTAAATTTTAAGCAAAATACATCTTTTATTCATATTTCTCACTATTCATTCAGTGATACTTCCATTTGGCAAAAAGTTATTCAAGAGATATTGCTAGTGAATGCCAAAATAGGGGAAGGCTCTTTGCTTTAGATATAAACATTTCATGGCAATACCTACTATATCTGGCTATTAAAGGTCCCTGTAGGCATGGGAATATTTAATACATATACCACATAACAATGAAAGGTCTCCAATTTATTTCAACCAAAGCTACCACTTTGTTTCTTTTTAGAAATGAAATACATTCTTTGCTAAGGCTTCTGGGACTAACCATGTGATGGTGGGAAAGTTACTCAACAACAAACCACTCATGTTCCTCATTGGCAAAACAAGATCAGACTAGACGTTTCTCTATGATATCCAAACTTTTTTTGCATTTATTAAACAGATATTAAACAATTATTTACTCTGTATATACTACTGAACAGGGAGTCAGAAGAGAGAGAAAAAAAGAAGAATTCATGGCCCTTCCACAAAATTTACCACCTGCTAGGTAATCATCATGGCAGCCAGGCTCTGGTTCAGTCTTCTTCCCATAAAAGAATGATGTTGTGTCCCAGAGCCTTAGCACTTTCACTAACCATGAATGATCATCTCATAAATTGACAGCATATGAGAATGTGGGCATAATTTACCTTTTATCATCACTACTACTGGAAAAGAAGGGCAGTGCCTGTTTCCCCCTAAAAGACATTTTTGTTTTCTTTGCACAACAGAGATAACAACACTTCTGACATACAATTATACCTTCAGATAATTTGAATCCAGTTTAAATAATCACATTTAAATTGCTTGTTTCTCACACTGGACCAGCTTCCCTGGGGAGTATCTTGCTTCTAAGTCTCCAATTTCAGCAGTTTGGAGTAGAGGAACAGCACTGACTTTCAGGCAGAGGTCTGCCTTCTTACTTCTATTACTCGGTTGCAACGTTTGCCTGCAGTTTAATTTCAACTTTCTTATTTCTGAAGTTTATGATAACTTTGCTTTTATTTTTTATTCATTGCTTAACACATTTTAAATAACGAAAGAGGAAAATTACACTTTCATTCCCTAAACTTTAATTTCTCCAACCTTCAAAGTTGAGTTTTAAAATTAAAATGTCTTGTTATTTTTCTACCACATAATGCAGGGTGCTTTTTATTCACAGCTTTAGAGAAGTTACCATTATTTTACTTTCCTTACTTTGTCTTTGACATCCCCTAAATGCCCTTGCAATTTCATATGGGTACAAGGCTAAAGTAAAATTTGAAATATAAGCATCGTCTCCACTGATCTTGAGTATCCAGTGGGAGTTTCCATTGTGTGGCACAAAAATCTTAATACATAGCATATTTCTATTTATGGGAAAATACTGGTTCCAATAGAACAGTATAGAAATATCATGTAAATATTTGGGGGTGAGGAGGCTATATCATGAATATTCCTCTATTTTACATTTGTCAATTTATTTAAAATTGGAATTAATGCAATTATAATGAAGATATGGAGCTTCAAAAAGAGAAGAATTAAGCTACCTATTAATGTCACAGAAACCTGATAATGACTTTTTATGTAACCACACAAAAAAGTTGTTTTACAAATTCAGTGGTATCTAATATGGTCATTGCATATCTATAATTTCCTCTTTTAAAAAGTCTGTTATATCATTTTCTTTGTTTCATTTTATATACACGTTTATATGTGTGTATATATACACAGATAATGTGCATATATACATACATATATGTACACATATTTCTACCAATATTCTTTACCATTCATTGCCTACTCTCCCTCATCAGTGCCTAACCCTCCAGGTCTTGACTTTGCATATAACCCAACCTACTACTCACCAAGCTCAAGATTTGGAGGTTTGTTGAGCTCTAAAATGGCTCATGTCTCATCCACAATAATTTGTTGGTGAAACACAGACATACGTGACATTAGCATTCAATGTCATACATTAGGATAAAAAAGTAATATTAATCTATTTTTAGGAACACAAAACAATGCACAAACTTTCATTACACTGACTGTTCAGCTGTCACCAAAGATTCAAATACATGTAGAAAAAATATATTGTAGGGGCGCCTGGGTGGCGCAGTCGGTTAAGCGGCCGACTTCAGCCAGGTCACGATCTCGCGGTCCGTGAGTTCGAGCCCCGCGTCGGGCTCTGGGCTGATGACTCAGAGCCTGGAGCCTGTTTCCGATTCTGTGTCTCCCTCTCTCTCTGCCCCTCCCCCGTTCATGCTCTGTCTCTCTCTGTCCCAAAAATAAATAAACGTTGAAAAAAAAAATTTAAAAAATCATAAGAAAAAATATATTGTAGAAAAAGTGCTATTGGAGATAAAAAGATGAAAGTGAGATTGCAACTAAGAATTGGCAGAATGTCTCTCTTTTTTGCAAGGTACTTCTTTCTGACCTCTTACCTTGTCCGTAATCCTTAAGCCATCTGCCCTCTTGCATCAGTTTTTTTTTTCCCCCACACAGAAAGAGATAAATTAGCTCCACATTTTTTTCTTTTAAATTTGCCTAATGAAATTAAGTTGAAATCATAATTGAAGTTCAGACTTCTCTTAAAATATAGAAAAAAAAAAACACTCTTTGAAGTATGATTATAAAATAATATTCTTAGATTTTTAAGCTTTAATTTTATTTATTACACTGTAAATTTGGTTCCATACTCTGTAATATTCAAACTTTGGAAGTCATAAATAGAAGTAATAAATAGTAAAAAAGAAGTAGCTCAAATTTAAAAAATAGTGCATGTTTTATTTTTGTAAGATTTATAGTATCGAATTTCTGCCAAAACATTCCATAAGTAGTTTAATGTTTTGGCATAAATCACAGTTAAAATAGTTACACAGATATACAAATTTTCAGCATCAATCAACTTATGAAATACAGATGTGACATTTTTGTTCTCAGAATCTCCAAGGGGCGAAATTAAGCTACACCTGAGACCATCAAGAGGCCACAACACAGTGACTAGTGCACTTTACCTCGGATATGTCACAATGGACCATGTTATCCTTCTACAAGTTTACCTCAGCACTAAATGCCCTTCTCTAAGGCTCTAAACCTGGATACTTCCCCTTACTCAGCAAATGAATGCCTAATCTCATTTGGTCAAACAAAGAATAATTCCAAAACACATTACATAAGTAAAGTCTTATACCATACCACACAAAGATAATAAAGATTTTATTTTTTTTTAATTTTTTTAATGTTTATTTATTTTTGAGACAGAGAGAGACAGAGCATGAATGGGGGAGGGTCAGAGAGAGGGAGACACAGAATCTGAAACAGGCTCCAGGCTCTGAGCTGTCAGCACAGAGCCCGACGCGGGGCTCGAACTCATGGACCGCGAGATCATGACCTGAGCCGAAGTTGGACGTTTAACCGACTGAGCCACCCAGGCACCCCGATAATAAAGATTTTAAAACAGAGAAAATATCCACATTCTACTTTAATACAAAGACTACTAATCAGACAAGGAGTCCATCTAAGAACCCTACAAAATCAAGATAAAGGATTTGCCTACAGAGCCCAGTCACCATAAAAAGTTCACATCATTGCTATGCCTCTATGTTTGGCCCAGAGAACGTAGAAATTTCTATTCTCTGATATTATTACACCTACACAAAGATCACAGTCATTTAAATGACATTGTTCAGAACATTGGCCTGCAAGTTTCCTCACCAATTTAACACATGGGCCTAAATGGACACATATCACTTCAGCTCCCATCATTCGGGTAGGATTTCTCAACCTTGGCACTGTTGATATTTGGGCCAGATAATTTTTCATATTGCATTTTAGGTTGCTTAGCAGTATCCCTGACCTCTACCCATTAGTGCCAGTAGCACCTCCCTGGACCTAAGCGTGCCAACCAAAAAGGTCTTCAGACATTGCCAAATGTACCCAGGATTGGGAAAGAGAGTGTGCACCAAATTGCCCTTGGTTGAGAATCACTACATTAGCTAAATTGGTCACATGGTCTAACCTAAACATTTGAAACCAAGAAGGGCAATTCTACCGCATATCTGGTAGGCAAGGTAGCAGAAATACTTCATGACTATTTTAAGAACTATTTCAACACAGCAATGATTCTCAAATTCTAGTGCTCATAAAAATCACTCTAGGGGTGTCTAGGTGGTTCAGTCAGTTGAGTGTCCAATTCTTGATTTCTGTTCAGGTCCTGATATCGCGGTTTGTGAGATCAAGCCCCGCACTGGGTTCCATGTTGATAGTTTGGAGCCTGCTTAGGATTCTCTCTCTCTCTCTCTCTCTCTCTCTCTCTCTCTCTCTCACACACACACACACACACACACACACAGTAAGTAAATAAATAAATAAATAAATAAATAAATAAACAAACATTTAAAAAAAACTCACTCTGGCAACTTTTTTCATTTAAATGCTTGGGCACCAGCTTTAGAGATTCTAATTCTCTACACCCAGGTAACTGGTTAAGAAGCACTGAATATGACATCATTAGATGGAAACAGGCAGAGAACCTCACTCTGTCACTGCATTTAGAGGACCTGGTTAGGGATAGTTATTAGCTTTTCAAAGAGAAGGAACTAGGGGCGCCTGGGTGGCGCAGTCAGTTAAGCGTCCGACTTCAGCCAGGTCACGATCTCGCGGTCCATGAGTTCGAGCCCCGCGTCGGGCTCTGGGCTGATGGCTCGGAGCCTGTTTCCGATTCTGTGTCTCCCTCTCTCTCTGCCCCTCCCCCGTTCATGCTCTGTCTCTCTCTGTCCCAAAAATAAATAAACGTTGAAAAAAAAAAAAAAAAAGAGAAGGAACTAGAGACTGATACCAGCATCTACTGCATAGCCTTTAGAACTTTTATTATGTATAGTAAACTATATTGTTTATTCATTCAACAAATATTTATTTAGTATGTACTGCAACCTAGAAACACTGCAGTGGACAAAACCCACAAAAATCTCTACCTTCATCAATTTTATGTTAGTAAATTAAAAAATTCTCAACAATATCTTCCTTCCTTCCTTATTCCCACTGTTTTTCTTTCATTTCTTTGCTTTTTTTCCTGATTTTATAAAGTCCCACATAATAGACTTTCTTGAGAGATCAGTCCATGTAAATACAAGGTAGACTCTGAATGAATAATTGGATTAAGTAACTGTGATTTTCTTTTATTTATTTTGTATATTCCTGTATTCTCTTTATGTCCCAATTTAATTGTTTTCTCTTTGAAAGAGCAAGCTTTCAGATAACTTAACATTTCTTTAATTTTCTTCTAAGAGCATTGACTTTTTCCTGAATTGTTTTGACTATAATCCTATTTGTGTTCACAGATTTAAATGACATTATTTTATATACTTTTTTTAATTTTAATTTTAATTTTCCCTTCCTTCTAGGAATTATTTAAGAAATATGTGTTTCATTTGCATGCGATTGTATCTAGTATGTATTTTTTGATGTTGTGAAGAATTCCTACTTAATTGTTTTAAGATCAGAAAATGTTTTCTATAATATTTCAAGATTTTAAATTTATTAATATCTATTAATTAAATTTATCAATATATAATAGATATTTATTAATATTTACAAATCATTTTTTGTAAATATTCCATGGGTAGTTGAATTGATGACATAGTCAAATAAATTTATTGTGGTTCATTTCATTTCTTTAGTTTCTAATATTAATTTCTGTTTGTATCTCTGTGTATATATCTGTATATGTGTATTAAAGTTTTCTCCCTTTATCATGGTTAACCAGTGATTTGGCTATTGTTAAGAGATAGCTTCTGATCAAGAGAGGAGCCTGAGAAGATGGCAAAGTAAGAGGACCCTAAGCTCACATCCTCCTCCCACAAACAGAAATAATGAGCATAAATACCCCAGAAAATGACTGGCAGATTGGCAGAACAAACTCCACAACTACAAGTAGAGAAGGGCCACATCAAAAGGGTAAGAAGGGCAGAGACATGATGCAGAGCAAAATGGCAGAGGAGGGGAGTGAAACAGACTATCATACCAGAGAACCAGAATGGAGAACATTTGACTTTGAAAGCAAGAGAGGCCAAATTTCATAAGGTCTTACAAGGAGCAAAAACCCTATGATCATTTCAATAGATGCAGAAAAAACATTTGACAAAATACAACATCTATTCATGATCAAAACCCTCAACAAAGTAGGTCTAGAGGGAATATACCTCAGCATAATAAAGGCCTTATATGAAAACCCACAGCAAACATCATAATCAATGGAGAAAAACTGAGAGCATTTTTCCCCTAAGGTTAGGACTAGAAGTCCTAGCCATAGCAATTAGACAACAAAAAGGGGAGGAAAGGCACCCAAACTGGTAAGGAAGAAGTAAAACTTTCACTATTTGCAGATGACATGATACTATACACAGAAAACCTGAAAGACTCCACCAAAAATCTACTGAAACAGATAAATGAATTCAGTAAGATTGCAGGATACAACATCAATACATGGAAATATATTGCCATTTCTACACACTAATAATGAAGCAGCAGAAAGAGAAATTAAGAAAACAATCCCATTTACAATTGCACCAAAAATAATAAAATACCTAGGAATAAACACCTATCCAAAGAGGTAAAAGAGCTGTACTCTGAAAACTATAAAACACTGATGAAAGAAATTCAAGATGAGGCAAAGAAATGGAAACATATCCTATGTTCATGGGTTGAAAGAACAAATATTGTTAAAATGTCTATACTACTCAAAGAAGTCTACAGATTTAACACAATCTCTATCAAAATACAAATGGCATTTTTCACAGAACTAAAACAAACAATCCTAAAATTTGTGCAGAACCATAAAAATAACCCTAAATGACCACAGCAATCTTGAAAAAGAAAAACAAAACTGGAGGTATCACAGTTCTAGACTTCAAGTTATATTACAAAGCTGTAGTCATCAAAACAGTATGGTACTGGCACAAAAATAGACACATATATCAACAGAACAGAATACAAAGCCCAGAAACAAACCCAAAATTATATGGTCAATCTTTGACAAATCTGGAAAAAATATCTAATGGGACACAGTATCTTCAATAAATGGTGCTGGGAAAACTGGACAGCAACATGCAAAAGAATGAAAATGGACCACTTTCTTACACCATACACAAAAATAAACTCAAATGGATTAAGGACCTAAATGTGACACCTGAAACCATAAAAATCCTCGAAGGGAGCACAGGCAGTAATTTCTCTGACACTGGTCACAGCAACACCTTTCTAGACATGTAGTGTGAGTCAAGGGAAACAAAGCAAAAATCAACTACTGGGACTACATCAAAATAAAAATGCTTCTGCACAGCAAAGGATATAATCGACAAAATTAAAAAGCAACCTACTGAATGGGAAAAGACATTTGCAAATGATGTATCTGATAAAGGGTTACAACCCAAAATATATAAAGAATTTACACAACTCAACACCAAAAAGCAAATAATCCAATTTAAAAAATGGGCAGAAGACATGAACAGACATTTCTCCAAACAAGACATCCAGATATGTGTTGTCAGACACGTGAAAAGATGCTCATCATCAGTGATCATCAGGGAAATGCAAATCAATACCACAATGAGATACCCCCTCACATCTGTCAGAATGGGTAAATTTATCAAAAACTCAAAAAACAATGAGTGTTGGTATGGATGTAATCCTTGTGCACTATTGGTGGGAATACAATCTTGTGTAGCCACTGTGGAAGACAGTATGGAGGTTCCCCAAAAAATTAAAAATAGAGGGGCACCTGGGTGGCTCCATATTGTCTTCCACAGTGTCTGCCCAAGATTGTATTCCCACCAGTAGTACACGAGTTGCAGTAACATACATGGATCTAAAGACTACAATGCTAAGCAAAATAAGCCAATCAGAGAAAGACAAATACCATGATTTCACTCATATGTGGGATTTAAGAAACAAAATAAACAAAGGAAAAAAGAAAGATAAACCAAAAATACAGGCTCTCAACTATAGAGAACAAACTGATGGGTTACCAGAGGGGAGGTGGGTGGAAGAATGGATGAAATAGATGAAGAGGATTAAGAGCACACTTATCTTGATGACCATCAAGTAATATATGGAACTGCTGAATCACCATATTCTACACCTGAAACTAATATAACACTCTATACTAATTGTACTGAAATTAAAATTTTTTTAATTAAAAAATAAATTTAAAAAGAAGACAGCTTTGGGGAGCCTGGGTGGCTCAGTCGATGAAAAGCCTCCAGCTTTGGCTCAGGTCATAATTTCATGCTTCACGGGTTCGAGCCCTGTTTTGAGCTCTGTGCTGACAGCTCAGACCCTGGAGCCTGCTTCGGATCCTTTGTCTCCCTCTCTCTCTGCTCCTCCTGTTCGTGCTCAGCTCTCTCAAAGTAAACACTAAAAAAAAAATTTTTTTTTAAAGAAGACAGCTTTTGACTTTACTTATTACTTCTTCTGTTTTTACTATTTTTATCTCCATCACTGTTTTGCTCTCATTTTATTGGTCATATTCACATTTCTTGAATCACATAATCTTTTTGTTATTTTATTTTTTTATTTTATTAATATTAGCATTAAAGTGCATAAAATTTCTTTTGAATACTGTTTTGCAATGTGTAAATTATAATTATTCTCCATACATTTTTGTCTTTCCTTTTAACTTAAGAGTTACAAGAGAATTCTTTTATTTTCTACAACAAAAAGAACTTTTGTTTTGTAACTTTGTTCTTAAGTTCTAATTTTATTGCAATGTGACTATTGAATGTCATCTCTTCTATTGATCCCTTTTTGAGTTTAGTAAGTTTTTCTTTGTGGCCTGTTTTGTGAGCGTTTTTAAGTCGTTAAGTATTTTCTATACTTAGGGAATAGACATTGATATTATCTAGGTTGTTTCCTTTTTTTTTTTTTAATGTTTATTTATTTTGACAGAGAGAGAGAGAGAGAGAAAGTGAACAGGGGAGGGGCAGAAAGAGAGAGGAGGAGGAGAATCCCAAGCAGGCTCCAAGCTCAGGAGCGCCATGTGGGTCCCGATATCACAGTTGACCTTAAGTTGTGAGATCAAGACCTGAGCTGAAATTGGGTCAGACGCTGAGTTGACTGAGCCACTCAGGCGCGCCCCCCCCCCACTTTTTTTCTTTTGTAATATTAAAATATTTTCTATTGTCTTTATATTGAAACAAGAGTTTGTCAAGTATAAAATTATTGGGGAGCACTTATTTCCTTGAGGACATTGCTCTAGTACTTCTAGATCCAAACAGTAGAACAAAAACTCTGAAAACTAAACACACATTGACACCATCATCCACAAAGGAGAGATAAAACTTAAAATTCAAACCTAAAGGGAAGAGTCACCTACCATATAAAAGATCAATAGTCTCTCCAGAGTATGTTAATGGACCAAAGTCTCACAACATATTATTCAAAATGTACACATAGAATCCAAAATTATCTAACATACAAAGAATCATGAAAATATGACCAACTCTCCAGGGAAAGTAAAATTAATAGATGCCAATACCAAGATGACACAAAATATTCAAACTATCAGAAAAACATTTAAAATTTTTTTTTTTCAACGTTTATTTATTTTTGGGACAGAGAGAGACAGAGCATGAACGGGGGAGGGGCAGAGAGAGAGGGAGACACAGAATCGGAAACAGGCTCCAGGCTCTGAGCCATCAGCCCAGAGCCTGACGCGGGGCTCGAACTCCCGGACCGCGAGATCGTGACGTCAGACGCTTAACCGACTGCGCCACCCAGGCACCCCAGAAAAACATTTTAAAACAGCCATTACAACCATGGTCATTACAGCAATGTTAAACACTATTGCAATCTAAAAAAAAAAAAAAAAATAGAAACTTTCTTCAGAGAAAAAGTAATTATAAAAAGTATCAAATCAAAATTCGAGAATACCACAAATCTGACCTTAAAATAGAGCTTCAAACTACATGAAATAAAAACCAATAGAAAGAATAAAAGAAAATGAAAACTCCACAACTATAATTGGAAATATTAGCGCTCCTTTGTCTCTGATTATTAGAATAGACCAAAAGTCAAAGAGGATATAGAAAACCTGAACAACAGTATCAATCACCTGGATATACTTGGTATTTATAAAACATTCTATCTAATGACAACAAAATACACATTATTTTCTATTACAACTAGATATTTAACATCAGCAACATTCTGGCACTATAAAAAGGGAAATAAATACAAGCATGAATGAATGAATATATGAATGAATAAAACCTTAAAAATTTTTAAAGAAACATTTTTTTAAATAAAAATTATTTTAATAATTCAAAATATGTATCATTTTATATACATATTTGGCTGAACAAAAGAAATTAAAATAAATATTAAAAATATATTTAGAAAATGCCCCATATATATGAAAATTTTTTAATTTTCTAAATGACTCATGGATAAAAGTAAGCCTCAAAGTAATTAGAAAATGTTTTGGAGTGAATAAAATGAAAACAAATATATCAAAATTTGTGTGATACAGCTAAAACATTTATACTATTAAATGCTTACATTAGAAATAAAAACAGTCTCAAAAACAATCTAAGTTTATACCAAACTAGAAAAGTAAGAAAAAAAAATGAACACAATAAGCAGAAAACAGCATGAGTTTATTATAAAGGATAATAGAATTTACTTTTGTTGGGCAGTAAAACTTTTTTCTTTACCCTTCTGGATTCTTTTGACTTTTATGAATTAAAATAACATAAGACAGATTAACAGGAGAAAACAAATTTCATTACATACATTCTGGAGGTTCATGAAATATGACGCCCACAGGCAGTCAGGCAATTGAGGCTTATATACCACCTTAGATATGGAGAAGGGAATAGGGTTTGAGACTTCAAAGGGGAGGAAGACAGTTATGGGAAGAGCAAATGTTGAGTAAACAAATGTTTGCCCCTGCCATAAAAAGACAATGTGACACTGAGAGGAATTTTATCACTAGGTCCTGCAGAACTTCCTCAGCTTACCATACCCAGTTCATATTCTTTGTAGTTATCTCTGGTGATAGTTCTCTTCCTAAACCAGGCCCCCTCTCTAAATCTGGTTAGGCAGTTAAGGGGCAAGTAAAAGCTCTTCCTGAGTATTTTGGACTTTGACTGACTTCAGTTCAAAGTACTCCACACGCCAACGTGGCACATTTGGCAGAGGATCATTCTGAACACTTTCATTGTGAAATAGTAAAACCCATTCTGCCAGGGTAAAAAGATTTCAAGATAATCAAACACCCACAAAAGGGAATGCCCCAGTGGCTTAAAACTCTTCATCAGAGCAAAATTTTACAACTAATAAAGCATTTGGCTGTCCTATACTTGGCTAAGTTGAATGATCCAAACTTAAAAAATAAAAATCTGAGCCATAAAATTTTATTTTATCCAAAACTAGGAATATGGAAGAGAACAGAGATTTTATATGAAATTTTGCTTTTATGGTTTTTGTATTTTAAGGATTTCCCAAAACTTGACCTCTTGGGATGATCTGCCTTAATCTCATGACATATTTAAGCCACACTGAGGGATAAAAATCTACCAGATTTTTTTTTTAATTTTTTTTAACGTTTATTTATTTTTGAGACAGAGAGAGACAGAGCATGAACGGGGGAGGGTCAGAGAGAGAGGGAGACACAGAATCTGAAACAGGCTCCAGGCTCTGAGCAGTCAGCACAGAGCCCAACGCGGGGCTTGAACTCACAGACCGTGAGATCATGACCTGAGCCGAAGTCGGATGCTTAACTGACTGAGCCACCCAGGTGCCCCTCTACCAGATTTTTAAAATCTGTTTTCATTAAAAGAAATTTTGTGTTTAAAAAAATTATGAAGAACTATAATCCTGAGTTTTAACCCTCACAGTTGAGAATTCTACTTCACTGTATAGACAGCAAAAACATTGCATAACCAGGCTCAGATTTTAAGAAACAACTAAAAATCATACATTCATTAATAAATTTCAACTCAGTTTTCTATATTTCTTTTCATTATGTGCTTTATTTCATTAATTTTTTATCCATTCATTCAATAAATCTACCTTTAGTAACTGTAATACACCAAGCACTGTTTCTGATCAGTAATACAGTAAAGAAGATACCAGTTTAGTGAAGAAGACTGATGAACACAACAACGAATGTAAGTGCTCTGCTGCTGTGTAAGGCAGGAGAGTACTTGGAAGCACGTGAAAATAATACTTACCACACTGGGTGGGTTGGGGAGATCTTCTCAGGAAGGATATGTAGGTTGAGTTTTTATATGAAGAAAAGGATTCAGCAAGGTGAGGAAGCTCAGGTAGGACACTCTAGGAGGATAGAGGACTGCATATAAAAGGCACTGAGGCTTAAGAAGACATGACTTTGAGCACTGAGTAACGTACAGAATTGTGGAATCACTATGTTGTACACCTGAAGCTAAAATAACACTGTCTGTTAACTATAGTGGAATTAAAATAAAAATAAATAAATGTGCAAAAAAAATCCAAATAAACAAAAAAACATGAAAAACAAAAACAAGAAAGAAGACATGACTTGGAGGGAACTATCTGCACATGGGTTAGCGATACTAGAGCACAGGATGAATTAATGAACAGTAAGAAAAAAACTGGGCAGGACAGATGGACAAAGGCCATATCAAGGTAGGAAAAAGACTTAGATTTTATCCTGAAGGTCATAGGAGGCAATGAAAAACTATAAAGAAGAGGATGATCTAATCAAATTTATATTATTGGAAGATCACTCAAGTGGTAACAGACAGAAAGGGTAAGCCTGGTGGGCAAGAGACTATTAAAAAGAATTTTACGGTGTTTGAAATGATAAATGATTAAAGCCTAAAGGAAGACAATGGCAGGGAGAATGGAGATGAGATAGATACTAGAGTTATTTAAGGTGTGCAACGAATAAGACATAGGGCCTGACTGCATATGATTGCAGGTGAGAAGGGAGGTTAAGAAATGATTCAGGAATGATTTCTAGGCTTCTAACCTAAGTATCTGGTTGATTATAGTCCTGTTAACAGAGTAAATATGTTCTGGACTAGATGAAGGAAAACATAATTAATTCAATTTGTGTATAGTGAGATGTGTTGTCTGTGCAGCACCAAAAGGAAATATCTAAGAGACATCTGGATATTTGGATATATGGAAACATAAGAAAGAGATCTATACGCAATCAGCTGATTTATATCAGTTGTAGCAACCTGAGCTGGTGTGATACTATAATTTACAATAAGAAATATATATTTGTTTTTTGTCCCAGTTCTGGCACAGAGCTACTAAAACCCTTGGAATTTCCTAAGTGTTGAGAGCAATAGTGTCTTTTTTTATGTTAATAAGGTGACTTTTGGAAACCACCAGATAATGCTGGTTGCCAAAGAGCCAAGCATGCGATTAGAGAGTTAGAAATTTCAGTTCCACCCCCCTAATCTTTAGGGATGTGAGAGGGGCTAGAGGTTGAGAATAACTAAAGTATTATTGAAATAATCCCATCAATATGTTCTTTTCCCACAAATTCCCCTAAATAATCTGTTGAAATATTAACACTGAAATATCCCCTTTCTCAGCATACTTGAAATACCAGATAAGCTTTCTAACCACAGAACTATGTTAGGAAATTCAACTGACATAAATATGAAATTTAACATTAACTCTGGCCTGATGCACACGTTGAACAACCCCTATTCCCACTTTCTTATAAACATGTATAGACAATTCATCCAGAGGCTTCAAGTGGTGTGTCAGTCTTAATAATGATAGCTATTCATGGGTTTTGAGAGAGTTCCAAAAAAGAAAGTGAGAATTTGTTTTCGAGCCTTTGCAGAAACAGTAGTTCAGGATGATGGGAGATTGGGTTCTCAAAACCACCCTTCCTGATAGAGGAGCAGCCTGTCAATGGATCAGAAATCCCAGGCCCATCTCAGGATTCCAGTTCTGACTTTAATGACCCCAGGCTCAGCTATGTAAGAAACAGGACTCATTGGTTCCAAGGCCTCTAGCCTCATTTACCATTTCTTCATGTGTCCTCAATCAAAAGAGACAATGGTGACATTTCACTCTGACAAGAATCCAAACACTGAGGAATATGAATCAAATTATTCCCTTCAAAATCGCTCACTTTATAAACTACTTGTGATCCCAGTATTTGGTCTACACTTTTTGAAGACATAGTAGCCTCATTGGGTCTGTTCTGCCATTTCTTTTTTGTCTTTTAACTACCAGTAGCCTTCCTTAGGGACATCTAAGCTTGGAAGATTTGTGACTGCCTTCAGGCTCCAGCTCACCAAGGCCAATTAGAAAGCTGAGCCCATCTTCCAAGTACCAAACACACCCAAGATAATGTTATCTACAAAAGAAATCTGCATATTTTTGTTTGTTGCCAATGTATGTGGGTGGGGCTTTTTGCTACCAGATTTAGAATTCAGAGGACTTTGGTTTATATTCTTGCACAGGTGCTTTTTATTTAAAATTATATGGGATCAATCACATTGTCTTAAAAGTCCTATGTATCATTGCTTTATTTTCACTTTTGCTTTTACCTACTTGTTCTTTCTAAATAATCAGAACAGGAAAAATATTCTAAGCGTGAATGCGGTTTTAGTCTCTCTCAAATGTTTGATCTCTCTTTGGTTTACCAACCCCTCTTGTGCCTACAGACTTGAATACTAGGTTATTAAAAAAAAAAAGATTCTGATCTAACTAAAATGCCACAGGATGGCACCACTGATAAGATCCTCTGCCCCTCAGAAAACTCTTTTTTAATCCAACATCATCTTAGTAATCCACACTGTTTAAAGAGAAAGAACAGGGGTGCCTGGGTGACTCAACTGGTTAAGCATATGACTCTCAATTTCGGCTCAGGTCATGATCTGTGAGATCGAGTTGCCTGGGATTCTCTCTCTCCCTCTCAGCCCCTTCCCCACTTGTGCCTGTGAGCAGTCTCTCTCTCTCTCTCGCTCTCTCTCTCTCTCTTCTCTCCCTCTCTTTCTCTCTCTCTCAAAATAAATAAACCTAAGTAAAACAAAAAAAAAATAAGTAAAAATAAACATAAATGGGAAGGACAACCAGAAATTGTAAAAAGTGAGACTGTAAGAATTTTATTAAGAAATTAATTTGGGGGCGCCTGGGTGGCGCAGTCGGTTAAGCGTCCGACTTCAGCCAGGTCACGATCTCGCGGTCCGTGAGTTCGAGCCCCGCGTCAGGCTCTGGGCTGATGGCTCAGAGCCTGGAGCTTGTTTCCGATTCTGTGTCTCCCTCTCTCTCTGCCCCTCCCCCGTTCATGCTCTGTCTCTCTCTGTCCCAAAATAAACAAACGTTGAAAAAAAAAAAAAAAAAAAAAAAAGAAATTAATTTGCTTTTGAGAGGATAGAGTAATTTAGAACTCATACCAAGTGCTTTCATGTTGTTGGAAGGTGTATTCAATTAAGAGTCATTTATATTATTAGACAAATTATCCAATGCAAAAAGATGCTACTGGAGTTTTGAAAATAGCTTTTTCTCCAAAATAGTTGAAACCTATCCTTTTCAATATAGCTATCACCATTAATTTCCTTAATATGAAGGCAACTTATAAAACTAACTGAGTTGCTTTTATCCAGCATGGTAAGAATATACTCCCACACCTTCACCATAAGGCATTTGAAGGGACTCCTCTTCTGCATTACAAGCTTCTGCATCAAACTCTGGAGCAGGTGTATCTGATTAGTGGAATATGTGTACCCTATGCCTGGACTATAGCATCAAGGCAAGATGGGAGAGCTAGTGTCTGACATTTTCAACTTCAGTTGCAGGGGGCAGACTCTGCCATATAAAGGATGTTCTCCAAACACAGGAAGAAGGTACAAATACTGGCCAAGAAGATGGACAAATGCCCTAAATGGTTGTTTTGAGGATTAAATTAGTTTCTTTATGTAAAGTTCCTGGTGTGGTGCCTGGTACGTTAAGAAATGTTAGTTATCAGCTATCATAAAATTATATACATATACATATATATTATATAATAAAATATATAATTAACATTGCAACATACTCCAAAGATAAATAATGGCATTATTGACATTTAATAATATCTGATATTGTAAATGTTGTGTTCTCTTTTTCAGGCATAAAACTTATTAACATCTTGAATGGGCAAAATCTGATGCAGATGCAGAGGCAATGGGCCTTCTGGGTATGACTAATGGCTTGAGCTAAACAGCAGTTTTCAAACTTTAATCTGCACAAGACCACCCAGACAACTAGTTTAAAATTCAGTACGTGAGGGACAGGCTCCAAGCGTTGTGCATTTTGAATTTAGCACCCCATATTATTTTTATGAACATTAAAGACTTTGAAAATCACTGTTAGAAATCCTGAGACAAGACTGCATTTGCCCATATCTACATATTTAAGGCAAAACCCTGTGAAAGCTTTTTGTCTCATCCTCCGGGAGTCATTAAGGCATACCAGCTAGTATCTTGGCTATCAAGTAATAGTTCTTTTTATCTTACATCATACGGTAAAGAAAAGAGGACAGAATGATGGCCCCCAAGGGCAGAAACTCTCAGAAATGGAAAGGAGTTGAGTCAAGTTATGCCTCTTTCATGGTTTGGTGGAAGGTTCTGATACACTGTTTCCAGAATCAGGAATGGATCAATTCCAGATCCTGGCATTGTTTTCTCTTGTTAGGATCATTTTCACCGTGACTTGTTGGAAATAACTGCTTTGACTCTGGTCTCATCTCACTCTAATTCATCCAACACTGCTGCCAGAGTTTCCTTGAGATACAGGATTTTTATCACACCTAATTTCTGCTTAAGACATCCTCTTTTTGAGGCCTAACCAAAAACTATTCTAAGATGCCTACAACCAAATTCACCATATCCAAGGACTTCATTTTTAGCTTCTCTCCACACTTCGATATAGAGCATATATTGCATGACCATTCTAACATGGGTAGTTCACCTAGATTCTTATATGTAAGCCATATCTTCCAACTAAGACCAAAAATTTTCAAAGGAAATTTTCACTTATCTTCCACTTATTTGGTAAACTTTTATCACCTATTTAATATCTCAGTGCACTAGTTTGGTTCTATGAACGTGGGAGGAAAAAAAGGGAAATGAGAGAATCAACCAAACCATAGCAATCATAGACTCAAGGCTGATAGGCAGCTGGTTCATAGCAGTTTGGTTACTTCTATTACTAAATAACCACTGCCCCAAGCCTCTACATACCTCCATGCCACCCAGACTTCCCAGTCCTACCTCCTTCCCTTCACTTCCTCATGATCCAGCAAATAAAAATTAATCCCTTACCTAGGACAGGCATCACATGGGCCCTAAACTATTGCTGTGGCCCAGGTCCAAGCTTCTGTTACTTTGTTTGGAAGCTTATTGATGTTTTTGTCCTCCTACACTTTGCTTATCTATGGAGTCACTGCATTGGCATGGGACAGCAATCAGGCTTGCCAATGTATGTACTTTCACCTGGTTTCTCCTTCATTTTCTGACTCCTGGGCAAGGTGTATGTTAAGCTCCATGAGGAAAGATGTCAGATTCTCCTGGAAGATACCCACATTATAAGATTAGAGACATCAAGAACTGACATGAATTCTAGATCTCATATTCTTGAGTTCCAGCTTCTGCTTGTGGGATCCAGCTTCTCCTTGCTCTTCCCTGCTTTACAGAAATGACTCCTTCCTGATTTTTTGATATGGCCTGCCCTGCAGACTCCAAATCCCAGCATCATACAAAAAGGAAGTCTTATCAATACTACTTACCTAGCTTCCACAATTGTGGAAAGTCAAATCTATTAATGTGTGTGTGTGTGTGTATGTGTGTGTGTGTATATACAGATTCCATGTTTCTGGGCTTTCTGGAATTGGTCTTTAATTTGATTACATGTGAAAGCATTCATGACCCTGTTTCCGGTATTTAAAAGGACCCTGATGGCCTATATAGCATGTTATAGTGAAACATTTATTCAAATTATCCCCATAGGTATGTGTAGTCAAAAGCTTATAGAAGGCAAGAATTGGTTGATTGCCTTCAAATGAGTTAAAATTCCTGTGTTTGTCCTAAGAGAAATTCTTATATCCTATAGCCTAACCCCTATAGAAATCTTAGCCTAGGGCCAAGTTTTCTATAAACAAAACTCAGTCTAATCTGTGCATGGTGAACTTATGATACAAACTGAGTTCTGATGTCATATGGTCTCTTGTTAAAGTTATTTGGGAAGGAATGGGTCACTGAAAATTGGAACGGTAACGTACAGGCAGACTGCAGTAAGCTTACATCTTTGCTACTAGAAGCAGCCTTTTCATTCCTGTCAAAGATGCTTATTCTCTCCTTGACTGAAGAAACGTACTGACCACACTGAGAGAGACATCTTGCACAGGACCCCTGATCTTCCTCATAACTTACTCCCACCATCTCTCTTCACTTCTAGACCTATAACTAGACTCACGTGTCAGAAGGTCTCAAAGAATGAGATTCAAAGTTGACTCGTTTAGGGATGTGATACACACCAAAAGAATTACATGATTTTGCCAATTTATATTGGTAGAAGTCTAAGGAGTATGAATAATAATATATCTTAAGAGTGTAGGATCAGGGTGAAAGGAATATAAAGATATATGAGGCTGAATTAATTAATGCAAGCTCACTAAGCAAAGATTCCATATTTACTTACTTGGAATGGGCAGAAGACAGACAGCTCTTAGTGACAATGGATTATCACAAATGTTATCAAGCAATAGCAATTGCTACTCCAAATGTGGTTTCATTGTTGGATCACATCAACACATTCCCTCATACCTGCTCTGCAGCTATAGATCTGGCAAATGTTGTTTTTTGTATACCTGTCAGTAAAGACCATCAGAAACAGTTTGTTTTCAGCTGGCATGACCATCAATATATTATCACTGTCCTATGTCAGGACTATATCAACTCTCAGCACTATGTCATAACCTGGTCTACAGGGATCTTGATGGCCTTCATGGAATCATGCTGGCCCATTACACTAACGAAATTGTACTGACTGGACCTGCTTAGCAGGAGGCAGTGACTATTCTATACACATTAGTAAGACACTTACATACCTTAAGTGGGAAATAAATCCCCACTAACAGTGGGGAATAAATCCCCAAAGATCTCAGGAGTCTACCACATCAGTGAAATTCCTTCCAGGAGGAAGAACAAGTTACTGCATCTGACCCTACTAACACTAAGAAAAAAAGGCACAATATCTACTGGACTACTTTGGATTTCGGAGGCCACATATACTTCCTCTGGGCAAGTTACCCCGGCCTATTTACTGAAGGACCTGAAAGCTCACACTTTTAAATCGGGCCCTGAATAAGAGAAGGCTCTACAACTGCCATAAAAGCTGTTCCACCACTTAAATTATATGGCCTAAGAGATTTGATGATGCTTGAAGTGTGAGTGGTGGATAAGGGTGTTGCATGGAACCTTTGGCAGATTCTTAAGTAAATATAGCACAGATCTTTACCGATTAAAGCAACACCATACTATTCTTTGCATATAATTATTCTCCTTTTGAGAACCAGATCTTTGGCTTGTGATTGGGTTTTAATAAAAACTAACCACGGACCACCAAGTTACCATGTGATCTGAACTGCTAATCATGAACTGGGTATTGTCTAACCCACCAAGATTTAAAGTTGAGTATTAACTCCATCATAACATGGAAGTGATAGAAATGAAATTGGGCTAAAGCAGACTCAGAACCCACAAATAGTAGGCTTTATTCCTACCATTTGCTTGTTTCTTTCAACACACATCTATGGCCCATGAAGTTCTTCCTGATCAGCTGACTGAAGAATAAGAAAATCCAGGCCTGGTTCATATATAGGTTGTCCTGCACAACACATAGGCATCAACAAAAAGAGGACAGTTGCAACCCTACAGTCTCATTTTGGGATAGCTCTGCAGAAATGTGGTAATGGGAACCCCCCCTCCCCCAGGAGGCAGAATTTTGAAGAGTAAACCTGGTAATTCATTTTGCCTAGAGGAGGCAAACCATAGGCTATGTGACTAATGGTTTGGCAGAAAGGTCAGGGAGTTGGAAGAAACTAATGGAAAACTGGTGACAAAAAGGTCTAGGTAAGAAATATGTGGACAGATCTCTATGAACAGGCACAGAACATGAAGATACTTGTGTCTCATGTGATGCTTACCAAAGGATGACCTCAACAAAGAAGGATTTCAATAATCAGGTGGATTGGATGACCACTCTCTATGGATACCACTTGGTTTCCTTCTCCAGTCCTCTTTGTCATTGTCTAGTGGGGCCATAAACAGAGCAACCATGACAGCAGAAATGGAGGTTATGCATGGGCTCCACAACATGGATTCTATCAATTTGGAAATTGGCCAAACTGCAAATTTCCCATTTAGACAATAAAATTTGGCAAATTAGTTTCTGGAAACTTGCTTTTAGCAAACATGTATTTAGCTAATGGATCCACAGCCAATAATATGTGATTCACAAAAGCCACAAGAGAATATCAAAAGTGTTATTCGTCACCTGAAAGCCATAGATATCAAATTTATTTGACTTAAGAGCTTTATGCCTCAAAGTCAAGGTTTGCCAAAATAACAATTCTCAGAACTTAACCTAAAATTATTTGCCTATCTCTTACCATCAGGGGAAAATGTGCATATCCAGTTGTTAAAATGATTAGAAAAGTCAAGTTTGAGACTGTATAATCTATATACATATAGTATATATATTTAAATATATAGTGATATTATAGTATAGTGATAGCATATATATATTTAAATTTTTGTAGGAGTGGATTTCTCATTTGGGGGTCAAGAAAAGTTCTGCTTCATTATCTACAATCTCTCTTATTGGTTTTCTGTAGACATCTATGAAGGAAAACATCATAACTCAAATTATCTACATATCCAGTAGGGAATTTTATTTTTATTTCATATAATAAAATGTCTCCTATTGATAAAGACTAATTGTGAGGCAGTTCATTACTCTCAAGGGAATGAGTTCTGGCCCAGAATGACAAAGCCTCCCACCTCCCTGCCAAAATGAGAGAACGTTTGCTTCAATTTCTCTGTCCATAATTTCTATGGATTCTCAATTCCCTAGTCAAGATAATATAGTTTAGTGCTTCCAAGAGGAGGGAATCAGACCCAGGGGCTATCAAGAGCATTGTGAAGGAAAACGAACCTTGCACTGAAAATATTTCTGCCATGTAGCTACCAAACAAATGTCAGAGGTCAATATCTTGAGAGAAGTTCCTTTTTTAAGTAGTAGAAGATATGTCTCTTACTGTCAAAGTAATTTGTATACCCATGGTATTGAATAGTAACTTTTCTTCCTAAAGGGACATTTCATTGTTATTTCCTTTAAAAAGTTGGCTTCTTCAGGTTTTTCTAAATTATGCAATCATCTGCTTTTGAGTCTTCTGGGGAATATCCAAAGCTCAAATAAGCAGGCTTCCCTGGTTTTCACAGCATAAAGGGTATTATATTTTTTGAATGCCCTTGTAACAGTCATTTGTGAAAATTCATACATGACTTATAAACAATTTTTAGAATTCCCCTTCCAATTAAAAAAGGAAATTTGTAAAGAAGCATGAGTAATGACTATGATGGTCCAACTTTTTTTCATTTATGTAAGGTTGATGAATATTTTTTACTACTTGACTAGCTACACATAGAGCTTCACAGTTGTAAGTTCATATTCAGGAATGATGAATGTTTTCTATGATTTACCTTCAATTTTGTCTGGTTTTCCTTCATGAGAAGTACCAAAAATCTATAAAAGAACTAGACAGAATTAGACAGGTGTGATAGATTTTTTTTAAATGATTACAAATTCTTTCCCTGAATTCACAGATTTTTAATGTAACATCTCTGCAATGTGATGTCCTTGCAAAAAAGGAGCTCCAGATTCTCCTATATTGAAGAGTCCATTTCTTCACCCTTTGCATCTGGGTTGGTAACGTGACTAGCTTTGACCAGTAGAACACTAGAGAACACAATAGAGACATAAAGAGTGCTTGCACATTCTGGCTTCTCTTCCCTAGATGCTCTTTAAAAATCCATTTGTCATCATGTGAACAAGCTCAGGCTAGCTGAAAGAAGGATGATAGATGCATGAAAGTAATTCATCTTATAGTTGAACCTGAGGTCCCAGACATGTGAGAGAATCCAGCCACAAAGAGCTGAACCTGGCCTTGATCACAAGGACCTCCCATAAAGCCTAAGCAAATTGCCAACACGTACAATCGTGGGATGTTTTTAAGCCACTAAGTTATGGTATTTACTACACAGCAAAAGATAACGGATGTCTCAGTTACTTAGAACATAATTGTTATGTTCTAAGCATTCTGACTATAAAGTCTAGGGTCAGAGTCCAGAATTTCTAATGAGTCACACTTTTGAATAACCGTGGCCTCTGACCTCAAATTGAAAGATAAGGCCAAAGTTAAGAGGCACTGTTGAGTACTACCTCTATGAAATAAAGTATAACCTTTGACATCAGAAAAGCCTGAATCATGGCTCTGCTATGCTAATTCAAGCTCATTATCTATCTCATTTCACTATGATCATATTTTTCACCTATCAATTAGGAATGTGTAGGTGATAACACCTACCTCACAGAAATGATAAATGAATTAAATGAAATAATATCTATCATCTGTTGGTACAGTACTTGGGAAATGACAATGAATGAAATTGTAGCTACAATATCACACAAATAAAACAAAAGTAAGGAGCCAAGAGAAGAAATAACATATGCCAAAAGGCCCCTTTGTAGGCAACACAACTGTAAGGTCTATGCTATGTTCCTTGGAAACTGCTAACATACTTGGCTCATCTAGGAATGGTGGCCACATTAATGTGAACTTCCCTCCGCTGTGCCCCAATTCATGCCCTTTCCCTCCTTTCTCCACAGGTGCCCAGTGACTTTCTGCTATTCAGAGTCCCCCACTCAGGCACCTGGAAAACTTATCATCACCTAAGCAGGTCCCCACCATGTGGGACAAGTCTCCAGCTCTCCTCCCCTCCAGTAGCCTATTTACCATTAACCCCCTCCCCACCTTACCAACTCCTAGATCCAATGAAATTAAGAAAACTAATCTATTATAATACTTGGTAATAAAACATGGGTTACTCCAACCCCTGTCCCAGGGAACATGTTTGTATCTTAAAAGTGTTTTCAGGAGCCCACGTCTCCAGGCTGGGAAGGTGGAGGCCTCAGGCAGGCTTGTGTAGGGTGGCCACAGGCACTCCATCTTTGGACACCCCATATTTTGTTTTAGGGTCACTTGCCATTGCTTCTATTGCTGTAAATTCTGAGATTTAATTCAGCAAGGCAATACATGTGAAGAGTTACACTGTAGAACAATCCATAATAAATCCTGCCAAATAAAATGTTTTTTGTGTGCTTTCCACTTAACTATAACAAATACATTTTAATTTTTTTTTTTATTTTTTAAGTTCATTTATTTACTTTTGAGAGAGAAAGAGAGCAAGGGAGGGGAAAAGAGAGAAGGAGAGACAGAATCCCAAGCAGGCTCTGCACTGTCAGCATGGAGCCTGATGTGGGGCTCAAACTCACAAACCATGAGATCATGACCTGAGCCGTAACCTAGAATCGGACGCTTAACCAACTGAGCCACCCAGGTGCCACATAACGAATACATTTTATAAAGGAATTCTCCACTGAATTTGGAGACTGGTTTTGGTAACTGTTTTTGTTAAAAAGCCAAAGGCCAAAATGGCTTTCATGTGATTGTTCCTAATTTTTGAAAGCATATATGCTTATGGAAATAAAAACAAAATATACATGTATACTATGAATGGCAGTAAACCCTTAACTGCTGAAATCACTCACAGATTTTTACATCCCCTTCTTATCTGAAAGCATTTCTACTATATTTAACATAGACCTGTATTACAGCAAGTGACAAGCTGATCAAGAGGAAATGCAGGAGAAAGACAGTATGGAACAGTACCAAAGCATAGAAAGATAAGCAACCTTTCCCGGGCATCCCAAGGTTATTTCATATTGGAGTCCAAATGAAATATCTAATTAGAAACAGCAGGAGCAAAGGAGAAGCTAGACTCAGATGCTTTTTCATTCAGCTGGCATGGTACCTGTGTTCCCAAGCCTGCCCTTTTGTTCTCCTTCAGTGGCAAAAGCCAAAGCCAGTCTCACACCCAGATGGGCTGCACAGCTCCACAGTGCAGCGTGAGCCCAGGACAGCAGTTTGTCCCGAGGCTCCCATACCTGTCAGCCTGTCACACAAGTGCACTACCTAGAGCTCGAGCCAAAATGCATGGGTATGACATAAAGCCTCAAGAGAGATACTATGAGGATGAAAACTTCCATGGAAAAGCAAGCACATTGTTAAAGCATTACAAGGCTTTAATTAGGTTCATGCGAATTTCTATTCATATTAATTTAGATTACAGATGTTTGAACCCTGTGGGAATGAAACAGATTTTCAAAGTTAGGCCAAAAAGCCCAAACCATGAAATGAATTTGAGGGAAACAATAACACCACTATTGTTGTCGGAGTTCCAAACAGCTGAAGGGGTATTCGTTGGGTTTCAGGGACTGAGACAGGGAAACATACAATAATGGGCATGTATCTTAGTCTATTTGTGCTCCTATAACAAAGTATCATAGACCGGATGGCTTAAGCAACTGAATTTTATTTCTCACAGTTCTAGAGGCTGGGAAGTCTCATGATCTAAGTGCCGGCCCACTCAGGTTCTGGTGAGAGTCTTCTTCCCAGCTTGTAGATAGCTATCTTTTTGCTATGCCCTCACATGACAGAGAGAAAGAATAAGAGTGAACAAAGCTCTCTGATCTCTTCTTATGAGAACACTAATCCCACATGAGGACCCTATCCAAAGGCCCCACCAAATATCATCACAGTGGGGGCTAGAACTTCAGTAGATGAATTTGGGGGAACACAATTCAGTCCATAGGAGACTAGAACATCTTGTGCCAGAAAACAAGGACATGCTCAAAGAAGGACAGGGATATGTCAAAAGAACAAAAGATAACTGACTAGGTGTCCACTGGCCAATAAATAAATAAGGATTAACAATGGATTATAACCCACTGAATAAAAAAAGATACAGCCCACATATATTTAAATACATAAAAGTTGACAAAACAATGAGATATTCACAAAGTACTTTTCCACAGAATACCTTTTGGTGAGTAACTGTACTATGGAGGTACCACCTATGTCAAGTGATCAAAGCAAATCATTCTCAGTGATGGGACAAATTGAAACCATGCACTACCTGAAAGGATGCCACGGATGTGAAGACAGCACCATTTCTGTGATATTCCTGCCAAAGAGGCATAATACTAATCTGATCATAAGGAAACATCAAACAAATCCAGAGTGAGAGACATTCTAAAGAATAAGCCAGGCTTTAATCTTCAAAAATGCCATTACATAAAATCAAGGAAAGACTGAGGGACTGTCCCAAACTGAAGGAGATTAGAGAGACATGACAACTAAATGCAACAAGGGATTATGAGTTGGATCCTTTTGCTACAAAGGGCGGTACTGGCCAACTGGCAAAATCTGAATGGGATCTGTGAATTACAGTCACAGTGTATTGTTGTTAATTTCCTGATTTTGATCATTATAGTATGATTTTATGAGAGAAAGTCCTTGCTTTTAGGAAATACTATTAAAGTACTTAAGATTGATGGGGCATTAGGTGGCCAACTTACTTTCAGATAGTTCCAGCATTGTCAAATGTCTCTGAGGTTTGGGGCCTGGGGGACAACATTGTCTCCAGTTGAGAACTACTGGAATAATCCAAACGAAATATATATTAGCTGGGCTCCACCTGAATGTCCTTAAACCTCTGCTGTAAAACTACCAATAAACAACCAACTTTGTAGGAAGTCATACAACAGTCATTATAAAGACAGATGTAGCATAAAATCCTCTAATATCACGTAATTTATTACTTTCTTCTCCTTGATACATATAATAGCAAATCTTGGGGATATTGTATCCAGCCCAGTTTCTTCAGTTTACATATGAAGAAGAATCCAACTTTTTTCTTAACTTTTGACAGCACCTATCAGGCCAAATTGTGTTCACAGTAGAGGATCTGGCTCAGTTAGATTTCACTAGGACTTTTTCAAAGGCCTCCTCCTGAAGTATGTGCATAAGATAAACACACTAGTTCCAGCTTTACTTTTGCTATTTTTCAGTGTAACATTTTGCTGTTGTTCCATTAGAAACTGCATTCCTTATATGCTTTCTGCATGCTCATCTATCCATTATTTTTTTTAATTTTATCATTTATTTATTTTTGAGAGACAGGGAGACACAGCATAAGTGGGGGAGGGGCAGAGAGAGAGGGAGACATAGAATCCAAAGCAGGCTCCAGGCTCTGAGCTGTCAGCACAGAGCCCGAGGCGGGGCTCGAACTCACGGACCGCAAGATCATAACCTGAGCAGAAAGAAGTAGGTCACTGAACTGACTGAGCCACCCAGGCACCCCAATACCTATCCATTCTCATTTCACCAACTGAAAGTGTTAAAAATTGGATGACATACTGAAATGCTTATCAGTTCCGCTCCTTCCCTAGCTCCGTGATTACCCATGAGAGAGCCAGAATGGATAACACAATTTTAAAAGGTTGAATATTTCTTCTGATGAAAAGCAACAGAAGTTATATTCTCTCTAAAACTAAACAGGTATGTACCCAAAGATGACATTGTATGGGAAATGCTGATCAAATGCAATGATTGAAAGAAATACTATAGTCCTGTATTTTCTAAGAAGTGTTAGGTGGTTCCTTCTAAATCACTAGTCTCATCTGAATCAGAACCTGAATCTCTAACAGTCAAGCAGTATGCCAGGAACAATTTATCTGATTTATCTGATCAGGCCATTCATCTGATCAAGCTGTTTTCTTCTCCTCAATGGGGAAAGTACCATTCCAGGCAGAGTCATCTGTCAAAATGGATACCAGGAGTCTTACTCTTCACTAACTCATCTAACAGTTATTTACCCAACAATACAACCATTTGCCCAACATTGTGCTAGGTGCCATGAAGAAGTCTGAGTTGGAGTTTTCACATTTTAGTTGGCTTAACCTAAAAAGCTAAGCAAGATTCTCCCCAAAATCCCGATGCTGATAGCAAATATCTAGGACTATAAAGCAACAGCAACAACAACAACAATAATAAAGGTCTGGACATAGTTTGGATAAAAGATTTAAAAAGAGGAAAGCATACTTGGAGAAAAGCTTAAGTGTCATAAAAATAGGTGTTTTGTTATATGCTGAATGTTTATGTTCTCCCAAAATTCATATATCGAAACCCTAAACTCCAGTATTATCATATTTGGTGGCAGAACCTTTGGAAGATATTAGGTTTATATTAGATCATAAGTGTGGGACCCTCAGGATGGAACTAGTGTCTTTTTTTTTTTTGAAATTTATTGCCAGATTGGTTTCCATACAACACCCAGTGCTCATCCCAAAAGGTGCCCTCCTCAATACCCATCACCCACCCTCCCCTCCCTCCCACCCCCCATCAACCTTCAGTTTCTTCTCAGTTTTTAAGAGTCTCTTATGCTTTGGCTCTCTCCCACTCTAACCTCTTTTTTTTTCCTTCCCCTCCCCCATGGGTTTCTGTTAAGTTTCTCAGGATCCACATAAGAGCAAAACCATATGGTATCTGTCTTTCTCTGTATGGCTTATTTCACTTTAGCATAACACTCTCCAGTTCCATCCACGTTGCTACAAAGGGCCATATTTCATTCTTTCTCATTGCCACATAGTACTCCATTGTGTATATAAACCACAATTTCTTTATTCATTCATCAGTTGATGGACATTTAGGCTCTTTCCATAATTTGGCTATCGTTGAAAGTACTGCTATAAACATTGAGGTACAAGTGCCCCTATGAATCAGCACTCCTGTATCCCTTGGGTAAATTTCTAGCAGTGCTACTGCTGGGTCATAGGGTAGGTCAATTTTTAATTTTCTGAGGAACCTCCACACTGTTTTCCAGAGTGACTGCACCAATTTGCATTCCCACCAACAGTGCAAGAGGTACTAGTGTCCTTTTAAAAAGAAAAGAATATCTATCCATCTATCTCTACCTTTATCCCTAACTCTAACTTTCTTTCGGTCTCTTCATGTGCAGGCACCAAGGAGAGACTGTTTCAGCATAGTGCAAAAGGGCAGCTGTCTACAAGTCAGGAAAAGGGTCTTCACCAGGAACCAAATGTATTGGTACCTTGATCTTGGATGTCCAGTCTCCAGAACTGTGAGAAATAAATTGTTGATTAAGCCACTCAGTCTATTGTACTCTGCTATAACAGCCAAGCTCACTAAGACACTTTCCCTCCACAGGATCAAAATTCTATGTACATTGTGTCCTTGTCACTCTGATTCTTATAGCATTATGTATGTCTTCTGTTTTCTTGTAGAATGAGAAAGGCCATCTGGCTACCTTTACTCTTATAATAACATCACTAACTTTAAAATCAAGTGATCTTTCGTTCTATCACAATGTAGAATATACATGGTACAAATAGCATATAATCCCCTATTAACAAAGCTAATGAAGTTAAGGTTGGTCTCTTAATTTTATTTGCCTTTTCATTTTCTCAACATCAAGGAAAAGAAAATTAGATCAAAATTAATGTTTAGGCTCAAGAGACATTGGACTTCATGCCTACTCTCTTTATTACTCCAAATGTAATTAAGTATGTTGACTTCAATAAATGTACCTTCTGCTATGCATGCATCGATTTCAACAGTAATGAGTTTGCATTCATTATAATTTATTTTGGCCAGATAATTAATACCACTCTTGTTTATTTCTTCGATCATGAAAAAGAATGAGTGTTTGCTTATTTGTTTGCACATGTTGACAATTCAATGGTCTATTGTATGCTGCTAAATTGCAGTATGAAATAAGGTGCAGGCTAAATGGGAGCTTCAAACCTCCCATCATTGATCTACTGCTCAGGCCCAAGAGCACTGAAAGCATTCCTTATGAAGACCCAGGTACATCCATTTTTATTCTAACCAATGTAACAGGATTCTTAAAACATTAAGCCACTAGGTGGGCATCTTAAGAATAATTAATCATAGTTTAAATGCCTAAGATTGACCTTGAATTATGATCTTCAGTTTCATAATTTTATTTCGCTATTTAGAAATCCAGTTTTTATCTAAGTTATAATTTATTAGAGAGTTCTCATATCTCTCCCACCCCAAAATATTTAAGAAAGTATTTTTCCCCTTTCACTTTTCCCTGCTTCACAGATAGACACTTGCCTCCCTTACTAGATTATTTCCCTGCTGAATCTTGATAAGCTACAAAAGAAAATCCAAGGGACAAACTTTACTTTTCAATTATTTACCAAAGACTTCTTTCCCTTTCTTGCATGGTATATTAGTCAGGGTTCTCCAGAGAAAAAGAATAGATATGTGTGTGTGTGTGTGTGTATATATATATATATATATATATATATATATATATATACACATATACACACATACACACACACACATATATATGTGTGTGTATATTACATATCATATATGACAAAATATGATATATAAAATATATTAAAATTTTTATGATATATAAAATCATAATATATATAACATATATATATGTAACATATATTATATATGATATATATAACATATATATATGTTATATATGATATATAACATATGTAAGTATATATATCATATATATGTCATATATATATATATATATGTCATATATATGACATATATATGTTTTTATTACTCAGAAATACATCTATTTGCCCAACACTGTGTTAGGTGCTATTAAGAGATTTATTATAGGGGTGTTTGGGTGGCTCAGTCAGTTGAGCATCCGACTCTTGATTTCAGCTCAGGTCATGATCTCAGGGTTTTGCGATCAAGCCCCGGGTTGGGCTCCACCCTGAGCATGGAGCCTGCTTGAGATTTTTTCTCTCTCTCCCTCCACCCCTTCATGTTCTCGATCTCTAATATTTAAAAAGAGAGAGAGAGAGAGGGAGAGAGAGAGAGAGAATTTATTATACAAAATTGGCTCACATGATTATGGAGGCTGAGGTCCCAAGATCTGCAATTAGGAAGCTGAAAACCTAAGAGAGCCAATGTGTAGTTCTGGTCCAAGTTCGAAGGCCTAAGAACCTGAAGAACTGATGGTGTAAGTTCTAGTATGAAAGCCAGCAGCCTTGAGATCCAGTAAGACTTGAAATTTCAAGACTAGAAAAGATCAATGTCCCAGTTCAAGTGGTCATGAAGGAGGAGTTGCCTCTAATTCAGCTCTACTCAATTCTATTCAGACCTTTAATTGACTGGGTGACAATGATTTTTTTGGATTTGACAACAAAAGCAAAAATAACAAGTTGAGACCATATCAAAGAAAAAAGCTTCTGTATACCAAAAGGAACTATCAACAAAATGAAAAGGCAACCTATGGAACCAAAGAAAATATTTGCAAGTCATGTATCTGATAAGAGATTAATATCCACTCACATTAGGGAGGGCAATCTGCTTTACTCAGTCTATCAATTCAAATATTAATCTCATTCAGAAACACCCTGACAGACACCAACAGAATAACATTTGGCCAAATGTCTAGGTACCCCATGGCCCAGTCAGGTTGAGACATAACATTAACCTTCACATTTTGCTGCTTTCTCACAAAAATACATAGCAACATCATTTTGATAGATGCATACTACACTTCTTTAGAAACTCACACAAATAATGAAAGGAGACATTTTCCGAGTATCTACATTTGAGTGACTTTCACAACAATAACCTGTTCCAGATCAACACTGTCCGACAGAAACTTCTGAAATCAGAAAAGTGTTTATAATTGCCCTGTGCAATAGAACAGTCACTAGTGATAAATGGCTGCAATTGAGCCCTTAAATGTGGCTGGTGCAACTGAGAAAGTACAATTTTTATTTTGTTCTATTTTAATTAATTTAAAATAAATAGTCATTTGTAGCTACAGTATACCATATTGGACATCAAAACTCTAGATGATACAATATTATTTTAAAAGAGGATTAAATTCTCAAGTATCCAATACTCAGATGAAGGAACACTTCCTGCTGACCTTTCTATATAGGAAGGAAAATATCAAGGGAAATGTGAATGATGAATATATTTTTTTAATGTTTATTTATTTATTTTTGAGATGGAGAGCACAAGCAGGGGGAGGGGCAGAGAGAGAGGAAGATACAGAATCTGAAGGAGACTCCAGGCTTTGAGCTGTCCAGCATACAGCCCAACACGGGGCTCAAACGCACAAACTGCAAGATCACACCTGAGTTGAAGTCAGGTGTCCCATGAATGATGGATATCTTGATGATTTACATACTGAGCTTAGGTTGGGGCGTTGTAGTACTGACTTTTAGTATTGACTAAAGGGTCACCAAGATGTAAATTAAAGATACTTCATTCCTTTCCTGTTTCATGTTCAGTCACTCTTGAATTGTTCAAATGGGTTCACTTGCTTCAATCAAAGAAAAGCTAGACATTGGTCTTCAGTGCAAAAATGCACTCACAAGCTTCAAATCATAAGAATAATATTTGCATTTTAATGGTAATATGTTAAAAGGAATATCTATACAATAAGCCTCCTAGAGGTGTGAAGATAGTACCTAGAAAAAGAATTCATTTCTACCATTGTATTAAGAAACGCTTCATGGTAGCTCACCGTTCTTTCATGGGGTATCCCTGACACATTATGGAGATGCAATCTTCCACATCCACTGTCTTTCATTGGAGACAAAGGATGAACTAGAATACAATGCATAATTCTCAGTGCAAAGTACAGCATTAACAATTTGCAAGTGGGTAGCTGACACAAAGGTTAGAGAAGGCCGGGTTAGTATTGTGCCCAAAAGTCACAGACCTGTAATCCATGGCAGGTAAGGCCAGTTGGTACACTGGAGAGAGTAGATTTCAGGGAGCCTGGGTGGCTCAGTTGATTAAACATCTGACTCTCGATTTCAGCTCAGGTAATGATCTCACAGTTTGTGAAACCAAGCCCACATCAGTCTCTGCGCTGACCGTGTGGAGCCTGCTTGGGATTCTCTCTCTGCCTCTCTCTTTCTGCCCCTCCCCTGCTCATTGTCTCTCTCAAAATAAATAAATAAACTTTAAAAAAGTGTTTTTTTTTTTAAAAAGAAGAGCAGATTTCTAGTACATTTTCTAAATATTCTGAATGCCATATAGATTAGTTTTCATTCTAATGCCATTACATAAATACATAAATGTCAAATTAAACCAACAATGCCTAGTGTCAAATATACTAGTTTTTCTTGATCAGATATTTTACCTCTAGATTACAATATTTTCACACATAATATATAATTCTTCAGTTTCCACAAAAATGGAGATAATTCTTGGAATGCTGACAGAGCCCTTGACAAATTTCCAACATGAAAGAAATAGACTAATGGCAATACGCAAGACAAAGAACAACTCTGTTGCCAACAGATCTTTAGTTCAAAGTCATTCCTGTTTTAGGAATGTGAGGTAGACAACTGTGACTATATGTTTTCCCCACTACATCAAGACCAGCAATGCCTCTCCTCTTCACTATAAGGTTCTATCAATATCAGCTAGAAATTTAGCCTCTCACATCCTTAAGTAATACACAACTAAATATTCAGAAACACCAATTTTGACCCAGAGCCAGAATTCTGTATTAAATCATTCAAACAATGTGTTTCTTGGTGGAATCAATTTTATTAACTTTTTCTTAAAGGTCTAAATAATTGTTCTTCTGAAAATTTTCAGATGGATGCCAATAGTCCTCTATTTAAATTACTCTCTAAATACATTTTAATAATTTTTCGCTCTCAGACATATCAAGAATGTAAAAATTCTCAGGGCCACCCAGGTAGCTCAGTTGTTTGAGCACCTGAATCTTGACTTCAACTTAAGTTATGATCTCAGGGTTGTGAGACTGAGCCCTGCATCAGGCTCCACACTGAGCATGGAGCCTGCTTAAGATTCTTTCTCTCCCTCTGCCCCTATCCCCAACTTGTGCGCTGTCTCTCTCTGAAATAAAATTTAAAAATAATAAAATATTTTTTTTGAAAAAAGAATATAAAAATTCTGCTACTGGCCAAGCCAAATTCAACTGCCAAATGCAGAGACTGGGATGCCCATTTTAGTGACAGTCTGATGCTTCACCAGAACAGTATGATACATAGAATAAATGTGGGGTATCGTTTGTTTTTATTTTTTGTTTGTTCTAGCAAAAAGCTCATCTTTTGCCTGAAAATAAGATGTATCTGCTACTAAAGTTTTTTGTAGAGGCACCAATATGTGCTAGAATGCTATGAATTAAGCTATGGAGTAAACATATGTGCATTTATGCAACATTAATAGCAACTGTCTTCTCTGTAGACTCTACATTGTCATCCACACTGGTAGTTTTATTCCATTCTGGGAAAAAAAATACCCTTTATTATTCTCTATTTGATACCTATTCCTCATTAGTTTCAGTATTAAGTTTAGGTCTGGGCCAGGGTTTCTCAATCTCAGCCTTATTTATTTTTGGGGCTGGGTACTTATAATTGTGAGGGGCTTTCCTGTGCATTGCAGGATGTTTAGCAGCATCCTTTCTTCTGCCCCCTACATGCCACTAACACCCCACCCCCAAGTTTTGATATCCAAAAATGGTTCCAGACATTTTTACCAAAAGTCCCCTGAGAGGAAAAATCTCTCCAGTTGAGATTCACAGTCTAGGCCCACCAGACAAACCCAGGCACTAATACCTTGCCCAGAAAACCTGGTAAATATGTTATCAAAGATATCAAGTCTGAGTAAGCTGAGATCTTCATTGTATACTTAAATGTATATGCATTACAACTGGAGACCTAGCTAATGGGGACCTTGAGTATCCCTTTAGGAAGAAGATCTATAATATTTAAGAAAGGCTTTAACTTTACCATTCTTCACCCTGTTTTGACCTATGCAATGTTTCATAAATTTCTGATACTCTTTTGCTTCATTCCAAATGCTAAAACCTCTCTGGGGGGCATGCAATTTCCTTTTGAGAAGAGTTTTGTGCAACTATTACTAATTCTTAATGACTTGAGTAAATATTCTATCAACATGGCCTGAAAAAACCTTACTCACATGAGGAGAAAAATCTTCATTATTTTATTTGAGTTTTCTTTTCAGTTTCAAGTAATCTGGGTGATCATGAGCACTCTTCCCAAACTTGAATCATTTTTATGAGCCAAGCTTCTTAGACAATTTGTGGTCAAAATAAACATTTTACATGATATTGATGAGATGCTGGAAGTAAATAATCAGTTCTCAATGTTTATGCATTCTGAATTTCTTGACTACAACATCTAGAGAATCCAAAAGAATATAAACAGCAGTGATGGAACAAAGCGTTTTGGAAAACTTTGTTGCAGAAGTGATAAAACAAGTAAGGCAGTGAGGCAGTTTCCTCCTGTCTCTCTGCCTCTTCTTTCCCCCTCCTCAAATGGTCACCTGGGAAAATGGTAGAGAGTCAGTACTTTCCTGTAACTCCTGCCTTATAGAACAATAATTCATATCTGAAAACTTACTGAAAACTTTTTCAGTAAGAGGTGACTGCCACTCTATGCTGGAGGTTATGACATTGGAAATTCACTGATGTTGGAAAAACGCAATAAATCTAAACAAAAGCTGGAGGCATGTCAAAACACTAAAATTTAAGTATCATTCTTTTTTGCTTTCCTCCAGTTGCATAAAAAGACAAATCCAAATCAGCATTTTTCTTTGTGCTTTTTAGAGATTTCTTTCAATTTCCGTTGAACTAACTAGACTCCATTAACAGGCTCTATTTGACAGTTCATAGCCATAAAGCAATTGGTAGTTAGGAAAACAATTCCATTTAAAGAGTAAAACACCCTGTAACCTTTAGTTATAATCTGTAAAGTAACAAATACTTAGTTTTAATTATTTTAAATCAACAGTTGGCTTTATCTTCCAAACTGATTTCTTTCTCCCTTTACTGCTTAAACCACATTTTTATAAATTTTATTCTTTTGTTAAAATTCTAATCTATACTTTACTTTGAATTATTTGTAAGCATCTTGGAAAATGTTTTGTTCTATTCCTCTTCACTGTAAAGTGTGATGGGACAATCAGCTTTCTATGCTTTGTTTTGTTTTGTAAATTAATAGTTGACTTCAGAAAAGGAACAGAAGTTTTACAATGTGATCTGAGTCTTCTATTCTATCACAACTTCAATACTTGCATGAATAGGCCCACGTTTTCTACTGCCACTTAACTCTTCCAACTCTCCCTACCACTGCTGCTGACCACTTAACAAGACTAAAGTAACTACCAATTTATATAGTCAAATGCACAAGAAATTCTCCCTAGAACAAAGTGTGTTTGGGAACTGACTCATACTCTGTTAGAAAGTTAAATCAAAATGCTTTCATGAGTTTTAGACTCTCCTGCTTTTATTTAAACTTGACATTATTTCTAACTTTGAATTTGTGGCAAATGTTACTTTGAGGTGACTTTTAAAAATTCATATTAATCAAAATTATACAGAGAGGTGCTGCCAAAAAGAAATTCAGTATTATATCTGAGAGAAAAAGATTTCCAAATGTTGCATAAGTTGCAAATCTAGGATGCCTTCAAACATGGCAGCTGGGTGACGGAGGGCTACCAGTGCACAGCAGATTTTGATTAACAGTATGATGGACTTTAGCAGGAAAGCCAAAGACAGGCTTAAAGGGTCAGAAAGTATTAGAGAACTAAATGTGGTAAGCAATCAATCATGGTATGCCTGAAGAATGAGAATGAGGATTAAAATAGAGAATCAGAAGGTGCCTGGGTGGCTCAGTGGGTTAAGCGTCCGACTTCAGCTCAGGTCCTGATCTTGCGGTTCGTGGGTTGGAGACCTGCTCAGGTTCTGTGCTGACAGCTCGGAGCCTGGAGCCCATTTGAATTCTCTGTCTCCCTCTCTCTTTGCCCCTTCCCCGCTCACGTTCTCTTTCTCTCTCAAAAATAAACAAACATTATTTTTTTTTAAATAGAGAATCAGTATATAAGTAGACAGAAAAGAGCCTGGAAGACCAAGTTATCAGAAGGCAAAGTCAAGTCCAGGCATGATATTTGGGGGAGATCACCCAAGTTTAAGTCAACAGACCTGTATTCAAATGGGCACCTCCACTTAAAAGCTATAAGACCTCTGGCTAGGCTTCAGTTTCCTCACCAGCATTCTGAAGGAATCAACATCACAGCATAAAGCAAGTGAGAAATCAGAGTCAAGGTAACTAGCTCTGTCCACAGACCCAGTCTTTTTACATGGTTCCTATAATGCAGAGGCCAATACTAACCTAGTTTACAAAGACTTGCAGGCATGAGGAAGAAATGGAGAACACTAACACAAAACGATAAAGGCAAGAATCCCTGGGTGATAAGAGGTAAATCTCAAAAAGGACTATGGAAGAGAAAGTCTTTTTTTTTTTTTTTTTTTAATTTTTTTTTTTCAACGTTTATTCATTTTTGGGACAGAGAGAGACAGAGCATGAACGGGGGAGAGGCAGAGAGAGAGGGAGACACAGAATCAGAAACAGGCTCCAGGCTCTGAGCCATCAGCCCAGAGCCTGACGCGGGGCTCGAACTCACGGACCGCGAGATCGTGACCTGGCTGAAGCCGGACGCTTAACCGACTGCGCCACCCAGGCGCCCCGGAAGAGAAAGTCTTAAATCACATGAGAGTCTTTATGCTACCATCTTGGATTTTTATAAAGCCATAGACCCTTTAAGGTTTTAGTAATATTCCAACAAAGCAACAGAAGTGTTAGAGACCCTCGTGGTATGAAGCCAACTTCCATCGGCTCAGTTCTGCAGAGGATCACTTCCCTAGGGTTTTCAGCTAGACTTACACTAGCCCTCTGCTTGAAGCACACTAATCACAGCATACCATAAGAGAGCTTTATTTTTAAAACCCCAGCCACCATAAACTACTATATAAATATACATTATAGTAGACCAAATTCACAGTACCCCACTAGAGATATCTTTTCTCAGGTATTCCCACAATGACCTTGCAAACATGTTTTATTATCTGCAATAAGGAGAAGGTACTAAGGCATATAGATTACATCATTTTTTCTAAGCTGTATCAATCACAAATAGCAGAGACAATGCCCCAACTCTGGTCCATCTGATTAGTTGTTCCCCCCACCCAAAAAAAGAAGGAAAAGGAGAGAGGGAAGAGAAGCAAGGGGAGGGATAGCAAGAAGACAGGGTTTCTGTTGAGCATATTCAGTTCTCACAGGTGCCACAACATACTTTCAAGTTGAGACATTATTATCTATGCCTTCTGGTGGAATAAGCCCTTTACTTGGAGCCTGGGTCTATAATCCTGCCATTCCTAATCAGATCTTGAGACAAACATACTTTCCTCATTTCCAAGCTGTTTTTTAATGTACACAGTTATCTAAATTCTTTTTCTTTCTTTTTTTTTTCTTTTTTGGCATAAGAGAACAATTTAGGAGTCTCCTGATTCAGCCAGTGATCATGCTGGCAATAAAGTCCCTGCCCTCAGCACCAAGCTGCCAAAATAATTGGCTTTGTGTCTTGAATCATCCTACCTGGCTAACAAGCTCTGGGCATTTCAAAATAAAAGAGGAAAGAAGTTATCCCTCCACATGGAGAAACAGACATTCTACCAGTTATGAAACATAAATCAAAATCAAATTAACTTAACAATGTGTTTCTCATAGCAATGACCTTCTATCACTTCGAGAATGGGGTGGAGTGATCCACAAGATATTATACCTTGCTGTACACAGATTACTAGATATCCCAATTATTCTGTAATTTATTTGCAGTAGCTCCAGGAAGCTCTAAAGGAAAGTAGCTGATTCTACCAGTGATGTGAGTTGGATGCCACATAAACTCTTCTCCTTGTCCATCACATGAGAAGGAAAGCAATATTTCAGGCTCATCCTTTGGCACATATTTCTACCCAAGAGCCATCATTATTCGATCTCCTGCTCATGAGCATATTAGAACAATGGGATTTAAACCACTTACACCTTCAGAGTACAGACAGGACAACATATTGTAACCTATGATGGGTTAGAAACAGTACATGGATTCCCTTCACATTTTCTTCATGCACCAGTTCCACTGGCACTCATGTCATATGAGATGCATACTAGGACTGGTTAACAAACAAACAAACAAAAAGGAAAAACATCCTTCCCTACAGATAGCTTGAGAAGTACTAGAATATGCTATGCATAAGGAGACCAAAACAGGTCCAGGCATATTTCAGTGGGTATAAGAATGAATATCAACAGCAAAGTCCATACAGAATGGGGTACATGGCAGAGAATCCATACAACAGAGCAGCCCAATGCCCCCTAAACCATAAACACCACCAAAGATGGGGAGCCTGAAATGACTGAGAAAATACTGATGTGTGTGGGTTTACAGAATTAACCAGGTTAAGTTTTCTGACACTAGGTATATATTGTAATAGCTCCGATTAAATTCAATTGTAGAAAATTTTGAAAAATAACACTTATCCCACTAGGTTTTGTGGCAAAAGAAAATATAACATGCTTTGCTGCACATGTGCATTCCAACAGAAACTTCCACAGCAGCCTGAAACACCTGAGATATTTCCATTTTAAAATACTGAAAAAATGTTCCTCAAAAAGAACATAATTTTTGTGGTCTTGTTCATTTATGCATAAAAGGAAGCACATACTTTGCCACTAAGGCTAAAATGGGGAAAGCTGAAGGAACATTTGACAGTAAACATGTGTTATTTCATTTTGTGTTGAAAAATATTATTTGTTGGTTTGGATTTAAGGAACAGATACTCAACTAACTCCAAGGAAAACAGGACTTATTGAAAGCAGACTCATGGACAGGAATGGGCATGTTAGTAGAATGCCGTAAACAACCGAGGGGACTCTCAGGACTGGACACTCCTGTGGTCTCCTCTATCTTTAGTGGTGTATCTTCTCAAGGTGTCAATAGTGAGTGCCTTTCTCTGCTTCTCTTTGTGTATCCATTCCATCTCTGTCAATGGGCTTCTTTAGAGTATTCACAGTTGCTATCTACTATGGACATACGTCCCAATTTTCAACCTCAAACAACAATGCCAACCAAAACTTAGTTCGAATGCCTGATAAAGAGGATTATATTGGCTTTTCTTTTCCCTTACAGTAGAACCCACAAATAACAGTACCTTGGCTAGTCTTAGACAAACTGCCCTCAGGTCAGTTACTCTTCCTAATCTAACCAGCTTCGTCTCATTAGAATAAGAGTAAGAATCATTAGAGTCACACAGCTATTCTTCCATCAGGGTCAAAGGCAAGAGAGTTTTGCCCAAAAACAGACACTAGGTTTGCACGAGGCTTGAGGCTTGGCACATTCACTACACCTGAGAGTACACACTGCCCATAGATCCAACTGTTTTGCCAAGAATCCCTAGATGATGCTAACAGGAAAGCCTCAGCAGCATGGAAGATGAATGGTAAAGACACATTTTTCCATATTCTGTGGAATGTTGGACTTGCTTCTCAAGTATTTCCACATTTTCTATTTTCTATCACCATTTTTCAAAGGGGAGGGATTATTAAAGCACTGCATAATCATTATTTTTAATATTGATTCCTAAGGTTGGAAAATGTCATGATCTTCACTTGACTCATTTGGCTCCTTAAGCACTCAATTCCTTTTGGCCCAAAGCACCTTACATAACGACATTGCAAACAGAGTAAAAATAGGAAAAAAAAAAAAAAAAAAACCCTCAGTGTCAACTACATGCCTTCATTTTAATTGATACCACAGAAGGACAAGCACAATTTAAGAGTGAGCCCCTTCACTCCAAAGAATATTTTAAAGTCTACAGCAACAAAGAAAATACAAGTGTGTTACATCTCTTCTTCTATCATCTCTAAACAATTAACCTCATTTACTCAGGACCCCTTGAGTTAGTCCATCACTTCCCAACCTTTCTGCTCTTTCATCAGTGCAAACTCCCTTATCACCTTCTCCACAGGATCCAAAGCAACTCTCATAACACAGGGCTCCCTTCCATGTTTCTCTCATATCTTGTCTCATGCAGTCAGCATCACCAGCTCTTTTCCCTTAGGATGAAGGGAGAAGCTGCAGGATATTACCCAGGAGACAGCTCACCTGGCTTAAGGCAACCACCACCACCCCATATTTCCAGATATATCTTTCAGCAGGGGGTAAATGAGGGGAAAGAAGTTAGAAAATGAGGCTTTGCTAAACTTTACTGCCATTGATTGGGTCACAGAGTTTTGCTGTTATTGTCTTAGGTATTACCTAGAATCACAGAGAACGTGTCAGAAAAAGATGCATATTTTCTTTATAAGATCTGACAGTTTAGAAGTACATTCCTAGATCAGAAACAGTTTTTTTGAGGAATAAAATAGCCATCTAAAGCTTATCAAGAGGGCTGTCAATGACAAGCATAGTAAAGGCAAGACGGTACTCATCAGGGAGCAGGGACTTGTCCCCTAGCATTCTGGATGGCCAAGACTGGAAAGGGCACATGGTCCCTGGAGGAGTTTAGTCAGGAGGAAGAACAGAGCAAAAGGGAGAGCAATGCATGTGTCCATCCACTTCCCACACTCATCATCAGGTGAATCCTAGGAGGCCCAAGAGAGTGAGAGTGTGAGGAGAGGTCAGAGATGTTACAGCGATGGATGTCCCCTCACTCAGAAGGGAACGTCAGGGACATGAATAAACGCATTCTCCCAGCACTGAAGTTTCCAAACCGTTCAGTCAAAAGAACCAAATAACTGAAAGATTCTCTCACCTGTTGTCAGCATCCTGAGGTTTGAGAACTACTTCAAACATTTCCTCTAGTTGAGAATTAGCTCCAACATTCCAAAACTTAAAAAATAAAATAAAATTTTTAAAAGACGGCAAAAGTTTCACACATGGTACAGAGGTTAACAGAATAACGAAAACTGTAATTGTCCTGTTGTTTAAATAATCTAAGAGTGAATGCTTTAATTTTAAAATGCAGCTAAACAGAGACCTAAACAATACCAGGAACTTAGGGTAACTGACAATTTATAATTGTGGAATTTAATAATGACATCAGATTGAAAAAGAATGCACTGAGAAGGAAATGACTCACTTTACAGCTTATATGTTCTCAAGACAAATGGTAACTAAAAAAATAAATAAAAGGCAAGAAAATATGCATAAAGGGTTGGGGGGGGGGCAAAAATTCAGTGATGTCTAGTCTGCTCCAGTGTACTATAAAGACAGATATGGTATTTTATTTTCTAGTAGCCTGAATTAAAAATTATCCTGCCAACATAAAATTTCTACTTAGTTTTAACACAAAGGAAATGCTAGTATCAGGATATAGTTCTCAACAGATTAAAGGTTAACCCTGGATTTACTGAAATCTGCAGAATTAAAGGAAATTATCCTAGTGGGTGTTTTGCATTCCAGTGCCTCAGGATCATACACTTAATAAAATCCTGTTAAACCTAGGTGGGTAAAGGGCACAGATTCTAGCTACAAAGGGCATACATCCAAATAAAACAGGCTTAAGCAAAGTAGGAAAGTCACTTGCTCACAATGGAAAAGTTCACAGGGAGGTACGTGTAGATCCAGGTGCTCAGATAATATCAGGAAGGAATCTCCACTCATTTTTTTTTTAATATTTATTTACTCATTTTGAGAGAGAGAGAGGGAGAGATGCACGCACAGGGGAGGGGCAGAGAGAGAGGAAGAGAGAGAATTCCAAGCAGGTTCTGCATTGCCCTGATGCAGGGCTCCACCCAATAACCCTGGGAACATGACCTGAGCTGAAATCAAAAGTTGGACACTTACCGACTGAGCCATCCAGGCACACCTCTACTCATCTTTTTTTCAACCTTTCTTTATGTTAATTCCTTCTCAGGCAGACTTTCCCTGTGATTAGACGTCAACCGTCACAGCTGTACGGTCAGCAGAAAGAAAATTTCTCCTTTCTACTTATTCCAGAAGTCCTAAAATTTGGACTTATCTGGGCCATCTGTTTCTCACAGAACCAGCACCCAAGCTCCACAGAGAATGGTTTTGTTATTTAGCCAGGGCCGGGTAAATGAATGCAACCATTCTTCCAATGAGCAGGACCAACTCTACTAAACTACGTTGACTGGGAGTGCACGAAGGACAATTTACAGAGAAAAATATGGGAAGTATAGATGTTGAGTAGTTCAAACAAGTGGTACTGGCGGCAGCCAGGCTTCTCATTGTTGGAGTGTGAGATTGCAGATAAGAAAGGGGAGGAGGTTAGAGTGATCCATGTGGTGATGGAGTAAAGTACAAGCTCATCTTTAGTTAATACAAATATAGATGATTACTTATAGAAATATGTATAGATGTACATATACAGTCACCTGTATATACTGTATATTTCCCTGTCTTGTCAGCTGAAAGGGCCTAGGAGCAACAATACATCAGTAGCAACAAGCACATTTAGTGCAAAGATCTTGGTTTCACATACCATTCTCCAATAAAAGGAACCAGGGCTTCTTGGATAAATGGCTGATTCTAGGACTAGGGCAAGAAGTACACAAGATAAGCTAGTAGCCTCATGTAGTGCAAGAAAGGAAGGAGCTGATTAAAAAAAAAAAAAGCAAGCAAACAAATAAAATCCCACAATGATGGGAGTATATTACAGGGACATAGGAACTGACTGAAGGGCTCCAAATGGCCAAAGTTGAGAAATACTGCACAACCAAATAAAGTAATATTGAATCATAACCTAGAATATAAGATAAATATCCATGAGTCCATACAGATGTACATAACTGATTAAATAAATAAGTAAATAAGGGGAAAGAAACTCCCTTGCAGAAAAATTCCAAGTAATTGAGGCTGATACTTAACCTTCACAGAACTCCTTACTCCTTAAGTGTGGACTGAAGATAAGAGGACAGTATGGAAAGAGCGAAAAAGAAGAACCTTGAAGTGGAAAAACCTGACAAAACCACCTCAGCCAGGTGAGCAAGGCTAAAATCAACACTGATGTCATGTTGACAGTATGTACTTGTGATATGATGTGATGAGAATGGCACTTCATCTCTGTGGCCTTCTTCCTGAAAGTCTACAACCCCGGTCTAATTATGAGACAAGCATCTGGTAAATCCCATCCTAAATGAGGTGCATTCTACAAAATATCTATCCAATACTCCTTGAAATTTTCAAGGTCATCAAAAACAAAATGTTCAAGGCTATGAAAAACTGTCATAGCCAAGAAAAGCTTAAGAAGGCATGATGACTGAATATAACTTGGTTATTCTGGAAAGGACCCAGGAAAGAAGACAACAAAAAGGACATTAGGGAAAAATCAAAAAAATCACAGAAATCCAAATACAGTATGGACTTTTGTTAATGATAATGTATCAATATTGGTTCATTAATATTAACTAATATACCACATTAATGTAAAACATTAATAATAGGTTGCAAGGGATAAGGAACTCCTATACTATCTTCACAATTTTGGTGTAAAGCTAAAACTGTCCCAAAATAAAGATTTAATTTTAAAAAACAGACAAGGGATAAAACAATCAAAAGATCAAAGACAATGAAAACATGAAAGAACAGGCAAGAGATACAGAAGACTGATACCTTCCCCTTTAGATGTCAAGAAGAAGAATGAAGGAAATGTCCCCACCCCCAAAAAAAGGTCCACATTCTAATCCCCAGAACCTATGAATTACCTTATGTGACAAGAAGAATTTTGTGGAGGTGATTAAGGTCAATAACTTTGAGGTAAGGAAATTATCCTGATCATCCAGGTAGGACCGATCACATCACAGAATCTTTAAAAGCATAGAACCTTCCCAAGCTACAGAGATCAGAAGAGACAGCAGTATGATAAAGGATTCAGTCATTTCTGGCTTCATGGATGGGAAAAGGGGGCCATAAGCCAAAACTGTAGGTGGCCTCCAAAGCTAGAAAAGGCAAGGAAAATGAATCTCCACTAGAACTTCCAGAAAGGAAAGCAGCCCTGTCAATACCTTCATTGAGCCTCAGTGTCATATTTCTGAGCTACAGAACTATAAGGTAATAAATGTTTACTGTTTAAGCAATAATAATAATAATAATAATATCTGGTCTGGCCAGGAGCTTGTGCGGCAATTAAAGAATTGACCCTCAAAGCTAAGTTGGACCCAAAATAATGACTGTTCTATTATAACATCATGACTGGATGTCTGAAAAAAGAGGCAAGTTGAGGAAATCTGTTCCAGGCATTGTGCTAGATGAATTACCAAATGTGCATTTAGTCATCATGACAAATTGGTGAAATTTATTGTATCTATACAATTTGCTTTTTTAACACTTCTATTTCTATGCTGAGATTTCATATCTTTTAATTCACTGTGAGCATATTTTGGTTTTACCATATTAAGGATAGTTTTAATAGCTCCTTAAAAATCTTTGCTAGTTCTAAAATCTGATTCATCTTAGGACTAAACTTATTTGATTTTCTTTTTTCTCTTGAAAATGTGTTCCATTTTCTTGGTTTTTCACATGTGAGGTAATTCTGGACTTCATGCTGGATATTTTCAATGTTACATTGTGGAGATTCTGAACTTGGGGTTTTGGGGGGTTGTGTTTCTTTTTTTCAACACATACTGTTTCTTTTATTATAGCACTGAGATTCTAATTTGGGGGAAGTAGTTCCAGTGTCTCTTCAGACTTTTCCTCTTTAGCTGAGTTGCTCTCAGTCTATTGAACATATATGCACGGACGAGAGAAAAGTCAGATATGCAGATAGAATTTTTGGATCCCTTCTCTGGCTCTTTACTTTCTGGGATTCCCCTACTCTCTCCGGAAGCCGTATTTTTCTGGCTTCAGTCTTCTGGTTCTCTTGGCCAGAAAACCGGTGTTTTCCCACTGTTGTTCCTGCCTCCCCTGCAAGATCCGTGCAGACTGTACTTAGTCTCAGACCAAAAAAATGTTTAAAAAATGAGGAACTTACTAGAAACTTCATAGTTCCCTCCTCTGAGTGTGTACGCAAGCATGCTTCTGTTCATTCTCCAAGTAATTGCTTTGTATTATATCCAAGTTTCATAGTTGTTTTCTGCAATGGAGTCAACCACTAGCACCTTGGTCCATCAATGTCAGAACCAAAAGCCTCCCAGATCATTTGATGCTAAGGAAAAAAAAAAACTCCTACCACTGCACTGATTTTCAAAAGTCAAAAGGTTTTTAAAAAATGTACAAAGAAATTTTTCCTGAAACAAATTAAATACCTATAAATCTTCATTCTTATATCTTAAAAAATGGATAGTGAAAATCAAAGAAAGAAGTTTCTAGTATTCTTTGAAGTATTTATTACCTGCCTATTAACACAGCGCAATACCTTTGTTACCTCATTTATTTTTCCTAACAGTCAGATAGATGTATTATACCACCATTTAATGTTTAAGAAAATTGTTCTGGAAAGTTTGAGGAAATAGCAAGCCTAAGCTTTGATTTAATGTCTTTTTTTTTTTTAAGTTTATTTATTTTTGAGAGAGAGAGAGAGAGAGAGAGAGAGAGAGAGAACAGGGGAGGGGCCAAAAGAGAGGGAGAGAGAGAATCCCAAGTAGGCTCCACACTATCAGAGCGGAGCCTGATACGGGCTCGATCTCACAAACCATGAGATCATGACCTGAGCCAAAATCAAGAGTCAGATGCTTAACTGACTGAGTCACCCAGGAATCCCAAGAAAATTATTTCAGAAAGTTTAAGGAAATAACAAGACTAAGCTTTGATTTCATGTCTTCTGAATCCAAGCCCACAGTTCCTTCTACTAAGCCATGGTTTCCTGAGAAAGGAATGATGCCTAACCTTAAATAATTTTACCAGAATTGAAAAGGACAAGACTGTTTAACAAGAATACTATCTTAATTCCAAATTTGAACCTTAAGTTTTTTTTCACTTAAGTCTTCAATTATTTGAGTATTTAATGAGGACCAAATTTATTTCAGGCACACTATTAGTAATAAAAATGAGTAAGAGTAGCCCATGAAAGGAGTAGCCCTGAAAGGAACACACGATGTAGTGAAAGATGCATATATAATCATTTCATGAGATATTTACTGTCATTAAATCCACACTCTCATAAGAAAGTCTGCTTCAGTATAGAAAAGAGAACAATTTATAATAAACTGTTTGGCTAGTGATAAAAATCCAGAACCCAAAAGTTGTCAAGTGAAAGGAATAAATACTTGTTCCATAAAACATATTACAAATGTCAGTCTCTACATTATTAGCACTGACTCATGATTTATCTGGTCTCCATCTTTCACTAGATGGAAAGATTAAAAAATGTTTCTGAGGAATTTCAACCACCAAGTACAAAACAGCAGCTAGAATATCTTTCTAAATACGTGGGAAAGAACCAGTGCCAAACCAAAGACTTACTACTAACATCCCCTAGAAAATGTAATGTGAAAGTCAGTCATGCATAGAATCTGTCATTTTGGTACTATGAGGCAATGGTAATGACTACTAATGAATTCCTAAGAGACTAGATAGAAAAATAAAGACTCTAAATGACAAAGATAGCAGACAATACTGGGCAAGGGAGGTAGGCATAAGGGATTAAAAATGAGTTTTGTTAAAATTCAGACTGCGTTTATTTGAAATGCCAGAACTGAGATTCTGTGTAATGTCTGTAATGTTTTGCATTACGGTGTACTAAATAAATGTTAAAATTACTATTTTTTTCCATTTCTCTATACAGTTAGAAGCAACAGTAAGAAAGCTCTTAATGCCCTGACAAAAACGGTGAAAAATCATGAAACAATCACAATTTCTCCCACTGATTATTAAGATTACTTTGCACAGTCTCAACTTGCACAATCATTTCTATGATCCCACACCACTGTACAAAGACTACTTATATATACAAATCTAGTGTTCGTGTCACACTTACAAATTGCACTCATTTCTCAGGAAAAAAATGATTAATACTCTCTGTGTCTTCCCGGACTAAAGAAAAAGGTACAGGAATCTTCAACAAACTGTCTTGACATGAAGCTTCAACAAACCATATAAGCTCATTAATTGGCCTCAAACTTCTCTTTTCCACTGTTTATAACATCACACTTAGTGCCCAGAAAAAAATATGCAAAAATGTTGAGTGCATCCATGCATGTCTAGGAATATGCACCTATTATATTTTAATTGATAATGTAAACCTTTCTGACATCTACCAATCAGGGAAGGACAGTTTGATGGGAAGTACTTTAAGATGTATAATTTTACTACTTTCTTGTATAGAAAATAATTCAAAAGTAGGTAACAAAGTGTGGCCAAGTAGAGTTCCTTCAAGAAAGTGTTTTTTTCAGTAGTTCGTAATGTTTAATTATTAGCACGTAACTGGAATATCTGAATCTATATCTCTCTTAAGAGAGTTAAAACTTCTATTCCAATCAGATTTTAAAATGTTAATTAGCGGGGCGCCTGGGTGGCGCAGTCGGTTAAGCGTCCGACTTCAGCCAGGTCACGATCTCGCGGTTCGTGAGTTCGAGCCCCGCGTCAGGCTCTGGGCTGATGGCTCAGAGCCTGGAGCCTGTTTCCGATTCTGTGTCTCCCTCTCTCTCTGCCCCTCCCCTGTTCATGCTCTGTCTCTCTCTGTCCCAAAAATAAATAAACGTTGAAAAAAAAAATTTAAAAAAAAATGTTAATTAGCTTAATCATACTCTAGATTTTCAGTAATGTGACAAAATTGATTTCTACAAAAACAAAAGTCTTTTTAAAATCTTCCAAAACATTTGAGTCTGAAATATTTTCATCATTTTTATTTAACCCTTTAGCAATTGTACTTGATTTATATCTATTTTTCATAGACAAAGTTCTAATTTTCCAAACAAAATAACACAATGCTTACATCACGTTTGGCATTGTTATGGATAAAGTCTATTCCAGCAGACTTCACAAATCTCTGCAAAATCCTATACACCATGATGGCTGCATTCATCCTTTGAGCAAAGGCAAAGAAACCCTCATTAGTTACTAAAGCAGAGTCCTTGACGCATCCAAAATAAACAAATTTAGACATCTGTCTCTGAGCCATGTACTGGCCACACACAATCATGTCAATACAGAAAAAAGAATGGTACCCTGGGTTGGTTTTTTGGGGGGTTTTTTTGTTTGTTTGTTTTTTGTTTTTTATGAGCGGCTCGTGAAAATTCAAGTCTTCCCTAAACTCCCTTATTTTAATTGTAGATAGGAATTTCCAGAGCTGTGGTGTAATGGGAAAAAACGCAGAAGATAGGAGATGGTAGTTCAGACTCTGATGCTTTCACTTCCTCCCATGGGATTTTTCTCAGACATCAACTTGACTTCCTGCTCAACTTTCCTCATCACTTATCTTAAACCCCATCTTTTCTATCAATGAGAATATGGATTTAGACTATTACCCCTTTTCTCCTCCTCCTGCAGCCCACCCACATACACACAAAACTATCTCACTAATGCTATGCTCTGGTGTAGCTTCCCTATATGCAAATGGCAGAAGAAAGGAATGGGGAATATCTTACTATCTTTTAATGTTGAAATAGTCTGTTTATCCAAATATTGCATTATATTTTATATTTATATGTTATAATATATACATTATATAGTATTATATATATATTATATAACAGATATTTTATAGATATAACATATATTATAGATATTATAAATTATACCATATTGAATGTTACCTTATAATCCAATATTGTTTGCCAGATCTCTGTGGGGCAGTAGTATTCACTGATATGACCCAATAATACATAAGACATAATAAAGATTATAACATGTATTTTAAGTAGGCCTTTTTAGATGAAACCTAATCCAGCAAGAAACAGTATGTTTGCTGGGGCTACTATAACAAAGCATCACAGTTTCTGATGGTTTATGAGAAATCTTTGTCCTTCTCTGACCTGTAGAAACATCACCTCAATCCCTGCCTTCTTTTTCACATGTGTACTGTGTGTGTGTGTGTGTGTGTGTGTGTGTGTGTGTCCAAATCTCCCCTTTTATAAGGACTCCATTCATTCTGGATTAGGGCCTACCCTAATGACCTCATCTTAACGAATTAACCTGCAATAACCTTATCTCCAAATAAGGTCACAATCTGAGGTACTGGGGTTTAAAACTTAACATTGAGTTAGGTATGAACTTACCATATGAACTCGACATATGAATTTGGGGGAAGGAAGAGACAGAATTCAATTTACAGCAGGGTGGGAAAATCAATTATCCTGTAGCCATTGCTAGAGCTTTTCAAGGCAGCTACTCACCTCAACTATCTCGAGGAGAAGAAAGTGAGGCATTTAATACTTATCTTCTGTGACTGTGGTTATACATGTATAGTTTACCAACCACCTGGGATCAGCTTGGAGGAGTGAGCTGACACCCTCATCCTAATGCAGAGTTTTCAATCCAGAGCACCACCTCTCCCCAAGCTGTGACAACTAAAAATGTCTCTAGACATCTCCAATATTTCCTGGGAGACAAAACAGCAAGCTGTTGAGAACCACTGTCCAAAGGGAAAATGACAAAATTCTCAAAAAGAAAAATCTGTTAACTGGAGTTTAAGGAGTGCTGGTTTGGGACCAAGTTAAAGGTGAGGCTGAAGCCAAATACAAGAATTTCATATCTAGCTAAGATCTCTAAAAATAAAAGGTAGAATTAGGATAAGTTATGACAGAAAAAACTGAGAAACTTAATGAAGCTAGATGTTATGCTTGGATAGGTAACGTTCATATAAGTTGTGTTTGTTGTAAAAGTTTTTCTATGTTTGTGCATCAATTGATATATTTTAGTCAATGTAGAAGACAGATTTCTTTTTTTTCTTTAATTTTTGAAAAAGAGAGAGAGAGAGAGCACAGGGGAGGAGCAGAGATTCCGAAGTGGGCTCCACACTGACAGTCCCTGATGTGGGCCTCAAACTCACAAACTGCAAGATCATGACCTGAGCTGAAACTGAATGCTCAACCGACTGAGCCACCCAGGCACCCAAGAAGACAGATTTCTTATGACTGACATCTCCTTTGACTGGTGAATACCCATGCTGAAACTATTATTAAATATTTTAATACTTGCCTTGCACACGTATGTATATATGTGAATGTGTGTATCTTTTTTACATTATGTGTTTATCTAGAATTCAATGAAGAAATCCCCTTACTGAAACTGAGTGTCCTCTTATAAATGAAAATTAGGGGACATATTTTTAAGAAGAGTGATCCAAATGAAGAAGCCTAGTAAAGAGTAACTGAACTAACCCACATACACTCACGGGGAGTAGCAAATTTTATAATTTTGTACATATTCTATGAAACGATGATGGACAATTCAAGTATGAAACGATGATGAACAATTCAAATTGCAAAAGAGAATATATAATAGAATCCTTTTTAAAGTTTTTCTGTAGGAAAAAAATATCTGTAACGTACACAAAACTTCTCAGGGGATGAGATATGGATGTCTTTCCACAGTGACTAGAGTTTAACACTGGGAAGTGATGTAAGACACCTGCCTCAAAATTACCCCACCCTTGAGACGTGGGAACTAGGATGTTTATACTGAAACTCCCATGAGTCATTGCTTGCGGTTTACTCCTGGAGTTGGGAGGTATTCATTCTCCAGCAGTGGTAACGCTGGTCTGTCATGCACATGATGAAGTTAGTTTCTGTGGTTCTGAAGAAAACCCTCAGGCACATAAAAGCTGATACTGGCATATGGAAGTGAGCTGAGCACACTGAAATAGCTATCCCATAGGATGTGGTAGGCATAGACAGTGTCTGTTACAGTTGCACACAAACATTAAAAGTAAATAAAACCAATTTTTATTGTTATTTAGCTTTGACTTTCTTATTGCAGAATGTATTATCATCAGAGGCACAGAAAAATTATCTTTATCAAGCTTAACAATAAAAATTTATAAAATTACTGATTGACTCAGGAACCTGTCAGGAACACTTGAGAGGCTTATTAAAAATTAGCCTCGGGGCGCCTGGGTGGCTCAGTCGGTTAAGCGTCTGACTTCGGCTCAGGTCATGATCTCGCGGTCTGTGAGTTCGAGCCCCGCGTCGGGCTCTGTGCTGACAGCTCGGAGCCTGGAGCCTGCTTCAGATTCTGTGTCTCCCTCTCTTTGACCCTCCCCCATTCATGCTCTGTCTCTCTCTGTCTCAAAAATAAACAAACATTAAAAAAAAAATTAGCCTCAATTAAATAAAATTATTTTAAATGATCAAGGCCCTGGTGGGATTTTGAAATGGATGCAAACTTAAAAATAAAATGAAATATTGATTTCTTTTGTGGTGATTAATGACACTAGAGATATGTCATTAGATGTTTACTGAAGAGGGACAATTTTCCTTGAGCATTTTTTCCTTTAGTTCAGCTTTAGTTGACCAGATTTTATTTTGTTTTTAAAAAATCATTTCAAGTAATATTCAATTCATCTCTGTCAAACTTCTGGAAATTGGGCATGGAGGAGGCAGGCAATCTTCTTAAAGGATTCTACACAAAATAATGACTATGGGAGTAAAAATATCCTTAAACAGACATTTCTCTCTTGCTCACCTTCCTCAAGCCACTAAATCAGAATTCTGCAAGGCTAAAGTTTTAGGGCTCTTCTGTTCTCACTGCCTTATTGGAGAGGAAGTATTTGACATTAACTTCCCCCTGCAATGCAAGTTGCAATGCTCTCTAGCTAGTGGATGTTGGGACAGAGGCTTGACTATAGGAGAGCCTGAGAAGAAATGGCCTTGGGGATGGGACAAGCAGGCAGCCCCTTCCTTTCTCTGCCTCTCTGCTTAGATTTCTCCTGAGTCTCCATCCTTCCACCTCCTTTGCCTAACTGGGTATGCCAAGTTTCCTCACCTCTTCCATTTGTATAAATGCTACTAGAGTCAGTACTTTAGTAGGTCTGAGGAAAGGAGTTTTTATTTCTATCATCTCACTGGAGAGCACTTACTGCCCCTAAAGTAATAAATACCCCTTATCCCTTCTATATGTATGCCTCTCTACTTCATCTATTTATGTCTGATATAGTGGAAAGAGGACTGGTCCCCAGATTACTGTACTTAGTTCTTACCCTAACTTTTTCAATGAAATTGAGAAAATAATGACCCTGGGTCTCAGTTTTCTAACTTGAATAGTAAAGAAGGGTTAAACAAGATGATATGTTTAAGTCTAAAAATGTCTCCAATCTTCAAAAAAGATATACTTGTGTTAGCCCAAAGAAGGTGTTTTGAGAGTTTTAATTTGAGAGATATGAAGGAGTGAAAAGGAGCCTCTTGGTGAAGCCCTCTCTATCCTTCACCACATCCCCCTACCTCTATAATATGCCTAAGGAGTAATCAGAACTAATCCCATCACGTACCTTTTCCAAGTTTATGGCAGTTTCCACAAGTCACTCAAGATTTCCAGGTCATTGTTGATCACCTAGCCTCATCTCTACAAAGTTCTGTATTTTGCTGAAGATAATCCTATGTCCTGCCCCTCCCCATCTTCCAAAGTCCCCTTGTCTTCAGAGTGCATCATCAGTAATATCCCCCAAGTCCCCACTTCATCTCTAAACAGTTCACTCATTGTCTACTGTTCACTCAATAAATATATATTGAATGAATGAGTGAATGAATGAATTTAACTGAATGAGGTCTCAAACTCAGAGGATCCTTGCCCTACTAAGGTCATACAGAATCTCAGAACTGAACAAAATGCAGCCAGCACACCAATGCCACATTGTTTGAATTGTGGCCCTATTACACACTCTAAACTTTAAGATTTAGTTAGGAGTTAGTGTCATAAACAGTGCTGCGAACATGCCATAGGATGATGAAATGCAGACAGAATCTTCCAGGTACCCTATGTTACCCTATAAAGTTCACCAAACATCTTGACTAGATCCAACCTGGCTGGATTCCTTTGTTGATATGGTAATCATGAAGTTTGTGCATGTGATAGAGGTTAATTTCCCAAAGCATAACTTTCCACTAAGTAATTAGTGAGTTTCATTAACAAATCAAATGAATAATCAGCCTACCTCTATTTGAGCCAATCTTAATGAGAAGGCAGAGCAACATTGATATCTTTGAAGCAGTCAGCAGATAGGCCAAATCTGAGCCCAAGTCCTTGACAAGTTGAAAGCTGTCACATCAACCAAATAAAAGAGGTAAACTGTTGCCTGCCAGATTGGCTTCAGAAGCTTTTGATCAAGGCTATCGTGGGTTCATCTGAAAGACCTTAGTCCTCTACACAGGGTCTCACAAGGTTACAATCAAGGTATAGGCAAGGCTGTGTTCTAAAATGGAGGCTTGACTAGCAGAAAAAATGCTTTCAGATTAATTCAGGTTGTTAGAAGAATTTAGTTCCTTGCGGTTGTATAACTGAAGTCCCTGCTCTCTTGCTGACTATTGGTCAAGGGTCTCTCTCAGCTCTTGGACGCTGCCTACAGTTTCTTGCCACATGGCCCACTCTGTAGACCCTCTCATGACATGAAAACTTACTTCTTCAAAGCCAAAAACAAAAACAAAAGAAGACTCTTCCTTCAATCTGCCAAAGATGAACTTTATTTAATGCAACCTAATCTTAACTGTTGGCTAGATTACCATATTCTGTTGGCTAGAAGCAGGTCACAGGTCTATTCACATACAAGAGAAGGGGATTAAATAGAGACATGGATAGCAGGAGAAAAAAATATTGGTATTGGAGATCACCTAAGGTCTGCCAGCCATAGTTACCACTAAACTTTTTGTCAGCAGACTAATACCCTTGAATAAATGGAAGAACATATTTAAGATACTAAAGAAAAAAAAGATGTAATCCAAGAATTTTTAACTAGCAAAATTTAACTCTCAAAACAAAAGATAAAACCATTATCAATATGTAAGAACTAAGAGGATATTGATCTCATGCGCTCATTCTGAGATATCTCAGAAAAAAGTATTTAGACAACCCAAATTGGTAGAGTAGAACTATGATGATGATTAAATATACACTTACTTACAGAGTTAAGACTAAGTGAGGATTGGGGTGCCTGGGTGGCTCAGTGAGTTGAGCATCTGGTTCTCGATTTCGGCTCAAATCATGATCCCAGGGTCATGGGTCAACCCCAACATCAGGCTCTACACTGAGCGGGAAGCCTGCTTAAGATTTTCTCTCTCTCTCTCTCTCTCCCTCTGCTCCTCTCTCCCACTCCTACTCTCAATCAAATTAAAAAAAAAATTATAAATACTAAGTGAGGGTTAAAATAGAAGGACTAGACTTCTGGTTTCCAGTCCAGCATGTAAGGAGCTTGAAAGTCATCATTCTGTTCTAGCCACAGGTAAAATACTGAACAAAGTGAAAAGTAAAAACAACTTTTTTCTCATATCCATCAAAGAAGTGATGTCACAGGGAAAACTGATGTCCCCAAAATTGAAGCACAAAACGGAAGATACAGAGTCACACTTACCAGAGCAGAAACCCTCAAGCAGGAACCTCTGTGGGAACCTGCACCAGGGAGGAAACTGGAACTGGAACTGATGAATTGCTGGGGGCTCAGAATACACACATCTGAGATCTAAAAACTGTAGGGGTTTCCAGTCATAGAGGGCACCAAAGTGTTGTGAGTTTTGCCTCTAGAAGCTCGACCAGGTTCTTACTGTGAATATAAGAGAAAAATCCCCTTACACTTTTAACAGCGGGCAGGTAAAATGAACCATTTTGAAATACTCTAGAGCATTCTGTTCTTCTTAATATGGTCTGTCCTCAGGAGAAACTATTTTATCAGAGCCTAAACTATTAGGGCTTTATCAAATACTAACCTAAGAAAAGGAAAATACCCATACTAGCTCACTCTAGCTAATCCCGTCCCACTCAAAAAGGAGAAAAAAATTGAGAAATAGGAACAGGCTCAAAAAAGACAGAGACCTGGGGCGCCTGGGTGGCTCAGTCAGTTGAGTGTCTGACTTCGGCTCAGGTCATGATCTCATGTTAATGGGTTCAAGCCCACATTGGGCCCCGTGCTAACAGCTCAGAGCTTGCAGCCTGCTTCAGATTCTGTTTCCCTCTCTTTCTGCCCCTCCCCTGTTGACACTTTGTCTCTCTCTCAAAAATAAATAAATATTTTTTAAAATTAAAAAAAAAAGGGACCTAATCACAGGACTATAGAACATTTTCCCTTCCCCCACATGTAACCACCACATTATTAAAGGCCTATTTACAGCAGTTCCTTTTACCCAGTGTATCATGTATGGCTATCAAGAAAGAATTACAGATATACTAAAAAGAAAATAAACACAATCTGAACAGACAGAGCAAGCATCACAACCAGACTCATCTAGCAGGGATGACTGGAATTATTAGACTGAGAATTTAAAACAATTATAATTAATATGCTCAGAGTTCTAATAAATAAAGTAAAAAGAACGCAATAATTAATGGACAATGTAAGCAGAGAGATGAAGATTCTATGAAAGAATCAGAATGAAATGATGGAGATCAAAATACTATAACAGAAATGAAGAATGTCTTTGACAGACTCGTTAACAGACTGGACGTGTCTGAGGGAAGAATCTTTGAGCTTGAGGGTATCTCAATAGATATTTCCAAAATGTAAAATCAAGGACAAAAAATACTGAAGAAAAAAAAAAAGGGGAACACAATAGTCAAGAAGTTTGGGAGAACTACAGAAGGTGTAACATACACATAATGGGAATACCAGAAGGCATAGAAAGACAGCAAGAAACAGTAACAACTGAGAATTTCCCAAAATTAATGTCAGATACCAAACTACAGATCCAGAAAGCTCTGAGAACTCAAATCAGGATAAATACCCCAAAAAATCTACACCCAGGCATGTTATATTCTAATGGTAAAAAAATAAATAAATAAATCAAAGGCAAAGAAATAACCTTCCAACGGTATACACTGAGTAATTTACAGAGTTGTTGAATCATTATGTTGTACACCTGAAACCAGTAGAACACTTCATGTCAATTATGCTTCAGTGGAAGAGGAGGGGAGGGAGTGATTGAGGAGGAAAAGAAAGAAAGAATCCTGCTGGAAGCTAGAGGAAAAAAAAAAATGCTATAGAAAAGCAAAGATATAAATTACATTGGCTTCTTCTCAGAAACCAGGAAAGCAAGAAGGAAGTGGAGTGAAATATTCAGTGCTGAGAGAAAAAAAAACCCTAGAATTCTGTAACCTATGAAATTATCTTTCAAAAGAAGGAAAAATAGAGACTTTCTCGGATGAACAAAAATTGAAGGAACTTGTTGCCAATAGACTTGCTTGCAGTAAATGTTAAAAGAAGTTCTTCAGAGAGAAGGAAGATGATATAGGCCAGAAACTTGGGTCTACATAAAAAATGGAAAAGCATAAGAGAAGGAATAAGTCAACGCAGAATAAAAACTTTTATTTTTCTTACTCTCAATTGATCTAACAGGTAACATTTTCCTCAAAATAATAATAGCAAAAATGCAGTTGATTGTATACATATTATATACATGTATATCATATATATACATATATATATACACACACACACATACAAACTTGTGTATAAGTTAAATGGACAACAGTAATGGTAAAGAGAGGGAAGAAACTGGGATTATTTTGTAATTATAAAGTAGCCAGACTACCCACAAAGCAATACAGCTCTATTTAAAAATGGACATTTACTTGTAAATGTATACTGCAAAAGCTAGTATGCCACTAAAAGAGTTTTTAAAAAGTATAATTGATATGTTAAGCAATAAGAAAAAATGGAATTATATAATATGCTCGATTGAAACCACAAAAGTCAGAAAAAAAGTAGAAATAAGCAGGAACAAAGAACAAAAGCAACTAATAGAGAACAGTAACAAATATGGAAGATATTAATCCAACAATATCAATAGTCACTTTATTTTTTTAATGTTTATTTATTTTGAGAAAGAGAGTGGGGAAGATGTGAGAGAGAGAGAGAGAGAGAGAGAGACTCCCAAGCAGGCTCCCTGCTGTCAGCGCAGAGCCTGATGTGGGGCTCCAACTCACAAACCATGAAATCATGACTTGAGCCAAACTCAAGAGTTGGAGACTTATCCAGCTGAGCTACCTAGGCACCCCTCAATAGTCATTTTGAATGTCAGTGGTCTAAATACACCAAATTTTTAATCAACAGAGATTGTCAGCATAAGAGTACAGCAAAAAACAAGACCCAACTATATGTTGCCCATAAGGGCCCACTTTAAATATAAAGAGTCATATCAATTAAAGTGAATGGAGTGGAGAAAAATAAACCATGCTAATACTGGAGCACCTGGGTAGCTCAGATGGGTAAGTGTCCAACTCTTGATTTCGGCCCAGGTCATGATGTCACAGTTCATTAGACCAAGCCCCACAGTTCATTAGACCAAGCCCCATATGTGTGCTGACAGCACAGAGCCTGCTTCGGACTCTCTCCCTCTCTCTCTGCCCTTCCCCCATTCATGCAAGCACATGCTATCCCTCTCTCAAAATAAATAAATAAACATTAAAAAAAATAATAAACCATGCTAACACTAATCCAAGAAAAGATGAAAGTAATTTTAGGTAGTGCAGACTTCAGAAAAAGCAAAGTTATGAGGTTATGATAAAAAGGGGCATTACATAATGATAAAGGTGTAAATTCTCCAAAAACACGTAACAATCCTCAATGTGTACACACCAAACAACAGAATGTCAAAATATACAAAGCAAAAACTTATAGTTACAGAGAACAAACTGGTGATTGCAGAGGGGACTGGATGGGGGAATGGGCAAAATGGGTAAAGGTCAAAAGGTATGAACTCCCAATTATAAAATAAGTAAGTCATGGGGATGTAAAGTACAGCATGACAACTATAGTTAATATGCTGTATTGCAAATCTGAAAGTTGCTAAGAGAGTCAGTCTTAAAAGTTCTCATCACAAAAAAATTCTCTAATTGTGGTGACAGATGTTAAGTAGTCTCCTTATGGTGATCATTTGGCAAAACTGTATACAAGCACTGAATCATGTTGTACATCTGAAATTAATATAATGTTGCATATAAATTATACCTCAATAAAAAGATATATATCCACAAGTGAAAAAAATTCAGTAATCCCTGTGTTTTTGATGTTTAAGATTCTTGATGTTTAAGAAAGGACATAAAAATTTAAAAGTGTTTAAGTAAAAATCCTGTAATCCTATATTAGAATGGAAGTAGCAGTATGATTTCTGGAGGTCTTTTGTATTTTAAAAGATGACACACACAAACACACAAACATATAGAATAGCGTTACTGCCATGTTGAAATCATGAATTTATGAATGAATGAGTCCAGGGACCAACACGCTGTTCCACAAGAAGGTTGATAATAAATATTGTTGGCTTTGCAGGGCCCATGGCCACAATTACAACTACCCAATTCTGTTATTAGAGAAAAAGCAGCATGGATAATGTATAAACAAATGTCCACAGGTGCATTCTGATAAAACTTTATTTACAGAAACAGGAGCTGGGGATCACTTGGCTCACAAAGCTTTGCTCACCTCTGAGTTAGGCAACGGACACGAATGACTACTAACATCAGAAAAGTACAGTCCAGACAGTATTTGCCTTGAGGGAAGAGAGCAACACCCCTATACTCTGATCAGGTTTTGGGCTCCAGCTGCCAAATTACAAGAGATTCACAGGACAGATGTCCATGTTAAACAGAGTAAATTTAAGAAACTCTACAGGTCACTCTACACAAGTTCTTCAACATAAATTGAAAAGAAAAGAGAAGGTGGGAGAGGGGAATTTTTAATACATATTAAATTATCTTAAAAGGGTTAAGACTCTAAACAAAATATTCACCAAATTTTTTTTTTAAGAAAAGAAAAAAGTTCCCGAGGCCTTGGTAGTACTTTTAAATTTGTATTGGCTCTTTCAGCATAGAGAATGAGGAAGCATTTGTCTCTTAATCAAGGCAGTTTGAGCAATAAACTTTGTTGGCCTTCCACCACCTGCAAGGTTACTGGTCTCCCACTGAACTTTGGCTCTGGCACCAGCGGAAGGTAGAAGGAGTCTGCCTTTGGTAGCCTCGTGATTTCCCTTTCAAGACTCTCCTTCATTATCCCCCTCACACTCATCAAATCCTGCCTCGTTTCCTATTTGCAATGTATGATAAAGTTTTTTTGGAGGTTTGGGATCTCTACATACTACTTCTATTAAGTACGTGTAAGGAACTTTGAAGAATGGAAACCCTAGGTGACATAAAGAAGTAGTGTCATTCCCACTATATTGATAGCAAGGGTGACTGAATAGTGTATTGTCTAAACAGGGACACTTTTTAAAGTGAAAGTTAAGCATGCCAGGACAACAGGGATAAAACAGAACTCTCCCAGGCAAAATGGGAAGCATCTAAAGGTGGAAATGTTTTTGGGCTGAGAAGACCTGCTTATGGTCTAAATTATAGATAAATGTAGATTAACACATGCTAGGCCTCCTCCTTCAGCTGGCTCTGCCTCTATGTCATGTGCCACTGTGCACTTGGCTGGGACACAGCATTCCTTCCGACAGACTACAGTACAAGAGATAACCCTCCATCTACCACCTGAGGGTAACTCACAAAGTGCACCCCTTCTGATGCCTGCTTCCACAAGCAGAGTGTAGGTCTTTTTCAAAGTAAAGTGCTGTCTTTCTTTCAAAACAAAACAGAACAGAACATTACAGTACAAGTTTCTGGATGATGATTCCACTAATTCTAAGTCATTCTATGTGTAAAATGGAAGTTTCCATAAACCGTGCAGTTTGAATATACAGAGAGTCAGGATACCTCTCACACAACTGGCAACTGGCTAGATATTGTGCAAGATTTGTTGTTGTTGTTGTTGTTTGATTCTGTTTACTTGCCTGGAAAATAAATAGTTTCAACCAGAGGCTGTCAGAATATATTTTAGCTTTGCTTCTTTTTTTTTAATTTTTTTTTAACACTCATGTATTATTGAGAGACAGAGCGTGAACAGGGGAGGGGCGGAGAGAGAGGGAGACAGAGAATTGGAAGCAGGCTCCAGGCTCTGAGCCCCTGGACGCGGGGCTCGAACTCACAAACTGCAAGATCATGACCTGAGCCGAAGTCAGACACCCAACCGACTGAGCCACCCAGGCACCCCTAGCTTTGCTTCTTATTCTGAGTGTCATGTGTATGTATGTACACAAATTCATGTACACTCTTTGTTAAGAAAGTGGACTTAAAATGAGTGTGTCAAAAGCAAAGAACAAAGGAAAACCAGTAACCTCAAAAAATGTTTTCTGAATGTGGTATCACAGAATTCATCCAGGCCAGCAAACATGAGTTTGCCTACCTTATTCTTAAATATTTCTTTCTTTTATTAAAATTTTTAAAGTTTATTTATTTACTGAGAGAGAGAATGCAAGCAGGGTAGAGGCAGACAGAGACAGAGAGAGACAGAGAGAAAGGAGACAGAAAGAATCCCAATCAGGCTCCGCAATGTCAGCGCAAAGCCCGATGCAGAGCTCGAATTCACAAACTGTGAAATCATGACCTGAGCCGAGACCAAGAGGCTGTTGCCTCACTGACTGAGCCACCCAGGCACCCAACCTTATTCTTAAGTATTTCTAGAGAAAATGCTGCTGCAACCCCATTCCAGTAAGATGACGCCCTTAGAACCAGAAAGTTCCAATTCTTTTCAGTTTATATCTTCTGAAAACAGGATAGTGTTGGAAGTTCAAAAAAGGACAAGAAGATTGTAACTCAAGAGTTTCGAACACCTCTCTGGAGTTAGCTAGTTCCGTCAACCATGAATTGCTCCCCTCACTTCTTCATTTTCCAGAGCTGTGGGCTACAGTGATGCCCACAGGGACTGCAGTTGAGAACAATTAATTGACTCTTTTCCTGTACCAACACCCAAAGGTAAGCAGCAAATTGACATTTTGAGAGGTTATTGGTATGATGCAGAAAGTTCTGAGTTACAAGATAAGTAAGTGGAAGATTCATTGATTTAAAGCCATAGCTAGCTAGCATTTACTAAGTTTTGTAAAATATAGCAGGCAGCCATCTCTGCCTTGGGAGTTTACAAGAGTCTAAATCAGACAGACAAGTGAGACCCAGAAATCTAATGAGACCAAGTGACAAATGCAGAATGAGAAAATGAAATGAAGCTTAGCATCCAATAGTGACTCCAGAAACCAAAAAGTAACCCAGAAAAGCCTTCCCTGAAGACCCAGGAAAGTACCTGAAGTTTTCAGTAAGGGCTTAGTTTCCAAATAGCACCTTCGTTGCTGGAGAAACAATACAGGATTCACACTACCTCTGCAGGCAGATCTGACTTCCAAATGGCTCAGTACTACGTCTTTGGAGTGGCTGCCCCAGGCAAGTCTTGAACACCACTGAGATTTCCCACAGTAAGTGTCTTTGTGTGTATTGTGGCAAAGAGGAGGAAGAGAGCTGAAATCGTTTATTGGCCTCTTTCCTATACCCTTCTTCCTCTTGTTCCTTTAAAAACAATTTAATGAAGGTAGAAGAACATTATAAAAAATATTTTTTCCACTGCACACATGCTCCTTTTTAGTCCTCATCACATTATATTCAAACCGGGCGTTGTGCCCAGCTCCTTGCAGTAGATCAAGTGGGTGGCCCAAAAGATCTCTCAGGGCCCATGTCCTTCACAATATGACTCTTCAGCTCTTCCCCTGAAGAGATGGAGTTTATTCCCCATCTGCTCCACCCCTACCTCGAATCTGGGCTGTACTTTAGACTTACTTTTGGCCACCAGAACATGACAGAAGTGATTCTGCGTCAGTTCTGAGGCTATGTCTCAAGAGATCTTGTTCATTGCCCTTGACGTCTTGGATCCTCACCATCATGTGAACGAGCTCAGGGTAAGCTGCCAGACGATGAGAGACCACATGAAAAGAGTCCAAGTTGTCTCATTTGTCTTAGCCAAAGCGCTCCAGACTTGCCAGTGCCCTGTTGAATTGCCAGCTGATAACAGGTAAATGAGTAAGCTCAGCTAACATCAGTCAAGCCTGGCTTACACAAGAAAAACTATCCATTTGACTCAGAATCATGAACTAAATAAATGTGTGTTGTTGTATGCTACTGTTTGCCATGCAGCATTATTATGGCAACACATAACTGCTATACCTCCCTACTAAATTTATTCACACAGACCTTAATATGGGACAGATGAATTAATAAATAAATAATGAGTGAATACATGAAATTGATACCATAAACTACATGCTACGATTTTAAAGGGATTCTGCCTCATTAAACACAGAAGAATTCTGAATTATCATCTTATGTTTTCCTAACTAGAAACTCTTCCTCTGCCTCAGTGCATCTTAGAATGCCTGACACTGACTGAGCATGTAGATCACTCTACTGACCTCAGGCAACCACTCAGCCAGCTGTGCTCACTCTGTCTCTGAGCCAAAGTTATGCAAGCAGAGGAACAGCACAGAGGAATGATGCAGGACTATAGGGTGTCTGCCCATTCTCGTCCCCAGATGTGGAAAGGGGGGGGTGGTAGAGGTTGCTCACTGATGTTTCTGCCAAGAGTGGAGGGAAGAATGAATAAACAAGTATGCTTTGGAATGAAAGAAAAGAAAAAAGAAAACTTTTCTTCTCTCTCCCAGTCATGCACGCACACACACACACACACACACACACACACTCAGCACAGATGTTGCCACACAACACATCAAAATTCCGTAAAAACAAACAAAACTCTGTGATGAATACAATGGAATCTGCAGCCAAGGAGACCAGAAAATACTTGAGAAAATGTCTAGTAACTGGGGAGGACAGACACAGCTGTCTCGGAGGGCAGCACAGAGGCTCCAGATTTAGAGAAAGGGGGCATCTGTGTGAGCTGGAGAGCTAAGGAAGGCTACAGAAGTCTGACTTGACCCAAACTTTAGAGGCCCCGCTCAATGTGGCCAGATCTTGAGGTACAACTGTAAGTCTGGATGAAGATGCATTACAAAGCAAATAGAGGCTTGACAGTGAGACTACCATGGAAAATTTTCAGAGGAACCAAGTGGCTGCAAAAATCTTACATAAAAGAGTTATGGTAAGGTTAGATTGTATGGTGCTGCCATATCTTCCTGTGCAGATTTGGAGAAGTACAGGTAAAGAAAGAGTGGGGTGGTGATGTACTACAAGTATGAAGTGTTAAGGCTTCATTCTAAGGGCAAGGCATGTGATGCAATTAAAATGAAGTTACGCGAGTCAAAAATAGGGAGCATTTGGACAGAGGTTAAAATGGTCATACCGTACTGCTCTCTGCAAGCATTCAATAAACATAGACTCATAAAAATATACTTTTCCCTTGAGATCTTAGATTTATAGTGCATTTCCCTGGTTTTTAAACTCTCTAGAGTTGGTGAGACTTTCAAACCAATATTTACAAGGGAGCTCATGCTTCACACTCCATAACTTTTAGGGCTGGCAGAAGTGAGGGGGAGGGGAACACCTCTCTTTTCATCCCATCCCAACACAATAACGGATATAATCCTGCAGGAGTCTCTGAGCAAACAGCTGTGTTTAAACTCACATTTCCTTCTGTCACAGCCTGGTGATTCACGTTTCATTCCTCCTCCTACCTCCCTCCTTGAAACTGTAGTCCACAAGCTCATTGTTCCTGCCCACATCCCTCTTTTTTTTTTTTTTTTTTTTTTTTTTTTTTTTTTTTTTAAGTAATCTCTATGCCGAACATAAAGCTTGAACTCACCACCCTCAGGTCAAGAGCTGCATGCTCTACTGACTGAGCCAGTCAGGCATCCCTGCCCATGTCCCTCTTGTTTTTCCAATGGCAAATGGGTGGCTGGCTCATAAGAAGGTTCTTCTTAATACTGCTTCATTCATGGGGTTGGAAGCAAAGGCTTCCTCTTTTCTCTTCTCTCTCCTCAATGAGATGGGCAAATGTTGTTTTAGGGACCCCTAACCCTAAAGAACCCAGTGCTGCTTGAAGAGTTTGCTTTAATGCCTCTCCCTTTATAGCCTTCAAAAGAGCTTCTTCATCAGATTTAAGGTATGGTATGTCACTCAGTGAGCCAAACAAAAGCTGAATACAACTCACACTGACATTTATGGTATTTTGTGCTTAATGACTCTTATACTACACTTCCTAAATTACTCTCATAAAAAAAACTGAATTTGAAAAGCTATTTTTCTCAACTGCCACTAATACTCATCTCATTTTGTTCTGTTGCACAATTGAGCAGGACAGATTTAGTCCCTGTTGATATGCTCAAATTTTTCCTTTCCTCCTGCTTTTCAGGCTACAATGTTTTCTTTTTGTTTTTGTTTTTTAAGCTGAGGGCAAACTAAATTTTCAACTACCTGTAACAATCTGATTTTTAAAATGTATCCTTCCAGTGGTTTCCTTTTGTACAGAAAAACAGACCATAGGCCTAAGACTGGTTTCAGAGTGTGCAACATAGAGCCAATCTTTGGATACTCCATCTGTCTTATGAACAAGGAAAAAGCAATTTGTTCTTTTTGCCCCAAAAGGAAGATTTGGTACTTCTGTGGTTGAGCAGTGCTAAGCCAGGGTTAAAATAAGAGCAGGGCACTTGTGTGCATATAAGATCAGGGCTTTGAAAATGCTACTATGTTATCTATTTTTACTTAGTGCCACGAACATTCTGCAATAAATATTTTTCAGGAAAGAAGCCCATGTAATAACCTAGCTCTTTAATCCGCAAGCCCCAGGCATTTTCATTAAGTCATTCAATACCAACAGCACTGACTGGACAAAAAAGCTGGGGCTTATAAACCAAAGTATCACTTCTATAGAAGGCTTATTCTAACTACTCTTATAAACACGGTCTTCGTTCAAAATCTGGGTTACCTACAAAGAGAGAGAAAAAACAAGAAAGGACAAGATAAGAAAAAGCAAATGTTATTATCTTAAAAAACAAAATAAGTATTTCGAAGGTGATGAAGGCAGTAGCAGAAGAGATCTGCTCCCAAATTTTTTTTTTTATTTCAACTATAGTATTGAGTCCCTAAAAAGGACAAGAACTGGTATAACGAAAGCATGAGATACAGACAGTAGGTGCCTATTCTTACACATCTCATAAATGAATGAATTCATTTTTTCATTTTGAAAACGTTGATGAACAACTGCCACATTTTAGGCACTAGGCACAGTGCGACGTACTAGAGCCACTAAAACAGGATTCATACCCTCTAGTGCTCACAGTGGAAAGGAAGAAATAAATACGTACAAACAATTATAATAAAATTCAAAATGTTGACAAAAGTGAATTATATTTGCGTTCATCTAGTGTTCTGTCATTACTCATTCAATCACTTATTCACTCATTCAACATTTATTGGGTCCTTTGTTTCAGGCGTTGTTCTTAGACATGGGAGATGAAAATGAACAGGATCATTAACAGGAGTTCTCTTATAGTAGAAGGATGCCATTGAACACATGATTGACAATGCAGCGTGAGATGTGCTATTAACAGTAAGATAGTCACAGAAAATGGGGCAAATGACTGCCTATGTGAGCTGAGAAAAGCAGTGACAATGATCCTTAACTCAACTGATAGAAAACCCTAACCTGCAAAGTAAGGATTTTCTACAGATGAAAAAAGTGAGGGAACCTTTAAAGATGTAGCCTTTCTTATTTGTGAATATGCTCATTTTCTTCCTACCTCTGCCTTACAATGTATTTCAGGATTAAGGGATAATCTGGCAAGCCATTCTTAACTTCAACCTTCTAGAGTGTCAGCCATGGAAGCAGCATAGGATTGACTATGCTTGGGAAACGATTAGACGTCAGGGAAAACGAGCTATGAGAACTTAACTGGAGGTTTCTATTATTAGAAATGGCATGGACCGGGAGGATGGGAAGACAGTGGAGTAGAAGGATCCTAAGGTCACATGTCCCATGGATACAACTAGATAACACTCACATCACTGTAAGTAACCCAGAAATAGACTCAAAGACTGTCAGAAAAAACTCTACAACTAAGGTAGAGAAGAGAACACATTGACGAGGTAGGAAGGGCAAAGACAGTTTTTGAGCAAAACAGAGAACCACAGGTCAATATCCCTGATGAACACAGATGCAAAAATTCTAGCAAGCCAAATCCAGCAAAACATTAAAAAAAAAAAAATATTCGTTACAATCAAGTGGGATTTATTCCCAGGATGCAAGGGTGGTTCAATATTAAAAAATCAAACAAAAAGCATTTGACAAAATACAATATCTATTCATGATTACAAACCTCAACAAAGTAGGTCTAAAGACAACATACCTCAACATAAAGTCCTTACGCTAAAATCTCACAGCAAACATCTTATTCAATGGGGAAAAACTGTTCCCCTAGAGTCAGGAACAAGACAAGGATGTCCACTCTCACCACTTTTATTCAAAATAGTATGGGGAAGTACTAGCAATAGCAATCAGACAACAAAGAGATTAAAGGTGTCCAAATTTGTAAGGAAGAAGTAAAATTTTTACTATTTGCATATGACTTTTACTATATGCATATGGCATATTATACACAGAAAACCTGAAAGACTCCACCAAAACACAACTAGAACTGATAAATGAATTCAGTAAAGTTGCAGGACACAAAATCAATGTATAGAAATCTGTTGCATTTCTGTATACCAACAATGTAGAGGAGAAATTAAGAAAACAATTCGATTTACAATAGCACCAAAAATAACAAAATACCTAGGAATAAACCTAATCAAAGAGTTGAAAGACCTGTACTCTGAAAACTATAAATAAAACACTGATGAAAGAAATTCCAGATGGGGCAAAGAAATGGAAAGACGTCTCATTCTCATGGGTTGAAAGAACAAATGTTGTTAAAATGTCTCTACTACTCAAAGCAATCTACACATCCAATGCAATCCCTATCAAAATGTCAACAGCATTTGTCACAGAACTAGAACAAATAATCCCAATATTTGTATGGAACCATAAAAGACCCAACTGGCCAAATCAATCTTGAAAAAGAAAAACAAAACTGGAGGTATCACAGTTCCAGAATTCAAGTTATATTACAAAGCAGTAGTAATCAAAATAGTATGGTACTGGCATAAAAACAGACACGCAACCAATAGAACAGAACAGAAAACCCAGAAATGAACCTACAAACATACGGTCAATGAATCTTCAACAAAGCTGGAAAGAATATCCAACGGGAAAAAAGACAGTCTCTTCAACAAATAGTATTGAGGAAACTGGACAGCTACGTGCAAAAGAATGAAACTGGACCACTTTCTTACACCATACACACAAATAAACTCAAAATTGATTAAAGACCTAAATATGAGACCTGAAAACATAACAATCCTAGAAGAAAGCACAGGGAGCATTTTCTCTGACATCAGCCACAGCAACACTTTTCTAGATATGTTTCCTCAGGCAAGGGAAATAATAGCAAAAATCAACTATTGGGACTACATCAAAATTAAAAGCTTCTGCACAGAGAAGAAAATAATCAACAAAACTAAAAGGCAACCTACTGAATGGGAGATGATAGATACAAATGACATATTTGATAAAGGGTTAGTCCCCAAAATACATAAAAAACTGATACAACTCAACACCCAAAAAACAAATAATCCACTTAAAAAATGGGCAGAAGACATGAACAGACATTCCTCTAAAGAAGACATTCAGACATCCAACAGACATATGAAAAGATGCTCATAATCACTGATCATCAGGGAAATGCAAATCAGAACTACAATGAGATATTACATCACACCTGTCAGAATGGCTAAAATCAAAAACACAAGAAACAACAGATGTTGGTGAGGATTTAGAGAAAAAGGAACCCTCACGTACCATTGATGGGAATGCAAACTGGTGCATCTGCTATGGAAAACATTACGGAGGTTCCTCAAAAAGTTAAAAATAGAACTACCCTAGGATTCAGTAATTGCACTACTGGGTATTTGCCCAAAAAATACAAAAACAGTAACTCAAAGGGATACATGCACCCCTATGTTTATTGCAGCATTACTTACAGTAGCCACATCATGTAAGCCAAATTATGGAATGGGGCACCTGGATGGCTCAGTCAGTTGAGCGACCGACTTCAGCTCAGGTCATGATCTTGCAGTTTGTGAGTTCGAGTCCCCTCTTGGGCTCTATGCTGACGGCTCAGGGCCTGGAGCCTGCCTCAGATTCTGTGTCTCCCTCTCTCTGCCCCTTCCCCGCTCATGCTCTGTCTCTGTCTCTCAAAAATGAATAAATGTTAAAAAAAATTATGGAAGTGCCCATCAATAGAGGAATGCATAAAGAAGAGGTGGTGTATATCTATAATGGAATATTATTTAGCCATAAAAAGGAATGAAAGCTTGCCATCTCCAACAACATGAATGAAGCTAGAGAGTATAAAGCTAAATGACATAGATCAGTCAGAGAAAAACAAATACCATATGATTCCACTCATATGTGGAATTTAAGAAACAAAACAGCAAAGGGGAAAAAAGAGAAGACAAACCAAGATTCTTTTTTTTTAATTTAAATTCAAGGTAGTTAACATACAGTGAAGTACTGGTTTCCAGAGTAGAACCCAGTGATTCATCACTTCCAAATAACACCCAGTGCTCATCCCAACAAGTGCCCTCCTTAATGCCCATCACCCATTTAGCCCATCTCCCCACCCAGCTCATCTCCGGCAATCCTCAGGTTGTTCTCTGTATTTAAGACTCTCATGGTTTGCATCCCTCTCTTTTTTTTTTTTTTTTTTTTTTTTTTAACGTTTTATTTATTTTTGAGACAGCGAGAGACAGAGCATGAACGGGGGAGGGGCAGAGAGAGAGGGAGACACAGAATCGGAAGCAGGCTCCAGGCTCTGAGCCATCAGCCCAGAGCCCAACGCGGGGCTTGAACTCACGGACCGCGAGATCGTGACCTGAGCTGAAGTCGGCCCCTTAACCGACTGAGCCACCCAGGCGCCCCAGCATCCCTCTCTTTTTATCTTATTTTTCTTTCCCTTCCCCTATGTTCATCTGTTGTATTTCTGAAATTCCACACATGAGTGAAATCATGATATTTTTCCTTCTCTGACTTATTTCACTTAGCATAATACTCTAGTTCCATCCACATTGTTGCAAATGGCAAGGCTCCATTCTTTTTGATCACCAAGTAATATTCCAGTGTGTGTGTGTGTGTGTGTGTGTGTGTGTGTGTGTGTGTGTACACACCACCTCTTCTTTATCCATTCATCAGTCGATAGACATTCGGGCTCTTTCTATAATTTGGCTATTGTTGACAGCAGTGCTATACATGTTGGGACGCATTCTTAACTACAGAGAACAAACTGATGGTTACCAGAGGAGATGTGGTTATGGAAATGGGTAAACTAGGTGATGAAAATTAAAGGGTATATTTATCATGATGAGCACTGAGTGATAATTAGAATTGTTGAATCACTATACTGTATACCTGAAATTAATATAACATTGTATGTTAACGATACTGGAATTAAACAGCTTCATAAAAAATAAATAAAAGAGGGGCGCCTGGGTGGCGCAGTCGGTTAAGCGTCCGACTTCGGCCAGGTCACGATCTCGCGGTCCGTGAGTTCGAGCCCCGCGTCGGGCTCTGGGCTGATGGCTCAGAGCCTGGAGCCTGTTTCCGATTCTGTGTCTCCCTCTCTCTCTGCCCCTCCCCCGTTCATGCTCTGTCTCTCTCTGTCCTAAAAATAAATAAACGTTGAAAAAAAAAAATTAAAAAAAAATAAATAAATAAATAAAAGAAATGGGACAAAGAGCCCATTAACCACATCTAAACTTTCCTTTAAAAAAAAAAAGGATACCAAATTACACAAAGGAATGCATTATTTTAGCTTGTTTTTAATATTTTAGAATGAGCACTCTAATGTAGAAAAGGTCACCTTTTAAACCCATCATCTTCATGCTTCTTTACAGTATAGGAAACAGATTTGCAAAAAATATTTAGGACTAAGATAACCCATCCCCATTATTGCATTCCTTGAATGGTGAGGAGTAGCTTGCCATAGTGTGGGTGGGACATGGAGTGGAAGGAAGGCAGTTAGTTTCCTTTCTTACACAGCTTTTTGTTTTATAGGGAACTAAAACCTGCTTGATTTTCAACATTCCTATTATATAATTGGTTTCTCTGTGCTTATCACTAATTCTCTCCCATAATCTTCCAACGGAAGTATAAAACTCTTTCTAATACAGTGTAACAGGTTGTTAAATTGAAAATGCCAGCTAAGTCATTGTAATATACTACATATGAAATCTCCTATGCAAAAAATTTCAAACCAAAGTACAGATTTTAAGAGATACCAGAGAACCAGTTAGTTCTAAAACCACAGGAGGATAAAGAAAGGTCAAGAGATTGGAAATGAAGATATGATTTCCAAAGAAGGGTGTGTGTTTGTGCATGCACACGCACCCATGCACACTACTAGGCTCTGAGTTTCACTTTCTGTGAGGGAAAAAGGTGGGATGATAACCCTTGGCAAAAAGGGGCTTCAAAAAAGAGCTTAATATGTCTTCCCTGGAGTGTGAGACATGAGATGATTGAGATCTGACAGGCAGGCAGGAGGGGCAGGTGGTGACTTATTTGGGCAATGAAGCAACATATTTCTGGGAGAGGAGCTGAGGATCTCATGGATAGAACTAGCCTGGGGACATTTTTTGCCCTGCTCAAGAGGACTCTCTGGCAGGGCTACTGAGCTTCTAAAGGAAGAGGCAATAGGAAATGGTGGCTGTGTGGACAGGTAGAGAAGCAGCCTCACGCTCCTGCTGCGGGTGCTGTAGCTGGGTGAGCACAGCGTGGGGGGGGGGCATTCCTGCAGAACCCCCAGAGCAGCCCTAAGAGGAAAACCAGTTCCAAACATCTTAACAGCAGAATCAGGGCTAATCTGAAATTTTTTTCTCCACTTTTCCCTTTCTCCCACCAAACTGCACTCCCCAAAACCCACAGCATCAGTAGTAACAGCTTGCAAGTGGCAAACAAGTGGTCGGCAAGCACAGAAAAAATCACCTGCCCCTCTCCCACTGACAGCGGCTGGTCTGCCTCAGTGCCAGGTGGAGACTGCATGATAAACCAAATGCATGACTGTAGTTATGGTTTAGTTATAGATCATGGATATTCTAATTTACATATTGAGAGCATATGTGAAATGGAAAGTTTCAAATTCAAAGGATCAAATTTCTGGTCTTTCTCTACAGACAATTTCATTTCTGCTTCAAACTGCCAATTCTTTCCTGAGCTCGTCTTTTCTAGTAAAATTACTGAAAGCACATGGTATTGCCTATCACTCTTTTCCTAAACTTTTCCCCAAAGCTATAGGCTGAGTAGAAACATGGTCTGCTTTTCAAGTCTCCAGAGGACAGTTTTGCTAATTGTTTTCCTACGGCATGACAATAGAAGTTTATTTTTTGGCCCCATGAAATGTCTCTTTTTGATTGGCAGGTGGCTATGTTCCAAGCATCAAGCAGCACTTCAGAAATCCAGTCTCTTTCAATTTTATGGCTCCACCATCATCAACCTGTAGCTTCACAGGCCAGCAAATTCATTTCTGCATGAGCCTGACAGAAGGGAAAAGAACACAAAGCATCTTTTATCAGAATTTTTTTGTGAACCAGGCCCCAAAATGTCATCAATCACTTTGTCTTGAGTTCCACTGGTCAGAACCCAGTCACATGGTCACATCTAACTCTAAGAGAGCCTGGGAAATGCAATATATATTTGTGCAAAGGAAGAAGAAACCGGCTTGGTGAACAACTAGACTGCTTCTGCCACTGGAGTGTTTTATTGTCTAAGAGTGAGCCAATTAGCTATGTGAATGAACTTCTGGAGAATTTATCCAGAAGAAAGGAAGGGTGGGAGGAATCAATTACTGAAAAACGTAAAAGAACAATGGAAGACAAAAATAGTGTTTTGATTACATCTCTAATTTGGGCTTGTTTGAAGCATAATTTTCAGCTGTCAAATGCACAACACCAGGTAATATATCAGTTGTGTTTTTACTTTGAAAACATATCTCTTACAGACCTCTGGGCGGATTTTTCTAATCTGGACTGACTGTTCTCACATCTGTTACACAACTATCATCCTGACACTTTCCTTCACCATCATCCAGACAAGGCCTTTACCTTGCTCCTGTTTTTTTTTTAACGTTTACTTATTTTTGAGAGAGACAGACAGAAGGCAAGTGGGGGAGGGACAGAGAGAGAGGGAGACCAGAATCCAAAGGAGGCTCCAGGATCTGAGCCTGACGCAGGGCTCAAACTCATGAACAATGAGATCATGACCTGAGCCGAAGTCAGATGCTTAGCCAACTGAGCCGCCCAGGCGCCCCTATCTTGTTCCTGTTTTGTAGCGTGTTTCACTCAGATCGGTGGACTCCCTCCCTTACTGTTTGATCCCTTTTTTTTTTTTTATGGAAAACAACCTCTAGTAGTGTCCTGAGAAATAGTGCACAGAGGACTCATTTTTAGAGATCCTGCATATCTGAAAGTATTACTCTGCATTCCTAGTTGATGGAAAACTTGGCTGACAATGGATTTCTAGGCTCCAATTCATTTTTCCTCAGGATTTTGAAGGGGACTACTTCACTGTCTAACTACTATCTTTTGAATGGGCCCTGCTATTTCCATTCAGCTGCTCTTGGGATCTTCTTTGTATCCTTAGGGTTCTGCAATGTCATATTATGAGTTGATGTTGATTTTTTTTTTATCATTCATTTCTGAGTACTTGGAGGACTCTTTTGATCCAGAAATTCATAGCTTTCAATACTTGGAAGTCTTCTCACATTGTTTTTTTATGATTTTTTCCCTCCCTTTCTTTGCTTTTTGTTCTTTCTCAAAAACCTAATAGTTGAGTGTCTTGCCCTTGACCGGTCCACTAGCTTTTAAAAATATTTTCTTTCTTATTTGCTTTCTCTTTCTCTTTTTGTTCTAAATTTTTTGGAAGAGTCCCCGCTTTACCTTTCACACTTCTATTAAATTATTTACTTCTGCTAAAAATATTTTTATTTAAGACTTTGGTATTCTCTCAATTTTTTTATACCTTCCTGCTATTGCTTGAAGAATAAAATACATTCCAAGTCCCTAAGAATATTATCATTTTTTCTTCTGCTTCAATACTTTTTTTTCTTCTGAGTTCCTTTCATTTTAGTTGTCATCTATGACTTGTATATAAGATGCTTTCTTCATGTATCTAGTAGTCCTTGAATAACCATTCACATTGATAACTCTGATGGCAGAACAACCCATTTGGTGAGCCTCATTGCAAGGCGGTCAGGACCTAGGAATGTCAGGAAATGTAGATTTTTTTTGTTCCTCTGGAGCCAATCAAGAACTCCAGGAAGGAATCTACTAATACATTGCCTGTTGGAGCTAAGTGACCACCGTCCACATTTTGCATAGAGAGAGAGAGAAGAGCAAGGGGCTTATCAATATATAAAATTTAGATATTATGTCCTCTTTTTTCAATTTATCATTTCATCTTTCATTCTGCTATTTCTGATGTCCCCAGATCTAAACTTTCTTAGGTTTGATTTTTCTAGGGAGCAAACCTCCTGTGCTCTGCAAGAGCTGAGAGAGGAATTGCATTATTGTGGGCAATACTACAAGGAATGAAGAAGTCCTTATATATATCTTCCATTTAACTTTATCTCCACTCTTACCTTTTTCCTTCAGAGGTATCTGGTGCCTTCTGGAGTTTTGTGACCTGCTTCATGGGGCCCCCCATCTGCAAGCAGTTAGCTTTTAGCTTTTTTCACTCTGCTCTTCCATCTGCCAAAATTTTGGGGACTTCCAAAAAAATCTTATGTTAGCCTTGCCCTCTGGGTAATGCATCTTTTTAATTCTTTTAGTATTGTTTCAGTGGGGATTTGGTAGAGAAAAAAGGTAAGGTGTGTGCAATTAATCCTCCACATTTAACTACAAGCCTAATAACACTTTCAGATGTCTTTTTTCCTTCCCACACATATTACTATATCCTAGCATGTTTAAATTTCTAAGAGACAGGTGCACACATTTATAATAAAGCAGTCATTTCAATACTTCATAGCCTTTAAAAAGCAAAGACTAAAGAAATTTGTTGCCTAACCTTTGTCATTTAAGCCTGAATGGATATCCTCGAATGAAAACACAGGTTGTACTACAAACCCAAACAGTATTAAAATTGTATGATGCAACAGAATTGCCTGAAAGCTCAGTAGAAAAGGACATCTCCCCCAGTAGAGTTTTGTGATTTTTTGTTGTTGTTGTTTTTTTGGGTTTTTGTTTCTTTGTTTGTTTTTGGCTTATAAGTACTATGAAGTGTAATGGTGTATCTGCATGTCAGTCATCCATATATTTCTTTCATTAACTTTGTCAAATTCTGTTTTCAAAGAGCCCCGTTTGTCCTTAAAGGCTAGCCTGCACTTGCTAGGAAACCAGCTTCGGCATTGTCTTTCCCAGTGGCCTACTGTATGGATGCTGATGAGATGCAAAACAGAGACATCTAAAGGAATTTTTAGGAACTGAAATATTAACATCTATCCTTAGGTCTGATTAATTCCCTTGGAAATATGGCATTGTGTTTATTATGAAGCTAGGAAATGTCGTTTTGTAAAATTAAATCCAAAGCCAAAATAATCTGCCTTTGGAAGCAGAGTTACTGGAACAAAAATATCAAAATTCACTTATTTGCCCTAAAGTTACTGGAAGGAAATAGACTTTCACTAAGCTATTTCTATTCATATTATATTCTGGTTTTTATTGTATTTGTCTGTAGTCCTATGTGTTATAGAGGTAACAAAACAGTCAACATAAATAAGTAAATTAATGAACAATTAATTGATTGAATTATATTCTGGAGAAACAGAATTCAGGTATTTTTTTGGATTGATTCTTCTTTAATAATTCCCAGTTTTCACCCTTTGACTTGATGGGGCTTAGAGAAGGTATGACAGAATTGTTTGTGCAAATTTAAAATGTTAATACACACAATAATGGCATTTCTCCCAGGAGCTTTATTTTCCCAAATGGATAAGAAGTAATAACGAAATTTAAATCTTCTTTTCAAAGACATTTAGATAATGTCTTCTTGTTTGACAAGCTCTGAGTTGTTAAAAGCTTTTCTTTAAGCCATCTAATTGCCATAAAATAGCTCTGTTTGAATTACTTTTCCTGGAAAGCCAAGGCCTAGTTCCAAGGCCATGAGAAAGTCAGCTTCCTTAATGTGAAGTTAAAAAATAAATATAAGAAACAACTGCAAACCATATGACAGATTTTCTTTTAAGGCATATGTGCTTCATCTATTTCTGTGAATGTATTTTTTCCTTTTTCTTTTTTAAGTCAATAAGTACATTCTATTTTGAAAAAGAGAGAAATAGGGAAATAACAAGAAATGGGAGATAATACCCAAAGCTGGTTTCCTAGCAAGTTCTATCTGTCCTTTCATTCTTTGAAGACAGAATTTGACAAGCTATCTGTGTTGGCTACTATTCTGGGTTGTAAAGTCTTAATTATTATATGACAAGTGACAAAACATATTAGATGTCAGAGCCTCTTTGAAAACCAGTGAGAATTTTACTATACTTTTGAATTAGTTTAAAAGTTCGAGCCCCACATCAGGCTCTGTGCTGACAGTTCAGGGCCTGGAGCCTGCTTCAGATTCTGTATCTCCCTCTCTCTCTGCCCCTCCCCTGCTCATGCGCTCTCTCTCTCTCTCTCTCTCTCTCCCCCTCTCTCTCTCAAAAATAAATAAAAGTATTTAAAAAATTTTTTAAACAAAATTACGTATTTTTAAGGACGCTCTTTAGTTCAGACCAAATTTATCTAAAACTGTCCTTAATGGATTGAACATATTTAGTGTTTACAAAACTACGATTAAAATTATTATTTAGGGGTGCCTGGGTGGCTCAGTTGGTTAAGCGTCTGACTCTTGATTTCGGCTCAGGTCATGATCTCTTAGTTTGTGAGCTGAGCCCTGCATCAGGCTTTGTGCTGACAATGCAGAGCCTGCTTGGGATTCTCTCTGCTCGCTCTCTCTCTCTCTCTCAAAATAAATAAATAAACTTCTTAAAATCTTTTAATAAAATTACTATTTAGAAGAACACTATAGGAGCACCTGGGTGGCTCAGCCAGTTAAACGTCCAACTTCAGCTCAAGTCATGATCTCGTGGTTCACAAGTTCGAGCCCTGTGTCCGGCTCTGTGCTGACAGCTCAGAGCCTGGAGCCTGCTTCAGATTCTGTGTCTCCCTCTCTCTCTGTCCCTCATCTGCTCACACTCTGTCTCTCTCAAAAATAAACATTTAAAAAAATTTAGATCACTATATATGAAGAATAACAATAATGATAAAAATTTTAACTGTTATTAAAAACAAAACCTCTTGTACATGTTAACCTAAATAAACTACTTCTATATAAACTTCAAAGTAATAAAACTGAATTTCTTTGAAAGCATTTTGTAATTCAAAATGTCTACTGTTCTAATCTCTTTTCAATTATTGTTTTTTTAAATCAATGAGATTTTACAGCATTGGTTCAGTGCATATTTTTATGTGATTGCCTCTTTGCATTAAGAACTCTTGAGGGGCACCTGGGTGGCGCAGTCGGTTAAGCGTCCGACTTCAGCCAGGTCACGATCTCGCGGTCCGTGAGTTCGAGCCCCGAGTCAGGCTCTGGGCTGATGGCTCAGAGCCTGGAGCCTGTTTCCGATTCTGTGTCTCCCTCTCTCTCTGCCCCTCCCCCGTTCATGCTCTGTCTCTCTCTGTCCCAAAAATAAACGTTGAAAAAAAAAAATTAAAAAAAAAAAAGAACTCTTGAAGGATGTGTTAAGGTCTATTTAACTCACTATATTGACTAATCGAATTGTAGCTTTTTTTTTTTTTCAACGTTTATTTATTTTGGGGACAGAGAGAGACAGAGCATTAACGGGGGAGGGTCAGAGAGAGAGGGAGACACAGAATCGGAAACAGGCTCCAGGCTCTGAGCCATCAGCCCAGAGCCCGACGCGGGGCTCGAACTCACGGACCGCGAGATCGTGACCTGGCTGAAGTCGGACGCTTAACCGACTGCGCCACCCAGGCGCCCCTCGAATTGTAGCTTAATATATGTTGTGCATAACAATTAAAGTGAACACATGAGATTAAAGTGACTAAGTTGTCCAACTAAATAGGTAATTAATCCCCAATCTTACTAATATTTGTTTTTTTAACATCTCTCACATCACGCCCTAGCATTCTTTTTTTGACACTCATGATCCAGGCTCCCATTAGTTCTTCAAGACTTCGTGCCACATCTCCTTGCATAAACTTTCTTGCACATCCCACTAGGATCAACCCAAATCTATACTGTGTAATTGTCCTTCCACTATAGTATTCCCCTTGTAGTCATCTTCAGTGGCTCTTCATGGCCTACAGGATACATTCAGTCTCCTGAGTCTAGCATCTCTGATCCTCAATTACTGATGCCCCAAACTATGTTCCTAACTTTATCCTCACACCCAATTCTAAGATTTCCCTCACTCCTTTCTTTCTGGCTAAGCCTGTATATTCCACTGTCCCCCAAACAAGTCACAGATATAATTCAGCTGGTTCTTATGTTATACCACTTTGTGGATCAGCTAGATCAAGAGCACTGCCTGCGAAACAATAGGACGTCACCACTTCTTCCTACTCTTTATGAATATCCTTGATTTTTTGGTTCAAAGGGGTGGGGAGGAGTATAGAATTGCCTCGACTCTAATTTGTGCTGCTACCTGCAACTCTGGCATCCCAGACCATCAGATGTTGCATTATCTTTCCTTAGTTGTACTCCACAATCCCTCACGCCCACCTTTCCAAACCACCACCCCCTCCCCCGCCATGTTGCTGGTCAGACCCACAGCCCACTTCCTGTGCAGGCTCTCTTACACTTGGGACTAACCTGCTCTTGATCATCAATAACACAGTGGTATCAAACCTCTCCACCACAACTCTCTAGAACTCCTTAATGTCCCCTGTGTTTGTGTCCCTGATCAAGGGAAAAATTCCTAGCCTTCCATGCACCCCAGTCTTTCATTGGCAATCAAAGAGAAGAGGATTCTCAGCAGAATCACTGGAGGATACATTTTGTTCAGTTTTACAATACTATCCAGGAAACACAGGGTCAGTGTCAAGGTAGGATCAAGTACAAACTCATGTTATGCTCTGAATGATTGTGCCAGCCTCCTTTCTTATGATGATTTTCTTGCTGCTGTTATTTTGAAAGAAAGAGAGAGAGAAAGAACAGGGGAGGGGCAGAAAGAGCACAGAGCGCAACATGGGGCTCAACCCCACAAACCACGAGATCACGACCTGAGCTGAAATCAAGAGCTGGACACTCAACCGACTGAGCCACTGAGGTGCCCCTCTTATGATGAATTTTTTTCTCTCATGAACTACATAGCTCCTCCCTGCTTCCCCTTGAGTCCACCAATCCATACACATAACACTTCTGTCATTAAATCAATAAATTAAATCCTGCATTTCTAATTTAAAATGGTATGACAGGGGTGCCTGGGTGGCTCAGTCAGTCAAGCATCTGACTCTTGAGTTTGGCTCAGGTCATGATCTCATGGTTTGTGAGACTGAGCTCCGTATCAGATTCTGTGCTGATGTTGTAGAGCTTGCTTGGGATTCTCTCTCCTTCTCTCTCTGACCCTCCCCCACTCATGTTCTCTCTCTCTCTCTCTCTCTCTCTCAATAAATAAACATTATAAATACATAAATAAATACTATGACAACTCAATATATAAACTCATTCTTCAATCCTACTACATAAGTTAGAACACCCAACACAATTTTCTAGATGTGTCCTTTACGTTCCCCTTTATTTTCACTTATGTTCTTTGGTTCTGTGGTTGCAAGGAACAGAAGCTCACTCAAATGTCAGAAAGCCCACAAACCAGACCCCAAAAAAGACAGGACAGGATGGTGGGATGGTTTGGGACTCAAGGAGGCTCCAAAGGCTTCAGCAAAAGCTACTCATGGATGTTCATTAAAATTCAGCCATTGGTATGACTGCACTTTTCCATGTCTCTGGTCTCTTCTTCCTATATTATGACCCACCACTTTTAATCCAGTGCTTCTCAAACCATCTACAGTCCAGGAATGCTTCCCCCCACCGCTCCCCAATCCATCATGGACCAATGCTTTTATAAAACACAAACTTATATATTTGGACATCACTATAATGTTACATCACTCTACAGTACAAAAGCTTAGCTTCCTCTTTTTTCCTTTGGCTTAGCACACAGGCCAGTACTGATACCCATACCACACTTCCCGCAGCATTGCGTCCATCTGCTTTCTTTTAGTTTCTGATCCCTCATACCATAGGCTGCAAGTGGCCCATCATTGTCTCCCCACCCTTTCTTACTTTCCAACCCTTAAATTCTGCCCCTCTACCTGCTAACTGCCCTGCCCCTCTTAGGTGACAATCTGAAGGAAGGAAATTATATCAACTCATGTCATCTTTTCTGCTGTGCCCTATGGCTGCTCTGGGTTCACTCCAATAACGTGGAGTGGATAAGTGGCATCGCAGGGCATGACACACAGATGACCAAGGAGCACCCCTTCAGAGATATAGATGTGGCATGGATACACGGCTTGGCCCATATTTTTAGAGTTTTTTAAATTAGTGCAGTTTCTTATAAGAGAACAATAAAGAGCAATCTAAAATATCTGTTACCAGATTGAGTCTTAGTTAAGTAATAAATGTAATTTTTCTCTCATTTGAAAGAGCTGACTGTTCTGTGCCTTCCCTGGGCAAGCTGGAGGTGCTGAACTGCTGTGGTCAGTGACTGTCAGAGTGGTGATGCACATATAATTCCTGGTGCTCACCTTAATTGGATGTACCATTAATCTTTGCTCACTAATATGACCTGAAGTCAGGAATGAGTAAACACATTCTTCCCAGAGAGCACAGTATTTTTTTTAATCTACTTTCTCTGTGGTAGGTTCCAGGGAGACTGCTTTAGAATTAAGTTTCTCATAAGGAAAAAATAAGTAAAATGGGCCTCAAGAATTTTCCTCTTCTCCTGCCCCCTTCTAGTCTGTATAGTCATGGTAAGAAAAGAGAAAGGGTAGCAAAAGAGCTCAGAAAAAGCAGTAGACGGCACCTACTAAGAACAAAACATCCAGAATTCAGAAACTCACCCATAGTCAACTACCAACTCCAGGTACATAACAGAGGCCCTATTAGACACAGTGCAGAAGTCTTCAACAAGATTGCAGTCATTCACAAGCAAGCTGCTCATTAGAATCACCCCATCCTAGACCTATGAAGTCAGATTTCTAGGAACGAGTAGTTAGGAAATATATTCCATATTCCCTGGGGAAAAGTCCTATGTGACACCTTTTATGGAACTATCAGTTCCTGTGAATTATTTTTCGCTTTTTCTTCTAGGCTTTAAGGATGCTCATTTGGATAATAAATTACACGGTCATCCTGGTATGAGCACTGTATTTTTCAGATACTTGCCAGGTGACCTTCATTTGTGCCCAGGATTACAACCACTAATTTAGTCCAAATGTCTCATCTCGAAGGAAAAAGCAATGGTCGCCAATTTTTTTTTTTTTTTTAAATCTGACTAAAGTCACCAGGTAGTTAGCATTTCACACTCTAATATCACATTCGCCTGACAGATCCTATCCTTCCCGCCCAGGAGGACACTGATAATTCCCTCCGAAGCAAAGAAAAGAAAATTTCCTCTACCCTCTCTTTCTTCCTGACCTCTCCTCTCTAGGTATAAAACTAGCTTGCTGGTTCCAGCACCATCGCGAACAGACAGGTGGAAGGGAACTATTACTGACTGACGGTGTTGACATGCTAGATACTAGTCAATTTAAATGCAGAGTGGTGAGGCCAAGGTCAGGATACCTCCCCACCATCACACACTTCCCCCAACCCCCATTATCCACTCCCTAGTCTTTTATGCTAGGGCCAAAGGGCCAGTTGTCCTCCAGGGAAAAGAGCTAGTACTGCATTCCACCATATTTGCCTGTTCAACTGAAACAAGAGTCTAAGGAGATGAGCTTCTAAAAGAATTTACCCTTGGGGCGGGGTGGGGGGGGGAAGGAAATGAGTAGGACTCAACAAGGGAAGCGAGTACAGAGGGAGGAGTAAAATGCTGCATGGTGGGTACACTGCAAATGCTGCATTTGCTAACCCTGCACCTTTGTCCATTCTTGCGAGGTTAGCACTGTTGACCCAACTCCATGCCATTGCTACAGGAGCCTTTGTATGGGAAATGGTTTTACTCTCTCTGGTGTGGCATTCACAAAAAAAGCAAACACCTTGGCCTCTTAAGATTCCTCCTTACATACTTGGTGTTACTGCCATAGCACACCCTTTGCCAGGAAAACTGGTGTTTTTCACCCCATGGCACATACTGGGCAAAATTTCTGGGGTTGATCCCAGGCCATCGGTTGAGCCTCCTTGCCCTTATGAGAGTTCCCTTCTGAGATATGGGGTGTCTGTCTGCAAGGAGGTGTCAGTCAAGATCACCTAACCCATTATTCATTCAGGCATTAGTTATATAGAGAAATGTCTGAAAACAGATATTGAAGAATATTAATTCTTTTCCTCTAGGGAGACTCTTGGGTCAATGAAAACAGGCCTACTTCCTACTCTGCTACCTTCTCTGCTTACCTCTTGAAAGAAGTAGCCTTTGACAAGCCATAAAAAAACTCCTATGAAACTCTGTGCCTAGAGTGCTGGTTCATACTCCCTTTTTCTTTACATTTGATTATCTACATGGGGCCAAACATCACTGTACAAACAACAACAACAACAATAACAACAACAACAAAAAAAAAAACAGCACCAATAAATGTCCATAGCAAAACTTTAGCAGGCTTTAAGTGGTAGCTTCCTCCAGTGAAGTTCTTTATTTTTTTTTTTATTTTTTTTAACGTTTATTTATTTTTGAGACAGAGAGAGACAGAGCATGAACAGGGGAAGGGCAGAGAGAGAGGGAGACACAGAATCCAAAACAGGCTCCAGGCTCTGAGCTGTCAGCAGAGAGCCCGACGCAGGGCTCGAACTCACGGACCGTGAGATTGTGACCTGAGCCGAAGTCGGATGCTTAACCGACCAAGCCACCCAGACGTCCCCCTCCACTGAAGTTCTAACTAAATAAGGGCTGCCAGAAAAATTACAGGGTGCTCAGTTAAACTTGAAATGCAGATAAAAAAAAATTAGTGCAATACTTGGAACACACTCATACTAAACAAAGTATTTGTTGCTGTTTCTCTGAAATTCAAAATTGAACTAAATATTCTGTATTTTCATTTGCTAAATCTCACAAGAATAACTGAAATCTCTACCACCACATACACCCCCCAACCCCATCCATTCATACTTGTCCAAATCACATATCCCACAGTAGGAGCAGAACAAGAATGTGAACAAGCTCAAGTTCAGAGAGCAAAAATATTCTCCTCTGGCTTCTGGACTGCTATGTAAAGACTTTTCTTAGGAAGAAGGACAATGTGGAGAGGAAAGGGAGTGTTAGCTTTGGAAGTTCTGCCTGGGTGCAGAAATTCATGCTAGTTCCACCCTAACTTCTACCCTTGGCTTCCTCACAATAAGTGTCCACTGAAATTCTCCCTCTGTAGGATATCCTCTATTGAGGTACTATTTTATGCTACCAACCTCTGCCTCGGCAAACAAAACAAGGCTACGTGAATCTAGTCTTATACTTCATAAACCATAATTATTCTTTTAAGAATGCTATTTTGAGGGATGTGAAACCTCATAAAAGAACATCTGAGATAAACCATTAATAGTTATGATATTCGAGGGGCGCCTGGGTGGCTCAGTTGCTTCAGCATCCAGCTTTGGCTCAGGTCATGATCTCACGGTTCGTGGGTTTAAGCCCTGCATCGGGCGCTGTGCTGACTGACAGTTCAGAGGCTGGAGCCTGGTTTGGATTCTACGTCTCCCTTTCTCTTTGCCCCTCCCCCGCTTCCCCTCTTCTCAAAATAAACTAAAAAATAGTTATGAAAATAAGTATTTTTCAAATAGTTACTTGAAAATTTAATTCGAACAAGTCAACTTGATGTTATTCTGTTTTTGTATGAAGGCACATGAGTGCACACCCACATAAACATAGAAGTGCTGTTACTAATCTTTGTAGCCATGAAGCCAAATGTTCAGGTGTCACTTGAATGATAAATCACTCCAAGCCTTGCTCAATAGATATCTTTTAAAATGGCTAAATCAGGACTTGGATTCATACAGAACATGTGCACAGATAGCATACAGACAGTGTTGACTTCCTGCCTGCCATTACTCAGGAATATCCTGGATCACATCCCAGATGCTGCCCTTTGCCTTGATTGATGCTCTCTTTCTAACTGCACAACATAATGTAATCTCTAGTCCACCTCACAAACTCATCACATTCATGTGTTCTTAGGTACCTGTCAAACATTGGATAATATGCTCAGGCTCGTATTCCCAGACTTGGTTATAACCCAAATCCTTCTTTTTTTTTTTTTCCTCAATATATGAAATTTATTGTCAAATTTGGTTTCCATACAACACCCAGTGCTCATCCCAAAAGGTGCCCTCCTCAATACCCATCACCCACCCTCCCCTCCCTCCCACCCCCCATCAACCCTCAGTTTGTTCTCAGTTTTTAAGAGTCTCTTATGCTTTGGCTCTCTCCCACTCTAACCTCTTTTTTTTTTTTTCCTTCCCCTCCCCCATGGGTTTCTGTTAAGTTTCTCAGGATCCCAAATCCTTCTAACTAGAGGTACAGCACTTGTTAATAATCACTTCTATATTAAATTTATCATTATTAAAATTGCAATAAACTATGTTATATTCTAAGTGAGTAGAAGCTCATACACTGAGCAGAAAATTGTTCACCTTTAAGAGTAGACCAACTCTTTCATGCCATGAGCAGCCTTTATACGTGTGTGTGTATACACACACACACACACACACGTGTATGATTAAATAACAAGTAAGTAACATCACCTGTGCTAAGCTTTTCAGTTCACTACAGAATATTCTTCTGAAAATCTGGCAAATTATCAGTCTGCAGAAACTCCCAGGATTAGTGGGGTTGGAGAACCAAATGGTGATGCATACCTAGAGCTACTACCTTCTCATTCCTGCTCAAGTTCACTCTGTTGGAAGGGCCTCGTGTCTTACCGCATATATTCCTCTAATCGGCATTCTCACTTCCAGGCAGAAGGAGCTGGGCACGTACACATCATGATTCTCATCAGCTAAAATTTGACCCCACATCCACAAAACATCCAAATAATTTTCTGTTCCTATTAATGTTCCTTAACCATAACCCAAATGACAACTGTCCTCCTCTTTTATCCTCTTCAAGCTATGCTCAAAGACCTTACTCAAATTTCCATGAAATCAATTTACCAGGCAGAGACTCTGAAGTAACAGAGTACACTGTGAGTGGCAACACGGGCAGAATGTGTCTGTTTTGTTGCCGTATTGTTTCAGTAGCATCTACTACAGTTCCTGGCCCTTATGTTCTCTAGATACACTCAAGAGATAGAGAAGAAATATACATTTGGACCCTATACACATACATTCAAGTCAAACAAAATTACCTTATTTATTCCAACAACCAACAATTACTATACACTTCAGTTAAACTTTAGAAATACACGGGTCTAGAAACACATTACACGGGTGCCTGGGTGGCTCTGACAGTTAAGCATCTGACTCTTGATTTCAGCTCAGGTCATGATCTCCTCCTCATTTATGAGTCCGAGCCCCACATCAGGCTGTGTATGCACTGAGCCTGCGTGGGATTCTCTCCCTCCACCTCGCTCTTGCTCTCTCTCTCTCTCTCTCTCAAAATAAATAAGTAAACTTAAAAAAAACATTACAATATCAGTAATTCTGCAGAGTTTATAGTAACAGGTTTTTAAACCTCTCATTCTCTCTTCCCTTTACTTTCTATATCGGTATTCATTTTATATTTATTACTCACTATGTATTAAAAAAACAACAACAACACTGTACTAAGTGTCCAAGGGCCTAGTTAGTAAATTTCCCAAACATTCCAGTAAAGGTTCTCCCTTTTCTTTGATCGAACATGTTAAACTACACCTAAGAAGTGAGTCGATAACATTTACACAGTTTTACTCTATTCAGCTGCTAAATGCAAAACATTTCTAAGCTACGAAATTATGTTTCTGTGGTAAAAGATAATGTTTCCCAATTATGAAGAAATGTAAGAGATTTTAGGGGAGAAACTATAAAGATATAGTTTACTTCAAGGAAAGTTACATGTTCTCCATTTTGGTTGATGTTGTATCTTTTGGCCACATTCCTGAACTAAAAAACAGGAATATGTTAATAAGTTTCTAGGACATATTCCCCAAACAGCTTTACAGAAGTTCATTTGATCCTAATCACCACTCTATCATGTAAGTGGGTGGTATTAATAGAGCACGGGGGGTATGGAAACCATGGTGCAGATATACCAAATGGCTTCTCCACCATCAGCAGAGAAGCAATGACAAAACCTCTTTGGAAGGCAGCCCAGTCGGGTGAAATAAGGATGGTTTGAGAGTCATAAAACCTGGGTTTAAAACCGTATGATTTGAGAAAATTACTTAATCCCTCTACAAGTCAGCTTTTCACTCCATAAAAAGAAAGTATTAGGTTGAACCATTTGAAATCACCAACATGCAATCATTTTTTACCTACAAAAATGGCTATTTCATTTGGTTCAACCTCATAATAATGTTAACTTAAAAGAGTTGTTCTAATTATTAAATGCTATGTTCTATTTAAAGCACCTGCATGGAGCTTAGCATAGAGAAGTACTAGACACGTGTTCACGTTCTTCACCCTTCCAGCTTCAAGCTATAGCATCAGCACGATCACTTCACTCACCACCACTCATTTAACCACATCATTCCTCCGTCCTCTTTTTGGACTTTAGACAGAGTAAAATACATTATCTAAATGTATTTTATAATACGATAGCTAAAATGTTAACACCCATTGAAATTTCAGAAGATAAGACAAAAAATGAAACAGGATTATAATCACTACTGATTCTCCAGTTTAAGTCAGCAGCATAAAGTCCTTCCTTTCCACTTCTAAATGGATGCCTTACGTTCTCCATTATGAGCACGTATACAATAAACAAGGACATATCTGTCTTGAACCTACCTATTCAGAATCCTGTCGATAATAACATTATAAACCAGAAGACCCGAGGCTTGCCTTTACTTACGATGCCATTATAGATTGATAGCAAAAGGTTTGCTTGAAATTCAATTAAGAACTAGGCAATACTGATATGGTCTCAATCATTCAGTAAACTGACAATTTTAGAAAAGAAGCAAAGGAGGTTGGGATAAAACAATGTAATGAAGAAGCTAAAGCAGATCTAGACAAACTTCATGTTCTTACCTTCTTCCTTCTCACAACCTTAGACTCAAAAGACACTAAATGATCCAAAGAGCAAGGGACCCTAGACCTAGAAATATTCTTCTCTGTCTGGTAAGGACAAATTTTTCATCCGTGAGCTCAGCTTCCAGAAGGTATTTAAATCAATGAGGAAAATAAGAGACTATCCAGAGAAACCAACCAAATCAGGGCTAATGATCAACAGGGTGAAAGCATTCTACTCATTCATATTTAAAAAGGTAATTAGGAGTGTTGAGCATTTGAGGGGCACCTGGGTGGCTGAGTCAGTTGAGCATCCAACTTCCACTCAGGTCATGATCTCACGGTCCATGAGTTCGAGCCCTACATCAGGCTCGCTACTGTCAGCCTCTCAGCACAGAGCCCACTTCAGATCCTCTGTCCCTTTCCCTCTTCTCCTCCCCCATTTGCACTCTCCCAAAAATAAATAAATATTTTTTAAAAAGGAGTGTTGAGCATTTGAAAACATCACCGTATTTTTAAAGCATGTACAAAAATTTCCTTATTAATCCATCTAAAGCATAGACCTCAGTTTTATTTGAATTATTTTCACTGTTCTGTTAATCTTTATCTCCTATCTCAACAACCATTCATCCCTAATGACCTTCTACAGCGTACTAGTTGCAAAGCTAATAAATCATTGAATAACTATTTATAGAATGTCTAACAGGTACTCAGCACTATACTAGAGGCCAGATAAACATTAAAGAAAGCTTTTCTAATACTTCCTGAAGGCTTTTTTTTCCAATTAAAGAAGGATCTTAATGTTTCACAAACTTGCAATGTCCTCTAACAACTCTTGCCTAATCACCTGTTGCCAAATCAAAGCTTGATGAGAATACAATCATGGTATGATCATCTTTCCCTCGACAGAGGCTTCATACTGTTCTGTATTTGAAGAGGTGACAGACTATGATTTTACAGGATACCCATGTTCAATTTGAGCTCTATTCCTGATGCTTAGAACGAACATGTGATCCTCAAGGAGGAGTAAGTACCCTTCTTGCTTACTTCTGTTCACACAGCCAATGTGTCTTCTTATCATTCGAGAATGGCAAACAGAGCTATCTATCTTCGCAGACCATGGAAGGCCAATTAGGAAAGGCTCATCTATAGGGGCCATGGTTTTAAGCAAGCCTCTATCACCCTCTCAGAACCTAGAAGAATAAGACTCAAAATTGTGTGGTTTTGAACTGCACTAGTCAGGTTGACTCTGTACCCATACATTGTCTGTACTCTATAAAAGCTCATTTAAGCAGCGGGGCGTGGAGGACATACAGAGAGTAAAACCACCTAAATATGTAAAAGGAGACAGTGACAATACCACACTCTCAAATAAGTAATCAGTTAGTATTGGATTCTTACCACGTATAAGGTTCCCATCTATGCAAAGGACAACAGGACTCTGTTGTTTGACAAAACACGTATTTGGGATCATTGGTATCGACTTACAGTGAGTCAACAAGACTGCACAGTTCATAGGTTTCTCCTCCATTCAGCAGAAAATGCTGCGTTTCCTCGGCAACTGAGAGTGTTTGGCTGGGCTTTCACTTTTCTTTCTACTTATAAAGTACAAGCAAGGAAGGGGTCCCACCATCTAGGACTTGGTTCAGAAACTGGTTTCTCTGCCGTGAGTAACTGAAATAACCCATTTAGTGCCTAAGCAAAACCCTGTGCTTACTTAGATTTATATTACATCTTTATGATCAAGTCTCAGGCAAATAATAAAAGGTAATTAAAACTGAGAAAGTAGTTTTAATGCCTGAATTATTTCTTCACCAAGAAGCTTCTAAAATTCAAGTAACTAAGAAGTTCTTACTCTTAACTAGGCAACGTTATACTTTAGTTTTCAAATCTAATCAACTAATCTATGCAAATGAAACAATGGAGTAAATACCTTTGTCTTACTAGGTAGAGTTTTCTCAGAAGCTGGAGCTTTGAAAAGAACTCTTAGCTGAGGCAAAAGTACAGAATTCAATCTCCTTTTCTACATTAGCATGGGTGATTAGAGATCACGATGAAAGGACAGTGGCCAAGGTGCCAATTACAAACGTTTATTTTTCGGGAGCTAGAATGCCAAGTGCTGGTGTCCCCACTATCCTCACCAGTAAGATCTCCCGTACTTCATTACCCCACTTCCTCCCAAGTCAGGTCCATGTAAGAGCTAAAGCCTCGACTTCCTCTGCAGAAAGAAAGACAAACACAGCTCTTGACCTGGGGCTGTGGTTGAAGAGAAGCTGCTTCCACCTGAGGTACTTGAAAAGGCATCACGAAAACCAAAAACCATTTCAATTTCCTTGTATATTTGCTACAGAGCAGCTCCCACTTTACAGATCCTCTTGTGGATCAGGCTGTAAGCTTTCACTTTTATACCTGAAGAAATAAATGGGCTCATTATGAAACCGAAGGTCTTTTCTCCTTAACACTCCTCTTGATTCCCCCCCGCCCCACTGACACCTAATTATACTCCATACCTAGAGACACCCCATAATCAAGCTTGGAAGGAACAATGGGTAGTTGAGTGTACAGAGAGGACAAACCATGATTTACAATCCTCTTTTACTGGTTCACGACTCAAATACCAACATTTATGTGCTTCCTAAGTCCTGAGGGGTTCACTCTCTGCACACTAATGGCCACAGTCCCTACTTAACTAGATTGAACAGTATACCCCGAAAATTAATGGCCACCCAAAACCTCAGACTGTGACTTTATTTGGAAATACGATCTTTGCAGGTGCAATTCGTTAAGGAAAAAAGAAATCCTGGTGACAGTGGACAAATAAGGACCTTATAAGAGCAGTGGACACACAAACAGAGACATACAGGGGAAAAGACCACGTAATGGTCTGAAGACTCAACTATGCAGCTGCAAGCCAAAAAGTGCCAAGAACTGCCTGAAGCTGGGAAGAGTCAAGGAAACATTCTTCCCTAGTGTCTTCAGAAAGAGGATGGCCCTGCTGACACGTTAATTTTGTATTTCTAGAATTGTGAGAATAAACTTCTGTTATTTCCGGCTACTTGGTTTGTGGCAATTTGTTACAGCAGCCCCAGAAAACAAATCCATATACCTCAGGACACTATATGCTAGACATCCCCAGTCAGTTTCCTTGTTTTATAGCACAGAAAAAAAAAAAAATTTTAATTGCATGAATTCAAAAAGAGAGAAATTAATCCTCTATAAAATTACATATTTTGGGTCAAAGATAAGAACAGATTTTTAAAAGAAATGATATAAGCTGCCTGGAGAATTCCCTGAAAGATCTTAATCATGACCACACACCATTTTATTTCCTCGGATGCCTAGGATAGGTGTCACTGGAGTAGGAAGGACACAATGAAGACCAAAATTGAGATGGGTCTTTAAATTAGCCACCTAAGCAAGTTTTATGAGAACTTTTCAAGGAGATTAAGCACATGTAAGAAACTCCTAGAGAAAGATGGCAGAGAGACATAGACTCATATAACACTACCCACCAGAAAGAAAAAGAATAAAGAAAGAACATATCATCAGTTAACTCAAACAGTCCTTTAAAATTTCTTCCAGAAGCAGAACAATTAGGGCTCCCAGAACTAACAAGATGATGACTTCTCCTGACTCCCAGGGAAGAAGGCAGAAGGGGGGCAGGGGGGAGAAATCCAGGAAACCCTCAGTGATACCCCCAACTTGGAACAAACCCAACTCAATGGTTTAGGACCTGCAAGGCCCAGAAACCTAGAATGTTCTTTGAAACACTCTTCTCCACTGCCACAGATTAAGGAGGGGTTCCTGGAAACCAGATGAACACCAAACGCACGCAAAATACACACTCACCCTGGGGTGAAACATTCTCAAACTGAAAACACCCTTCAGTGCAGAGGAGTGTCCCCAGGAATGTCCCTTAAAATAACTACGGAGTGGCCTCCGCTGCTCGCCAGCCGGCCCCGGCAGCGCACGCGGCCCTCAGCTCCCTGGCGGTGGGAGGGGCAGCCGGGCACTCTCAGGCCGAGGTTGGTGGCCAGGCCCCCGGGCGACAGGGGGTTCCCACCAGGCGGCTGGGCCGTGGCACGCCTCGAGGTCCACGAGGTCCAGTACCTGACGAGGAAGCGCTGGGTGACCATCAGGCGCAACAGGTTGCAGGGCTCCGTGGACCTGAGCACGGGCCCCTCGGGCTTCATCTGGCGGCGCCACCTCCACGTCCTCACTCCCGGGGCGACAGCGCTTCTCCCTGCTCTGCCTCTGCAACAGCTGCGGGCAAGAACCGCAAGAACCGTGGGATCGCGGAAGCTGCCGCACGTGTGTACGTTCGGGTGCCAGGGCACCGACGGCAAGATCACGTGAGAAGGCGGAGAAGCGGGAGGTTCAGGGGTGAAGCCCACGCAGGCCGGCACTTCACCCCTGGCCCCCTGACTCCCTGACCCCCTGACCGTAGGCGTTCCAGACACCACGGCGCACTTCATCATCTCAGCCCATGGGAACCGTCAGTGCTGGAAACTCCTACCCATCCAGCAACCCCCTCCCCCGCCCCCCCAGGCAGTAGGGTCTTCGGGGTACAAAAATGGGCTGTGTGACACCAGCTGACCTCAATTTAAAGGCCGACAACTCGCAGCGAGAAAAAATGAAAAGGAAGCTTCTGGTGGAGACAGCCCAGAGGATGATTCAAAGCCACCTTATTCCTATGCAGTTAATCGTACAAGCAATTACAATGGCCCCTGATAAACAACTCACTCTAAATGGAATTTATACTCACATCACTAAAAATTATCCACACTACAGGACGGTAGACAAGGGCTGGCAGAATTCAGTCTGCCACAGCCTCTCTCTCAATCGTTATCTCATCAAAATACCACGTTCCCAGGAAGAACTAGGCAAAGGCTCATTCTGGAGGATAGATCCTGCCCCTGAAAGCAAATGAATAGAGCAGGCTTTTAGGAAAAAATGGTACAGGGGCGTGCCTTGCTGCAGATCCCCTCGGGGACCTCTCTCATATAGAAGTGCCCCGGCCCCTCCCAGTCACACTGGAGTGCGGTCTGCTCAGGCCAGTGGTGCCCAGACCCCTGAGAGCCTGTTGAGAGAAGGTTCATCGTGCCCCACCCCCTCCCGACCTGGAGCCTGAGTCTGCAACCTCACAGTCCCAACTGCCTGTCATCCAAGAGGCCCTGTCTGTCCAGAGTGCACCAGGCTCACCTCTGTCTAGTTGGGCCTTTAACTGCCACGCAGCAGCAGCAGCTGCCACCAGCAATCAGGCCTGTCACCTACACAGTCACAGCCCCTGTGACCACCTGGACCTCTGAGCAGCTTGTCGTGCAGACGACTCACACCATCCATCAGATCCCAGCAGTGTCTATTACTGGCGTGGCCAGCCTGGCCCCAGCGAACACATACACCGTCACTGACCAGGCAGTGGTCACTCAGGCAGCCATGCTGGCCCCCCACTAGGGCAGAGCCGCAAGAGAATGAAGATCACAAAGAAGTAAAGGTGAGGGGCGCCTGGGTGGCGCAGTCGGTTAAGCGTCCGACTTCAGCCAGGTCACGATCTCGCAGTCCGTGAGTTCGAGCCCCGCGTCCTGCTCTGGGCTGATGGCTCAGAGCCTGGAGCCTGTTTCCGATTCTGTCTCCCTCTCTCTCTGCCCCTCCCCCGTTCATGCTCTGTCTCTCTCTGTCCCAAAAATAAATAAACGTTGGAAAAAAAAAAAAAAAAAGAAGTAAAGGTGAAAATAGAACCTATTCCTGTGATTCGCCATGCCTCACCCTATAGGCACTGCTAGCCGGGTCGTTCAGATTTCATAGACCACCCCTGTCCAGGTTACCGCCAGCTACCAATAAAAACTATAACACAAAACGCAACTCACATGGTGCCAATCCCTGCCACCGTCCATGGCCTGGTGAACGGTGCAGTGGTGGGTCCTCTGCACAGGCTGGCCAGACGTGCATGGGTGTCAGCCTCCCTGCCCACAAAGCACCAGAATGGCGACCAGTCAGAACAGCCAGAGCAGAAGCAGGTCAAGACAGAAGACCCAAGGGGTGCCTGGGTCGCTCAGTCGGTTGAGCAACCAACTTCGGCTCAGGTCATGATCTCACGGTTTGTGAGTTCGATCCCCGCGTTGGGCTCTGTGCTGACAGCTCAGAGCCTGGAGCCTGCTTCGGATTCTGTGTCTCCTCTCTCTCTGCCCCTCCCCTGCTCATGCTCTCAGAAATAAATAAACATTAAAAAAAAATTTTTTTTTTAAAGACATAAGACCCAAGAGCATCATCATCACCCTGAGTGTGGACCGCTGTCAGCTGCCAGCAGTGAGAAAGACGCCCAAAACTAGTGACTGGGACCATTACCACTGGGAGAGCCTGCCTTGTGGGAATGGCTATTTTGGTTCTTGCATTCCCCACAGAAGGTTTATGGGAGCATCCACGCTCAAAGAAAGACAGCCAGAAGGAAGGGAGCAAGCACAAAGCAGTTTATTAGGGACAGTACTACGCTCCCAAGAAGGGGGAGCAGGCAGGCTCAGAGGGGGCTACAGGGGTCCTCTCTTTTTGTATGAGTGGGGCCTTGGGTTATGGGGAGTGGTCTCTAATAGAGGCTGCTTCCAGTCATTTTGGGGACTCCTCCCACAGGTTGGGACCAGGAATTTTTGACCCTACGAGGTTTCTACCCAACAGTCACCGCAGCTTCCCCCAAGGCAAGGGTGGGCAGGGGGGCTAAAACAGCAATGCAAATACATTATAATGAGTCTAGGGGTTACCCTGGGGTGGAGGTGTAGGAGGAGAGCGCTTACTGGTGGCTCCCATTCTGTCTGCCCAGGGTTCTTGGAAGCCACAGTCAGGAGGTTGTGGCCCCAGGCTTCTAATGTGTGATGTTGTGCCCCCAGGGCTTCTAACTCCTAACCTATTTATCACCGTCCTTGCCTCCAGCTCACCTCTAACTTAACTGCCTAAGCTTTCAGGACAGCTTTCCTTACTTTTTTATCAACTCTGTGCTGCCCAGAGGGGACACTGTCCTTTACCTACACTGGGAGCACATTGTGTCAGTGGGTAGAGGGTCCTGCGGTTGGGCTTCACATCAGCACTGAAAACACAAAAACCCAGGCAGCCTTAAACCTCCTTAAAGAAAGAAGTCACACCTGAACAAAAAGCACATGCAACAAAACCCGGTTGGGCAAGCATCTCCCCACTCTGAGCTGGGCTTGTAATTCCAAGCAGAGATTTGGGGTCCTTGGGGAGGACGGCGCCTGGAGCAAGCAGAGCTGCAGGGACAGTTCGGGAGCCCTCCTCACTGCCCTCCCAGGACCCTCGGTGCTGGCACTGGTAGCTAAGACAGCAGTCTGTTGTACTGTGTGGAATTAGAATATTTTGACGGGTACCTTCTTTATAAAATAATGGGGTCTTTGATGTTTCAGTTCATTCCATTTGTACTCGGGGATTTTGCAATCACACAGGACCTTTCATGTTGATTTCACTTGGGGGAAAGAAACAATGTAGTTTTGTTTTTGTTGTTCGGTTTCAGCCTATGGAATTGATTTCCTTTTGTCTGTCCTGTTAAAGTCTGGATGGAGCTACTTGATGGCGTCTACAGGTTTTCCACGTTAAAGCAGCTACCTGATCCAGTCCGTCCACCTCCATCTCAGTGTGTAAGACAGACAGACAGATGCCCATGCTGGGCTGCATGTAACCATGACCCCAAGAACTGCTGGACTCTGGAGCTGCACTTAATGGTTCTCTTTCCTGCTTTCTATTGTTTGTTTCTTTGTGTTGACTTTGTCCCAGAATAATTTTCCACTCTAAGTGAAACAAGCCTCCTAAGTATTGTGTGTGTTTAAAGGGACAGAACTGTTCCTACCTCATTTGGAAAAAAGATTCAGTTTTCTACCACACACCCTTTTCAAAAAATAATAACTATGGAGAAAGAAAGAGAAGCAACTTAACGCCCCTTGTAGGTGTAATTGTTCTTTCCAGCAACTATCCCCCAACTCTCAGAAACTGAGGAGAACATTAAGCCATCAACACCTGGCCTCCAGCGCACATTATAAGATAAGGGTACTGCGAGGACCCAGAGGAAAACAGAAGGGAGCAAAATAGAATCCACCCAGGCCCGTGGGTCGATGAGGCCTAGACAGCACCAACCCCTTTCAAATGAAAAGTGTGAATACAAAAGGCTCATCAACAACACAAAAATACTATAGCAGGAAGAAAAGTAAAAAATAAAATGGAACAAGTTTAAAAAAAAAAAAAAACTATTCTAGAATGAGCACAGTCCCAAGAAATTAGACTTTTAGACTTTGCATTATGACAGAAAATAAAGAAAATTATCTACGAAATGAGATGTCAGATGGGGAAAGAAAATGACAGAATACAAAATGTTCAAGGGTAAGGTAATGAAAAAAGTCAAAGATCACAGACAGCTAAGAAACGATAAATAAATATGGAGCAGGAAGAAATGAAAATGAGAGAAAAATAACTGAGATGTGGGGGATAGTTTTGAGAAAAGTATATACCAAATATATAGGAAGCAAAGATAGGGAAGTATTTAACAGAAAACTGACAGCAGGAGGGCAAACACAAGCATTTCAACAAACAGATAATGGGTGCCCCTGAAATATTAAACAGCAAATGAAATTCAAAAATTTGTTAATCAGAAGCTATACAGTATGTTACAGGAAATATTAATGAAACCACCACAACTAATATGGATATGCTAAGAAAGTTTTCCTACTTTAAATATAAAAAAAATTTTAAGTTTTCTCAGAGTATCCACGAGGGGAAAACAAACGACAACAAATTGAAAGTCACCCAAGAGTAGCCAGAATATTTTTGTTAAAGCATTAAGTCAGACTTTGTCCCTTCTCTCTTAGAACCCATCCAGGTTTTCACCTCTCATCAGGATATAAACCTTATTTCTTAAATGATCTGTAAGGCCCAACCTGATCTTAACTTCAGTTAGCATTCTGACCTCATCTTTCTATTCTTCACCTCACTTCCTTTGCTCCAGGTAAACAGGCCTCCATGTTGTTCCTCAAATATGCCAGACATGTTCACCTCAGGGCCTTTGCACTTGCTGCTCATGCTGCCTGGAATGTTCCTGATGCAAATATGTAAGTCTTTTTCACTCATCTCCTTCACATGTCATCTTCTCATGGATTCTTTTCCTGACTGCCCCATTTAAAGATAACCCTCACTGTGGCTCTCCATATCCCTCCTTTTCTTGCTTAAATTATATTTACTTATTTATCTATACGATATAGGTCATTAGTTATTTATTCATTTTGCTTATTATATATGTTCTCCCATAGAATTTAAGCTCCAGGAGAGCAAAGATATTTGTGTGTATGTTGTTTATTTCTATATTCTCAGTATCTAGAATAGTGCCTGCCCAATGGTAGGAGCTCAACAAATCTGTATTAAATGAATGAGTGAGAGGGGAAAAAATCACATATTTCAAAGATCTCATAGGAACATTCAATTCTAAAAGATAGTAGATAAGTAAGGAGAAATAGTTTATGTATAAAAGCTTTAACAAAATGGGATTGTTAGATGTAAATGATCTCAGAAAATATAGCACCCATGCCCACGTTTTGCAAACTTATCTAATAACAAAATTTCATCAAACTAAGCTGTAGTTCAAACTATACATGCTTAGGAATGTAGAAACTGCTTTATGAAAAGACTAACAGTACATATTAATTCCCTTTTAATTATGACTAAGGCAAAAAAAATGATTAAAGTCGCTTTAATTAAAGTTAAAAATTAAAGGTATAAAAAAGAAAGTAAAATGTTATAAATCTTTAGGAAAACTATACAATGGAAAAAAGCAATAACTATAATAAACTTAGTAGTCTTAGAATATAACAGCAGAAATCAAAAGGAAGGGACAAAGGTCATTAAAGTAAAATTGTACTATGTTCCTAATATTTCACCCTGGGAGACTGAATTTTGTTTCCAAAACCCTCTTATATACCATTTGTTGTGGTAAAAGCAAATTGTGGGGGAGGGCAATTTGGCAGTATCTGGAAACTTTTTTGAATATGTATATAAATCAACTGGAAAAATTATCTTAATTTTTCACACCTTTGCCAATGCCCTCCCACTCATACTCCATACTCAGCCATGTAGCCTGCTTTGGCCAGTGGGATAATAGCAAGCTTGACATAAGAAACTTGAAGAAATGCTTACATGTTTCCACTCTCCTCATTGACCTGTGTCTTGTCATAAGAGAACAGGCCCAGGCTAAGCTTCTAGGAGAAACACTGTGGCTATCAGACCAGACAATAGCTAGCAAACCCCAGACATGTGAGAGAGCCCTCCCAAGATCAATGGGTCTGCCTAGACAACTCCAGGCTGACTGTGCAGGCATGTGACTGAATCTGAGAAGAACCACTAAGCCAACGTGTCATCTTGTGAATAGTAATAAATGATGGTCTTAAACATTTATATGAAAGTAACTGATATATGGAATTACCTTTTGAAAGGGATTCTTTCTTGAGGAAAGAATTTACATTAAAAACACTTCCCTCTCCAAGAAAAATTGTAACATTTCTTTTCTTATTGCAAAGAATGCCACAGGAATATTTATTGTGACATTTCTGCTCACAAGAACATTTACTGTAGCATTTTTTGGAATATGAAAACATTTGGAAACATCATAAATGATCATCAACAGGAGATGGGTTAAAAATCTTTTAGGCTAACAAGAAGGTATGTTGCAATTAAAAAGCGTAACTTAGATTTATAGATTTTACAATACCACAACATGTATTACTCAGTGATGAAAATGAGTTACAGAATGATATATAGACCTTAATAATTCACATTATATAGATCTTTATATTTTATATTTCACAAATATACATGTAGGAAAAACTGTTTGCAAGCATGCACAAACTATTAACAGCTATTACCAGCAGAGAGAGTCAGAAAGCACGTGATAATGAGAATGACTTTCACATTTTCTTGTATGTGCTTGGGAATATTTTTACAGTTATATGTAGTGTGTTTGTCCTTTCAAAAATAAGAAGGACCTTTTGAAAAATAAGGAAGGTATTTTCTGTGGAGTCACACGTCACTCAACACATATTTAATGTTTACAAGGCACCAGGTATCAGACAGATCCAGTCATGTTTCCACTTGCACACAACTTTCGATTCAGCGCGCGCCTGCCCCAAAGGGAACTCATATCTCTGACTTAGCTAGGGCTGAGAAATCATCACCACAGTCTCTATAAAACTGGGTTTATTAAGAGCATCCATACTGTTTATGAGTCGTAGAAAACATGTTCATTTTCCTATCCATGTTAAAAGCTGCTTAGAGGATTGATGGAGTATTGCTTAGAAAATGTTCTAGAATTCAGAGGAAGATGTGTTAGGATAAATCATTACTAGTTACTGTATACTTACACATACTTAGAGGATAAAGCTCAGAAATTGATTAAGTGTGCTGTCTCCTCCTTGATCTCTCTGTAGCAGCCCCAGGACAAAATGCTCCTAAGAGCTTGGCAGGGTGTCTGATGGGAGAATTGCTCCTTCTCTGTCTGATACAAGCTTGCACTACGGTGGGGAGCTAGTCTGGAAGGTAGGTCAGTTAGCAGCAGGTGCTTACAGAGGGACTAAGAAGTACAGAGCTCTCTGGTAGGTGCTGTGGGAAGGAAGGAAAGGACGAGGCCATACAGGGGTGCTTGACCTCAGGGAATGGCTGCAGGCAGTGACAGCAAATGACGCTGCCTCTCAGTTTTGTCCCATGCTGTCCCGGGTTTACTTCACAGCCACCCTTGCTTTCTTTGCCATACTTTTCACAAGGCTGACACTTACTACAGGAACGCTCTTCTTTTGGTAAATATACACTCTGATGACAGGAACTAAGACAGAGGAGCAAACTGCACACTGTGATTAGACATGCATCATTCCAGAGCCTCCTATGGCTGGCTGACTTCCCGAGGAGGGGAGGGGGGAAAAGGGGGAGGGGAGCTCGCCTATCCAATTACAATCTACTCCCCAGTGCAAAGCACTGCAAATTCCACAGGTCTCTCTCTGACTGACAGAGCAACTTATAAAATCTGAGATACCTCCGTTCTTGCTTGGTATGCAAAACAAATCAGAACTTTTAATGAAATACTGTTTCTCTTCTTGTTCCCAAATTTATAGTGACAACAACAAAGTTATCAGCGGGAAAGTTGTTTCTAAGACAGCAGTCAGCGTCCTAAGGGGCATCAGGTGGTGGTCCCTGTGGGCTGTGGGCCTTGTGAGCCATTATTTCAATAGGACTGCAGTGGCCATGCCAGTGAAGGGGGAGCAGTGTGCCGTACGTTGGCACATTTACCCCCACCCTCTATGGGTTTCCCCCTACTTGGTGAATGGGCCTCTTAACAAGAGCTTGAAAGGTCATGGAGTCTGAGTAGGAAACAAAAGTCTTAAAGTGGGGCAGAAGGAATGCAGATTCTGACCCAGGACTGACATGAGAGTCTCATGGATCTGATGATGGGTATACCAAAGTTTTCCTCACCAGCCCCACAGTTGTACCTTGGCACTAACTGTTCACATGGTATTTTTTACATCACTTACTTCTCAGGGCCTTAACTTCTTTATTTGAAAAATAAATTCTAGCATCACAGAGTTGGAAGCAACCTTAAGGGACCATTAGTTCAATTGTCTCTGTGGAGGATTTCTACATGACCTCAGATGTTTCTCTACCCTATGTCTTTCTGGAATTACATTGTTATTTTTTTTTTAATTTTTTTTAACATTTTTATTTATTTTTGAGACAGAGAGAGACAGAACATGAACGGGGGAGGGGCAGAGAGAGAGGGAGACACAGAATCTGAAGCAGGTTCCAGGCTCTGAGCCATCAGCCCAGAGCCCGACGTGGGGCCCGAACTCATGGACCGCGAGATCGTGACCTGAGCTGAAGTCGGACGCTTAACCAACTGAGCCACCCAGGCACCCCGGTGTTTATTTATTTTTGAGAGAGAGAGGGGGCAGGGAGAGCAGGGGAGGGGCAGAGAGAGAGGGAGGCACAGAATTGGAAGCAGGCTCCAGGCTCTGAGCCATCAGCCCAGAGCCCGACGCGGGGCGCGAACTCACGGACCGCGAGATCGTGACCTGAGCTGAAGTCGGACGCTTAACCGACTGAGCCACCCAGGCACCCCTGGAAATCCATTATTCTTGTAAGAATGCAGGGAAGTCACTAAACTCACTCCCCACATGAACCACTAGCGCTAACATCACATTCCAGTAAGGACGGCTTCAGACTGTCCCCAGAGGGCAAGAAGGTGCTGATAAGGTCAGAGGCAGGTGCCTTTTCCTCCGCACCGGGTTGTGACATGAGAGAGGAGAAAGGTGCCGGGCAGAGGGTGGGTAAAACAGCAGGTGTTGCCATGGTGCCCTACACACAGGCTGCCACTACCTTTCTTCCTCTCTTCATCTTGCGTTAAGTGCCTCTCTAGCTTTCCAAGTCCTGCTTTTTATTTCATGTCAATGGAGGAAAAAATATCGGCCATGATAATCCCTCAAACACACTTACAAGCTGTGGATTGAATGTACCAAAGCAGGTGCTGAAGAAACCATGTCCAGTTAAAGACAAAGCCCAATAAAAAGTAGTTAGGATGCAAACTAATGTGAAACACCTTCAGTCCCATAGTTAACATACAGGTACATACATTTATCGATCCACACCAAATTATATTTAGGGCATGTACGTTTTACTATTTGAAAAGTATGATTCAATAATAATCCAGTAGACGTGAAAAAACAATTTTCTTTCCTTTTGTCTTCATCAGAAGTTTCAACACAAAGAGCAGATTATCTAGTAAAAGGAATTGTAATGTTCTTCCTTTTTGTTTTTTTTTTAAGTAGGCTCCACACCCAGTGTGGAACCCGATGCAGGACTCGAACTCACGACCCTGAGATCAAGACCTGAGCCGAAATCAAGAGTCGGACGCTTAACCGACGGAGCCACCCAAGCACCCCAGGAATTGTAATGTTCTTAACCAGACACATCTTCAGATAGTGCTGATGTAAATCTCAATTTAAAATTATTTCATGCAGTTTAGATTATGTCCACCACCCTAAGCTGTGAGGTGGCAAAACCTTTCAGTCACATACCACCCTAGCAAACATCCGGCTGTATTGTAATCCAGTCTTTCTGCACCTGGCTTCCTTTATGAGAGGTAATATAGTGGGATGGTTAGAGCCCTGACTCTGCTGCCGCCACTTACTTTCTCAGTGACATGGGCAGTTTAGAGGGCTGCTCTGTGCATCAACTTCTTCATCTTTAAAATGGGGACCAGTATGGATTGAATTACGTCTCCCAAATAGATGCTGAGGTCATAACCTCCAGCACCTGTGAATGTGACCTTATTTGTAAGTAGGATCTTTGCAGATGATCAAGAGAAGATGAGGTGGGCCTTAATCCATCCAGTATGAGTGGCGTCCTTATAAAAATAGGAAATTTGAACACAGTTAGATACGTACAGAGAGAAGACAGTGTGACATTGGGAGAAGACCATCTACGAGTCAAGGAATGTCGAAGGCTACCAGAACTGGGAGCAAGGCCTAGAACAGATTCTCCTTCAGAGCCCTCAGAAGGAACCAACCCAGCTAACATCTGGATTTGGGACTTCCAGCCACTAGACTAAGACAATAAATTCCTGTTGTTTCAGGCAGCCGGTTGGTGGTACTTTGTTATGACAGCCCTAGGAAACCAATACAGAGACCAATAATATATTCTCCTCACAAAACTGTTTAGAGAACCAAATGTGTTAATAAGTATAATATACTTAGAACAGTGCCTAGCAAAAAATGAACTATTGGGACCTCATGAAGATAAAAAGCTTCCACACCGCAAAGGAAATGATCAACAAAACTAAAAGGCAACCAACGTAATGGGAAAAGATATTTGCAAATGACATATAGGACAAAGGGCTAGTATCCAAAATCTATAAAGAGCTCACCAAACTCCACACCCGAAAAACAAATAATCAAGTGAAGAAATGGGCAGAAGACATGAATAGATACTTCTCTAAAGAAGACATCCACATGGCCAACAGGCACATGGAAAGATGCTCAACGTCACTCTTCATCAGGGAAATACAAATCAAAACCACACTTAGATATAACCTCATGCCAGTCAGAGTGGCAAAAATGAACAAATCAGGAGATGCTGGAGAGGATGTGGAGAAATGGGAATCCTCTTGCACTGTTGGTGGGAATGCAAACTGGTGCAGCCACTCTGGAAAACAGTGTGGGAGTTCCTTAAAAAATTAAAAATAGATCTACCCTATGACCCAGCAATAGCACTGCTAGGAATTTACCCAAGGGATACAGGAGTGCTGATGTATAGGGGCACTTGACCCCAATGTTTATAGCAGCACTTTCAACAATAGTCAAACTATGGAAAGAGCCTAAATGACCATCAATTGATGAATGGATAAAGAAGTTGTGGTTTATGTATACAATGTAATACTACTTGGCAATGAGAAAGGATGAAATATGGCCTTTTGTAGCAACGTGGATGGAACTGGAGAGTGTTATGCCAAATGAAAGAGGTCATACAGAGAAAGACAGATACCATATGTTTTCACTCTTATGTGGATCCTGAGAAACTTAACAAAAGACCATGGGGGAGGGGAAGGGGGAAAAAACGTTAGAGAGGGAGGGAGGCAAACCATAAGAGACTCTTAAAAACAGAATAAACTGAGGGTTGTTAGGGGGGTGGAAGGGAGGGGAGGGTGGGTGATGGGCATTGAGGAGGGCACCTGTTGGGATGAGCACTGGGTGTTGTATGGAAACCAATTTGACAATAAATTTCATATTAAAAAAAAAGAACACTGCCTAGCATATGGTAAGTCAATAAATACTGGTATTAATTATTTACGTCATCCCATTCAACATGACTGTAACATATATTCACGTGTAATGCTTCGAAGGCTGGGACCAGTAAAACAAGGCAGGCAGTTCAGTCAAATTGCTTTTCATCATTTTCCCAATGGACATTCATTATACCCAGTTCTATAATTGAGAAAGAGTTTTCTCAACTTTTTCTTAAATCATACCTCATTTCTAAGTCTGGCAAATTTATGATATATATTTTCTGACATGAAAGCGTCTCCTTTTTATTCTCCCCACTGGCCTCCTCTCCCACTTACACATTAATTGTAGTATCCAAACCCCTCGGATTTCTCTCTGTTCCCAAATTTCTCAGAAAGATCTAAAACACTGTTACTTGAGATCATTTTTAATCACCAGTAGTTTAACACGGTATTACTCTCAAGGAGAATACAGTTTGAATAAGAATCAAAGCTTTAAGCTCAAGAATGGGCACTCCTCTTGGAAGATTTAAATCATAAGCCAGCAGTTAAATAGAATTTTAGAGAGCTGAGGGTAGGAAAGACAAACAGCAGCCTTTCCTGAGACTTCTGAAGGCACCCCTCTTCCACAAGTCTAGGCCAACACGGTCTCAATTTTGTTGCTTTGATAATCCAACTTGGTAACAATTCAGTCAAAACAAAATGACTTACCCTCTCCTGTGAGTTTAGAGAAGAGGGACAGGACAGGTATCTCTCACCAAATGGAAACCCCACTTGACAGCATTCAGAATCAAAGAATATGATTGAGCCAACCATCTATTTAAGTATCAACTTAGGCAAATTGAAAGTAAAATTCCAGTGCCGCCATATTGACTCTGCCGTGGTCCCAACCTCAACTCCTGCATGTGTCAATGACTTAAAAATAGATAAGCTCTAGGGGCATCTGGGTGGTTCAGTCAGTTAAGTGTCTGACTTCGGCTCAGGTCATGGTTTCGCAGTTCGTGGGTTCAAGTCCCGCATTAGGCTCTGTGCTGACAGCTCAGAGCCTGGAGCCTGATTCTGATTCTTTGTCTCCCTCTCTCTCTCTGTCCCTCCCCTGCTCACTCTGTCTCTCAAAGGTGAATAAATGTTTAAAAAAAAAAAATTTAAAAAAAAAGCTCTGTCAACAATCAGAAATTTGTCAACTTTAAGTAAAAATTGGTTTATAAACATCCCAGAGCACATAACAAATCAAGTAAACTCAAAATCATTCTATAAGTTGTATATCCCTCATGGTCCCAACAGAAAACAGATGGCATGCTAAAACTGGGCAGTTTAAGGAAAATTTAATTAAACAATTATTTACAAAGATGTGGGCAGAGTATAGGGAAGCCACATGGGAAAATGTAGAACCAGGGGTTGATAACTGTAAATTGCTTCTGCCACCTGTAGCCTGAGGAAAACACAAAGGGGAGCAGTTATCGGAATCCAGAGGGGGTGAATTGTGTGGAGAGGGCTCTGTGATATTCCAAGGGTGCAACCAGCTCAAGGCAACCACAAAGGGAAGGAACAAGAGGATAAATACCCTTACATAACTCTTTTTATTCTCTGATCTTTGGGCAGTGTTCTCCATAGGTGTTCTAATCTCAACTAGAAGACAGAAGACTAGAAATCCTACTGATATAATGATATAATATGAAGGTCAGCATCCAGGAGTACAGAGCAGAGAAGGTGGAAAGTGGATCAAAAAGGAGGTATCTGGTATAGGATGTGACCTTGGCTATGTCACAGGACCTCTTCAGGCCTACATTTTTCCATTTTTGGATCCCAGAAGCCAACCCAGTGCTGAACAAGAGTCAAAAAGTTCTTATTAAGTCTGTAAAATAATCTATTTAAGATAAATAAGCTCCATAACTCTGTCCAACTCTAATATTCTCTGATTAATTTGTTCAATGTTCTCAAATATTATTCAATAGTTGTGGCCTGACCATAGAAGAGGTCACAATTACTAAAGATGAATTCCACATCCCAATCCTTAACTCTGTATTCTGTTATCTCTTCTATATAAAAATGCAAAAATAAAGTGTTCAAGTGTTATTAAATTCAGTGTCTAAAGAAAAGAAAGACCGAAATATTTAGGTGGGGACATGATTGTGTGATAGTAAAGGAGAAAAAAATGCTTTGATTGTAAAATTAGGTACATTGAGGCTATCTTAGTCTTATAAAGGAGTAACATGTGACATGCCATAATAACAGAGATGGGGAATATTTCTGGAAATATTCCTGCAATTTTTAGTATTTATTTCAGTAAATATTTTGAGTACTATTCTAGGTACTTAAGTTAGTACTCATAGTAGAGGCTCACAAGTGCTTATTAAATTTTTAAAAAGCACTCACCACCAATATTTTATCAGAAGCATGTGCTTTTGCATTTAGGTATATAATTAGGAAAAGGTTGCTACTTATTTTATTTTTCACCAATATTTCACTTAGAAATTTGCAGTATCTCCTTAATTAAGGATTATATTTTTCCAGCAACAATTTAATTTCTCAGTAATTGCTACACACATAGAAACCAATTGAATTGCTTAGAGTCATTAGCAAAAACTAAGCCAAGAAGGGCCCTGAATTTCTTTTCAGATATTTATTTTGAAACCATGTTCTATTTCTATTCCTAAAGCTCCTTCATGGGTAGATAAAACACCAGAAACATATGTTTTGATTCATCCAACTCATTTTGCAATCAGCTCCCCAACCCCATAAATCTTAAGTGGGTATTTGATAATTGCTTCCTAAGGACTTATCCTTAGAACTTTTGTTCCTGAATTTACCCTATTTGATTCTGTCCTTTTTTCCTCAATGAGCCCAATCCACTGCTTCCTTGGGTTGTTTTATACTTGTTGAGTGTTTGTATGTGCGGGGGGGGGGGGGGGGGGGGTAAGATCCTCCCTCAATATTCCTCTAATTGCTTTTTTCTTTCTTCTTTCCCTTCCCTACTCTTCATTCAGTTTGTTTCTTTATTCTTATACAAACATTTTTTTGCAGGTCTTCAATGAGATACTCAATAGAATTAACTGGTAAGACTGTTGGACGAGCAAAGTTCTTCTAAAATGTTCTTCCACTGAGTGCTCTCCTCCCCCTCACTGTTTAAACTTTCTTTTTTAAGGACTCTCTTTTCCAATGAAAAAGTGAGGTTCCAAGAAAACGAAAATGACTTTATCTGGTTCTCACTGCTATTTCAGCTGGACAGCTGGGGCTAGATCCCTGGAGCCCTGCTTTGCCAATTAGATGATTTAACCTCAATTCTATCCCTTGTAATAAATAGCAAACAAGACCCATAGTTCACTTAAATCTTATAATTTGAAAAGAATGACATACCTGATATTCTTTTCCTTGAAACACTTGGTTTATAAAGACATGGAAAGAATGTTCTATTTTGAGTCTGTCAGCAGCTCAGAGATGAGAGCTGGTAAACTGTCCCCTGAAATCATTAAAAATGCTGTTAAAAAAGTATGTTTGACACCTTAAGAGAAAATGACAAAAGGAAATGCCAGCAATCCTGCTTCCATACCTAAGGCTCTATTAGACACTGTCTAAATGATGGTGACTAACACCTGCTGTCAGGCATTGCCTTCACATGATACAAAAATAACTCCTCTAAATATCCTAAACAAAGTTGGAAGTATGTGTCGGCCATCTGTCTGCTCTAACTGGTTTTTCATTAGAACCCTATGATTTCTTGAGATGTATTCCAGTTTTTGTCCCTCTGAATCCCTAAACTGACCTCTGGATGGGTAAGGAGGACTGACCCCCCTGAACATGTTTCCTTTAGAGATCTTATAACTGAACTTGGATAGTTTTAAGTTTCTGAATGTGCAGGCAGCCAACCTGGACCAGTTCAGGTCAGCAGCCTGCAAACTGTCGGTAACACGCGTGGCAGGGCCCTTGCTGGCACAGAGTCAATGCCCCTTCCACGTACACATGCCGAGGCACACTCTGTGCCTTCCCAGACCTGGTCAGGGGTAAATTTAACCAGCACTCGTGAGCGCTAACAAAGACTCAGGCTCTCTGCTTGGTGTTATCTATGCGCTACCATCACCCTCACCATAAATGGGAAGGGGAAGCTTGAGCTCCTGCAGCCACGGGAGCCACGGTAGCCGCTCAAAGGAAGCAGCACACGGTTGTGCAAGTGTGAGCTCCATGTTCCATTTCTACCCCTGGCTTACCGAAAGCACTTCCAAACCTCTCCCATCCTCACAGAACAAAAGATCAAGAGATACTCTAGTTCAAAAAAAATCCCTGGAAAGTGAAAACAGGTGCAAGAGAAGGGATGAAGGGCACAATCAGAAATGTAAAACTCCCATGTTCAGTTAGAAAGTCCCTGAGGTAAAACCATATCATGCGTGACAAGAACAGTGTGAAACACTGCACAGGCTCACACCAGCTAGAAAGTAGGCCCTTAGCCATCCTGTTGAAGGAAGTGTTCTCACCACTTTCTTAGTGATGAAGAATGAGAAACTGGTATCTCAACCCTCCGTGTTTCCCTTGCAGATTGTCACCTATCAGTGCACATAAAGATTCAAAGTTGTCTTGAAAGAGCGCATTTCTAACATTCTCAATAAAATCTTTAGTGGTCCTTGTAAAGTCCACTATGAAACATCCCTCTAATATTGCTACATACAGATATTTGATGTTGGTGGATCTTACCTGAATATTTTATCTAAGGAGCACATTATGTCACTGTACTCCAGGAGAAAGGGTAGAACCAGGATCCCCTGTCCAGACAGTATCTTCTCTCTAGTTCCTAAAGGAGGAAACAATCAGCACATCAGTAATTACAAGGCCATTTCACTATATTATATACTCCCCTCCTCCTAGCCAAGACACTGTGGTAATATGAGACAATGAAGAAACGGGAAAAAGGTATCAGGAAACCTGAAGAGGCCCACAGGTGAGCAGTCTGGTCTTTGAGCAACAGTTGGAGAGGGTGAGAATGATTCATTTATAAAAAGGGAGATGAGAGGCATTATATGCTTTCAAGTGTCTAAACTAAAAGGAAAGGTGTTTAAGGGACACTGGAGGTGGGGGTCTTCCAAGTATATCCCAAACCTAAGAGTATCTGAGGCTCTGGGAGAAATTTCACAATGGCAAGAAAGATAGAACTCATCCTCATAAAAGAATAGACATTGTATTTTAAAGTATTTTATCAACACCTACAAACTAATTGGTAGTAGAAAAAGAGCCAGGTATAAAGGAGATGGATTTGGACTTGAGTTTTAATGACAGTGAGGGGTCTTGAGAAAGATCTATGCCAAAAAATCAAACACACTGTTTGTCGTGCTACACAAAGAATGGGTGCTACTCATCTCCTGAAATGCAATGGAGGCGTAAAGAGCCAGGGAGGCCTGGCTTCAGAAATGGGCACCACCACCCTTTATGTGTAAGACACTGGACAGGTTAATTATCTCCTGTAAACAAACATATCTACCTTCTGGGGAAGATGCAAGCAGGTAACAAAGGTGATGGCCCATAGCACCATACCAGAAGATGGTAGATCGATACACATTTGTCCCTTTCGTTTTGATCTCAGAAATGCCTTTAAGAACACTGCCCAAAGCTCTAGGTGGTGGCTTATGTTTCTATAAACTTAAATTTAGTATTTATGGAGATTCCAGGAGGTGCCATGCTATGGGATCCAGGTATGACCCTTTTCACCTGCTTGAGTTACCAGTAGAGTTGGCTTGACCCCATATAACCACATTGGTAGGAAGCCCAGTAATTACCTCTGGAGAATTCTCACCAGCCCCATCACAAATTATACAAAGATCCTGGAGGCCTACTGATTTCAAAAGGGATTAGTCCATCTCGCAAATGAGAATGAGACACCGGGATGCCAGATTAGACCACCAATGCCTGCCGATCGCTGATCCTACATTACCCAGAGGGTGGGCATCTCCTCCTGCCGTCCTGTCAATGCTGCCAAACCCTGAGTGGCCTCTAAGCTTACCCCACACATATACCCAAGATTATGGTTCTCTCTCTTACATGAACCCTGGACCCAAAGTTATGGCTCTCTCTCTTATGTGAACAATGGACCCAAGGTTATGGTTCTCTCTCTTATGTGAACACTGGCCAGTGGTTTTCAAAGCACAACACTGTTTCCTGTATGCTGAAACAAGTCCCTACTTCAACCAAGGAAACCTCTGAGCTGTCCTCTATCTTGGTAGCCAAGAATTAGGGAGGAGAGCCTGGGTGGCTCAGTCAGTTAAGCATCCGACTCCTGATCCGACTCATAATATCATGGTTCGTGAGTTGAAGCCTCATGTTGGGCTCTGTGCTGACAGCATGGGACCTGCTTGGGATTCTCCCTCTCCCTCTCTCTCTCACAATAAAAAAAAAAAAAAAAAAAAAAAAAAAAAAAAGGATAAGGGAGCAAATACGGACAAACTACAGACCTGTGGACCGATTCTGGCCCAGTGTCTACTTCAATATGACTCATAAGCTAAAAATGGTTTTCACACTTTTTAATGGTTAAATAATATATGTCAAAAGAGAAGACTATTTAGTGACATGGGAAAATTATGTGAATTGCAAATTTCAGTGTCTAGAAATATAAAGTCTTATTGGAATAAAGCCATGCTTATTTACTTAAGTATTGTTTATGGCTGCCTTTGGCATTACAATAGCTAACTTGCTTCTTGAGTTATTATAATAGAAATCATATGGGCTGCAAGTCTGAAATATTTACTGGGTGGCTTTTTCAGAAAATGTTTGCTGACCTCTAGGTTAGAGATTCAGTCTGTTCCCTTTCAAAGAGCCCCATCATTCCCTCCAGAGCTCTGCAAACTCAGGGAAGACAGAGATTTTGCTATACATAAACAGAACAAAGGGAGGGGTATACCTTTTGCCTAAGGCAACAGTAGCAACTCATTTCACTTTTTCATGACAAAGAGGGCAAGGACAGAATACCAAAGTGTACCAGCAGGGCTCACAGTTTCTGCTTACTTAAAGAACCAGATCAGAATTTCTCAAAAAAAAAAAAAAAAAGAAAAAAAAAAGAAAAAAGTGTCCCTTTCTCTTAGCTCCCTGATACTTCCCATATCAAAATATGAATAACATGTAGATTAATGATACTAGAAAGGGCTCTGAACTCACCCAAAAAGAAAATTGAGCTATTCAGCGGGGGAGAATCCTTGAAGATCCTTTATTTTAATATGACTCTAAGTAAAAAAACCAAAAACCAAAAAACAAACCTGTAACATTTGTTACGACCTTTCTCAGTAAATCTCAGTTGACATCAATAGGACTCCTTATTTCATTTACTCCTTGGTTTATTTCTTCAGCAAATACATTGGAAGAAGTACTAAGTGTCAGATACTCTTCCAGATTTGGATAACTATTATCCAAACAGATTAAGAAGCATGAAAAAACCAAACATTTTGCTCAGAGTTTCCATTCAAGTTGAGGAACACAAGCAATTTAAAAAAAGAAAAGATAAAATAAGCAGAACATCAAGTATGTCAAATGGTGATCAGTGCTGAGAGGAACAATAAAGCAATGAAGGCAAAGAGGAGAGAAGGGAGGGGATAAGGCTGGAGGTGAGGCCAGGGCCTTACTGGGAAGGAACCACTTGAGTAAGGGCATAAAGGAACGGAGGGAAATGAGCCAAGTAGATAACCCAGAGAGAAGCATTCCAGACAGAGGAGAGGTCAAGGGCAATGACCAGGGTGGAAGCTTGCCTGGTGGGAGGAAGCTAGTGGGTGTGCATGTTTGTGTTCTGTAAACAGCAAGGGGGGCAGTGTAGTCAGAGCAGAACCAAGGAAGAACAGTCTCTTGTTTGATGATTTTACAGAGGTGGGGTGATAGAGGGGGATGAAGTATGCATTGTATAGCATCTCTTAGGCTACTGTAAGGGCTCTGGCTTTTATTCTGAGTGAACTGTGAAATCACTGGATGATTTTGACAGGCAGAGAGAAAGAAAGAGAGAGAAGGAAAACTAACATGATCTGAGTTGTATTTAACAGGATCACTGTGGCTGCAACTCACTATAATAGGACCAAGAATGAAAAATAGGTGCGTATGACGGGGCGAGGGGGGGGGGGGAGGGGACAGTCTCAACTGGGAGACTCCTGAAATAATCCAGACATGAGACTGGCTTAGATCCAAGTAGCAGCAGTGGAGATGACACAAAGTGGTTGAATTGTGGACATATTTTGATTTTTTTTTATGTTTTATTTATTTTTAAGACAGAGAGAGACAGAAAGACAGGGTGAGTGGGGGAGGGGCAGAGAGAGGGGGAGACACAGAATCTGAAGCAGGCTCCGGGCTCTGAGCTGTCAGCACAGAATCTGACATGGGGCTTGAACTCACGAGCCATGAGATCATGACCTGAGCCGAAGTCGGACGCTTAATTGACTGAGCCACCCAGGCGCCCGAATTGTGGACGTATTTTGAAAGTAAAACAAATAGGTTTGCTGCCATAATGAATGTAGTATGAGTGAAAGACAGAAGTCAAAGATGACTTTTTCCTGTTCGACTGGAAAGATGGAATTTCCAACTAATGAGCAGGAAGAACAGATTGGGGAAGATTAAGAGTTTTATTTTGGACATATTAAGTTTCAAGTGCCTATTAGACATCAATGAGGAAAGTCCAATATGCATCTGTATATATAAATCTGAAGTCCACACTAAGAATATAAATTTGGGAGTCATCCAAATGGAGATGACATGGAATCCAAGAGTCCAAAAGAGATTATCAAGGGAGTGAGCACCGATAGAAAAGAGGGGCCACATGTCTGTATAGCTGGTTCTCTACAGGAACGCAGTTCACCTTTAAACCAGAGCCACATCTTACCAGTACAGTTAATGCCACACTTACCTAGCAGTCTCAAGTAGGGGGAAGTTCTCGAAATAAGGAGTAGAGTAACCTCAGAGATGCTAAAAGAGATCTCAAAATGCATTCACTACAATCCATAGGATGGACCTTTGGATCATCACTCAGGACTTATTTAAAAAAAACAACAACACTTAATTATCAAGTTTGGTGATCTCATTAATCAGAAATTAGTAAGAGCCAGGGTGCCTGGGTGGTTCAGTGAATTAAGTGTCCAACTCTTGATTTCAGGTCAGGTCATGAGCTCATTGTTCATGAGATCAAGCCCCATGTGGCTGACAGTGCAGACCCTGCTTGGGACTCTCTCTCTCCCTCTCTCTCTGCCCCTCCCTGGCTTGCATGCACTCTCACCTCTCTCTTTCAAAATAAATAAACTTACAAAAAGAAGAAGAAGAAGAAGAAGAAGAAGAAGAAGAAGAAGAAGAAGAAGAAGAAGAAGTTAGCAAAAGCCTGTTAAAGACATGTATGATTGCAACAGCTAGAAGCGATTGAGAAAAATGAATCAGATATAGCTTAAATAATCATGAAGACTGAAGTCGGGACTTCCTGGTGCTCTTCAGGATATATGATTCTTCTACCTTACTGCTGAGGTAGTTAGTATATGCAGTCCCATCTGGACTAGCTTGATCCATGGGTCTATTAGTGCTTCTTCAAAGACTACTATGTTGCTTAACGTGTTTTAGAAAAAGAACTGAGTACTACATGGAGAAATATGCCAGAGGCAATGTTCAGCCCCTCCTTGAGGACCCAAGCAGCTCCATTCCAGCCCCAGGCTTACACCCTCCACACAGGACCACCAAAGCCCTGCAGGAAGCCCTCTGCCCCAAAAGGTGGTTCAGTGACCACTGACCCTTACTAGAACATGACCCTTGAATAGGATGACCACATGATTTAGCTTGTAGCCTCGGACACTTCTGCGAGTAGAAGGGGGTGCAATTACAATGGGTGTCACCTAAGACTGTTGTCTCACCATCTGCACAACACCCCACACTACTGCCGTCCCAGGCCCCTCATGAAAGAACTTCTTCCAACCACATAAAATACTCCTTGCGATGACTTCCGGTAATCACATCTTTCTCTAACTCAGAACATTTCCAGAAATATGCTGGCACTGCTTGCAGATTTAATACCCTATGCAACTTACGGACCGGGCCATTCTTTCACCTCTGGCTATTATTCAGTAGGCACCTGCTGTATCCCGGGAGCCAGGAATATACATTCATAGAAAGTACTCAGTATTGGTTGAATGCATGCTTAAATGTGTTCATTCACAAAACCAATGAGGAGCGAACCCTACCTTGACTGATGAATTCACTGATGCTCAGAGAGGTGATGGAACTTGGCTAAATTCACATAACTCATAAGTAGCACCACCAGGATTTGATTTCATAACCGCCTGGCCTCGAAGCCTATTCCTCTTTCCCTGTGCTACACGGAGTTGAAAGACAGTGAAAGACTCGTGAAAACCGGATGGATTTTGTGTCCCATAAGATAGTCAGGATTCTTCCTCTTTCCTGTTTCCCTAAGTAGTCGTTTTAACAAACAACCAGATGAAGAAAACTTCTGTGGAAATTTTCCGTGTGACTCCCACTCCAACCCACTGAAAATATGAGAAACTCTCCCAAAGGACCTAAAATGACTTAAACTATTTGCTAAAGAATCTTTCAGATGGCACCACAGGTGGCTAGCTCTGTAAAAACACAGCACTCACACTTCTTTTTAACAGCTAGTAGTTTGCTTCCTAATTGAGAAATTCTCTCTTCCCACTGTGGGTTTGATACTTAGTCTAAGGTCTCATTATCAGCTGGCATTTTCCAGTGTTGCCCAAACTTGGCTGGGCATCAGAACCACCCAGGAGCCCTTGTTAAAAGATTTCTGCCCACTCTTCACCCACAGAAAGATTGGCTCTGGAGGTCTGGGTTAGACCAGGGAATGAATACTTTCAACAGGCTTCCAGAGTGACTCTGATGAAGTCAGTCCAAACACTTGGCTTTGGGAAATCAATAAACACCACAAGAGAAGAGATTTGTATGAAAAAAAAAAAAAAATCACAAGTAAGGCTTTTGCCTTTTCCATCAAGCTGAAATTTTCTTCAAGGTACTTTGTTTTGGTATTGAAGTTAGACAGTCAGACCCAAGACTTTCTGCAATGTTCCCTAAGCCCAGTGCTATCCAAATCTTTATCAAGCTGGATATATATTGATAAATCAGAGCATATGTCCCATTAAAAATGTTAATCAAAGGGTCACGCGGGTAGCTTAGTCGGTTAAGTGTCCAACTTCAGCTCAGGTCATGGTCTCATCGTTCATGAGTTCAAGCCCCACGTTGGGCTCTGTGCTAACAGCATGGAGCCTAGAGCCTGCTTTGGATTCTGTGTCTCCCTCTCTCTCTGCTCCTCCCCTACCCATACTCTGTCTCCCTCTCTCAAAAAGAAATAAAAACATTTAAAAAATGTTAATCAAGAATGCATCACATTACAGCATATTTATAAAGTCCTCATGCATTTATCAACTTTAACAATTTGAGTTGTACATAGCCTTCTCACAACTAAATGTAGGAAATAGTTTAGATTCTTGTCTATAATAAACTCTTATCCCTCTATTAAAAAAAAAAAAAAACAGGGGCGCCTGGGTGGCTCAGTCGGCTAAGTGTCCGACTTCAGCTCAGGTCATGATCTCGCAGTCCGTGAGTTGGAGCCCCGCGTCGGGCTCTGTGCTGACCGCTCAGAGCCTGGAGCCTGTTTCGGATTCTGTGTCTCCCTCTCTCTCTGACCCTTCTCCATTCATGCTCTGTCTCTCTCTGTCTCAAAAATAAATGAACGTTAAAAAAAAAAATAACCCTCTTTTGTAGAATTAGGTAACATATAACATAAATATTTTTAAAGTTTAAAATTTACTTTTAAATCTTTAATTTATACATCAGCTCTTGAAGAACTCCAAGGATTATAAAGACACCGGAATTAACACATAAGCAAAAGTACTTCTGGTATAGGAAAGAGCCACTTGATTATGATCAAAATGCAACTTCATTTTTGTCTCTGGTTGGTTACACATTGAAATCTCATGGGGACCTTTAAAGATTCTGGTGCTTGGGCCCTACCCGCAAATATTTTTGTTTATTTCATCTAAGGTGTGACATGAGACTCAGGATTTCCGAAAGCTCCCTCGTGATGCTACTGTGAAGTCAAGGTTGAGAATCATGCTTTATCCGCTATACAGTGGGAGCATTCTGCGACTGAAAGAAGATTTGGGTGAATCCCTACCTTCCTGGCAGCTCTCAGATGATAGGGCCTTTTGCTCACTTTTGTGTAAAACATGGTCCTAATTCAGTAATTTGAAGACACAGTCTTTTACAGATATCAAGCATCTCAGTGTCTCTATTTAATCTTCCCCCTCCTCCTGCTCCCATGGCTGGGAGATGAGGAGTGCTAGTGGGTCCGGTCCCCTGCTCTTACTTGATCTGTTCACCTGCTCCCACACTTCGTTCCGCTTGCACAGAGTGGGAGTGCGAGACGGAGGAAGTGTGGGGTAGGGGGAGAGGAGAGATGGCATGGTTCTGATTTGACTGGGAGGTTTCTTTGGACTCTGGGGCTTGGAAAACGGTAAAGTCCCAGTAGGTCAGCAGATGTTGAGCTGTCTCTCAAATGAAGCTCTTTTATGGTCTCAGAGATTTCCATGCTGGGATACCAGTTTCCCTGGTTTTGAACTCCTTTCATGATTATTTTGCATCCTGCAGTCACACCAGCCTCTTGTGTCTGAGGATTCTTTACTCCTCTGTAAGTCTCAAGATGAAGTCTCTTCCCTCTGGCCCACATCTGGTCCAGGGAGACGCTGGCACAAGCCCTGAAGCACGCTCTCTCCAAGCTCTACCACATAAGCACTTAGCCCTTTTATTTTTCTTTCAAGTTCTCAGCCCCAGTCAGACTCAATGCAGTCTCTCTTCACCTTAGCAGGCCACATTAAGCAGAGAACATGCTTCAGAGCCCCCCCAGTGCCTCAGGTAGATGCTTGATGTGTTTAATGCCAGAATGAAGCCAGTGTGGGTGGATTAGAGAGGACCAAGAGGACCAAGATGGTACGTAGGAAATAAGGTCACAGGGGCAGAAGAGTATGGAAGAACCAAAATAGGGACTTTGTATTTTATTCCAACTCCATAGGGCTGGGGGCAGGAGGGTAGGGTCCACTAGGAAACTTTAAGCAGAGGGGTAACATAATCTGATGTACACTTTAGAGTGGATGGTGGGGGGATAAGAGCAGAAGTGGGGCTGAATCAGTTACAAAGCACCACTGGTAAGAGGTGCTCTCCATGACCCATCCAAGTGGGTGGAGAACTTCCCCTCGACCCCTCCTGTAGGCAGAGAGATTCTTGGCCCTGTCCTTTATCCTAACCCTCTGATCGCACCTGAGAAAACAAGGCAGAAGCCCATCACAGTTTACAAAGTCTCCATGCCAGTCCTAAGAATCTCATTTAAGAAAGAGTTTATAATGATCTGAGTGGAGTGAAGGAAATACAACTGTGCAAACAGAATCATCTACTGACCCACTCAAGTTTGGGCCCATGAAATGCTTTCAAGACTTTCTTCTGTTTAATACTGTCAGGCAGAGAGCCAACAAGCCCTCCACTGTGAGACAGGCACCTGCCTGGGTACCAAGTCCTTGGTGTCAGCAATGGAAAGGACTCCAGGGGTCTCCATCTCCACAGCTGGAACTCCGAAGAACTCAGGAAATAACAGCAAATCGAATACTTAACAGATTTCATCAGGCATGGATTGAGCTGCGGCCACCACCACAGTGGTCATTGGACCTCAGTGCGAAGGGCCATCTCTGGCAGCGATCACTCTCCCTAAATGGGTCACAGGTTTGTCCTGCCTTGGTACAAACAAATAGTGCCCTCCTCTGCCCAGCAGCGGAACTTCTCTACAAGGCAACAACTAGCCTCACAGAATAACTGGAACTTTCCTTAGGTCAGGATGTGTCTTGCAAAATGGGCCAAAGAAACTGAAAAATGACACCGATGAGCCAAGGAGCCATGTGTAAGAAAGCTGTCCCTCTGACTCTGCCCTCAATTCATGTCCCAATTTATAAGTATCCTACTTTAACCGCAGAAAAGATAATGAAAAGATTTACATAATAGGGTAAGTCCCATCAATCAAAATGGAAAAAACAAAATTTAAAGTACTGAAATTTTACATTGCTGTGATGAAGAGGAAATAACATTCTTGGCATGGTGTGGAATCTCGGTTCAAGTTTTCTGAGAAACAATTTGGCAATAAGTTACAATTATTTTTTAAATCCTTTATTATCTGTTAGTCTGGTAATCTTACATTTGGGAACATGTCCTAAAAAAAATAGACCCCAAAGGAAATAAAGAAGTATGTATAAGGATGTTTAGAGCAGGGTCATATTTCACTACTTTATGGTATAAAACTGTGAAAACTCACACACAAGTGGCCAGCAGTAAAGAAATGCTTATTTGAAGTGCAAGCACAGTATTATAATGCTTTACTATAAAGCCAGTAAGCACTGTAATTTCAGGGACAAAAATATAATGCATGTGCTGTGCAGAGGACACTGAAATAACACAGAATACAAAGCGATGTTCATACTCTGACTACAGTGCAGGTGAATACAATGGCAAAAGATATTAGAGTAAACTATTTTTTTTAATTTTTTTACGTATCTACCAATAATTACTTTTTGTTTCAATATATGAAATTTATTGTCAAATTGGTTTCCATACAACACCCAGTGCTCATCCCAAAAGGTGCCCTCCTCAATACCCATCACCCACCCTCCCCTCCCTCCCACCCCCCCATCAACCCTCAGTTTGTTCTCAGTTTTTAAGCGTCTCTTATGCTTTGGCTCTCTCCCACTCTAACCTCTTTTTTTTTTTTTTTTCCCCTTCCCCTCCCCCATGGGTTTCTGTTAAGTTTCTCAGGATCCACATAAGAGTGAAAACATATGGTATCTGTGTTTCTCTGTATGGCTTATTTCACTTAGCATCACACTCTCCAGTTCCATCCGTGTTGCTGCAAAGGGCCATATTTCATTCTTTCTCATTGCCACGTAGTACTCCATTGTGTATATAAACCACAATTTCTTTATTCATTCATCAGTTGGTGGACATTTAGGCTCTTTCCATAATTTGGCTATTGTTGAGAGTGCTGCTATAAACATTGGGGTACAAGTGCCCCTATGCATCAGTTAGAGTAAACAGTTTAATAGCCACTCTTATCTATACCAATGATCAAGTATAAAACAATAAAGTAAGTAAGGTAGGAGAGGGAGAGAAAGCCAGACAGAAAAAAATTGTTAGCTATTATTCCAAGCTCCTGTTGTCTCAAAGCATCATTTTCTGTTTTGGAAGCCAAGGAAATCAATTTTATTACACTAATCATTTGTTAGTAGAATATATTTGCTTATTAATATATAAGAAAGCAAAATAGCTTAAGAAAGTTATGCCAAATTTCCCTTTTTGTCTCTTAAACACACAGCTTCACACTTTGGCTCATACGAACACCGATGAAGAAAAATCTAGGTCCATTTGTTAGTATTTATAATCTCTAATCTAAGGCTAAAAGTCAAGTTTACCTAGAAGGTTCAGTAATATGAAAATCAATCTAAAAACAACAGAGTTTCATGAAACCCCTGATAAGGCTCAAATATGACAGTTTGCTGGAGGCCTTCCATATTGAGCGTGAAATTCAGGCAAAAACAGTGAGCTTTTTGCAATTCTCATTATTAAGCTCACAATATGTTCTCAGTTCCGGCCTGCAGGGATTTCAAGTGTGAGCTCAAAATGTCTAACGAGACACAAACCTTTGCAAGGGCTCAACTATCTCTCTTTCGTAAAGACCAGGCAGTAGTTCAACATTTATTTTGTGCAGAAATCTACATGAGGAGTTGTTAAAATTTCAAATTCCTGGACTGCCTTTGCCAGAGAGCTCATGGAGGTCTGGGACAAGGCCTAGAAACCTTCATTTCAATGAAAGCCACAGGGGGTTCTGCTGCCCTTGACCAACCCCGCCCTTGGACAAGCACTAGTGCAGAAGGCACGAGGGCTCTAACTTCCTTGAAAAGTTGTAAGTCTCCTTTGAGCTGGGATTCCAGACGCTACATTAGACAACACAGAAGCCGACTGATTTTTAACATCCCCCATTACCAAAACCCTACTCGAAGCTTCTACTATCTCTTACCTGGACTCTCTTGACCTGGATTCCTCAGCGGTTTCTCTGCTCCTACACAGCTGTCACAGTGGCCCTCTTGAATCCCAAGTCAGAAGAACACTGTTATTCCTCTGCTCAGTCCCCTCCCAGTTCCTGACTATAATCCATGAAGCCCTGCATAAACTTGTTCCTAGCTACCTCCCTAACCTCATCACCTCTTTCCTTCTCCCTCTCCATGCCAGACACGGTGGGGTCCTTGCTGTACTTCTAAGATACTAAGCGTGGCCCACCTCAGGGCCTTTGCACTTTCTGATCCCTTTGACTAGAATTCTCTTGCAGCAAATACCCTCCTGCTGATGCTGGATACCATTATCACCTTAAAGAGAAGCTCTCATTGAGTACCCTAGACCCTGTCATCCTCTGTCCTCTATTTTTCCTTTGGCACTCATTGCATGACACATGGTGTATTTGTGTCTTTGTGGGAGCAGTGACTTCCTCTGTAGTCTGCATAACTCAGTTCCAGCAGCTAGAGCAGTGTGTGCCATATGATACTGAAGGAATGAATACATGCAGGGATTTCACAGGTGGGAAATACAATATAGGTAGAATCCTCAGAGTCTACTTGGAGAGTCCAACTTTATGTATAAAGGGGAAATGTCTACTCAGCCTGGTCTGCTACATTACTGGATGCTTTACAAGATCATCATTTAAATAAACAGACGAGGGGCACCTGGGTGGCTCAGTTGGTTAAGCATCCAACTTCAGCTGAGGTCATGATCTCACCACTTGTGGGTTCGAGCTCTGCATTCGGGCTCTGTGCTGTTAGCAAAGAGCCCACTTCAGATCTTCTGTCTCACTTTCTCTCTGCCCCTCCCCAGTTTGCTCTCTCCCTCTCTCTCAAAAATAAAATAAACATTTAAAACATACAGATGAATGCAGAAAGAATTCCAAATATGATAATTTTTGAATATTTAACATTTGAATATTTGACATTTTGAATATTTAACATTCCTTGCTGCTACTAGTGCCTTTTATAGTTTTTTTAATGGGTCTTTAAACAAGGTGTCTGCAAAGGCTGATGTAGTGGCAAGAGAGCGAAACTAAAACCCCAGAGCTCCTCATCTGTACAGGCCCTTGTGAGAGCTGGGAAACCCTGAAGCTGTGGAATGTTCCAGATCGTGGAGGGAAAGGCCGGCCGGATTCAGGAAGCATTCTATGCAAGCAATTCTGGTAAGCTGCCTAGAAATTTCTCAGAAAAACAGATACCCAAGTCTCCAAATTTCCAATACTTTGTCAGAATTTTCTTTTCTGGTTGTAAGTATTCATTTTTGTTCCCAACTTTGTATTTGTGGTTTTCTATTATTTTTCCTAAGGGGGGACTGGGTTGCATGCAGTCTTTGTGTGTATGTTGATCTTGACTTCTCACTGAAGTTGGAAACTCCTCTGGAACTGGGATTGGGTTTTATCCCTTCTCTCCCAGGCACCTGGGGTAGAACTGAGTTCACAGGAAAAACCGAGTTAGCGCCCTAACCCTCAGCCCCCTGCATGGATCAAAACTGGCTTGGGGGGTTGTAAAGACTTTAGGAAAATTACTTTGCCGTCATGGCACTTTGCTAGAGAAGCTAGGGTTCCATTCCCAACTTACTGCTTTAAAACCCAAAGAAGTTTCTTTAGCAGTCTACACTGACATCATTATATGTATTTTAAAAGATTATACATTTTTGTTTCAATCAAAGATTTAAAAGGCATGGCTCTCTGATTCCCTATGTCTTTATTTTGAGTAAATACATATCTACAAAGTAATTATAGAAAAACATAGGGATATAGTTTTTTTGTAAGAAGTGAGAAAAAGTCAGAAGCGTTTTATGAAGATCCAGTTCAGACTTGGCTATTTATAATGGAGACTCATTGGCTTGTATCTCTTATTTCATATAATTCTACTTATCAGTAATGAAACTCAACAAAGAAAGGTTATCCTTGTACATTTGGAATTTTTGTTTGTTTATTTGAGAATCAAATTACCTTTAGTTAATCAAAAAAAAAAAAAAAAGGAAAGCTCTCCAATATTCATAATGGAGCAGAAAGAAAAATTAATCACTACTTAAATGGAAAACTTCAGTCAGGTCCAATATTAGTACAGAAATATAAAATCCTATATTTCTTTTCACAAATGTATTTTCTAGAAAAATGAGGAAAAGAGAGGTGTGTGGGTGGCTCAGTTGGTTAAGCATTGACTCCTGGTTTTGGCTCAGGTCATAATCTCTCAGTTTTGTGAGTTCGAGCCTAACATCAGGCGCTGTGTGGCAGCACAGAGCTTGTTTGGGATTCTCTTTCTCCTTTTCTCTGTCCCTCTCCCACATCACTGCCTCTGTGTCCCTCAAATAAATAAAATTACAAATTAAAAAAAAAAGAAAAATGAGGAAAATATAATATAGAACATACCAAACTAAAGTTTTCAAATTAGAGAATTTTAAATAAAATTGTTTAAAGCTATTAAGACATAAAGCTATGAATAAAATCAATAGCAACACCAACCAATCAACAGTCTAGACTAGTATCTAATAGTAATATGTTAATTTCACCCTAGTTTTTATGTGTGTTTAATTGACTATTACTAAACCAGAATTGATTATCTTTTATCACTTAAGGATAGGATTAGAGACTTAGTAACCATAATAGTTTAAAATTATGATAATTCAATCCATTAGGACAAAATTTTAAATTTCAACCAAGTAATAAACCTGGTCTGTAAATTTTCTCCCAACAGAGAAAGAACGTGATGGATGGACTTCGTAAGTTGACTAGCAATACAAACAATATAGAGCCAATAAATAAAAACAAAGTATATTCTGGAGCACATATTCTAAAAACCGTAATTCAAACTCTAAAATACTTTACCTCAAATGCATTTTTTCCAGACTCTATAGTGCAACAGAAAGACTGGTTTACTCTAAAATCTTTTATGGCTTGGGATAACTCAAACCATGTCATCTATAATAGAAGACAATAAAGTACTTGTATTTAATTCTGTACAGCGGGGGACGTGTATCCAACCAATCCCAAAGCAAATCATTTATAATCAAATTTGGAAGAAAAGGGTACTAAATCCATCTCTGATCCTTGTGAGAGGTCAGACCTGATTCTAACTAGCTAATGCTATTAAGATGCAACTTCTGGAGAAGAATTAGTAATTAGTAATTAGTACTAATGAATTAGTAATTAATTAAAAGTTTGTGAAGCCCAGACCATAATATCTACTCTCCACAAAGTCAAAGGCTCTGTAAACATCAATAAATGGCTGCAAACAATCTTATGTCACTCCTGCCAATTTTCTCCACAAACTGATAAGGTGCAGAACAATGATCAATAGTGAAATAAGTTCACATGTGGAATATAGGAAACAAAACAAATGAGCAAAGTGGGGGGAGGAGAATGAGACAAACCAAGGGACAGTCTTAGCCATACAGAGCAAACTAATGGTTGCCAGAGGGGAGGTGGCAGAGGGAATGGGTGAAATAGGTGACGGGGATTAAGGAGTGCACTTGCTGTGACGAGCACCAGGTGATGCATGGAAGTGTTGAATCATCATATAGTACATCTGAAACTAATATTACACTGTTTGTTAACTGGAACTTAAATAAAACCTTTTAAAAAATAGTGAATAAGTGTGACTCTGATTCTAGATACTTCTCACATAAACTACCAGACTAAACAAACACATGCTTGCAATTTCTGAAGGATAAAACTGGCAGGGATTGCAGGTTGAAGATATAGAAATTAATGAATCAGTAATCTAGGAAATCTCTCTGAAATTTTGAGATCGATTACACAGGTTCCATCCAGATGGAACCATACATACCAAGCACCGATGAGAATAAACACATTTGTACGGATTGGAAAACTCCCACCGGAGATATAGTGGCATAAAATCTTTACCAGTTGCTTTAGGGAGCTTCAGTGTTTTAATCAGATGTTCCATATGTGAGTGCATTAACAGGAGATTATTTGAGAAGGCCTCTATCAAGAAAGTTTGGGGCACCTACAAAATGTGTTGCCTTAACACATTTTGAAACGAGAACCTTGCTGGTGACCCGCAAAATCTGGGTTCATGTCTTCACCATTATTTGTAAGCAGTAGTGCCTCTGACCCAATGTTTTCCCTTGTTACTATCTACATTACCAGAACCTCCTTCGAGGTTTTATTGTACTTGAGGTTTTGGAGAAGCAATAACAAACGTGTAATAATATATTGCATAAGCTACCTGGTGCCCTCTATGATGTTTCCTTCTGGCATCTACTTCTATAACTTGCCCAGGGTATAGTCAACTGACTTTTCAAAGAAAGAGTTATAAATACAATGCCTGTGTTTGTTTAATACACAACCAAAAAAATGTAGCTTCCATTTTTCAACAGTCTGCTGATGAGATGAGAGGTGGTGTATGTAGGCATAGGTGTGTGTGTGTCTGTCTGCAAGGGCACACATGTACACACACACTTCTCAAGAACAAAGTAACTGATGGAATTTGACTACTTCCATTTCATCTCACTCTTTCCAATTACACACGTGTATTAGCCAACTTATAAAGACAATATAATTCTAAACTAGTTGTTTCTAAGCTTAAAGTGAAGGTCAAAGATTATTTTTTACCCAACTCACAATATTCGCCTTGAAATTGCCAGTGGATAATGGAGTATACCATTGCCAATGGAGTATACTGACAGTATACTCTCTTAGAAGAGGACATGAATCGAAACTATAATCAGAGGTCCGAGGACAAAATGAGGAAAATGGTACTTTTGAGATGAGAAGCTTCCTCAAATTATGCTCTGCCATAATGTGAGACTGGCTCCTTCTGGCAATCTTTGGTGCCATCCCATTGCTCATTGCCATATGCAATCAGTTATTTCCCTCCACTTTTCACTCATCTCTCTCCTCTCACCTCTCTTCTTTACCTAACTCAGCACCCTTTGTGTTTTCTTTCTCCTCTGCCTTAGCATGAACAGTGTTCCCTAGGCCTCGAACTGGTTTTTAATACTCTAGCTTCTGAACTGGCTGGCTCAATAATTTTCAATCCTTTTCTATACCAAAATATGTGAGGAATGTAGCAGGCACTCCCCAGGATTCATGGCTCTCTCTCCTCAGCACTGATTTCAGGAGATGGAGAACAGCATGTGACATTCTTCCAGGAAAAGGAAAACTATAGGCTGAAAACTTCGAAATGCTTTCAATGAACAGCTGAAGGGCATGTGTCCTAACATTTCTTCCCCACCATGTTGGGTATCTCTGCTCTAGAGCTTGCTCCCGAAGTGGTGGTTCATATGCCAACAACACTGGCATCACCTGGGAGCTTGCTGGGAATGTAGGATCTAGGCCCCCACCCTAGACCCACTGAATCAGAATCTACATTTTAACTAGTTGCTCACATTCAAGTCTAAGAAGCATTTCTCTAGCATGATAGGAATTGGGTAAACACATCTAATGGTATAGATGTCTGTCATTCAGTGTATCAGTAACAACATGTTATAGAATATTATGATCCCTGGTATAAAGCAGGTTGCTGTTTACTCCTAACATTTAATAGCTCTGAATCTTCAGCAAATTACTTAACCTTCTGGAACCTCAAATAACTCATGCATAAAATAGAGATAATAATCTTACAGAGATAATGCATATGTAATTTCTAGCACAGTGCCAGGCATAAAGTAGGCATGAAATAAATGGGTATTTTTTAATTGTTAAAATTATTATGAATATCATTATTGTTGTCATTATTTAATCTAACCTGGCTTCATATGTTATTAATAACTATTCAGATCAAGTTACATAGACATATTTCTTGTCTTCCCAAAGCTCACAACATAAAATGGGCAATAAGTATATGGGCGACTACACAAAAAAAGCGATGTGCTAACCATTGATGTGATAACACATTCATTCAAATCTGTTTATGCTGAGATTTTAGTTAGCATGATCTTGGGTTTATAAGTCAGACCCACTGATTAAATAGCATTATCTGAGTCATAAAGTACAAAATCAGGAAACCACTAAGAGATGATGAGATCAAAACATTCAGCAAATAGAAAAAAATATATGAAAGACAACTCAAAAATGTGGTACCAGGGAGGCTTTATCCTGTTAGATAAGCTTTTTAAAATCATAATGTCAACAATAATCTCTAATGGAATTCTTAATGACCTATTGCAATCTGAACTGAATAAAGTAAATAGAAGTTCCTTATAAGCTCAAGTCAAACATTTAATTAAATGTACTGAACATAAATGGCATACTTTTTAATCCAGTCACCCAAGCAAAAATGTCAGAAAAGGACTTTTTGTTAATTGAAAAATAAACAGATCTCCAGGAGAACAGAACCACCTCTTTCTAACTTTCCACCCACCATGTAATTGTGCTATTTATACCTATTCTAGGTATGTCTTTGCCATGGCTGAGGCTGAAAGTTACAAGTAGGAAGAAATTAAAAACATTATCTCTGAGTTATTTCAAGCTCTTAAGTATTTCACATCCAACTCCTAATCCCCAACAAACTTTCATTGTGTTTAAAAATATAGTAGAAGATAGTTTATATTGCTTTCACACAACCAAATGCCCTTTGGTAGTTGCTTTACCAATAATTAAAAGATAACTATGAGTCTTCTAACTTGTCCCCTTCCGACTGTGTTTGCATTAGTTGAACTTAGATATCTAAATAATCAAAACTCATTTCCTACGGGCTTTTACCAAGACCACTTCTTTGCTTTCCCAATTAGTTATACTAAAATTACTAATGTCACTTACCTCTTAATTAATGTTTGAATATTAATAAATTTTATTAATTTAGCTAACCCAAATAACATTCCTGGTTTATAAAAATTAATTTAAAGTATACATTACTAAAATAATCAATCATTTGAGGCTTAGAATAGATTTTGCAGAAATTCATTTGGAAATTTCTCGCATATATAATAGAAAAAGGTTGAGATCTGGAGTTTTTAATACAGACATACCTTTATTCATTATTCATTTAGGACAGGACTTCCAGACCACAAGTAGTATCTAAATAACTTGAAAATATAAGGATTTGCTGAAAACCCAAACTCCCAAGTTTGAATTAATTTATAAAGTAGAGGATAATCCATTTTGAGGTATCAAACACCTTTTATTTAGTTTCCTCTTTACCTGTGTTTTTGCTTTGTTTTGGTGTTTTTAAGTCAACTTTCAATCTAAAGGTTAGGAGTATATTCTCAGCCAGCCAAGTAGATTTCAAGTGACTAGAAACAGAGCAGACAATACAGCAAAGAGCTTCTTTTTACCCATCCATCCATCCATTCATCCATTCATATTCCAGAATAAATATATACATGTTTGTTTCTATTCTCTGGGAACTAGGGGAGAAAAAGAAGGTCATGGTTTGTTTTCTTTTAAAATAGTTAAGTAAAACATGGGGAGTCCAGGTGACTCAGTCAGTTGAGCATCCAACTCTTGATTTTGACTCAGCTCATGATCCCAGAGTGATGGGTTTGAGCTCTGAGTTGGGTTCCATGCTGAACATGAAGCCTGCTTAAGATTCTCTCTCTCTCTCTGCCCCACTTCCCTTCTTGTGCACATACTCTCTCTCTCTCTCTCTAAAAAAAATTATATATATATATATATATATATATATATATATATGATATATAGCCTATTTTTAAAATATAAACAAACCATAACTTCATGATTTGTGGATTTTACCAACAATGACTTCTTTAGATGCTATGATGTGCCTGTCACTGGCATGTGATAAGCAAGACAGCAGGATCGCTGTAGTAATGGATCTTAAAGTCTAGTGAAGCAGAAAGAGGAATAAATCAGAGATTAGAATATGGCACTCAAAGTACTGAGTTCTATGGGAAGATATGGGAAGGAGCCAACCCGGACTAGAGGAGCCAGAAACTCTTTCCAGGAGAAAAAATGATGTCCAAGTTGAAACCTGCAGGGTGTTGACACATATTTATTACTATTAATGAATGATAAAAACAATAAAAAATTAAAACAACAATAATATACATATTATTTGTTATTATTTGTAATGATTTTTTTCAAAAAATAATATCCAGTACTGGTGAGTATTTGGCAGTAGAGGAAGAGGCCTGATTGAGTACTGGTGAGAATGGAAGAATTGTATTATCTCTCTCAGTACAATGTGGCAACACACACACAAACATATAAAAACATTCATATCTTTCAACCTAAAATACAAACTCGAGACATTCACCCTAAGGAAAAATTAAAGATATGGGAAACATTACCATCTAAATATCTATGTATCGGTTCAACATTCACTAATCCATCAATGTGATACATCACATTAATAAAAGAAAAGAACCATATGATCCTGTCAATCGATGCAGAAAAGGCCTTTGACAAAATTCAGCAACTTTCTTAATAAAAACCCTCGAGAAAGTCGGGATAGAAGGAACATACTTAAACATCATGAAAGCCATTTATGAAAAGCCCACAGCTAACATCATCCTCAATGGGGAAAAACTGAGACCTTTTTCCCTGAGATCAGGAACACGACAGGGATGCCCACTCTCACCGCTGTTGTTTAACATAGTGTTAGAAGTTCTAGCATCAGCAATCAGACAACAAAAGGAAATCAAAGGCATCCAAATTGGCAAAGATGAAGTCAAGTTTTCCTTTTTGCAGATGACATGATATTATACATGGAAAATCCAATAGACTCCACCAAAAGTCTGCTAGAACTGATACATGAATTCAGCAAAGTTGCAGGATACAAAATCAATGTACAGAAATCAGTTGCATTCTTATACACTAACAATGAAGCAACAGAAGGACAAATAAAGAAATTGATCCCATTCACAATTGCACCAAGAAGTATAAAATACCTAGGAATAAATCTAACCAAAGATGTAAAAGATCTGTATGCTGAAAACTATAGAAAGCTTATGAAGGAAATTGAAGAAGATATACAGAAATGGAAAAACATTCTGTGCTCATGGATTGGAAGAATAAATATTGTCAAAATGTCAATATTACCCAAAGCTATCTACACATTCAATGTAATTCCAATCAAAATTGCACCAGCATTCTTCTCGAAACTAGAACAAGCAATCCTAAAATTCACATGGAACCACAAAAGGCCCCGAATAGCCAAAGTAATTTTGAGGGAGAAGACCAAAGCAGGAGGCATCACAATCCCAGACTTTAGCCTCTACTACAAAGCTGTAATCATCAAGACAGCATGGTATTGGCACAAAAACAGACACATAGACCAATGGAATAGAATAGAAACCCCAGAAGTAGACCCACAAACGTATGGCCAACTCATCTTTGACAAAGCAGGAAAGAATATCCAATGGAAAAAAGACAGTCTCTTTAACAAATGGTGCTGGGAGAACTGGACAGAAACATGCAGAAGAATGAAACTAGACCACTTTCTCACACCATTCACAAAAATAAACTCAAAATGGATAAAGGACCTGAATGTGAGACAGGAAACCATCAAAACCCTTAGAGGAGAAAGCAGGAAAAGACCTCTCTGACCTCAGCCGTAGCAATTTCTTACTTGACACATCCCCAAAGGCAAGGGAATTAAAAGCAAAAATGAACTACTGGGACCTTAAGAAGATAAAAAGCTTCTGCACAGCAAAGGAAACAACCAACAAAACTAAAAGGCAACCAATGGAATGGGAAAAGATATTTGCAAATGACATATCGGACAAAGGGCTAGTATCCAAAATCTATAAAGAGCTCACCAAACTCCACACCCGAAAAACAAATAACCCAGTGAAGCAATGGGCAGAAAACATGAATAGACACTTCTCTAAAGAAGACATCCGGATGGCCAACAGGCACATGAAAAGATGCTCAACGTTACTCCTCATCAGGAAAATACAAATCAAAACTACACTAAGATATCACCTCATGCCAGTCAGAGTGGCCAAAATGAACAAATCAGGAGACTATAGATGCTGGCGAGGATGTGGAGAAACGGGAACCCTCTTGCACTGTTGGTGGGAATGCAAACTGGTGCAACCACTCTGGAAAACAGGGTGGGGGGGTCCTCAAAAAAATTAAAAATAGACCTACCCTATGACCCAGCAATAGCACTGCTAGGAATTTACCCAAGGGATACAGGAGTACTGATGCATAGGGGCACTTGTACCCCAATGTTTATAGCAGCACTCTCAACAATAGCCAAATTATGGAAAGAGCCTAAATGTCCATCAACTGATGAATGAATAAAGAAATTGTGGTTTATATACACAATGGAGTACTACGTGGCAATGAGAAAGAATGAAATATGGCCCTTTGTAGCAATGTGGATGGAACTGGAGAGTGTGATGCTAAGTGAAATAAGCCATACAGAGAAAGACAGACACCATATGGTTTCACTCTTATGTGGATCCTGAGAAACTTAACAGAAACCCATGGGCGAGGGGAAGGAAAAAAAAAAAAAGAGGTTAGAGAGGGAGGGAGCCAAAGCATAAGAGACGCTTAAAAACTGAGAACAAACTGAGGGTTGATGGGGGGTGGGAGGGAGGGGAGGGTGGGTGATGGGTATTGAGGAGGGCACCTTTTGGGATGAGCACTGGGTGTTGTATGGAAACCAATTTGACAGTAAACTTCATATATTGAAAAAATAAATAAATAAATGAATAAAAAAATAAATAAATAAATAAATATCTATGTATTTGGTAATGACCAAAAAACAAAAGCACATTCACATAATGAAATACTATTGGATCATTAAATCATTGTTAATAAAGAAATGTTTGTTAACTGACAGGGATTCAGTCATGATATATCACATTAAATAACATTACAAATTCAGGCATAGAAAGAATCTGTTTCTGTTAAAAAAACACACACACAAAAATAAATTCTGGAAAGATACAAAAAATGTTTTGAAGTTCTCTGTGGGTGACAGGATTATGAATACTTTTTTTTTTTTTTTTTTTTTTTGCCAGGGGCTGTTTGTGTGTATCTATTTTCTAATGTTCTACATTGAAAATATGCTGCTTTTATAATTAGAAAAATAAAAATCATGGGACCAGGACAAAACATATTATAAATATTTATACTCCCATCCTCCTCCCACGTCCTAAGGAGAATAGATACCGAGAAAGATGCTTCATTTTGCTGCACAGAGGTAGGGGTGAGTACAAATTGGAAAATGAAAGAGGACTAGGTTTCTCTGCATAGACCCTACATAGCACTACCCAGAGGAGAAAAAACTATGATCCTGGAAAGAGACACAGGGAATGAGAGTACAAGACAGAGACAAAGAAAAAGAGGGATAAGAGGAAATACAGAGATGAGTACTCAGCAACTGCTATAATCAGTAACACTTTGGAAAAGGGGAACTTTCAAGAAGTTTTGCTTTGTTATACATGAGATATCTCTCATGGGTTCACAAAAAAAATCTTTAGAAAAGACCCACCTACTGGAATAGAACTTGCTTGTGTTGTCAGAGGAGACTCCAGTGGAAATAACCATTTTCCTATTAAAATCAACACAGGCTTCCAGAAGTGAAAAAAAAAAAAAAATGAGCTTTTATAATGATGTAAATGAGAGCAACAACAACAAAAAGTCTGCAAAGTAGAACACGGTGGATTTTGTTTTTAATTTTCTCAAAGCCATAGGTACGTGTATGGGCATTTCAGAGAGACAGTAGCTATTCTTACAGCCCTCAGATGGTCAAAAACAATGTACCATGTGGGAAAAGAAACTAGAGAGGCCCAGCCATAATGAGCAAAGCTGGAAGTCAGATAGGTGTGGAGTCCACCTCAGAGCAGATCAGAAAAGGTTTTGCTGGTCTGGGACTAGAAGGAGCCTTGAACTGAGAAGAGTCATGAAGGACTCCGAGTCTTTGTCATCAAGAGAAAGCATTGGTGACAGAGGAACAAAATAAAAGAGCTCAAAGAAAATAGGTTTCGAGGAAGCCTATATGCGAAGATAAAGCTCCACAAGAAGAGGCTATTCTCAGGGTGCCTGGGTGGCCCAGTCAGTCAAGCATCCAACTCTTGATTTCGGCCCAGGTCATGATGTCACAGTTGTGACATCAAGCTCCCAGTTGGGCTCTGCACTGATAGCACGGAGCCTGCTTGGGATTCTCTCTCCCTCTCTCTCTGCCCCTCCCCTGCCGGTACTGTCTCCAAATAAATAAATAAATAAAGATGAGGTTCTCATCAACACAGTCAAAATGATCTTTTAAAAACATCATACCAGAGGTTCCTGGGTGGCTCAGCCAGGTGAGCCTCTGACTTCAGCTCAGGTCATGATCTTGCGGTACATGAATTTGAGCCCTATGTCAGGCTCTGTGCTGCTCAGAGCCTGGAACCTCTTCAGATTCTGGGTCTCCCTCGCTCTTTGCCCCTCCCCCACTCACGCATGCTTGTTTTCTCTCTCTGTCTCTCTCTCACTCTAAAATAAATACACATTTAAAAAAATCATACCATAGCATGCCACCCTTCCAGGCAAACCTATTAATTCACAGTGAACCAAATTCTCTATATGGCCCCACATGGTCTGACCCTCTCCTCATCTTCTCCCCATTTTTTTTACTCCACCCCACACTGATTTCTTTGCTATGTCTCTAATTAACTGAGTACAATCTCACCTTAGAAATTTGTGCTAGCTGTTCCCTCTGCCTGGAATGCTCTTCCACCAGATTTCCACGTGGCTAACTCCTTCCCTGCCTTCAGACATTTGTTTATACATCACCTTCCCTAAGTTCCACCTTGACCACCATATCTAAGGTTGCAACCTGCTTTCACACTAACTCCCACCCTGTGCTTCCAATCCCCCTCACTCTTCTCTATTATTTCCCATAGCACACTCACCTTCTATCTTCCAACTTACATATAATGTTTATTATTTATTGTCCGGCTTCCCCTATGAGGGCTGAACTTTTTCTTTACATAAGCACCGCTATCTCTCCAGCATCTAGAACAGTACCTAGCCTTCTATTTGTTCTCAGAAGACAATTTTTAATAACTAAATGAGTGAATAAAGCTGCATGCTTGTTTCAATCTTTAACATTCACTCCGGACTCACTCCGGACTCTAGTTTCTTTTAGGGTAAACATGTAAAGTAAGAATAAGAAAACCTAAAATAATTACAGGACCTTAAAATAGTTCCACCGGAGTATTTAGAGTTATACTATCTATCAAATTTTCGAATTGTTAGGTTGTTCACTTTTCTTTCTGTGCAATCTTGACAGTAAAGATACTTTTTAATTTAATAACTAGGTTCCAGTTTCCTCACCTGTAAAATGAGGGGATTGTACTAGGTCATCATAATGACCTCTTCCAAAGGGTTGCAATTCCACAGGTGATTTTTAGATGTTTGTTCCAATATCACAGTCAGAAATATTGCCAGCCCTCGCTCCTCACATGATATGTTGCCTGGCCTGTGTTTGTATAAAACTGCCTTTGATTCATATTCTCACTTTCTCTGGATTCTTGCACAAAATATAAAAATCTAAGATTATAAATACCAGCAAGAAGAAAGATTTGAGAGGCTTTCCTTAATGTGAGAAAACCTCTGAATTTTGGAATTATTAAAATTCTAAGATGAAATAGAATCTATCGATAATGACCATATTCTTATTCATAAAACAAGACGGTTTAGAAAAATTCCAGGGATGCCTGGGTGGCTCATTGGGTTAAGCTTCCAACTTTGGCTCAGGTCATGATCTCACAGTTCGTGAGTTCAAGCCCCACATCAGGCTCTGTGCTGACAGTGTGGAGCCTGGAGCCCACTTCGAGTTCTGTGTCTCCTTCTCTCTCTGCCTCTGCCCCTCTGCATCCCCTGCTCACCCCTCCCCTCTTTCTCTAAAAAAATAAACATTTTTAAAAAATTTTTTAAAAAAAGAAAAATTCTACATGGCAACACTTGAATGTAGTAAGTTTGAGAGAGGAGGGATTTCTCCTCTTTTCCTGTCCTTCAGCCTCTTTTCTGAAAATAGTGCTTTTTCTATTCCACAACATGGTAAATTTCACAAAAGCCCAGTTCCCATCATTATTTCCTATGTGGTTTGTTTTTTTTTTTTAGTTTATTTATTTATTTTGAGAGAGAGAGAGAGCACGAGCAGGGAAAGAGAGAGGAAGAGAGAGGATCCCAAGCAGGCTCTACACTATCAGCATGCAGCCCAATATAGGGCTTGAAGTCAAGAACCGTGAGACCATGATGACCTCAGCCAAAACCAAGAGTCGGGCACTTAACCGACTGAGCCACCCAAGTGCTTCTAATTTCCTATGTTTTACTATTCCTTTGAGGATGTCTATTCTCCAGTTTTGATGGCTTCCTACAGCTTGGCAAAGACGGGAACAGATATGAAATTCCCAAGTTCAACATCTTGCAGCACCTTTTAGAATCATTAAAGATTCATTAAAAGAAAGCAAAACACTAATCTGCAAATAAACCATTGCTTGACTTACTGTATAAGAAACTATGACTTAATTACAGAATGATACATATATAATATACCCTCTGTATTCCTAAAGCAAAGTAACCTCATGTCAAAAAAAAAAAAAAAAGAGTTAATAAGTTTTCCATATATGTCAATATTCATCTTCCTCTGTCTTTGTCACTCAGTCTAACTAGGAAAATTGCATTTTTTTACACCTTTAAAATTTGAGGAAATATTACATCTTAAAGTCTGTGCATTTCAGTTACTGCTTGATCAATGAACAATTAAATCTGTTTAATATGTTACAATGATCTTCACATTAATTTGCCTGGAGTAAAAACAAGAGCTCCACACAAGATTGATCAAATGACTTTTAAGTCTCCAATGCTAAATCGTTTCTGAATACAAATGGAAGCGCATTATAGCCACATGAGCACGCGATGAATTCCTAATGAGCAGGTGCCATCATGATGATTACAATGCATAATGACACCACCCGCAGATTCAAACACTGCCCAGCACTCTGCATTTGAGACCTGGTGCTGCGACTCCTGTGCATTCTTTGCTGGATCAATTCAAGCCTCATTTAGACCCTAAATGAATGTGTTTTGGATGAATGTGTTTTATAAATGGATTAAATGTATTTTATAAATGGACTTTTTTTTTTTTTTTTCCCTGCAGAATGTTCAAATGTCCCTATTCTCCATCAGAAATTATCCCTTCCTTGCCTGGGGAATGCCAGACTAAGATTTCCAAATAGCTCATAAGAATTCAAGTTAAATGAACCACCATGTCCCCCTCCTCCTCCATAAAGTATCTTGAATTCTTAGTTCCAGAGGCCACTTTAGTACAAAGATTATAATGGAATAAAATAAGCGCCCAAGGAAAGAGAATTTTAAGGAAGTCTGCACATCAAAACTAGTACTTCTTCACTCATCTTATTTATTCAAGAACAATGATTTCTAGAAAAAGAGAGAATGTCAAATCCTCAGTCATTCTTATCAAAGCTAGACAAGCATGCTGTTTCCTAATGGTTTGCAATTTTTCAGCAGTTCCAAAGTTCTTTTCTGCTATCTGGTTGGCATCCCACTCACTATTGCTATAGCATATTGTGTTCCTCTGTAAAATCAAATAAATGAGAAAATGTCCTCCCTATTGCTTAAAAAATTTTTTCTTGTTAGAGCCAGCAAAAACAGATTAAGAAGCATTGTAGCTGGACACTATGTCTAGTGCATTTCACTGGAGAAGGTACAAGTGAAAAGCCAGATGGCTCACAAGCTTCACACTTCTTCGAAAAAGAGACAATTGATTATCAAAAACCAGTCAAACGTATGTATGGGAGAAATTCGAGTGACTGCCAGTTAAGGTACAAATTAAAAACAAAAATGGCATCCACGTATATCAGTCAGGATTGGCTAGCTTATGCTGTGGTAACATAAAATACTAAAATATCAAGGGTTTAACACAACAAAAGTGTTACTCACCCAAAGTCCTCCGCTGTTTGTCCTGAAGGCATGGTCTCAGCTTTGCTGACGGCTTTCATCTCATTGTTGAGGGAGGTCATCAAGAGGATGTGGCCACCGGTTAACCCACGAGCTGGGCAAGGCAGTCAGAACCACCTCTTTCCCTCCTCTGTCCTTGGAGTGTGCGTTCTGCCCACCTTTCCCACAGAGGGAGCTGTTTCCAAAAACACAGCCTCAAGAGAGTAATGTGTTATTGAGAGCACGTGGGTAGTAAACCCAACTGAATCCAGTTAAGGCTCTGACTCAACTTCTAAGATTCTGGCCAGCAGGTGCAGAGATCTGCTCGTCTTGCAGCAGTGGCAGAAGACAAGACTCCTAAGCAAGTTCCCTTGCTTATTAAAACTGCCACCAGGGCACCTGGGTGGCTTAGTCAGTTAAGCGTCCCACTTCAGCTCAGGTCCCACTTCATGATCTCATGGTTCCTAGATTGGAGCCCCCGCATGTGGCCCTACACTGACAATGAGGAGCTTGCCCAGGATTCTTTCCCTCTCTCTGCCCCTCCACAGCTTGCCTTTGCAGGCACAGTCTCTTTCTCTCCTTCTCAAAAGAAAGTTAAAAAAAAACCCAAAAAACAAAAAACAAGCTTCCACCTACCAATCTGGAGTGGTCTTCCTCATCATCTCTCCTTGCTCTCGATGTATGGGGGACCAGTTTGCAGACTCATAGCACCCAGTCACAAAGCAGGAAAGGAATGCACTGGGCACTCTCACATGGGTAATGAAGTACTTCAGTCCCAAAACATCACATGGCACCTCTACTCACATTTTGTTGGCAAAAGGAGTCACAAGATCACACTGAACCTCAAGGAGCCATGGAAATACAATCCCTTTCCACTTTTATGCCCCAACCTCTTGTGCCTGGAAAAAGAACCAGAGACACTGGGAGACAGACCAAATATTTTCCACAACATGGAAATCAGATGAATCAAATTTCCCTTCTAGATGTCAAGTTATACATTCCCCACCCTATTTACTCTGTCATAATCTATTCTTTACTAAGAAATGTATGTGGAATTATGTAATATAAATTGTCATGGAAATGAACGGAGCAGATAGGTAAATTAATATTTACATAAAAGATAGGGTTGTTTTATACCCATGTTAGGTATATAAGGCATACAAGAAAAAAGAAGTTGAGAGACATTTTTCAATGAATTTTGATAGGTAAAATTATACACTTTTATTAAAGTGATCTGAGAAATGATTGAGTTGAAAAGTGTATAGAAATAAAAATGTAAAGCAATGTTCATCCTTCTATTCCTAAATCCACAATTGTTATGATTTTGATAAAATATATAACTCAGTTTTATACATGTATTAAGACAGATGTTTTATTCAACAATAAGATCATTTGTAAGAAAAAACTAAAATATATAATTTTACCACCAGGACTAGCTGAATGCACAAAGTTTTTTTAAAGCATAATTAACAACAACAAAAATCTCTGCATACTCCTCTGTATCATCCAGTACCCTATAATTGATTGTTTTTATTATTCAGTGAGAATTGAATTCACTGAGAATTTTATTATTCAGAAGAATTAAAAAGTGCATTATATCATCGCCAGTTTGAACAGATGAAAACATTGGCACTATGTGTGAGAAATAAAAATATGGTATGAAAACAAAGGGTAAAAAACCCAGAACAAAAAATTTTTAGTATGTACTGTGGCAAAAGTACTTCTAAGAATTTGAAAAAGTTTTAATTACAGCTTATGTAAACACCATCGTTAAAGAAATCTGTAACTTCCATAAAAGTGGACAGAGCAGAACCTAAACATAAAAAGGTTGAGTGGGACCAAAATGAAATAATTTGTTCGAACTTATGATTGGTGAAAACCAGAGAAAGAACTAGCAAATAGAGAGATGAAATACTTAAAATACAAGAAACGCGAAATGTGCCTACAAATTGATTCTTACCTTAGTAGAGATATTGTTATCCATCACAAGGAGTGTTATCCCTTTGCAGTGGTCACTTTGTGAGGGAGTGTACTCATTCCAGAAGCTGTACTCTCTCAGTCCCACTTTGGATTTCCTCTGTTGAAAATTGCCCAGTGCAGTGGCGGCGGTGGTATGCAAATCCTGCGTTTTCCTCAGTCCTGATTTCATCAAGTCAAGAAAGGCGTGGGGCACCTGGGTGGCTCAGTTGATTGAGTGTCCAACTCTTGATTTCGGCTCAGGTCATGATCTCACAGTTGGCGAGATCAAGCCCTCAGTGGGGCTTTGTGCTGACAGCACAGAGCCTGCTTGGAATTCTGTCTCCCTCTCTGTCTGTCCCTCCCCCCGCTTACTCTCTATCCCTCTCTCAAAATAAATAAAAATAAAAAAGAAAGAAAGAAAGAAAGAAAGAGGGCATTAATAAGCTGGAGATCAAGGAGAGGGGAGTGAGCAGGACAACAAAGGATTTAGAGAAATACTCTTAGGAAAAATGAAGAAAGTTCCTGGGAATATTTAACCCAGGGGGGAAAAAAGCCATAGGAGTAACATTATGGCTCTCTTACAAGATTTAAAGAGCTGTATTGTATAAAAAGGAATTGATTTACCTTCTGTAGTTGAGAAGGATAGATTATGATGGGAATATGGATAAATACAAGAAATATTCCTAACAGTTATAACTGACCAAAAAAATTATTTGGCAGTATATTTTTTTTATAAAAAACATTTTAAAAATTGTATGCTTTTCCTTTGGGGACGGTATAAACAGAACATTTATATTGAATGGGAAGTTAGATGAAATAAATCCCATCATCCTTTCCAATGCTCCAATGCTCTGATTATTACAATCTATACATTTAGAGCTTTGACCCAATTCTTAGATATAATTTGATTTGGGAGAAAAAAAATCATTAAGAGCCAAATTGGGTGATTTAAGTGGAAAATCAAAGTGAGTTATACCAAATATTTTATTATGTGTGTGTTGTTGGGGGGGGGCGGGTTATATGTTTAAATCAAGTGAGATCTTAAATTAATGAACTAATTTTAATAGATGGCTTTAAACTGGCTCTGAATAGAATGCCTGACGTGATTTTTGGGTTGTTTTGTTGGTTTTCTTGATTTCGGTGGTATTTTTTAAATGTACAATAGCACCATTGTGCTGTTATCTTATTTTTAAACATTTGAAAATTAGGGAAAAGATTAAAACAATTTACATTCCCATCACTCTAACAACAACTGCTGTTATTTCAATTCATCTTTTTTCCCAATCTTTTTCCTTTTGAGCGTACTTTTTACACATACCCAATTATTGCTGTAATTATGCTCTATTAAGTTGTAGCAAACACCAAACTAGCAAATACTAAACCATAGTCCTAGGGGAAATACAAGGTTAGGTTCCTATGAGCCTCCATCACAACACTTTCATCAACCAGTCATACATAACCACGTTTTATGTGTGTGTCTGTTTAAAGATACCTTATTTAATATATATTGTTGATTCATTAACGCTGGACTCACAGCCAAGAGCACTGTAACTCATACCTGAACCAAGTTCATCTAACATATTTATTTTCTCCATAAGGTATATCACAGCCTTCGTGTGCTTAGGAACACGAGGCAGCACTTCAGCCACACACTTAGGGGCCATTCGAAACAGTAAAACCACCAACAGAAAGCACCAAAATGCAGAATCCATGTCACTAATAGACCTCAAAAAGAACACTTGTTTATAGCAGGAGGGCCGAAGCAAGAAGAGAGAGCATCATCTTGCTCAACCTCATCTGGAAATGGGTGCATTTGGTGACTCAAGTTGTTCTCCGCTCTGCACGTGGCCATGAGTGACTGCAAAAGAGCAGCAGGTATTGATTTGGGGACTACAAATAAATTTTAGGAAGTAGGCGTACTTGTAAATAAGAAATCCACCAGCTATGAGGATTGACTGCACTTTGTATCCTGTCTCTTTCCATGTGGTTACACAGTCTTCCTAAGAATAACTTTTAGTGACTACCCTCAAACTATCAAGTAGATACGCTAAGCTTTATTTATCCATATTTAAATTGTCGCACCACTAGCTCTGCATTAGTCAGGACCCCAGAGTTGCAAGCGAGAGCACCGGGTTTTACAACAGGTTTACAAAAATGAAATCTCTTAATTTACATAACCTGAAAAGTCCAGAGTTACCTCTGTTTGGCTTTAAGATGAATTTGAAGATTCAAAGGATATCACCGGGACGGAGTTTCCATCACTTGGTTCTGACCTCCTGTGTGTGGCTTCTGTCGTGGGCTTCATACAGTGGATAACGATGGCAGCTCCATGCTCTATATATTCTCAGCATTATATTCAGCATGGAAGATAGATGAACTTTCCCAGAAATACTACTGACACTCGTTAAATAGGTTTGGCCTGAATGGATCATGTTCTCCCCTCTGCGGCAATCATGGTAGCCAGGGCAATTGGATAGTCTGACTGTCTTAAGTCTGGATCATCTGCATCACCTGTGGAGCTGAAATGGGGTCACCATCACCAGCCCACACTGATTCAGAAGCAGCAGGTACACAGAGGGTGACTGTGCTGGAGAGCAAACGAAATGGTACCCACTCAAAAAGATTTTCTCTGCACTTAAATATGGCACTACGATGTTCACCTTTCTGTAAGTAACTCCAAATGTATTTTTAAGTAATAAAATCACAATTGCAAATAGGATTATTGATGTCAGAACAGGAAATTGATGTCGGAAGGGCCTTGGGCTTCATCTAATTCACCTGCAATCCAGTGAGGAGCAATTGTTCTAGCCAAAGATCATCCAGATTTATTGAAACATCTCCACAGACAGTTAAGACTTGACAGCTGTAAATTCCCTCCACCTTTTGACTCTAGTTCTGCCCAGTTCCATGAGACACTCCTCTGCATATTTAAATTCTGTTCCCATTGTGTCCCCTAGGCTTCTTCTTTCAGGGTAAGTTTACAACTCTGCCAACCCTTCCTCAAATGGCATTTCAGACTCCCTCATCATCCTTGGAATAGATTCTATTTCGTCCCCTTTCCTTTTAAGATGTGAGGTCCCGAATATTTTGGTGATTAAAGTGGGCAGTCAAATTGATCGGAACGTGGAACATTTTAAATATATGCTCTCCAACTAATTGAAGACCTTGGTAAAGCTCTTTCTGTTCTCTAACTGGACCCTGGAATTCTACCACCATCTCTCCATGAATAACCCCTACCCATCCTTCAAGATCTCTCGCATTTGCCTCTCCTCACCAGCAGGTCATTCCCGGTTACAGCAAATTGAATCTCTCCCTTCTTTTAAACTCCTGCTCTGTTGTTTTATTATTAATTTGTTTATCCCTCTTCTGTGGGATATATCACATATCATATACTGTATTTAGTAATTATCTTAACCTTATACCAGACTATAAGATCTTCTAGAGAAGATTAGTGTATTTTACTTTTCTTACCCTTGCTTAGCACCACCCAGTGTTTAGTAGGTATCATTTTCTGAAATGAATGATCAGCATAGCCTAAGACTATGCTAACAGGTATGCAGTAATGCAGGACTTAATCAGTTCTACCTTAACTCTGCCTTACTTAACTTTACACTGTCTTTCTCCAAGAAGTGAACCGAGTTATTTCTTCAGAATAAAATTTAACTGATCATATTTTATCAATTTCAGGATTTTGCAATTTCTAGTTGTAGTTTTCCCGATAACCTTACAAGTTCCTATTTGTGAAATGCAGGTTTCATGAGAATAAATATTGTGTATATTATTCACCATTTTATCTGCCATACTTAGGGCAATGCGTGATACACAGATTTTCAAAAGAAATTTTGTTGAATTAATTGTATTTGTAATTATAACTTATTGTAATGTAATTAAAGCCAGTCTCTTATATTCATACCCATTCACATGCTCTCCCTAACACTTTTTATATACCTTATATATTAAGCCCTACATGTATACAATTTTTTTCTAGAGACTTAGCATAATTAAATGTGACGTACTATTCAAACTTAGAAATAATGATGTCTTAGAGAGCAGATTGGTGGTTGCCAAAGGTAGAGTTGGGCAAAATGGGTGGAGGGGGTCAAACGTTCAAATTTCCAGTTATAAAATACTTAAGTCATGGAGATGGAATGTACAGAATGAAGATTATAGTTAATAATACTATATTGCATATTTGAAAATTGCTAAGAGAGTTGACATCTTAAAGTTCTCATCAAAAGAAAAAAAGTCTGTAACTATGTGTGGTGATAGATGTTAACTAGACTTACAGTGGTGATCATTTTACAAAATATACAACTATCGAATCATTATGTAGTACACATGAGACTTATTTAATGTATGTTAATTACACCTCAATAAAAAAGAAAGAATGGTATATTAATTTGCAAGAACTTACATTAAAAACAAAACAAACAAGAATACCCTTTCATGTATAGTATAATATATAAAACTGTAGAAGCGTCAAGCATTTGGTTTAGAGTTTTTTCATCCTTTTGTTCTACATATTGATGCAAACTTTTAAAGCACATAATGAGAGGAGACAAAACAGGCATCTCATGTATAACATTGGATCCCACACAAGCGTGAAGGGTTGTACCTGCTCTGTAGATGGAGAACTGCATCTTCAAAGAAATACCATCACCTTCCAAGTTCACACAGAGAGGAAATCAAAGATTTCAGCTCTAACTAAGGTCTATCTGACTCTAAAAACCCAGGTCACGTCCCCTCTGCCACACATGTCTCATGGTGTCAGGATTCTAGCCATCACCCTGGGACTCTGTATGAGTTAAGACACTAAAGAAAATGGCTTAAGGCTGCTTTCACTCTTTATATATTTTTAATGCTTGAATAAATATGCATGAGCTGAAATGTGGAAGGCTTATCAAAATCTAAATAATATCATTAGAAAATTGCCCACATTTTTTAAAAAGCCTACATAAGACATGAAAGCTCTGATTAATCTGGTGTTTGCAATTTTTAAAAAAATTTTTTTCAATGTTTATTTATTTTTGAGAGACAGAGCATGATCAGGGGAGGGGCAGAAAGAGAGGGAGACAGAGAATCTGAAGCAGGCTCCAGGCTCCGGGCTGTCAGCACAGAGCCTGACGCGGGGCTTGAACCCATGAACTGCGAGATCATGACCTGAGCTGAAATCAGACACTCAACTGACTGAGCCACCTAGGCGCCTCTAGTGTTTGCAATTTATTGCAAAAAATCAAACGTGATATAATTTTAAAGGTTCTGCTTTACAGAAGAGATCATATAAAAATTTTAAATCTCACACTGCAGTTTTGAAAGAATAACAAGGAAATGGGTTGGTTGCTAGATTCTGAAAGAGCTCTCTCCATTCCACCTATACAAACACAGGAATATTTTTAAACAAGTATCCATCCCAGAGAGACATTCAAATCAAACCTCACTTTCTCCTGCTCTTGAACTTGTCATCTGTCTTCTGTACATCTTCTGCTGCAAAACAACACACAATTATTTTTTTGATGAGTAACATTTGGATGTTCATTTTCCTCTACTTCCTTCCTGATTTAACCAGGATGATAACAGTCATTAGAAGCTCACTATGGTGCTCCATGCTTTGCAATTGTTCCTACGATCCAGGAGCCTGCACACACGGAGCCCTGTAATTTACCTAGGGCTCACAACTCTGGTCAAGAGACACGCAGCACAGCTGAGACTTATGAATATTTATTAATGCGGAAAATTTAGCCTCTGACACTAAGGGTGTATCTTTAATTGGATGGTTACCATTACCTTCACAGCCATAATGTTATTTATTGTAAGAAGGATGGTTCTATACCTTGCTTTCTTGAAGCATCTCAACTTACTGGGTTTTTTTTTTTTTTTTTCAACGTTTATTTATTTTTGGGACAGAGAGAGACAGAGCATGAATGGGGGAGGGGCAGAGAGAGAAGGAGACACAGAATCGGAAACAGGCTCCAGGCTCTGAGCCATCAGCCCAGAGCCCGACGCGGGGCTCGAACTCACGGACCGCGAGATCGTGACCTGGCTGAAGTTGGACGCTTAACCGACCAGGCGCCCCCTTACTGGGGTTTTAATGTGCCAGGAACTTGCACCAAGTCAGCTCTATGGAAACTTACTCTCAGTGGGCTACCTTCTGAGCATCTCAGTGTGGTTCCAAAATTTTTAAGTCATTTTTAATTAGTAAGGCAGTTTCATTTTGGTGATAAAGAAACTGAGAGATTGTAAATATTTCATTTTAAGCCACTAGTTTTTGGGCAATTTGTTATGCAGCAAGAGATAACGAATACAGACATTATCTCCACTGTAATCCTTAGGGTTAACTCCCAGGGGCGGGAAAAATGTTAGCCAGTATTTAACTTCACTTATTACACTGGATAATGTCCTAAAATTTCTTTTAAAGCCTATCTTTTTTTAAGGGAAATTTTAGGTTTACATCGAAATTGAAAGGAGTGTACAGAGATTTCCCCTATATGCCCTGCCTGCCCCTCACATGTATAGCCTCTCCTATTGTCAACATCACTCATCAGAGTGGTACATTTGTTACCAAGGATCCATTAGATCATATAAAGTCCATAAGTTACCTAAGGGTTCGCCCTTGATGTCATACATTCAGTGGGTTTGCATAAATATACAATGACATATATCCATCATTATAATATAAAGATATTATACCTACGATATCATACATACAAAATTATGATACATAATATCATACAAAATATTTTTACTGCCACAAAAATCCTCTGTGCTCTGCCTATTCGTCTCTCTTTGCACCTCTGGCAACCACTGATCTTTTTACTGTCTCCATAGCTTTGCCTTTTTCAGAATGTCGTATAGTTGGAAGCAAATAGTATGTAGCCTGCTCAGATTAGCTTCTCTCACTTAGTAATATGCATTTAAGTTCTTCCATAAGCATTTTGATCATGTCAAGTTTTCATCCTGTCTGTTTTGTCATTTCAGTGACAGTAACCAAATTTAAGAGAGTTAATCTGCTGTGTGTCTGTTGCTGCACTCACAGGTACAGCACTGACGCTTGGAGCCATTGAACTTGTCCCCTTGCCAGTACATAAAGGCAACTCTATTAAATTTCAGAGGCTTGGTGGACTTACTTGCTGGAGGTACACAGGTCTGCATAGTCTTCAAGGCCAAACAGCCACAACTTCCTACTATATTCATGCTCTTAAGTGGAGACCCAGGAATCTGGCATTCTCTCTACAGTATAAAGAAGATGGGGTGAAGACACTCAATGCCACAACACTTCCGTTTATCTCCATCAGATTTTAATATTTGCTTGTTCTCATACAGAAGGCCTGCTTAGAAGTTCAGTCAAACCATTGGTTTATGATTTCTCAAAGTAAGAAAGGGGAACTATTTGTGTGTGGTGTCAGGTAATTCTTCATCGTACAACACTGCTCTGTTCACTGCAGGATGGTAAGCATATCTGACTCTGAATAGTAAATGTCAGGACAGATACACACACACACACACACACACACACACACACACACACACACGTGCATGTGCACACATATACTTTTCCAAATTTAAGAACTATTGATAAAAGTTGGACTATATTTCTTGCTACCCAAGATTCCTAGGCTGAGTGATATATTCATTTATTCAACAAATATTTATTACATGCCAGGCACTGTGCTAAGTAGACAGTATGGATAATTTGGTGAGTGAAACAGGTAGGCCCTTCTCATGGAGCTTATATTATAAAGATGAAGATTGACATAAATAAGAAATTAATCAAGATTGATAACTGATATAAATGCCTTGAAGAAAGACAGATATGCTTGTATTAGAGAGTATATAATAGATAGATTTGAACTAATTTTGAAGGTCAAGAAAAACTACCTGTAGAATACACACAAGAGCTAAGGGAAGCATACAGGAAGAGAAAACAGCTAGGGATGTGTCTAGGTGAAAGACTAAATACAGCTCATGTAGCTGGAACAGAAAAATCAAAGGAGAACACAGTGCGAGAGAAGCGTGAAAAAGTGTGTGGGTCCAGACCATATCGTGGATTTGAGGTTTTGTCCTAAGGAAAAAAAAAATACAAGTAGAGCTAGGAGAATGTGGGTCATAAAAAAGAAGGAAAGAGAAAGTTCCATCCAAGGAAGCAGAGTTAATGCATCGATGCTGCGAAGGAGTCAAGTCAGTCGCGGCAGCCAGCCTCAGTGACTCACTTCTACAGGCAGTGCAGTGGGGTGCTTGGGTGGCTCAGTCAGATTAAGCATCTGACTTCAGCTCAGGTCATGATCTCATGGTTCATGAGCCCCGCTTCTCTCTCTCTTCTCCTCACTGACTTGCTCTCTCTGTCTTCCCATTCTGTCTGTCTGTCTGTCTGTCTCTCTCTCTCTATATATATGGAGTTCAGTGGAAGTGATACTGCATGACTCCTAGCAGTAGGTCAGGAAAGAGCATTCAGCTGTGCCTTGCACTTTCTTGTCATGCCTGCCCAAGACATCATGCTGTGAGGAGGTCCAGCAACCATGTGGGAAGGCCACGTGTAGGCGTCCCAGCAAAGCCCCACTGAGCTCCCAGCCACAGCCAACACCAACCTCCAGACATGTGAGGGAGTGCATGTCTGGGTGAGTCTAGACCTCAGCCTTGGCCTTGGAGCTATTCCTGCAGATGCTGAGTGGAACAGAGAAAAACTACATCCCTAAGTCCCTGTCCAAATTGCAGACCCATGAACAAAATAAATACTGACATTGTTTTAAGCCACTAAATTTTCACATAGTTACATAGTCCATATGGCATAGCTACAGGACGGGAGGGGCCATCTGACCAGCATCAGACTGTACATGACTGAGAAAGGAACATTTATTATGTTATGCCACTGATATTTAAAGGTTTGTTGTGCAAGTTTGCATTAACTACCTTGACTAGTACAGATGGGAATGAAAAACATCAACAGGGCTTAGCAACAGTGAAGTCATCAGTGCTCTTAATTTCATTTCAGTGGAGAGATGTTTGAGGAAGCCACAGATGAGAGAACTGAGTATGAGGACATCAAGACAGATTTGTAGACAATGGTTTCCAGTAATTTGGTTCTGAAGGGCAGAGCAGGAGGGTGGAGCTGGACAGGGATCAAGAAGCTAGTGAAGCTTTCATTTTTATTTGGAGAGAGTAAATAGGGAAGAATTGGGCTGAGAAGAATCCAGCTGAGAGAGGGAGGTTGAAAGCAAAAGAGAGAAAAGGGGTGTGAGGATTGGGGGTGGGGAGGAGAGGAAAGTGAATTTAAAGCAGGCAGAGGAATTAGTTTTACAAGAAACAACTGTTCTACCGCCCTGGGAGGAAGGAGCCACTAAACACATACAGGTAGGTTTGTTTGTGTCATACTAAAATATAGACTGCTTTTTTTCTCTCTAAATTTGGTCAAGTGTATCTGCTGAGAGTGAGATGGAGGAAGAGGCCAAAATTTGAGGGGTGGCGCCAAGTAAGGGGTGCAACGCAGGCTCTGGCACCTGCAGTTGTGACCATCTTCCTCCCTGGCGCAACTCTGCAACTAAGGCCCTCTCTGAACGCTCTGAATGGCTCATTCCTTGCAAGGGGAGAGACCTTGCTCCCTTCACCCACACTCCTATCCCAGCCTCAAATTACCCATGTCTATCCAGCCAAGATCCTTCACAGGCCACCCACCCCTCCCCTCCCCTCCCCACAACGCCAGCATAAACATCCTTTTAATCCACACAGCCTCTGCACGACAATTTTTACCTCGGGTTTCTGACAGCAAGGAAACACCTTGTGTTATTTATGTCCACATGTATTTCTTCACTAGGTTATCTTCTGCTTAAAGAGCAGGAGTCGTGCCTTTTTCATTTTGTATCTCCTGCAGCGCCCAGTATTTAACAGATGCACGACTGTCTACTTGATAACGTTTGTGACCTGGTTTTAATTCGAAGTTATTTAGCCACTTAGAATTTAAGATCTATTCCTCTCATAATCTGTTGAAATGCGACAGCTATTTTTTTATTCCTATCAAGGTACAAAGGAGGTAGAAGAGACATTAATGACAAATTGTATACAAAGACCATTCATGTTCTACTCATGAAAGGAGATGAAATTTCATCTGTTTGTGTAGTCAAAGCCTGGCTAGCTGTGTGGTAAAATAGATTAAAACAAAACAAAACAAAACAAAACAAAACAAAACAAAACAAAAACATGGACTCTGAAAGCCAAGGGCCCCAGAATGAATTCTCAGATCCAAAATTCCTAGCTATATTTCTTCAAATACACCATCCTCCATTTTCTAATCCATAAAAGGGAGAAATGACTACATACATTTCAGGGTTACGGTGAGAATAACAGACATAAAACAAAACAAAACATGAATACAATAGCCAGCACCTAGTAGGAACTTAATAAATCATAGCTACTAGTATTCATTCAACAACTGATCTCAACATCTAATTGAGAATCAATATGACCCAAGTCGATGTACCCGCTGTTACTAAAAAAAAGGATTCTCATTTGGATATTTACATTTCCCTCGAGGATATAACAGTTGTATAAGAAATGAGAAGTTACATTTCTTCCAAATGAGAAATTTGATTTCTTTAAAACAGATTTATTTAGTAAAAACCATATAAATTGTGAAATGATTGTGGAAAGAATTGTTCATTCTGTCATGTTTGTTTGTGTTCCTGAAGTGATACGCTAAACACTCGCTTTCTTTTGCATGGTATATGTTTGCTTAATTCAAATTTATATTAGGGTTCTTGTTGAGGAGGGATTGCCCCAAGGCTTCCAGAAAAAATTTACTCAGGAGCACAGCTCTGCAAGTTTTAAGACAGCCTCTGAGATAACCCTGGGCTATGTTATTCATTAAATTCACTCTCAACTTGATAGCCTCTGACCTGCACAGGTTGGAAATGACCGTGAAGATAGATGTGTGGGGCATGGTGTTGCTAAATGCATTCATATTTTAAAAGAAGACACAAATGAAGTGTAAAATTTTCAACCAATTGTCAGTTACCTAAAGTAATTTGGGGTAGAGGAAAGCAGTTTATCCCAATCCTTCTAACCCTAACCAGTAGGGATAACAAACTGAGTAGTCTTAGCACTTGGATCTTTAAAAAACAGTATTTTTGGCCAGAAACAGTGGCCATTCCACGAGCAATATTTTTTTTTAAAGATTAACTAATTGGTCATTTTCAAAGGATAACAGGAATCAACTATCTGTTCTGAAAACTAGAAAATGAAAGAAAAAAATCAAGCATTTATTATGCATTTCTTATATGAATGGTATCACTGGATAGCCCGTTGTAAAGGAGGGAAGTGTCTCTTTATGAAACTATTCCAGTAAATGAAAACAAACAAATAAATTAAAAAGAATTGCAATGTCTAATGAATTAATGGATATAGGCCCTGTGTATCAATGGCTGTTGACATGTCCAAAAGGGAGACAACCAAAAATAATATGTGTTTCCTGGTGAGAGAACATAAAGCCACCTACAGTCTTGCCAAAGAGACCAAATAGGAGTCGGATCAAGCCTTTGGATCCAGCTTCCATTTTCAGGAAACATCAAAGACACAAAAATGCACAGAGCCTCACCGAGAATACCAAATCAGAAAAATCCAGAAAGTATGAAATTCTGCATGTCTCATGGCCTTAATTCTTCAACAGATAAGTGACCAGCAAATAAAAGGGATATTAGAGGAGCCTAGAGATGAAAAGACATTTAAAAGATATATCAAAGTTAAAAAAAAATGGACAAAGCTAAAATACAGTATCTAGGTATGCATATTGGAATAATAAAATTACTTTTTTTAAAAAAGTGTATTTATTTTTGAGAGAGACAGAGCGTGAGTGGGGTAGGAGCAGAGAGAGAGGGAGACACAGAATCCAAAGCAGGCTACAGGTTCTGAGCTGTCAGCACAGAGCCCGACATGGGGCTCAAACTCACAAACCACGAGATCATGACCTGAGCTGAAGTTGGACGCTTAATGACTGAGCCACCCAGGCTCCCGTTTCCCCAAATTTTCTATCATGAACATATTCTGTTTTGTTTTTTAATTTTATTAAAAAAATTTTTTTTAATATTTATTTTTGAGAAAGAGAGAGAGAGCACACAAGTGGTGGAGGGGCAGAGAGAGAGGGAAATAGAGGATCCAAGGCAGGCTCCAGGCTCCGAGCTGTCAGCACACAGCCTGACGTGGGGCTCGAACTCACAAACTGTGAGATCATGACCTGAGCCAAAGTCTGACACTTAACGAACTAAGCCACCCAGTCACCCCTCAAATTCCTTTTAAAAGCATACCGTTGCTTTTAAAAGCATTACCTAAATGATTACCTTCTTTTGGGGATATGAATGTGTATGAATGATAAAGAAGGAAGAAGTCTCCCATCTTAGGTCCTTATGTTAAATGCTTTCAAGAAATACAACTTTTCCATCAGGATTTTTTTTTTTTTAATTTTTTTTTTCAACGTTTATTTATTTTTGGGACAGAGAGAGACAGAGCATGAACAGGGGAGGGGCAGAGAGAGAGGGAGACACAGAATCGGAAACAAGGCTCCAGGCTCTGAGCGGTCAGCACAGAGCCCGATGCGGGGCTCGAACTCACGGACCGCGAGATCGTGACCTGGCTGAAGTCGGACGCTTAACCGACTGCGCCACCCAGGCGCCCCAGAATTTTGCAGACTACGTATTGCTTGTTCGAATGAGCGATTTAGACCCAACCTGACACCATGGCTGAAGATGAGCTTCTTGAACTGTCAAGTAGCAGAGATAATCCCTAGGAGTGGCTTGGGGACCAAACACAATCAATCTGAAAGATGGGCATCTTTTATTCACTTATTTATTTATTTATTTAATTCACCTATATTAAAAGTTTTTACAATGCTTAATTTTTTCTATGCATTTGAACATAGAGATAAAAACTCCATGAATGTGAAGACATGCACAACAAAATCATGAGTTACAACACTGTAATTAATGCTAAAATATGTCCATGGAAGCAGAGAAAAGTTGTAACTCATCCCAAATGAAGAATCAAGTCACGGAAGACACTGTACAGAAAGCGTTACTTGAGTTGAACTTTGAGAAAGGAGTATAACATTGTCCAGTGACTAAGGAAGAAGGGGAATTCTGGAAAGAAGGAACTTCTGGAGGAAAACCAAGATAGGAGACATCATAGCAGATTTGAGGAAGTGGACATAGGTCTATCTTTCTGCAGGCAGAGTGGTAGGGAGACTAGGGGAATAGAACTTAAGGATAAATAAGGTTTTGTAGATAGAAATAAGATAGAGATAATAGGTTTTATAGATAAAATAAGATAGAGATAATATCCAGCAGTGAATAGGAGCTATCTCTTTGATGGATAGCAAATGGATGGAAAATAAATGGATGGATGAAAATGCCATGCTAAGAACTTTAAACTTAATACTGAAGGTTACCTACAACTATGAAAAAAAAAAAAAACTTAAGCAGAATATGAGCAGATTTGCATTTAAGAAAAATTGCTATGACAAATGTGTGGCATACTAAGTGGGTCTGAATAGTTGTGGAGAAGAACAAGAGTCCAAGTGAGAAAAAAAAAATCATGACCTGCGCTAAGGCAATGGCAGTGATAATGAGAAGGACAGAATGAATTTGAGATCAATGATAAAATCATGATGGGAGTTATGGGAAAGGTGGATGAAAAGTGATCTTGAGATTGCAGAAAGAGAGTGAGAAAAATATTTAAAATATATGCAGGATCCAATCAGATGACAAATATCTAAGAAGGCAAGGAAACAATCCAAGTTATTCAGAGAAGAAAATTAGCTACAAATCTTGTGAGGGTGTTGCAAATTCATCGCATGTGAAGACCAGATAATGTGTAAATAGAATCCAAGGAATCAACGTCAAGCCTGCCCCGTCTGGAGGGCACTAACATCACAACTTGAAAGCTTGGACTGACATACGGTGGCCTAAAAAAGAAAAGTTCACCTTGCACATCTGCAGTGTAAGACCTCACCTCCAGCCCAGACTGCTTATTGGCATGCAACCTCAGCCAACTGAGAAGTGAACCCTAAAAATTGCTTGGGGTGGTAACCTCATAACCATAAGGCATTACATAATTATATTCTCAACCCCAGGAAGACTTGGATTATGTATCAAAATTATGAAGTAAATAAAATCTGTAAATTGGTATTTTTGTGTGAAGGAAAAATATCTGTGCCTATTAGATTTTTGAGGTTTCAGGGAAGTTTTCTTCTTAAATTTTGTAATTCTTAACATAAAATGTGTAAATGATAGTTGACTTAGATTTTGGGTTTTATTTATTTTTAAATTTTTATCTATTTATTTAGAGAGCACACATGCATGCAAGCAGGGAAGGGGCAGAGGGAGAGGGGGAGGGAGAGAGAATCTTAAACAGGCTTGATGCCCAGCAAAGAGCCCAACACAGGGCTCAATCTCACAGCCATGAGATCATGACCTGAGTCTGAGATCATGACCTGACCCAAAATCAAGAGTTGGATACTTAACCTACTGAGCCACCCAGGTGCCCAGATTTTGGGTTTTAAATTATAATTTTACTAGTTTCATAAACAATTCTGGAACACTTCTAAGAATGTAAGATTTAGCATATATATAAGTTTTATTTACTAGATTTACAAGAATTGATTAAATACCTGGGAAGATTTTGTTAGTGAGTAAGATGAAGTACTTTTTTAAAAGAAATTTAATGTAGATATTTAAATATAGTGTAAGTAGTTAAAATAAACATAAGCAGTTAAAATTGCCATATTAATACATGTAATAATTGAATGTGTAGACTCGAGCAAACATAAAATACTAAAGCAAATGTAGCCTCTGAGTAACCTTTTCTGGGCCCCATAACCTATGAGGGTGCAAAAAAAAATTGCATTGACAGATGATTGATGGTCTTTGTCACAAGGGCCACAGAAGAAAGCAATTAAGTAGTTAAATAATGAGGTGCTTATAGGATACACAACAGAGACTGTCAATAGACATCTTGAGACCTGGATTACATTCTGAATGATTATGCTTTTAAAAATGTGCACTGAGTGCCCAGCATAGCCCATATGCCCTGGCAATGTGGTAGTGAACAAAATAAACATCATTTGCATGTATTATTAGAGAATAAACATGGTGACCATACAAAAGGTAAATATTGATAACCGCAACGGACAGAATTAAAATAGTGTGAAATGATAAAGAGTGACTAGGGTCTACTTTAGATGAGCAGGAGATATTTATCTAAGGAGGTAAACTTACATTGAAATTCTAATCCCAAAAGAATCAATTTTCCTACAATAAGAGGAAATGGTGCTCTGTTCAGAGAGATGAGCTAGGGCAAAGGTCCAGTGGCAGAAATCAGCTAAGTTTTAGGAAAATAAACGCTCTTCAGCTGGGTAAGGAAAGGGCTAGAAGATGAGGTCAGATAATCTGCAAAGGTCCTATTTTATAAGATGAGGTAAGGACTTTGGATTTTATTTTATGTGTGGTAAAAATTTTTAGAGGATTTTGGGCAGAGGAGAAAAATCTAATTTCAATTTTAACCAAACATTGCATGAAGAATGGATGATAAAGGGGCAAGGGGGAAGCAGCAAAGCCAGGATGTTGAAATCATACTGCTCAGAGGTCATGGTGACTTGGATGGGTGATTTAGGATCTGTTCTACAGGCAGAGGCAACAGAACTTGGTGATGGGTAGGATGGGAGGGATGAAAAAGAGAAAGAGAGGAAACAGAATAACTCATAAATATTTAGCCTGAGGATATGGATGAATGTGGTGCTTTTGTGCTGACATGAAAATCCACAGGAAGGAGAGATTGTAAGAGGTGGGTGCAAAATTCAATGGTTGGTTGGTATATAGTATGAATCCAAAAAACAAGGTTATGTATCTACTTTGATTTATAGAGTCATTGAGATAGCAACTACAAAGTTCAGTATAGCCCATTTTAGTGACTGAAAAGAATCCAGTCAGCTTCATGGCTAGAATATATATAAACTCAATCAACTAGGATGGTAATTGTCTTCCTTAATGAGTATGCCTTTTTCACCACTGTATGTACATTTATAATTTATTTTAAATTGTTGAATATAACCAGTGTAATGCAAATTTATGTTAGTTTCAGTCTACATCTAGGAGAAGACAGTTGTCTAAAGGAGAAATTTACATTTCAGGGATGCCTGGGTGGCTCGGTGGGTTAAGTGTCCAATTCTTGGTTGCAGCTCAGGTCATGGTCTCCCATCTTCATGGGTTCAAGCACCACACCAGGCTCTGTGCTGACAGTGCAGAGCCTGCTTAGGATTCTCTCTCTCTCCCTCTCTCTCTCTGGCCCTCCCCTACTCGTGCTGTCTTTGTCTCTCTCAAAATAATAAATAAACTTAAAACTACATATTTAAAAAGATAAAAAAAATTTACATTTTAAATATGGTTATTCAGCATTTAATTGGAAAGTTCACATTCTTTGGGTGGCTACTAAATGCACTTCAACTGTGTTTAGCCCTTAGCAATAGCCGGGGCTTTGAGAATTCACGTAATGCATGTAAGAAATAGACCTCTCACTGGCAAAAATTAGTGATACTCAGGATATGTATAGAGTTGCTTAGAGTATTGTTTAGATTGTTTAGAATCTTATAGAGACATTTCCCCACATTTGGCTCACTGAAAATCCAGAGCCCTGTAACCTATACATTTAGATATAGCACCCTGGGCTGGATCTTGAAATTACCTTCTGTCCACATGCTGGTTCTGAATATTCTTGGTTGCCTGTCTCCAACAGATGATTGGCCAAATCTTGATACAAGAATATTACTGAATTTGCTTAGGTAAGCCTTGCTATAAGAGGCTGTTGAAAAAGAACAGGAAGAATATGACTTCAAGAGACTTACAGAGCAGATACCATTACTGTGATGTGATTGCTCACTAAAAGACATGGTGTGGCAGGTAGAATCTAGTCTGACACTTATTTGCATTATATCCTGGTGACAAAAAGTGACAACAGACATTTACCAAAAATAACAAACTGGTTTTAGCCAGTTCATACGACCCAGATGAGAATGTATTTTAAATAACCTCAGTAACCATCTTCTTAAATAAACTTATTTTTCAATCCCAGTAAGATATAAAATTAAGATTAAAAAGAGTAGAGAATCAAGACCAGAGTATTATTATTTTTGTTTTAAAAGGGAATCTGCATATATGGTGACATAATGTGGTTGTAATGATTAAGAAAATTTGACCTATTTGAGTGACAACTTAAAATCCATGACTGAGTAGTTTATATTTTAGGATTCGGAGTTTGCACTTTACTACATTATAATGTTAGAACATATTCGTTATATGTGTAAGTTTATTTTGTTAGATTTACACAATTTTTTTAGTACTTGGGAATGTTTATCTTTTAAAGCCAGGTAATTAAAGTAGTACAAAATTAAATTAAATATATTAAATTTATAAATGCTGTTTAAACATCTGAAATGTTTTATTAACTAAGGTTATAAACAGAAACAAGTATTTTTCAAAACATTTGCTATGTTCATAAATAGAAGGTAGAGATTTAAAAAGCTGAACTTTAGGGGAGCCTGGATGGCTCAGTCTGTTAAGTGCCTGACTCTTGATTTTGGCTCAGGTCATCCCAGGGTTGTGGTATCAAGCCCCACAACAGGCTCCACACTGAGTGCGGAGCCTCCTTGGGATTCTCTCTCTCTCTCTATCTCTCTCCCCCTCTCCCTCTCCCTCTGCCTCTCCCTCCCTCTGCCTCCTCCCCCACTGGGACTCAATAAAATAAAATAAAATAAAATAAAATAAAATAAAACAAAACAAAACAAAAAAATATAAAATGGCTGAACTTTAAAGAACAAAAGGCACTATGATAACTCAAAATATTAAATATTGCATTTTTAAACCAGAAATCAACACAGGGGCACCTGGGTGGCTCAGTCGTTTAAGCATCCGACTTCAGCTCAGTCATAATCTCATAGTTTGTGGGTTTGAGCCCCTCATCAGGTTCTGTGCTGACAGCTCAGAACATGGAGGCTGCTTTGGATTCTGTGTCTCCCTCTCTCTCTGCCCCTCACCTGCTCATGCTCTATCTCAAAAATAAATAAACAGAAAAAAAAAGTCAACACAATTTCTGTATAAAAAGACAACAAACAAATCTCAAGGATACCAAAAACTCAGATTAACAGATAACTCTATTCAAAAATCAAAGTAATATTTAGGGAAATTGATTTTATGTCCAGACACAAAGGACTTCAGTTAATTCTAGTTTTAGATGCTAATGGAAGCCACTTGCCATAAAATGGAGGCCTAGAAATGAAATACCGATTTTAGTATTATGGAAGGTAGGACCTCACAATTGTAAGTGTTAGATATCCTTATAAGCAAACCTATTGAAATTATTTAAAGAAATATAGTGATTACATTGTGGGGATCATGAATATGTATCTAAAAGACAAATGAAAAAATAGATGTCTTAACACTGTGCAGATAATGTTGTACAAATGTCCCTAATGGGATAACACTTCCAGTGATAATATCATGCAAAATTCCAAAAGGGCTAAATCTTAAATGGATGTATTCAGGAAAACTGTATTCAGTGACTTGAAAGTGATTCTAACAGTAAGAGACTAATCTTAAGGCCACAAGTGAAGATTTTGCATAGAATTATTTCATGAAATGTGAGATTGGAAAAATTAATCTCTCTACACTAAATGTTATTCTATTAATGTGTGATTGTTAATACGTGCAATCAGATTAACAAGCAAGCATATATCCAGCTAGTCTATCAATATTCCTGAAAGTATGTATTTTTCACTTGCTAAAATACATTTTAAATACTTTTTCTTCTGATCTTCTCACTGGGGAGGAATGGCCAGGAATGGGGAATGGGGAACAGATGGTGAGTGAGGCAAGAGGAAAACTGGAAGAGTGTGATATGGCAGAAACCAAAGGAAAGATGTTTGAGGAAAATAATAGTAGCCACCAGTGTAAAATACTGAAACTAGGCTAAGGAAGCACGTAGGGAGCTGATCCTTGGATGCAGCACTGGTGATCACTGGTACAGCCATTGAAAGCAGTCTCCGAGAAGTGGGCAAAGCCAGATGGGCATTAAGAAGAATAGCTAAAAAAAAAAAAAGAGGCGGGGCAGTCGGCGCCTTGTGGTCAAGCATCAGACTTCAGGTCATAATCTCATGGTTTGTGAGTTCAAGCCCCTCGTCGGGTTCCACGCTGACAGTGGGGAGCCTGCTTGGGATTCTCTCTCTCTCTTTCTCTCTCTCTCTCCCTCTTTCTCTGCCCCTCCCCAACTCACAAGTGCACGCTCTCTCTCTCCCTCAAAAAAAAAAAAAAAAAAAAAGAAAAGAAAGAAAAAGAATGGATGGAGGGGTGACATCACAGACTCTAAAATTCTCTTTGAGGATTTGCTCCTCTACTACCAATAGCTGCATGTGTCGCTGCCACTCCACCAGCCATTTTTGCCACAGGCTTCAAGGTTCACCCAGCAACCCCCAAACTGGACCAGCGGAGCCCTGGGGGAATCCAGTTTTTCCTCCTCTTGTGGGTGGCAGGCCTTTCTGTCTGCCACAGTCATGTTGGTTTTCCTTATTTTGCCATAGCTGTTAAGAACAAAACTCTTTAGTTATCCTTAAAAATAGTGTCTCTGTGATGTGGTTTGCCAACATAGCAGTATGCTCTGATGTCTATTTCTAGACTCAGCTCATGGTTGAAACATAAATGAAGGTCACCAGCAGTGTTGCACTCTGCTATTAAATTTTTTTTTTTTCAACGTTTATTTATTTTTGGGACAGAGAGAGACAGAGCATGAACGGGGGAGGGGCAGAGAGAGAGGGAGACACAGAATCGGAAACAGGCTCCAGGCTCTGAGCCATCAGCCCAGAGCCCGACGCGGGGCTCGAACTCACGGACCGCGAGATCGTGACCTGGCTGAAGTCGGACGCTTAACCGACTGCGCCACCCAGGCGCCCCTGCACTCTGCTATTAAAAGACATCAACAGGCTGAGGAGTCAGTAAGTGCTTTCTTAAAATGAAAAGTGAGTAAATGACAAATGCCAGGGAGAAGAAAAAAAAAAAGAGTCTCTCACCTCATCAGCGAATGCCTTATTATTCAAGATGCAGTCTGAAATGTTATGCAAATGCATTTATTTGAACCAGACATGATTATATTCTTACTTATTAATGGCTATCTTAGCTACTAACACATTCTTTCTAATGGTGAGTTTGCAGCCTTAATAGGTTTTTTGCCAAGACAGAAAGAAAGCCGATGGACTAAGCTGTTTAATCTAAAATCAGAATAGTCACCCTTCTACTTTATTTCAACAGAAATTAAGGCAACACCAGATACCTCCTACTAAAAAGTTTATCTTAAGTTGCAGAGGATCATTTAGAACAACGGCTGGGCTCTCCTTGTTATTCTAGGTAGACTCATGTGACAAATTTTAATGAATTATATTTCTTTCCTGTGTTGTTTTCTATCGTGATCACTTGGTTCCCATTTTGCCTTTTCTTTACTCCTTATCCACACACCCTACTTTCACGGAAGGGAGACATTGGGCATTTCAGGACAGTAGTGGTTAGGAAAGAATTTTCCATGGGGTTCAGCTTATAGGTCACCAGGGTTCTGCATAAAATTAAAGCAAAATCCCCACCTGATTAATAAAGTATAACTTTGCGTTTTTCTCTGTATATTTCTTTTCCTTTCATTCAAGGAGGGGTAGCGATTATAGGGCTATGTCTGGTAGGGTTTAGTCATTTGACCAAGTTACATCATTTGGCAACAAGTTAGATTTTCTGGTCCTAGTAAAAGAATAAATTTTTTGAATCCATGAGTTACTTTTAAGTTTCTTATGTTTCAACCATACAACTTGATCATACTGGCTGTGTCAGTTCATCTTTCAATGAACATTAATTATTGCCATGCAGAAGGACCTTAAGAATATTTGTTGAATGGAATGAAATGTTACCTTTGAGTGTTTTTATTTTTAAAAGCCTCTAAGTGAAGAAGCTAAATCCAACACCTACTACTATCATTTCCAAACCACTATAGGAAGAATGAGAATTTTAATGAGCAATATTTTTGGAATGCCAACTGGTAGAGCAGGCGCTTAGGAGGACGTTCAAAGGTTAAACAAAAAAGACTCGTACCTTACCCCCAAGAGCTTTTCATTTCTAAAACACACTGACAAGCACACATAAAATGGGGATTTCAAAGAAGAAGGACGTTTTGTCAAGTTGAAAGACAAAGAAGATCAAACGTTTTTTTAGACTCCAAGTTCAAAGCTGTGTTGAGAGGCCTGGGCAGCACACTAGACTGAAATTCTGAGAAAAAAAAAATCTTTTCTTTAAACTCTCCTTTTATCCAACAGAAAGAGTTTCCAGGACAATAAAGCTTCAATAACACTATTTTTTAGTAATTGTCTAGTGGCATTAAGTACAACATTTCTTTTTAAAAACAGATCCCATCAGCAAAGTAGGATAATTTGATGAGCTCATACAGTACATTATACACTCCTAGGTGTAGATAGCAGTTGGTACCACACACCTAAAGGTCAAAACCATACAGACTATCTGAACTCTGCTTTCAGTGTGTTTTTACAACATTTTTCTTCTCTTGGAGGTTAAGAAAAACTTATGATATCAAAGATTAGAATCAAGTTATGCTAACTTTGTAGAATAAGCAATATATAAATATGTAAAGATATTACACGGGTAACATGTAAATCTCAAATTTTAAAATAGCAATACATGTGTGTGTACCCTGTAGGTTTATAATTATGATTCTACTATATGGTAGTCATTTCTGGCATCAACCATGTAAAACTTATTTTTTGTTGTATAGTTGCATGAGTTATTTAGAGAATCTGTTGCTATTTTTACTGTCTTTAATACCTGTGTTTAGTTCATACGTTTTGCACAAAAAGAGCTCTGACCTCCAGCTGGTAGATCCCATGGACCCGGGGGAGCCCACAACTGCATTCTCAGTCACAGCTGTGCAAGGTCTCAACTATGAAAACCAGTCACAGAGCATTTCTTCTCTCTCTGTACATTTTCTTACATTAACTCAAGTGTGATGCTCAACATTGTAGGCCAGGGAAATTCTTAAGTAATGAAATTGTACTTCTCCAATGTTTAGAATGAGTTTGAGATTTCATTAATGACTTCATCCTTAGTCTACAAAGCTCCCAGCCAGTACTGAATAAAGAACTCCAAAAACCAAATACAAGAGTCCTGATGACTGCCAGGATCAACAATTTAAGTTTTTCTTTTAATTATGGCTTGGTAACAGTATTCCAAAAAGAATAGAGTTTCATGAGTCAGTTTTAAGTTTTGTGAATATAAACACTTTCAGACAATGTGTTGATGTTGTAGAGGACTTCTCGTTTTCCACCCTCTACTTTTTCTTTCTGAAAAAAAGCTAGCTTATAGTTTAGCTTATTGTTACTTCACAGTAAACTCTCAGAGCATTTAAATTTTGTTTGGAAAAAGTAACTATTCTGTGTGAAAACATTTGATCCTGTCATCGCACGAAACAGGCCAAAGTGAGGTTTTGGAGATAACTCAGTCTGTTAGTTTCCGGTTGCTGTTGTAACAAATCACCACAAATTTAGTGGCTTAAAGCAATGCGAATTTATTATCTTGAAGTTCTGTAGGTTAGGAATCTGATGCAGGCCTTCCTGCAATGAAATCAATGTGTGGGGCCATGTTCCTTTCTGGAAGCTCCAGGGGAGAATCCATTTCCCTGACTTTTCTGTCTTCTAGAAGATGCCTGCATTCTTCAGCTCATGGTCTCGTTCCTCCTACTCAGAGCCAGCAAGGAAGACTTGAGTCCTTTTCACATCACAGCACTATGACCTTTTCTTCTGCTTCCCTCTTCCAATGTTAAGAACCTTTCTGATTGCATTAGGTCCATCCAGAGAATCCCAAATTCTCTCCCTATTTTAAAGTCAGCTGGTTAGCAAACTTAATTCCATCTGCCACTTTAATGCCTCCTTGCAATGTAGCATAACATATGCAGTCTCCCGGGATAAAGACGTTGACATCTTTGGGAAGCCGTTATTCTGCCTACCACACCAAGACTTTTAATGCTGCCAAAAATCTAAGCTCTATCCATGAGTCAGGCACATATAAGTTAACAAACTTTATTCTATGTAGTATTCATTTCCTGTTAAGATGCAGGCACAAAAAATAAATAGTAAAAACAAATGATAATAACAAGATAAAGTGGCAGGGGAAGCATGATCATGAAACCCTCAAGAACTCACAAGGGTTGGCTGTTGCTTTCATTTGACAGAGAAGTCACATTTAGGAGGCACAGACCCAAGCCATGGGCAATTGTTTACTGGAGGCCTGTGCTATCCGGGGTGGTGACTATTTATCATGAGAGGCAATAAAGCTCTTTTTCTAAAGAAAAAACAAAAAGATACAGGCAGAGCTATATGCAGTTCTAAAAAAGGAGGAGGTGGAGGAGAGAGCATAGTATTTAAATAGTTTAAATAAACTTGGCCATTATCTACAGAAGTCTCCTGAACAGGGTGAATAAATAATCTAGAGGGACTTATGGCTCCTTCTAACATTGTAAACCTACTGAGGATCTACTAAGTCCTGTTCCTCAATTTATCCCTTCCTCTCACACACCACAGAGCCACAGAGCTTAAGGTTTTCAGGGCATAGAAATAAAAAAATGCTCCCCAAAAGATCCATCAAAACTACAGCATTCTCACCAAATTAGCCTTAGGACTTTTCTCCTGTAAACACGGAAATGTAACTTAAAAAAATTTTTAAGTGGGGGGGTACCTGGGTAGCTCAGTCGGTTAAGCATCCCACTCGTGGTTTCGGCTCAGGTCATGATCTCATGGTTTTGTGGGCTCCAGCCCCACATCGGGTTCTGCACTGACAAGGCGGAACCTGCTTGGGATTGTCTCCCTCTCTCTCTGCCCCTTTCCCACTCATGCTGTCTCTGTCTCTCTCAAAAATAAATAAACTTAAAAAAAAAGTTTTTTTTTTTTAAATAAAAAATCAGAACTGGAGGTCAAGGCCACCTCCAGACACCCAACTGCTGTTTTCTCTAGCTCTGTGGATTTGGAGGAGTGGCAGCGACCTCAGCCTCCAGCTTCTCCAGCAAACTGTGGTGACTGCCGCAGGGCCGTGATAATGTTGCTGGGTTTACTGCAGGCGGGTGAGTCGGTGCTGGGGCAGGCTATGGAGAGGGTGACCAACTGGTGACAACTTCCTATCCACGCTAATTGCCTGCACTTCACCCTTGGCCTAGTCTACCTGTCCTGCCTTGCAGTAGGCCACCTGCCCCCCCTGCCTGCCAGGACGAAAAGTCCCCCATATGTTTTCTCTACAATTCCATTCCTTGGACATGCCATAGCATTTGGGAGAATTCCAACTGAATTCCTAGAAAATGCATGAGAAGTATGGACCTGTATTTAGTTTTAACACAGTGGGCAAGACATTTACTTACCTTCTGGGGAATGGCGCTGTTGTACTGGTTTTTCATAGTAAAAATGAAACCCTGAATGCAAAGAGTATCTACAGATGTCTGACAAACCTGTGTTGGGGAGGGGAGTTGCATGTGATGTGCCTAATCCTAACTCTTTTTTGGAGAAAAAAATGTTAAAAACTCGCCTTAACATAGCCGACTTTAGAAAGCACATTTCTATAACTGAAAGAGCGTGCGGGAGAGAGAATCCCAAGCAGGTTCCAGGATGTCAGCACAGAGCCAGATGCGAGACTTGAACCCATGAACTGTGAGATCATGCCCTGAGCCAAAATCAAGAGTCGGACACTCAGTCAACTGAGCCACCGAAATGCCCCAGAATACTTTCAAAGTTGAGGAGAAAGTGAAGAGAAAAACTTGTTTGAAGCGCTTTCTGAGCTCACAATTTCAATAGCCAGCCATTGCTTACATGGAAAGAAAATCAGAAGTCAACTCAATGACACAGTGGCACAACTGTATGCAGATTTGGATGGAAGTTTTAGCCACGTAGCTTGGCTGCGGCCAGGTTGGCTCCCTTTGCCTAGTTTCAGACACAGGGACAGAGTTCATCAAGCGGTCAAGAAGATTTTCTATAAAGCAATCCAAGAACACAGATAGTCAAAAGAATTCTCCAAACTTTAGTAGATTCTACTTACAAGGATGGACATCCTCTGACAGATGAGGAAACGGCAGCCATGTTTCTTGGACTGCTCTTGGCAGGGCAGCATACATCCTCAATCACTATGCCTGGATGGGCTTATTTTTGGCCACACGAAACCGTGTAACTTGGAACAGAAAACAGTCTGCGAAGATCTGACTCCTTTAATTTGTGACCAGCTGAAGGATCTAAATTTCCTTGATAACTGTGTAACAGAACCATCAAGACTTTGACCACCTATAATGAACATGATGAGAATGGCCCAAACCCTCCAGCTACAGCTGGGTGTATCACTCCTCCAGGACATCAGGTGTGTGCTCCTCCCACTGCCAAAGACTTAAACACTTATGGGTAGAACATCTGGACTTTAATCCTGATTGCTACCTTTGGGGCAGTCCAGCATCAGGAAAGAAGTTTGCCTACGTGCCACTGGAGCAGAGCATCATCGCCACATAAAGGAGAATGTTGTTTATGTTCATATCAAGACAATTTGGTCCACTAATACTTCATTTATGTGAACTTGATCTCAATGACAGGTATTTTTCCCACTACGGATTACACAACCACGATTCACATGCCTGAAAACCCAGTTATCTGATACAAAAGAAGATCAAAATGAAAAAGGCCGCAAGGAACCATTTTGTGACACATCACTGTAAACCGCATAAATATTTGAAGAGAATGAAGTTTACAAAACAACTCCTGGTGTATTTCTCTTTTTTTGAGTGTAATTTTAAGTGACAGTTAGCTTGGGGCACCTGGGCGGCTCAGTCGATTAGGCGTCTTGACTTTGGCTCAGGTCATGACCTCACGGTTCGTGAGTTCAAGCCCATTGGGCTCTGCTGTCAGCACAGAGCCTACATCAGATCCTCTGTCCCCCTCTCTTTATGCCCCTCCCCCACTTTAATGTTTGAATAAACATTAAAAAAAAAATTTTTTTTTTCAACGTTTATTTTTGGGACAGAGAGAGACAGAGCATGAACGGGGGAGGGGCAGAGAGAGAGGGAGACACAGAATCTGAAACAGGCTCCAGGCTCTGAGCCATCAGCCCAGAGCCTGACGCGGGGCTCGAACTCATGGACCGCGAGATCGTGACCTGGCTGAAGTCGGACGCTCAACCGACTGTGCCACCCAGGCGCCCCTAAAAAAATTTTTTTAAACAAAAAATAAATAAAATACAGCTATCTTAACTTATGCTTTTTATATTTTCTTAACTGAATGGTTCCATAAAATCTAATGGCATTTCAGATTATTTCATAATAGTTTCATGACGGATATTTACTATATATGCTTTATTTAAGGAAATCAATCTCATTAGTAAGAAATTACTTAGGGGATCTTAGTAATTGATAGATTCTTAACAACATACATAGCTCTTGGCAAGTAAGTTCAGGGTATTGAAGTCTTGGACTAGATCTGCAAGTGTAAATGCCCACTGAGATACTTGCAAATCTTAGGTTATTAATTTACTGGGTAGTGTTTGTGTGTGTAAGGAGGAATGAGTAGGAAATAAACTCACATTTAAAGCCTTGGATAAAAGAAAATTCCATCAATTGTTTTGGTATGAAGATACTCGGCAATGACGGAGCTATGTTGTAGAAAAATGCCCTTTGAAATTTTAACTGGAAGCATGGTTTCCAAGAAATCGAGAGAGCTCTGACAATGACTTAATAATGTTTCCTAAAAAAATATATAATTATTAACACTAAAGACTGCACATGTAAATTGATCTAATTACTAAATATTACATATTTATCTACCTCATAAATTTATATGTGGTTCCACATGGTCACATGTGTGTGAAAGCCCAAGATAAAGTCCTTAAGGGATACTTTTTGTTCTCTTTGGCTCTAGGTGGTTTCCTGCTTCCTCTCCGGAATCTAATTAGGGATGTTTCTGGTTTCAGTTGTCGGTCAAAACTTAATTTAGGTTAACAACTTTTTTTTTTCTCTTTCTTTTTTTTTTTAAATACAGAATCAGAGATCGGGAACTCCAGCTTTAAGAGTAATATGAAGCAGGATCCTTGGGAGTAGTATCATTGGTCACATTGTGTGAAGCCTGTGTTCAAGAATCAACTCAAATTATAACTGGGGATCTGACTATATATCTGTAATTTAACCGCATAATCTGTTTTTACCAGATGAAGCCAAAATATTTTCCCTTGGGTATAATGGAAAGATGGTGGAGGACCATAAACTAGTTGTGAAGGCAAAATCTCTGTTGTCTGAGGGAAAAAAAAAAAAAAAAAATCAAGGATCACTGGTGGCCACAATTTCTCCTGACAAGTAAAAACATGTACTTACATTATACCTGCAGTAAATATAATTTTTAAAAATTAATTATATCAACTAAATGTAAATTTGGTAGTAAGAATTATTCTTATTTTACAGATGGAAGACCACTGACAATATATATATATATATATTTTTAAGGCAAGATTACTAATATAACTAAGTTAACAGAGTTAGGAATAGATACAACTGCAACTAGATTTTTGTCATCCCTTTTTCCTTTGGTAGATTAAAAATACTAAGAGAATCCTTATGAGCATGGATGGAAAATAATAGGTCAAAGGAGGGTCAGCCCTACAGAAGTAGTTAACTGCACTTTAGCCTGGATGGAGTAGCAGAAACCAGATTTACTCTCTCACCTGAAAAACAAGGGGACAGGGAGGATGAAATACATGAAACAAGTTTTTAAGACACGGGACATCAAGTAATGAAGAGGATGGTGATCTCTAAGAGAGAAACAAACAGTTGCCCCTTAGTTCCTTAAGAGATTTTACACAAGTCACAGCACAGTGAAGGGGACCCAGACGGAGCCCCACAGATGCCTTGAGCAGAGGTCAAAGAATTGAGTCTGGATAGACTTGTAGCTAGGTTTCTCAATGTAGTACAGGAATATTAGCATATTGCAGTTAGCATATTGTTTTGCCTTCCCACAAAGATTCTCTATCAGAAACACTCTGGCCCTTATATACATGGTTTTAAGTCTGATTCCTTATTAAAAATGCTTCAGTATGTCTAATTTATCATTGTACTATGTCTGATTCCACAAAATATGATTAAGGATTTAATATATTAAGTTTCATCCTTTGAATTGCTCCCATTAGGAAAATAAGTAATCAGGACCATCCTGAAAAGTACACGTATGCATGCTATATGGTCTATTCACGTTCCGAAATGGAGTAAAACATTCTACATGAGCAGAAGCTTGTCGGTGACTCATAAAGGTCGCCCTCACACACATCATTACAATATCCCAGCCAAGAGTTTGCCAAACCATGACCAAAATGAAAAGGAGAAAAATATATTTGCCCCGCATTAAGTGTCAGCTACTAGATTCTGTACAGAGGTATCAGCTTAATAGCTATTTGTCATAGTTGGGCCACACTGAGCCAAAATAGCCAACCAGTGACTCAGTCATCAGATGCATGCTTTGCCCTGGAGAGAGCTTGATGCAGCCAAGGCAGCTGCGCAGCTGAAGCAGACCCTAGGGCTGCCTAAATACCTCTACCTCTGCTGGTTTTAGTGACTTAGCTGGTGGCCCAGCACAGACCCCCATCCCCCAGAGATGGTCACCATGCCCTTCATAGGCTGCGGTGGTTTACCATGTCCCTTTATGGCCACAGGTGGGCAAAGGAGCACCTAGAAAACGCAAGTGAATTATCTGGATTCCATTCATATTCCTGTCACCATCGTGTAAAAACAGCCCTACCTGCCTCCTGATGAAGAGAGTCACTTATCTCTGCCCAGACTGATCCCTTCTCTCCTATTGGTCTCTGGACATAAAAAGCCAGAAACGGTACACTACCCAACCCACCACAAATGGATTATCTATGGGGAACACAATGAAATAGAAATACCTTTGATTTAGGGGTGCCTGGAAGGCTCAGTCAGTTAAGCGTCCAACTTCCGCTCAGGTCATGATTTCATGGTTCGTGGGTTCGAGCCCCATGTCAGGTTTTGTGTTGACAGCTCAGAGCCTGGAGCCTGCTTCGGATTCTGTGACTCCCCCTCTCTCTACCCCTTTCCCGCTCATGTTCTGCCTCTCTCTCAAAAATACATAAATGTATTAAAAAAAAAAAAAAAAGAAATACCTTTGATTTAATGAGTATCAGCGACTTAAAGGATATCAAATCCTTGCAGAGTGTTGCCTCTGAGCTGCTGCCATCGGTGTATCTTCAGCACACCATTACACGCTTCTAGAAGCCATCCTGGTAGTGAGTTCACACCATCTTCCAGGATTCCAACCAGGATGTTAAGTCCTATTAAGACAGCTCTTATCCTGCAACCCAAGGACCTAATGTGGGTGCTATTTAACTCTCCCCTAATTTATGTTCTGACTTGACCTTCATCCTGATGCCTGCCTCACGTACTCTTCCAGGTGGCCAATTCTTACAGCTCCTTTGGGGTAGGGTTTATTTTTCTCTGCAAGCCCAGTACCTCTCCAGCTGAGTGTTGCTTAGCCCTAATTCAAGGCCTAGTAACCTGGAGATAGGACAAGTCCTGAAGGGGGCACCTGTTATCGAGGGAGAGCTCGGCTTTGCCAGCCAGCTTGGGGGTGGAGTGGGAGTGTCTGCCCTTACCAGAGAAGGGTGGGGCATGACTGTAGGCTCAGAAAGTTCAGTAGTCAGCGGAGTAAAGATCTTTAGCAGCATCCATTCAGGTGCCTCCACCTCACTTGTCGGGGTCCTGGTTTTTCCCAAAAAGTGCCTTGACCTTGGCATAATGGACCTGCCTTAATTGGCGACTGTCTTTGAATTTTATCCAGACAGACTATTAAATCCTGGGCTTGGTCCTCAGTTTTCTCAGCCATCAGGCTCAGATGAAAAACTAGTTCCAGGGGCCTCTGGCTTTCACACCTGGCTTCCCACTGCCTGTTATTGCCCTCAGCTGTTCATTATGTTTCTATAGAATAAGAATGGCCTAGCAATAGCCATACAACCCTTTTATCCTCACAGTTACAATTTTCTCCATACTTCTCAAACGCCAGCCAGTGCACTAACGCATTCCTCCCTCCCACACCAGCCCAGTTCACCGCCAGTGCAAGGTGTACAACTTGAACTTGCGCCAACCAAATGCCTGTTCTTCTCTCACCACAGATATTGGGGGTCTGGCTGCGTAACTCTGCATCTACCACACCATTAATCTCTGCTACCTATTTCAGAGTACACAAAAAAATGAAGCAGTTTCTACATAAACATCGGAATGCTTTCCAAAATGATTAAAAAATGGAGAATGAGAAATATCAAAAGTATGTAAGTGAAATACTATATTTATTCAAAGAGAAATACATAAAACGTCTGTGTAGTAATACTATTTCTGTCCCTGTGTCTCTGAAAAGTGGCTATGTACTCACCTTGGTCTATACATTTAGGCATTAATAACAGGTACTGTTCAGGGCATACATTGTTTAGAAAAAAATGAAATGAGTCAACTGCTAAAACATACATATCACGACTACTTAAGATAACATGAATATTTAATGAAAATTTAGAACTTAACATCTGACTTTCATCCTGCAGACCTACAGGGAAAAACACAGTAATTCATTTAACCCGTCACATTTTACAAAATCAGACAAAACGAATATAAGCAGTGTTTTTTAATAAAAACAACAATTTAATTTCCAACGAATATATTACCATCCTGTTCATTTATCCTGTATATGTATCTAATTGGCATAACCCACTGATAACTAAAATCAGCAAAAATCCAATCCATGACACTTCAGTTGCTTGGATCGATACACATCTTAACATTTGGAACTCATTTTTCTTATGCTATGAGACTGATTATCAGTTCCTATAAAAATGCTATGCCCTACTCCTTGCTCCTGTAAGTGTGACCAGTCTTTTGCACAGCACTTCTGAACACCCACACTCAATTCATCAAGCACACATATCCTGGCTCCTCTCAGACACAGTCACCCATGGGCAAGCAGCTCTCCTAGTTCTCTTGTTCCTCGTAGTGAGCATAGCCACTGGCATAGGTCCTCCCTAAATTCAAATTGGTAAACAAATCTGACGGCTCCGCATCTGAATCCTTTCCTACTTCGTCTTCTTCCTCTTCGTCATCCTCTGCTTCATCATCATCTTCCTCTTCATCATGGTAGCTGCTATCACCATACTTATCAGAAGAAAGGTTCTTCCAATAGGCATCATACCCAGAAGCTCCATCTCCTTCTTCACCTCCAGTCTGCCTGCCAAATTTCAGGGAGCGTGCTACAAAAGACAGATACGTACGTGGCACTTTGTTCCGATTCTTTACATCTTTTGTATATTGTAAAGGAGAGTGAAGATGTAAAGGAGAGTGAAGATGTAAAGAATCGGAACACTCTCCTTTACAATATACAAAGTTACATGCATTTGATTGGCTGCTTCTTACTCCCATTTTCCTAATTTCCTCCCTTCACTGGAAAGAATGGAGACCTTAGTAACAACAATCAACTCTATCCTACTCAGAGTTGATGCACATACCATATATAACAAATAATAAGGAGAACAGTGTCATTTCATTAAATCTAGAAAAAGTTGGAAAACAAAGTAAGACTAAGAGCACTCTCCAAATATAATTCAAATAAGGCATGTTAAAAACTAAAATGTCCTTCATTTGATGGGTTAAAATTCTATTTTCAAATCACAGAACAGTTGATTTCATGTCATTACATTTTTCTTAAAAGAGCTATTTTAGAATTCTGGTGACCTTCAAGACAAAGCCCTTCATTTCTTCTAAGTAGCAATATAGTTTAGTGCAAAAAACCAGCAAATCATCAATCCTACCTCACTGTGCAACTACACCTTTGATTAAACAAAAGTATTGTCAGAGTCATTTAGAATTATGGTTCCATTCTGCTGTATTTGGTAAAGAGTCAAATTCTCTTTAATAAAACTGTGAGCTGCATTACTATAAGCATGTTTGCAGTAGTCTTATTCTTTCATAGAAAAGTTATACAAAAACCACAAAACAATTTCCTATAAGAATGATATATTACATCGTAAGTATAGCTGCTCAAATACCACACACCTACAAAAAGACTTCAGAATGAATTCCAACTTCCAAGTACCGAAGACTACCAGCACTCAAATATTAAAGATTTATAGCTACTCAATTATTTAACAAGGAAAGCTTCAGCAGAAATGGAAAAATCACTCTTTTTGGTCTTAAATTTCAGTATTCACTGTGTCATTAACTGAGTCAAATGCCAAATATCAAAGTGAATGATGGTATATTTCTCAAGTTAAATTGAGAAACTTCACCTAAAAATTTTCAAAGGCTATAAAATTCCATTTGCTTAAGAGAACACATTCATCTTTTCAAATAGGAAGAAGTGGCAAAAACAAAAATAGAGAAAAAAAAGAGATAAATCTTGCCTAAGCAAGAAAACAAAATCCCTCCATTGGTATTTTAAGAAGAACCTTACTTGACATGCTGAGATCCTTAGTTTCCTGAGTTTCATGTCCACACTTGGGGCAGGGAGGCTGTTTTCCTTTTTCTTGCTTAAACACCTTGCTCCTTGTATGATCATCACAGAAACAAGCCTATATAGGAGAAGCAAAAATAAGCACGTAAATAAATAATTCAAAAAATACACAAAATTATCATTCAATATCTCAAGGAACTTTAAAGACACAGTTTTGTTAAGGGTAAAGATTAAGAGTTTTGTTGGGATTGGTCCTGATTTAAATTTCTCAAGGGAAATGGTCTTTGCCAGGACCCTCTGAACTACACACTAACATAAGACAGAAACTATACACAGGGTATGATAGTATAAACACATTTATTCATTCATAAACACATGAGCATTCACAAAGTCCCTGGTGACATAATGGTGACTAGCCTATCCAACCTCAAATACACAACTAACTGGTGACACAGACAAGTAGAAAGGCAACTACGAGACACTGTGCATTGAAAGGGAAGTGCAGAGGAGGGGCACTAAACTGGATATGGGATTCAGGAAAGGCTTCCTGGAAAACATGGAGTGTTGGCTGAGATCTGAAGGAAAATAAAGGTACAGTAGGGTAAGCAAAATCGGAAAAGGGATCTAAAGCAGAGGGAACAGCATAGACAACACTTGAAAGCCATTTGGTAAAATGGGAGCAAAGTTGGGAGAGAACCAAGAGATAGGGTTAGGAACAGAAGGAAGAACTAGGGAAATGTTTCTGACAGGAGGAGAATCAGTGCACCTGATCTTTGACAAACAGAAATGCTGGACACAAGATCTAAGGACATGGAACATTATGGCAATCTTCACTTTACTTAAACTTTCCTAAGCAAGTGAATTTTGATATTAATTAAAATATACTCTCAACATTTTGGTCAGAATACTCTCCATAAAATGTAATGTGTATAATGTGTAGAAACAAGGAGCCAAGATTCAGCAGACATGTGCATTAGTGTCAACCCTAAGACAAGCCAACTAGATGACCTTTGGAAAGTCACTCAGCTTTCTTAATTCAATTTCACAATCTCCAAAATAAAAGAAGTAAACTACATAATGTTTAAAGACCCTTGTAGATTAATTATAGCTATAAATAATCCAAGATGGAAAAGTCCTGGGATTAAAAACAAAATCAAAAAATAAAAAATAGACCAGTATACCTTACAACGGAGACAGGAATGCTGACCAAGTCGATTGCATGAAACACCTATGGGTGAAAATACATAATGTCCAGATTCAAATTTGAAATTAAAACACTATTTTCCACAGATTTATACTTGATGCACTTAGATTATTAACATTTTTTTCCTGTCTCAGTATAACCTAGAGGATATATAAAAATGAGATGGAATCCCCAGCCAGAAGAAAAGAACAAACTGCACATACCCAGCATTCTTTAGTTAGTACGGTGCTAATTATTCTACAATCTCCTTCCACTTTTCCAGATCTAGGAGATGGCAAACTTAATTATACTTAGAAAACTTGCAATGAGACATCCTTTTTCCCACAACACTTGGCTAAAGCTCTTCCCTTAATCATATAATGCTTACATTTTATAAAGAATCATTTTCTCCATTAATATAGGACTTCTCCTAATGGTGCAGACTATTGCTATGTTTTGCATAATGTCTGATAAGAGAATAGAATACTTCTGGTGGAAAAGGTGACTATGAAGAGAGAGTAATGTTCAAGTGGGCAGTAAAAGATAGGAAAAAAATCCCAAAATATTTTATCCTTATTTTCGTTAAACTATGTTAACTTGGGTTATTCTCTGTAATTACTGAGGAAAAACCTAAACGTAAGTACAAATACATTAGAAAAGCAGAATACCTGGCACATACTGACTGTGCTAGAAATGGAAGAAAAAAAATTAGTGCCAGAGGTATAGAGAGAAAATAAATTAAGCTGTACCCTAATAAAGCCTGAATGTAAACTATTAACTTTTATTCAGAGTTCTTGAAAAAATAAAAAGGAAAACAAATAAAAGAAAGCCTATCTTTGTACTTCAAATATTTGACCAGATGTTGCTAATTTGGGAATTCTTTTATTTAATTTTGCCTGGTTCATGGGGAACCCTTTTAATCTGAACAGGCAAGTATTTTTTTTTTTTATCAGAAATGATTCTCAAATAGGTATATTATTATTGCTTCTATCCCACTATCCTTTTTTCTACAGCAATACCAATAATTCAGTTGGATATGTATTATTTGTCCTATGTGCTAATAATAAAAGTTAAAAATCAACTGAGTACTTACTATGTACAGCTGACCCTTGAATAACACGGTTTGAACAGCACAGGTCTGCTTATATGCAAATGTTTTCAGTAAGTACAGTGCAGTACTTTAAGTGTATTTTCTCCTCCTTATGATTTCCTTAATAACATTTTACTTCCTCTAGCTCACTTTATTGTAAGAATATATGACATAATACATACAACACACAAAATACGTGTTAATCAACCATTATTTATGTTATCGGTAAGCCTTGTGGTCAACAGTTCGCTACTGGCAGGAGTCAAAAGTTATATGCAGATTCTCAACTACACAGAGGGTTGGTGCCCCTAATCCTCATATTGTTCAAGGGTTAACTATATTAGGTATAAGAGGTATACCTAATTACTCCAATAATAACCATACTGTTTCATTCAGTCTGTGAGGGGAAAAAAATCTGAACTCTCAATCATTTCCACTTGAAGATATGCCCAGGCGGGGTTTTCTGTTTCCCTTTTCATTCAGTCAAAAGAAAAGGATATATTTAACTAAAATGTTATAAGTCTCTTTCAAGTACATAGCCAGAACACATACTGAAAGTACAAAGCTCCCTACCCAATTTCCCAGCGTACACCAGGCATTTCCGATACAGAATCTTTTCCTATCCACACTACCCGAGTCTTTGACATGCCACAAAGACAAGCTGTTGCCTATCTTACCCTTATCTTTTCTTCTGGGAACTCAAACTAGGATGGAACATGGCCCTGCCACTATCCTTTCCCTAATTACCTCAACCCCATACACATGCACTCCAATTAACTGCCCAGTTATTTCTCTCCCCAAGAGTTACAATCTTGGACATTTATATAAAGAATGCATTTCGCCCAGATTCCAAAAATAGCCTGACTTTCTTAGACTAGGAATGGTTTTCATTTTCAGTCTATTTCCATGTCTTCAGAGTATTTTATTTATTTTTTAAGTGCTTATTTATTTTTGAGAAAGAGACAGAACACACACTTGGGGGAAGAGCAAAAAGAGAAGGGGACAGAGGATCCTAAGGAGGTTCTGTGCAGACAGCAGAGAGCCCAACGTGGGGCTCAAATTCACGAACCATGAGATCATGACCTGAGTAGAAGATGACCACTTAACCAACTGAGCCACCCAGGAGCTCCCAGGGTATTTTAAAGGACAGGAGGTTGGGATGCTTCAAAGCCTACTGATAACAAGCCGTTTTAAATTAGAAGTAAGCCTGCAATGAGTAAGCCTGCAATGAGAATGACCTTAATTATCAGGTATCAAAGACATGATTGACAGATTTATCTTAAAATCCTGTCAATAGTCTATTTTGTATTTTTCCTTTGTCTTTTACTGAATCACTAAAACTTCCTGATGAAATCATAGTCTTATCACTCAGAACTGCCGATCTTTGGGGTTCAAATGCTACAAAATACACAAAGCTCTCAAGCCCCAAATAAAGTAAGTCAATTTTATATTACACATTTTGCAGAAACCTAAGAATGGCTCAAAAATGCTATATACTTTGAGATGTTCTTTAACCTCTGAGAGTTTCTATAGGAACACTGTAAGAATTACATATGTATGTATTTATATATACATTAAAACTGACAACGGGTCAACTTTAAATTTATAAAATACAGAGACGAGCATTTCATATCAAAACAAGAACCAAATTCAAGGAAGTGACCATCTGGGGAATTTCAGCCTTTCCTATAATGGTATCTACTATTTAATAAAGGCTTTCTAAGTAACAGGTACAATAACACTTTATACGGATTCTCATTTTAATTAACTCCTTGAAAAAGAAATTAGCGTCTTCTTTAATATATAAGGAAACTCAACTTTAGAAAGATTTGGTGATTTGTCCAAAATCACATAACCAGTAAGGAGAATTTAATGTTTGACTCTAAATCTTGAGCTTTTGAGAATCAATAAAGTAGAAATAAATTGTAATCTATCTGTAAATGTAATACCATTGATAATACCCAGTTGGTAACACTGGGTTCTTAAATTGGAAGGTACATGACACTTATGTGTGCAGGTTAAATATACATGCCTGAACCTACCAAACTTCAAAGACAAACTCTCCAGATATGAGGCCTAGGCACCTATATTTTTTAAACACCCCCCGCCCCCAGATGTTTCTGATGCATACTCCTGTCTAACAATCACTGATACCAACTACATGGAACAAACTAGGGGCAGTATCACGTATGACTTACTTGAAGGCATTTGGAAATGTATGTGGGGTTTTTGTGGGGTTGGGAGTGGAGGTTGTTACAGTAACTTGGAACTAAAAATGATATTTAATACTCTGTACCAGGAAAACTACAAGTCCTATAATGCCTGATCAACCCCACAAAACGAAGAAATGACCCAACCAAGATGCCAGTAGCATCCCTATTGAAAAAAATAAAAGACTATGTGGTTCTGAATTTTCTTTAAAAACAGAAAATAGATACTAAGTTGACTTACAGTCCATAAGAAGCTGCATGAAAAACTAGACTCTTTTTTCATTGAGTCTAACACTATATATTTTTTTAATGTGAGAGAAAGAGAGTGCAGGTGTGAGCTGGGGAGGGGCAGAGGGAGAGAGAATCTCAAGCAGGCTCCACACCCAGCATGGAGCCCAATGTGCGGCTTGAACCCATGACCCTGGGATTACGACCTGAGCCGAAATCAAGAGTAGGACAGATACTCAACAAACTGAGCCACCCAGGCGCTCCAGAGTCTAACACTAATACTACTCAGAATCTTGGGTACAAAGGACATCTAATTTTTTTTAAGTGTATTTTTTTTCTTTTTTTTTTTTTTTTTAATTTTTTTTTTTTTCAACGTTTTTATTTATTTTTGGGACAGAGAGAGACAGAGCGTGAACGGGGGAGGGGCAGAGAGAGAGGGAGACACAGAATCGGAAACAGGCTCCAGGCTCTGAGCCATCAGACCAGAGCCTGACGCGGGGCTCGAACTCACGGACCGCGAGATCGTGACCTGGCTGAAGTCGGACGCTTAACCGACTGCGCCACCCAGGCGCCCCAAGTGTATTTTTTTTCTTAAGCTTATTTATTTTGAGAGAGAGTGTGTGTGCGCAAGCAGGGGAGAGGTGGAGAGAGAGAGAGAGAGAGAGATAGAGACAGAATCCCAATCAGGCTCTACACTGTCAGCATGGAGCCCACATAGGACCAAAACTCAGGAACCCAGAGATCATGACCTGAGCCAAAACCCAGAGTTGGGACGCTTAACCAACTGAGCCACCCAGGCGCCCCAAAGGATATCTAATTTATAAAAACTTACATTTGAATGTTTCCGCCTCTAAAACCTGGCAGCTGGCTTGATGTTCAAATTGATCATCTTCACAGAGAAAGTTATGACAAAAGGAACAACTAAATATTCTGCCTCCTATTGGATGAAAACATAAAACCCACAAATGTAAAAATGATAAACTTCAATTAAAAAACTCATATTCATAACACTGCTCAATAAGAAAGCAATTTGTTTCAGATTTATACCAAAATGACACAGCAGATTTTGTTCTGGTAAAGGCTTCGATGAAAACTGCCAAAGTGAACCATAAAAAAGCAGGCTCCCACTATCTCCTGGCTACTTGCAATGCTTACAGACACTTGCGGTCCTATAACTCCCCTCCCTACTGGCTTACATAAGCAGTCCTAACAGTGACTATTACTGCTAGTATAAATCCCTTTTCCAACTAAATTGGTAACCACAACAGTAGTCAGGATTGACAGTATCCTGAAAAAAAATCACAAAAAGAACATCCAGAATGTGTCAAAGTCAGCCCTTCTTACAGTGAAGTTCATTGCTCATATGTAATCACTCACCATGGTCCCAGACACCTCTTTCGCATTCCACACACTCAGCATCAGTAAGAGGGCAGGCACAGGCATGTGTACTGAGACATTTCCTCCCATGGCAAACCCAAGCTTCACAGAAGTCACATATTGCACCCTGCAACCAAGGAACACACAAAAAATGAATCTTTGTCACTTGCCTGGCTGCAACCGTTGTTTAACCAATGGCAACCATCAAAATTGTATGCGTTTAGGAATTTAACAACCCTCAGTAATAGTGGGGGCTTCACTAAAGAAAAAATTTTGTTTACACTAAGCCAAAATTAAAGAGGGTTCTCTGAAAATCAAACTACTTCACCAACAACTATTTATAATATACAAAATTTGTCTATAAATCAAAAGAAAAAGCAAGGTGGAAACTATATACTTAACCCTAATCCTAATCATTAAAGTAAGTCACGGAGCTACAAGTGTTGCCTTCAAACTGAATTCTAATTCAAATGATGTCTGGAGTCCACATTTTAAGCGTTCTTATCTACAGCAATCACAGTAACGAAATTTTTTCAAGTAGAAATATTTTTGAATTAAGAAAACTCCTTCCTGAATCATTTATACAGTAATTTACATAGCTTTTCTGGAGTAACTGAGAAAAAATATTAAACTTCTGCCAGCATCTTTTTTTTGTTAAGGCAACTCATGATTTAAATCATTACTACATTTCTTTGTGGAAAAAAAGAAAATAAAATATGTAAAACTAAAAAACAGGGTAAGACTCTCCAATTCTACATCAAGATAGACCAACTATACCTTTCGATAACACAATGACATCTACAGAATATTAATTGCTAGAATGAATCTTAAGAAAATGGGATTAGATGTTCTTTCCTTTACAGATAATAAACAGTGGCCCAAGTCTTAACTCCAAATCCCAGAGCAAAATTATAGTGGAGCTGAGATTTAAACCACAGTGTTCTGAACCTCAATTCAGTGTTTAGCATTCAAGACTCTGTAACAGAAGCCATAAAGAGCAAATAGGAAGGATGTTTTTTGAGATGTAAATATGGATTACCACTGTGGATTGCAAATCCTCAAATACATTTCTTGGAACATTCAGTGTTCTAGCACCAAAAAGATGACATACAGAATAATCCAGGACAGTTTAAAAGCTTAAAAGAAATAATTTACAAAGGACAAGGAAGGGCTTAGAATAAACATAAGGTATGATGTAGTTACCACCCCTGAGCCTGAAACAAGGGAGCGGAAGGAGTTACCAGAATCTTAAGAAACAACCAGTATGGAGAGGATTACATAGCCATATAGAGAGAAACTGTGGCCAAATCATGCCCAAACTAGGATAACCTGGTAGGGAGTGAGCGAGGGAGAATAAACACCCAGATTTTATTATCCTCCCATCTACAGGTCTCCTGCCAAGGTCTTCCATTGGGTGAACCCAAAGTGAAGCCATAAGGTAAGAAAGCCACTGATCCAATCCATACACACAGGTCAGGCTCCCAGGGCAAAGCAGGATCAAGAAGAGAGAAGGTAGAGGGAATTTCAACAGACAATTAGAAGATTCCCAGAAAATCATTTTTCTAGAATGTAAAGCTAACGACACAGGAGTCTATTGAAATGTTTTATGCAAACAATCATTCACATTCACACAAGTTAGTGAATTTTTTTCAATTTTTCTTTTTTTAAGAGAGAGAATGTGCAAGCAGGGAGAGGGACAGAGGGGGAGAGAGAGAATCCCAAGCAGGCTCCACACTCAGTGTGGAGTCCAATGCGGGGCTCAATCACACGACCCTGGGATCATGACGTGAGATGAAACCGAGCCACCCAGGTGCCCCTACAACTTAGCGAATTTTTTTAAAAGCGTTTAATAAATTTGGGCATAAGCAAGCTACCAAGGAAGACTACATTGATTTATGAATAAAGATAACATTGAAAATCCTATATTTAAAATGAGGAATTCACAAGATACTTATGAATAAGTCTAGTTTCTTGCTTCTTTAAGATATGCACACATGGAATATATTAAGATCTGCTTCATGATGGAAAATTAAGTCCTTGAGAAGTTACTATAAATAAAATATCTGGGGTGCCTGGGTGGCTCAGTCAGCTGAGTGTCCAACTTCGGCTCAGGTCATGATCTCATGGTTTGTGAGTTTGAGCCCTGCATTGGGCTCTGTGCTGACAGCTCCGAGCCTGGAGCCTGCTTCAGATTCTGTGTCTCCCTCTCTCTCTGCTCCTCCCCCGCTCATGATCTGTCTCTCTCTCTCTCTAATAAAGAAAACATTAAAAAAATAAATAAATAAATAAAATATCTGTTTGACATCTAAATACTATTGCCTTCCTCATGAAATGAAATTTGCACCGGAGCATAAAATCACACAACAGAATACAGTAAAATTGGTTGAAAGGAAGAGAGAGTAAAATCCATCACACAACACTACTATTTTAATTACACCATACCTCATTTTATTGCGTTTCATTTTTTTATACGCTTTACAAATAGTGTAATTTTTTTTTTCAAATTGAAGGTATGTGGCTTCCGTGCAACATCAGTGCCATTTTCCCAACAGCACTTGCACACTTCGTGTCTCTGCACCACACTGTGGTAATTCTCATGATATTTCACTTTATTATTTTATCTGTCATGGTGACCTGTGATCACTGATCTTTGTTATTACTATTGTAATTGTTTTGGAGTACCACACACTGTGCCCATATAAAACAGCAAACTTAATCAGTAAATGTTGTATGTATTCTGACTGTTCTACTGACCAGCTGTCTGTCTACCTTTCTCCCTCTCCTTGGGCCTCTCTATTCCCTGAGCCACAACAATATGGAAATCAAACCAGTTAATGACCCTACAGTGGCCTCTACGTGTTCAAGTGAAAGAGTTGCACATTTCTTACTTTTAACTCAAAAGCTAGAAATGATTAAGCTTCATGAGGAAGGCAGGCTGAATGCCAAGACAGGCCAAAAGTAAGCTTCTTGTGCCAGATACTCAGCCATGTTGTGAATACACACACACAAAAAAAGCTCTTGAAGGAAACTAAAAGTGCTACTCCAATAAACACATGAATGATAAAAAAGCAAAACAGCCTTATTGCTGATATGGATTAAGTCTGAGTGGTCTGGATACAAGATCCCATCAGCCACAATATCCCCTTAAGCCAAAGCCTAATCCAGAGGAAGGCCCTAACTCTCTTCGGCTCTACGAAGGCTGAGAGGTCAAGAAAAGTTTCAAGTGAAGAGGCTGGTTCATGAGCTTTAAGGAAAGAAGCCATCTTCATAACATCCAAATGCAAGCTGAAGCAGCAAGAGTTGATATAGAAGCTGCCACAAGTTATCCAGAAGATACAGCTAAGATAAATTAATGAAGGTGGCTACACCAGGCAACAGATTTTCAATGCTGACAAAATAGCCCCACATTGAAGATGCCATGTAGGACTTTTATAGCTAGAGAAGAGAAGTCAATTCCCGCCTTCAAAGTTTCAAAGGACAGGCTGACTCTCCTATTAGAGACTAATAATAAAGCTGGTGACTTCAGGTTAAAGCTAATGCTAATTTACCATTCTGAAAAGCCTAAGGCCCTTAAGAATTACGCTAAATCTATTCCGCCCATACTCAATACATGGAAATAGAAAGCCTGGATGACAGCACATCTATTTACAACATAGTTTACTGAATACTTTAAACCCACTGTTGAGACCTACTGCTCAGAAAAAAACAATTCTTTTCAAAATATTACTACTCACTGACAGTGCACCTGGTACTCAAGAGCTCTGATGGAGACATATAATGAAATTAATGTTGTTTTCGAAAGGCCTGCTAACACAACATCTGTTCTGCAACCTAGGGATCAAGGAGTCATTTGATTTTCAAGTCTTTTTATTTAAGAAATATATTTCATAAGGTTATAGCTGCCATAGATAGTAATTCATCTAATAGATCTGGAAAAAGTAAATTGAAAAGCTGAAAAGGATTCACAATCCTAGATGCCTTCAAGAACATTAGTGATTCATGGGAACAGATCAAAATATCAACAGTAATGGGAATTTGGAAGAAGTTGACTCCAACCATTACGGATAACTTACTGGGGCTCGAGACTTCAGTGGAGAAAGTAACTGTAGATGTAGAAATAGCAAGTGGAGCCTGAAGATGGGACTAAATTGCTGCAATCTCACAGTAAAACTTGAACTGATGAGAAGCTCCTTGTTACGAATAAAGAAAGTAGTTTCTGGGATGGAATCTACTCCTGATGAAGACACTGGGAAGATTGTTGAAATGACAGCCAACGACTGAGAATATGACATAAAATTGGTTTAAAAGCGGGGCGCCTGGGTGGCTCAGTCGGTTAAGCGGCTGACTTCAGCTCAGGTCATGATCTCACGGTCCGTGAGTTCGAGCCCCGCGTCAGGCTCTGTGCTGACAGCTCAGAGCCTGGAGACTGTTTCAGATTCTGTGTCTCCCTCTCTCTGACCCTGCCCCGTTCATGCTCTGTCTCTCTCTGTCTCAAAAATAAATAAATGTTAAAAAAAAATAAATAAATAAAAAAAAAAACTGGCTTAAAAGCAGTGACAGGGTTGGAGAGGACTGACTGCAATTCTGAAAGAGGTTCTTCTGTAGGTAAAGTACTATCAAACAGTGTCACGTGTTATGGAGAAATCATTGGTGAAAGAAGAGTCAACTGATGCAGCACTTTATATTGCTGTCTTATTTTAAGAAATTGTAACAGCCACCCCCACCATGAGCAACCACCAGCCTGATCAGCAGCCAACAACATCAAGGGAAGAACCTCCACCAGCAAAAGATTACAATTCCCTCCCTGAAAGATCAGGTGATGGTTAACATTTTATAGCAATATTTTTAAATTAAGGTACGTAAAATGTTTCTTTAGACTAATGCTATTATACATTTAATTGACTACAGTATAGTGTAAACGTAACCTTTATTTTTAAGTTTATTTATTTTTGAGAGAGAGAGCAATTGCACACTTGCGCAAGTGGCAGAGGGGCAGAGAGAGGAAAAGAGAGGATCCCAAGCAGGCTCCACACTGTTGGTGCAGAGCCCAAAGCAGGGCTCAACTCACAAACCGTGATATCATGATCTGAGCCAAAATCAGGGACTTAACCAACTTAGCCATCCAGGTGCCCCTAAACATTAACCTTTATATGCAATGGGAAATCATATAAATCATACAGAAATTCATGTGATTTGTTCTATTGTGATATTTGCTTTATTGCAATTGTCTGGAACCAACTCACAATATCTCTAAGGTATGCCTGTATTTTAAACAATGAATTTCCTTAGAAAACTCTACATCTAATGAGGAAATTATGTATAAGCCTACGTTAAATATGTATTCTTTTTTGAAATGTAAAGCTATAAAAAATCTACTAACGTTACGTTCTTTTGAAACTAGGTTACCTTGTAACCAAAGCCTGAACCTTGCTTAAGAAGGATATTCAGTATAGTAAGTGCTGAGTTCTATGAAGTCTGAATAAGACACTCTAGAAAGGTACCAAGGACAAATGAATTTTTAAGTCAACTTTAAATAAGTTTCCATTTCTTGTATGTTTTCCAAAAAGAAAAGAGGAAGCAATCAAAAACAAGTGGGTATTAAAGGAAAATCATACAAAGAACATTCCACAGATAATCCAGAAAAACTCCAGATTGACTTAATCAAGAACAAAGCAGTGCTATTTAGAAAAAATCACCATTGGTCACAAAGACTTCTTATTCTTGGAAACCCGCTAGTCTAAGAGATGAAGACAAAAAACTTACCACCATTGCAAGGCCAGTACTATAAACACCAGCATGCTTTATGACACAGTCTGAAGACTTCATCATGCACTTGGTTTTCCCTAGTAAAGAAACAAATGTGCATTATTAGCCTTGCAAAGTAGTACACGTAAGTACTCACTGATTCCGCTTTCTATCTAGCCTAAATTCCTATGGAAATAATTTGAAAATGGATAGAAAGCAGCAGTTCACTGCTTATGTTACTAAAAAAAGAAGCTAGATATAACTGAGATCTAACCTGAATCAGCTCTTTTAAGATTAGAAATTTATTACGGGAGCCTGGGTGAGTCAGTCGGTTAAGCATCCGACTTCGGTTCAGGTCATGATCTCGCAGTTCATGGGTTCAAGCCCCACATTGGGCTCTGTACAGACAGTGAGGAGCCTGCTTGGGATTCTCTCTCCTCCTCCTCCTTCTCCTCTTCCTCCTCCACCTCCTCCTCCTCCTCCTCTCTGCCCTTTCCCCATTCATGTCTTCTCTCTCTCAAAATAAATAACTTTAAAAAAAATTAGAAATTTATTAGTAAATCTATAAAAATGTATTGCATGATATGGGGCGCCTGGGTGGCGCAGTCGGTTAAGCGTCCGACTTCAGCCAGGTCACGATCTCGCGGTCTGTGAGTTTGAGCCCCGCGTCGGGCTCTGGGCTGATGGCTCAGAGCCTGGAGCCTGTTTCCGATTCTGTGTCTCCCTCTCTCTCTGCCCCTCCCCCGTTCATGCTCTGTCTCTCTCTGTCCCAAAAATAAATAAACGTTGAAAAAAAAAAATGTATTGCATGATAAAATTATACGCTAATTACTGTTTGTACTAAAAATCAGAAACTGCAGGTTAGAGTTTGTAATCTAACAATCAGTAAAGTAGTTTAAAATCTTATGAATTTTCAGATGAATTAATACAGATTTTAAAAAGATATGCTTTGAAATAAATTTTACAGTCTGTAATTCACAATAAACAGTCTGGTTTGAAGTTATTTCTTACTTCTTTCCACAGAATATCTCAAACCAAACCAAACCATGATTATGCAACTTACCTAATTCATTAACTTTATATAAACCTAAAAACATGGCCTCTTTGAAAATTAAAACTACACTAGAAATATTCAGGGATATAGCCCTAAACACTGCTAATTTTCTGCCATGTTATCATACATAAACACATTTAAATGAGCATATCGCAAACTGTGTTCTACCTTAAACTATTATCCCATAACCAAAGGGGACATTTGTTGAAACGAAAGTTTGAGAAGTATGGCGTGAATAAAATGAATCAGGTTTCTTTACTGGAAGTCTTCAGAACCTTTAACATAAAAGTATGTAATAGAAATCTCCCAGATGGAAACGAGGACATGAAACAAACAGCATTTCTCAAATGTATGCATTATTTTAAGAAACACCTATTAATATCTCAAGTACTCTGTGGAAGACTATTTTCGAAGCACCAACCTTGTTGTTCTATGAACTACCATTTAGTTTTACTTTGAATAATCATTTACTCTGAATAAAGGTTTTCACTTACATCTGGCAACTGAGTACATGGCTTAGGAACTCAATTGCAATCACCTGGGAAAACATATGAGGAAACTCAAGAATCATATGCTAAGTGCCAAAAAGAAAAAATTGGCACCAAGAAAATGTGGAATAAAATGATTCTCAATGGTCTAAGATACTGTGGGCAATTTCAGCAGGAATCAAAACTTAAAAAAAGCATACAAATAGATATCAACAAGACTAAGTTAGTATAACTAAAAATTAAGATCACCAAATGTTATTAGTCTGAAATCTGATCTTATAATGTTATAACGTATCAGAGAGACAAAATCAAGATGTGATAGTGTTTGACAAGCCAAATAACAATTTGCTATTTCATTAATAAGTCTTAACATTACTGTTAAAAATGATAAACCCATAGAATCAAACTGATCAACTACAAAACAAATGTTTGATAAAAGAAAAGGCATATAGGGGTGCCTGGGTGGCTCAGTCAGTTAAGCGTCCAGTTAAGCTCAGTCAGTTAAGTTTCATCTTGGTCATGATCTCATGGATTTGTGAGATTGAGCCCGGTGTTGGGCTCTGTGCTGACAGGGTGGAGCCTGCTTAGGATTCTCTCTCCCTCTCTCTGCCCCTTCCCTGCTTGCGCTCCCTCTCTCTCTCAAAATAAACAAACATTTAAAAAAAAAAAAAAAAAAAGAAAAGAAAAGAAAAGGCATATGTCCTTAGGTATCATATACTTACCACACTGTGCACAAATTGGTAACTTCTGTACAGAATTGCAAAAATAGCAAAACGCTCTATTCTTCTGCCGCCTTGTCATGTAAAATAAAATTTTAAAATAGGGTCACTATCAGATAAAAGGTGAGAGATCCTGTTATTACATATAAAAAGAAATAAATATTTACCTCTGACACTTGTCACATTCCTATAAAATATAAAAACAGAACATTAAGTTTCTACGGACTGAAAACTACAAATTTACTTGCATTATAAAAAATACCTTATTTTTCATGTTAAAATTTAACACTTCCCAAAGTCTCCAATTTCACCCATGTAAACAAGCATCTATACATACTTTAATAATAAAGGTATGTTCTTGGGCATACCACACAGAGCAAGAAGTGGTATCTCCACAAGAGGTGAAATAAATAAAGCAGTGGTTTGTGTTTTGGTTGTGTTCTTTGTTGTTGTTATTGTTTTTTAGTCAGACAAGTATTACAGAATGGACATAAGAAATTCAGAACACAGTATGATGAAGCTCCCAGAAAATCTAGAATCCTAAACATGGTACTAAAAGCTCTCGACAATCTGGTCCCTAAACACTTTCAAACCTTGCTAGCCTATTCTCTCTAGATTCAAGTTGCTATTGTCAGTCATTCATGAAATATGTCTTCTACTCTCTCTTTTCCATGCCTTACTATTCTAATACTTTTCCTTGAAAAGCCTATCCTTACAATCTTCACCTGTTCAAAGTTCTGGTGATGATCCCACCTCCTCTATGAACTGTACCCCATCAACACACTCAAATTTATCACCTCTTAGCCCAGATGTACCCTAGTCTTAATTGTACATTTGTGACAAGACAACACTTACCAAACTCTAGCCTTCACTATGTATATTTATGTATGTGAGTCATTTCTTGTTTTGTCTGTTCCATATCCGTCTTCTCTAAAAAATGACCCTGAAGGGAGTCTCTACCATCTGTCCTGTGTTATGTAATCCTGGTCCCTCCCACACGTGATGACATCCATAAACGTTAGCCTTGGCTGGGCACCTGGCCAAGTCCAATCTGAGTTTTCTCCCTCTCTGAGGACATTATGTGATGTGAGATACACAGGCTACCAGTACGTACGAACCCAAACAAATGGGGTAAGACAACACGAGAAAATGGAACTAATAAGCAAAAAGAAACACAAGCAAAAGATGGAACTACAAGTTTGTTCCAGTTGTCCCTGAGTTCCAGCTACATCCATGCCCTTCCCAACTACATATTAGTCAATAAACTCTAGTTCTCCCTAAAGTTACTTAAGTTGGATTTGTCACTTACAAACAACAAGACAACTGATTACTATAAACTTGTGGAAACAGGGGCTGCGTCACTCATCTATCTATACCCCATCTTTTTGCCTAAAATGTACCTGGCAAAAAGTAAATGCACAAGAAACATTTGTGGAACTGAGTCATATTAAGCATTTCATATGTTTGGATGAAACAAAAGAAGACTGAGGAGTAGCAGGAATAGAAAAAGTAGAGAAGACTGGAAATAGAGAAATAAGGGACAACTAAGAGAAACATAGTCAAAGAAAGGAAAGGGGTTATAATCACATGATAATCTCGCTTTTTAACGCTTTGACCAAAGAAGCCCAGGAACAATCAAGACTAACCGACCGAGCACAGGAAAATAAGGTAATAGTTAGCCAAAAGAGAGGTCCAGAAAAGTGAAAAGTTTAGAAAAAAGAAATCACAGGAGTTGAGAAGTGCTAAGAGAAATAATGAAAAGCTTCCAACTAATAGAACAAATTAAGTTAATGCATATAAGGTTAGAAAAGCTAGAAAATATCACAGTTCCTAGTATTTACTGTTTCCTATCTATCACCAACAGCAGCCAAAGAAATAAATAAATACATAAATAACTCACTCACTGCTACTCAGAGTCAATAAAAACAAGGGACAAAACACAGATTTGAAATTCAATAAAATGTATGCAGCAACAATGTATTCAGCAAAATTTTATTCAGGCATTTTTCAGAGATTATATAGTTTTTCAACCATCAACAGATATCAAAAAAAGCTGTTACCATTGACGCATTGCATGGGTGTTTAGCTAAATCTATGGTGCTTCTTGACGCCCTGAGCTGTTTTTCACGTTCCCGGCGGTTCTCTGCCTTCTTCCTTGCACCGGTCTTCTTTTTAGGCATTTTACTGCTCTTTCTACACAAGAGAACAGAGAAGATATAAATGCCTGGTTGTATTCGCTATCCTAAATAAAATAGAATGAAGTGTTTTTTTTTACTCTCTTTAAAATTTAAACTCAACTCTGTCATTTTGACTGTTAAGGGCATTTTAAGCCTTTATGAAATATTACATATACATTATCTCAAATAAAATATATGACTTTTAAAATGAGGAACTTATTTGCATTTCCAAACAATTCTAAAAAATATAAAAATCAGACCAATTTATCCCAAAAGCTAAAAGTTTTCCTTTCCCACTGAAGGACAAAAAGAAAGTTTCTCTGATGTTAAGTATTCTTTAAAAATTACTCAGTACCAAATTAAAAAGTTATTGGGCATATCATTAGCAAGAAATAATTAAAAAGTTTACCATTTACCCAGCCTATATTACTTTTTTGAACTATAAATTCAGACAACTTGATGTTAAGATCTGAAGTATAACAAGTCTTACTTCTCCTATATAATATCTGAACAAAACTTCTGACAGTCAAGTCAAATGACAGCATTAACCGCAAAGCCAAACTTCTCTCTCTGAAAAGATATTAAAAGTATTATAGCTGCTTTGACTCTACAAGCTGCCCTTCAACTCTTATGTTAGAATGTCTATCGGGGTGCCTAGGTGGTTCAGTCAGTTAAACATCGGACTTCGGCTCAGGCCATGATCTCGTGGTTTGTGGGTTCGAGTCCTGTGACGGGATCTGTGCTGACAGCTCAGGCCTGGAGCCTACTTCGGATTCTTGTTTCCCCGTCTCTGCCCCTCCCATGCTCATGCTCTGTCTCTTGATAATACATAAATGTTAAAAAAAAAAAAAAAAAAAAAAAAAAAAAAGTCTCTCTAGAGTACATAATTTTAACAAAGTTCAAATTTATGTTTAAGAGTATTACATAGGAGTATGCACGTAAAGTCCTATATAAAAAAGGACTTTAAAACAGGCTTTCATCTTTCATCACTTAGTTGAAAGAACTACCACATTAAAAAAAAAAAAAGATTTTTACTGCATAACACATTTTTATTTGGCTTTTCATCCAATCTGAAAACATGTTCTCTGAGGATTTGTCTTTCTTGACAATGTTTATATACCAGTCCTGCCTGGTATATATTAAGTAGTCAATAAACGAAGTGACACAGGCATGAATGGGTCTATGTACCTGCTTTGAAACATGAATCTCAAATTTAATATTCTTCAAAATATGTACTTTTTAAGTCTTCTCTAAGAGTGATTCTCAAAAATCAACTGTAAAAATTCCTAACAAATACAGATTTACATTTCTAGGCCCAACTAAAAATCTACAAATTCTAAACTTCCAAGGATAGGATTAAGTTTCACTGGTGACTGTGACAACCTCCCTGAAGGCATGAACATTCTTTTCAAAGAAACCAAAACACATCCATGATACATGGACAGAGTTCCAAGAAATCACACCTTTAAGAAATTCCCATTTCTTATTTAAAGGGCCAATTACAATTGGGCAAAATCATGCACCAACATGTACTAAGGTCACTCATGCTTTCCTACTTCGGGTTCCAACTCAAAATGTCCAATCAAAAGCCAAGTGGGGTGGGAAGCTGCGACTTAAAAATACAGACAAATCAAGCCAGGAGGTTTAATAGGTGGTCGGCTAAGTAACATCGAAGCCCAGGAGATCACCCTTTCAGGATTTATAACGACAAAAATCTACAGGGTGAAAAAAATGTGTACTGCTCCTGCCAAAGGAACTCACAAAACAATCACGGCGTGCCCGCCCGGTGAATTTTTTGTTGAGCCTCCATTTTTTTTCTCCAATTTGTTCTGGAAACTTAATGAATTTTTTTCTCAGCCTTAGATGGTTTTAAGCCCTTCTCCGGTACCGTTTCGACTTCTGTAAAACGTGGCCCGTGTCACCAAATGAGGAAAAAGGCACGAGGTCAGCGCGCCTTTGGAGGAAAAGCCCGCAATCATCGCACCCAGCGGAGTGATAGGGGAGTCCAGAGGCCACCGCGAAGGTGCCACGCGGTTCGGGAACTGACAACCATCACCCGCCCGCGGGACACCCTCCCTCGCGCGCGCTCCAGGCCGACCTAGCTCACCCTCGCGGGGAGGCCGGGCTCACTCCGGGGGCAGAGGGGCAGGGAACAGCGTGAGACCGGCCCGCGGCTGCAGCAAATCCAACTTGCGGGACAGGACTCCGGGAGAAGAACCTACTAAAACCGAAGAAGGGCGGAGAGAAGCAATTTCCAACACAGAAACCGGACCGGATGTCCTCTTATGTCAGCAGCGCCCTTACGGCAGCACGTCGACAGGAAGGGCCCGCCTACTTCTGTCTGCTCCGCCCTGAGCCCGCCCACTCCTGCGGAGGATTTGACTGAGCCGGGAAGAGAATGCCTGAGTGAAGAAGAAAAATGGACTGCAGGAGGAGAGGGAACGGGAAGGCCCGTCAATTTTATTTTTTCAGAAAAGGAGAAATCTAAAGGAAGAGGGAAATGAATTCACAAACTTGACACTGCATCAGTTGACTCGAACAGAAAATTCTTGCCTAATTCTTTTGGAAACTTTCTGCTACCTGCATCTTTTATGCCTAACATTCCACTGTGAACTCCATTCTTTTGTGAACAAATTCTCCCACATTCTGGACCTTTAGTGTGTGTTCCGCCTTGCCCTTAATTGAAACCTAACATCCTCTCCCTTACAAAAGCTGCTTGCTTTAAATTTCTATGAAGTGAAGGGTGCTCATTTTTGCACTTTCTGTATCTGTCGGTTAGGAAGTAGGATCAATGCTGTTGTTCCCCAGTACGTCATTCAGATAATTATTCCTCCTTTCTCTATAGCAATGCCACATTTTTCCTTCATTGCTGCTATTTTTTACCCACACTTTATTGATGGAAAACTTTGGAAACTGACTTCTAACTTCTGCCATCACCCAGAATGACATTAACATCCAAACCCATTCTCTTGGGCTCTAGATTTTTTTCATCTCCAGGAGCGATCATCCCGATGCCACTACAGGCATCTACTCTCATGACCACACTCCAGGTTGTGTGGTCAGGTGGATCAACTCCACCACTGAAATCCAAAATTCAGACAAACTATCCATCCTCCTACTTTACGAAGTCTCTCACTCAATTTTCCCTCCTAACGAAGACCACAAATGTCAGCTCTTCAATTTTCTCCCTATCGATTATCTCTCTGCTTTCTTCCATTCCTTTTGCCCCAGGTTATGAAATGCAGTTCATCACATCAATCACAATTTGCCTTATTTTCTTTCTCATCAAACCAACTGGAACATTCCCAATACTGTTAATTCGACAGCTTGCCTTTTCTTTTCTACAGTGGACTTAGTATTGTTAAGGGGGGGGGGGGAGTACACAATCATGGTTTTATTCTGAATCCAAAGTTATTAACTTCCACAATGCTCTCAAAATTGCCCTTCAGGGGCGCCTGGGTGGCGCAGTCGGTTAAGCGTCCGACTTCAGCCAGGTCACGATCTCGCGGTCCGTGAGTTCGAGCCCCGCGTCGGGCTCTGGGCTGATGGCTCGGAGCCTGGAGCCTGTTTCCGATTCTGTGTCTCCCTCTCTCTCTGCCCCTCCCCCGTTCATGCTCTGTCTCTCTCTGTCCCAAAAATAAATAAACGTTGAAAAAAAAAAAAATTAAAAAAAAAAAAAAATTGCCCTTCAATCCTTCTAGATATTCCTAATCAGATTTGTCATTCCCATGGTCCATATGGTGTTATTAAATCTTCTCCCCTTTCCTCAACCGTCCATCACTTTTTCCATCAATTTTAGCAGATATTATATTTCACAGAGAAAACAGAATAACATCAATAATGATTATACTTCATTTTATGCTCCTGACATTCTACTTTACATATGTAGTATTAACTCCTGAGTTTACACATGAGGAACCTTGAGCAGAAAGACTATGAAACTTGCCCCAAGATTACACAGATGGTTTGGCTTGTGGGGTTGTCTGTTGCAGCAATTCTTAAACATTTTGGTCTCAAGACCCCTTAAAAATTCTTAAAAACTGAAGATTCTAACAACCTTTGTTTATGTGGGCTATATCTATTGATATTTACCATACAAAAAAATTAAAAGATAACATTTATTAATTCATTAGAAATAATATATTTAGGGGCACCTGGGTGGCTCAGTCAAGCGTCTGGCTCTTGATTTCAGCTCAAGGCATGATCTCATGGTCGGTCATGATCTCACAGTTGTGAGATAGAGCCTCACCTCAGGCTCTGTGCTGACTGTGGAGCCTGCTCGGGATTCTCTCTCTCCCCACCTCCCAACTCCCGTCCTCTTTCCCTCCCACATTTCTGTGCACAGTAGCACACATGCTCTGTCTCTTTCTCTCTCAAAATAAATAAATAAACATTTAAAGAATAACACATCTATTACATCTTAGTATAAATATTTATACAAAAACGTTATATTTTCCTTAATAGAAAACATAGAAGAGTGTTGTATGTATTACAGTTTTGCAAATGTCTTTAATGTAAAGCTTAACAGAAGGCAGGTGACTTCCTACATATGCCATCCACTGAGAAGCTTTTTATGTTCTTGTCTTCCTAACATACAGTTAGCCAGTAAAACAGTGAAGAGCCCTCTGGGAAATAACCCTCTGGGTGAATTATTACAGTATACACCATTATGATGTTTCAGGGTCTTCCTCCTGGGTGTCTGGCAGCCCTTTCAATGCCCATGGTTGCTAGATCCAAAAACTGGCTGAGACTTAAAAACTGGGCAAATAATTGTGACTCGTTATTGGAATATTGTTCTCAGTCTCCTGGTCATGTGCTCCCTTGGCTTATTTTGATTGTACACACTGAGCAAGATCATTGTTTGCGGCCTGGGGATCCATTCTGCTCCTGGGGACACTATATACTTTCATCCATCTCCCTAATATTCTGAGTGTCAGAGCCCTCTTCCTTGCTGCCACTCTGCCCTTGCTGGTGATTACAATAATTATGCCAGATTACATTGTAAAGAATGACAAGTTATTGACCCAGTGGCTGGGAGGGGGTTAGGGACAGATCCTAAAGGGAGTACTAGTTGTGCTAGGAGGAAGAAGTCTCTACATTGTATTTAAGCAAGGTGTGTGTGATGGAGGCAGTACCCACTAGTCAGGAATGTTGGGCCATGTTCAGACACAGAGGGTTCAGGAGAATCTAGGCATTCAAGATTTTCAGGTATCACAACCCAGCTCTCTGCATCAGGGTTTCTTTCTTTACGATCCAGCATTCTGACCTTGGCATAACCGACCTAGCTGAGCTGCATGGCTGTTAATCTCCTTTGGAGCTCTGCCACACTTATGATTTAGTGCTGGGCCTGTTCCTCAGCTTTTTCTCCCCTCCCACTGCAGGAGATAAAAGCCTCTTTATTTGCTACCAAAGAAGCTTTGTGATTTGACTCTTAGATTTTTAATAGCCATTACCCATCTCAGTGTTTTGCTTTTTCCAAAGAATCGATTTTGCTTAGCAACAGCCAATTCCTCTGTCCTTAAGATTATTGTTTCCCTCATATTTCTTAAGTGCACCCACTAGTATATTATCTTTCTTTAGAATACATCCCAGTTAACTACTGATGAAAGCTTTACCTATTGTGCTGTTCCCTCATGCCAAGGTCTGTCTGTCCTACATTTATCACCAATGAGGAGGTCCTCACTGATAGTCAATGTGGCCAATGATTCAAGTTGAATGATTCAATTTTCTTGAATCGTTCCTAACATCAACTATCTTAAATTGGTTTCTCTGGAGGTCCTCTGCGTCAGAGATGAATATAGAGAGTTCATCGGGGAGTGCTTTGGGAACAACTCCTGAGGAAGGGATGGTAGCAGGATTAGACAGAAGAAAGAGCTGGCCTATACTCTAGTTTTAATGGAGACCTCAACTTTGAATCTGGGATGTCCCTTCAGATTTGAGGCAAGTGGGCTCAACCTTTATATACCTGTGATAGTCATTAGATGTGAGCTGACAAGGAAAATGAGTATAACACTGGGCTAGACTACTACTGAAGAGGGCTGACAGCTGAAATTTGTCAGCTTGCTGAACCTCCAGCAGCTCAGGGAATAAGTCCTTTGTTTATTATTTTTTTTAACTTTATTTATTTTTGAGAGATAAAAAGAGAGAGAGAGAGAGCAGGGGAGGAGCAGAGAGAGAGAATCCCAAGCAGGCTCTGCACCAGCAGCACAGAGCCCAATGCGGGGCTCAAACTCACAAACCAAGAGATCATGACTTGAGCCAAAACCAAGAGTTGGATGCCCAAATGATTAAGCCACCCACACCCTTAAGTCTTTTGTTTCTGAAGAGAGGTACAGGTAGTGTCTCCCAGTATTCACTACAAAAGTGATGACAAAGTAGAGAAATATTCAGACAAAGACAAAGAATCTTTTCCATTTACAGACCCTCATGGAAAGAATTCCAAAGAGTATACTTCAAAATGATAAAAAAGGAATTCAGAAAGGAGGGAGATGCAAAAAGCAAAAGTGGGTAATCAATTCATTTAACAGGGTAAATCTTAAACATTACCTGTATAAAACAACAGAACTGTACAAAACAATTTTGGATATAAAAACCACAAGGAAATTGTCTCTAAATTCAACTGCAAATGCAGTTCAAATCAAATCCTGACAGGAACTTTTTAATAGAATATGATTAATTGATGCTGAAATTCATATGGATGGCTAAAGACCCATGAATAACTCAGACCATTTTAAACACCAGCAAAAGAAGAATACCCTTATTTATTATAAAGTTCTAGTAATTAAGGGGAGCCTGTGTGACTCAGTCAGTTAAGTGTTTGACTCTTATTTCAGCTCAGGTCATGATCTCATGGTTCGTGAGATCAAGCCCTGTGTCGGGCTCTGCACTTAACAGCACTGAGGCTGCTTGGGATTCTCTACCTCCCTCTCTCTCTCTCTGTTTCTCTCCAGCTTACTCTGTCTCTCTTTCCCTCTCAAAATAAATAAACTTAAAAAAAAAAAAGGAGAAATCTAATTGAAATACTATTTGGTAAAATTGCAAAACAAAAAACCAATTATATACATACATTATTTATGGATACATATATACCTAGTAAAAGTATCCAAACATCCACAGAAATGATATTAACTTCAGATTGTGATTATCTCTGGTGAAAGAAAAAGAACAACAGATAGATGTGAAGCATTAGCTATACTTTTAGTTGTCGGAACAATACTAATCAAAAAACATATGCAATGCCATAAGCAGAAAGAGTTAAGGGTCCCTGGAAAAAGAAAGATGAGGCATAGCTTTCTTGACACAAGAAAAGTCATTTTAGGCCCCTGACCATCTTGTCAACTATGTCTGACCTGCACTACTTGCCCAAAACACATTTCTTGCAGAACTTCCTGGTTTATGTTGAAATTACAGAAGAATTACAATTATTATTATTATTATTATTATTATTATTACCCAGTAGGTAATAATTTTGAACAAACAACAAAATTTAAGAGCCAACAGCCACTATCAGGCCAGGAGATAGATAGCCTAATCATATCAGGGACCATAAATCAGTGTTAATGGCAATGGTGAGTCCCATTACCTGGCCTCGGTTCTTGAGTTCGGCCAAGAAAGAATTCAGAGCCAAATTCTTAAGCAAAAATGTAATAGCAGTTTAAGCAAAAGGACACTCTTAAGATGGAAGAGCTGGCAGGCCCAGAGGTGGCCATGACACCAGGGTTCAGGGTTGTCTTCTCTTTTTGTGTTTGCATGGGTTATGGGTCATAGCAGGGCAGTGTCTGACTAAGGTTGCAACCAATTGTCTAAAGGACTTCTCCTATGAGTTGTGAGGGGGAGTTTTTGGTCTTATATGTCCCCTCTCAGAAATTGTTATGGCAGCCATTCTTGGGGGTGAAGGGAGGAGGATTAAAACTGCAATGTAAATGTATTATATAATAAAGCTATAGTTTACTGTAGGGCAGTAGTCATAGGGGAGAATGTGTGCATATCCCTTGGGGTCTGTCCAGACTGTTTGGAACTTGGCCTCACAACCCCCCTTTTTAAAAAATATTTTATTTTTAAGTAATCTCTACACCCAACATGGGGCTCAAACCTACAACTCCAAGGTGAAGATCAAGAGTCACATGTTCCCACTGACTAAGCCAGTAAGGTGCCCTGTGCCTCACTGCTTTTATCAGCCAGAAAGCACCTGTTCCCTGCTCATATCCGTTAACTGCCTATGACTCTATCAACAAAACTCCCAGTGCTGGTTCAAAAGTAAAGATTGACCTGATGCACATTCTTGCATTATCTTTACAGGATCTAAACCCCTTTGAGCACTCAGATACCAGGCCAACGAAAGCTAAAGAATTGATGCTGATCCTTGCTGGCTATAGACCTTCATGACTTCAACCTGGATTCTGCCAACTTAAGATGACTTTTGCCCCAATGTCATGCTGCATTCCCCTTTGTACAAGCCCTTTATTTTGTTTTGTTTTGTTTTGTTTTGTTTATTGTCTTATTTTTTGTTTTTGGGAGACAGAGAGAGAGAGAGAGCATGCACACACCAGGTGAGAGGGGCAGAGGGAGAGAGATCTTAAGCAGGCTCCACACTCAGCACAGAGTCTGACACAAGGCTCAATTCTGTAGTGGTGAGTCATGCACAGAGAGTCAGGACACCAAGCCTTTTCTTTCCAGGAAGCAGCTTTATTCATGCCAGCATAGGCTCAGCGGGCTAAGACCCAAAAGGCTGAGCCCCGAGTGCAGCTTGGGGTTGCTTTTTGTACAATTTTTGCTCCTTTGTCTCCTATATATGGTAACATACTGTCTGAATGGCCAGTCATATTACAGAGTCATGAAGGATGTCATGCATGCACACATAGCCAGATTGCCTCCCCTTGTCTTGGGATTTTCACCACATTCCTTAGGGTGGGGCTCTACCACATTCTCCCCTTTGATGCTCAGACCTCCTATTTTGGGTCAAAGAGCATCATCTTGGTTTAGAGGTTTATATTCCCATAACATCATCACATGTGTGGCCATTTTCCTTTCAACCATTACCTTAATGAGGCTGGAGACAGACTGTATCACAAGGGGAGCTAGGCAAGGTAGGATTAAGCAGGCTCCCAAAATCAAGAGGATAATTCCCATGAGGGTTTTGAATATCCCTTTCTGTCTCTGTCTCTGTCTCTGTCTCTGTCTCTGTCTCTCTCTCTCTCTCCTCTCTCCACCCCCCACCAAGAGTTGAAAACCATCCTCCAAATAACTCCCAGGGGTCCCAAACTTTCCAGGTCTGGACTGGGACATGAGTGACCTTTGTCATCCCATCTGTGATCTCCTCTATAACTTTCCTTCATCACCTATCTGTAGGCAGCAGTTGCTCAGGTTGAACTTTCCACAAACTCCTCCCTCAGAAGCAAGCAAGTAATCTAAGGCCAAGCAATTTTGATAGCATGCACATTTTGGTTTGCTGTTTGGCCAGTAAGTTCAGAGCTCTGGCAGTTTCATTGGTTATAATTGCTACAATGGCTTGCAGTCTGATTATGTGGTTTAGAATGTAAATGGCACTGCGGTAGTCCGAGGACCCATCCTCTGCCCAGGGTCATAATATTGGATTATATGCTCGTGAGGCCATTCATCATCTTTCCAATTGCCAATTTGTAGGGCATGTCATTTTCTTCCAGTCTCCCTGTCCCCATACAACTGGACTCCCAAATGTTCCCCTCTGGCAAGTGGGAGCAGGAAGAAAGATGGATGAATAGTTCCCAGCACACATGACTCTGACCAAACTGAGGGAAATATTATATAGGCTGTCCTTCCATATAACCTGTATAGTCCACCTCTACCTGGGGCCTGCCATTCAATGGCTGCGTCGACATTGTCCCAGGCCTCTTGGAGATGAGAGAAGTTAGCCACAGGGTAGGGATCTGGCTCAAGGTGATCTGGGGACCCCCACCCTCAGGTTTCCTGGGCTGTTAAGTTATAAAATCTTTGGCCTACGCACATTAAGCTTCCAAGAGAGATGGTGAACTTTCTTCCTCACCGGGCAAGGAAGGTTTTTCCAATAATTGAGGTTTTGAGAAGCCAAACCCTGGTAGTAGGACTGGGGTGTTCTGTTCCATTATAAGGTTTGCAGGGATCTAATTCTCTAGCCTCCAATGGCCATTGATTCCCCCATACATACATAGCAAGAAGAGACCTTCAGAGTCTCTGCTAGGGTTAGAAACAACTTCCTTGCTGTGACTGAGATGGGAGGGGGCTACTTCTTATTTCTTCGCTGAGGGAGTGGAAGACTTGATGGGACATGGTTGGATGGGCAGTAGTGACTTTCTTGACACAGTCCCTGGGTCTCTGCCTCGCCCATGGATCCGGATGCCGATTCAGGTGCGCCATTGCCATTTGGAATCTCCTGGGTTAATGATGGTAGTTAACAGAATTACAGGCCTTTGATTGACAACTTGATGTAGCAGGCCCCTTCTGAAGGAGCACTGTTGTGCCTTCTTTTTTCCAAGTAGCCCATGAAACACAGCTCTAGCTGGGGCATAAAAACTCAGGTGTACAGGCACATAAACCATTTTCCTCACACATATATCTGTCATTGAGTCGGGATTCCCACTCCCAATCTAAGCCTCCACATGGCATATCAAGAGTCCTTGGGCCCTCTATGAAAAATGCCTGCTTCTTTCATATGACAGATGCCTCTGGGCCAATACCTATAACCTCACATACGTCAAACAGCATTGACACCAGTCGTTTTGGGTTAGTAATTTGTGTCCAGCTGACCAAGCCCCCTACCTCACCCCCTGGTAGGATGGGACTTCTAACCAATCTTCACTGGGGGAGTACTGTGAATCAAAGCAAGTGTGTTGACTCTCCCGTTGGCAGATAGAATAGGTGGTCTTATTGTGTCTGCAGGTCCCCAGGCCTTTTCCTTGGCATGAGAAGTGGGTATGATATAGTAAGGTCCAAGTGACTCCTTGGCCTGACCTGGTTATGTGAATATATGGGTCACAAGAAGAGGAATCTAGGTCTACAGAAGGGGTCCAGATTAGAAGCAACCAATACCAACAAAGCATCCCAGCCAGAAGGGGAAGGTGAGTGCTAACAGAAACCTCTCACCACACTCCCAGCTGGCCAGGGCGGCCTCTGCCAATCCTATGGTAAAAAGAAGAGCAAGAATCAAAATAACAGGGAGAAACATGGGGTGACAGTGCATCACAGTAAGGAAACAGATATAGAAAATAAGGACAGTCTATTTGTTTCACCAGACGATGGATTCCTCAAGCTTCGGTTGTGCGTAGATTAGTCAGTTTCCAGAGTACCTAAAGCAGGGCTGCAGTCTCCCAGAACCTCTGGAGTTGCAGATTGCTTCTTCCATGTGGTCAGCTTGCACAGCGTTGATGGATCAGGAATGCATTCCGAGCTTCAAGATGCTGGCTTCACTCTGCTGTGGTGAATCCAGGGACCCACTCCTGCTACGTTTATTACAGTAGGGGTGGACAAAATGACAGTGAACAGGCCCCTCCAGAAGAGTTTTAGGGGTTGGACATTCTACTCCTTCACCCATACAACATCTCCTGGTTTAAAGGGGTGAGAATCTGTGGTCAGACTCACAGTTAATTGCTCCCTAACCCAGTGGTGTAAGGTGGTTAGAGTAGAGCCAAGGGCCCTCATCTGTTGCCTTAGGGTTAGATTGTCTATCTTATTTAGATCCTGCCTTATGCCCTTGATAATGGGGGGAGGGTGCCCATTAAGGACTTCATTAGTGAAGAACCCCATCTGCTTAGTGGGGCTCTACCTGATTCTTAACAAGGCAATTGGCAACACCTGGTCCCAGTATAGGTGGTCTCCTGACATAGTTTCCTTAATTGCAGCTTCAGGGTTCGGTTCATTCATTCCACCTTCCTGGAGCTCTGGGGTCAGTATGCCCGTGTGTAACTTCCAGGTGATCTTTAACCCCTTTGTCACCAGCTGCACCACCTCAGCCACGAACGCTGGCCTGTTATCTGATCCCATAGTGTTAGGGATCCCAAATCAAGGAATGATTTCTTTTAGAAGAAGTCAGTTCACTTCACATGCCTTTCTGTGCGAGTAGGGAAGGCTCCCACCCAGTCTCAGAAAGTGCACACAAAGACCAACAGATACTTACAGCCTCAGACCCTGGGAGCTCAGTGAAGTCCACCATCATACTTTCAAATGGAGCTCCCTGGACACTCTGCACCTCAGGGGCAACCTTGGGTCCCTGACGTGGGTTATTCTGGGCCCACGTTTCACATTGCTCACACACTGCTTGGGTTATGCTGGAGAGTCAAGGGATGTAGAAATGTCTGCTCAACATAGTCTCAAGAGCTGTCAGGCCAATATGGGTTTCCTAATGGAACTGCTTGACAAAAGCTGGAACCAGGGCCTTAGGAACTGCTACTCATCCATCTTCAAATTTCTACCATCCACCTGGGAGGTAGCTTCCTTTTTTCAGTCTTAAAGCAGGTACTCTCATGTTGTGAGTAATTAGGGTCCCATTCTGCCAGTGGGCTAGGGAACTGTGTGGTGGTTAAAGCTGCTGATTCTGCTGTTCCTTTGGAGCCCACAAGCTTTGCCTCTCGATCTGCCTTACGGTTTCCCCATGTGGCCGTGGTGTCTCCCCTTTGATGTCCCCAACAATGCATGACTGCCACTCTTTTAGGAGCCCATGTAGCATCTAAGAGTTCAAGGATTTCCTTATCAAACTTTATGTCTTTTCCTCCTGAGTTTATTAGATCCTTCTCTTTATATAAAGCCCCATGTACGTGGAGGGTGGTGAAGGCATAGAGTCTGTGTATATACTAACATGTATCCCTGCCACCAGTTGGAGAGCTCAGATTAGTGTGATGAGCTCTGCCTTCTATGCTGAAGTCCCCTTTGACAGGGGTTTGGCCTCAATGATAGAATTCAGGGTCACCACAGAGTACCCTGCAAGACATTCTTCCTCTTTCACAAAACTGCTACTATTAGTGAAATATTCAGCGACAGGGTCATTGAGGGGCTGGTCCCTCAAGTCTGGTGAGCTGGAGAATACCTCATCCATGACTTCAATGCAGTTGTGGTCTGGTTGACCTGGTCTGACAGGCAGCAGGATTGCAGAGTTTAGGGTCCACACTACTTCTAGGTGAACGTGCAGGTTCTCACATAGCATTCCCTGATATCTGACAATCCTGGTGTTGGTTAGACAGTACTGTCCCTTGTACTCCATTAATGTCAATACTGAACATGGCAGTTGGACTGTCAATTCTTGTCCCATAGTTAACTTGTCAGCTTCAGACACTAGAGGGCCGTAGATGCCAGTGCCCATAGGCAGGGTGGACAGCCTTGGGTAACAGAGTCAAGCTGCTTGGAGAGATATGCCACCGGGTGATGCCATGACCCCAACATCTGAGTTAAGACTCCCACTGCGATGCTAGTATGTTCATGAACGTACAAGAAGAAGGGCTTGGACATGTCTGGGAGCCCCAGACCAGGCGCATTGGTGAGTACCCATTTGATCTCTCTAAAGGCCCTTTGCTGTACTTGTTCCCATAACAGAGGTTCCCGCTTACCCCCTTTGTGGCCTCATAAAGGGGTTTTGCCAAGACAGTCAAGTTAGGTATCTAGACTCTACAGAAACTTGCAGCCCCAAGAAACTCCCGAACCTGACTTCGGGTTGGCAGGACCAGGATCAAACAGCCTCTTTTCTCTCTGGGCTGAGTTGGCACTGCCCCTGCGAGAGGTGAAAGCCAAGGTAATTGACTTTCTTTTGACAGAGTTCGGCCTTTTTCCTTGAGGCCTTATAGTCAGTCTCCCATAGGAGGGTAAGGAGCTATTGGGTTCCTTCCATGCTACTTGCTACTTACTGAAGCAAGACGCAGCCATGTTGATCCACTGGGAAGGTTCTTAGGTCTGAGGCTAATGCAGTGCCAGAAATAGGGAATTTTTGAACCCCTGAGGCAACCTGGTCCAAGTCAACTGGCCCTTGTCACCATTTTCAACATTCTCCCACTGGAAAGTGAAGAGTGGTTGACTGTAGGGAGCCAGGTGGATGCAGAAGAAAGTATCCTTGAGGTCTAGGCATATGAAGAAGGCACCTTCAGCACGGATAAGACCCAAGACTATGGATTTGGGACAACTGGGTTCAGGGTGACAGTGGTCTAGTTTACTGCATGCAGGTCTTGGACCAGCCAGTAGTCATCAGTGCCCAGCTTCTGGACTGTAGGAGAGGAGTGTTCCAAGATGACTGACAGGGTTGAAGGATCCCATGTTTTAGAAGTCTCTCCAGGTGCTTCTGTATCCCCACCTGTGCCTTACAGGGATGAAATATTGTTTTTGGCGGATGGGCCCTGCCCCTGGCTTTAGTTCTACAATTACTGGAGGTATGTTCTGGGCCAGTCCTGGTGGGTTGTCCTCAGCCCACACCCCTGGTACTCTGAAGGGCAGCTCAAGTCCCTGTTGTGGCTCCTCCATGAGAATGCAGAAGCAACATTCCTCCCCTTGGGGAATCGTGAGAGTCATAATCCTTGCTTCCGGCTTTCATAGGGTCAGAGCAGCTTGTCCCTGAGTTTTTAAAGTTTATCTGAGAATTTAAAGTTATCTGGGCATGGAGCTTTCCCAAAAGGTCACAGCCCATTAAAGCCATGGAGGAGTTGGGGAGGTACAAGAATTCATGGATGACTTCATGGCCACCTAAACTGCATCACCGAGGCAGCAGGAAAGGATGTGTCCGATTGCCTGTGGCCCCCACAATGGTAGCTTGTCTCTGTGAGAGGGGGCCCTCGGGTTGGGTCACCACCGAATGTTCTGCCCCAGTATCCACCATGAAGTTGATGGGTCGGCCTCCACATTCATTCTGACCATAGGCTCTTGGGGGTCTAACAAAATAGGGCCTGGTTTGTTCTAGTCCTCCTTAGAGTCCTCCACGGCAGCTAGCCCCACAAAATCATCTTCAGGGGCCCTGTGAGGTCATGATGCTGGTTGGTACCAGCCCAAGACCACATGGCCTCTTTCTTTCTGCTTGGGGCACTGCTGAGAATTACCCAGCTGCAGGGGGCACTTATTTTCCCAGTGGCCCTCCTGACGATAGTGAACACCCTGGTTCTGTCCTAACTTTTGCCCCGGGTGAGATGATCCTCTCACTGGTTCCCCTTTTTGGCCCCAACCCCATTCCCGCGGGGCACCTTTCCAAGAATATTCTGATAGCTCCACCAAGGCAGCATCTAACAAGTCTGCCTTTTTCTGCATCTTCTGGCATTCTTCCCTCCGTGCCACCTGGTCATGGTTAACAAACACCTTAGATGCTACCTCCAGGAACTGACTGGCATTCATGCTGGTGAAACCCTCTAGCATTTGCAGCTTGTGCTGGATGTCCCCTAGGGCCTGTCTTATGAAAGCCTCATCTGCTGGTAATGGGTGCCTCTGGATCAAAAGGGGTATAGAGACGAAATGTCTCACATAGTCTCTCATAGAACTGGCTTGGTCTCCCTGGAGCACTTCTGATGTTTTACTCATATTTATGGCCTTTTCACCCCCTTCCTTTGTGCCATTTAGAAGGGCTTCTTGATACCACTCAGTCCTTGCGAGCCCTCCATCTACACTTGAGTCATTTGGGTCCATTTGGGATCCATCCCAGAGATGTGAGCCCGAGCTTAAGCCTGGGTGTCTAGTGTCCCAGTCAGGTCATTCTCTAATCATTTTAAGGCCACCTGGGTAATCCTCTGTATCAAAGAGAGTCAAGAGGAATTGGTGGCAGTCCATCCAGGTAGGCTTTCGGGTTTGAATTATGGACTGCATTAGTTCAATAACAGCCTGGGGCTTCTCCATATAGGAGGGAGTATGGTGCTTCCAATTTAGGAGGCCCGTAGTGGTAAAGGGTTGGTACACAAAAACATGCTGGCCTCCTCGGATCTGGCCTTCCTGATCACAATAGATGGGTTTCCTAGTTTCCCTCAGCGACATCTGTAGGGCTTCCCAGCGTTGGTGCAGGGAGGGACTGTCTACACTGGCCTGATCTTCTAGTCTCCTTCTGGGAGGGGTGTATGGGGTTAGGACCAGTGGTCCGGGCAAGTTGGTCACATCCAGAGAGGCTGGTGGTGCTAGAGGTGGCGAGGCCTTGGACTAGGGGCAGGATCCAGTAGGGTTTCTGCAGCTGGTGTGGCTGGAGGCACAGGTGACAGTGAGGGGTGGGCATATGTTGATGGGGTCCCCTCAGGCTCTCCCGACAGTATGGGTTTTTCAGTTTTTGGTCAGCATTTGGAGGAAGCTGCGACATGAGACATCATAACTTAACAGTTCTCTTCAATACAGCCCTTGAGCCAAGGCGGCCAAGATAGGACCAGGTCTTGCCAACAGTCAATGTAAGGAAATTGGTCAGGGTGGCCTGGATCCTCCACAACAACCCTGAACACTCAGCCAACTAGTTCCTTATCAAGTGAGCCCTCGGAGGGCCAGCCCACCCTGAATGATGGCCAATCTGGAGCTTTCTAGAAGTTAATTTCACACCATAATCTCCTGAATATCCCTTTTTGAAATTCCTCAACATACACTCTAGGGGAATTGGTTTACTCTACTTTCCACCCATTTCCTCCCCGTAATGGACAACTTTCATGTACAAGAGAGAAAAATAGGGGAAGGGCGGGACTAATTTGGAAAGGACACAAAGTAGCTTCATTGTTTTCAGCCTCTCTTAGAGATATCTTAGGTGCCTCTTAGCATTGTCGGGTTCAGTATCAAGCCTTGACCCTGATAAGACTCCCGAGGAAGTCTGATTCCACCCTAAGCTGTATGAGGTTGCCACAGAACCCCGGATCGGGACTAAACACTTGCTTGGGCCATTGGTCAGGTTGAAACCTTTCCACTGTCTGTCTCATTCATACACAGTCACACAGTGACTCCAACCCACTGCCCAGCGCCCAGTACCTTAGAGTTGTGGTTTTGTTCCTTAGGGAACTACTCAGGCAACTCTGGGAGGTGATCACACTCCCCCTCTGCCTCTTAGGTGCAGGTCTCCCAAAACGAACCCAGGTTACCAGTCTGACAGGAGATGCTCCCTGAGCTCATTCTTGGGCCTTGCCTGGTTCCTTTGTGCATCTGGGTCTCTTGTCCTGGTGCACCAGGAGAGGCTAGTTTCCTTTGGATCAGGTGGTCCACTGACGCCAGGCGAGGTCACCTCTCCCAGTGTCCCAAGGTTTGTACCACAGAGACAAGGGAGGTGAAACACCACCTCCACCTCCTGGGAGAGCCCCCATGAAATGTAGGGTGAGTCACACACAGAGAGTCACTACACCAAGGTTTTTCTTTCCAGGAAGCAACTTTATTCATGCCAGCACAGGCTCAGTGGGCTAAGACCCAAAAGGCTGAGCCCCGAGCATGGTGGGAGTTTGCCTTTTGTATAATTTTTGCTCCTCTGTGTCCCATATGTGGTAACATACAGTCTGAATGGGCAGTCTATGTTCAGAGTCATGAGGAATGTCGTGCATGCGCACATAACCAGGTTTCCTTCTTGAGGTTTTCACCACATTCCTTAGGGAGAGGCTCTACCACAATTCCACAACACTAGGATCATGACCTGAGCCGAAATCAAGAAGCAGACACTCAACTGAGACATCCAGGCACCCCTGTGCAAGTCCCTTTGTGAATACATCTGTATCCTTAGGTTAAAATTTCCCCCACTTTTGTTGTTCGAGGAGACACAACTTTAGGAAACATTCCCATTGTTCTCCTTTATTTGTTGCAAGTAAAATCCTTTCTTTTTCCTTTTCTTTGGCTGGGTTGTGTCTCTTGTCTTAAAACACACTAAAAAGCAACCCCAGTTTAGGGTAACAATACCACATTTACTGTAGCGGCTGCTTTTAGCCAAACAGACTTGAACAATGGAATGTAGAAAGGGCCCACAGAGACCACTCAGCTGAATATAAACAGGCCCCTCAGGCAACTCATTTGAAGATATCCATAGGCCCTGACCAATGGCCTACTTGCAACCAGGCACAGTTACCAAAAAAGAGAGAATTCAATAAGTTGCCATACCACCTTTAAAAATAGCCCCTCCCACTACCTCAGTTGCAGACAGCCTCTCCTCTGCCTTCCTGCCCAGCATTCCCTTGCAGTGTATTCAGTAAACTTCTATCTCTTCTGCTTCAGGTGAATTCTTTTGCCTCCTTAGCCACTGGCTTCTACCCAATCGTTGCCCCACATTTGGAAGCCCCCATCCAATGGAGAGACACCCCACTTACATACCACATTTATCAGAATGGCTAAAATTAAGAAGACTGACAATATCAAGTGTTGATAAAAATGTGAAGCAACTGGAACTCTCATTCAGTCTGGGAGAGTATAAATTTGGACTATCTCTTTGAAAATTATTTAACATCATATATTAAATGCATACCTGAATTTGCTAAATACTAAATTAAGGATGTTTATAGCAGCACTATTTATAATTAACCCTAAAACTCGGGGGGGAAAAAATGCCATTGTCCCTCAACAGCATAGTGGATAAATGAATTGGAACTTTGGACAAACTAAACTTCAAATAACAATATGAATAAATCTCACAAAAATAAGATTAAACAAAAGAAGCTAGCAATGAAAAAGTCAGCAATGAAACAAAAATTATAGTATAATTCTGTTTCTATAAAGTTCACGAATAGTCTACACTCACGGGGTTAGAATTCTGTATAGTGGTTATCTTTGTTAAAGAAAAATTCAATTGAGTAAATTTAGAGATCCAATTGGCTTCATTCAATGATTCATAAGTAGGGCAGCTTCCATCCAACAAATAGAAGAGCAAAACAAAATGTCCAGCTTTTTATGGGCAGCAATGGGTAGGACAAGGAAGTTATTTGCAAAAGAAAAGAAAGGATTGTTTCAGACAAGGTCACCTTGGGAGGAGGGGCAGGGCTCTTACTATGCAGATTACTGCACTAGTGCTGACAGGAAATGCCAGACTGACCCATTTAAAATTCCACTTTTAGGAGTGGCTGAAACTACGATTCAGTTAGATATTAAATCTTTGTGGGACTTAACATATGTGACTACATTTGGGGCCTATTGTTTCTTTTGGACACCTTCAGGAAAAGGTAGTGACTGGAAGGGGTCATGAATGGGAGTACTGGAAATATATTATTTACAACTATGTTCAAACTGTGAACATTTCACCAATCTATAAATTTATGATTTATGTCATATACATGCAATGTTTTGTTACAGGTTTTGTAAAAGAAATACCAATTAAAAATAGAGGTGGTAAACCTAGATGAAAGTGTTAAAAGAAGCTGTCTACAACAGTTCCTTGCTGTGGCATAAATAGAAAATAACACTCATAAGGCATACATGGGTAAATAGGACAGGACTATTTGTTGCCAGAGGTAACTCTTGTGGGGACCAAGGGCAGACAACCCTAAGATGTGCCACTTTGGCACGTTGGTTATTTTAAATAAAAGTCACTTAAGAGATAGCTTGTGTAAGAAGGACACTCAGATGGGGCGCCTGGCTGGCTCAGTTGGTTAAGTGTCGGCCTTTGACTCAGGTTGTGATCTCACGTTTCTTGAGTTTGAGCCCCACATGGGCTTGGTGCTATCAGCCTGTTAGCATGGAACCCGCTTTGGATCCTCTGTCCTCCTCTCTCTCTCAAAAAATAAATAAAACATTTTGTAAAAAATTAAAAAAACAAAAAGGACACTCAAATGCTCCTCTGTCTCCCTGAAATCAAGAAAAAAAATTCTGTCGTAAATGGTAACCTCCCTACACCAGAGGGTAAAAAGACGACATCCTTATGACCAGAGATAGGAAATTTGGAGCAGAGAAGTATTTTTTATTTTAGTTGTATTTATTTTCAGAGAAAGAGCATGCATGTGAGGGTGAACAGGGGAGGGGCAGAGAGAGAGGGAGAGAGAATCCCAATCAGACTCTGTCGGCTCTGTCACTGCTGAACCTGACTTGGGGCTCAATCCCAGGAACTGCAAGATCATTGCTGAAATTTGAAGTGGGGTTCACGGAGCAAATAGCTAAGAAAGAATGCTTAAGTCATCTTTGATACAAAAAGGTGATTTTATTAAAGCACAGGGATTGGACCTATGGTCAGAAAGAGCTGCCCTGGGATTGTGAGAAGCGACTCATTATATACTTTTAAGTTTGTGGAAGGAGCGGGGATAGAGAGAAAGTTAGTTTCCAGGATATTGCTTTATGCTGAAAGCAGGGTCTCATAGTGATGAGGAAAACAAAGACAAGAAAAAAGTGTAGTTTTAAATTCCCTTTCAGCATGCAACCCATTGACAGATGTCAGAAACCTGCAGCGTGTAACACTCCCTAAGACATTTATGGCTGTCTTAATGTTTACACTTCCTTAAAAACTAAAAGCAACCTTATCCTGACAATAGCTAAATCTTCAGGGTCCTGTGAGACCCTGCTTTCAGCCTACAGAAATTCTTTAAAAACTAACTTTATCTCTACCCCCACCCAACCTAAACATATATAATCCGTGGTTCCTCGCCACCCCAGTACAGCTCTTTCTGCCCATGGGTCCTGTCCCCATGTTTTAATAAAATCTCCTTTTTGCACCAAACACATCTCAAGAATTCTTTCTTAGCCATTTGCTCATGAACCCCACTCCAAATTTCATCAATAGGACCCTGAAGATTTAGCTGTTGTCCAGATAAGGTTGCTTTTAGTTTTTAAGGGAATGTAAACATTAAGGCATTAAGGCAGCCATAAACATCTTGGCAAGCATTACACATTGCAGGTCTCTGACATCTATCAATGGGCTACAGGCTGTAAAGGAATTAATTTAAACTGCATCTTTTTTTTTTTTTTTTTTTTTTTGCCTTGGTTTCCCTCATCATCATGAAATGAGTCAAGAGTCAGAAGCTTAACTGACTAAGCCACCCAGGTGGCCCATAGAGCAGGGAAGTCTTCATAAATATCCCTTGTTACTTTTACTAATTTACTACCCCAGCCCAAATTCTGTTTAGAATTCCTTACTAATTGAAGCTCCCAAAGTTGTTTTCTCTGCTATCAATTCCTCAAGATCTATTGTCTCTTGTCTAAAAAGTATAAAAACTGCCTGCCTTGTTCATTTCCTTGGGTGTCGATTTCATGATTGGGCTTCCATGGGCATGTAATAAACTTTTGGCTTTTTCTCCTATTAATCTGTCTCATTTAAATTTAATTCTTAGTCTAGCTGGAGGAAGAATGTTTCCTTCCCTTCACTTTTCTTTGTGACTTTTCTCCACCTCTGACCCTCACTCCCCCTTTCTTTAGTGCAAAGGTAAAATCTCTATTCGTTTCTCTTCCTGGAAAGAAGAATTTTTTGTGTTTTCATAACAGGTATATCTCATACTCATTGTTTCTAGAAGTAGTCTGACTTTTTTATTTCTGGCCTCAACTCAAGGACCCAGGTCAAGGCACACTTACAACTTATTTGCAGCATACGAGTATGTTGGGATAGATAGTCTGGGGACCTCTACACCACAGGAGTTCTTACCCTACCCATTGAAGGACTTTTCAGTTTGGCTTCCTTTAGTTTTAATTCTGCACACAAAAATACATTCTCTAGCTCAGAGAATCACTTTCCAAATCCAGACAACTAATGTTGTCCATATTTTCTGTATCATTAAGAATCAGAAGGGAAATAACTGTGGTTCAGAAAATAACTGCATGATTGATTCCACCTTCGCTCTTTTGAAGTGTCACATTTTTTAGTTAGGCTAATAAATGATCCTTAAATGGTTTGTGTGTTTTGGAAAAGACTTATAGTGTTCAGAAGGAGCTAGCCACTTATTTCTCCCACTTTCACTGGTTATCACACCCGATTAGACACTGGCCCAATTTTTAATAAAGAAGGCTCTAAGGATCCTTAAAAAAAAAAAAATTTTTTTTTTAATGGTTATTTATTTTTGAGAGAGCACAAACAGGAAAGGGGCAGAGAGAAAGGGAGACAAGGAGTCTGGAGCAGGCTCCAGGTTCTGAGCTGTTAGCACAGATCCCGACGCAGGGCTCAAACTCACAAACTGCAAGATCATGACCTGAAGTCGGACACTCAACCAACTGAGCCACCCAGGCACCCCTCTAAGGACCTCTTTTGTCTGACCAATTAGCTTTGTGGAAAGAAGCAAGGTTTCTTAGTATCTAATGCCCTTCATAGTTCATTAAGATTTCACACTCATTATTATATTTAATACCCATAAAAACTCTGTTGTGAAGTAGATATTATCTCTACTTTACAAATACGAAAGATGCATATTAGTTGTGTCAGTCATGACAAATGATACCTGTTCAAAATTGAATTCAGCATCTTTCCACAAAAACTGATGCCTCCTCTTTGGAGTCTTAATTCAGTGAACACAAGGCACTGATCCATCTGCTTAAGCCAGAAATCTGAGAATCAACTCAAACACTCTCATCTCTTCTATCCATCACTCTTATAATTAAGCCTTTGTAACATGATCTCCAAATTACCTATCAAGCTCATTCTCTCAATAAAGTCCAGATATCTATTTCTGGCCAGATGTCTAGAGAAACTGTGTAAGAACAGAGCACACAAAATTCTGAATAAAACAAAACTAAAGCAAATAAACAAGAAACACTTTTTCTGGTATGTGGCTAAACGGACAGTAAAGTAGTAGAAGTTCAAGGAAACTGAGAAGAAGATGAAAGTAGGAATCCAAACAGTATCAAGTTCCTGAGCTGACATTTGGCTGAGACCATCTACAAACTCAGTGACCTAGAACTTGGATTCTAGTAAGTATCATGTGCACTGAGACAGGGGCCCTGTGGCCTAAAAGAGTAAGATGGTATATGAAGACTCTGGCATAAAGCTGGAATTCAATAATAAACAAACAAACAAACAAACAAATATAGGTGGGGGAAAGAAAACAAAATCAAACAAGGTAGTTGTTATACCATAAAGACAACTCAAAATGGGCAAAGCATTCACTTCGTTTCTAGTTTCTCTCCTATTAATTTCTTCCCTTCACTTGAGGAATGATCATTATTACAACCCTGCCTTAGTGAGGAGTTTTAGATGGAATAAGCTTTTAAAAATTGATTAAAATATTGACAATAAAGATTATACAGCAAAGTGAAACTGCCTTATCTTCTAAACCGAAAAAATCAATTACTGTTAGTTTTGAACATAGAACGTTATTTTTATCCAATACAGCCATCTGGATGACAATAGTTCCACATGTCCAAAAAAACATCGATACATTAAAATAAATGAAAATAGTTAAAGGGATAGTTGATTCTATTACTTTTCTACCTGGACACTACTGCAAGAACAATGTATAGATAACCTTCAAGGACTCTAAAACAGACTCAATACGATGAAAGTTGAAATACATTAAGTTAAATCTCTGGAGGAAATAGCAAGGCATTAAAATACCAGAATCATATTAATTTTCTAATATGTGAATCATGATATATAATATCAGATAGGAACTATTGACTTAAAGTTTCATTTTTCTTTGGAGAAGATCAAATTATAACTTCAGTAAAAATTTCTTGAAATAACAAGCATAGATACATCTGATCTCCAGCTGCTTCCACAATTAAGTATGACAAAATAAAACACTTCAAATTATCAAACATATAAAAAAATGTGATTTGTTACTGTGATTTTTTAAGCCTGCTACTTACTTAAAGAGGTTAGCCTTAAAAAAAAAAACACATCACAATTAGGGGCACCTGGGTGGCTCAGTTACGTGTCTGACTCTTCAGCTCAGATCATGATCTCATGGTCCATAAGTGTCTTGAGTTCAAGCCAGACCTCTGGCTCTGCGCTGACAGCACTGAGCCTGCTTGTGATTCTGTCTTCCTCTCTCTGCCCCTCCCCTCCTTACTCTCTCTCTCTCTCAAAATAAATAAAAATAAGCTTTAAAAATTACATCAAACTTAGATATGAAATGTATCCGTTGGGAACTGCATTCAGCTGCATGTAACTGAAAACCCAGTAATAGTGGATTCAACAAGATAGTTTATTTTTCTCTCATGTTACAAGAAGTCCAGAACAGATACAGTAGCTCAAAGACTTTACTGCCAAAGTCTTTGGGATTCTTTTGGCCAAGGTTTCAAGGGTAATCACCATTGAGGAAGCGGTTAGGCAGAAAAATTGAGGAAGGGGAAAAAGGCAAAAGGACCCACAACAGCTGAGCCAGCCCGTTCAGTGGCTTTCTGTAAAACCCAGGTGACTCTGGGTTTGGATAATCGACAAGAACTGAATCACATGAGCATGCGTAGCTGCCAGAAAGTTTTCATCTGAACACATTGCCACCTTAAATAAAAGTGAGGTTGGGGCGCCTGGGTGGTGCAGTCGGTTAAGCGTCCGACTTCAGCTCAGGTCATGATCTCTAGGTCAGTGAGTTCAAGCCCCGAGTCAGACTCTGTACTGACAGCTCAGAGCCTGAAGCCTGCTTCGGATACTGTCTCCTTCTCTCTCTGCACCTCCCCCACTTATGTTCTGTCTCTTGCACGCACGCCCTCTCAAAAATAAATAAACATTTAAAAAATGTTTTAAAAATTAAAAAAAATAAGAGGGGCACCTGGGTGGCTCAGTCAGTAAAGCGGCCGACTTCAGCTCAGGTCATGATCTCGCGGTCTGTGAGTTTGAGCCCCGCGTCGGGCTCTGTGCTGACAGCTCAGAGCCTGGAGCCTGCTTCAGATTCTGTGTCTCCCTTTGTCTCTGACCCTCCCCTGCTCACACTCTCTGTCTCTCAAATATAAATAAACATTAAAAAAAATCCCTTTCAGTACAAAACAACTAGATCCACAAGCAGCATAATTCTGAATGCATTGCTGAGCTCACAGGAAGTAAGGGAAATCTCTAACACTAACACCACCCTTTCCCTACCAAAAACAGGTAGAGCTGCAACCAGGGTGTTAAAAAGTAAGTTAACATGGGATGCCTGGGTGACTCAATTGGTTGAGCTTCTGACACTTGATTTCAGCTCACTTCATGATCCCGGGGTCATGAGACTGAGCCCTGAGTTGGGCTCTGCACTGAGCGTGGAGCATGCTTAAGACCTCTTTACTTCTCCCCATTCTCCTCTCCACAACTCATGTACTCTCTCTCTCTAAAATAAGTAAATAAATATGGGGCACCTGGGGACTCAGTCAGTTAAGCATCTGATTTTGGCTCTGGTCATGATCTCATGGTTTGTGAGTTCAAGCCCCATGTCGTGCTCCGTGCTGACAGTTTGGAGCCTGGAGCCTGCTTCAGATTCTGTCTCCCTCTCTCTCTGTCCCTCCCCCACTTGCACTCTGACTCTCTCTCTCTCAAGAATAAATAAAAATTTAAAAATTAAAATAAGGGGCGCCTGGGTGGCTCAGTCGGTTGAGTGGCCGACTTCGGCTCAGGTCATGATCTCGCGGTCCATGAGTTCGAGCCCCGCATCGGGCTCTGTGCTGACAGCACAGAGCCTGGAGCCTGCTTCAGATTCTGTGTCTCCCTCTCTCTCTGACCCTCCCCCGTTCATGCTCTGTCTCTCTCTGTCTCAAAAATAAATAAACGTTAAAAAAAATTAAAAAAAAATTAAAATAATAAATAAATACATACATACATACATACATACATACATTAATTAAATTAAACGAACATATAAGGGGTGTTTGTCTGAGGACCAAAACCAACATCAACACGGCACATGTGAAACTTAGCCTCTTGCCAGCAACCAGTTCAAGGAGCTCAATCACAGCTTTGGATTATAACTTGGGTCCTTTAAGGCAGCTGAAATAGCCCCAGCTCGCTGGTGTTCTTGACTTCAACAAGAAGCAAACATAAATATAGCCAGAGGAAAGAATTGCCAATTTAGGCCTCCAGGTTGGCCACAGATTAAAATCAACCAAGCATGAGATCAAGATAAAAGACAAACAAATACACACAGAAATGGCCTAATAGACACACACACACACACACACACACACATACACACACACACACACAATCTACAAATGATTCATCACAGTAACAGATTAAAGACAAAAAAACACATTGTCAACTCCTTATTTGCAGAAAAACAACATTTGACTTATCATTTATGATTCTAAGCATACCCATGCAGTTTATAAATTCTCTTACCATTTCTACTAACTTTTCTGTGAATAATTTTGGCTTTTATAAGACAATTATATAATCTGTGATTGCTTGCTACCACTCCGGCACCTTATATCTTTTTTATTTCCTTTTCTTGCTTTTACGAGCTGGGGAGAACTTCCAACATGTTCTTAAATAGAAGCCATGACAGAAACAATTCTTATCTGATTTCTGATTTTAAAAAGAATGCTTTTATCATATTGCCATAAAAATGATGTTTGAAATTATAGGTTTTAATAGATAACCTTTAAAAAAATCGGCAGCAGTGGGCAGAGTAAGAATGTTCCTTTGTATTACTAAAATATTTTGTTGTAATCATGAATTAGGGATAAAACCATGAACTCTTAAAAATAAACTTAAAAAGACAAGCAACCCAATAGAAAAGTGGGTAAAAGATATGAACAGGCAATTCACAGGAAAACAAATTGTGAATGAATGTATGCAGTTATTTTTAGCCTCATTGATAACCAGGTAATCTCACAAGTAGTCAAATACTCTAAAGAAACTTCTGTACATATGTACCAGAAAATGTATGCAAAAATATTAATAGTAGCATAATAGCAAAATATTACAGACCAGCTCAAATGTTTATCAACAGGTGAACAGATCTGTAAATGGTTACATATTCACCCAATGCAATGTTTTATGGTAGTGAAAATGAACAAACTATAAACAATATTCAGAATCATGGATAATTTCATAAACAGAATATTTACATATATTGTATATACATTTTTTTCCATGTTGCAAATACACATTTTAAATTATAAGTGTGAACAATTGCCTGTGTACCCTCTCAGAACTTACTGCTGGGTGGGTATTGGGAGAGGCAGTGGACCCTCAGCTGTGCATTTTTGCTGGTGTGCCAAGAATGCAAGGCCATTTAGCAGGGCCATTTCTCAGGGTTATGTTTGCAATGAGCAACCTTGAGGATTGAAGTTACATGTCTCACTGGAAAAGGAGCAGGCTTGCTGCCACATGATAAAAAAAAAAAAAAAAAAAAAAAAAAGCTGTAAATTCCTCAGGCCTGGTGTTCTTTGCCTACAGTGCAAACCTGCTATGTACATAGCATCCAAACGACCCCTAAGCATCACTACTATGAGATTTGATTCAAGAGGAATCAATATGATATCCATATGGACCCTCTAGCTCCTGCTGTACCTTGAATACTAAAGTCTTTCATCTCTGACCCACGAGTCTTGTGTCTTCTGCCAGCATCCACTTAACCTGTAAGTCGGGTAAAATTGCAGACACTTCATGGACCTTGACATAAGTTGAGACACTAGAAAGACTTCAAAAGACCCTGACCTTGTTGAGTCACTAACTAGCTCTCTTGACTTGGACTATTCAGCAACTTCTTCAGTCTTCTTGTTCCTTTTATGTAAAAGGAGAAAATTGAAGTAAATAGTCTCTAATAGCCCATGATTCTATGTTGTGTGAGTACAGCAAAAATACACTGAGATCTAGAGGGAAGGCGTTCGTGCAGATAAAACGGAGCTTGCGAGGAAGAATAGAGGCTCTTTTACCATTTCACTTTGTAAGTATCTGAATACTTTGAATATATACTGAATACTGAATACTGTATACTGAATACTTTCACTTTGCAAGTATCATGAAGGGCTTTGGTGGATGGTGCTGCTCTCTGCTTCTTGCCTTCCTTTATTTTTCTACATGTGGTATTGATGCAATGGAAACAATACAATATGGCAATGTGCCAGTCATTCAGGGCCATTTTCCTTTTGTGTTCTTCTCTGTATTGCAGGAGGTAGAAGCCTGGCTTCTGCGTTAGGTTCCACCAGTGAGAGGCAATCACATAAGGTTGGAAAGCAGAGAGAGGCAGAAGCCATCACTATTCCTGCAGCGGAGCAAGGCAGACGTAAAGCCATAGCAGACAGTAGAAATGAAGTTTTGCCAGCCACTTTATTCTTGCCAGGATTATTCTTGCGAGGATTACTCATTCAGTGCCACAGATAACAGATCATCAGCGGTGGTTTCTTGTGGTTCCTTCAGGTTCCAGATTTCACGAGAGATGATTTTCTTCACTTTTGCTCCCTCAACCATGTTTTCATTTTGTTTTGTTTTGTTTGCTTTTAAAATGCTTAATACCCTGCCTGCTTGAAATACCTGCAGTGGTTTCCTCTGTCCTGACCAAACCTTGCCTGATAACAGAACATAAACTTTGAGGAAAATCTACTCAAAATTGGTTTTAGTTTTCCCCCTTTCGTTGTGAAAACTTTAACAGTAAAAATAGAACTAAAGATTCTATTAAAATCCGTATCCATATATGTTGGTTTTTTGATGCCATAACAAATTACCACAAACTTAGTGACTTGAAATAACACTTTTTTAACATACTTTTAAAAATTTATATCTGTATTTTTCATTTATGATTGTTTTCTTTTCTTTTTTCTTTTTTTTTTTTTTTTTTTAGTTTTTAACTTTTATTCATTTTTGAGAGAGAGACAGAGACAGAGTACGAGCAGGGGAGAGGCAGAGAGAGGGAGACACAGAATCTGAAGCAGGCTCCAGGCTCTGAGCTGTCAGCACAGAGCCCAACCTGGGGCTCAAACCCATGAACCGCGAGATCATGACCTGAACTGAAGTCTGATGCTTAACCAAATAACAACCCAGGTGTCCCTTTTTAACACATTAAAAATATATACATATATTATAACTTCTGTTGCTCCAAAGTCTGGGTGGGATTAAATGGGTGCTCAGGTTAGGGTTTCACAGGCCAAAATCAGAGTGTCAGCAGGGCTGTTTCTTTCTTCTGAAAGTTTATTCATTTATTTTGAGAGAGAGAGAGAGAGAGAGAGAACGTGCACACATGCGAGTGCACAAGCAGGGGACCGGCAAAGAGAGAGGGACAGAGAGAATCTCAAGCAGGCTCCCCACCGTCAGCACAGAGCCCGATGCAGGGCTCTCACGACCAGCATCGGGCTGCATCTCATCGACCTGCATCTTACAGCCTCACGACCTCACAGCTCAGGTCACAACCATGAGAGCATGACCTGAGCAGAAATCAAGAGTTCGATGCTTAACTGACTGAGCCTCCCAGTGCCTCAGGACTGTATTTCTTGGTAGAGGCTGTGGGAAAGAAGTTTTTCACGTTCATTCAGCTTGTTGGTTTACTTCAGTCCTTGCCGCTGTGGGACAGCCATCCTCAGATCCGTGCTGGCCGTCATGGGGGGGCTGGTCTCTGCTCTTCGAGGCTGCCCACATTCACTCTCATGCCTTCCATGTGGCCCCTCCAGTGATAGGCTCAAGGGGTTGTCTTTCCTCCATTTCTCATCTTCCTAACTTCTGCATCTCTCTGACTCCAGCCAGAGAAGTTTCTCTGCTACACCCACCCAGATAATCCAGGATAAACTCCTTAGCTCAATTTATCTTTAATAGGACCTGCAAAGTCCCTTTCATCAGGTCACGTAACATATTCACAGGTTCTCAGGATTCGGTATAATCACCTCTTGGGGCAGGGTGAGGTGGTCTGCCTACCACACCATCTAAAGATTTGAATGTTGTTTGTTATATCTTCTTCATTTGACATTCTCACGTGAAACCTTATGATCGGCCTTGATTGTGGCAATCTTCTTTAACTTGGTATTTTGGTGTTTAGACTCTCCCTTAGGGAGGAATGAGAGAGGGAGAGATGGAAAGGAACTACCAAGGTAAGGACAGCAACAATAGCAAGCCAGATCCCGGGTGACTCTAGAAAGGAACAACTCCAAGAGTGATTATGAACAGACCTGGACAAAGAGTGCATCGGCCTGTAAAGGTATCACTTTAATGATTTCATTTTTAAAAACTAAGATACAAGACCCACTTCTTCCCTTCCCCAGCAATTACACATTCTTTTAAATGAATTCTTTTAAATTTAAATTCTTCCAACACACACATACACACACAATGAAAGTGGCCATAATTGGGAAACGTAGTAATTTCTTAAAATCCATTTTTTGCCAAAAACCTGATCTGAGGTGAATGGGGAATTTGGGGTTGCTCCTTGGGGCCTGGAAATTAAGAGATCATTCTGTGGGATGTGAGGATATCACCAATTTACTTGTCACATAAACAAAATATGTGTCTAGCTTTATAGTGATAGGAAATATATTCCCTGCTATTTCGCTCCCACGAAGAAGTATTTCTCATCATAATGGATGCCCCTTCACACATAAACCCTGAAACATATTTGTGCTTTGATGTGGAACAAAAATATTCATTAGAAGGATGACTGAACATTTTGTCCTGCCTTTATAAATTCATCATCTTTCTCAATAATAGAACAGTTTTTACTCTCTAATTTTGTCCTCCCAGACCCAAGTCTCATTCTTTTTGTTTCCTTTATTACCTATAAAGCATAGTCCAGAAAGGGAAAAATGAAATATGCAGAGATAAATAATAGCTTGAAAGAAACTTCTGTTTTACCATCTCAGATCTTTTGGTTCCTGAGCATTATTAAGAAAATGGGATATGAAAAATATTTTATAAGCATCATAAGTGAATAACCTATATACATTTATTATATACTTTTACTAGTCACTTAGGGTATGACAGGGGCTACAGAAACTCAAAATTACTTCTTAATACTTGAGATTTATATTATACAATAAATGCAGTGAATTTAAATTTCACTTATTGGTAAAAAAAAAAAAAATAATCAAATCTAGCCTCTGGTTAATATTCTAGTCTTGTGTCAAATGACCTTAAAAAACATGTCAATATGTATTTGATGTAAGATCATTTTAAGAATGTTTATCCCAAATGGGTCAACTATGTTTGCAAAAGACCTCAAGGCATGCATTTATAGGAATATATCAGATGGCCTTGCCAAAATTCTGCACTTAAAAATACCCCTGGGTTTTGCTTATATGAAAAAGGTCCTTTAAAATAATAAATGGTCTTAGCTTATGGTCACACTGAGATTAGAACACTCATATCTTTGACCCTAAAAACATTTCTTCATATTATACCAAAGACCGAGGACCTCAGCAAGTATAAAATATGCAAAAGAACATAATCATAACTTTTATATTTGTTTTTCTAAGAAAGAAACAGAGATAGCACAAGTGGGGGAGGAGAAGGGGTAGAGAGGGAGAGAGAGAAAATTCCAACCAGGCTCTGTTAGCCCAGAGCCGACATGAGGCTCAAACCCACAAACCATGACATCATGACGTTAGCCGAAACCAAGAGTCAGAAGCTTAACCGATTGAGCTACCCAGGTGTCCCCATAACCTTTATATTTGTATTACAATTTGTAGTTTATTGAGAATTCCACCTTAGTTATCTTATTTGGACAAGATGTATGTCAAGTTTGTTACTAGGAGTCCCAAGAACTATTTCATCTGTCACCAACAGCCACTCAGTTGATCTCCTTTAAAATCTCTACCTTCAGGGGGCACCTGGGTGGCTCAGTTGGTTAAGCATCCAGCTTCAGTTCAGGTCATGATCTCTTGGTTCATGAGTTCGAGCCCTGCATCGGGCTCTGTGCTGACAGCTCAGAACCTGGAGCTTGCTTTGGATTCTGTGGTCTCCCTCTCTCTCTGCCCCTCCCACATTCATGCTCTGTCTGTCTCTCTCTCAAGAAATTTTTTTGAGAGACATTAAATTTTTTCTTTAATCTCCACCGTCAGGAGAGAATATAGATCAATTTAGATGGCACATATTCATAGAACAGGGAGGAAATGGGATGGAGAATATTTGTACTTATTAAGTGTGTACTATATATTAAGTGCTAAAGATGCAAAGATGAATAGATAAAGAATTTTGTCTTGTTGTCTAAAAACAACATGAGGCTAATGAAGACATTTTTAAACAAGGTGAGTAGATTATCATAATTACTTTTTGCAGAGATTTTTCTGGTACAGGAGAAAGATCACCTCCCTATCAATCTTCACATCCAATAAATCACAAGTTGTCAGGGATGGCCAGGTGTCTTGGTTAGTTGGGCACCTGACTCTTGATTTCACCTCCAGTCATGATCTCACAGTTTGTGGGTTTGCCCCTGCATCAGTGTGGAGCCCGCTTGGGATTTTCTCTCTCCCTCTCTCTCTCTCTCTGCTCCTACCCCAGTTGCACTCTTTCTTTCTCTCTCAAAATAAATAAATGAACTTAAAAAATATCATAAATTGTCAGTAATAGCTCCTACGTGTCACCTCCCATTTCCCTTCTCACTGCTTCTGCATAAACTCGGGTCTTTCACCTATTCTCACCCGGGAGATTCCTGGTGAACTGTGTCCCTGTTTCCAGTCCCATCTGTTTGCATCCTGCCTCCAGCTGCAGCAAGACTGATGCTTCTGAACTACAGTCTCCTCATATTGCTTCTCCAATTTCAAATGGACCTCATAGGTTAGAGTGAAGTCCAAATTCCTTCACAAACTGTCCAGTTCCTGAAGGTTTGCATTTTACAGGGTATCACCTTGGCTTGGAGTTCTCTCCCCACTCTCCCTGGCCTTCCTACCAAGCCCCACTCATCCTTACAAAATTCTTAACAGAAATGTTACCCCTCTGAGAAGGGATAGAGAAGAGCTGTTTTTTTCTTCACTGTGTTTGGAATTGCATATTTCTGTTACTCTAATGATTAGATGCCAGGAAGACGTGAGCTGACCTGTGGCCGTGTGGCCATGTGGCGACTGACCGGACCAAAGCCACAGCTTTCCTTTTCAATCAGCCTTTCCTCTGTCTGCCTCAGAACCCAGAAGCACTATTGGCAAAAGCAAAAATAAAACGGAACAAAACAAAATCTCCCCTGAAGGTACTCCCAACCTAACTTGCAAAGGTAAAAAGAAAAGACCTTGAAAGTTTTAGGAGGGCTGAGAACAACCTTTCCAGACCTGGTGCCTTTGGGTCTGAAGTAAATTAGACAGAAGTGATCCTTGTCTATCCAAAGTCTGGTATCAGGGGAAATGGTGACTAGGACATAATTAGTTCTCAGTCAATCACACAGAATGATCAGAGTCCACCCTTTTCATTATAATCACATATTTTTGTCTGCATAAATGTATCATGATCCTTTTTAATAAAACAAAACAAAACAAAAAAAACAACAAAAAACTGCTGAAACAGATTCAACTAAGTGGTCATATAGTCAAAATGTATATTATGAAACAAAATTGGAATAAATCCTTTGGCATTTCCAAAGGAAACATGAATTCTCTTTTTAAATGCATGCCAAACAGCATACTCTTGTCATAAGGATTTATTGCCACTATATTCTCTACAGCCATTCCATTTTATGGAATAATTTACAATTGCAGAGTAAAATATTATTGTTTGATAATTTGGAAGTGGTCTGACCCCTAAGGACTTATGAAAACATTTTTCTGTCACTATATACTTAATAACTTTCAGAGTTTTCTCCTAAGACAAACACTAATGACAAAACATTTGACTGCAGACAATAAAATTTATCAATGTTGTTATAAAGTAATGAGAATAATTTTCTATGTAACTCACAAAATGATTTTGAAAACATTTTCATAAAAATTGCATAAATCTTTTACATATTTGCAGGATATCTTGTATTTTTTAGTTTTTTAAAAATTTATTTTAAGAGAGAGAGAGAGAGTGCACAAGCATGAGCAGGGAAGGGACAGAGAGAGAGAGGGAGATAGAGAATCCTAAGCAAGTTCCTCATTGGCTGTCAGGGCAGAGCCCAATGGGGGGGGGGGGGTGGGGGGGTGGGAGGGCTTTGGATCTCAAGAACTTCAAGGTCATGACCTGAGTCTGAGTTGAAATCAAGAGTTGAATGCTTAATGGACTGAAGCACCCAGGTACCCCTCCCCCAAATTAATTTGAAAAATAATCATTTTATATGAATTTCTGTAATATTTTTAAGCAAAAGTTTTACTTTAAAATCACATATAGCAAACATGAATAAAGGCATCTTTAAGAATATATTTATTAACAAAATACTATGATTTTGACTAGACTCTGGTTGTGTTTAAGACAAGAATGATTCAGGGGCGCCTGGGTGGCTCAGTCGGTTGAGTGATGGACTTTGGCTCAGGTCATGATCTCACAGTTTGTGAGTTCGAGCCCCGTGTTGGGCTCTGTGCTGAGCGCTCAGAGCCTGGAGCCTGCTTTGGATTCTGTGTCTCCCTCTCTCTCTACCCCTCCCCCACTCGTGCTCTGTCTCAGAAATAAATAAACATTAAAAAAAATTAAAAAAAAAAAGACAAGAATGATTCAGACAGTTTAGTGGACTCTCAGCTATTAGTTTTATCTGCACAGGAAGTTCTCTCATCTCCCTTCATAAACGACAGGATGTGCTCCCCTGATTCCACTTGATCCAGAACTTAAATTCCCCAATTAACAGTGAGATGCCCATACAGGGACCATCAAGGTTTTCCCTGGGATTCTGAGTGAAACAAACAAGCAAACAAAATAACTCTTTCTACTGGGGTCTCTAACATCAAGTTGTTGGTAGCCATCTTCCAAACTATTAGTTTTTAAGTTCATTTATTTAGTTTGAGAGTGAGAGAGAACGAGAGTGCATGCACAAGCAGGGGAGGAGGACAGAGAGAGGCAGAAAGAATCCCAAGAAGTTTGGCACTGTCAGCATTGAGCCCAATGCGGGGCTCGAACCCAGGAACCGTGAGATCACAACCTGAGCTGAAACCAAGAGTTGGAGGCTTAAGGGAATGAGCCACCCAGGTGCCCCTAGCCATCTTCTGAATTATAAAGAGAGAATCTACCTACACGATGAAGCCAGCAGAGACTGAGAAAGAGAATAAGGCAGAGAGATAGAAAAAGAAAAAACTCCTGAAGAGGTGAGTCTCTAAATTATGAAGTGTTTAAGGCTTTGGTTTCAAGAAGAAAATAAGAGCAGGGATAGACCCATTCTCTCAGTTTCATGCAGGCATGGGGGAAAGGCATCTCCAAATAAGAAATGAGAAAGGTGACCTGGTCAAATGTTCTTGGAAACACTCGAATGACTGACCTTTTGGAAAACACGCCAATGATATTTACGAGGAGGAGAATCTTCATCTACGTAATGTCTTTAGAAGGATGTTCTCAATCTATGTAGAATCACTTATAGTAAACAAATCTGGAATCCATTGATTTATGGGGCATACCTCCCTGGAAAATCTCATGCAAGCTATGTAACTATTTGGGTACAAAACATTCATAATTAAACAACATTCTTTTGTGTGAGTAATACAACCTCATGCATTACTTATAGAAGTCATATGTAATCTGAGCCAGGGTGCATCCAGATGTGATAACAAAAGATGTGTAGACCTGCATTGGGGGGTCCCAAACATTTCCCTCTATCTTGTAAATTTCCTTCATGCTGTTCTTTTGTAGTCAGCTATCCACCAATTTCAACCCCTGGCAACCATTATCTATTATTCTCTGTCCCAAAAGTTTTGCCTTTTCTGGAATGTCATATAAATGAAAACGTACATTATGTGTCCTTTTGGGGCTGGCTTCATTCAGTTAGCAAAGTGCATTTGAGATTCATCCACATCATTGAGTATATTACTAATGTGTTTCTGTTGCTGAGGAGTGTCCCATTATATGGAGGCATCACATTTGGTTTATCCATTCATGGGTGGAAGGACATTTAAATAGTCTCCAGTTTTTGGCAATAATCAATGCTATAAACTTTCATATAAAAGCTATTATGCGGGCGCCTGGGTGGCGCAGTCGGTTAAGCGTCCGACTTCAGCCAGGTCACGATCTCGCGGTCCGTGAGTTCGAGCCCCGCGTCGGGCTCTGTGCTGATGGCTCAGAGACTGGAGCCTGTTTCCGATTCTGTGTCTCCCTCTCTCTCTGCCCCTCCCCCGTTCATGCTCTGTCTCTCTCTGTCCCAAAAATAAATAAACGTTGACAAACTGCTTTCCAAAGTGGCTATAAAATTTTTCAATCCCACCAGCAATGCATAAAAGTTCTAGTCTCCTCTGTATCCTCACTAGCACTTGAGATTGTTGGCGGGGTGAAGGTGGGGGTTATTAGCCATTCTAATAGATGTGCAGTGGTATCTCACTGAGTTTTAATTTGCATTTCTCTAAATAACTAATGATATTGAACATCTTTTCATGCGTTTATTTGCCATCCGTGTTTTTTCTTTGGTAAAGTATCTGCTCAAATCTTTTGCCCATTTTTTATTAGGATGTTTGTTTTCTTACAGTTGAGTTTTGAGAGTTCTCTGTATGTCTGCACATAAGAATCTGTGTAAGATATGTGACGTGCAAGTATATTCTCCCAGTCTGCGACTTGTCTTTCATTGTCTTTTATAGAGAAAAATTTTTAATTTTGATAAAGTTTAATTTATCTCTTTTTTTTTACTCTTACGGATTGTTTTTGGTGTTGTAAAACCCTACTTTTGTTAAGCCACCTAATTGCTCTACTTTAACATTGTCTGATAAAATTTATTTTGAAGGTAGAGACTATACTTGAGATGTTCTTAGCTCCAAACAGAGCAAGGACATTTTTATTGACTTTTTAACACAGATTTGAAATTTCTGAGCTCATCTTCTATGAACCTTTTCCTCACTCCAGAAGACTTGCAGATGTACATTTATTTTTATTTGTTCATGACCCTCTGAACATACCACTGACCACACTTACCACTTTTGGCTCTTATTATCTGTTTACTCTTCAACTCCTTCAAACTCCTTGAAGGAAAAATATGATGCATTGAATTTCTGTGTAAGCCCAAAGCCCAACACATTATAGATGCTCAAGAAAACTTTATGTAATGAATGAGTCTCACCTCATGTGAATACTTCAGGCGAGCTGAGAGCACTTCTATACTGAACACAGTGGAAACAGACATAACTGAAAAATATGAGTTTATCCCTCATTATGTATGAAAAGGGACAGATGAAGAAGAGTAGGTTAATGCCCTGTACAATGGTTTGTAGCGAATAAAAGCAAGTCAAATCAACTTGCCTTGTTCACTTATTAAATAAGTATTTAATTAAGCACTTACTGAGTGTTGGGCACTCTGCTTGTTTAGACCATTTCTTAATATTCAATCACTTGACTTTAGAAAATACAAATTAGGGCACCTCGGTGGCTCAGTTGGTTAAGTGTCCAACTCTTGATTTCAGCTCAGGTCATGAGCTCTCCGTTCTGGGATCAAACCCCAAGTCAGGCTCTACGCTGACAGCATGGAGCCTGCTTGGGATTCTCTCTCTCCCTCTCTCTCTGCCCCTCCCCCACTCACATGTGCTCTCTTGTACTCTCTCTCTCTCTAACATATAAATAAACATGAAAAAAATTAAAAATAAAATACAAATTAAAAAAGATTTGATAAAAGTATATTTAGAGAAAAAAATACAAGGAACTTTTTAGATTAACTTTCTTTGTTATTCTGAAAATGGTTTGGGCTGCAACATAAGTTGCAAATATGAAGTGTTAAAAAATTTTTAATTAATATATTGAGTATTGTACTCTTTATCTTCTCTTAAATTATGTATTAAAATATTAAGATGATTGGGATACCTGGTTGGCTCAGTCAGTTAAGCACCCAACTCTTGATTTCGGCTCAAGTCATGATCTCATGGTTGTTAAGACTGAGCCCCGACTCCTGGGCATGGAGCCTGCATTAAAAAATTCCCTCCGTCTCCCTCGACCCCTCTCCCATGTGCACATGTGCATTCTTTCTCTCTCTAAAAAAAGAAAGAAAGAAAGAAAGAAAGACCCAGAAAACAAACAACAAAAAAATATTATGATGATAAAACTGCAGAAAAGGGGAGAAATAGAAACACTCAAAATCAAGAAAGTATCTAAGAGGTATGAAATGAATTTTATTATTGAATGATTCAAACCAACCCTGATATATATTCAAATTAAATTTTGGCAAAACAAACAAACAAACAAACAATGAAGACATTCAAAATCGGATTGCAATTGTGAATTCACTAATCTTTTGAGATAATTTTTCATACAATAAAATTTCAACATGACATTTGTAAATAGCAAACCGAAGCTGCAACACAGATGAAAGGAAAGGACACAAGAGGATAAAAGAGAAATTATTAAAACACTTTATCTTTGGAACAAAACTTAATGCGGCTTTTGATGTCGGCTACTGGTCAGAACAAGATAGGCTCATGCCAATGTTTTGAAAACTGGATATTAATGAAACAAAATTCATTTTAGGAAGTACTGAGGATGAGGGATAATCTTTTAATTGATCAGGAGATTTTGGAGCAGCGGCCACCCCTCTGGTCCTCCTCCTGGTGAAGCAGATTCTGGGAGAGAGGGAGTGAAAGGGTTCTGTCACTTGGGCTGACAAGAAGGAAAGATGAGTCTTCCTCATCAGAAGGGTCAGTATGCAAAGCTAAAGGAGATGCCAAAATGCATTATCTTGGCAAAAAGCCTAGGCCAACTATGACTGCAATTCATCGCCGGTTCCTCAATCCAAAGCTACATACAGTAGGGCAGTATAACAGCTACTGGAACCGTTCGTTTTAGGGGTTGTAACAGAAAAGGCCAATTCTGTCTAACCTTGTATTTCTAACCAAAGCCTTTCACACTTGAAGAGGAATGTAGTGTGAGTGTAGGAAGCAGTTCTCAGAATCAAGGCGGAGCTGAAGAACTGCTCTTGCAGAAGGCAGAACACAGGGCACCCATGGATGTGGGAAGCAGGAACTGATTAGTCCTAAATGGGACCAGTCAGATCCAACAGTTCTTTGATGCTTGGATCTGTCCTCTTAAGAAGCAAAGTCCTAAAGGGGCACCTGGGTGGCTCAGTTGGTTAAGCATCCGACTTTGGCTCAGGTCATGATCTTGAGGTCCATGGCTTCGAGCCCCATGTCGCACTCTGTGCTGACAACTCAGAGCCTGGAACCTGCTTCGGATTCTGTGTCTCCCTCTCTCTCTTCCCTTCCCCGACTCGTGCTCTCTCTCTCTCTCAAAAATAAACATTAAAAAAAGAAAAAAAGAAGAAGCAAAGTCCTAAGAAGGGGAGTCTGATCTAAGTTGGGCCTGTGCCCTCCCCTCTCTGCCATAGCTGCACCCATATCCTCAAATAGGGAGATGTAAACCCCTCGAGTGGGGTCGCTTAGCAAAAGGACTGGGAAGGGTTGCTAGAAGGTAAAAACACCTGCCCAATCCATCACACTTCTCTATTTTGTATACATCAAGTTAATTTTTATTTTGAGACCCATTCTTGCAGACAGGTGGGAAATTATATCCATCATTTCTGGGGGTTTCTCTATCCATCAGCATTTTCTACTATTCCAGAACTCTCTCCATCACCAAATCACAGGGAATGGGCACCCTGAATTTTGGTCTGCTGTCCACAGGGTTTACTTGGAGAATCCCATAATCTTTGTCCCCATGCCTGCTGGCTCTTTATCACGTCCAGCCTGAGCTTTGCATTTGGAAATCTTTCATGAGGTGCCTGTGATCCCAGCTTCCTAGTGTATTGCACAGCCAATCCTGGAGGCACATCGTAGGTTTGAAACTTTGTCAGAGAATAATATTCAGAGCTCTTTTACTGGTAAAACAGTTAGATTGCAAACCCTATCACAATGTAATAGAACCTCTCCCCAAATTGCAAGAAATCTTTCTCCCCTTGTGTTTCTTCTAGACTCTTCTACCTCCACAAATTCACTTAACCTTTCTACCAACTTTACAGACCCTCTAATTAACGTTATGTGCTTCGATTTTGAGCAAAGAAAGTTGGGACAGTGCCGATTACTAGTGCTTTCCATCCTAATCACATCCCCCAACTCACCCCCACCTCCACCAGTTACTCAGGGAAGCAGAGCTGGGTCAAAGGTCAGCTTGAATGGGGGCAGAGCAGGAAGAGAGAGGAAGGTTGTCAGGGGCATTATAAAAGAAAAGATGCAGGAAGAAAGCCACATAAATTAATATCTGAAAAGATTATCTAATCACGCCAAGATCAAGGATTAGCACTACTGGCAGATGGAAAATGACTTGGAATTTGTCCAGGGATAGAGCTTAGAGGCCTTGCAGGGACCTTTTACATAATCCCATCTCAGGTTTATAAGGGCAGGCTGGGTTCATTTAAAGGGGCAGACACTACATCAGGATCCCTGCCTGCCTCCAAATTATTTTTACTGGTAGCCTATGAAGGAAACTCTTCTCTTTATTTTTATGAGGGGCTTATGTTTCTGCAAATGTGCATGTGTCTGGAAAGGAGACTTGTAGAGGGGAAGGGTAGAAAAATGCTTATTAATGCTATATTTTATATTTTCTTTTTGAGTATGTGCACTTATATAATGTAGCTAATATTATTGTGTCTTTCCCTTGTGCCAGGCATTGTTCTCAATGCTTTATGTGTTTGGGGCACTTGGTGGCTCAGTTGGTTGGGCATCCAGCTCTTGACTTGGCACCTGGGTTCCTCAGTCAGTTGAGCAGCCAGCTCTTACCTTCAGCTCAGGTCATGGTCTCACCATTCATGAGTTCGAGTCCCGCATCAGGCTCTATGCTGACAGTGCTGAGCCTGCTTGAGATTCTCTCTCTCTCCCCTCTCTCTCTCTCCCTCTCTCTCTCTTCCCCTCCCCTGCTTGTGCTCTCTTTCTCTCTAAAAATAAATAAACTTAAAAAATGCTTTACATGTTTTAACTCATTTAATCTTCACTACCACCCTGTGAGGTATTTACTATGATTCTCCTCACTTTGTGGGGCACTGAGGTGCAGGGTCAGGTAAGTAGCAGAGTTGGGATTTGAACCCAGGCAGTCTTGCTCTGAAACCCATGCTTATTGCTACCTTCCTTGTGGATTGTGTTTCTCTAAGCCGACGGTTCATATGCCAGCTCTTTGATCAGTTCCACCCATAATGAATACCTTCTGCATGTGGGGCTTTACATGGTACTCTAGTGTTGTCTGAGAATAAAGAAGCATGAATCAGATTCTGTCCCTACCTGAAGGAGCTTACAATTATAATACTGTAATAGATGGTGTGGTAGCAGTCTTTAAAAAAAAAAAAAAAAAAAAAGGCCTAAGGAAAGGTCTGTGATTCTCTACTTATAATTATACTAAAATTTGACATTATTATAAAAAAAACAACAACACCTGGCATTCATTAGATAAGAATTTTATGTGGTCCAGCCTAAAATCTGAAAATTATGTTAGCTATTAAGATCCATTTATGTGTGAAAATTCTGTACATTCATTAAGATATAAGGCCTAAATAACTAATTACCATATATATGTTTCTCATCCTTTTTCATCAGCCATAATAGGCCAATAAAAATCGGTTCTCCCCGGAATCCTTTAAACTATTTTTTAATATTTTGAATGTATGTAATACTATACCTCCAATTTCATTCCTAGTAACTATTACAATACATCAAACCCCCTTTATAAAGGCATTAGTGCCAGCTGTGGGTACCCGTCAGATTTTTCCAGTTAACTTCCTAGACGCATTTGCCACATTGGAAGCGTGTAGTTTCGAGTGTACAATCTGCATGTTTCGAATGGCACGTCCAAATGCGAGCAATCAACTTTTGCAAAACCACGGGCTTATGGGAATCCGAATGAAAACGCTCCATTGCTTTTTATGGCCTACACAGATGTAGCCATTCTTCCTCAGTGGCCATCCTAATTTATCCAAGAACAAATTTAGAATAAAATGATCCTCCTTGTCATGTAATGAGGAAGTTTAACAGTCGTGGGAAATTGGACGGCCGGCTCGTATTTATCCGCAACTAGAGAATCTTCACCACTCCCTCCCAGCTGAGTGATTCCTTCGGAGGCTACTGCCTGGGCATTTCCGCGTCCCTCTGCAAGATTTACATCACACAGGCCCATCTCTCATTTCCTGCTCCTACACCCTGCTCCATTCTGTCACCTTTGGTGGTATGCTCTGCCACGCTGGCTGCTGTGACTGCTGCCCTCTGGCAGGTGGAGGCAGAACGGCGTCAGAGGGCATGTATTTGTCACAAGACAGAATCTCTGGAGGAAAATTCTTTTTGCTTAAAATGGAAGCTCCATGAAGACAAGGACACTGTCTTCCCTGTCACCATATCTCCAGGCCCAGGACAGTGCCTGGCACATAGTAGGTGCCCACAAATTATTTATTTATTTATTTTGAGAGAGACAGAAACAGCACAGGTAGGGGAGGGGGCAGAGAGAGGAGGAGAGAGAGAAGCCCAAGCAGGCTCCCTGCTGCCAGCGCATGGCCCCGGGGGTGGGGGGGCGGGGTGGGGGTGGGGGGGCTTGAACTCACAAAACCATGAGATCATGACCTGAGCCGAAACCAAGAGTCAGGCACTTAACCAACTGAGCCACCCAGGTGCCCTGCTGGCTTTTTCTTACACCTCTCACCTCAGAACCATTCCACATGTGGTTCCCTCCACCTGGAATACTTTCTCCTCTGCACTTTTCCTGACCAACATCTACCCAACCTCAAGTCTCCGTATCTTTTCTACAGGGGACTTTCCTGATGCCCCTGTCTACCCTGTGCCTCTTACGACTGCCAACCACAGGCATTTTTTCTCTTACCAGCTGTTTTCCTTCAAAGCACTGACTACAAACTAGAGTTATATACTTATTTGTATAATATCTGTCCCTCTCACCAGCCTATAGCTCCAAGAAGCCGAGATTGTTCCATTTTATTCACTATCGTTCACTCTGTGTGCTTAAGTAATAAGCTTGAGAATATTAACATGTTTTCCTCTCCTGCATTACTGTGTACACAACTTTCTCTCTGGCTGGACTGAGGTACACAACTGCTTGCTGGAAGTGGAGAGGAGATATTAAGGTTATTACATTAGGAATGGAGAGAGAATTCAAGAGTTAATTTTTGAGGCGCCTGGGTGGCTCAGTCGGTTATGCATCTGACCTCAGCTCAGGTCATGATCTCACGGTTCGTGGGTTTGAGCCCCGGGTCAGGCTCTGTGCTGACAGCTCAGAGCCCGGATCCTGCTTCGGATTCTGTGTCTCCCTCCCTCTCTCTCTGCCCTTGCCACGCTCACACTCTGTCTCTCTCTCAAAAATAAAAATAAACCTTAGAAAAAATTTAAAGAATTAATTTTCACTTTCTAATATTCAAAATGGGTTTTTTGCTACAAGGCAATGGGCTTGAAGGGACTCAGTATTTTCTAAATCCTTTAGCAAGAACTGAGCATTTAGGATTCAGATCACTGCTCTCGGGGACAGGAAGCAGTTGTGATTTGGAGGAAATCTGGACTAGAAAAAGAAGAAAGAGCCCAACGCATGCTCCATCTGGTTCATGGGGATCTGGGGATAGGGAGTGGGAGCACAAGGAAGCAGGATTGTCTGCAAAGCCAGTGAGAACCAAGGTGGGGCCAAAGCCTCAGGAAAGATGGATGGGCCTGACCAGGAGTAAGAAAACAGGCCAGGACACACGGGCCTTAGGCCTCTGGAACACACACCATAGAGCACCCAGACATGGCACTATCAGCCCTCAATGGGCACATGGCCACGGAATATCCCTCGTCAAGATGTTCCTTAAGAGCTTCATAAACAACATAAAGCGTTGCATATGTGGATGGGTGGATGGACACAGAGAGAGTTTGTATTTCAGTACATTATATAAAGTATTATACATGTGTGTATTATAAGCGTGCTGTTGTATTTCTTTTTGCAAAGCACCATGTGGATCCAAGCGTGCTGTACTCTATCATCAAGCTATAGCACCTCTTCAGTCACACAGATACTCTCTTGGACAGGAGCGATGTGGAATGATGAGGAAATGTGCATTTTTGCATAAGGATACGGAGTATTATCTAAAAGGGCTGTTCAAATGATTGCGTAGTACAGACTTTAGGCTTACGAGGGGCAGCAGACCACTTACTGACAAATTAAATAAGCTACATTTCCTTTCCACATCCGAGGAAACAAATCTGCACGTTTGCTGCATGAAGAAGCCCATTTGGGATCCTTAAGAAGCTGTGGAAGCACATATTTGTACTGCTGACAGGTGACAAATGAGAATTTGAAAGTCCAACAACCCTGATGCCGGGACAATGAATACAAATTATTTATATAGGCAACTACAGACAATTAGCAGATGAAGGAAGGAAGGAAGGAAGGAAGGAAAGAAAGAAAGAAAGAAAGAAAGAAAGAAAGAAAGAAAGAAAGAAAGAAAAGAAGAAAGAAAGAACAAAGAAAGAAGAAAGAAAGGGAGAAAGAGAGAAAGAAGGAAAGGGGTGGAGTAAAGGAAATAATGTTATTTCTCTTTGAAATGACTGAGCCGCATTCAGCAGGGTGAAGCCTTATGCCAGCAACCCAGGCCCAGGACATACTTCAAAAATTATGCCTTGGAGAAAGAGATTAGACTCCGAATCTATATTTAGGCCAGAAAGTATCTTCACAGCTTATGGATATGAAACATAGTTTGGCTGGAGAAATTCACAAAGATAGAAAGCGAAGGCATTCTGATCTCAAGACATGACCTCGGCTGTCACCTTTTTCCCTTCTGGGTCACAGAGCTATGGCTGAAGAGAACACAGATGTGAGTTTGGGTTTGGAGGTGGCATCTCATATATCCTGCTATCTTTATTTTATTTTTTTTTAATTTTTTTTTCGATGTTTATTTATTTTTGGGACAGAGAGAGACAGAGCATGAACGGGGGAGGGGCAGAGAGAGAGGGAGACACAGAATCGGAAACAGGCTCCAGGCTCTGAGCCATCAGCTCAGAGCCCTATGCGGGGCTCGAACTCACGGACCGCGAGATCGTGACCTGGCTGAAGTCGGACGCTTAACCGACTGCGCCACCCAGGCACCCCATATCCTGCTATCTTTAAATAGGAGAAACAACTCATCCCTAGCTAATCGAGATCTGAGACTTACTTTTGCTCCCAGGAAGCTCCACCTGCACACCTGGCCTGGGTCTCTGAATGGCCAGTACTGGAAAGCTCAGACTTTCTTGGATCTCAGATGTATCCACAAACACAGGAACTGACTAGCCCCCAAGTTTGCCCAGCCACCCTCAGAGGACCTGGGGTGGGGGTGAATCAGAAAGTAGATTCAAGGCAGACGTTTAGCTCTTGTGCTTTGGGAAAAGGGAGAAGTGACCCTAAATAAGAGTAAATACCCTAGAGATTGGGGGATTTTTACTACAGAAAAGATTGTAATTGGGTGTACTATTTCAAGATGTCCTCCAGTTTAGACTATTGGCCAACCTTTCTCTACCAATATGGCCGAGGAACTAGGGAGCCTGAAGTCCTCCCTTCCTGGTCCAAATGTACTCAGAGTGCTCCTGGAAGAATAGAAAGGAAAATAATTAATAAGCTTCTTCTAGGAACAAGGATTATAGTAAAAAAGGAATTTGAGGGAGGAGAGGCAGGGATGAGCCATGTGTGTCTGTCTCTGTAGGTTTTATCCTAGGTTGGCGGAAATGTGATAGGTAAGTCCCTGGGGACACTGAGTGTAGGGAGCTTTACTCTTCCTCACATCCCAGATTTTGGAAGCAGAGTGGCCTATATCTTTGCAGCAATGTACACATACCAAAAGAAACTCGCCAGCATAGTGTGATCTGACAAAGGAAGACCGAATTCTAGCTTCCTCAGGGAGGATGAAACCCAGAAGTTTCCACATGCCCTTTGGAGATAGAGGAAGAAGTGGATCAATGTTGAGTTACAACCAGAGGTTCTGCCACTGGACTTGCAAGGGCAAAGGGAGGAGGTGGAAACCTCCAAACCAGAGACACATGGAAGGGGCTCAGGGGGAGCCAAGTGAGGCTGTGTTGGCCAGGGAGTACCTGAGGCTCAGACCAAGTAAAAGAGGCACAAACGTGGTATACGGATCTGCAGCAGACACCGGCAGAATCAGTGATGGGACTGGTCCCAGCTTAGTGGTCACTACTCAGAGAGAAGCCCAGGCTAACCATTTCACAGCCAAGACCAGTGGGTGAACCAGAGTTCACTGCATGGATCTCTCTTCTACCACCACGAGAATGCAGAAAGGCAGTACTCTCTCAATGGAACCAAGATGCCAACTCAAGAAGTGGGAGAATAGGTGCAGGGTGTTACGATGTTTCTGGTGGAGCTAGACTTCAAACTGACTGAATACTTACGTGAAATGAGAATGTTTAAGATTAGAAGGAACTTCAATAATTTTAATCAATAAGTTTAAGTTTAGAATTCTGCCCAACATACCAACCAAATGAGTAATTAGGAGGGGTGCCTGGATGGCTCAGTCGGTTGGGAATCCGACTCCAACTCAGGTCATGATCTCGCAGTCTGTGAGTTCAAGCCCCACATTGGGCTCTGTGCTGACAGCTCAGAGCCTGGAGCCTGCTTCAGATTTCTGTCTCCCTCTCTCGCTGCCTGTCCCTGCTCACACTCCGTTTCTGTCTCTCTCTCTCTCTTAAAAATAAATAAACATGGGGGCACCTGGGTGGCTCAGTCAGTTAAGCCACTGACTTCAGCTCAGGTCATGATCTTGTGGTCGGTGAGTTCAAGCCCCACATCGGGCTCTGTGCTGACCGCTCAGAGCATGGAGCCTGTTTCAGATTCTGTGTCTCCCTCTCTCTGACCCTCCCCCGTTCATGCTCTGTCTCTCCTTCTCTCAAAAATAAATAAAACCTTAAAAAAAATTTTTTTTTAAATAAATAAACATTAAAAAAATTAAGTGAGTAATTAGGAGATCTACCACCATGATCACCTAGGCTCATGAAGTGTTTTCCACACCCCAACTGGCTATACACAGGCTTTTCAAGATAAGGATATAACCTCTCTGTCTTCTCCACCCATGAACATAAAGGGCCACTTCCCAAGGGATCCTATGCTAAGATAATGCCATGTGGAAATCATTTCCTTTCCTATTTGTTTTATTGAGCCTTGTTGGACAGTTTAGTCCTTTCGTCAGTTTCTTTTCTTTCCAAAATGATCCACGTGGGAGACCCACATTTAAGTGCTTAAGAAGCCCGGGTGTAGATTGACATGCTAGTCCACCTAAATCCTGGAAAAATCAATATAGCAAAAACCTTGAGATGCTAGGTACCTTTCCTTAAGGTCTGCTAGAGCTGGGAGAAAACAGGTAAATATTCAGGCATCATATGGTAGGGGAGAGAGGCTTTCCCCAAACTGCATTTCCATTCTTACGGCCCCACTTTCAAGTTCTTCCCACTGCTGATTATAAAAATGCTGAGTCTGTCTGTATAAATATATTCTCCATTGCTATGACAAGAGTGGCTTACCATTTATGCCAAATTACCACGCAGCACAATAACAATTATACACATCATTAAGTATGTGTCAGATTAACTTTGCTATATATTTTATTTAAACACTGAACTCTGTCTGAATGAGCACAGTCTTCATATTTGTAGATCATGTCGCATGGACATTTGATGACAGCAGAAAAAAAAATTAGAGATAACATTTGTATGCAAAAGAGAAAGTGTCATTGAGTAAGTCAGTAAGAATTTCTATGCATGAGTGATTGCCCATGCCCAATCAACGAAGCAAACAAAAAGCAGAGCTGCAAGGTATTTTCAAGGAGGTCAAACCAAGACTATCAAATAAATGAATTTCAAAAAAAATTGTTCAGCTTGCAGAGTTCATTTATTATTAATTATATACAGATGAAAAACACTAAATAGTTCAGGTCAATCAATTTTTGTAAGTAATCACAATTATAGGAAGATTATACAGATTTGATCTTTTTTTTTTCCTTTCAGGTGAAAAGTTAGCACATTAGGTAACTTACTAGCATGACATACTGAATTGTCAACAATTACCAAGAACATTTGTCCATTTTTTCCTGCCATTCTTGGAGAAATGAACTGTGAATCCACAGGGGCACCCGGTGACTTATGATACCACAGGTAGAAGCAACTCAGCAACAGGTTTTGTGCTAATAATTTTGTGATGATTAAAGCAAGAGGCTGTATTGAGTAGTGATACTAGTATTTGATAACGTCTCCAGCATGGACACATTTTGATTAAACTGTGTACTTTAGAAAGGCTGGGGGTGAGGAGAGCGTCTATCTCACATTACCTTTTCAAAATATAATAAATATAGTGAAGTTCACAGTAATGCTTCTATGCACCATGCATCCCAAATCATAAAATTACCGATTGTATTTCATTTGTATAGTAAATATCAAATTAATTGCAATCTGGGATGAACGTCTACATTTATTACTCTAGGAATTGCAGTACCTGGGGAAAACCCATAGAAAGAAGAAAACTATACCCTACAGGTGGGGAGAAAAACATTTGAAGATAAAAAGAAAATGTAATCTTTTAAAAATAATAAATGTTCTGCTTATATATATGTGTGATTTGCTGATTTGGTGCCAAATAGTTTTTCAAGGAAAGGTCAGATGGGAGGTATGGCACCAAAGAGAGAAGGGGGAACATCTTAAGATATAAGGAGAATGTCGCCGCCAAGAGTGAAGATTTCGTCCTGTAATAAATGAGATTGCAAAGAGCTGCGCAAGGTCTCAGGTTCAGATCTTCTACAGACCCTGCGTCCCTATTTAAAGGCCACTTCCAATCCCCTTCTCCATTTTCCATTACCTACTATAAAGGTTGGACGACTGATGATTCATTTATTTTCCAGCTGGAGAAGTCATGTAACCTAGTTCTGGCCAATAAAATGTAAGGTGGCAATCAAGGAAGCTGGGAAGCTTATGAAGAAGGTTTCCATCTCCTGGCAAACAGAGAATGGGAGTGAGCAGCAAACCTTTGCCGCTAGCTGCCCCTGCCACCTGCCTGCCGGTGAACCTGGATGTGTGAGCAGACACTGCTGGGGGCTGCATCCGTCCTCTGACAGATATAAGAATCAGAGACACCAGCCCACCGTCCTGCCTTTGGGAGCCACTGAACAAACATCAGCAACCACCAACGTCCAGATTTCCTGTTAAGGGAGAAATATCATCCTCTCCTGTTTAAACAACCGCCAGTCAAATAGCCTGTGATGTAGAGCACAAGGCATTCTAAGTGGATACTGAATTATTGAGATGCTTATGAATAAGAGGGAAAAGACAAAGTGGACGGTCACCAGGGGTTGACAGTAGAGCCGGGAGGGGTTTTTTGCTTTGTTTACCCAGCTGTGTTTTGTTTCCCAGGAAAGGGTGTCGGTGCGTGCATCTGGATTGTAGAACCCCACCTTTCTGACTAGTTGAGCAGACTGTATGGTGGATATCATTCTATTTTGTCACACTAAGAGGAGATCATCTGGCTCAAGAGTAATTAGCACTCATTAATCTGCTTCATTTTTTCCCTGTGGCTTTGCCTGGCATCAGGACTGAGCAACAGCCACCGGGCTCTGGCCTGACAGTGATTGGACATCTAGAGGTTATGAGGACAGAGTTACCGCCTGTGGCCACCCACAAGCAAAAAGGAAGCGAATCTTCCCAAATGCAATTAAACTGTGCTGTGCGGGTGGCAGGAGGTGAAAGTGTCCATTACTGAAACCTGAGTGGGGTTTAAGCAGTTGTGGAAGGACCCAGCCCTAGCAGTGAAACTCTGCAGACAAGGGAACATTTGCGAGAAAATAAATTCAACCTTTAAAACCATATGGAATATTTATACAATCAAGCGACTTTTTTTCTTTACAAAGCAAATTGCTATTGAACTCCTTTAAATATTAAATCCCCTTGGCAACAAAGGAAGGACTCCAAAATTCTTAACCAAGGAATAATGGCAATCGAAGATTCCTGAACAGAGACAAAGAAGCTCGGAAACTCCACTCTGAGACAGTGAGGCAATATTTACCGATTTATTCACTCGGGAAATACCGCCTGGCTGTCTTCCATCTGGTGCTGCACTGTCCAGATAGGAGTCCCTCCCTGTTAGAGCACACAGCCAAATGTGGGAGAGAAACTTTCAGCCAAGTAGGAGATCTTAATATATAATTATAAATTATTTTCCTGTACATATATTTCTATATGTTTATTACTCTAAAGGAAAGGAACAAGGTACTAAGAAAAACAAGACAGCGTCCTAATTTGGAAAACAAAGGTCTCCTACAGACAGTGACATTGAGCTTGGATTTGGAAAGTGGCTGGGTGTTAGAGGAAAAGCAGGGCCAGATTTCCAGGTAGGAATACACAACTTTGCAGGAATATTTAGACTGCGAAAATACATCATTGAACCTGAAAGATATTAAGGAGCATTGGCATTAAGAAGCAGTTGAAGAGGGGTGCCTGGGTGGCTCGGTCGGTTGGGTGTCCGACTTCGGCTCAGGTCATGATCTCACAACCTGTGAGTTCGAGCCCCGTGTTGGGCTCTGTGCTGGCAGCTCGGAGCCTGGAGCCTGCTTTGGATTCTGTGTCTCCCTCTTTCTGCCCCTCCCCTGCTCACTTGCTCTGTCTCTCTCTCTCTCTCTCTCCTTCAAAAATAAATAAACATTAAAAAGAAAGAAAGAAAGAAAGAAAGAAAGAAAGAAAGAAAGAAAGGAAGAAAGAAAGAAAGAAAGAAAGAGGCAGTTGAAGAGCTTAAACTGACATCCACAAGAACTGGACCTGCCCTGGCCCCTCAAGAGCACAAGTTCAAAGCTTTGGCTGTACCTCTAGTCTCTTGACATGGGCACCCTCCTCCCCCTGTGAACCCCACAGAACTCATCTTCTTTAAGCTGAAGACTGTAAGTGAATAACAAGAGGGCCTGTCAGCTGATGATTTTGAGCAATTGACAAGCATCCCCTTCTTTTTTGCCCTAAAATTTCTCCAGAACTTATTCTTTCTGACACATCTCTCACACGGGAAAAACAGAGAATATAAGAGAAAATTAACTCCTGTAAATCTAAAGCACAAAGATTACTCTTTGTTACTCATTTAGAAAATGATCATTTTTAACCTTGATACAGGTATGGACCTCAAATTAGATAGAAAGCCTCCAATATGCTAGCTGTTAATTCAGTTCTTAAGAAAAAGCAGGTATATGCATGCACTTATCTCTCTCTTCCTCTCTCTCTCTCTCTGTCACACACACACACACACACACACACACACACACACACACACACACAGGTTGCAACAGACATTGAGAAAATACCTATCTAAGGTTTAGTCCTAATGATCCCCAAATAAAGAAATCCTATTTCAGACACTTTTGAAAGGGAATTTCCACAGCCTTTCTAAGAACTACTTTTCAATGTTATAAATATTCTAGAAATTTTAATGAAAACTAGAGATTTTTAGTTTACTTACATCTAATCAAATGACCAAGTTTGTCAGTTGTATAGATAATTTTGGGACAAAATCTTGCAGTTTAATTTGAAAAGGATAAAGTTGTCATGTCTCCCCAAAACTTTATCATATTTGCTATTGCATTTATTATTTATACATCACCATAACCATACGAGATTCTTTACGGTAAATAGAACATAGAAGTAAACAAAAACACGTAAAAAGCCCTTTGTTCTAAAGGAGTTATCAGCAAGAACCTCCTGATCTCCCCAAGGTATCAATTAGGTTTGCTGAACAGTTAAGATGATAAAGCACCAGGCCTCCTAATTTATTCTGTTCCATTAATTTTCTTCTATAATGTCACAGAAAAAAGAACAAGAACTGAGTGTGAGGAATAATACACCCAGGAAAGAGAATGTCAGCACATGCATCGAGATTGTGGAAATTCTCTTAAAGAGAAATTGGCTTCCTAGGCGAGTTTGACAGTCCTAGACAATGAAATACCCTGTGTCATAGTTTTCTGCCCTGATATTAGAGGCTGTATCACGAGAGAGGAAAGGTACAGGGGAGGTCCAGATTACATTCCCACACCAGTGGACCTTATCTGTAATGCTGGCATGTTACCAGCCCCTACTATCCTCAGTAGAAACACGGACTTAGGTTTAGGATATATCAGAATGGAGCAGCAAAGAGCCAAGACTAAACTTTTCCATCTCTAAAGTGGGTTTAATGGAGGGAATTAGAAACATTTCAAAGTGAGCACTGTAATCTTCCTTTTCATACAATTACACACAACCTAAGTCCAGGTTACTGCCCCTTTTGTGAGATTCCTAGTTCCATATGTAACTATAGATTATCACTGATGACATTGGAGAATTAAACTTCTTATATCTTGTATTTTGTATTAATCCTTGACTTCTAAAACCAGCAGACATGAGCAGATTTAGTAGAGAACACTTAGGAGACTTAAAAGTTTTGCACTCGTGACATTAAATGTTGGGAACACAAGGCCCTGAATGGGCTGCTTTGCTTGTTATCAAGATAAAAGACAAGGAAATATTTATAAATGATATTCGTTGAAGGTACTAAAAATATAATCTGCAGTAGTCTATGGTGGAGGTTCTTTTTCATCAGATTTTTACCTGCTTTGGGCCTTATTGTTAAACTGAGAGAAGGGGCACCTGTGTGGCTCAGTCGGTTAAGCATCCAACTTCAGCTCAGGTCATGATCTCACGGCTTGTGAGTTTGAGCCCCATGTCAGGCTCTGTGTTGACAGCTCAGTACCTGGAACCTGCTTCGGATTCTGTGTCTCCCTCTCTCTCTGCCCCTCCCCTGCTCACGCTCTGTCTCTCTCAGTCTCTCAAAAATAAATAAACATTAAAAAATTTTTTTTTTAATTAAGTGAGTGAATTGTAGTTTCTTTAGCAGTGTCCCATCCCAATGGCTGGATAAGAAACTTAGTCTAGTTCTGAGGCTCCATTTTCCAAAGCCTGTTTTTGTCATGGACCACGCCATGTGCTCGAAATGAGCTTTTCTCAGTAATAAGTCTGACATCTGAGTGGGATCGCCCTGACCCCTTTGCTTTATCTCTCATTTGGTTCTGCATTCAAGTTGGAAACATTGTCGCAAGGCTCCCTTAAACCACTGTAATGAGTAACGCAGAAGGATTTTAGAAGTAATGTAGAATCTGAACTTTTCCTTGGATGTGATAGCCACTGATAACACTCTCTGTCACCCTCATTAGCTTCTTACCACTTGCCACTATCTGTAATTACCATGTTAGTTTATGTGTTTGCTTAATAACTCTCTCTCTCCTCTCACTGGAACTCAACACCCACAACAGTCACGTTGTCCCCAGCCCATGAATGGTACTTGGCAAAATAATAGGAGCTCAATCAGTTTGGTTGAGTGGAGAGATCAAGCAATTTTCCAGGATTGCTCAGCTAAGAGGTTCGATCTCAGCACTCTGGCTCCAGACTGAACTAGAGAGCCTGCGGTTTTCATTCCTACTTGCGGTATTCTGCCCGCTCCTTTTGCTCAGCTTGATTTTGGCCACCTTGAGGCCTTCTGACAATCCTTCTGCAACTGACAGCTTGGAAAACAATCAGTGTAAGCTGGATCTTTTGCCCCAGGGCTGGTTTCCATCTTTTGTCAGGAAACTCTTAGCAGAACATGATTGAAAGGACTTGGGGATTTTACTTCCTGCTGTAGCTGCTATTTCAGAGTCATCGCTTATAACTTCTCCATTTGGGGGTACAACATTTTTCTATTATATAGGGTCCCAGGTAACCAATGAGACAACTTAGATGGAAGATTCCAGGCAGACAGGCCATCCAGGGTGGAGCTGTATTCCTGCTAGATCTCTCTGATCTGGGCTCATCTCTCTCAAGTGGGACTTCGCTGTACCCAGAAGGCAGAGAACGTAGCCATAAACATTCTGCGGTTTCTTCCTTTCTCCTAACCCTACTGCCTCTGTCAGCTTATGGTCTGCCTTTCAAGATTCAGTCGGGACCACTGAACTAAATATGGGTCATGAGCTTTCTAGCCATTAAGAGTTGATTCCTTGCTGTCCACCACCTAAGCACTTCTAGTAGGACAGTAGAACGTGCTTTGGTTCGGCCACTTGCTGCAACTCACTTAGGATTCTAGGATTAAGACCAGTTGCAAACAACAGAAGACCTCAAAATACCAGTGGCTTTAACAGACTAGATATACGTTTCTCTTTGAAGCAAAGAGAGGAGGATCAGAACTGATATGTCGCTCTATGGTGTTGACACATGGACCTCTGTATCTTATTGCTCTGTTGTGCTTGGTCCCAGCCCTGCAGCTCAGGATGGTGTCATCGGCTTTGCAGACAGCAGAGTGGAAAAAAAGGATGAAGAAGGAAAGGCTCAAACAGCACATGGCAATTTTCTCTTAAAGAAGGGAACTAAGATCTGTCTCAACACTCCCATATACACCCTTGTGCCCAAAATTTAGTCAGGTGGCCACACCTAGCTGTTAGGAAGGGTAGAAAATGTCATTTTATTCTGAACAGTATATGCCCAGAAAATAAACCTTTCATTATTGAAGAGTGGCAAAATGGGTACGAGAGTTAACTAATACTGTGCCACAGACATGTCTCTAAAATTAAACGTTAGGCAAGAAATACAAATTGTGTAGAAGAGTAGGTATAATATGACTCTTTTTCTGTAAAGTACACACATACATACCCATACACATGTACAGACACACCCACAAAATATAAACTGCATTTCTTAAATCATAAGACAATGCCAGGGAAAATTCACTCCAAATTGACAACAGTAGTTGTCTCCAGGGAAGGAGATATTTGGGGATTTTGACAGTGAACTTTCACTTTTTTACTCTAAATATTTCTACATTGTTTAAATTTTTATACTGAGAATGTACTTATTGTTTGTATTAACTAAAGGCTTAAGGAAATAAAATAAAGATACCATGGAGCCCCAGGTAGAGGAATTGTATGCAGTAAATGAGCACTACGTAACACAGTATGATGGCTATGGAGCCAGAAGATTCCAACAGCCACTTACCAGCCTTGTCAGCTTAGGCAAATTCCTTTATCTCACTGTTCCTCAGTTTCCTCTTCCGTCAAATGGGCCAAACAATATCTACCTTGCAGAATTGTTGTGAGGAGTATTTGAAATGATATGCATAAAGCACACAGCACTTTACTCTTTTTCCTGATCTATGTATTTAATATTTTGCAGTAAATGTACAGGATATGTGCAATGAAAATAAATAAACACATAATCAAAAATTTATAAAGATACCCAGTGTTGCAGATGATGAGTCTGGAGTTCTCTCTTGTCCGGCAAGAGAGCAGATGCAAAATTGAATATGAGAGAGGCTAATGTCTGAGAGGAGACAAGAGACCTGAACAGGGGTTTCATTTCCATATTTATTGAGCTCACAAGATATTACCCACGTGGTGAACGTGAGGAAAACAAGATCTTACACACGTGAACAAGGAGAAAACAATCAGGTAGTCATTCACTTGTGTGTGTAAGAAGCAAAGGGTCTGGAGGGCAAGTGGAATTTGTGATCAAAGTACAATAGTATATTGGTCTCAGATGGAAAGTGATTTCCTGCAGGTGATGTAACAAGTTACTCGTGACCCAATTACAGTATCTTGCTAGCTATCCTCGGGCACTTTCGCCCCATGGTGGTGACTTTCTGCCCTAAGCTTTTTTATAACTTATTTATGCAAGTAGAACCTAATTCCCCACAACCCAGTTTAAGCCAGTGTCTAAGCCATCACTAAAGTAACAGGCAATAACTGATCAAAGCATCACGGATTAGCTGAAGATAAGGGAAAGACTTTTAAAGGAAATAGGGCCATTATGGGCAACACAACTAATATCTGGTACAGAAAGGTAGTCATTGTTTGTCTCAAGGCAACGAGCTGGTAGAGACAGCTTTTTCTTGGAAACCATGCCTTTAACTTTAAAGTAAAATGAGGGGCGCCTGGGTGGCGCAGTCGGCTAAGCGTCCGACCTCAGCCAGGTCACGATCTCACGGTCTGTGAGTTCGAGCCCCGCGTCAGGCTCTGGGCTGATGGCTCGGAGCCTGGAGCCTGTTTCCGATTCTGTGTCTCCCTCTCTCTCTGCCCCTCCCCCGTTCATGCTCTGTCTCTCTCTGTCCCAAAAATAAATAAACGTTGAAAAAAAAAAATTAAAAAAAAAAAAAATAAAATAAAGTAAAATGAATATCCTGATCTTCTTAAATCCAGCTTTTGACCCCAGTATACTTCATGCCCATATGAGTGTGGTTATCCTGGGCATAGAAGAAGGTAACTCCAACCCAGGAAGTTCACTTTGGTGATGTGGCATCATGGGCACATGGCTCACCAGCTGGTGGAGGGACAGTTGGGTCACATCTCCTACAGGTATGGGTTTTAAGGTCAATTGGTGAGCATACATCTTTCAAATCCTTTTGCTCACTCACAGTGCATAGGAGACATTGCATAGGTTGGCAGTGACTTAGTAGATCCAATTATTGGCCCCAAGTTTTCACCCTTATCCACATCCACACTCTTGTTACAACCTTGATGTGGAGAGAGTATATTTCTCTTCCCCTTGACTTTTATGACTTGCTTTGGCTAATGAAATACAGACAGAAGTTGGCTGTACCTGTTCCAAGTCTGGGTCTCAAGAGGGCTCATGAGTTTACGCTTGCTCTCTCACACCTCTGCCATCAACAGGAGAAGCTCATACTAGCACAGCTAGTTCATGGTCCCAGGAGAAAGATGAGAAGTATGTTACACAGAGCTCATCAGCAAACTCATGAGAAAAGAATAAAAGCCTATTGTATGCCACTGAGATTTTGTGGTTCTTCACTGCAGAACATTATTGTGGCAACTGCTAATTAAAACATTGATCTTATATATAGGTATAAAATAATATGTACATTATTATATAGTGTATACTAAAGAGCATATAATGAAAATTTGATTTAAGTATTTTAACTCATTCTAAGCAGGGCTAGATGATCACAGGAAAAGAGGTACCTGGGCAGGACAGGCATGTACCTACCAGCAATAAGCTTTCCCAGGGGCATGGGGATATGTCTGAAACCTGAAGAAAATGATTCCAAAACACAGGGGGATAACTTAACACCATTTAATTAAATATCGGGGCACCTCAGTCGATTAAATGTCTGACTTCGGCTCAGGTCATGATGTCACAGTTCGTGAGGTAGAGCCCTGCATCAGGCTTCGTGCTGACAGCTCAGAGCCTGGAGCCTGCTTCAGATTCTGTGTCTCTCTCTCTTTCTCTGCCCTCCCTACACTCGTGCCCTGTGTCTCTCTCTCTCAGTAATAAATAAACATTAAAAAATATATAGGGGTGCGTGTGTGGCTCAGTCAGTTAAGCGTTCAACTTCGGCTCAGGTCATGATCTCGCTCGCAGTCTGTGAGTTCGAGCCCCGCATCGGGCTCTGTGCTGACAGCTCAGAGCCTGGAGCCTGCTTCAGATTCTGTGTCCCCCCCTCTCTCTGTCCCTCCCCTGCTCGCACTGTGTCTCTCTCTCCCTCAAAATAAATAAACATTTAAAAAATTAATTAATTAAATATCTACAAAATAAACCTCGTTGTAAACTAGTCAGCTGCAATTCAGTTCAGTTGCTTTATGGTTATATGTAAATTGTATTTAATGTGGGATATGGATACATACATTTTAACCCATTTGATCTAAGGTGGTATGGAGTCTCGAAATTCACCATCCATCCCTGTACTCAGAGAAGGTCTTAAAGCAACCCTAAGAGGTATGTGGAAACAGATGAATTGAGAGAAAAGCAGATTCAATTGTACCATTCCCTGTTTAGTCACAGGCAAGCAGTGAAAATCCCTATCTGTCATCAAAAATGTTTTATTGGGAAAAGAAAAAAAAAGTTTTACCAAATTCACCAATAAGGAGATTCCACTATATGGGTCAATCCTTATGTAGACCACTGTGAAGGAGGGTAATATCTCCCAAGAGGCATCTTTGTTCATAAAAAGGGCACTGGGGTGGGGGGTGGGGGGCGGGTGCCTGGGTGGCTCAGCCAGTTAAGCATCCAACTTCGGCTCAGGTCATGATCTCATGGTTTGTGAGTTCGAACTCCGCATCGGGCTCTTTGCTGACAGCTTGGAGCCTGGAACCTGCTTCAGATTCTGTGTCTCCCTCTCTCTCTCTCCGCCCCTCTCCTGCTCACATTCTGCGTCTCTCTCTCTCTTTCTCTCTCTCTGTCTCAAAAATAAATAAACATTAAAAAAAATTTTAAAAGAGCACTGGAAAGATCTAGGGGCAAGTTCTGGTTCTGCTACACAATGCCAGTACCATGCTGAATGGGCTGGAGGGAAGGGAGCCTTCCTTCTGAAAGCCCCCCTCCTGCAAGCCAGCCTTTACAGCCTTGGGTTGAAATCTTTCTCCTTGCTTCCCGAACAGACTGCGTACATCCTTACCCTAACATTTACATGACTGTCTCAAGATTACATTTGTACAGGACACTGTTGTTTTCTGAAAGAAGGGTTATAGCTTGTTCTTCTTTGTATCCTCAGCTTCTAGCACAGTGCTTGGTACATAACATACATTAAGTGTTATGTTCTAAAAAAAGTTATCCAACAAGGTTATCCGACTGGGGGAGAGACTCAGAATTGGAGACCCTGCTGTCTTTCTGACACCCCTACTCACAAAAATCAGGTTCTAACAAGAATGAATGTTTGATTATTGTGTGGAACACTCTGAAGCCGGTTGACATATGAGGTGATTTGCCATTTGCTTCTTGGGGCCATTTCCAAAATGAGATTATTTACTGATTGTTTTAGTATCCCTATATGGAAGCCTACCCAAGAATCCCACGATAATGGATTTTGAAAATCAAAATAAAAGTTATGACTTTCTCTTAGGAAAAATAATCAGAGTCATTTTTGATTGCTTTGATAATAGACTCTTCTTTGCAGAGACAGAAAAAAAAAACATCTTTATAGATTTCACTTTCCTAAGCAGAGTAGGAACTATATCACAATAAGAGAAATAATAAGTGTGAATTAAAGGAGTTACTTTTTATTATTTTTTCAATCTGTTGTGTAAAAATGGATTCTGACAGCTCTGATTTCTAGAGGCAACCTTCGGCCATCCAAGCATTATATGGTGATTCATGTCACAATAAAAAGTCATCCACAGGTGCAGCAAGACATGGAGTAAATGTCATCTATATGATAAAGTTCCTCAAAATAACTGTGAAATTGCAGGCTACTTGGTCCAAAGTGTGTTCATCAATGCATCGTATATCATCTGATTTACAACTGTTACAAATATTTATAATAATGGAATATATTGTTTAACACGATGAAGCCTGAAAAGGCTCATTAACTCTAGATTTGATTTAGTATCTTCATTTCTTTTCATTTGCAGACTCATGATTCCGCAGTTCTGTAACATTAGCTTAATTATATGAGCAGTGAACCATCCCTAAATCTAGATTCGTGTTTAGTTGAGTGCAAAATAAATATTAATGTTGGGATTCTTATTTCTGAAATGCTTTTCTTAACAAATTCATCCATCTCCTTTATTTTGCGTCCTGGGATCTCAGAACTATGGCACAAATTGGAAATTGTAGAATCATGGAGTTTTAGGAAATGAGGACCTTCGAGGTCACAGAGATTAGGAAAATATGTTGAATGCCTCATATGACAAACTAAATAGTTCCTGTAAAGGTATGGAACTATAATCACCTTTATAAATGTCAGAAGGAAATAAATGGCAAATATTGAAAAAAACAACAACAAAAAACCCCCCACAAAGGTTAGACCTAAAAGGTAAAAATGAGTATAATAACAAACAATTAGAGAACTAAATATAATCACTTAAAGTTGATCCAAACTCAAATAGATTGCTCAAAGGAAGATGAGAATAACCCCGAGTATAAGGAGAAATTTACTCCAAAAGGTGTTGGTGCTCAGTCTAGCCCTGTCATGAATCTCACACCAGACTTGCTCCTTTAAAATGTGGAGTCTAGGGGTACCTGGGTGGCTCAGTCATTAAGCATCCAACTCTTGGTTTCAGCTCAGGTCATGATCTCATGGTTGGTGAGATCAAGCCCCACATCAGGCTCTATGCTGGCAGTGTGGAGCCTGCTTGAGATTCTCTCCCTCCCTCTCTCTCTGCTCCTCCCCTGAGAGCACTGTCTTCTGTGTCTGTCAAAATAAATAAGTAAACTTATAAAAAATTTTCTAATAAAAAAATAAAATGTGGAATCTAAAAAAACAAAACAAATGAATCCACACCACAAAACAGAAAGAGATACACGATATAGGAAACAAACTGTCAGGAGAGACTGGGGGCTGGGCAAAATAGGTGAAGGGGATTAAGAGGTACAAACTTCCAGTTATAAAATAAGTCATGGAGATGTGAGGTACAGCACAGGAAATCTAGTCAATAATACCGTAATAACCATGTTGATGAACAATGGTAACTAGACATATGGCGGGCTCATCTCATCATGTATAAAAATACTGAATCACTAGGATGCACACCTGAAACTAGCAAGATAGTGTGTGTCAATTACACTTCCATACAAAAATAAATGAATAAAATAAGACTGGAAGATTCCCTACCCCCTGAAAAAAGGAAACCACCTGTCACAGGCTTTCAAATGTAGACAGAAAAAAAAAAAACTTGTTTTTAAATTAAACATTAACCTTTTTTATTGTGATTCTTGGACCTTTTCCTGCTTAGTCAACCTGTGAGAATTTCTCTTTTCTCCTTCCTAAATGAATTACTTTGATTCTTTACCAAATTATAACTGCTAAAAAATTGCCTAAGAAATATCTGTTGAGAAGTTAATTAATTTTGTTATTTTACGTTTTTCCATGAGGTGATGTATTTTTATTTGCAAAGTTTTACAAGTGATTTCATTTGCAAAGTTTTACAAGCCATTCTTATTTTTCTTTGCAAAGACATCTTACTATTATATACTTTTAGATTTACACAATTATAGAACACTTGGGATACCCACCAGCATCTCTGCTGAAATGCAGATTTCTAATTCCTCATCATCTCTTTCCAGCAGGCTTCCTTTCAATTCTTATTTTTTAACAGCTGTTTTGCCTTAGCCAAATAATCCATGATAGCTTTCAGACTTTCTTTTCCTTATCTCATAGAACATCCTGTCTGGTGGCTGTCAAACAGTGGTTTTTCAAATTTTAGCCCACATCAGGATAACCTGGAGGGTTTATGAAAACACGGATTGCTGGACCCTAGATCTGGGGGAGGCCTGCCAATTTGGATCGTCAACAAGGTGCCGGATGATGCTGATGCTGCTGTACTGGAACCCAGCTTCCACAAGCATGGGGAAAGAACATTTGGATACAAGGGTCCTGGGTCATTTCTTTAAGGGAGCAGTAGATCTAAAAAGAGATCCAGGAATATAGCCGATGGGTCACAACATTGTTTACAATATTAAAAATTGAAAACAAGCCAATGTCCATCAAGGTGGTTTCCATCTGAAGGTTGTACTAGCTAACGGTGGGGTCACGTGGCTCTGAATGGGGAGATAAAGATGATGGAGGCACACCAGCTCTTCAAGCCTTGGCCCCGGGGTGACATGACCTAATGAAGTTTCTCTACATACCCCTGCTCTAGGACCGGAACTAAGTGAAACAGTACTGTGGGCAGAGAGAGGACCGTGCCTTCCTCGGACTCCCCACCCAAAGAGTCCTTGATTTCTCATGCTTTCCCCCTATTAATATCTTAAGTAAGCAAGCAGGCTGTTGGGTTGAAAAAAAAACAAATCACAAGAGTTAGCTACCACTCTTTGACAAAGTGTATTCTTATAGATCTTCAGTCTTAATAAATGCCACATGAAAAATTAAAACGTAAGGAGAGTAAGTTTGTGGTCTAAAGCGGGAGACAGCAAACTCTGCTCATCAGCCAAATGAGGCCCACTGCCTGTTGTGCTGCACAAGTCATATAAATGTTGTGCATACAAAAGTCATAGAGCTGCAAGCTTTAAGATTTTTAAATGGTGGGGGAGAAAAATCAATATAGCAGTAATTCATGACATGTGAAAATTACATGATCTACTGTCTGTCTCTAAACTAAGTTGTATTGGAGCGCTGTCACACTTGTTCATCCGCACACTGCCCACAGCCTCCTTCCTGTCACAATGGCAGATTTGAAAAGTTCCATCAGAGACCCGGGATAACCCACAAAGGCGAAAATACTTCCTTATCCGGTCCTTTACAGAAGTGTGTTGACCTCTGCTCAAAAAATTTGGAAGCCTTGTTAAAGTTACACCAAGGGTTTGTTTGCTGTTGAATTTCTCTTCATTTAACTTGCTAATCAGGTTTTGCAGCTGCAAATGGGACTATTTTTTGCAGCATTTCCCAATGCCACTTGACTGAAGAACCCTCCTTTTTACCGCATGTTTCATGCCTCAGACATTTTGAGGAACTCTGACTTTGGAAATGCCATCCTGGAGCATAGGCCTTCAAAGTGGGGGTGCACAAACTTAATGAGAAGGAATGAGAGCTAATGATGAAACTTAAGATATCTGTGAACAAATTGCAAGGGTGGCCCAGGTGAAAAGAGGGTTTGAGTTCTAAATGTCTCTCAAATTATACCCACGGGAAATAGAGATGGCCCTTCCTTGGGAATATACCAAGGCAGAAATCCAACGTTGAGGAAAGAAATTTTCTATGTACGAAATAATCCCACCATCTTTATACATTGTAAAAAAGAAATGGTAGTTATAAATTAGAGGAAACGCCACAGAAAAAGATTAGCTATGTCAGTCAGCAGAATGTTTGGTAAATGTTAACACTAAATACGCTAAGCATGAGCTTTCTATTCCAAAAGCCTTGGAAAGTCAGGGAATGTTATGTAACAACCACCATTATCATTTCGCTTGGCATTTTAAGATAGGAGCAGGCTGTTCTTTCTGGAAAAAAAAAAAAAAAAAAAATTCTCCTTTTGTGAAATAACAGCGACCTCCAGTGGCAATCTTGTTACAGTGTAGTGCTTTATATTTTCTCAAAGTCCAAAACACCGTAAGTGACGTGCACACTTCCCCAGATTTTAAATGTGAATCCATTTATTTAACGAATATGTGCTGAACACCACTCTGTTCAATGGAGGGGATAACCTTGGGCAAAGAGTCAGAAGACCTGAGCTGTAGAGCAAATACAAGAAACTAAAAGCTGTTTGACTCTGGACAAGACCCCTTGTGACTTACCTGGTCTTGATCTTCTCACAGTGCTGTTTTGAGTAACCATGAAACTATAGGTAGAAGCCGTCTTTATATTATGATGCACACCGCAAACGGGAGGAGGTCATATGTTATTATCACGCATGGTTCCTTCCTTAGAGTTTTTATAAACAAGTCAATAAAGTTGAGATACATGGGATCAATATAGGGATGGGCAGCAGAGCAATTCAGGCTAACGAAGAGTAATAGATTGCCTTCTAAAGGCTAAAATAGGAAGTCAACTCTGAATGGACTGGGGAAAAAAACCACATGAAGTCCTTCTAGACTGGTAAATTCAGAGGTGGACACCATTGGCTGTCGCTTCTTTCCCTAGTCCCCCTTACTGATAGAGCCCCAGTTTTGTTCTGGGGTGCACCCTCCTGTGTACTATGCACCACTAGTGGCTACATCAGTCATACTTTTACTCTCCTCAGTGACTGGATTTAGCCATGGTTATATGACCCAACCTAGGTCTTCTTGAGGGCAACAGCATGCATGGCCATGCTAGGGAAGATTTTGCATGCTATTTATGAGAAATACACACACCTGTTTTTGAAGGGATAGTGTTGTGTTTGTGTGTGACACCTGAAACTTCTGCAACTGTTTGTGTCTATGAGAGGAAACATGATGACACCCTAAAGGGGGCAGAGCAGAGGGGCAGAAAGGACATTGCTGGGTCCTTGACAGCAATGTCACACTGTGGACTTAGCCAGCTCTGGACGTCACATGAGCTATTAAGCCCATTGTTTTAAAGTCATTTTTACTGGGAAATTACGTGACTTGCTGCTGAAGGCATCCTTACCTTTTTCACAAGGTGTTGCCCCTCTGGGGCCCCTAGGCTTGGAAATAACCTGGACCTCAATGGGTTCCTTTCTTTCTTTTCCTTTTTTTTTTTTTTTTTAAGTGAAAGCAAGCATGTGCAGGGGAGGGGCAGAGGGAGAGAGGGAGAGAGGGAGAGAGAGAGAGAGAGAGAGAGAGAGAGAGAGAGAGAGAGAGAGAGAGAAAGAGAGAGAATCTTAAGAAGGCTTCATACCCAGCACAGAGCCCAACGCAGAGCTCGATCTCACAACCCTGAGATCATTACCTGAGTCAAAATCAAGAGTCAGAGCCTTAACCGACTGAGCCACCCAGATACCCCATGGGTTCATTTCTTTCAATCATCCATAGAGTATTCTCAGAGAGTTACAGTTGCATATAATGTATACCATATTAGTGGAACAACAGAAGTTCAGCAAAACAAAAAACCTTTATGAAGGAGAAGGTATTGGTACAATATCTGAGTAGGACGAAGGATAACACCACTCAGCATTTATTTTTGTGAACAGGCATGCAGTTCTTATCTCCCGTCCCTAGATACCAGGCATGGAGGTGGTTACCTCTACTTACCTTTAGGCTTATTGATTGGATCCAATGAGATATTGCATCTGAAACATAGGTTCTCATTGAATGTGGTTTTTTTCTATTCCTTGTCTTTACCAATGTATATTCTTTCATCCAACCTAACTTACCAAGAGCTCAACTTCTAACCCAAGCTTTCCCCAAATTAAATTCACCTATTAATTTATGTCCCCTTTGAGCTCAAGTCTGTGGACTGCATTTTAAGTACCACTGCTTAAGTTTTCTGCTGCAGGTGGGCATATTCTCTCTCTCGGTATATACCAGGATTGCAAGGAGGTCAAGTAAGGCAGAGATTTTGGCCTTGACTTATGTGTAAGTATGTGCGTTCTCTGACTCCTCTCAACCTCTCCCCAGTCCCCCAATATTTATGCTTCTGATCTAAAGTCACTACCAGTCAATGGAGACAACTGCTTGCCTTAGTGACCCTAACATGACAGTGTGGAGCTGCAGACAGGTGAAGGAAGGGCAGAATGACCTTGCTCTTTATTATGCAGGCTGCAAAGTTCCTTTTTGGCTTTATATAAGCCAGTTCCTCTCCCACAGTGGGGAGGATTTGGCTGCTTACTGGGAAGGACAAAAGTTGGAATTTGGCCAAAGAACTGACAGCACTGTCACCAGACCCAGAATCCTAGTATATGTCAACGATTGAGGCAGAGCTGTCTCTGTCACATGCTCTCCGGACCTACTCGAAATAACTAATTTAATAGCAAAGACTTCCTGGGTGTCTTTTTTTTTGTGCCTGGAACCATTCTAAGTGTGTACTCATTTACTACAGCAAACTGATGAGGCAGATGTAATGATGATCTCTGTTTTACTCACGGGGACACAGAAGCATAGAGAGATAAAGACACTTGTCCAAGAGCAGATGACTCGTACGTGGCAGACCAGAGATTCAACCTCAGGCAATCTTGCTCCAGAGCCTGTTCTCTCAACCCTGCATTAAACCACATCTGAACACACAGAGTGTCATTGCCGCACATCTCCCCCAGTGAACTATTGATCTGTTCATTAGGGATGTAGGAGCACCCACTGTTGTGCAAAGAGCAGGGGGTTCAAAGACAAATTAGACATCATCTCTGCTCTAAGCAACACCACAATGAGGTTGGGAAACCAATAGAAAAATAGGTCATGGAGATCTTACATCCCTCTGGACTATTTTTTGACTTTGTTTATTTTGAGAGAGACAGAAAGCATGTGCACATGCACGTGAGCAGGGGAGGGGCAGAGAGAGGGAGAGGGAGAATCTCAAGCAGGCTCCCTGCTGTCAGAGCAGAGTCCAATGTGGGGCTCAAACTCAAGAAATATGAGATCACGACCTGAGCTGAAACCAAGAGTCGACATTCAACCAACTGAGCCATCCAGGCGCTTCTAGACTATTCTTAATCTACTATACCACTATCTTCTGGCGTAAAACAACTGAAGGTGTTTTACCTTTATTGTTTTATTAAGTATTAGTTGGTTAGAGTTACCAGAACAAAGTACCAGAAGCTGGGTGGCTTTCAACATGGAAGTTTGTCGTCTTATAGTTCTGGGATCTAGAAGTCCAAGATCAAGGTGTCAGCAGGGGTGGTTTCTTCTGAGGACTCTCTCCTTGCTTTATGGATGACCATCTTCTCCCTGTGTCTTTACAAGGTATTCCCTCTGTACCTGTGTCCAAATTTCCTCTTCTTATAAGGACATCAGTCAGATTGGGTTAGGGCTCACCCTAATGACCTCATTTTAACTGAATTACCCTTTTAAAGACCCTTTCTCTAAACACAGACACATTCTTAGGTACTGGAGTTTGGGACTCCAATATGTGACTTTGGGGGGTAGGGTGGGGGACACAACTCAGCCCATAACTTGCATTAACTCTGACCAACTTCTCCTGATAGTGCTTTGACATTTTTAATGACAGTACACCCCCAGCATTTGTAAGAATTGAAAAACTTTCTCAGCCTAAGACAGGAAAAGAAGAATATAATTATGCATACTGTAAGCAAAGTGTATAATTAAGATGTTGTGAATGATTCCTGGGGACATGCTTTTGGTTATTCAAAAACACAGCCTAGAATTGTTTTCACAGGCTAATTTGAAGTGCTTCTCATCACAGGATATTACATATATGTGCAGCATGAAGTGAAGTTTATCCTAATAACAAAAATACAGTTTGAACTGCCCTTTTTTAATCCCCCAGAAGTGGTTAGTGTATCTCAAACATCTTATAGAGCAGAATAAAACTGAGAATTGGCCCTGAAAATGAGGATAGAGCAAATCGAAGGGCTGGGAAGACCTTACTACATAATTTATAGTGAGATCCATTATCTACATCAGCAAAATAGAGGGCAACGCTTCCTGTGAATAAATTTCACTTTCTTTTGATACATATAAATAACTAAATAGTAAAAGAACAAATGGATGACATTTTGTGATTTGCAATGTGTTATATTAAAGTAACAAAGTCATCACAGACTGAAATAATAGACAGTCCATATTCATTTTTTCAAGAGGGCAGACTATTCCCTCCTAGACTAATTATTTAGCTATGTTAAAACTTAATACCTTTAAAAAGAATTCTCATGTTTTCCTTTCATATAACTAGCAAAATTTCACCGTGTGGGTGTTCAACCCACCCTCCAGTGACACAGGCAATAGAACTGAATTCCTAAGTGGCTTTCATCTTGACATTGTGTTACCCACTGAAGAGTCCCTGTGGCATAATATAATTCTCTAATAAAACTTCACAGTTCAAACCTTCATGTATTTCTAATGATTCATAGCAGCATTTCCCCAAATTGCTTGAGACGGACTAATTGCATAAAAGCCATTGTTAAAATTGAGTAAATGACAATTTTATCCCTGTTACTAAACTACATATTTCTTTGGACAGAAATGAAAGATTTGTAAAAGGACACATGGCAGACTGACATCATGCTTATTTCCGAGAATTAAATATTTCCCAAAAATATCTATCTGTTAAATCCATTAGAACAGCTTTTCATTTCTGAATTTTCTGTGAAGACTTTCATTTTATCATGGCAACACATCGCCTTCGTCAGGGAATTTCAAATTATATGTAAATACAAATGTTATAAGGATTAAGAAAATCATGCCCCTGCCACAAAATCCTGAAAATTTGGCACCCAAGGAGGCACAGAAAAATTTAAAATAAACAAACAAAACCACTCCCATAATGCTGGAATTGTTGTATTCTGTTTTAAGGTAAAATGTTAGGTTAGATAATATTTCAGTTTTCTCCTAATTCTAATATTACAGCAACTCTCTGATTCTTCCAGATTATTATCAACCTACCTAGAATAGTATATTTCAAAAAATTAAGTGTTGACTTAACTTACTCTTGTCATAGCATTGTTTAAATATGTTTAAGTATAAAACTGGGTTTCTTCTGTGCTATTTTTACAATTCTTTAACAACTGTAAAAAACCAAAGCTTATTTGCAAATCAAATAATACAAAAATTAATTTAATATACCTGATTCATTAATTCATTCATTCATTCATTCCAGAATTGTTTACTGAGTGTGTACTATAGTCCAGGAACTAATCCAGGTCCTAGAGTTACAACAGTAAAGAAAGTAGATGAAAATCCCTGCCCTCTTAAAATTTAAATTCTGGTGGTGGGAGGGTAAGAAGGAGAGGAGAAAGACAGTCAATAAAATCAACTGTATACTATGTTAAATGGAGATCAGTACGGGGGAGGGGGAAGAGCAGGAAAGGAAGTGGATAATGTAAGAGGAGAAGTATCCATTTTCAATGAAGTGAACAGGGAAGCAAAGATTTGAACAAGGTCTGGAGAAGGTGAGGTGGTGAGCCACTTGGATACCTTGGAGAACAGCTTTCCAGAGGGAACAGCCGGTGAGGAGACCCTGAGGTGAGAGGCATCCACAGGGAACAGCAAGGAGGCCTGTGTGGCTGCAGTGGAGTGAACCAAGAGGATGTGAAGGCACATGGGGACAGGGATGTAGGGACGTTGACTGGGGCCACATAGGGCATTCTGAAAGCCTTCCTTTTTCCCTGAGTGAGATGGAACACCACTGGAGGCTTTTGAGCAAAGGACTGACACTACCTGTCTTCTGTTTTAGCAGGATTACTCAGGCAGCTGTGTCAGGGAGGCCAGGGTAGAATAAAAGCTATTTCCAAGGGGCATGATTTTTCTGGAGCAGCATTCCTTGAGTCTCTCTTCTCCCTGTCTCTGACTGATGAGATTGGAAGAAAAAAATTAGTAATGTTCCATTAACCCTTTCCTCTCCACTCTTTGGAATCTGCCTGCCTACAGAGAGGGTGTGGTCTGCGTGTCTCCCTCAGCCATGCTGTGAGCTTCAGTGAGGCAAGGTCTACCCTGCAGGGATGTTCTCTTGTTCTTTAAGGGGTGAATCCGCTGGCTTACCACAGGGAGGAGATGTTAGCAGGCCCACTTGGCTGAGATCGCACTACTTGGGCCAAGACTGCTATGTTTTCACCAAAACCCATTTCCTCTAGCTTTTGGACATAGAACTAGACTGAATTCCCCGCTTTCCCAGTCTTCCTTAGTGTTAGGTCAGGCCTCGTGGCTGAGGCAACCAAATGTGAGCTGAACTGATGTGAGCCACTTCCACTACTGGCTCATAAAAACCTCCTGTGTAGTCTTTCACAGTCTCTCTCTCCAGCCTATTGACCGGAAGTAGAGACTTCAGGAGAATGTTCCAAAACCCTAGAGGATGATGGAGTCACATTATGGAAGATCACTGAATGACCAACCATATTGATGGGCACCTACCAAACAGGAACATCCTTAATGGATTTCACATGAGCAAGAAATAAACTTTTGTTGTATTAAGCTACTAAGATTTTGGGGTTGGTTTTTTAACAAAACAGCATTACTTATCATAACAAATACAGTCACATTCTCCAAAGAATTTTTTTTTTTTTTTTTTTTTTTTTTTTTTTTTTTTTTTTTTACCAGTAATAAAGCTAAGATACTGCCTCCACCTGTCTGGATCCTAGTCTACTTCTCAATTTGTTTTAATCTTGAGTGGAAAGACTGTTATTTATCGATTCCTTAAGCCTCCAACAGATTGTACTGTTCTCTAGGTGCAGATAATAAACTTGTCTTGTGTGAGATATAGGACCTATAAGATGGGCACCAGCAGAGCTATTTGGTAGGTTTCCTATCTAAGAGTGTTCCAGATTTTGGCTAATATTCAATGGCAACTTTGTGTAAGGAGCCGTGTATAGTCTCATTCCAAATGTTGATTTTTTTTTTTTTTTTTACCTTTGAATTATATCCTCAACAAGTTTTTCTGTGAGCCATATCACTGGTAATTACAGTTTTTGTATATCATTCCTAGGGACTTCATAGGGACTTCCATTTTCATTCAAAAATGAGAAGATGGGCTAACCTATACTTTAAGGATAGTTAATTTGTATTATATGATGATACATGCTGACTCCTTTTCCTAAACAACGAAATTAAAATTCTCTGAATGATGTGAACAATTTTTAAATTAAGCAAACAATTATTATTATTATTATTATTATTATTATTATTATTATTATTTGTAATCATATAATAATTGAGGTTGGGATAAAAAGTGTTGGGGAAGGTTTCAGTCTCTACAAGGAATGTTTCACCTGCAGATGTTTTTCCTCCCCAGGGTCAAAGTCTCTGTTATTTAGATCCACAGTGTGATGTGAATTTAAATTGCTTTGACTCAGTCCAGTGGACCAATTCTGTCTCTGACCCATTAAACGCATGTCCCTCAGTAATATAAAATAGTAAATTCAATTGTTGGTTAGATCACATCTCCTCTTCCTGAGTCCTAGAGAGATTTAATCAGTGAAATTAAGTTCTCCTCTCCAATGTATCAGGAAAAGGGACCAGCAAGAGGCTGTAGGTGGGAGGCAACAGGGCACTGAAAATGTCTGACACACTGAGGCAGCTGATGGTTGCTGTTCATCTGTCCTGACGCAGTGATAGCCTGACAATCGGACTCCTCAAATCTTCACAAGATCTAAAAGCTGGGAACCTGAACCATGGTAGAACCTGAGCATTGGATCTTCCATAACATACATTTTTCCATATAGGCCTTGACCCATGAGAGACTTTTTTTTTTTCCTTTGAGAGAGAGGGTGCAAGTGAGCAAGGGGGAGAGAGAGAGAGAGAGAAGGAGAAAGAGAAAGAGAAGCTAGGCTCACAGGCAGAGGGGCTCATGTTTTTACTCAAAGCAGGATTCGAGCTCATCTGATGTGGGACTTAAACTCATGAACTTGAGATCATGACCCGAGCCGAAGTCAGATGCTTAACAACTGAGCCACAAAGGCACCCAAGAGACTTCTATTTTGGGTAAATAGATGACATGATTTGTCTTTCCTTTTTTGTCTATACACCAGATAATGAGATTTTTCTCTTTCTTTTTGGAATACCTGGTTTTAAAGATTATTCAATTTAGTATAGCCACGCCAAATACAGCAAGAGTTGAAATACACAGTAAATCACTGGCCAGCCCACAGAAGTTACTATGTGATAAATGGTCAACTATACTATTCACAAGAACACACACACATACTCACTCACTCACTCCTATTAATTGGAAATGATCTGTCTATATTTTAGTTATATAGCCTGTTGAGTTTCTTAAAATTGTCTTTATAATAGCTTTATGTTTCTTTATTGCCTGCCTCATATTAAGCTAGGCTTCATAATATTTTACACTTTGCATGTTTTTATTAGTTTCATCTTATTTATTTTAAATGAAAATATTTCTAACTCAATTTGTATTTATTTATTCATAGGCCAGTGTTTATTTTCTTTTTGTCACCTTAACAGTATTTTGTAAACTATTTAAATTCTATACAGTTTTAGCTGCCATTTAAAAACTTATATAACACACCTAATTTCGGTAAAGTTCAGGAAATTATTTAGCTAATTATGAACACTGACCATTGTGGGAGTTGAGGTATAACAGTTATTACCTATTATTATTGTTTTAAATACTTACTTTTTTCTTTTCTTTTTCTTTTCTTTTCTTTCTTTCTTTCTTTCTTTCTTTCTTTCTTTCTTTCTTTCTTTCTTAATTATCCAAATTATCCATGGTTCTCAGCCTGGATTGCTTTTTTTTTTTTTAACATTTATTTATTTTTGAGACAGAGAGACAGAGCATGTGGGGGAGGGTCAGAGAGAGAGGGAGACACAGAATCTGAAACGGGCTTCAGGCTCCGAGCTGTCAGCACAGAGCCCGACGCGGGGCTGGAATTCACGGACCGTGAGATCATGACCTGAGCCGAAGTCGGACACCCAACCGACTGAGCCACCTAGGCACCCCAACCTGGAATGCTTTTAAAATTATCATCATCAGAGCCCTAACTCAGGTCAACTGAATCCAAATCTCTGCAGCTATTATACAAAAAGAAAAACAAAACAAAGAACCTTCCTAGGTGATTCCAGCATGTAGCCAGGGTTGAGAATAATGGTTTATTCCAAAGTTTGAGATCTGGACCTAAGTGATTTGAATGTTCTCTTTCCTGCAACTATCATCACCAATAAATCTGAGGATGTGAATTGAGAATTAAAATTTAAGAGTAAGGCACCTGGGTGGCTCAGTCGGTTAAGCGTCTGACTCTTGATCTCAGCTCAGGTCATCTCATGGTTTGTGAGTTTGAGCCCCCTGTCTGGCTTTGTGTTTACAGAGCAGAGCCTCCTTGGAATTCTCTCTCTCTGCCTCTACCCCACTCATGCTCTCTCTCGCTCCAAAAAAAAAAACAAAAAAAAAAACTTTAAAAACAAATCCCCAAGATCACTCCTATATTTGGCAAGAAAGTTAAATATAGACAAAACAAACACGTATATGAATATGTATATGTATACGGGCATATATTTTTATTTTCTATCTAATAGTGATCCTTGCCAACTATTTGCTTAAATAGCACAGGAATGATCCCCACTATAGTGCATTACACATTTGGGATCCTCATTTAATGCCTCATAAGCTGCTGTAATAGCAGAAGTAGTAATAAGTTATAGTGGTAACAGTATTTACTTTGTGTTTGCTATGCACTTTTGAGAATTTGAGCCTTTCTATTTTGCAAATATTTTTATTATTTCCTTTTTATATGCTCTATAGTAATGTCTCCATTGTATGCCTTCATTTGAGTTTTATAAAGGGTCAATGTTGAAATGTCCATTTGAACATGACTGTGTATTTTGCAAAAAAACAGAGACATTATTATTATCCTACAATAACAAATACAGTGAAAGTGATTATACTGAAATCAGTTATAAAGAAAAAATATATCTTTTAGGACAAATTGCCTTTATTCTTTTGTCAAACAAATAAAAAACTACTTAATCCAATGTTTCCTTCTACACCCTATTAGGAAATTTTGACCAAACTTAGCACTCAAGAACAGTGATTAAAACATTCTTGTGCTGGTCACATTTATCTTTATACTCTTTTTAATTGATTTAGTTTTCTCTTTTAATTGGCCTAATTTCTACTACATTTGATTTTATAAATCTATACCAATTGTTTTCTGGAATAAGCACAATGAAAATGTGAAATAAATGTCTTAAATGGCCAGGATTGTCTTTCAATCTAGACCTTACAGAAATTTCCATTTTTAAAGTTCAAGCCAGAACATATATTGTTCTGTTCTAATATCTATACCTATAAATACTATACTATCACATTTAATGCTTAGCTGAAGCAGCATGTTTTTGTTACTGGTGGTACCTTGATCAATTAGCTTGTCCCTTCCTTCTTTCCTTTCCTTTCCTTTCCTTTCCTTTCCTTTCCTTTCCTTTCCTTTCCTTTCCTTTCCTTTCCTTCCTTTCTTCCTTCCTTCCTTCCTTTTCTTCCTTCCTTCTTCCTACACATATTCATTGAGAATCTATTTACTAAGTGTCAGTCCTTTCTAAACATAGAAATATAGATAAGCTCTCTGCTTTCATGCCATTTATTTCTAGTATTTAGGAAAGAACCATATAGTTCTATAGAAAATATTGTCCAAAGTAATTAAGTATGCCTTTTCTACATATCCTTTTATGAAAAAAATGTATATATAATTGTCCCATCCTTATCTTTTTTCACAAAAGGAATCATCTCTATCAGAAATTTTCTGGTGCCTAGACATATTTGTGCCCCTAAAAGCATTAGTAAACATCAACTACAAAATTCAGCACAATAGCCACATAGTCTATTATGAAGTCAATCTTCTACATAAAATTCACGTTCATCCCTAAGTAACTGGACTGGGATTCTCAAAAACAAAGAATCATTAAGAACTAGAATCCAAAACAACTGTATAGAGTATGATAATTGCTAATTGTAGAATACTTCAACAAAATACAAGCTTTATCAATGTGGCATAGCTGCCGGTAAGTGGGTTGGGAAGGCTGGTCAGATACATACTGTGAGGATCCCAATTATGTTTTGGAATAATGGCTTTTGAGCAAATGCATGTCAGATTACAGATCACAAAATCTTATCCAGTCAAATGGTGGTTATAATTCTTAACAAAAGAATAAGCCCCATATATCCAATATGGTGAAGATTTTGCTTCTCCCCACATGCTTTGTCCCCCCACCCCCACCCCAGCCAAGAGATGGGAAAGATAATAATTGAAGGGTCCCACCCCCTCCTAGGGAGGGTATTCAGGGGAAGTATCTCTCAGAAGGTGGAATTTACAATTAAAGACAGAAGCATTAGCCCTGTGAATGGATAGGGAAAGAGCATTCTAGATAGAGGAATAACGTGCAAAAGCCCTGAGGAGAAAGGGACTGAAGCTTGCCACATTTGAGGATCCAAAAGAAAGCACTATGGCTGAGGTGATTAAGGGGAAGGTATCAGCCTCAGGAAAAGCAGGGACAGATCACAAAAGCCATAAACTCATTTAATGAGGTAGTGGTGACAGACCCAATCAGATTTATATTTTAAATTCACCTTAACTGCTGTGTTGAGTCCCGTGGAGGAGGGAAGCCCTTATTCTGGTTGGGAGACTACGGTATTCATCTTGATGAAAAGGGCTGGTAGGACTGAACTAAGGCGGCAACAGGGGACATGGAGAGGAGAGGGTAGGCTTGAGACTTATTTTGAAGACTGAATTAACAGAACTGCCCATTGAATTACATAAATGGGTGGGGTGAGGAAAATGGAGGAATTAAGAACAACTCTTGGCTTGAGTACCTAAGTGGGTGATGGTGCCATTTGCCATATAATGATAAGACTGGGAAGAATTAGGAGCTCAGAGTTTGACTTTACTTTTGTGATATCCATAAATTATCAGTATGGACATGTAAATGAGGCAACAGGGTACATGTGTTTGGGGGTTCCAAGAAAATAGATTCAGGCGTCCTCAGATCAAAGATGAGATACCTACAAATGGAAGGAAATAGATTTCCTAAATAGAGTACAAAATGAAGAAAAGGGGCCGCAGCAACATTTGACTCTTAGGTGCAGAGTCCTAGGGCCCCCCCAACATTTACATATTGAACTGAGAAGCCAAATAGTACTGAGGAAATCAAAAGAGAAGAGTGTCCCAAGCAGAAGGCTGTGGCTGACCATGGCAAGTGTTGCTGAGATTACATAAGGTGAGGACAGAAATGTTTCCATTGGATTTGGCAAAACGGTGTCTTTGGAGACCAGAGACTTTTCCATGAGTGGCTGGGCAGAAGACAGAATAAAGTGGGTAGAGGATGGAATGGGGTGACATTTACTATTGCCTTTGCTTCTGAAAAGTTCTGCTATGAAAAGAGAGAGGAAATGAGGTAGTAGCTGGGGGAGTAGGAAAAGTTTTTTGCTTTCATTTTTTTTTTTTTTTTTTTGAGAGAGAGTGAGTGTGTCAGCAAGGGAGAGGACAGAGAGAGAGAGAGAGAGAGAGAGGGAGAGAATCTTAAGCAGGCTCCACACTCAGCACATAGCCCGACTTGGGGCTCAATCCCACAACCTTGGGATCATGACCTGAGCCAAAACGAAGAGTTGGATGCTCAACAGACTGAGTCACCCAGGCGCCCCAGTAGGAAAGTGTTTTAGGTGATATTTGAGCATGTTTATGTGCTTATAGTCCAGTTAAAATGAATTGATTAATAATGTGGGAGAGGAAGGGGATAATTCTGAAAGCCAAGTCCTAGAGAAGGCAAGAGGGAATAAGATTATGAGCAAAAGAGTTGGCCTTGATAGGCTGGAGGGTGTTTTCTGCATTTAAACAGCAGTGAATGATAAAATGGGGGTAAAAGTAGATTGTTTTTTGATCAGATGGGAGAAAGATGAGAAATTTTTAAGTCTTTCTTTTTCTCATTCAAATTTGTGGTGGGATTGTACGCTAAGAATAAGAAACTAAAATATTTAAAGAGGAGTGGAAAGTGAACTGATAGAGAAACATGGCAGCATTTCTGGGAAGGGCCAATGTGGGCCTTACATCCTACATATAATCTGGTCAGTAGTGACATCTCTGATAATAAATGATAATAGTAGACGTGAGTGGGAACTCTCCTTGACTCCCATCACCCCAGTGCTCTCCATGGTGTAACTGGATGAACTGGCTGGCCATGCTGGTGTCACCTTCCTCGAAGTTTCATTCCCACCATACTCAAAGAGGAAATCATTTCCAAAGACAGAAAGCCTCTTCTTTTGTCAAGAGCACTGAGTAGCTAGAAATTCCAAGTAAGTTCTTGGGATCCATTTGGAGACCCTAATAGAGTCAAGTCTAAACAGCAACAATAACAGGAAAGGAAATACACAGTCGTATGCAACCTGACTAAGAGAATCATTAAATCCACAGAAAGGGAGAGTTGGACAGGTCTGTAGAAATCATCAGTTCTGACACCCTCTTTTTATAGAAAAGAGACTCTGAAGGGATTGTCTCAGCTGTCACGTTAGTCACTGGTAGCACTGTGGCAAGAACTCAGCCTGGATAACATACATGACAACAGGCAGAGGGCCCGCTTCTGAGGGAAAATACACAAACGTTATTTTCTATCCCTTGTTCCTTTTGGGTATCCTCACTTTGTGGCGGAAGAATCAGTCAGTGGAAATACATGAATGCTGTCGTCTTGGGAGGGGTCTCTATTACTACAGCTCAATGGGTGTTTAGGAATTAGTATCAAGAGGAAAGTATGCCCAAATGAGTGATTAGTCGTCCGGCAGACTTGACCTAAATAGCAAATTAGGCACCGAGCTGAGATTAAGACCTGACACCAGTGCCCTTCAGGCCTAAGTCTGTCTCCCTCAATTGTGCCGGTTGCTGTTCACCCACCCAGTGGCAATGGGCTTCATCAGAAAAGGGAAACTATTTATAAAAGCATCCCTCCAAACAGCCAAATAGAAAGGGCAGGAAAAGGCCTGGATTCTTTCCCCTTCAATAATTCTGACAAAGTATCATTGAAAGCTGCTTGTGTCTAACAGCAGTCACGGACGGTCAGCATGCAATGTTCTGAATGTCTTTCTTGTCCTGTAGATACAGCCTCTCCCATCCAGCTTTCTGGTGAAAGAGGGTGAGATGATCTTTAAAAGCACAGGAATAGAAATGAAGCCAGTTTTGGAAAATGTCCCCAATGAAACATAATCACTTGGAAAAAAATTAATAACCATATGAAAAAATAATATGAAAAAGAAAAAAAGAAACAGATGTATTGTGGTGAAAAAGTTTTCTGTTGGTTTTGGCTCAAGTCCCAAGTGAATTTTTTCTAGCTGACTTTAGTCACTCAAAAAATTTCATGCCATAAAATTGTTTGGAAGGGTTCTGGTTAATGAGAAGGGCAAAGAAGCCCAAATTAAAAGTCAGAATTATATCAAAGGCTGAAATAAGAGGAACTCATTTGATAATTCAAAGGAGCAAAAAAGAAAAAAGGTTATTTTTAGCAAAGTTTGCTATTGTTCTGAAATTTGAGAAATTGGTAAGGGAACAAAGAGCAAAGAAATGAGTACCGTTAGTTTCCTGCACACTCTCCAAGAAACTTTTCCATAACCTTGCGTTTCCATGTGCAGCACTTGTAGCAGAAGTGACTGGGATTGCTGGATTCTGGAAGTTCTCCCGCTTTGCCTGTGTAGCTAGTACATGGTCTCAAAGAAGCAGGACAGCCCATCACCAGTAGGTGGTAAGCTGGCTGTGGATGGAGGTAAAAGTGAACACAGGCTGGCTGGAGTGAACAAAGAAATTAGCCAGAGGCAAAAGAAACCGAGTTACAAAATGGAGTCAAGTTAATGAGCAGGATGGTGAATATCTAACACAAAGAGAAATCCAAGGGCAGTAGTATAGCTCCTAAGCCCATAGTCTCTAGTCAGACTTCTGGTAATAAAATCCCCACTCCTGCACTTGCTGGTTGCATATCCTCAGGCGGGTTACTCCACTGCTTTGAGTTTCTGTTCCCTCATTTATGTAATGGGACCGATGATACCTACCTCATAGAGTCATCGCAAGAATTAAATAAGAGTCTTCGTAAAATGCTTAGAATAAATAGCACCTACTATTGGTGGGGATGCAAACTGGTTCAGCCACTCTGGAGAACAGTATGGAGGTTCCTCAAAAAATTAAACCCAGGACTACCCTATCATCCAGCAATTGTACTACTAGGTATTTACCGAAAGTATACAAAAATACAGTTTTGAAGGGCTACATGCCCCCCAGTGTTTATGGCAGCATTAACAATAGACAAACTATTGAGAGAGCCCAAATATCCATCAGGTGATGGATGGATAAAGAAGAGGTGGTGTGCACACACACACACACACACACTGGAATATTACTCAGCCATCAAAAGCATGCAATCTTGCCATTTTCAATAACACGGATGAAGCTAGAATGTATTATGCTAAGTGAAATAAGTCAGTCAGAGAAACACAAGTACCATATGATTGCACTCATATGTGGCATTTAAGAAACAAAACAGATGAGGGACGCCGAGGTGGTTCAGTTGGTTAAGCGTCTGACTTTGGCTCAGGTCCTGATCTCATGGTTCGTGAGTTCAAACCCCACGCTGGGCTCTGTGCTGACAGCTCAGAGCCTGAAGCCTCCTTCAGATTCTGTGTCTCCCTCTCCCTCTGCCCCTCTCCAGCTTGCACTCTGTCTCTCAAAAATAAACATTACAGAACAATTTTTTTAAAGAAACAAAACAGATGAACACATGGGAAGGGGGGAAAAGAGGAGGGAGGGAAACAAACCATAAGAGACTCTTAACAACAGAGAACAAACTGAGGGTTGATGGAGGGATCTGCGTGGGGGATGGGCTAGATGGATGATGGGTAGTAAGGAGGGCACTTGTTGGTATGAGCACTGGGTAATGTAAGTGATGAACCACTGGATTCTACTCCTGAAACCAATATTTCAGTGTATGTTAACCAGCTAGAATTTAAAGTTACAAAAAAGAAAGAAAGGGGCGACTAGGTGGCTCAGTCGGTTAAACGTCGGACTTCAGCTCAGGTCACGATCTCGTGGTCCATGAGTTCGAGCCCTGCAGCGGGCTCTGGGCTGATGGCTCAGAGCCTGGAGCCTGTTTCCGATTCTGTGTCTCCCTCTCTCTCTGCCCCTCCCCCGTTCATGCTGTGTCTCTGTCTCAAAAATAAATAAAACATTAAAAAAAAATTAAAAAAAATAAATAAAAAAAAGAAAGAAAAGAAATAGTGCCTAAATATATATATTAAGTGCTCAAAAATTGCAACTCTTCATTACTATGTATTATTTAACACATGTATTGATGATTACTATCATCAGACATTTCAGCAGATGCTTGGAATATGAGCAGGAGTAGGGTGTCCTGCATGGACCATCCACACAAGCCCAGTTCTTGGTAAAACTCTCTCTGCTAACTGTGATACTCAATCAACCTGGTTCATTCCTCCCTGCATGTTTTCATTTCTATGTAGATTTTTTTTTTTTTTTTTTGCTCTCACCTCTCACTGAATTCTTCTTACACGTCTGTTTAAATAATTACCACGTTATACCTTCACAATTCCCTTGGATGATAACGTCTGTCACCAAAATTAGATTCTGAACTCCTTGAAAGGGGTCCCCTGTCGCATTCCTCTTAGCCTCCAGCACAGGAACTAACACAAGCTAGGTGACTGCATATACATAAACGAATACATTGACTTTCTTTACATTTTTCTGGACATTAAAATTTCTAGATTCTGTTCCCTTCGATTCCTCTTGTCTTGACCTGTCCTGGAGTCTTTCTCACTCTTCTATGTGCCCAATATTCATTGCCCTTTAGACTCTTCTTCCAGGGCTGCCTGGGTGGCTCAGTCAGTTGAGCATCCGACTTCGGCTCAGGTCACGGTCTTGCATTTGTGACCCTGAGCCCCACATTGAGCTCTGTGCTGTCAGTGCAGAGCCCACATTGTATCCTCTGTCTGCTTTCTCTGCTGCTCCCCATCTCTCTCTCTCTCTCTCAAAAATAAGTAAATATTAACACACACACACAAATAATCTTCTAGTAGGTCTTGGAGGAGGTGTAATCACTCCAGTATCAAAGAGAAAACTGTGTCTCAGCACAGTAAAATTGCCCATGTGGCAGGATTGAGATTCTCATCCTGGTTTGCCTGGCACCAAATCTCCCATTCTTCCACTCCAGCACATTGCCCTGAACAAACATGGAAGATGGAGAAGAGGAAAATATCTTTAGGACAGAACACATGAAACACAGTAACACAGGATGTTTCTGCATAAAATACCAATTTAAAAAATTATGCCAGCCCTTACACAAAAGGGCATGTGAATCCCCTATTATATTTTGAGGATTCTTCCCCTTTCACATTCCTGTGGGATATATTTTTGGAGGGTTTTCCTCCTTTTCAGTCACGGGAATAGTTATTTAGGAACTTACTGTGAAAAAAGGACCTATACTGAGAAACTGAATGGGCACCAATTTCCTAAAATTATAATCAGTGTAAAATTAAAAGGACAATATAGCTCAAACACTGTACATTCAATCTTTTCCACATTAAACTTTTATTAAACTATTAAAATATGTACATGTAAGAGGAACTGTATTTTCAAACGTTTGCATTCAGTTTTTTTAAAAGTCTGTAGTAGATTGGGGCACCTGGGTAGCTCAGTAGGTTGAATGTCTAACTTCGGCTCAGGTCATGATCTCACAGTTCTTGGGTTCAAACCCCACATCGGGCTTTGGGCTGACAGCATGGAGCCTGCTAGGGATCCTCTCTCCCTCTCTGCCCCTCCCTCGCTCATGCAGGCACTCTCTTTCCCTCTTTCAAAAAGAAATACATACTAAGAAAATAAAAAATAAATATCTACAGTAGAGGGATGGCTGGCTGGCTCAGTCAGTAGAGCATGTGACTCAATCTTGGGGTTGTGAGATCAAGCCCCACGTTGGGGGTAGAGATTACTTGAAAAATTAAAAAAAAAATTTAAAAAGTCTATGGTAGGGGCACCTGGGTGGCTCAGTCAGTTAAGCGTTTGACTTCAGCTCAGGTCATGATCTCATGGTCCATGAGTTCAAGCCCTGTGGCGGGCTCTGTGCTGACAGCTCAGAGCCTGAAGCCTACTTTGGATTCTGTTTTCCTCTTTCTCTGCCCCCCCCCCCATTTGCACTCTGTATAACTCAAAAATAAATAAACATAAAAAAAATTTTTAAGTCTATGGTAGAATTTCTTTTGAACACACAGCGCACATTAATGGCAAGATGCAAAAGCAGTGTCGAGGCTGAATGCTCTGTAAGGAAAGTCCTATTTGCTAACATTTGGAGAAATGGGGCACTGCCATTCTCTGCTGGGGCTACTCTTTGTTTCTGACTCAGACACATACATGTTTCATGCATTTAAGTCAGACCTACCTCCACCCTGGAGAAACTTATAAATTCTATTTGGCCTGGGCTGCTTGGCTGGAGGAAAGAGTCCCCCTTTAGGCTGGGACTCACCGCTAAACTGCCTTCTGGTGATATTTCAAAAACTATTTTAGGGAGCTCAGTTTACTCTGGGACACAGTATATGAAGAGAGGCCAATCTTTGGAATCGGAATTTAGCCATCCTGCATGCGTCAATAACTTAAAAACTGTTCCTGTGCTTTGATCCAGCAATCTTCCTCCTGGGATTCTATGCTGAAGCAAATTATCTGAAATTGCCATTTGGGTATCTCTAGGCACCTTGAACCTAACCTATTCAACACTCTTGATTCTGACCTCAACCAGCTCCTCTGACAACTTTTCTCATCTTAGAAAAAGACGACTCCATTCTGCCAGTTTATTTGGCTCCAAACTCTAGAGACCTTCTGAAATTATCTTTTTTTTCATGCCACATTTCAAATGCATCAGTGAATGCTGTTTGTTCTGTCTTCACAATGTATTGAGGATCACTTCTCACCTTGTTCATTGCCACCTTCGTGGCACAAGTCACTATCCCCTGCTTCCTGAATTACTATTATAGTGCGCCATACTTGCACCAACACAGCCAGAGCGACCCTTTTAAGACATGTCAGACTATGCTATTTCCATGCTCAAAACTCGCCAAAGATTTTTCCTCCCATTCAGAATAAAATCCAAAGTGTTCTTACCCTGGACTACAAGGCCCCGTATGAGGGGCGCCCACCTCTCTGGCCTCATCTCCTTTTCTCTTTCTCTTACTCATCTCCAACCTCGGTGGTCTCCTTGCTCTTCTTCAAGCACAGCAAATACAATCTGGCCTCAAGGCCCTTGTATTCGTGCTTCCTTCTTCCTGGTACAACCAGTCTCCCACATAGATACATGGATTCCTTACTTTGAGGATTCTGTTCAAAGGTCATGGCATCACAGCAGCTGATCCCGATGTAAAATAGCACCTTATATAAAATGGGTCGCCCTTTCTCACTGCTGCCATTTTTTCTATAGCATTTGTTACTACCTGCCATAACCTAAGATTGAAAGAATTTGTTTCTTCCTCCATCCCAGAATAAACAAAAGCAAAAAACTTACTTGCTTTATTTCCTAGTGTACTCCCAGCTCAGTGTGTCAAGTAATGTTTCTGGAGGAAGGAAGGGCTGTGCAGGAGGAGAAACCTTAGCACAAAGCTGGAAACTGATTACTCCCCCTAAAAAAGTGGACTTTCGACTTTTTATTTTATCATTAATTGGGTTCTAGCTTCTCTACAATAGCGGCTGTGGAAACCAAGATCTTATAGACAGATTATCATTACTTTTTGGTGGTTTTTTTTTTTTTTGTTTGTTTGTTTTGAACCTTGTAAGAGCAAGTTGCAGACAGAATGCCTCATCACTACTAAATACTTCACAGTACATGTGCTCCTACAAGGACCTTCTTCTCCAAGCTATAATATACTCATCCAAATCGGGTAATCAGCATTGATAAGACACTACCATCCAGCCCACAGGTCCTATTCAATTTTTGCCCAACCGTTTCTTTTTCCTTTATGGTCCAGGAGCCAATCCAGGATCATTTGTTGCATTTAGTTGTCATGTCTCTTGAGTCTCTTTCAATTTGGATTGATTACTTCTTCTTTCTGTCTCTCATAAGCTCAAGAGTTTTAAAGAATGCAGACATTTCCCCTTATAGGATGCCTCTCAGCCTGGGTCCACCCAGTGTTTGCCCACATTCAGATACAGGCCATATGCTGTTGGCAAGACATGTGACAGAAATAAGGCTGTGCTCTTTTCAGCACAGCACACGGGGAGCCACGTGGTGTAACTCATTCCACGACTGGTGATGCTCATTTTGTTCACCTGGTCAACCTGGTGTTTTCCAGGGTTCCCTTCAAAAAATTCATGATTTCCCCTTTGTAATCAATCCATATTTTTTCAGAAGATACTTCAGGACTAGGCTAACATCCTGCTGTATGTCAAACATCCACTCACCACTCTGAGCATCCATTGAAGACTCTAGACTTGGGTGGCTCAGTCAGTTAAGCACCCGGTTTTGGCTCAGGTCATGATCTCATGGTTCGTGAGTTGGAACTCTGCGTCTGGCTCTGTGCTGACAGCTCAGAGCCTGCAGCCTGCTTCAGATTCTGTGTCTCCCTCTTTCTCTGCCCCCTCCCTTACTTGCACTTTGTCTCTGTCTCTCAAAAATAAATAAACATTAAAAAAACAAACTCCAGACTGAATTAATCAACACTACTGAATGGTGACTTTCAATTTTCATCAATCTTAATAGCTCGAATTCAGCCGTAAGGAAGAGCTGTCTCTTCTCCCCGTATATTTATTTATTCTATCAATATTTATTGATTAATTTATATTAACACAGATTCATAGATTCCTGTTTTATCCAACAGGTTATAATCAGTTACTATCATTCTTTATTTTGACACTCAAATTGTCCCAGATTTGGCCAGTGGGAGCTCCATCCAGCTGGCTCATATGTCCTTTTGGCATGTTCCCATCATGCTTTGAGCACTGCCCTATAAGAGTTCCAGACTTACTTTGGACTTTCCCAGCTCAAGCCCTGGTTCCTTTTACTGGAGGAAACCAAGATCTGTTGGCCACTTGATGTAACCATTGCTTCTAGCCTCTGAATGAAGAGAGCTATGGTGTATACATGTGTGATTTCACACCTACTTTTAATCTAATCCAATGCTTCAGGGTTCTTCAGAGTTTCCTTTCTTTCCAGATTTGTAAAATTTTTTCCAACACTAAGAAACCTGTCTCCCATTATATTCAATATTTTACTTATTTGCCCACTGCTCCTGTAATGAATCAATTTCCCAGCCAGGATGCTGCCTCCTTGACCCTGTCATCTCTTCAGGTTCTAACTTTTCTAAGAGAAAGAAAGGATAAGCCGTAGTCACGCATTCTTAACGATACAGATTCTCCACGTGTTGTGGCTGGAGAAAAACTGCTAAGAGATAAAAAGGTTTGGGGAACCACCTTGGTTTGCTAAGGCATCTGTACAGAAACTAGCTGGGAGTTTTCAGCCAATGGACTGTTCGCTCAGATCTCTGGTGGTTCAGGGACCAACAGCCAGGCAATCTCCATGCCTGCCTCCTTGGCATTAGGTACTATAAAAAGCACTGTCCCAATTGCCTAGAATCCTATTTTCTAAAATGAGCAAGTCAGGAAAACACACAAAACCAGCACATCAAATACCATAGAGACAAATTCGTCTAAGTAGATCTCCTTGTGCCTGCTTCTAATTTGGTATAGCTGGGGCTCCTTGCTCTCCCAAACAGTCACCAGCTGTTTGTACTGCTTCTGGGAAAAGAGAAGTTGTGCTGGGGGACTGTTATTAACAGAAAGCTGTAAACATGCTAAGGTCTTACGGAAAAGGTGGACGTTGGTTTTTATCACTGAGTCCTGAGTTTTCTGAAAGAACTCCAGGTGGGACGTTTAATGCAAGTGACTGAGAACCATAACATACATTATGTAGTTTTCTACGGCAGGTACCTCAAGTCAAGGAAACTGTTAAAGTAGAACAACCATCCGAACACTGAAATGATAAGGGGCTGTGCTGTGTCAGTTTTGAGAACATTCTTCTAAAGGGGCTGTGGTCTCCCCTGACTAGTTGTGATCTCTACATATACCTGGAGAACACACCATAAATATTAATAACCCAAAGAAACCTTCCTTGCCTGCTGACTTTGTTAGTCCTCTGTTACCAGTCACGACAACCCAAATAACCACAGTGGAGAAATAGCTCACCCAGTTTCTTATACAGAAAACACCCGTTCTATAAGAAAACGTGTCACCTGTTTGCTTCCAGATGGGAGGAAAGAACACTTGCCTTTATTCCCTCTAATAGAGTGGTCCCTAGACCAGCAGCATTGGCCTCCCCCGGCAACTTGTTAGAAAGGTGTATTCTGGAGCCCTAACCCAGATTTAGTGAATCGAAAATTCCGTGGCAGGGCCCATCAGTCTCCGTTTCAACAGGCCCCACGTGATGCTGATACACACTTCTATTTGGTAGTCACGGCCCTAAGATAGCCCCGGTGTGATGTTGTTAAGTCCTCGCTACCAACTTGCCCTACCCTTTAGACCTAGGATGGATAATTAGGGAGCTCACTTCGGCTCTTCCTGCAAACGCTAAGGCTGTTTACGAGAGGCGCCTTCTTTGGCTATACTTAACGCGCAGGAAGTCGTTCCTGTACTCATAGGTCAAGGGGTCGCTTCCCCCTTTGCCTCCACCTGGACCATATCAAAGATCGCGTTGAATTTGAGACCCGGCAGGGGTCGCTGCTGCCCATCAAGAGAGACCGAGGGAGCGTGGCAAGCGGAGCCCAGAATCTTTGACATCACACTAAGCTCCTCCTTGCACGCACACATTATACACACACACAAACATATACAGACACACACACAGACCGCGTTCTCCCCTCTGTCCTCTCTCCCACTGCCCCCAGGTTCCCCTCCACCGGCAAGTGTGTCCCCGGTGTGGCCACCCGGCGGAGCCGGGAGCGCAGCGCCCACAGCTCGAGGGACCCGGCACGCGGCAGAAAGCGACCGCCGAGCCGGCAGCGGGATCCGCTCGCCCGAGCGCTCAGCGGCGGCGGCCGGGACACCCTCGGCAGCACCCCGGGCTTTGAGGAGCCGCGCCCGCCCCCGCCGGGGCCGGAGCGCGCGGAGCCGCCTCCCCGCACGCTCTTGGGGCCCCTGCCACCCCTATGAGAGAAGCAGAAGCCGGGCCAAGGAGCTGGACACTCGGCAGCTGGACTCCTCCGCAAGCCCAAGCGCCTCCTCCACCCGCGCCCCTCCAGCACCCGTGAAGCGAAATGCTACCGCCAAGCTCCAGCTGAAAGGGGAAGGGGCCGGCGCCATCCCCGCGCTCGGAATCCGGCCCCCGCGGCGGCTGCGCGTCCCGGCCGCGGGCCCGCGGGCCCGGGAGTGAGCAGGAGGAGGAGGAGGAGAGGCCGCCGGCCCGGCTTTGGCCGGGGCCGGGGAGGAGGAACGGGGCGGGGGGAGGGCGCGGGGGGCGGGGAGGGGGCCCCGGCGGATAAAGATGGCAATGTCTCTCATCCAAGCGTGCCGCAGTCTGGCTCTCTCAACATGGCTGCTTTCCTTTTGTTTCGTGCATCTGCTCTGCCTGGACTTTACCGTGGCTGAGAAGGAGGAATGGTACACCGCCTTCGTGAACATCACCTACGCGGAGCCCGCGCCGGACCCCGGGCCCGGAGTGGCGGGCGGCGGCGGCACCGAGCTGCACACCGAGAAGACTGAGTGCGGGCGCTACGGGGAGCACTCGCCCAAGCAGGACGCACGCGGGGAGGTGGTCATGGCTAGCTCGGCCCACGACCGCCTCGCCTGCGACCCCAACACCAAGTTCGCCGCCCCGGCCCACGGCAAGAACTGGATAGCCCTCATCCCCAAGGGCAACTGCACGTACAAGGATAAGATCCGGAACGCCTTCCTGCAGAACGCCTCCGCGGTGGTCATCTTTAACGTGGGCTCCAACACCAACGAGACCATCACCATGTCCCATGCAGGTAAGTGGCCCGGGCGGGTGCGCGGCGGACGCGGGCGGGGGGGAGGGGAGCCCCAGGGGATGGAGGCGCCGAGAAGGATCCAGCGCCCGCCTTCTAGCTCCTTTCTGGGAGGTCTGCGCGGAAGACGCGTCTCTGTTCGCCGGACCTATTAAGTTTTGCTTTGCGTTACTTCGAGGGGGTTTACAAAGAAGGGAGGACTAATCGGATCGCGGGGGAAGGAGGACCAAGACCGGAGAGTGTGTTCGGATTAGACAAGTGTCGGACGTGGGTTAGCTGAGGTGGGCTAACTTCCGAGAAGGATCTGGAAGGTGAAGTTTGGGGGCAGGGCTCACGTATTGTCCTCAGTTGTGGACCTGCCCAGCACCTGTTTGGAACCAGCAGATCTGATAACTCAGCTCTGCACCCGTGTGTGCATCAGGTATACTACTGATGCAGGCGTTTCTGTGTCAGGCGGTGGGTAGGGTTACTGGTGCTGGCAGCTCACCGCCGCTAACTTGCTCCTTCAAGTCAGGTTTCAGGTCTGGGAGATTAAGAGTTTCCCCCCTGCTGGGTTGACGTACATCATAAATAATAATAAAAGCCCTGTGCTCTGTGGCAGTCGGAGAAGCTGACAGGCAGACACGATGGTAAATAATCCTCAACCTGCCAAGAAGAGCATGGTGGCCATAAAGTTATGCCTACTTTTCCAGTATTTCATTATCCTTTGCCTGAGTGGGAGGTTAAATATGCTGAAGGTTTTCTTTCCGGCAAGAATGAGGCGATTTCAGGGTAGAAAGAATAAGCTTTTCTTAATGATTGCAGGGTGCCAGGGCTAGAAATACATTACTGCCCCCAAACTCGTATTTATTTACCCTTAGGCCTGACATGCCAATGCTTCCGCGGTAGGAACCAAAAGAAAAAAAAAAAAAAGTCCTCTCCAGCCTTGTCAGCATAATCAGCTACTTTTAGCAGTCTGGCCTCCTTGAGTTGGGCCCTCCTTCCCCAGAGGGGTTCCTGGGCTGAGGCTGTGGCATCCCCAAGGAGGGGGAGGAAATAGAAATGACAGATGCATTTTCGGACAGTTGTCTAATCAAAAATGTCATTTTCTTTAAAAGCCACGTTTTAATAAACAGTTATGCTACTGAAATGGAACACCAAGCTTTGGCTGTATTGTTGGGGGGGCGGCGGTGCATTCTTGGGGACAAGGTTTTATTCTGAGAGCTGTATTACCTGTTAATGAAGTATAGAATTGGTCTGTCCCTGGTAATCAACACCAGCTGTCTTCAACAAGGAACTTGTCAACCTTAATACAAACAGGTGGAGTGGGGAAAGTTCAGTGCTTTTAACACATAGGCCAGAAAATGCAGTCCCTTAATTAATGAAGAGGAGAGGCAGTTCACTTTTTAGAAAAGCTATGATAGAGCATTTGGGAGCAATTGATATGTTTTCTTGAGCTCAACAGTTTTGTAGTGGAACAGATTGTACCCCAACATTGAGTCCTAGGAGCACTACTTAAACTTTATGATATTCAAGGATTTGGAGGACTATGGAAGATCACTTTAGGTCACATAAAGTATCTTTAAACATTTAATATTTAAACCTTGATTTGAGGGGTTGTGAGGAGGGTTTTGTTGTTGTTGTTGTTCTGTAAATTCCAAAAAGATTGTTAGCTAATTTTCGGGGTTCTTTAAATGTTTCTCTCTGCATATGCATGAAATGTTAAACTTGGCTTCTTTGAACAGAAAGAGGCATCATTTGTTCCTGTCTAAAAAGGTTTTCCAGAACTGCCAACACATTGGATCAATTGATGACTTGCCTGTTCTTAAAGAAAGCTGATTTTCCATACAAATGATGCTTAGTGGGACATAAGCATAAACATAGTGGGAATAAAGGGCTTAGTAATAGTTTGAAAGTTAAAGGCTAGAAAATGTAAACAAAATTCTCTAGTTTCATTATGCTGTTTCCAAAAATGTGTTAACACTGTATTTGCTAATAGCTATGAAACTTCTATATTATCATTTGACATATTGCCACATGAGGAGACACTTCAGTCAGAGATTGCATTGATTTTTGCTAAAGTCTCATAAGGAGATACTTTACTCTTAAATAGGTTTCCTGAGTTTCAAACGCTGAGATGCCATCACTGATCTGTCTGTCCCTGTCTTTCCCTCAGCTCCAGAACTTGAAGGCTTTACTTTTTTCTAGTTAAGTTGGAGTCCTATTTCTAAATTCATCTTAGGAAATGGTATACATTTTAGATGTGGATCCGTCTTCCTAAGGATCCAGAGGATCCTTACATTTGTAAACTTTTAAATTCAGAGTCTCCAAAAAGCTAACATCAGACTTTGCATGATTTTTTTTTTTTTTTAATCTCGCCTCTCCTCTAAATCCTTTATTTTTGGAACTGCTAACTTTAGGTGAGAAAGTCAGAATTTAGTTACACCACCTATCATGTAATATGTATGCATTTGGAGTGACATGATCCCGACATACCCACTGTCTTGAAATTCAGTTAAATAGTCAGTTACCCTTTCCATATAAACTTCTTTCTGATTTTTTTTTTCTTGCTGAAATAATTTTGGGTTTCTGCCACTTCTGCAATTATGGTTTCTCATTCACAAAGACACAGATTCTCCTTGAATACACTAGTACTTTTACTTTGTAACTGGTTTTTACAAATCTTTTTGAAAAATATGACTGCTTTATTGAGAAAGAATTCATTTACAATTCACACATTTAAAGTATGCAATTTAATGGCTTTTACTCTTCGGAGAGTTGTACCACCCTCACCACTAATTCCAAAAAGAAACCCTGTGTGCATTAGCAGTTACTCCTCTTTCCTCTCCAGACCCCCAGCCCTAGGCAATGACTAATCTACTTTCTGTATATTTGCCTATACTGGATATTTCCTTTACAGATGGGACCATGCTTACATCTGTAGCTGGCACATAGAAGTCAATAAATATTAACCCTTAGAAGCATTGTATACACTGATACGCTTATCCATAAACTGGATCCAAAAGAACTCTAGGGTGCACTGAGGCCATAGCGGCCCTGGGGAAGAGCTCTTTATTGACCCTCCCATGCTTTGAAGACCAGAGCAGTTGTGCTGGTTCCTGTCTGGCTTCTGTGATTTGAGACAAGAGTATTCTACCTCCCTCTGTTGGTTGTTGAACATTTAAGGATTCTCCTGTTGCATTTGTGCTTTGTCTTGGCTTAAATTGTAATCTCATCCTAGCAGGGACCTGTATGGTCAACAGGGTAGATTTATGTGTATGGAGACAGTTTGTGACTGGGTTGTGACATTGTAGGAATGATCCATTTTTTTTTTTTCCTTTCTTAACAGCGTGTATTTACTGTCTTTGTCCTTTGCTAGTGTGCAGACAGAGGGAAATGAGAAAACTAAACATCTATCTGAATGGAAGAACTTTTGAGGGACTTGGTCCCTAATAGTACTTAGAGATGGAGGAATGGAAGAGGTGCTTAAGCTGGTTAGAGAGTAAGCTCAGCTTGGTGAGGAGGAGCCCAGGATGAGATCTATCCCGTGTATCCTAGCACTTGTCCAATGTGGGAGGAGAAAACAGGAGGTTTACTGACACTTTGTTGTGTCGGTGTGTGCTAAGAGTTTTATTTTTTAATTTGTTTTTAATGTTTATTTTCGAGAGAGCACAAGCAGGGGAGGGGCAGAAAGAGAGGGAGACAGAGGATCCTAAGTTGACTCTGTGGTGACAGCGGCGAGCCTGATGTGGGTCTTGAACTCACAAACCACAAGATCGTGACCCCAGCCAAAGTCCGCTGCTCAACTGACCGAGCCACTCAGGCACCCCTAAGAGTTTTAATTCATGGGTTCTTGCTACATTCGTGGCCGTTATTTTAATTGGTAAAGTCTACCTTTGCCTTAACCTCTTTAAAGGAACTAGCTGCTATAATTAATTTTTTACGGGACTCATAATTTTCTAGAATGTGTTTTACATTTTCCTTTAATTGGTATGTTTGCATTGACTCTTTTCTTTAGTATATTGTGGTTCTCTCTTTGAGAAGTGATAATATTGGCCATGTAGTGCCTATTTTGTGTCAGGCATGTCGCAGGAACCTTATGTGTATTAGCTCATTTAATTCTTACAACAACGCTTAGAGGGGTACTGTTATTACCCTGACGTACTGAGACCTAGAGGAACTGAGGACCTAGATACGAGAGGTAACTTGGCCATGAAGGTGGCAGGTGGTGGAACCAGGCTTGCAAACCTGAGCAGTCTGTCTCCCAAGTCTGTGCTTGCAACTACTGCTCTGTATTATCTCTCAATTTGAAAGGACACTGTAAAAACTATGATTTAATGCATACAGGAAATGATCTAAAGTGAGTTCTTCAGAATGCTCTAACAAGTCTATAGGCTGAATGCCCTGTTGACTCACACACTGGACTTTTGTGATGGGATAGATGGGACCTTCTGCTTAGGGCTCTCCTCCTCCAGATATCCCTCTGAGTCAGTCACTTTTTCTATTCTGGACCTCCGTTTTCTCTCAATGTAAAATGAGAGGTTTGGATTAGTTGATATCTAAGAGCTGTTTGAACTCCATAATTCCTTATATATTCAGAAATCAAGCTGTTTCTACTAAAATCCAGATTTCTGCCTTTTCTTCATCACAAAAACTGACCGCAGGGACCCGTGTCCCACATGGCAACAGGCAGCTGGAGCAGAGAGTGGCTGGCCATTGATATGGGCAGTGTGCTGGTTAGTTGGCCCGTCCCCATCTCTTATGGTCTGGCTCCTGGCCTGTGCCACTTATTTTGCCCCTGCCTCAAGCCCAAGGCCATTGTATTTGGGGCCCCAGCTTTATGGAGTCAAACCAGGGTCAGTGAGTAATTACAGAAAGCCGACTTTTTCTAGTAAAGGGAAGTGTTCACAAGGATAGAAGAACCGTTCCTAAAGGGGAGAGGCTTCCTTTGGAGGTGAAGCTTTCTCTTGTGTTCAGATTGAAACTGAACGAGGGTGCTGTGGAGTTGCTGAGTGCGAGAGTCACGCACAGGCTTCCACTGGGTGATGCCTTAAGGGTCTTCTGGAGCCCAAGCACTCGTGATTCTCTATCATTTGGATATTTAAGAAACCCTTGAGCCTCAGTTTTCCACTTAGCTTCTCTGTATGCGTCTTAAGAGAAAAATATCATTTATGCTTGGTCTTAATCTTCCGGGCCAAACCATCTCACCCTCCCCATTTGGTATTTATATACTTATTTATTTGGCACTAAACTACCTCTTCACTGGTCTCTCTAGTGGCAGCCAGACATCCAAGAGCCAGGAATTCCAGACTCTGTTATTAAAAGCCATAATTCAGTGTCAGAGTTAGATAACATTCTTGGCAGTGTAACCTAATATGGCCTGGGCATTTCAAGAGACCGTATGACTTGTTTACTAGTTTGGGTCATAGAAAGACCAATCTGGGGGATTTGGAAGGAATCTTACCTTCTACCCTTCCAGCCTTTAGTAAGAATTCCATCCTTCTCTCTCCTGATGGCTCTGTTCTTAAAAGTCCCCAGGCTTCTCAAAAAGGAAGGAATTTATGACCACAAAATCTGGAAAGATTTAGAAAGAACCTGGGACTTTTTAACTTTGCTTCCTAGTTTTATAGAAAGGAGGAATTATGCTTCTGATGGGATGTTAATTTGTCTAGGGCCCAGCCTCCACTTTTGAAAAGGACATTAGCCGTTGTCATTGCATTTCTGGACCTAAAACTTAGCATATGAGGAATTTAATATCTTGATAGCCCCTGAAAGTCTTCAGTTTATCCCTAGAGGAGATGCTTTGCCTTGTATACACTCGAAAGAGGATCTGCACTTACTGCTGCGTGAGTTGAAGTGATGCTGGAATTCAGCGCAGTTGATCATGTAAATTGAGAGATGCTAAATTTGAGTTAAAATGAAATTCAAATCCTATTCAGATGATCTCCGCTTTTAAGGATTTTGTTGGGAACATAAAACCCAGAGGAAAAAAGGCTGCCTTGTGCTGTGTGATTGTTCTCCACTAAGCTACAATTATGGTGGTTCTGTTCAATGGAAACCTTGTCTATAAGTATAATGTAAGTTTTTATTTTAAACTCTGAAGGATCATTCACTTGACAGTTCAACTGAAGTGTGGTTTACGGATTGGAGTCAAAGTATTTTATGATTATGTTCCTAGTCCTTATTTTTCTATGTGACAGGAAGGTTGAATTTCTTTTACTTCAAAAGTTTTGGTGATATTGATTTCTGTAAGTATCTTAAAAATTTTTTGTCTATTCCATAATATATAAGTGGTATTTAGAAAAACTTTTTCAGTGGAAATAAGCATCATTTGTCATAAAGTTAAGGCTTATGCGTTAGACTGTTAGCTTTTTTTGATGTTAAATATGTGAATATTTCATAGTATAGGTTAAAGATTTTTAGAAATAATTTTGTATTAAATATATGGCTCATGCATGTCCTTTCCCTTGGCAAAGATATATAATGAGTCCCTGGAATACATATTTTAGGTAAGATCCATGAAATGTTTTTTAACCAATTCAACCTGGTATTTCTCCATCATAAATGGCTTTTTACATAGTCCACTTAAGCATTACTGAAAAGGCAAAGCTTTGAGATTTTCCGGAGAGCTGACATGCACAAATGCCTTTTTTTTTTTTCTCCTTTAATTTTTTCCTTTGGTCCCCCCTTTCCACAGAAGATATTCATGTGGCCATTCTGTAGCTATGAACTGACTAAACCTACATCTGGAATGTAATTACAGATGACCCAAAGAATAGTGGAATAGGATAGATGTTTTCTCCTTTATTTACCAGGAAGCTGCTGGAAATGTTTTTCCTCCCAGATACCCACCAGACTGGCTGCCTCTCTCAGATCCCTTCTCTAATGTGACCTCACCACGAAGGCACTCCCTAGCTACTCTATTTAAAGTAGCAGCACCCCTCCCCCACTCACCATCCTCCACACTCCCTACCTCTCTCTCTGCTTCATTTTACTTCTCATTAACATGTTTGTTGTCTGTCTCCTCCCCCGGAATATAAGACCCACAGGAAGCAGGGCTTTTAGACATCTTTTGTTCATCACAGAGTTTCCAAAGCCTAGAAGAGTCTCTGGTGCATGGAAAATGCTTAGTAAATATTGTTAAGATCCGTTAAATAACCCGGAGACTGGAAAGATGGACTGTGTCAATACGTTGGTCTCTCCTGTCATGAAGAAATATTCTGTGACACTAACATTTTTCTTAGCTTTTGACTTACATAAGGGAAGTCAGGGAGATTCTAATTTGAGTCTCCCACTGAAATGTTTATTCTGCATGTAGAATGTGGCAGGAAGTAGGTGCCTGGTTCATGTCCTTGGTCTAAAGGGAAAAAAGACATAAGCAGAAGGGTCTCAAAAATAAGTTGCAAATACAATTCTGTACATGTGTTTCTTGTCCTGCTGTTTTAGAAAATACATATCTTTTTCTCTTCTTTTAAATGAGAGACATATGCCTTATAGAAAAACTTGAAAATATGGAACATTTAAAAAGAGGGAAGATAACAAAAACCACCCTTAACCCAACCACTTTTTTTTTTCACTATGTGGATGCATATTTACTTTTACCAAACTGGGGATATATTATGTGTTTTGTGGCTTTTTAAAATTTAAGGGTACATTTTGAAATTTCTTTGTTTCCACAATATTTCTATGATGATCCCACTTTCCCCGTATATAAACAATGCTACCGTAAACATCCTTGTGTACCTAAAAATGGGTGCATGTCCATGGTTACTTTCTTAGGTCAAGTTCCTGAATATGGGACTAATTAGTCAAAGGCTTCTCCTGTGTGGCTGTAAAGCAGGGTCTTTTGCAACCTATTTCGTGGTCTTTAGAGGTGTGCTCACTCACTAGTGTGGCTCTGTTGAAGGAGAAAGAACCTCTGTCAATTATTGGAGCTACTAGTCTTGTAGCATAGCTTTTCTCCAAGCTAGACTAGTTTGGCAGCTCGGGCAAGACACAAAAGGTAGAGAATCAGAAGAAATGAAGCCTGGGTAATAGAGTCATCAGGATGGCAATTAGCGGAACCCCTCTGTTCCCTTACATTTATCTATGTCTTGCGGATGTGAAATGCAAATTGGAAACCGTGTGTTTGGAGACGCAGGTTTCATTTGTGGTTCTACCTCACATTGGCTTTACCAATGGCAAGTCGCCTCCCCTCCCCGGCTCTCGTTTTCTTTCAGTTGAAAGTGAGGAGCAGGAGGCTCCTGGAGGGGAACTTGGTTTAGATCAGTGATTCTCCACTCTGGCTGCACATTAGAATCACCTGGGGAGTTTAAAAATTCTAGATGCTCAGCTCCTACCTGCAGAAATTCTGATGTAATTGGTCAGGTGGGCAGAGGACTCTCTGGATGAGGCTAATGTGCAGCCAGGGTTGACAGCCACCTCACTGGGTGGATCTAAAGTCCTCCTTGAGTTCTTATATTCCATAGTTTTGTTTTTTTTTTAAGTTTGTTTATTTTGAAAAAGAAAGCACGAGTGAAGGAGGGGCAGAGAGAGAATCCCAAGTAGGCTCCACGCTGTTGGCCCCAGAGCTTGAAGCAAGGCTTGATCTCATGACTGTGAGATCATGACCTGAGCCGAGATCAAGAGTTGGATGTTTAACTGCGCCACCCGGGCGGCCCCACCTAGTTCTTAATAATTTAAAGATATAGTGACTTTTTTTCCATTGACAATATCTGAATTCCACATGAGAATTTTTAAAATTTCAGGATTATAGTGATTAAAACTATGAGGGTGTGTACAGTAAGTATTATTTCAAGACATGAGTTAGTGATTCACAAATAATTACCAGATTTTGGAGACCAGCAAGAACACAAACAGATGGCAAATACAGCAAGTACAAGAAAGCACACAAACTTCTGTAATAGTCAAAAAGAGTACAAAAATGAGTCAGAAATGATTAGACAATTTAGTTGGGTGAAATTTCATTGATGTGATAAATGTTCATTATCTTTTTTTTTTTTAATGTTTATTTTGAGGGGGAGAGAGGGAGAGGGAGGGAGTGGGGTGGAGACAGAGAGAGAGAGAGAGAAGCATGCAAGTGGGGGAGGGGCAGAGAAAGAGGGAGACACAGAATGTGAAGCAGGCTCCAGGCTCTGAGCTGTCAGCACAGAGCCCAACATGAGACTTGAACTCGTGAACCGTGAGATCATGACCTGAGCTGAAGTCAGATGCTTAACTGACTGAGCCATCCAAGTGTCCCTTAATGTTCATTATCTTGATTATAGGCTTCTGGGATTAGTGGTAGAGATACCATGGTATTTTTTTACCAAGTAGGAAGTACCCCATTTGGCACATCATCATTGTTATTACCCAGTTTGGGAGGCAGCACAGGGTGGTGGTGGGAGAGACCATTCTGGTACACGGCCGGCCTGGGTCTGAACCCTGACAGTCACTTGCCTAAGGAGACAAAGAATCATAGGTATGGAGATAGAAATGTGAAGTCCTCTGATTGGTGAGAGTGATAGAGGTTTGTGGGATTTGAGCACAGTAGAAAAGATGCTGTCAAGACCTAAGAGTCTCACAGGGCAGACGGGGCTTGGACTCTCAGGAAGCAAGTGATTAACCTAAAGCCTTTGAGTCTTCACCTGTGAATGAGCCTCGTGTGTTATCCATCAGAACTGTTGTGAACTTACACAACAGAGTAGCCACTGGGAGCATGTAGTGTTAGCTCAGATTTTTGTCAAAAGAAATATGTGGAGACTCGGACTCCAGCCTTCCCACCTTGTATTCTCACCAGCTGAATCCCAACTATCCTGCTCTCGGCCTGGACTGCCGTCGCTCCTGCTTCCGTCCCTGCTCCCTGCAATCTGTTCCCCATCCAGCAGACAGAATGAATTTTTTTTTTTAATTTTTTTTTCCAACATTTTTATTTTTGGGACAGAGAGAGACAGAGCATGAATGGGGGAGGGGCAGAGAGAGAGGGAGACACAGAATCGGAAACAGGCTCCAGGCTCTGAGCCATCAGCCCAGAGCCTGACTCGGGGCTCGAACTCACGGACCGCGAGATCGTGACCTGGCTGAAGTCGGACGCTTAACCGACTGCGCCACCCAGGCGCCCCCAGAATGAATTTTTAAAAATCAAAGGACATCACTCCCTTGCTCAGATCTTCCAGGGGCTGTGTATCATACTTGGAACCAGGTCAGAGGTCTTGCTGTCACCCCCAGGGTCTGGTGTGGCCCCTGCCTGCTGTCCAAGCCTCTGTTCCGGCCACATTTCCCCTCTTTCCTCGCCCCTCTTTCTGGTCCTCAGACATGCCCAACTTGCTGCCACCTTGGGGCCTTTCAAATGCTCTTTCCTTCAGCTTTTTTTTTTTTTTTTTTTTTTAATTTTGAGACGGAGAGAGACAAAGCATGAACGGGGGAGGGGTCAGAGAGAGGGAGACACAGAATCTGAAACAGGTTTCAGGCTCTGAGCTGTCAGCACAGAGCCCAACGCGGGGCTCGAACTCATGGACCGCGAGAGCATGACCTGAGCCGAAGTCAGCCGCTTAACCGACTGAGCCACCCAGGCACCCCGACCCTTCAGCTTTTTTGATATAATTATTATCTATTTATATAGCAAATCTCTTTATGAAACATCTCTGTATGCTTCTGAAATATGTGAGAATGGCCTCTAAACAGGAATATCTGGTAGATTTGGATCTGGTTCCCCCTTATTTAACCAAATTATTTTTTAATTTTGTTTTAATGTTTATTTTTGAGAGAGAGACAGAGCATGAGTGGGGGAGGGTCAGAGAGAGAGAGCGACACAGAATCTGAAGCAGGCTCCAGGCTCTGAGTGGTCAGCACAGAGCCCAACGCGGGGCTTGAACCCACAGACCATGAGTTCATGACCTGAGCTGAAGTCAGACGACTAACCAACTGAACCATCTGGGCACCCCAACAAAATTATTTTTTAAATGCAGGTTGCTCGTCTGTCACCTGTACCCTGAGGGGAATAGCTTTCAGCAAAGTCCAGTGTGGTAGCGCTAGAATCATGGGATTTAATCACTCAAATGGGCAGGGAGAGTTACCAGTCACCACCCTCAATTTTTTGTGGATTTCCTCCAGATTTTTACATGGCTCATTCCTTCATATCAACGGACCCTGCTCAGTCGTTCCCTTTATCAAGAGTTTTCCTTGGCCACATAAAGTTTTGTGGTGGGGGTAGGGGGGGTTGTTTTATTTACTGCTACTCATTCTCTCCTCCTTTATTCTCCCTTATTTTTCTTCATAGCATTTATCATTTGAAATTGTTCTATTATTTCATTCATTCATTGATTACTGTTTATCTTCCCTGTGAGGACATAAGCTCCACAAAGGCAAGGGTCTGGTCTTAACTGCTGTATTCCTGGAGCCTGGAACATTAAAGACATCCAGTAAATGTCTTTTGAAAATGAGCAGATAAATGAAAGGTAGAATATGTACCCGTCCATATTTTTAAAAACATTTTTAACATTCATTTTTGAGAACCAGAGCATGAGTGTGGGAGGGGCAGAGAGAGAGGGAGACACAGAATCCGAAGTAGGCTCCAGGTTCTGAGCTGTCAGCACAGAGCCCAACGCAGGGCTCAAACTCACAAACCATGAGATCATGACCTGAGCTGAAGTCAGACACTTAACCAGCTGAGCCACCTTAGGCACCCGTACCCATCCATAGTTTTCAGATGCATTGATCACTTAATGGATGAAGTAATGACTAGATTACATACACCTTATTCGCCTTACATTGAATGTAAGATTTAAGTTGAGACATTAAAAACCTCATTTCTTATCCTATGCACAGAACTATTCCTGCTGGGCCTGTGCTAAGGGGATTCATCTACTGCCTAACTTGAACTTAACCCTTGATGAGGTGCCTCCTTAGGGTGCTCAGGGAACCATCCTTTCCCTATTCATTTGCTCCCCTATTTCCATTGCTCAGCAAATGGAAAGGGCCTTTTTCTTTTGGCCTCCAGTCAGGAATGTTGGAGGGTCTGGAGCAGGAAGCCAGTCACTATTTTCTGAAATCTTCTATAATCCTACCAGCGTATCTAAGGGCACCTGGTTGCCTGGTCCCCAACACCTACAAACAAGTGTTTCTCTGTTTTGAGGAGCTTTGCTTTGGAGGTCTGCAAGGGCTCTTTTTACAGACCATGGAACAGAAATGTCCTTTGAAGTCAGCTATTACGAAATACAAGAAATCAGGAAGAAGTACCTGGACATAGTGTCGCCTGGGTGTTTTTACTAGGAGTTGGGCATCTGGTAGATTGGGTACTTCAAGGGAACCTGAGTGTTACCACAAGGACATCTTATAGGTTGATGGTAAATGCTACCTGTATAGTTTTTGAATCTCTCTGCGTACACACTACTTCATTACAGAAGAATCTGAAGTTAATGGGGCAGGAAGAAGGATGTCAGGATTTCTGCAAATGAAGGAAATAACAAATGACAAATGACCAGTGAGATAGGCCAGATTGTGACCTTTTGGGCAATGAGAGCACTATGAGAAAAATCTCAAGTTTTCTCTGAAATTGAGTAAGAGGACTTTGTTAAAGCAATTGTTGTAGCATTTGAGGTTTGCTCTAGAATGAATTTAATTTCCTATGTATTTGTGTGCCTTTGCTTTTTAGTTCTTAAGAACTATATGCATAAAGTTTGAAGCAATTAGGTAATATTATCCCTATCAGTTTCATAGTTCATTTTCTGTGGAAAACACATACTGTATCATTACTTTGTTCTTTGTTCTTTTCATAACTGCATTTGTTATATGAAACTGATCCCAGTTTACTGAGATTAATTCCTTACCTGACTGTCTCTCCTGTTAGACTGTGAAGTTCCTGAGTGAGGGTGCTTTGTGCCTCCAGCCCCTTGCCCTGGTAACTGCCTGCAGCCCCTTGCCCTGGTAACCACAGGTTTCTTGAATGATTCCCCATCAGTGGTAATATTAGCTAATCTGCTCAATCATGACCCATCTTGATGCCATTCACCTGGTGGGAGGTACCTGGCTTTTACATCAAGCATTTAAAGGAAATAATCAGCATCTTATGAGGCTCACCTTGGCAAACACTAAACCTGCACAGGAGAGGTAAGTGTCCTTCTCATAGGGCCTTGCTCAGAAAAAACATGAAGTGATGCTTTATTACATGCAAACCGAGTTCTGTAGATTAAAAGTTTTTAGTCTCTTTCATCCTGTCGACCTTTCCAACCGTCTTGAAAAACCATTCACCTAATTAAAACTCGATTCTTCTAAGTTAGAAAGTCTTATTCTCTTTGACTCTTGTAATTTGGCTTACTGCTGTCTGAAACTAATCAACTTTCTCCCATTTCTGCCGAGATACTAAATTAAGTATATCTTAGCTTATTACTCATGAAGACTTTTGAGTTTTATTAATTTAGTCATATTGTGAAAAAGACATTACCTTGTGGGTAAGAGGGGGAGAAAAGCCATTTTCTTTAGTGAAGCTAATTAGAACCTTAGAAGCATTTTGAACCATAGCATAACCATGAGCCTGCTTGTTATTTTTATATTTAGTCTTTGAAAAGATGGCACATAATTACTAAAGTACATTTTGTGCATTTCAGAATAAGTGATATTTTGGCATTAAAATGAAATTTGAGTAGGTTAAGATATTGGAACACAGTGCATGCTGTCACTGTTATGCTAAAACAATTGCAGTTCATTGACTCATGCAAATCTATTCTGTTGTGTTTCCTGTTCGCATCTCATCACATTTACCACCAGAACAACTTGAATGAGAAAACAACAGCTCAAACTCTGGCCCTTGACTGATTGATAGATTTGATTGCTTTGACATTTTTCAAAGGAACGACAGTCCTGAAATAGGCCATTACCTTGTCTGGCCTAATTGGTCACCACCATATTTCTAGAAAAGATACGCTGTCATAAGGGAGACTGATTGGTAGGGGGAGTGGTCGCTGTCAGCGTTCATTCCACTGTCGTGTGCTTCTGGGTGGGTCTCAGCCCCAGATTCCGTCCATCCTTTCCAGGGAGTGGGAATTTCGGGTGAACGGACATGTTTCCTTTCTGTAGCTGACAGGCAGTTTGAGTAAGTTTCTATCTCCACACCAGGCAGCAAGTCTTCCATAGTGTATGGTGTTTGGTATTCTTCAGCTGTACTCCAGGCTGAGAAAAACCTAAGATAGAAGGAACCAGGATCATTCGCTTCATCTTCACCGAAAGGCAGAGAAGCAGTGGGAACCAGGATCATCTAAAACGTTTGTTCAATTGCCAGGGTGACCGGGCAGCAGGATTCAAAGGCAAGTAGGTGTGACACAATCCTCTCCACTTGCCAGTGCTTTGTTGTCTAGCAACTCTGTGATGGACAAAGTCGGACTGGGCCTTGGTATTCATGAGCTTAGGGCCATTCAGCAGGCCTGACACCAGTTCCCCAGGGGGTCAGGGCCTGCGGAGCACTGACATGTCGAGTGCTGCAAGCGAGGTGGCTAGACAATAGCCGAGGAGCCCATCGGCAGCCACATGGCCATTGTAAATAGCCACTGTGCTCTTTCTCACGTGCCCCAACTTCTCTTCCCATGGGAGACCACTGAGAAAAATTCTCTCCTTTTTTGAATAAGACCAGACATCCTTTCTGCAAATCACCTCTTCCGGTTCCAGGCTTCTCCATGAAATCTGTCACCTTGTTCATTAGAGGAACTCCGCAAATCTTTGTTAGATTGAATAAATATTAGACCTTGTTCTGAACACATGACACTCTAGCACTTGCAGTAGATGTCTTTCAGACTTTACTTCTTTCACAGACCCTATGTTTTTGGAAACTTGCCCAGAGTCACAGATGGACAAAAGCAAAGCTGGTATTTTAATCCAGATCTATATAAATTTCAACTGTATTGTGAGGCGTATAGGATTTCTTTGACTTTCTACTAATTTTTGTGTCAGTGTACTTTTTTATGAGGGGAAAAATTTCTTCCCAGATGATAAGCTGTAGAGAAACACTGTTTCCCATAAAAATTGGGAAACTTAATCTGCCATTGTTAAATTCATTGCATATCTGCAGCGTGTGGTTCTTTGGTTGCACAAGAAATATTTCTTATTGAAGTTATAACGTATAAATTACTAGGGATTTAATTGTTCCACAAGTCAAGTCCTGTCCCCTGTGGATGTGGTAATGTCTTTGGTATATTATAGTCCTTGTCTGTAAATTTGGTACAGAATAGTTCTAGTTCTAGGGATTTATTCCCATTAGTTAAACACGATGCTGTTCTTAGAGAATTGCGTCAAGCCCCTGTCTGCTAATGCTATTAAAGTAAAAGGGTCTCTGCAAATTTCTGCCACAGAATGTTATTTTTAGTTTTATAAACAAATCATTCTCTTCACATTTATCCAACTGTGATTTTCCTAGGTTTGTAATTACTCTTAACATTTGCAAACCAATACCAAATCCCATTTGCCAGAAAAATATTTCAAGGTCAAAATAAAAGAATGGCGCTTCCTGTCATTATGAGATTTTAAAAAGTGTGTGTGTATATGTGTGTGTGAATATAGTCTATAGTGTAACATTTTAATTGGTTCTGGATGATGTCTAATTCATGTAGTCCCAGAACAGTTTTGCTTTCTCATTAAATTGCTACACCCTTGATTTTAAATAAGATCTTCTTTAATTAGGTTTGTGGTTCTTCATGCTCAGTAACTCACTTGTCTATTTTTAGCGTTCTTTTTTCGCTTATTTTAACTAATTCCTAGTATATTCTACTTGTAAGATTCTTATTGGTAGGAGTACTCCTAAAATCTGTTTTTCTTCACAGACACACATAGATTTACCTTGTACACAAATCTCCCCAGGTGCAAGCAGGCCGAAAAGGCCCTTCTAGTGTGAGCTTCTATCTGCCTGTTGGTCAGTGTGTTTGTAGTTTTTTTCGTCTGTATTATCAAAATTACCCAGGTCTTCTATTATTTTTTAATGAACCACAAAATAGAAATAGGCCTTTACTGAGAGATTTTATATATCAACGTTGATCATTTTATTTTATTGATAAAATGATTAACTCATACTTTTTATCAATGAAAACCATGAGACCCTAAGAGTTTGCCTTACTGGAGACCACACAGCAGAGAATAAGAGTAGTTGGGAGGGAAACTGCCTTGGATGGTATCTGTGAAATACCACTTAGGGACCACTTCTTCTGGATCAGAATCTTCTACCTTGGTGCTATTGGTATCTTTGGCCCTATAACTTCTGTACATAGTAGGTTTTGTGAGCTGGTTCATTTCTGATCTTTTTTTTTTTTTTTTTTTGATATTTATTTATTCTTGCGAGAGCACAAGCAGAGGGGAGGGGCAGAGAGAGGGGAACAGAGGATCTGAAGTTCTCTGTGTGCTGACAGGCTGACGACAGGGAGCATGATACGGGGCTTGAACTCACAAACCATGAGATCGTGACCTGAGCTGAAGTCGGACACTCAACTGAATGAACCACCCAGGTGCCCCTCTGGTCTGTTCTTACTCCTAGGGCATGGCCCTTCAGGTTACTTACCAGATAATCTCTTTCTCAGTGGATCCAGAAGAGTAGATTTTGCTCTCTGCTACCCTGAGATTGCCAAAATAGCTGATTGGCTTTTTAGCCTCTGAACAGTTGCTTTCCGATTGGTTTCAAAGCATGTTCCTCTGATAATGAGCAGCTCAGGAGTCATCAGAGACCTCAGGAGGAAATTGCATGCAGAATGTTTTAGGTATGGTTCCTTTTTATCCCTGGCCCTTGATCGCTCAAGTCCTGGCAACTTAGTTATCCTTGAACTTTGATTTTTTTTTTTTCCTCCCCCTCCCTCAACTTGTAAGATTTCAGCAAGTCCTAGGCTGCTGTTTTCTGCTTGGTCACTATGATTTGAGATCTGATTTCACAAACTTCCCTAAGTGGGAAAAAGGCAGCAAATGTAGAGCTCCCTTCTGTGTATTTTCTTTCTTCCTAGGCTGTTGGACCCTCATGTTCTTGTTGCTTTGGTTACTCTCGTGATCTTAAATTGTTATTTGACTTTTTTTTTTTTTTTTGAGAGAGAGTGAGTCAGCAAGCAGGGGAGGTGCTGAGGGAAGGAGGGAGGGAGGGAGGGAGAGAGAGAGAGAGAGAGAGAGACTTTCAAGCAGGTTCTGCACTGTCAGTGCAAAGCCAGACGTGGGGTTCCATCTCCCAAACCATGAGATCATGACCTGAGCAGAAATCAAGAGTTGGAACCTCAACCGACTGAGCCACCCGGGTGCCCCTAATTAAAAAAAAAGAAAACAATCTCCTGTTGTTGTTAATGGAAGGGTTATTCTGTTACTGTCTGCTCATAATAGGTAGAAAAAGAAATCAGCCTTATTGTTTTTGCTTATACATTTCTGTTCCTAGGATTCTCGTAGGATCTGCCATCTGTTGTCTTGCCCCCAAGGCCTGTCTTAAATGCTTCCTCTTTGCTTAGGGAATTCCTTCTCCCTTTTAGATGTGAACTCTTCCTTACACATTCTCAGGTAGACTTTTCATCTGTACATGTTTTAAAGTATTTGCCATGTTTTATCATGAATCTTACGTTTGTGTATCCCCATCATTAGATTTGGAGTGACCGGAGGGCAGGGTAATTCTACTTCTACACCCTTGCTTCCTTCATAACACCTAGCACAAAGGACAGGACCTTATTCAAAGCACATGCTCAGAACGATGTATAGAACTGAAATGAGCGCAGAGCACTGGCTAGAATGGGCAGCAGACCTCTCTAAGTTTGGAACTAGAATTTATCCCATACAAAATGTGCTTGAGATGATAGGAACAGAGTCATGCTAATTGTATCCTATTATTTGGAATAAAATTGGGCTAGGGGTAAAGAGCAAAGCAGACCTAATTAGTTCCTTTTCCCCCCCTTATTTTATGAAATTATCACTTCCCCTCATTGACCACCAAGCATCTCTCATTGTGCTGTGAACTTTTACATAGATTATCTCACTTAATCGTCTCAGAAGCCCTCTGGGGTTAGCTTACTTGGACTACAGATGAGATGATTAAGTTTAGGCAACAGGCCCTAAATCACACTCTTAGTTTAGTGGCACAACTGGTCTTGAGTGCCAGTGAAATTCCAGAGCCTGAGCTGTGGGGCACATGTGATGGGATGGGTTTTCTGTCTTCATGCTGCAATTGACTGCTAAAAAGAAGATAGAGTTCCTTCTATTGACATGCAAATATGTTTACGTAGCTTGCTATGTAAATACAGTGAATCTTGGGCAAATCCTTGAACATGTTGAGCCTGAGTGTATTCAACTCTAAAATGGCAATCAAGATGGTACTTAGCAAATTTTGTTGAATCTAAAATACCACTGATGTTAAGATGTAAAAATGTCTTTTGTACACTGAGAAAAAACCGTATCACCACTTTGACATGATATTGATTAGAAGAAGCATCCTGATTTCAGAGATACTAAAATGTAACAAAAAGTCTTCATAGAACTGAACTTTATTATGTCATAACTTTGTTGTGAGAATTTTTGAGTGTAAAGCACTTAGCGTAGAACCTTTAAATTATTAAATCTAGGATTATGAGATATTGATAATGCGCCAGTATGTAATCTAAGAATCCTTGTGACAGTGGAGACACATGGAATTTGTTTTAAAAGAGTCCGTATTAAAACTAGAAGAATATTCTTAACACAGCAGCTAACAGCATGCTGGTACCAACTAGGGCATGTAAGAATTAACCCAGTTGCAAGAACTCTGCAGAAGACTGGTCTGCCCCAGCAGTTGTAATCAAATGGACTCCCCGGGTCTGAAGCAGGCACAGGCCAAGAGCACTGCAGAGATGTGAGCTCTGTGTGGAGAGCACTGTCTCACACCATTCCTCCATGAATTGTATGCTAAGAGGGAACCGTAACAACTCTCCGAGAGGGGAGGAAGAAGGAAATCCAGTTAATACAAAGTGAACCATGCTGGCTGTAATAGAAGATGTAATTGATGTGTTGGGATTTGTCAAAAGACGGCCAGGAGAGCTGAAAGAACAGACCTAGTGAGCTGTCTGTCTTTGCCTCAGCCCAGGGTAGTGACATTTTAATGATTCAACGAAAGAATAAAATATATCCCATTTGAATGGATGAATTACTAGCTAGTTAAAATGGTTTGATCTCTTCTAGTTTTCTCAAAAATTCTATTCGTGTAGTAGGGAGGGTGATACATGATACAGACAATCCCCTTTTCGTGGAGCCCATATGGCATGAGAGTATTGTCAGGAGATGATGTAGCAGCCCTCATGACGGTTACGTGGGTCCTCGTCACTTGAGCACCATTACGTACAAAAGGAAACAAACATTTTTCAAGAATTTACTGTGGGGGCGCCTGGGTGGCGCAGTCGGTTAAGTGTCCGACTTCAGCCAGGTCACGATCTCGCGGTCCGTGAGTTCGAGCCCCGCGTCAGGCTCTGGGCTGATGGCTCAGAGCCTGGAGCCTGTTTCCGATTCTGTGTCTCCCTCTCTCTCTGCCCCTCCCCCGTTCATGCTCTGTCTCTCTCTGTCCCAAAAATAAATAAACGTTGAAAAGAATTTACTGTGGGTCAGGCATTGTGCTGGCCTGTCACATCATTATTTAGACGGGCTACATGGATTTCTGGTTAGAGCCAGACTAGAACCCGTCTGCACAGACACAGATCCCAGTTCTGCCTCCTAATAGCTTTGCTACCTGGGACAAGTTAACTGACTCCTGCTTCAGTTTCCTTGCATGTAAAATGGGAATAATAAGTTCTGTTTCATGGGATTCTTACAAGAATTAAAGGGTTGATATATGTAAAGCATTTATACACATAAATACGATAATAACACTTGCTAATAAGACAGCAAAGTAATCTGTGGTACTAGGACTCATGTCAGTTTTATCAGAAGCCTGTATTTTATAATCTCTCTTTACTCGCTAATACCTAGTATCCTAACGCTGGACAGATTACATTAATTTGTTAACTTTGATTTCTAGAAACACCGAATGCTGTGACAGATAAAATAAACCTATTCTTCATTGTGTTTATAGTCATCCCCAATTTGGGCATTGGCTGTAGAATCCTCTTTTTTTTTTTTTTTAATTAAAAAAAGTTTATTTTGAAGCAGAGCCTGTGTGTGCTCTTGTGAGTGGGGGTGAGGGGAGGGCAGAGAAAGAGGGAGGGAATCCCAAGCAGGCTCCACACTGTCAGAGTAGAGTCCAACATGGGGCTCGATCCCACAAACTGCAAGACCATGACTTGAGCTGAAACCAAGAGTTGGACACTGAACCGACTGAGCCACCCAGGCGCCTCTGTATAGAATCTCTTCTTAACTTTTCATATGTTTCAGGTGAAAGAACAAGCATTAAAAGATTATACTCTTGGATCATACTTAATATAATTGTATCTAGCATAGTACTTCTTTTTGATTTCATTTATTCTTAATACTTCATAGATGGAAAAGATACTGTTATCTCAGCCTACAGGGCAAGGAATTGAAGCTCAGAGTTTGAGTTCTAGCGAAAGTAGGACTCAAATTCACATCTTAATTAGAAAGCATTTTTTGCTGTGTTTACATATTTACTTAGTGGCTGTTAATTGAGCACCTACTATGTGCAGGTGTATTAAATCTTAGCTATACCAAGAACAACATACCACTTTTTTCCGAAAGCAGATTACTGTCTGACAAAGAGGTGGAGTTTGATGTATGATATTAGTGTGAACAGAGTACTAGAGGAGCCCCCAGGAGTGATTAAGTCACCTAGAGATTTGAGGGAGATTTTATGGAGAAAGTGATATTTGAAAATAAGCAGAATTGTGAGGAAAGTAAAGATGGGAGCACATTAAGCAAAGGAAACCATTTGTGTGATTATTGAGAGAAGGTGAATGAACCAGAATGACAAGTAAGTGGTCTTAGGCTGAGATGAGACAAAAAACTAGTTTGAGACAGGAAGAGTGCTGAGGACATTGGCCGTTTCTTATAGGTGATGGGAAACCATTAAAGGCTTTTAAGTAGACATTATCAGAGCTCTGCTTTAGAAAGTAATTGTGCTGGGGTGCCTGGGTGGCTCAGTCGGTTGAGTGTCCGACTTCAGCTCAGGACATGATCTCATGGTTCGTGAGTTCGAGCCCCGCGTCGGGCTCTGTGCTGACAGCTCGGAGCCTGGAGCGTGTTTCAGATTCCATGTCTCCCTCTCTCCCTGTCCTTCCCCCACTCATGCTCTGTCTCAAAAATAAATAAACATTAGAAAAAAAAATTTTTTAATGTGCTAACTGTACTGAAGAGTGTGTATAAGAGACACCGATTTTTAGGGGATGTTAATTATAAAGCTGGTAACAATGGTCTCGAAATTTCAGAAAAGCTTCTAGAAATTGGTGTCTGAATATAGATGGTGGACTAAATGACATTTTGGGCTGGGTGATTGATGAACAACATAAAAAAGGGAATGTAAGAAAAAGGTTTGGAAGGAAAATGTGGATTCGGTGCTGGGCGTGTTACATTTGAGGAGGTTGATGCTGCACGCTGATGTTAGTGCCGCTAATGTGGCCATGAGGATAGATGGACCAACAATGGAGGAGGTTTAAGGTAAGGATCAAGCCTGGGGGCAGGGGGCAGTATCTTGGGGATTGCTAGTGGGAAGGAACTTTTTGGTTACAGGACAGCCAAAATGACTCAAATTATGGGAATCTAGGAATGAGCGAGTTTCAGTAAAGAGGTATGGAACAGTACCACATCCTAAGAGGTCAAGGGCCGGAGGCTATTGGATATGCCGGGTAATGATACCCCGGGACTAGATGATCTCAAAACCCCTATCCAGTTAATCCTTAACTTGGAAGTTTTTGTTTCTAGATTTGCCCAAGGGCCTATAATAGATCAATAGGCCAGTCTGGAGAAATTCTTTAATTTACGAAACCATCATGGAGGTTTATTCCTGTTTATCTATGGGTATGAATTTGGTGTTGCATTGCTAATCCTGGCACTTAAGTCTCCAGAAAGAAACGCGTTAATGTTTGGGTTGTATGGAATATATAGAATTCATCATAAGACTCTCCGAATTTAACTTAACCTTCTACACAAGGGGCCTGCAGTGTTGGGATAATAAAAATGATGGCTGAATCCAGTTATATTAATATTTGGATGCCAGATCATGATGGGGATAGACAGTGTCTCAGATTGCAGTTGAAGTAGAGAGGTCGGGGTGTGTGTGAGTGTTAACAGCATCATGGTGCTGGAAGTGCCCGAGTTTCTATTCAGGCCTTACTGGAATGACTTCAACTGAGACCTCCTTTCCAAACTTACAAAGATAGAAACATTCAAAGATAATTCATTATTTGAATGATCATTGTGTAGACCATTGCAAACACTGGCATTTTAACAAGCATTACTCCCTCCCCCACCAAAAAATAGGCTGATAATTGGGGTCTTTATGTCTGCAGCCAATTTGGATTTGGGACACTGAATGGAATCTTTAAACTATTGAGAGAGGAGGGAAACAAAGTTTTGCTAAGCTTGAATGCATCATTCTTAATGTATAGGGAGATCTAAGGTAAAATCTAGTCACTGCAAAGTTATAGTCTTTTAACTCTTTTCTTAAAGAATGGAAACATTTTATAGCTCTTCTGTTGAGTTGCTACTCAGCTCTGACTGTCCTTGGCTTTATTGGAGATGATTCAAAACAAAAGACCAAGGTTTCTGCACTGAGAATTTTGCCCAGTGAGGTCATAAACAGATGGGAAGATGGCTCTGCTGGTTATGCTTGGAACCCACACAATAAGAATGAGCGGATACTTTCTTGGATCTTTACTAGTGACCTCTGACCTGAATTATAGGAGTCTCTGTTCTCCTGTGCTCTGTAGCTGCCAAACACTCTCACGGTTGAACTAATTAGGTGATGTATTTAAATCGAGCAAACTTGACCTTCCTCCTGTACCCCCAAACCTCATCACCCGTATGCTTCTCTTTACAATCCCTGATCAGAACATACTGTCTCCATTATTTCCCTGTTGCAGTGTAAACTTGTTACATTATTATGGGCTTATTCAGAGTTGAAGTAAAAACACTACTTCTTTCTCGCTGCAGTCTTACTGCCTTGTCATGTAATAAAAGCTAAGTGGATGTCCCCAGGCCTTTGTGTTTGGAATTTTGTGTAAACAAAATCATTCTGATACCTAAGAGAACACAACTTGACATACAAAACTTCCACACGGGTGTTTGAGGTTTTCTCTGAATACCTCAATTTAATTATATTTCCACCTGTCTCCTTAACCTTTTATATTATTTTTTTCCTAGCTTCAATTCAAAAGATAAATTTAGAAGGTTATACAAACTCTCAAATGAAGCAGAAGAGAAAAACAATTATAATTCAGTGCACGTGTATGGGTAGCTATCGTTTCGCAAAACTTATATTACATACACCCATGTATGTGTGTGAAAGGTCACAATGGGTTTAAAAGCTAAGGTCATAGATAATATTCCAGTGATTCACCATAATTCTTTCTCTACTCTGTGAGAATGCTTACAGTGTCAAGCATTATGACCATGTGTATTCTCCCCTGTACCGAGTAGTCTGGAAGCAGGCTGATACCTGCTCCCACCACAATGTTTGCTGATAGAAGCTTGCACAGAAGGGCTTCTGGGTAAAGAAGAGTGTTCACAACTCAGAGGCTAGTCTTTGCCGAACAAAAGCCAGGAAGATCTCTAACACTATCCCTCGATTGTGCAGATGTGCTTATAGCTTTTATCAGAGGCGGAGAGGGCTGTGTGTTCACGTCAAACAAGGGTCTCTGGCAATTTAATCTCATGTGAACTAGCAAATGGGATCCAGAATCTCTCTAGCAATAGTAGTACAGTTGATAGACCCTGCATAGTAAAGGAGAAAGGCTGTGTACTTTAATCTCCAAATCCTAGGGGATGAGATGAAGAGTATGCAGTTAGTGGGGTACCCGGGTGGCTCAGTCGGTTTTAGCTCTTGGTTTTAGCTCAGGTCATGATCTCACGATTCATGAGTTCAAGCCCTGTGTCGTCGGGCTCTGTGCTGGCAGCATGGAGCCTACTTGGGATTCTCTGTCTCCCTGTTTCTCTGCCCCTCCCCTACTCAAGCTGTCTCCGTCTCTCTCAAAATAAATAGATAAAGCTAAAAGTATGCAGTTAGTATCTTCATTTTGAAAGTGTCTGGGAAGGCAGTGAATGAGTATTTGACAGAGAATCTGGTGGAAAGCTTGTGGACTAGAAACCATGACCACCCTGCGCTCTCCCGGCTATGTGAGGAGGCGCCCCAGGGACACCAGAACCCCACTCTCCTTCTAGTAGAGTTCTATCTAGTTTTTAGTTTTATGTTTATTATTCACTTACTTTGTAAGACAGCTGCTTAGTAAAATGGCGTACAGTTCATTCTGTGGTATAAGATGAATAGTCTCAGCCATGGCTTTATGAATTCGGAAGTTACAAGGCGCTTCCTCGTGGATTATCAGTAGACCCCAGCCATGGTGGGTTCACCTGTAGTTGCAGCCACTGGGTTGATGTCCAACCGATCCAGGAAAGCAGGATCACCATAGAGTGGTTTCTGGATGAGGTTATTTCTGCTGGCGACCACTACAACTCACGTAGGAATTTCCCAACTATGGGATGAATGTGACATTAGCTCCTCTTTTAACATGGAAACCACAAACCTCCCACTGCTCCCTGATACTGTCAGGACAAGTAGAAGGTGGCTAAATGGCCAGGTATTTGTGCTAAATGGTGTTCGTGACCTTTAGGAAAGGAAGGAAAGGATCAGGGAACGTTATCTCATATATGGATTATTGCTTTTCTTTCTTGTTTCTTAAATTCTGTGTCTTTTGGCCACTCTAGGTTTGTTTTTTGTTTTTTTTTTAATTTTTTTTATAGGGTAAGCTAAGCAGTAAAAGCCTAATTAGATATTTAACAGTGTTGATAGAGAAATGGTTTGAAGAAAAGATCTTTTGTAGATATGCTTGAAAGCTTATCTTAAATCTGTTTCTCTAGTATGCATCCTTGTGCGGTACTCTCAATCAGATGACTCCCAGGTTAGGTATTGGTGAGGCTGGTAAATGTCAAAAGGGAAAAGGTACACTGAAATCATGTTCCTGTATGGCCTTTGCATTGTATTGGATCAGTTTGTGATATGAAGATCTGAATATCCCTGATGCCATTACTTATTAAATGGTAGATGCACAATATTTATGTTTATCACTTTGGACTTGATAGAAGAACAAATATTACTCCTTTCCATTAGTGAAAAGATTCTAGACTGTTCCAGAATTCTCTCCAATTAGAGATAAAAATCTCTCACCTTGTTCTTGCAAGAGAGAATTGTACATTTAATTTTTTATGGAAATTACTGCCTTCCTTAGGAAAGATTTTGAAAGAACTTGAAGATGTTCATAACTATATAAAGACTAGAACATAGCTAGCATACTATAAAGTTGTGCAAACAGTATTTGGGTAAAGAAGTAAAATCCAGATGTCAGCCGGGAGTCTCAGTTCCTTGAGGTCTACGTTGTATTGATTTGAATTTTCATTCTATGGTCTATAAAAGTTTAAATCCTTCCCTGAGATTTTTTTGAGCTTCCCAGGGAACTCAGGGAACTTATATTGTCATGGTTATCATGAGATTTTTGCTGATGTCTGTTTCACACCACACTGATCCAAACCTAATCAGGTTTCAGTCTCTCTACTGCACCCTCCCTACCACCCCACCCCACCCCACCACCAAGACAAAGACCTTACTAAAACATATAACACATGCACACAAAATTTCAGTCACATTTTCGTGTACCAGATTTTACTGAAATTCTCACGGGATCACATTATATACTGTATAGTTCAATATTGCATTTTAGATATTTTTGTCCTTGAAAAAAAAATTTTTTTTTTTTAACTTTGTTATGTCGAGTCACTTCATGGTGGAGCCCTGTGTTCAAACTGGCATCTCTGGTCCCCGATTCTTCCATCTGTTCCCCTGAAATAGATATTATCTCAGAAGTCAAAGCAGTCCCTCCTAGCCTTTCTATATTCTCATGTGGTTTCTCAGTAGACTTCATGTTTGGTGTAGGGCTCAAGGATGGACTACAGTTCCCATGGCGGCTGTGCAAGATTTTGACCATAACTCACCAGAAGGGTCTCCTCCCCTGGCTTCTCTCTCCTCTTTCTTTACCAGCTGCCAGCTCCAGAACCATCCATTTCTCTCCCAGTTTGTTGTGGACCAGTTTCACCCCCTTCCCTGAAGCTTTGGAAGCAGTGGATGCTCTGCTCTGAAGTTCTTTCATCTCCTGCCCCAATCGAAGATATTTCCTGTTTTCAGAGTGATTCTGGTGCCAGCTTCTTGGAAAGTACTGTTTATTTCACCCTTTTATACCAGCAGGAATGAGAAGTGTGATCATCATACGAAATGATATTAAAGCTATAAATAATACAATCCTAGGATTCGTTTTTACTATAACTACATGGGGAGCAAAAATAATAAGATACAGGGACAGTAGAAAGGGGGAAAGTCCCCAGAAGGATGCATTTCAGAAATAAAACCCTGGCAGAGTTAGGTAATTACAGAATAGATCTTTTAAGGAAGTGCTGAAAGAACTCTGTCTCTGTGATTGGTAAAAAAAACAACTGGAAAAATAATTCGCCATGCTTTTTAAAGCCAATCTGTGCTGGCTGAGGTGAGGGGGTCAGAAGTCTAATAAAACTTTTTGAGGTTTGTAACCTTGACTTTCAAGTCAATCCAGTCCTTGTGTAATGAGGAAGAGAAACACAGATCAAACTGCACTCTCTTAATGTAAGAGAGGCAGTATAGCAAAACGTTTAAGAAGAGCACCTTTGGAAAAAGACACACTTGAATTCATTATTATTGTTATTTTTTATATTTTACTTATTAAAAAAATTTTTTTTAATGCTTATTTTTGAGAGAGAGAGAGAGAGAGCACGAGAGGGGAAGGGGCAGAGAAAGAGGGAGACACAGAATCTGAAACAGGCTCCAGGCTCTGAGCTGTCAGCACAGAGCCCCACACGGGGTTCCAATTCACGAACTGTGAGATCATGACCTGAGCCGAAGTCGGAAGCTTAACCAACTGAGCCACCCAAGCTCCCTTTATTTAAGATTTATTTTTGAGAGAGAGAGAGAGAGCAAGTGGGGAAGGGCAGAGAGAGAGAGGGGGGACAGGGAACAGAAGATCGGAAACTGGCTCTGAGCCGTTGGCCCAGAGCCCGGTGCGGGGCTAAAACTCACAAACCGTGAGATCATGACCTGAGCTGAAGCTGGACACTCCACGGACTGAGACACCCAGGTGCCCCTCTTTAATTTCATTTAAATCCAAGTTAACATATAGTGTAATAATTTCAGGAGTAGAACCCAGTGATTCATCACTTACATGTAACACCCAGTGCTCATCCCAACAAGTGCCCTCCTAAATGCCCATTGCCCAGTTAGCCCATCCCTGCACCCAACACCCTTCCAGCAATCCTCAGCTTGTTCTCTGTATTTGAGTCTGTTTGCCTCCCCATTTTTTTTATTATTGGGGCAAATGGTATGTACCATAGAACCAGAATGTGGGCATTGGAAAGACGGTCCACTTGCTCCTGTCATAACGATGAGCAAACTGAGACCTGGAAACGTACAATTATTTCTCCAAGTTCACATCTCTGGTTAGAGGCAAGGCCAAAGTTAGGACCCGTGACTCCTTGTACAGGGCAGCGCCCACCACGCCAGCAGGCAGGCTGTGCTTGGATGTGGCAGAGGCCAGCTGTGCTTGTGTGCTGTGCTGGGGATGTCTGGCCCACCGTGGCATCAGGAGGCCTGTGTGCTGACAAGGCCAGAGGCAAACAGCTGGAGTTGGAGGGTTCTGAGGAGTGACCGTCAGAAGCTATTTCCCATCGATCCAGCTTTGTACCGCCTCTGCTGAGGACATTGTTATCACCGAGCAGCTGTGAAGTAACCCAAGATGAACAGTGGTCTGGAAAGACCTTTAATATCATTCCTGGGGAGGTGGGAGGGAATGTGGTCAAAGACAGGAATTGGATGTAGGTCTCTAGTGTCTTATAATTTTCAGTGCCTGCTGATACTAATAATTGGAGTTATTTCTAGCAGTGTGACATTTATCTGTATGTGGTTTTCTCCTGTCTATGGGGAGTTTTCGTGAGGGAGATGCCTGAAGAAGATTGATAAAATTTGATCAAATCTGAAATTGGCTGGCATCTCTTACCAGTTGAATGAGTCTCTGAATTGCAAAAAAAACACCATTAGGTTAACATGGTGGATAAACTGAGAAAAATGTTTGCATGACATAGATCAAACAAAGGCTTAATATTCTTCATTTATAAAGAGCTGCCACAAAAATAATCAGAAATAATAAACATCTAATAGAAAAATGTGCCAAAAATATAAAAACAGGCAATTTACAAAGGGACTATAGTTGTCAGTGTTAAGGCCCAACATTATTTCATGTATTACAACATTTTTTTTTAAATGCCACCAAGTAATTTAGTATATAGTGCTGTCTTAGAGTTTTGCTTTATAATTATTGTAAGATTTTCTTCTTTAGATAAAGATTTTAACCATAAATCACTCGTTGGCAAACACGAAGAGAAAATATAAGCAAATTAATTGGTTTAGCTGGTTATTTTCTAAAACTTCTTCACAGTGAGTGCAGCACTTCTGAATCACTTTTCAACTTAGAGCCTCAAGATCCTTGCTTTTTCACCCTGTTATCTGCACCGTCAAGAGCTTTGAGCATGTGGCATTGCATAAAAGAGGCCTCCGCTTGGATTTTCTTCCAAGTCACTGACACTGTAAGATTCAATGCTGCCGCTTTCTTTTCTTTTTTGGAGACAAACACACACACACACACACACACACACACACACACACACACACCACACATGAGCGAGCAAGGGGGAGAGGGAGAGAGAGAATCTTAAGCTGGCTCCACACCCAGAGTGGACTGGGCATGAGCCTCGATCTCATGACATTGACTGTGAGATCCTGACCTGAGCCGAAATCCAGAGTCAAATGCTTAATGAACTGAGCCTTCCAGGAGCCCCAATGCTGCCTCGTTCTTAAAGACTTTTAAATGTTTTCAGATGATAGTCCACACTTCTAGACCTTCCTAAAATGTTCTCTAAGTAGTTTTCTGGCTGAAGTGCTGTAGCACTGTGACACAGGCAGTGTTAAGCAGATCCCAAGAGCCACCTGACAGCAGTGATTGTGACATGCTGTAAATTATAAGGAGCATTCAGATTTCAAAGATGCCACAAGGTGAAAACAATGAATCTGAGGCATGGAATTTGCTACTGTAGAAACAGACTGATATGGACTTCACTTTTGTCTGTGTGTACCCCCCAAATCCTTTATAACGTGAATACTTCCAACCTGGAAAACAGACCACCAGGAATTTACACTTGGGTCATTATTGTGAATGGACAGTTTTATAAAGACATTTATTGTTTTTAAAAGTCAAAATTTTGGAGTAGCCCCGATGTTCATAGATGGGGAGTGCAAAGTAAGATACGTCCCTTCAGCATACAGCCATTGTGCCCAGCCATTGTTCCAGAATGTGATGGTCCTCAGTGGGAGCTGTATTTGCAGACCTGAAAAGATGTGGATGGTGCTCTAGGAGTGAGGATCAAGTTATAAGACAAAGCGTATAGTAAATTCCTGGTAACTTATTTTTGTTTTGAAGTTTTAATACTGCGTTTATCATTAGAATGAAAAAAAAAAAAATGCTATTTTCTTTTTAATGCGTCCAAGCCATCAGTGGAAAGGGTTTCAGGTTTATTGCCTCACGTTTAGAGTAGGTTCCCACAGATTATGCAGTATATGGTATGCTGAATAAACGGACAGGTCAAAGAGCACTCAGAAGCATAGGAAGGGGCCCTGTGGAACAGGTCAAGGAATAGAATATTAAGTGTCTGTTTGCTTAAGGATTTTGAATACCTGATCTGTCTGGAGCACTGTGATAGGTAGTGTGGGTTGAAGATTGTTTCACATTTTAACACTGTGCCTACAGTTAAGGAAAGTAAGGGAGATGCATAAACAAAATGCTGTGGCAGTTCCGAGGAGGGAAAAATGTATCTGAGCTCAGTAGAGATTTTCTGCCGGAAGTGGCATTTAAGTTAGAAGAAGATTAGGAAAGTATTGAGAATGTGTTGAACTGTATGAACAGTAAAGAGAAACCCACTTCAAGCCATACGCTTTTATTTTTTTTAAGTTTATTTTCAGAAAGGCAGGGACATCATAACTGGGGGAGGGGCAGAGAGAGGAGGATTGACACAAAATCCCAAGCAGGCTCCACGCTGTCAGCTGAGAGCCCCATGCAGGGCTCCATCTCACGAAACTGTGAGATCATGACCTGAGCCAAAACCAAGAGTCTGATGCTTAACTGACTGAGTGAGCCACCCAGGCACCCTGAGCCACACGCTTTTAAAAAGCGTGTTATTCTGGGGTGCCTGGGTGGCTCAGTCGGTTAAGTGCCCAACTTCATCTCAGGTCATGCTCTCTCTGCTCATGGGTTCGAGCCCCGCATCGGGCTCTGTGCTGACAGCTCAGAGCCTGCAGCCTGCTTCAGATTCTGTGTTTCCCTCTCTCTCTGCCCCTCACCCGCTTGTGCTCTCTCTCTCTCTCTCTCAAAAATAAACATTAAAAAAATAAATAAAAGATAAAAATTAATGTGTTATTCTTTTTAAAAATAAACTACTTAGTAAAGTGTATGTAACATGCATATACAAAAGTGCCCAAATCATAAATGCACTACTTGATGGGTTTTCAAAAAGTGATCACACCCAGATTAAGAAACAAAACCCTAACACCATGCTCCTTGTCCTCCCTTCTTTCCAGACACTAATCTTCTCCAGGGTAACCACTATCCCTACTTCACACTCTGTAGTGTTTTTTGAACCTTATATGAACAGAATTATACAGAAGGTACCCTTTTCTCTCTAGCATCTTTCACTCAACATTGTGTTTGTGGCTTTTACCCACATTTGTTGCTAGTGTGAATAATTCCAAACTGTAGTTGTAGACTTAACCCCCTAAAGGCATAAAGGTGTGTTACTCATATTTGTAATTTCACTATGTATTATATTGGCTCAGAGTTGGCACAAAATAAAGGTAACACTATGGATGAACTCTATGGATGATGAACTCTATGGATGGATGGCTAAAAGAAATTAATTTTCTGAGCTGTAAACACAAGCAAAAGCACTCAGGCCCCAGTTATCAGTACCTGGAGTGTTCCTGGCACTGAACTAGGCTCTGCCTCTGCTAAGATGCACACAAAACAAGATCCCTTGTTCGGTGGAACTCACTTCCTATTTAGGGAGAAGTAAAAGATTCCCAAGCAACACAGTTCTGCAGATTGCGGTCTGGTTTGGCAAATGATGCTTTTATATTCAGGCTGCCGTCTCTGATAAAGCCGCATGAAGAGAGTCTAATTGCATCACATTTTCCAATAGCTGAGGGCATGGTTGCATTTAAATGAAGTCCAAGAGATTTCTAGACCCGGGAAGAGCATTGGAGAGCATTAAGTCCCATGTAAAGTTCTTCTCACCCTGGTTATTGGCCATTGTTCATCAAACAAAGGAATTTTGAAGTCACCTAGGGATAAAAGAAATACAACACTGATGAATCTTAAAGTTTCTTGGAATTTCAGCCAAGCATTCAGAGTGCTTTCTCCACTTGGCTGATCAGGACTTCAGGATCTCTCGTCTGTGTAAAGGAATATGAAGTCGTAAATCACCATGCTACCTCGTCCGGAATAAAAATAAAAGGATTATTTGATTCCAATAAACTTAAAACTTAAATGCCATTTTTCCTGAAGTGAACAAATAAAGTCAGAGAAGACTTTAAAGTATCATTAAGTGTGGTATCTTTGTTTTTAAACTTATTACATAGCTTTTTGCAGCTTAGAAAAAGTTATTACATAGCTTTTTGTAGCTGCACAAATCTCATGTTTATCCTTTCGAGGTATTTTTACTACGTAGCAGAAAAGAATCTTCCTAAAAGGAGTATTATTCATTGGTTCAGAAGCCAAAAGCTATCTTTAGTGGGCTTTTTTCTTTAGGTAGAGTATGAATACACTTTACTCCTTGTGTTACCCAAACACCAGAAATAGAAGCACTTTGAGCAAGAAGTAAACATAGCTGAACTGGCTCCTCTGCCCTCCCCTATCACCTGCTGTTAACTGTTCAATGCACGTCTGCACAAAACTTTTAGTTGCAAAATATATCATGTATGCATAAGAGTGAATTAACATATATGTAAAGAATGGTAAATAACTTCAAATAAAACATACTCCCACCACTCAGTATACTAACTAGATTCTTTATAATTGGCACTTTAGAAGCCGCTGGGTGCCCCTCCGGGATTGCATGCCTCTCTCCTGACCAGGGCAACCACTAACCTGAAGTTCTTAATTAATTCCTTTGCTTTGTTTAATTCTTACATATGCATCCCTAAAAATAAATGCACACACATTTTTGTTTTACTTGTTTCGGACACTGTATAAAAATGTGTATATGTATATATCAACTTAAAATTTATGGACACATTTTATACAAGTTTGGTAAACAAGTTAATTTTAATATTTTATTATTTTTAAGAGCGAGAAACCGCATGAGTGGGGAAGGGGCAGAGAGAGACAGAGGGGGATAGATCTGAAGTGGGCTCTGTGCTGACAGAGGAGAGTTAGATGCTGGGCTTGAACTCACGAACCGTGAGATCATGACCTGGGCTAAAGCCAGACTCTTAACCGATTGAGCCACCCAGGCACCCCAAAGAAGTTAATTTTACACAAATGGAATCCTTTTGTATCTGATTTTTCCCTTAGACTTATGTGTAGGAGATTCATCCATCTTAAATTATATAGGATATTGTATTACCTCAGTATGCCACAATTTGTCAATTTTATCGTTTCATTTTTGATAGACATTTTGAGGTGTGTCTTTTTTTTTTTTTTCTTAAGGCTTTTGTTCCATATGAGAGAAGCATCTGGGTAAGGAGTGGATTTTGTGCTTTTTAGGGAGAAACACCCAATCCCTTCCTCCATGTCAGTACCGAGGAGGGGCCCTCTCAGCCTCCTTCCTGGAGAGGACTCAATGGAGGCTCATGGACAAGAATTTACTACTGACTGCAAACCTCTCTGAGTTTGGGGCCCCCAGCTATTCCAGACTGACATGTCGGCCTATTCTTGGCCTCCAAAAATTTCTTAAAATTGTAGCTGATGTCGTCTTAGCCTCCTCTTACCCACCTGGTGAGCCTGTGCACCCCCCTCCTTGTGCCCCCCCCCATCCTTAGGGAGGCTGTCCCTCATTGGAATCACATTCTCCTCAGGTGCCCTGTGCCCTCGGCTCTCTCTGAAGAAAAGTTAAAGTTCTGTGGTTTCTTCTGTTCTTTTTCTCACTGTTAAGTGGGAGCAGCACTCTTTCCAGCTTCCTAAGCCTTCTGCAGAAGCCCACTTTCTAGTGTTTTAGTTCTATAGACTTTTTTTTTTTTTTTACAGCATATGTTATCTAGATAGTGAAAAAACCTATCCAGTGTTTACCTGGATTTTCATAGGTATTTACCAATCCTTGACTGATTATTTCTTCTTGCATCGTCTCAGACTTTTTGGGGTCATTTTGCATCTTCCTAAGGTACATCCTTTTCAAGTTTTTTTTTTTTTCAACGTTTTTATTTATTTTTGGGACAGAGAGAGACAGAGCATGAACGGGGGAGGGGCAGAGAGAGAGGGAGACACAGAATCGGAAACAGGCTCCAGGCTCTGAGCCATCAGCCCAGAGCCTGACGCGGGGCTCGAACTCACGGACCGCGAGATCGTGACCTGGCTGAAGTCGGACGCTTAACCGACTGCGCCACCCAGGCGCCCCTTTTTTTTTTTTTCCTTTTAAAGTTTTCTTACTGAGAGCCTGTGAACAATGTCTTTATTTCCTCTCCACAGATAATTTTGTTGTCTTTTCCAGGAGCTGCAAAATGCAGCCTCTTGGGCCTAATCGTGTATGAGGGCAGTCTTTGTATAGCCCCATGCCAAGCATGGCTTTTGCATTTTTACAGTGTTAGTTAGAAAGAAAAAGACTATGGGACAAAGACCTGGGCCTGCAAAATCTAAAATATTTATTATTTTCCCTTTACAGAAAGTTTGCCAACTTCTGGTCATATTCTGTATTGATAGTGACTTTCTCCTAGCATTTAGAAAAAAATTTTTTTAATTTTTTTTTTAACGTTTATTCATTTTTGAGACAGAGACAGAGCATGAACGGGGGAGGGGCAGAGAGAGAGGGAGACACAGAATCGGAAACAGGCTCCAGGCTCTGAGCCATCAGCCCAGAGCCCGACGCGGGGCTCGAACTCACGGACCGCGAGATCGTGACCTGGCTGAAGTCGGAGGCTTAACCGACTGCGCCACCCAGGCGCCCCTTTTTTTTTTTTTTTTTCCTTTTAAAGTTTTCTTACTGAGAGCCTGTGAACAATGTCTTTATTTCCTCTCCACAGATAATTTTGTTGTCTTTTCCAGGAGCTGCAAAATGCAGCCTCTTGGGCCAAATCGTGTATGAGGGCAGTCTTTGTATAGCCCCATGCCAAGCATGGCTTTTGCATTTTTACAGTGTTAGTTAGAAAGAAAAAGACTATGGGACAAAGACCTGGGCCTGCAAAATCTAAAATATTTATTATTTTCCCTTTACAGAAAGTTTGCCAACTTCTGGTCATATTCTGTATTGATAGTGACTTTCTCCTAGCATTTAGAAAAAAATTTTTTTAATTTTTTTTTTAACGTTTATTCATTTTTGAGACAGAGACAGAGCATGAACGGGGGAGGGGCAGAGAGAGAGGGAGACACAGAATCGGAAGCAGGCTCCAGGCTCCGAGCCATCAGCTCAGAGCCCGACGCAGGGCTCGAACTCACAGACCGCGAGATCATGACCTGAGTTGAAGTTGGATGTTTAACCGACTGAGCCACCCAGGCACCCCTAGAAAAAAATTTTTAAGGTTATTTATTTATTTTGAGAGAGCAAGAGAGGGTGAAAGAGAAGGAGAAGCAAAGAGAGGGAGAGAGAGAATCCCAAGCAGGCTCCATGCTGTCGGCACAAAGCCCAACGCAGGGCTTGAACTCATGAACCCTGAGATCGTGACCTGAGCCAAGATCAAGAGTCAGACGCTTAACCAACTGAGCCAGTCAGACACCCTTTCTCCTAGCACTTCAAAGATAATATTCCATTGTCTTCTATTTGTTGCTATTGAGAAATCATCTAATAGTTATTAGTCACTATTTTATGGTATTGTGTCTTTTCTCTCTAGCTGCTTTCAGTATCTTCATTGTGTATTTGGTGTTCTTCAGTTTCACCGTGACATGTCTAGGCATGACTGTCATTATCTAGGAAATCCTTAGTTACGAGTAAAACCTTGCCTCTCCACACATCTATGTGCTTCTGATGCTGCACATAAGTGAATGTCAAATGTTTTTATTTCATCTTATTTTTATTATATCTGTGAATCTCTTTTTACATTTTCTCTTCTCTGCATTCTATGTGATATTTCAGCTTTGTCTCCCCTCTCACCAATGGTCTCTCTTCAGCTGTGTCTATAATCGTCTGCTGAACCTGAGCTTGGATTTCCTGTTATATTTTTCATTTTGGCAAGCGTGCTTCCAGTTCTTGTTCAAATCTCCTCTCTTTTTATAGTCTCTCAATCTTTCATCACATTTTCAATCTTTTATTCCCTTAAAAATAATAAACCCATTTTATATTCTGTTAACACCTGCCAGCTTTGCACATCTGCTTTAGTATCTTCGTTTCTGTCTCACTCATGGAGGCTTGTGTTTTCATTTGTATATTGACTTTATGAGTTTAAGTTCGTTAGAGCTTTGTTCCTGAGAATCTTTTGGAACCTGTTTGTAGAATTCTTCTGAGAGGCTCTGGATTTGCTTCTGCTGACAGCCTCAATGCACTAACCCAAAGCCACTTTAAAATAATTTGGAGGGTGAGGTGTTTGTTGTCATAGGTCACCCAGGAGGGTAAATTCAGGCCCTACCTGTATAGAGTGTGTTTAGGGGGGATAATTATCCAAGGGGAAATAGTTTTTTTTCCTTTTCATACTGAGATCCAAGGCTCAAACAGAAGACCATCCTACAGGGAAGGTTTTTTGCTTGTTTCTTTTCTAGTCCATCCATTTCAGGGATGCCCTTCAGGGGTTCCACCTTTGCATAGGAGTCTCCCTTTTTGTTCTCTCATCCTACTAAGCCCCAGGATTTGTGTCTTTTTCCTTCATAAACACTAGCTCAAGGCCACAGGAGTAGTAGTGCCCTCAGGGCAGTGGACCTTCACTGCTGGTTTACCTGTGTGGAATCATGCCTTCTTTTTATTTCTGACCTGACTTTTCCACCAACTCATTTCTTTTACAAGAGATGTTTTATTTTCTTTATTTTTTTTATGTTTTATTTATTTTTGAGAGAGAGAGAGAGAGAGAGAGAGCGAGCACAAGTAGGGGAGGGGCAGAGAGACAGGGAGACATAGGATCTGAAGCAGGCTTCAGGCTCTGAGCTGTCAGCACAGAGCCCGAACCCACAAACCGCGAGATCGTGACCTCAGCTGAAGTCAGACGCTTAACCTGCTGAGCTACCCAGGCGCCCCCAAGAGATACTTTAAATAATGCATCCAATATTTTGAGATGTTTTGCAGTGGGAATGAGATTCTTTCCCACATAGTACAGGAATGGATAAACCAGTCCTTTTTCTACTTATCTGTGTATAATAATGTGCTTATATTGTTCTCCAAAAGAAAAAAAAATCATTGACCCTTTAAAAGTACAATATGGCACACCAGGATGCAGATGGAATTTGGAATTGGTAGATGCTGCCTTGTCACTCACTTTATACCCTCCAGGGCCCAAATTTCTGGTCTGAAAAATGGAAATGTAATCTCTGTGTGACCTGCCTCGTGATATATTATAAGAAAAAGAAAAAGATAATCTGTCTCTTTGAATGTGATGATAAATCATTGAGTAGTCCAGAAAGGTACTATTGGCATGGCATTATTTTTAATGATGCCAAGAATACCTGATATGGAGGGCTCTAAAGAAAAAAGTGATGAATACAGATTTCCTTAGGAGGTCCTATTTGTTTCCTTTTTTTGATGTTAACTATATATATTTAGCGAGGCTTTATCACGCTAGCCTGAAGTTAAGTCAGTCTACCTACTGAGATGGGAGTCGGGTATCTTGGCCGTGAATACTGTAGTGTGTGTATATGTTTTTGTGTTAGCACAATCAGCAGAAACCTTGGTGGTGATTCGTTTTTGGCAGGTCTGAATCACTGGCTTGTTTTTGTAGTTCTTTTGTATGCTGGTAGCGTGATCCATATGAATTAGTGGTCTGTCTTAAAGGACAGCTGAGGAATTGAATATAGTATTTGTTTCTGTGTAGGAGCATCACAGAAGTGTCAGTGTTGAAGGACCTGAAGGTCATCTAGTTTATCTGATTGCTACACCCGCCCCAGTTCAGTACTTGAAATACCCCCTGCTGTATCTGCCCGGTGGCTAATTTAGGTTTAATTTCCTCCAGGGAAAGGAAGCCACCATATTGTATTTGGAGACAGCAAAGTCTACTTTAAACTTTTGTTTCCTTTCCCAGATCCAAATATACTTCCCTTTTGCATTCACTGGTTGTTTCTTTCCACTCCTGTCCTGGGACTTTATCAACAAGGCTGGCTAAGCCACCCCGACGTGTGCACACATCTCAAGACAAATGTCATGTTGCCATTCGATCTTTTTCCTAATCTGAGGGAAAATCTCAAGTTTCTGCAATTCCCTAAACAACTTATTTTTAAGTTCTCAGGTTCTATTTAGCTTAAAATGCATCACACATGGACTTAGTTCTTGGAACACATTTGCGCTTTTAATCCTCATGTCCATTGTAATGGGGGGTGGGTCTTATGATTACCCCCATTTTATAGATGGGGAAGCTGGACCTTCAGAGGCCACGGGCGTTGCTCAAGGCCATGTCCTGGGAAGAAGTGGAGCTGGGATTCTGACCCTGCTCTCACTGGCTCTAGAAGCCAGACCTCCAGTACCCTCACTGATCCTTCTTGCTGTTTCTCCTTAATGTTAGTGCCCAGGAAAACACACCGTTTCAGGTGTGGACTCACCTAAATTAGATAGAGTGGGACTGCTCTCTCCTGTCATCTGAGATGTTGCCTGAAAACAAGCACCTGACACACTTCCCAGGAGGGTATGGTATTTTTTTTTTTTTTTTGCATGTGTAGTCTTCTTTAAAAATTTTGAATGAATAACCTATGTTTAGGAAAAGTGGAGATGGCACGTTGCAGTCCACATTCCCAGCTTCTCTGGGGAAAAATTTCAAAATCTGGTGACCCCGGGCCCTTACTCTTAAAAACCGACCATCACTGGGAGCTGAGCAGTGGGCATGTGTTTGTTTGCCAGTTCATTTTCTCTTCCTGACCTGCTTCCTTCACTTACAGACCCTGTTGTCATGTAAAGGCATGAACCCAGCATCAAAGTATTCTGTTTTTATGTATATAACTTAAGAACATACTGGCTCTTTGGGTTGATGTATAACTATTGTCTTATACTGGGGTCATGAGCCTCTAAAATTGCTTTCTAAGTATGCCACTAAGACCTGCTTTCCTATCCTATCCTTATGTGATTGGTTTCCTGCATCAATAAATGTAGAGGTAATTTTTTCCATTTGTCCCATTAAATCTTATTGAATTAGATCAAGCCTTTTTCTTTTTTGCTAGTTAAGATTTGATGACTTTTTATACCCTGATTGAGTTATCCATCAGATTTGCTATTAGTCTTTTAAAAATAGATGCAGCTGAAAATAACAGAAAAGCAAAAATAACATGGGCTTAAACTAGGCAGAAGCTTCCCTCTCACAGGAATGAAGTGTGAACTTGTACTATCCGAGGTTACTCTAGCACCTTCATGATCCTTAGGGACCTATGCTTCTCTTAATATTATAGCTTTACCGTCTTCAGCACATATTCTGGGACGGTCCAGGCTGCCCATTTGGAAGTCACATGTTAACACTGTCACTCACACTTAGGTCAGCATCAGCCTACAAAACGGGCTGGGATATGCTGGCTTTATTCACAGTGGCCATGCGTGCAGCTGAAGAACAGAGTCTATTATAGGAAGATAATTGGGGACAATCAGCCTTGTCTCCTAGCTATTTGTTCCCTATAAATTTGATTACAGTTGCATCCATGTATCTATATAAGTTATTGCTTAGAAACCTTAAGACAGGGCATTGGACAGAAAACTCTGTGATATGATGCTGTACATTTACCTTCAGGTGTATACACAACTGTATGTAGTATCTCAAGATTAGGGAAAGGCAAGCTAGGTTATATCTATTGCTGGTGTAGGGGCCACTCTTAGTGGTCTCTCCACCTTCATATGTGATTACCCTTCATATGCCCCTATTGTGCATTCGGGGGGACATCTTCCCAATAGGCGTTGTGCTGGTAAATGAGATCAGAGATACAGGGAGTTATTAGGAAGTTAAATGGTCCCCCTGATCAGTTTTTTCTTGCCACAAACCATAAGTTTTCAGCTAGTTTTCTTTTCCTCTTATAGCTGTTTCTTCCCACTTTCTTTATTCATGTCCCTGCCTCCATTTGGCTGAGAATCCAAAATTCCTCTTCCCTGTTCTGTCAACAACATGCACCAGGCCCTTAACTAAGGTTAAAGACATTCACAGCCATGGTCCCTGGGCCTGTATGTTTTGCCTGTTTTAGATTCTATGGTGGCTGTGATCGGACTGGAAACGATTGTCCAATTTCATATATTCCTAGACACAGAGCTCACCAAATCCCCTGATGGCAAAGCTCATTAACTGCTACCCTTGCCCTCCAGTCCTTCAGCTTTATTTGTCCTGGAGGGTTCTGGGATCCAACCCAGGCAGCAAGATAAATAACAGCTAGTCCTTCTTTCTTTGCATTCCTGAGTGCCTCCAGGCTGCAGAACACCTCACTGGACCTTGCCTTTCTAGAGAACAGTCTCCAAAGACTGGATCAGCAAGAGAATTCAACTAAGTGCATCACAGAGACTTTATTTGCAATAATGTAAGATACTAGGATCTGTGATCTGGTTTCCTCCCTTTTATCTCAGACAATTATGAAACATGTTGTTGGAAGGTTTTTTTTTTTTCCCTAGAAGATGAAAAAATTGATTTTGGACATGTAAGCATGTTTTACTGGTGACCAGTGTAAAAGCCTAGTGAGGATGTGTATTTCATATTCTCTTCTTCTCCCATCCTCTCTCTCTCACCCTCTCGCCCTCCTCCCTCCCCTCCTCTCTGCCTGTGTGTGTGTGTGTGTGTGTGTGTGTGTGTGTGTGTGTAATAGAAAAGCAAAGTGTTTTAGCACCTTGTATTTCTAAGGAGATGATATAGCAATTCTTGATTTCCATAGAGCTGCCAAAATTCACAGATAACCAATATGGAACAAAAAGTAGTAGTTGAATTTCCCATTTAAATGTTTTATTTTTTTTATTTTATTTTTTTTTATATTTAAAAAAAATTTTTTTTTCAACGTTTATTTATTTTTGGGACAGAGAGAGACAGAGCATGAAGGGGGGAGGGGCAGAGAGAGAGGGAGACACAGAATCGGAAACAGGCTCCAGGCTCTGAGCCATCAGCCCAGAGCCTGACACGGGGCTCGAACTCCCGGACCGCGAGATCGTGACCTGGCTGAAGTCGGACGCTTAACCGACTGTGCCACCCAGGCGCCCCTAAATGTTTTATTTTATGTCACTTTTTATTTATTATTTTTTAAGTTTATTTATTATTTATTTGAGAGAAAGCGAGAGCAGGGGAGGGGCAGAGAGTGAGGGAGAGTGGGAGAATCCCAAGCAGGCCCTGCGTGCAGCACACAGAGCCCAACACAGGACTTGAACTCATGAAACTGCAAGATCATGACCGGAGCCAAAATCAAGAGTCGGACGCTAAATTGACCGAGGCACCTGGGTGCCCCTTTTTATTTCACTGTTTAAATTTTTTTTTTTAAGTTTTTTTACTTTGAGAGAAAGAGTGAGCAAGCGAGCAGGGGAGAGGGAAGAGAGAGAAGGAGACAGAGGATCTGAAGTGGACTCAGCAGAGACCCTATGCAGGGCTTGAAGTCACAAACCTCCAGATCGTGACTTGAGCCGAAGTTGGACGTTTAACCAGCTGAGCCACCCAGGTGCCCCTTTATTTCACTTTTTAATTTTTTTAATGTTTATTTATTTTTTGAGAGAGAGACAGAGAGTGAGCAGGGGAGGGCAGGGAGAGAGACACCGAATCTGAAGCAGGCACGAGGCTCTGAGCTGTCTTCACAAAGCCCAATGCGGGGCTCGATCTCAGGAACCATGAGATCATGACCTGAGCCAAAGTTAGACACTCAACTGACTGAGCCAACCAGGCATCCCTATTTCACTTCTTTTTAAATTGTTTTTTATTTAAAAAAAAAGTTTTTTTTTTAATGTTTATTCATTTTTGAGAGACAGAACAGCGTGTGCGCTGGCGAGGGGCAGAGAAAGAGGGAGACAGAATCCAAAACATGCTCCAGCCTCTGAGCTGTTAGCACAGAGCCCAGCTCTGGGCTTGAACTCACCATGAGGTCATGACCTGAGCTGAAGTCGGATGCTTAACCCACTGAGCTCCCCCCCCCCCAGGTGCCCCTATTTCACTTTTTATTTATTTATTTATTTATTTATTTATTTATTTATTTATTTATTTATTTTTTTAATTTTTTTTTTTCAACGTTTATTCATTTATTTTTGGGACAGAGAGAGACAGAGCATGAACGGGGGAGGGGCAGAGAGAGAGGGAGACAGAGAATCGGAAACAGACTCCAGGCTCTGAGCTGTCAGCACAGAGCCCGACGCGGGGCTTGAACTCACGGACCGCGAGATCGTGACCTGGCTGAAGTCGGACACTTAACCGACTGCGCCACCCAGGCGCCCCATATTTCACTTTTTAAATGCAACTTCTCTTAAGCAAATCTCTCAAGTTTTATCAGTAATTATAAGGCAAGAAAGAGTATTAGTTCAAATTGTCAGAGTAGCATTCTAATATTAACGATACAAACAGTTCAAATTCTTTCAAGCCCAGCTTCTCTTTCAAGTTGGCTTTAAGTCTTTTTAAATTGTGATCATTCTGATAACCTGATGGCTTTTGTCTGTTCCTCCCTTTTCCTCTCCTGGAAGGAAAAGCAGGAACCAGGAGGCTGGATTGTTCAGATGAGTTTCAGGGCAGTGTGTGTATGCCAGTGGGACAGATCACTATGTGTCAGCCACTATGGATATTAACATATTTGATCTTTCCATCCACGTAAAGTGGTTTTTGATATCGCAGGGTATATGAGAGTAAATGGAGCCTCAGAAAGTTTAAGTCATTTGCCCACAGTTACCAACTAGTAAGGGGCAGAGGTGCTATGCAGACCTGCTCCCCTGGGCTCCAGAGCCCAGCCTCCTTCACTGAACACTGCTCCCTCGGGAAGGGGCGCTGGCCACTGCTTCTGGGATCTATTAGAGGAAGCCTTCGGTGACCAGCCTGAGGAATTCAGAATTAATTCTATGGGCGTCTACTTTTTCCTCTTGATAAAAAAACTATCTGTGAAGCAATTGTCATGAAAGATGTAACTGGTGGCATCACAGAGATGTCCGTGGAGCTCTTTCTCAAGTGAGGGTGGCTGACCTACAAAAAAAAAAAAAAAAAAAAAAAGTTAAGCGAGGGATATATATGGACGAAAAAATAGCACATTGTGCTTTTTAAAAAAAGATACATTTAAAAGCTTGGCTGATTTTTTAAAAAATTAAGAGCAGGGACTATAAAACATCATTTATTAGCTACTGCACAACCAAAATTTCAAAGCAGAAGTGTTTTCATAGCATTGAAGTAGAAAGAGATGGGGGGGGGGGAGAGAGAAAGGGAGATGGAAAGAAATAAAAGTTTTAAGGTAGAAATAGATAATTAGCCCCTTAGAGTGGGGTGGGGTAAATAGGGAGAGGAAAAGGTAGATGTAAAAAGAAGGGGCAGTAGAAAAAAACATGCAACATAAGAGGAAAGAGAGAGTAAAGGGGAAGTTTTCCAAAGTGCACACTGTTTGTGATTCCCTGTTCATTCACTTGGGCTGTTGGCTTTCTTACTGTAACAAAGACCTATCCGGGGTGCCCGGGTGGCTCAATTGGTTAAGCATCTGACTCTTGATTTCAGCCCAGGTCATGATCTCATGGTTTGTGGGATCAAGCCCCACATCAGGCTCTGTGCTAGGTAGGCATGGAGCCTGCTTGAAATTCTCTTTTCCTCTCCCTCTGCCCCTCCCCTGCTTATTCACATGCCTTCTCTCCCTCTCTCAAAACAAGGACCTATTTATTTTTTTTAATTTTTTAATTGTTTAATTAATTTCTGAGAGAGAGACAGAGTGCAAGCGGGGATGGGCAGAGAGAGAGGGAGACACAGAATCTGAAGCAGGCTCCAGGCTCCGAGCTGTCAGCACAGAGCCTGATGCGGGGCTTGAACCCACGAACCATGAATCATGACCTGCAGTGAAGTTGGACACTCAACCAATGAGCCACCCAGGCGCCCCAGGGACCTGTTTATTTTATTTGAAATACGTAGTAGTTGTTTATTTCTGCCCTGCAGGATGGAGAACAGTGTCAGCTGTGGCCACCTACTGTATGGATTTCTCTTCAGTATCTGCAGGAGTTATTTTGTGTTTTAGTGGGACGTCAAAAACAGTGCACTGATATTAAGTAGGTACTATTAACTAGGCACTATAAACTGTACACATCTGATTTGGCAGTTTATATGAGTATATCCCTTTACTTACTAAACTGATAAGTATATATGTATATAGTTCATCTGTAGTACTAATTATTGTCAATATACTGCTTTTGTACACACACACACACACACACACACACACTAACTAAAAGCAAGCTGGCCTTAATGATAGTAATATTGAATAAAATAACAACTAAGGCAAAAATATGGATAGGGATAAAGAGAAAGTAAAGAGAAATAGTATTTATTACTTACAGGAACAATCTACTAAGAAGATATTATAGTCATTAATTTGTCCTATATATATAATTTGTGCTACACTATACATTCTAAATAAGATTCTAAACGGACACCCTGAGGGGCACCTGTATGGTTCGGTCAGTTAAGTGTCCGACTTTGGCTTAGGTCATGATCTTGCGATTCGTGAGTTTGAGCCCCGCATCAGGCTCTGTGCTGACTGCTCAGAGAGCCTGCTTCAGATCATCTGTCTGTCTGTCTCTCTCCCTCCCCTGCTGGTTCTCTCTCTCTCTCAGAATAAATAAATAAACTTAAAAATTTTTGGAATTATGGTTTTCCTTGTTTTTTGTTATTTTGAGTTTTTGTTGTCACTGTGCTTTAAGTCAGGAATGAGAAGTCCGTTTTGTGCTGGTTGCATTTTACAGCATCAGTGTCTCCTGCCACATAATGGATTTGACATCACTATGAATTGTAATTTAGTGTGTAATCTTTTATGCAAGCTACTTTGCAAACACCTGGCACTTAGTGCTTCGTAAGTCTTTGTTGAATGAATGCATACATGAATGCATGAGTGAATGAATGAAAACTGGGAGAGTCATGCTACACAGGTTTCTCCCTTACCTTAACTTTAGTGGGCATTCTGTAGAATAGGAGAAAGGGAGAAGTAAAATCCTGAGAGATTCTTATGTAAAGGGCTTCATCTGTAAGCTGAGGGGTTTGCATCCAGTGACCCAAAGGATGCTTCTAGATCTAAGTCTCTGGTTCTAGTTTATGTCCCTGGGTTTATTGACTATTTCTAGCAGGCATTGATTGGTCTGTTGTTCCCCTCAGACTTACAGTTTTTAGTTTTGTTGTCATTGTTTGCCTTGCTGAGAGAAGTTAAAATGGCCAATGCTGTTAGAAGCCAAGCCTCTCCTTAAGAACCCTGGGTCATACTCCCTCATGCCCAGTACATATCCCATTTCTCCACTTTGCAGAGGCTCCATTCCAGGTATCCCTTTGTGTACTTCAAATTTTCTCTGTTCTTTGAAGAGGTATTATCTATGCAGCTCTACCCAGATAACTTCCATAATTCCTTTTTTGTGTCAATTAAATTTACATACCTAAAATAAAGTTTAAACACAGTTGAAGAATTTACTAAAAGTATTTTATCAAAAACTATGGATCATTTCTTACTGTAAGTATTTTCACTGATCATTTAAATTTCGTGGTGATCATGAGGATATCCCTCTATGATCTTAGCCATTTTAAGATAATTTTTCATACCTGGCCTCCACAAAGTCTGCTTGGTAGGGGGTGAGGTTTCTAGGAAAATATGAAAGAAGTATTTGGATCAGGGAGTACATTAGCTCAGGCTGGTATAACCATACCATTATAACCGTAATACCAGAGGCTCGTGGTTTAAACAACAGAAATTTATTTCTTGCAGTTCTGGAGGCTGGAAAGTTCAAGATCAAAGTGCTGGCAAGGTAGGTTTCACTTGAATCCTCATCTCTTGGTTGTAGACAGTAGCCTTCTTGCTGTGTCCTCACATGGTGGGGTGTGGGGGTATGATCTGGTGTCTCTTCCTTTTCTTTTTAATAAAGATACCAACAGTACAGATTAGAGCTCCACCGTTATGACCTCATTTTAACCTTCATCACTTCCTGATTGGCCCTGTCTCAAACACCGTCACCCTGGGAGTTAGAGCTTCACATACGAATTTTCAGGGGACACGATAAGCCTGTCGCAGAGAGGAAGTGAAAAGGAGGAAGAAAGAGAGGAGTATGATGGGCAAAGGATTACATGATGAAGGAAAGGAGGACAGTGCAGAAAGGGAGGCGGGGGGGGGGGGACGATAAGGGGCGGCTGAATCGAGGTAGTCGAGGAAGTGGACAATGAGGCAAATGACTGGGAGTGAAGAGGGACACGGTTTGAGTAGATTCTTCTTTGATCCTTCTTCTTAAGCCCGGCAGACACAGATGCCCTGGAAATCTTGAGTGTGTGGCCCGCTTTTGTTTCTGTTTCTCTTGCTTTTCATAGAACAATTCTGGTGTGTACTTTAAACTGTCCCCTGGACACAGATGATGTATAGGCCGTAATCTGTCTTTTCACTTAGGTTTTAGCCCTTTATTTCAAGCCGCCTGAAGAGACTGTCCTACATCAGGACATCTGGTCTTGAGGCAGGCTCTTGCATGTGTCTTGCATCAGGCTTCATGTGTCTAAATGGAAGCTATGTTTCTTCTCCCACCTGCTGGTAACTGGTTGTCCTCTCTGTGTGTTCAGGGGCCATCTTTCACACTCTGTTGGCATCCAAACTTACTCTTCCAACTACACGTATTTTCCCTCCTCCTCTTTTATTCTGTCCTGCAACGGCATTAGACCAAGCCAACGTGAGAAATTTTTTAACTGGTTTTTCTGCTGGGGCGCCTGGGTGGCTCAGTCGGTTAAGCATCTGACTTCGGCTCAGGTCATGATCTCGCAGCCAGTGAGTTTGGGTCCTGCATTGGGCTCTGTGCTGACAGCTCAGAGCCTGAGGCCTGCTTCAGATTCTGTGTCTCCCTCTCTCTCTGCTCCTCCCCCACTCTCTCTCTGTCTGTCTCTCAAAGATGAATAAATGTTAAAAAAAAAATTGTTTTAAAGGTTTTTCTTTCTAAATTAACCCCTCTGATGTCTTAAGTTCTTAATTACAAAATCACTTTGCTTAAAAATCTCCCACGATTTTCCATTACCCCTGTTAGTCTGGTCACATGTGAGGTCTAATATCTGCCTCGTAGTAGGTGTCTGTTGTTCCACCCGTAACCAACTACCCCAGGACTCGAGTGGCATAAAACCACCATTTTTATGTTCCAGATTTTGTGGGTCAGGAATTTGGATAGGGCACAGAGGCAGTGGCTTGTCTGTCATCCCCAGTGCCTGGGCTCTCAGCCAAGAAGACTCCAAATCTGGAGGTGACTTGATGATGGGGTGTTCTGGCACTGCCTCTCCTTGTGTCTGGTGGCCTTTGCTGACCCTGAAGACCTCCTCTGTGATGTCATCCGGAGCCCCTACACATGGCTTTTGTGTGTGGTGGTGCATCCACCCGGACTAGTTGGGGATTCCTCGGAGCATGGTGGCAGGCCCCAAGAGTGAGGGTCACAAGAGAGCCAGGCCTTTTTAGGATCTAGCTTTGGAAGTTGCATAGCACCTGTAATGCCCTGTGAGTGGAAGGAGTCACAAAGCTCTGCCCAGCTAGGTTCGAGATGAGGGTCTGTAGACCCCCACCTCTCAATGAGACGAGTAGCAGAGCCCGTTGTGAGAAGGATGTATGGGCTGGGAGGTATTGTGATGACATTGCCAAAAGTGATCTCATTTGAACCAGTTAGTCACCTCACCTCTGTTCTTCAGGCTTATTCCTGAGCCTGCACTCTGCTTCGTGCTACCTCCGTGCTACAGTTACCCATGACCCCCTTCTTTGCTGATCAGAAGTCTAGGCATCCTTTAGTACCCAGCTCAGTCTGCAGACTGCCAGCAACAGACGTAGAGGGAAAAGCAAAGCTCTTCTCTGTTATGTTTAAGGTCCGTTGTGTTTCCATAGTTGGCAAATTTAAGAGACTTAGTTATAGTTAAAATAGGCACTGAGAGTATTTTCAAAATGCTGTATCTCTGGTATCTAGCTTCATGTTGAAATAATCTGTTTGCTCTGCAAGTTCTCTCTCTCAGAGGGTAAAATGTCTTGTTTGGTTTTGTTTCCTGGAGAAAAGTTACAACCTGGATTTTCTTTGTCTTTCAGATCTATAGCATGAACAAATATTTCACAATATATAGCGTTACCGCAAACCCAAAGGAATGATCAAATAATCCTCTTTTCCATTATTTAGGAGACAGTGAGCATACTTCGGCTCATGGAAACCATTATCTGCTAAGCTGAAGTCATTAAAATGGTCAACATTCAGGAGTTGTACAACTGTCATTATTTGTCATGCGTTTCTGATTCATGCCTCGGAATGAAATGGGTGCATTATACCTAAATTTAAGTCTGATTCAAATTAGGGGAGGCCTTATCCACACCAAATTACACTGGTCAAGAGATAGAAATTAGGGGTATTTGTGCAGAGGTGGGGACGGGGCTCTTTTAGAATCTGTCACTTTGGTTTCCACTACACTTCCAAACAGCATATTTTTAATCTTTGCTCAGTCTTTGCGTATGCATATTTCGGTAAAACTGTAGTCAGTTGCTTTTATAGCTTTCATAAATGCCTAGAAAGACGTGAGTCACGTAAGAGATTTGTACTATGCAACTTTGAGCATATACATGTAAATTATGTGTACACATTCTGTCACGTTGGCACAAAGTACTCTACAAACAACTTTGCCCATCTTCAGGGTCTCTGTGCCTTTGGGCGAAACAGAAGGGACAAATGGAGATGTATAACCAGGCTCTCCTCCTGTGACATGGGTGTCCTACTGATCGAGTCCTCACCGTGTCTTACGCACCCTGTATGTCTTTCATGATGCTGTGTCCCAGTCTGGTTCAACACCTGTAGCTTCAGCCTTGTAACTTCAGGCGAGGCAGAGCCAAAATTTGTCACGAAAACCAACACTGGTGTGTAAATCGAACCTGTTAATAGTTCTAAGCCAGAGTAGAAAAGGAAGAGAAGGAGGGCAAAAAAGAAGGGCAAACTTAGGATCAAGCCCGTGGCCTTGAGCACAAAGTATTTTCGCTGAGTCACTTGATTTTTTTTGAGTATGGTTATTGGTGTTTTTCTTGCTTAAGGTGACAAAGTCAGTAACTAAGGATTTCACTTACTAGTTACACAAATTCAAAAGAATTGGTTATTTCTCTATGCTTTTTTTGGTTGTTGAGAAATCTTCTGGTAAGAGGGGGAATTGTGGAGTATGGCTGCTGAATTTACCGTCTTTCATAAACCATTGTGATGGTTCATTAGGAATAGGCCTTTTACTGTGGGATATCTTAAAAATCAGAAAACATGGGGAAGCTTATTGTTAGACTAGATGCCAAGTGTCTACAGAGGATCTGAAAAGGTTTGGAAACAAGGAAAATGTGTATTACTGTATTTTTTTTCAGATTCACTATTGTACATATTGTTTTAACTTAGATATTCTTCATCTGAAGGTTGAAAGAAACCGTATTGAGCATGATATTTGAAAATGTAGTTAACATACTATGTAAAAATTATTCTGATGGTTCCTGACACCTCCCCTGTTAGGCACATTTTTTTTTTCTTTCTGCACTGAGTTAGAAAGGCAGAGGCAAGGATATAAAGAGAATTTAGGGGAGGTAGGGCTGTGGTGGCTCAGTCAGCTAAACATGCGACTCTTGATTTTGGCTCATGTCATGTTCTCACATGGTTTGTGAGTTCAAGCCCCACATGGGGCTCTGTGCTGACAGCGTGAGCCTGCTTGGGGTTCTCTGATTCCCTCTCTCTCTCTGCCTCCCCCCTGTTTGCACACTCACTGCTGCCCTCTCTCTAAATAAATAAATAAACAGCAAACAAACATTAAAAAAAAAACAAAAAACAAAACAAAACAAAAACCCAGGATTGGGAGCATAAGGAGAGCTGTCCCCAAATCATTCATCTCAGGGCACGAAGACCAGAACAATCAGAAAATGCCAGAAAAACCAGTAATGGTGCAAATGACTATTGAACAGCGGTTGAATTGAATCCCTCAATTACCCTGTGCACTGGTTTAAAAGTTACATTGGTTCCAGGAAATGTGGCCCATAATGTATACAGCAGTGCAGCAGTGATGTAGGAATCTATTTAATCCCTCAATTATGTACATTGCTTTTAGGCTTTTTAAGAAAGCCTTTAGGGAGTATGCTTAATAACTACTTTGTATTATTTCAATCCCTTTTCCCTGAAGAGTTCAAAACAGCAGAGGAACTCGAAGCTCAAATTAATCGTGTTGCTGTGGTGCCTCCACCCATGTGTTGGGCCTAAGCAATTAACCTAAATGGCAAAGCTGAAGCATGCTTTTGGGAAGCAAACGGCATTTGGTTTCTTTGGTACAAACACATGATTACACTTTGACAGTGAAATAGCACTGAATGCAGAGTGACCATACAGTTCTGAGAACGCTGGGGCACAAGCAGAACAGCTTATGGGTTTGGAAATTAAACAGAATTCTCTGTAGGGTATAGAAAACTAGAAGAAAACCCAAGATGTCTCTATTCTGTAGTTATTGAATGGGTGAGTGTGAAAACCCTAAGGAAGGACTATTTAAGTTGTTCTTTGAACACACACGAAAGTTGCCTATCTCTAAGGGAATAATTAGTTTTGGAAAACTGTTACTCTGGTTTCTCTCCCTAAATAGAGATGGATGGGTACATTCTCTCACACACATGCATACACATATACATAGAAGAATAATTTATGGGGTGCCTGGCTGACTCAGTAGGAAAAGCCTGCAACGCTTGATCTAGGGGTTGTGAGTTCAAGCCCCACGTTGGGTGTAGAGATTACAAAAAAATAAACTTAAAAAAATTCAATTATGGGGGCACCTGGGTGGCTCAGTCGGTTAAGCGGCCGGCTTTGGCTCAGGTCATGATCTTGTGGTTTGTGAGTTCGAGCCTCGCGTTGGGGAGCTGACAGCTCAGAGCCTGGAGCCTGCTTCGGATTCTGTGTCTCCCTCTCTCTCTGCCCCTCCCCTGCTCATGCTCTGTCTGTGTCTCTCTCTCTCTCTTTCAAAAATAAATAAACATTAAAAAAATTTTTTTTAATTCAATTATGATTCTGAAAAGTCTTGAACCTTACAGACCTCTTTTTTGTCTTTGCTTATTTTCATTATGTTTCTAAGTGGTATTCAGGTTTTTTTTCCAATAAATTTTGGAAGACAAAAATTTAACTTTTACTAGGAAAATTTCATAAATCTTTTTTTAAATGTTTATTTTGAGAGAGAGAGAGAGAGAGAGAGCGCGCACAGAGAAGGAGCAGAGCGAGAAGGAGGGAGACAATCCCAAGCAGTTTCCGTGCTAACAGTGAGGCTCAAACTCACGGGCCGTGAGATCATGACCCAAGCTGAAATCAAGAGTTGGACGTTTAACAGACTGAACCACCCAGGCGACCCAGGAAATTTCATAAGTCTGAAGTTGCTAAATCAACTTCGTGCACACAAAATCCCTCTCATGCTTAGACTGATTTGCTTGATAATGATGTGGTGGTGTCTGTCCCATCGAAGCACTGGTCTTCAGGTGTTTCCATTTTGGGCAGCATAGGTTTCCTTTTGTCTCCTTTATTTTCTGCTCTTATCACTGGATATAAGCCCACTTCTGCATCTGTAAGAGTGAGTTGCTTAGCAGCTGAAGTTAAGAAGGACCTCAGAGAAAACACTGGAAGAAAGTGGAGAAAATTAACCTAGCTCAAAGTAACAGCTCATCTAACATGTTAATGCCACTTATTTTAATGACTGATAGCATCGGTTGTAAATTAAAATAGAGTTCTCCAAATGCTGACATGTCCTTAGCCTGGCCTTCCTTTCTGGAATTTGAGCATTGAAGATGTTATACCTGTAAGGGCTGCTTACATCTGACACTACTCTCAAGGTTGACAGTGTTGAAGGCGAGGAGACAAAGCAGTAAATGATCTTAGATGGTGGTGACTTAAGGGTTCTCCGACTCAGGATGGCCACTTACCCAAGGGTGATGCTTCTGAAGTCCCACTGCTCCTCACTGGTGACCACCACACTGGACTCATGGTCCAGCAAACAGGTCACTAGACCCAGAGCCAGATGAGCAGATGCCGTTTGGTAATCAGGCCTCTCACGTATGGCCCAAGAGCTGTTCCACACTTGCGGCAGGGCACCCTGACTTTTGAGAGATCCCTGTTAACTTCCTGTCCCAGGTACACTGGACCTTTGCCTTCAGTCTGGCTTTTCCCCGCTCGGCACGCACACTCCAGTATCCCAGCATCTCCCATCACTGTCAGCCTATTCCGAGAACTAATTCTAATGCCCTCCACAGAGCTAAGCTTACATTGTAAAAGCTGACACATTTTCCCCTTGCCCTTTTTCACACAAATGTAATTTGTTCAGAGAACGGAAGGTGGGGGGAGATGCAATTTCAGATAAGTAGCTGGTATTTTACAGAACAGAACTTCTCCTGGGACATGTTGCAAAAGAGGACACATTTGAGATAAGTAAGGAATACAGAATGAAGCTAATTAAGAAATTGGATGACATGTTTTAAGTGGTTGCAGTGCCACATTTTGACCATGAGAAAAGAAATTTTAAATCGATACTAACAGCTAACACTGGATCAGGCGAAGTTAGCAAAGTGGCCAGGCAATTTCAGATTTGATGATGAACCCAGGGGTTTTATTTCATATTTGTCTTTTGCAGCAAAAACAGAATAGTAGATGGGCTGGGAACTTGGTAGTGGAGGGAGAGGGGGAAGGACAGATTTCAGAGATTACTGAAAGAGGCAATGGGATTTCATGACAGATGATGGGGAGATTTAATGTGCTGCTGCAGGTTAATCTTCCTGTTTACAGCTGACTAATCTGGTTTCTCTGGGAAGAGGTGTTTTACAAGGGAGAAATACCTTTTCATTTTTTTTTATTTAAAATATTACCTAAATGTGTCTTTTGTGAATCAGGACTATTTTTACCAGTTTCCTGTATGATATACACTGAGGAGCCTCACTCTTATAATTTTAGACAATGTGTATTAAGTCCTAACTATGTTCTAGATGCCTTATTTCATATAATCATCACAGTAATGCTCTGAACTCAGCACAACTTTTATTGACATTTACTTATAAGGGAATGGAACCTTCAGGGAGTGGAAATTTGTCTAAAGTCTCACAGGCCTTCTGGTCCAGAGCCTACAGTTCTGACTACTATCATGTAGGAGTAGGATACTAGGTAAATGCCAGGCATTAAATCTGTATATAAGAGTCATGTTAGGAGACATCATTAGCCCCATTTTACTGATGAGGCAACTGAGGACATTAAGCTGATACATGCTGGGATTTACGGTCCTGTCGGTCTGTCCCTTCCAAGATCATTCTCTTTCCATTGCTGTATGTGGTGCTATGTAGATTGAGCTGCTGATAACATCTAATAACAACAGCTAATTATCCTCTTATAGCACTTACTATGTACCAGACACTGTTCTAAGCACTTTATATATATTAACTCTTTTAAGAGAAGGATCCTGCATGGTAGCTATTTTACTTACCATCCCAATTTTCACATGAAGAAATTGAAACACAGAGAGGGTTAAGTATCTTGCCCAAGTTCATGTGGCTATTACATGGTAAGAGCTGGTGTTTGGGGCCAGGCAGTCTGACTCTAGCAATTGATCACTATATACTCTTTGCAAAGAATGAACATGAAAAGTGAAAATAAGAAAGGAAACAAACAAAGAAACAAACAAAAAAACCCAAAGCAGCCTTTTGGCTTTCTTGGGAGTTTTAGTGGCCTAATGTTTTTCAGAATAAAAAAAGCCTTAATTTGATCATTTAAAACATGATAGGATGTGCTGAATGCAAATAAGCTGGGGTTGGGGAGAACAGAAAGTCAACATTTTTAGCCAAGAATTGTGCTCTCTAAGCAGTCTCTGCATGAAGAATGCATCACTGTGGCTCAGTACTCCTTCTTATCAATGTTATAATGAAGTAGTCACATTTCTTAACAAATTGTCTCTATTAGAAACTGACAGACTGGTAAACATGATGAAACAAAACTATTTAAAATATTTTTTATGTTTATTTTTGAGAGAGAGAGAGAGAGAGTGTGTGACAGATTGTGAGTGGGGGAGGGGCAGAGCACAATCAAGACACAGAATCCTTAGCAGGCTCCAGGCTCTGAGCTATCAGCACAGAGCCCAATGCAGGGCTCTGAACTCACTGTGAGATCATGACCTGAGCTGAAGTTGGACGCTTAACCAAATGAGCCACCCAGGTGCCCCCAACAAAATAAGTTTATTAACTAGCATTATCTAACTCAATGCTATCACTGTGAGTTGTGCTGAGATATTTTGCATTTGAAATGGAAGAGACTTTTTATGAATCTATCTATAACCTCAAACTCCTTTTAAAACTATTTATATAAGGCACAATCTCCTCTGCTTTTGAAAGCAAGCCCGGTAACAGTTGAATATGGGATAGAATGAAATTGTTTCCCTTGCAAAGCAATGAAGCTTATAAAATGTAGGCCCTCCTTTTTCCTCATACCTTGTCAAAAATCTGGCACTTTTTTGAGATTTTAATTCTGAGATTTCGGAGAGGAGAAAATGGTCACCTGTTTCTTTTATTCCTTGAAGTCCATGCTGGTCTAGGGCAATCCTGTCATACTTTACCATTTACCCCACTGACCCATGGGACGGTCAAGTACAGGAATCTTACAGTTTCATTGGGTCTCATCCTGGGACAGGATAAATTCTTAGAGAACCGATGTATGCCATTTGTGCAGCCTTCCCCATTTCAGAGCGTGATCACATGTTGTAAAAAATTAAGAGCAGACTGTTGTGCTTTCCTTGGGATGCTTAAGTTCCAAGAGGGGAAAAAAAGGATTCTTTTTTTTTTTTTTTTTTTTTTTTCCATCACCAAAATCTGAGAGCTTGATGCTGGCAACAGCTGCTGGGTTTTTGTTTTGTTTTAAAGCTACTGCAAGAAAAATCAAAGACTATAATTTAGAGAAATAACTTAACCTTGGTGGTCAGGGAAGCAGGACATAGCCCCAAGCAGAGCCCATTCCCGGCCAGGTCTCCAGCCATGGCAGTTTGTTTTCATTGGGGCACAGGGCCAGGATAGGCAGAACCTCTATAAATGCAGAATCCTGACGGGCAGTGAGAACACCAGCTTGGAGGGAGGGGGAGCTTGAAGAAAACACGCCGGAATCTTCCCCCTTGGTTGTTAACTAAACAATAGTGGGACTTCATTTTCATGGGCTCTGTTCTTCCACAGCCAGGAAGCTCTCACGTCTATTTGTTTTTAAAAGAAATTTTTGACGTTCATTTTTTAAATCACGTATAGTAAAATTCACTGTTTTTTTTTTTTAACATTCTTATGAGTTGTGAGAAGAGTCATGTATCATCATCACAATCGAGGCACAGAGCAATTCTGTCACCCCCCCGCCCCCCAAAATTATCTTGTGCTGCCCTTTTTAGTCCAGTTCTCCCCCGACCTCCATCCCGACAGCCACGGCTTTGTTCTCTGCCTCTATGGTTTTGCCTTTGATGCCCTCTGAATGGGATCATATGGTATGTAACCTTTTGCATCTGGCCTCCTCTACTGAACATAATGCATTTGAGATTCCTCCCTGTTGTACATATCCATAGTTTGCTCCTGGGCAGTATCCTTGTGTATAGATGTGCCACAGTTTGTGTTTTCTTTCACCCACTGAGGACATTTGGGATGGTGTGGTTATAAATAAGGCTGCGGTAAGCACCCATGTACAGGTTGTTGTGTGGACATCTGTTTTCATTTCTCTTGGGTCCTTTCTCATCTTGAATAAGCATAACTCATTGGCCTACATCCTCCACCCTGCCCCCCACCTTTCTTTTTTGGCCTCTTCTCTCCCAATATAGTCAGAAGGAAGAATAGTGAGCGCGGTTAAAGAACATACATCTCTAGACCAGGCGATTCTTCCAGGGCCCCAGACTGCTCACATTATACTTCTTAGACTTATATTTTGGGGTTTGGAAGGCAAAATAGCAGTTCCACTGACATCAGGTGGCTGGCGTGGTGACAGAATCACAGCTGTCCTCTTTCAAATGGGATCATTTTGACCAAGGGAAGGAAGTGACATTCACCATCATGAATTTATTAAGGAATTAAATATGAGAAAAAATGGGGTGCCTTGGGTGACTCAGTTAAGCATCTAACTCAGGCTCAGGTCATGATCTCACAGCTTGTGGGTTCAAGCCCCATGTCAGGCTCTGTGCTGACAGCTCAGAGCCTGGAGCCTGCTTTGGATTCTGTGTCTCCTTCTCTTTCTGCCTGTCCCCCACTCATGCTCTGTCTCCCTCTGTCTCTCAAAAATAAACAAACATTAAAAAGATTTAAATATAAGAAAAACTTAGAAATAATTTTGTTCACAAAAATCTTTTTGTGAATGATATTTGTGTTTTATGGGCAACAGATTTTTCTTAATGGGTTTTTTTTTTTATTTTTAATGTTTATTTCTGAGAGAGAGACAGAGAGCAAGCAGGGGAGGGGCGGAGAGAGAGGGAGACACAGAATCTGAAGCAGGCCCCAGGCTCTGAGCTGTCAGCCCGATAAGGGGCTCGAACTCATGAACTGTGAGATCATGACCTGAGCTGAAGTCAGATGCTTATCCGACTGAGCTGCCCAGGCACCCCCAACATATTTTTCTTTTTATTTATTTTTTTTTTTTCAACGTTTATTTATTTTTGGGACAGAGAGAGACAGAGCATGAATGGGGGAGGCGCAGAGAGAGAGGGAGACACAGAATCGGAAACAGGCTCCAGGCTCTGAGCCATCAGCCCAGAGCCCGACGCGGGGCTCGAACTCACGGACCGCGAGATCGTGACCTGGCTGAAGTCGGACGCTTAACCGACTGCGCCACCCAGGCGCCCCCATATTTTTCTTTTTAATCAGAGACAAATAGAGATCTCAAGAGAGCCAGCCATGCCAGTGTGACAAAAGAAAGGTTTCATAGTTGATGGTGTGAGGGAGGTCAGGAACAGAGAGTCAGAGTCCTGACACACATGAAGGTGCTAAATTTTGCGGAGCAAGAATAAACGAAGAGTAAAAAGCCCAGTTTGAAGTCTTGACCGAAAAACACGTACTGTGAAGGTGGGGAGACAAATCCTAAGTGGCTGATTAAATCCAGTCAGATGAGCATGCCTTTTAGAATCCATGGCTGATCTGATGCTCTGGGTCAAGGAGGAGATGGTATGCATCTATTTGAAGAGAAAATGAAAAGAAAATCTGATCACTGATAATAATTGTCTGCAATTGTAATAAAAAGCAGTTTTAATATAGAAATGGGAAGCAAGCCCAACTAAAGTCTTGTAGTAAGGAGAAATGAATTTGAATCAAATGGCAAACAGTAGAAAGCATTAGGACACAGTTTACAGGGCCTGGAAGGGACTAAAAAGGTTTTAACCTATGCATGTAAGCTTATTTTATGTGATTTTTAAAAACTTCAAAGAAATCTTTAAAGAGTGGTTCCCATTTGAAATTTTATAAAAAATATGTAATCTTAACAGATATGACATCCTCATTTTTATGAAAACAAGTGGCTAGGTAGTGTCATCATTTTCCAATAAGATCTAGAAATACATTTTTATTTATTTTTGAGAGAGAGCACGCACAAGCAGGGGAGGGGCAGAGAGAGGGGGAGACTGAGAATCCCAAGCAGGCGGCATGCTGTCCGCACAGAGCCCGATGCAGAGCTTAATCTCATGACTGTGAGATCATGACCTGAGCCAAAATCAAGAGTGCGATGCTTAACCGACTGAGCCAGCCAGGCACCCCTAGAAAAATATTCTTTAAAAGAAAATATTCTTATGCTAGAGATTTTCCCACCAAACTTCACATAAGGAAAAATAAGAAGGAATGACAGCAGATTTTTCTGAGTGGTAGGAACGAAAATATTTTCAAATAGGACTTCAAAATTCCTTTAAGTCCTATTATAATTAGATGGAAGTCAAAATTATAGAGAAAAGCAGTAAGTCAAAAGTCATTAGGGATATAAAATTGCATTAGAGGCAAAATAAAACTAAAAGTGTTCTCTAAGTGATTTGTAATATAAAGGAGCAATTCAGGGGGAAAATATAATAAAATTTTAAACCTTTCCTGGGACTGAGGTTGACGGATATCATTCCAAATAGTAAACAATAGTGGACATCAGCCCTATCCTCAAATTGCTTCATTTTGAGAGTTGTGTCAAGATGAGCTTCCTTTACTTGGTTAGCATCGGTCTCACTAGAGGTCCTAAGACTGGGGGCCCTGCCTGAGACCCAAATCTGACCCACTGCCCGTTTTTGCAAATAAAGTCCTTTTGGAACAAAGCCACACCCATTTACTTAGGTATTATCTAGAGCTGCTCTCTCAGTGTAGTACAGAGTTGAGAAAGGGTCTTCCTCAACTGACGATGGGGTTACATGCTGATAAATCCACTGTAAATTGAAAATATCGTAAGTCAAAAATTCATTCTCTACCCCTAATTTACTGAACATTTTAGCTTAGCCTACCTGACCGTAAATGTGCTCAGAGCACTTACATTAGTTTACAGTTGGGGAAAATCCTCTAACACAAAGCCTGCTTTATAGTAAAGTGTTGAATATCTCATGTAATTTTTAATTTATTTATTTTAGAGTGCCCACCCATGATCAGGGGAGGGGCAGAGGAGAGAGAGAGAGAGAGAGAGAGAGAATGAATCCTAAGCAGGCTCCGCACTGAGTGTGGAGCCTGGTGTGGGGCTCTATCCCACAACCCTGGGATCATGACCTGCCTGAGCTGAAATCAAGAGTCAGGCACTCTACCGACTGAGCCACCCAGGTGCCCCTCGTGTAATTTTTGGAATACTGTGCTGAAAGTGAAAGATGGAATGGTTGTGTGGGTACAGAATGTTTTGGTTGTTTACTTTTGTGATCACATGGCAGATCAGCTCACTCCTGTTGCCCAGCATCAGGAAAGAGTATCGTACCGAATATCACCAGTGCAGAAAAAGATACAAATTCGAAGTACAGTTTCCATTGAATGCCTGTTGCTTTCTCACGATTATTATAAAGTCAAAAAAATTTAGGTCAAACCACCAGTAAGTGAGGGACGGTTTGTAGTCAAAACAGACTATATGCCCCACAAAGCTTCAGTATTTACCTTCTGACTCTCCAGAAATCTGCCCACCTTTACTCTAGAGTCAGCCCTGGGACCAGGGCTTCCCTTAGTTGGGAACCTTTGGTCTAGAGTCAGTTCCCAGGATGCAGATACTACTTTCATTCAGGCAGTTTGAGTTGCGCTAACAAGACTCATAGACTGTATTTAAAACAGAAGAGTTCCAGTTTGTTAATTTACAGTCAGAAATTGAGCAAAATAGAGCACCTATTGTGTTGGTTAGTGAATGAATAGTCTGTGTTCACTAAACAAATGATATTTGGAAGGCGATTTAGTGTGCATGAGTCAGTGCATGAGGATAACTAACTGGATAAATCTCTGTCATCTGCCAGTTTGTTGTCGGAACCATCCCCTGCCCTTCCCTGTATCCCAGAGAGCGTTCCTCTTTCTCTTGCCAGCTGGTTTCAGGGAAGGCTTGGCAATGTGAGACGCTGATAGACTGGGGGAGAAGAGGAATCTGGATGTTTCTCTCTTTCGTTCTGCTTTAGGTGGCATCTCTGAAGTGATTTTGTCTGTTTCATGGCTCTGCTCTACTGAGCATCCTTACCTTTTGGTCCAGATCCCACAGGCCAACCCCCAACTTTAACTTGAGTAACATATTTCTTTTTTTTATTTCTCTGGTCCCAGGAGTGGTAGAACTTCCTACTGACCCTATCTGTAGGTTGCTTCAACCTCCCCCCCCCCTTTTGCTTTTCATCTTTTCCTGGTGAACCAGTTTCCTTTGTTTGAAATACTTAGAGTGGTTTCTGTTTTTCTGACATGACCCTGACAGAGGCATCAAGGCGTCTGTCCAGATTAATCCTGGAGAGTTACCCATTCACATTCTTACTGTCAGGATTCTGCTTTTTTTCCGATTGTTGGGCACACCTGCCTTCTCTTGTTAACCGTCTACAGTCACGCACCACAAGTAGCTAAGCCAGACTTGCATACCAGCCGTCGTGATTGTGATTTCCATGGTGCTAAAGCCCACATCTCTGCTTGAAGGGTATTGTTTAATATCAGCCACTTCCTAATAGATTTTATTCACTCTGTATTAATTTAAAACAATGTGTTCTCAAAGTTCGAAATCAGTAATTACGCGGAATTATGCAGTGGTCCCTGTTTATTGGCTCTGCTTTCCTTCACTGCCTTCAGTCGACCAGATTCTGCTTGCCCTGGAAGTTCAGGATGGGGACAATCCGGGGACAGTCCTCCACTTTCGGATCCTCAGCCTGTCCTGCTCTCCTGCCTGGTGCTGCAGCCTCCTGAGCCAGACCCTCTTTCAGCCTGGACAACCCTATTCATCCGTTGTATGGTCACCGTTTTCCAGCATTTCTGTCTTCTGTGGAGCTAAGCTTGTAGAGAGGCCACCAAGCTTGGCTGACAAAAAAATAAGAATTGCATGGCATTTAAATGTAAAAAACTAGACTTGCCTGCCCTTTCTCCCAGGTTCCTTCACCAAGCACCATATTTTACTTGGCCACTTAGATCCACGTAGGCAAACCAGGTGATAGGGTTTTAAAACTGTTATAAGTGTTGTCAGTAGCGGTTAATGATAACATAGACCTGAACATTTTCTATTCATATCTCATTTTATTCCACATCCCCCATGAACTGGGGGCGGAATTGGTATCGCTATGTTATAAAAATTAAGAAACTGAGGCACAAGTATCTCGGATAGCAGGTAAGCATTGGTCTTCTGACATTTTGCCTCCAGTATGAGGCCTGTATGAGACCTTTGTTTAAATTGGAAGCAAAGGTTAGGGAGGAGAGCAAAGGGGGTGCTGCCCTGTCCGAAGTCAGGCTTGCCCCTTTGTCATCTTGTCTCTGGGATGGTCACTGCTGCTTTCCATGGCCCTGCCTACGAAGCTAAAAAAGACTGGTTATGGCCATGGAGGGGCCTTTTCTCTCCTCATCCAGGGCTATCTCTGCTTAATTGCTGCTGTTCTCCTCCCTCCTACTGGGTACCATATCCTTAGTTCTGCCACAGTGATTGTGATGAACATCCCCACAGAGCAGAAAGACCACCATGATGCCCTGACTCCTGAGGAATCACAGGTTAATGGAACCAGTGTTGGATAGTCCTCTGCAATGATGTCGTCCACCTTGCTCGAATCTAAAATAATTGGTTTTAAATATCTAAGCTCTCTTAGTTCTCAGGCTGTGATTCTTAGAGGTGTTTCAGCTAACGCAAAAGGGAGTCAGACTGGATATAGTTCTTGTTCTGCTTGTAGGTTATAGCGGTGCACCGAGTGAAAATGAGATTGGGAACTGGTAATAGCTTTGGGTGGGGATGGTAAATTAAATGTGCACTTTTCCTGTCTATTTTATACTTTAGTTTTCAAATGTTTCTCCAAAAACTGTTTTAAAACATAATTAGATTTGTGATTGCCTTTTGAAATACTTTGAGTGGTTTCATTACTTGACGATGTACAGGTGGCTTATCCCTTGATACTGGACAGAAGGTTGGATGAAGGCAACTTAGCAAAGATAAACTTTACATACGTGGATCTTCCTTTCCTTTTTGTCCACTGAAACACACATGCCCAAACCAGAACGTGCTCCAGAAATGGGCGTTAGAATTTTCATCATTGTGCACTAGGCCTGTCTCTGTTGCCATATGGCCACCTGTAATGACTCTGCAGAGACCTTCAGCCACAACTGAGGCTCATGAAAACAGTTTATCAGCAGTGGTCAGGGGGTCGCAAAAAAAATTTCATCCTTCCGTCATATAAAGCACATTTATCTGTCCCTTTCAAAATATAAAAACACTTTACCCGTTGCAGCACTTCCTGTGCGCGGCCGTGGGTGGAAAAGGTCTTCTGGTGCCCGAGAGTCTTTCTGCTCACAGTGTGTGCAGCGGCAGCGGGATCTCAAGCCCCCAGCCTCCTGAAGCGCAATCTGGACTTTAACAAGATGCCTAGGCTGTTCGTTCATACGCACATTGAAATTTGAGTAGTGGTGTCCTAGAAGTTGCTAGAAATAATGGCAGAATCTCTCATTTGTATTTGATTTCTTTTTTCTCCTATAAGAAAAAATAATAATAAGTGTTTCTGGGACTAAGGAGTGCCAGCTCTGACACCGTAGCTTCCAGTCTCGGGGACCATGTGGTGCTTGTCAACTGTAGCGTTGTCACGATTTTAGCCGTGGTGGGATCCCCTTTATTCTGAAACAACTAAAGCTGCCTCCATGATCTCCTTTGATGAAAACATCTGTATTTCCTAAAAGTGTGTAGGTGGTTCTGTTACCCATGAAAATACCCTTGTACCCCTTTCTTTTTTTAAGTTTATTTATTTTGGGAGAGAAGGAACAGGGGAGAAGGGAGGGAGAGAGAATCCCAAGCAGGCTCCATGTTGTGAGTGCAGAGCCCAACATGGGACTTGATTCCATGAACCTCAGCCCAAATCAAGGGTCAGACACCTAATCGACTGAGCTGCCACCCCCCACTTGTGCCACTTAATGTGTCTTTTCAAGAACCATAGGATGTTGTATTTTCATAGGAGAATGTTAACCACGCTCAGATATTCCAAATTTAGATTTGTTGCCTATTTTAAATGAATTCACCTCTAGGCCAGAAAATATCCTGCTTTTTCCAGTAATTTCCTTTCTATCCTCCCTTCCTTATTTCCCCCCTCACTGCCTTCGTTTCCTTCTTCTTTTTTCTTGTCTATAATGCAAAAGTATGTGACGTCTTCACCTTTTGAGCCCTGAAAATGCTACCCAATTTTTCTTAAAGACAAAATTTATCAGTAATAGCCTGGGAAACATTTTGTTTACGCTGTCTCAGTGCGTAAACTTGCCATGTAATTTAAGTGACAGAAGCCAGTTTAGTTCACTGAGAAGAATATATCGTAACTGTACCCTAGAGATGGAAAAATATTTTTTAAATGTGAATTTTTCCGTAGAGATCCTGGATTTTTATCTGTATCCTTAGATGATTGAAAAACTCTTTTATTGGCTTTTTCTCTGGGCTTTCTGAGACTTTTCCATTTTAGCATAAAAATCCTTCGAGAAATTATCCTCTCTGAACATGAAAACGGGAATCAAAACTGAAAGCTCTTAAAGGATCACCTTTTAGTAATTTATAGTCAAGTTGTTTGGAAAATAACTAAATAATTACATGGTGATATTGACCAATCAAGAAAAACAATCTGGATCAGTAAGACAAAGGAATTTTTTTTTTCCGTCAGTGGCAGGGAGATAATATGCCCTGGATTTATGGGTACATGCAAAGTCCCCCATGTCTGGTTTTGATCAAGACAGCCACTAAATGCTTACCTAGAACTTCTGGTGCACTCAAGGTAGCCAGATTGCTTCTGCCATGTCGACATACCCAGCTACAGACTTTTGACTTGATGAATCCAAGAAATAATAGCTCTTGCAGGGAGTTACCAGGTTACAATAAAGCTGATCTATTTGGAATTTACTGGAACTACAATAAAACCCATCTCTTTGTGGTGTTTCTGATGGGGCTGCTCTGTTTTGTCTCTGAAAAAATTTTGACTTCAAATCCTAATAGTTTAAAGATTCCAAATTTTTGCAAGAGGGTAAATTTTGTAGGAACCTCAGTCAGTCTGTATGCATTCTTTTTGTAAATAATAAGCAAATAACATTATAACAGGTTATTTTATCTGTTGTTAAAGCAATTCCACGTAAAAACTGAATTAGGCCACAGCCTTGATCTTTTTGCCAGTCATTCATCTGAAGTTACATAAAAACCTATGTTGTACATTGTAGGTACTCCGTGTTGATAGTTCAGACTTTATACTAATTTATGCTAGTAGTCATCAGATTATTCTACATTATTGACACTCTGGTTTGTATGTCTTTAGTGTTTTGGGGGGAAATCTGCTTTGCAAAAAAATTTGTAAAAATATTATTGGCAGAGTACTATTACAAAGACCTTTTAGTTTCATAAATTGTCACAGTAGAATGCTTACTAAGGTATTGTAATTCTTTGCTTAGGAAAGTTTAGAACATGGATACTTGACTTAAAATATAAGTTTTGTTGAGCTGCCTGGGTGGCTCAGTCAGTTAAGCATCTGACCTGGGCTCAGGTCATGATCTCATGGTTCGTGAGTTCGAGCCCTGTGTCGGGCTCTGTGCTGACAGCTCAGAGCCTGGAGCCTGCTTTGGATTCTGTGTCTCCCTCTCTCTCTGCCCCTCCCCAACTCACGCTCTCTCTCTCTCTCTATCAAAAATAAACATTAATATATACATATGTAAGTTTTGTTTATTGGGGGTGGCTCAGTTGGTTAAGCATTGGACTCTTGATTTCTGCTCAGGTTGTGATCTCACAATTTGTGAGATTGAGAGAGAGAGAGAGAAAGAGAGAGAGAGAGAGAGAATGAACAAGTGGGGAAGGGACAGAGAGAGGGGGACAGAGAATCCGAAGCAGGCTCTCTGCTGACAGCAGAGAGCCTGATGCAGGGCTCGAACTCATGAACTATGAGATCATGACCTGAGCCAAAGTTGGACACTTAACTGACTGAGCCACCCAGGTGCCCCAAATAAATAAACTTTTAAAAACAGTTTATTGTGAGTTCTTTGTGTTCTTGTTGTGAATTCTTGACATGGATAACTGCTTTAGTTAAGACATGTTTGTATTTGTGTCTAAATATTTTGGAAGTGTACACAAAAAGTTACATAAAGCATTGATAACCTGTTTTTGGATTAGTTTTCAGTAACTGAATTGCTTTTTGCTCCTTTGTTGACAGTGCAGTAATCCCTTTTGATACCTTCTCTATGGAAAGGAAAAATTAATATTTCTGCAAAGAATAAACTGACCTCACACATTATAGAGTTATACTCTTCTGAAATTTAAAGTATATAATTTGTAGAGTGCTAAAATTACTGAGGAACGAATTAATTTTTTTTTACATATATACTGAACAAATGGGTAGCTTTTAACAATTGCACCTTGCTCCCCTGTTCCTGCATCCAGAGGAGAAGGGTCACAAGGAGAAATAATTTAACAGCAGGAGGAGGAAGTTCATGCTGATTCATCCCTTTCCAAATTGAACACACTTGGATCAGATGAATCAAATAACATTGAAAAGGGTTAGAAGATAATCACAATGAAAAGACTGGGGAGATGAAACTACCCATGCAGGGAGAATGCCTGCAGAGTGTTATTTCAGCTCGAGCAGCTTCAGGAAATAAAGGCTTTTCTGAGGTTACTGTGTAAAGATACAGGATTCCAGCCGATTTCAACATCAAAATAGAGATGGATGTGCTAGTTGTACGTGGTCTCTATTCAGAGGATCATAATCAAGATGTATGGCTTTATGTGGTTAGATGGAGGGCTTACAACTTGAAGGGAGTTGGGAGTTTGATAGACAGGTGACCATTGATCTCCTACCCTCGTCATCTTGTAAATGTTGGGGCCAGTTTTTCCAATGTTTGACCTCGTAGGTAGAAATGTTACTATTAAAATGCCGAGTCCAGTCTATCTGGACTTTGAAGAACGAGTTACTGTGAATTTCTTCATGAAGTATTCTTCCAAATTCACTGCCTTTTAAAATTTGCCTTTTATTAGGAGGCATCTCTTAAGTGTTACAAAGCAGTTAGCAGCTGGTATAAAAAAAGTTGAAATATATTACAACAGGTGAGGGTTTTCTATATGTAATTCCAGGAACTGTTTATGTTTTAAATATTTTGGATACTTTTTTCCTATTTTGAGAGGAGTCAGAAGCATTCAGATGTTGTGCATTTCTGTCACTTTCCTTCCTGCCTTACCTCTCACATATAGAAGATCCCAGGTCTGTGGCTACCCCACAACTTAGCTGGCAGTAATCCAGGATGCACAGGTTTACTGCTGACACTAGAAAAACAAGTTGATCTGAAGACCTTGGGTCCTGAGTTATACCTAGAATTTATTTAAGAATTACCAGGCAATTAAAGTTGGGTTTTATAAAGCCATATTTTGCCTTTTATTTATTAGTGTTTTAACATGATTATAATGGAAATATAACTAGTTTTTTTTTTAATGGAGGAAAGCCATGTACGAACATTCTAGTCATAACCTTTGACCTCATAGTATTCACAACCTATAGAGAAAAATACAAAATACGTAGCCAATAATGAGTAAGATTTTCCAAATGCCTATTATATAGTAGGCGGAGTAGTGCATATTTTCTCATCTAGTTCACAGAGGTTTGGATCCCACCTCTGCCATCTACTAGCTAGTTTTCTCAGATGTTAAATGAGAGAATTAATATTTTCTTAACTAAGAGGGGTTGTTGCCAGCATCGCATTAGTTAAGATATGCTGAGCGTTTAGCATCTGACGTAGCGCACATGTTCAGTATATTTTATGGTTACAAAGTAGAGCTTAAACAGTAAAAAGAATACAAAAATGTTGAACTGGATTGGTTCACTCAGGGGAGTCTGTTTTTTTAACTTGGATAAGATCAGTTCATGGAGATATCAGCCAGCTGCTTGGGACGTCTTGTTCAGAGCAGGAGAGGCTAAGGCCAAAACCTTGAACTATAATTAAAGGGTGTACGATGATTGGCTTCTCAATATTTGGAGTTAGAAACCCCTCAGCCATCACAAGCAGATCCGTGTGTCCACACAAAAGGACACGTACGCATACAGGCCTCCATGTTCTAAATTGTGAGTGTAGACTCTGCAAAGGGAAGAATGCTGTATTTTTTTTTTTTTTTTTGTATCTTTTGAGTCTCGCATGATAACCTGTACACAGTGTGTTCTAAACTTTCCATTTGTTTTTACTCACAGACCCAGTCTTATCAGGTTTCCTTTCAAAGAACTAAAACCAGTTTATTTATTATATATAATATGTGTTTATTAAATATAATATATAACAAAATAAGTATATATCAAATAAGTATATATATTTATTATATGTAATAAAAATACAATAAGTCAGCCTCAAACCAGCACTTTCACCTACGACTGCTGGAAATACAAGGTGGCACAATCTTTCAGGAAAGCAGTTTGATTATTTTTATTAAGACCTTTAAAAATTCTACTGTCTTGGGGCGCCTGGGTGGCGCAGTCGGTTAAGCGTCCGACTTCAGCCAGGTCACGATCTCACGGTCCGTGAGTTCGAGCCCCGCGTCAGGCTCTGGGCTGATGGCTCATGATGGCTCATGATGGCTCAGAGCCTGGAGCCTGTTTCCGATTCTGTGTCTCCCTCTCTCTCTCTGACCCTCCCCCGTTCATGCTCTGTCTCTCTCTGTCCTAAAAATAAATAAACGTTGAAAAAAAAAAAAATTAAAAAAAAAAAAAATTCTACTGTCTTACTAATTTAACTTTTGAGACTCTATATAATAAGGAAATCTCTTTACACACCAAAGGTGTGTAAATACCAAAATACCAAATACCAAAATACAAATACCAAAAGGTATTTGTCTGCATCTACTTATTAAAAAATAAAAACTTTGACACAACCTATAGAGCTGTAAGGACTGAGAGGAAGATAATTCAGCCTTGTATATGCTTCAGTAGAATTCAAAATTGATGCCCTTCAGGGAGGCAGTTCCTTCAGGTTTGAAATTTGGTTTATATCAATTGAGGTGGGTGACATCTCCAGAAATTAGATCCTTTCATGAGTAGGTGATATAGGCTAGAAATAAATCAATTTGCTAAGGATTCATTTAATGAAATATTTGTATATGTAAATTTATGAATGCATGTGTATCATTAAAATTATCTTTGCAATGATTTAAAAGAAAAAACAAATATGATGTTATCTTATGGGGGAAAAAAACCCGAGTACACGATTGCCTATACAGTAGAATCTGAACTTTCTAAAGAATGCATAGGATCAGGGGCTCCTGGGTGGCTCAGTCAGTTGAGCATTCGACGTCGGCCCAGGTCATGATCTCACAGTTCATGGGTGTTCGAGCCCCATGTTGGGCTCTGTGCTGACAGCTCAGAGCCTGGAGCTTGCTTCAGATTCTGTGTCTCCCTCTCTCTCTGCCCCTCCTCAGCTTGCACTCATTCTCACTTTGTCTCTCAAAAATAACAAAAATGTTTAAAAAAGTAAAAAAAAAAAGAGAATATGTAGGATCAAGGTCAGTTGCTTGGATGCCCTGTTGTTCAGAGATGCTGCTTCTAAGGAGTGATTTTTCATTCTAGGTGCTTTTACATATGTATACCTTCCAGACTTACTATTGTGTGTGTGTGTGTGTGTGTGTGTGTGTGTGTGTGTGTGTGTGTGTGTTTCTTTTATGATACAACGAAATTTAATAGTAATTTTACATAAAAACCTAAAAGGAAAACTCATTATTTCATGCATTTAAGATAGATTTTACTAGTTTTTCTTCACTTTCATAACTTATATTACATTAGACATATTTCATTTTCTTTACCAAAAAAAACCTTTTCTACTCTAGTATAAAAATAATTCTCCCAAATCTTCAAATCTTAAGAAATCAAAAGATAACTCAGCTACAGGTTGTTTGAGACAAGTATTTAGTGTACTTCTAACAATTATGCAATTCTTTTTTTTTAATGTTTACTTTTGAGAGAGAGAGAGAGAGAGAGAATGTCAGTGTGTGCAAATGGGGGAGGGGCAAGAGGGAGGGAGAGAAAGAGTCCCAAGCAGCCTCCATGCTGTCAATGCAGAGCCAGACGTGGGGCTTGATCCTACGAACTGTGAGATCATGACCTGAGCCAAAATCAAGAGTCAGACACTCAATTGTCTGAGCCACCCAGATGCCCCCAGTTATGCCACTCTTAATGACCTGATTGATTCCTTTTTCTTAAATGCTTCAGTAGATTTTAAAATCTATACACTTTGGGGGAGGCATTTCATTTACTTTCAAAATTTAATTTATATCAGTTGAGGCAGAGCCTGCTTAATTCAGATCCTTTTGTGAGTAGGTAGAATATGCTATAATAAGCAGATTTGTTAATGACTCATTTAAAGTATGATAAAATACATTGTGTTATATTTTTGTAAGTGTATTTATTTCTTTTGAGAGAGAGAGAAAGCACATATGGGAGAAAGAGAGAGAATTCCAGGCAGGCTCTGCACTGTCAGTGCGGAGCCTGATGTGGGGCTTGAACCCGCGAACCGTGAGATCATGACCTGAGCTGAAATCAAGAGTGGATGCTGAACCGCCTGAGCCACCCAGGCAACCATTATTGTAAGTGTATTATTTCTTAAATTTTCTCATATGTAGTTGCCACTGTGCTCTTTAGTCAGAGTGAGCCTAAATCTTTAAAGTGATGGTAATTTATTGATCTTTTTCTTTGATATGTTGTAACTAATTTTCTCTAAGTCTGATTTCTTTGACATTGAGTTCAGTGGCATTTTCTCACTAATGTGTATTGTGTTCATTTCTCCCATCTTTTAGATAAGCCATATTACGTTTTGTTTATTGTGGGTCATGTGCAGCTTAAATAGTGCATACCACTAACCTGATGATTTTTAAGAATTATTTCTTTTGCCACCGTATTAAGTATTTGATAACATTTAGTGTTAATAAATTCCTTTTTCCAAGCATCCTTTTCATTAAGAGTATGCTTTATTTATCCCAGGGTGTGAGCAAATATCTCAATGGCTCAAAATTTATTTTCTGAAATGTTATGGAAAAAATAATGAAACCTCCCTGCATCATAGAAGATGAGAATTTTGGGGCACCTGGGTGGCTCAGTCAGTTAAGCATCCAACTCTTGATTTTGGTTCAGATCATGATCTCCCGGTTTGTGAGTTTGAGCCCTGCGTTGGGCTCTCTGCTAACTGTGTGGAGCCCACTTGGGATTCTCTCTCCCCCTCCGTCTCTGCCTTTCCCCAATTGGGCACACACACACTGTCTCTCTCAAAATAAATAAATAAACTTTAAAGGGGGTGTGTGTGCCTGGGTGGCTTAGTCTGTTGAGCATCTGACTTCAGCTCAGGTCATGATCTCACAGTTTGTGAGTTCGAGCCCCGTGTTGGGCTCTCTGTTTTCAGCATGCAGTCCACTTCAGATCCTCTGTCCTCCTCTCTCTCTGCACCTACCCTGGTTATGCTCGCTCGCTCTCTCTCTGTCTCAAAAAAAAAAAAAAAAAAAAAAAGATAAACATTAAAAAAAAGAGAGAGATGAACCTTAAAAAAAAATGAGAATTTAGTCCAGTATCTCATGGGATCTTATGTGAATATACATCCAAGCTGGGGTAGCAGATGAGTGGGATATGAAGCATCGTTTTTACCCCCGTTGGATTTCTCGTATCTTGATATAATTTACATTGGTAGGTGATACAGATGTAAGACCAAAAACGCCACACTCCTCCTGCTTATATTATTTTTGATATCTGTGTTTAGTTTCTATTTGATTGCTATTTATTACACATTTTAAATTACCTATAGTAATCCTTATTGCACAGAATCTCCTAAGCTAAAATAGAGTTTATTTAGTAGTGTTTTATGGCCGGCTTTCTTAGTCATGAAGATGACTGTTTTTGCAGTAAAACATGGAATCACTTGCATGGAAATATATGCTATTTAGAAGTGTGTGATGGCTGTAAAAGCTTCGGTGAAATGTTTTTTTGATAAGTCCAGATTATTTTTTTATCTTAAAATCACACAAGTCATTCGTAAGATAGAGCTGCCTCTTCACATAGCAGAGTAAATATTCAGTTTTGTAATATTAAGTAAAGATCACGTCTTGTCATGAATTCTAATTTTAACCAAATACTTCTCTGAAAACTAGAGAAATATGAGCACTAAAGACTGTTGAAGTAGTCTGTCTTATTTGAAGGTGTGAGTACACAGATAAAAGATTACTTTTTTTTTTTTTATTGTGACCTTCCTCTACATAGCCAGAGTCTACAAATCTTAGATTTTCGGGTAAATTACCTCAACTTTCTATCTCACTTTGAAGCTAAAATTTCAACCAGAATTCTTAATCACTGATGGCATTCAACAAAAACTTTTATAATGTTTAAAAAAAAAAAAAGGTACTATAAAAAATAAGAAACTGCAAATGGGATGAATTCTAAAGAGAAATGCAGGAAAACTGGGCCTTGGGGTAAAACCATTGTGAACAGCACACAATTTGTTACATTAAAAAACTATATGACTGTATGGTTGAAAACAAATCAGCAAGAGAAGTTTCCATATGACAATTGATCAGTCAACGGTATTTTTTATTTTTTTTTATTTATTTATTTATTTTTTTTTTTTTAATTTTTTTTTTCAACGTTTATTTATTTTTGGGACAGAGAGAGACAGAGCATGAACGGGGGAGGGGCAGAGAGAGAGGGAGACACAGAATCGGAAACAGGCTCCAGGCTCTGAGCCATCAGCCCAGAGCCTGACGCGGGGCTCGAACTCACAGACTGCGAGATCGTGACCTGGCTGAAGTCGGACGCTTAACCAACTGCGCCACCCAGGCGCCCCTCAACGGTATTTTTTAAACTAGTATTAGACTTTGTGAAAATGAAGCAAAACCCCAATCATTGACATTTGCATCTGGAAAGGATCGAAGGATTGTAGACTATAAGTGAAGGAAGCTAAGGAATAAATGATCTGGGTAAATGTGTGGCCCTCTGGCTGCGTTGTTGGTGGTCAAGAAGATTCCAGTGAGCAAGGGGATCACTAAGAAGGAATGGGGGCCGGAGAGCAGGCTTTGAGGTGAAAGGAAGATGATGGGTTTAGGGTGGAGGAAGAAACCACGTGATCCAGGGTAGGACCAGAGTGTCTCCGGTTGCTCTCAGAGCTTTCTTTGTAGAGAAACCAAATGTGATCAGACTCCCCGCTTTCTGTGGGAGACTAGATCCCAGTCCTCTCCACATGTTTAATGACATCTTTTGTTGTCTAAAACCTCCCTGGGCTCCTGCCGGTTAACACATCAGCCAGCCATTCAGCCAGCCAGTCATTAACACTCTTTTCTCAGTGTCAACTCTGACCAGCTCTGGTACCTCAAAGTCCATAAAGACACAGTTGCTGCCTTCAAGAAGCTTACACCATCTAGGGTAGATAGGGAAACCTAATGGTTAATGTTTATTAAGAATGTTGCTGTTTACCAGTTGCTGTGCTAAATAAGTTGTCTGCAGCATTGTGTTTAATCTTCACAATTATCCTATGAGGTAGTTGTTCCGCACCCCCCTCTCTCCTGCTATAAGGAGGCCATGGAGACATAGGACCCTCTGGTGACATTGCTAGTCACCAGTGGAGACTGGATTGAGACACAGGACCGTCTGGCTCCAGACCCTTGCCCTTCATACTGCTGCATGGAATTGCCTAACAGGATGGAATTCTGTGCAGCTGTTAGACATGAGGCCAGCGATTATGTATTGAGTGAAATATGTTTGCAATATGTTTTGTGGGAAAGGGCAGACTAAAAGTCAGAGGGTAGGGTCTCCTGGGTGGCTCAGTCAGTTAAGTGTCTGACTTCAGCTCAGGTCATGATCTCAGTTTGTGGGTTTGAGCCCTGGATCAGGCTCTGTGCTGACAGCTCAGAGCCTGGAGCCTGCTTTGGATTCTGTGTCTCCTTCTCTCTGTCCCTGTCCCGCTCACACTCTCTCTGTCTCTCTCTCAAAAATGAACATTAAAAAAAAAATTTAAGTCAGAGGGTATATTATATTCTCAATTTTATTCATTGTTTAACTTTTTTCAATGTTTATTTTTGAGAGAGAGCATGAGTGGGGAAGGGTCAGAGAGAGATGGAGACACAGAATCTGAAGCAGGCTCCAGCCTCAGAGTTGTCAGCACAGAGCCTGATGCAGGATTCGAACCCACAAACTGTGAGATCATGACCTGAGCCGATGTTGGACACTTAACCGACTGAGCCACCCAGGTGCCCTGTTTATTTTTTAATGTTTATTTGTTTTTGAGAGGCGGGGGGGGGGTGGGGGGGCAGAGAGAGGGAGACACAGAATCCAAAGCAGGCTCCAGGCTCTGAGCTGTCAGCATAGAGCCTGACGTGGGGCTCAAACCCACAAACCGTGAGACATGACCTGAGCCAGAGTCAGATGCTTAACCAACTGAGCCATCCAGGCCCCCTATATTCTTAATTTTAAAAAGTCACCAAAATATTCACAGTTTTGTCCCAGGAGGGTGTGATTAAGCATCAGGGTCTCCTCCTCCCCCTCTTCTTCCCTCTAATTCTCCCTTTCTTCCTCCTTTGTGTATTTTACTAACATTTACAATGAATACGTAGTAATTTTATAATAAGAAACCTGTAATTGGGGTGCCTGGGTGGCTTAGTATGTTGAACGTCTGACTTTGGCTCAGGTCATAATCTCACAGTTCATGAGGTCGAGCCCTGCATTCAGACTCTGTGTTTGCTTCTCTCCCTGCCTCTCCCCCGCTCACACTCTGTCTTCTCTCTCTCTCTCTCTCTCAAAAATAAACACCAAAAAAAAAAAAAATGCTGTAATTAAAGGTTCCCATTGTGAATACATGAATATATCTCCTTTATATGGAGGAAAATGAAAGATAGTCATCTTGATAGGAATACATCTATTTAGTGCCTTAAGATCAGAAAACAAATTGTGTATACAATTATTGATAAAGCAAATCTGTGCACAAAATAAGGAGTCTATTTTATCAGGTAGCTCATGGGACGGCAGCCATAGTGGCTTTCTACTGTTGCTTAGAGTTAATTGTTTCAGTTTTATTAAAGGGTAAGTGATATTGTGTTTAATTACGAGAAAATCACATGGAGTTGTTATTATGTCCTGCATAGTGAAGTTCACGCTTCACACCCACCACTTTCAGAGCGAAAGGAGTTTGGTTCTTTTGGTGCCTCAGAATGTCAAGAGTGAGGTGTCGGGCTCTTGCCCAGGTTTTCTGTGTGCAAAGCACCGGAGGGCAGACACCAGCATCCGGGCTCTGGCGGAGAGACTGCTGTCGTGTGGAGTGGAGGTGAGCACTCATCAGGACACAGGAAGGTCCGTAGGAGGCCCATGGGGCAGATGAACCGGGAAGGATGTGTCTGAGGGCTCCTCAGTTGCCTTAGCAACTACCCAGCAGGGCTTTTGTGGCAACTACTGTGTTTTAAAGGACCAGACACATATTAATCAAGCAGACCATTCTTCCAGGTTCTTTGCTGATTATTAGAGCTCATCCATACAAAGCAAATAAAGCATGGTGTTCTTAATTACCTTAATGTGAATTATTTGCTTTATGGTTTAAAAGAAATTGAATACTCACCGACATCTTTCAGCTTCTCTGTACATTGCTGAACTGCTTATTCCCAGAATTATGAGAATACACTGGCCAAACAAATCACAAGTTCATTCTAAAACCAGATAGAGTGATTCCTCAGTGAGCTGCGGTTTTCAGTCATCTGTCCCCTTGTTACTCCTGATTAGCAACCATAATTAGTTGCATCTGCACCAATGTCACATATGAATGGCTAGAAACACCCAACTGGAGAATCAGAATGGTTGAGATAGCTAATCTCCTATTCTTTTCCTTAAAAAAAAAGAAAGTTTTATTTATTTTTGAGAGACCACGCGTGCAAGCAGTGGAGGGGCAGAGAGAGAGGGACAGAAGATCTGAAGTGGGTTCTGTGCTGGCAGCAGACAGCCCTGTGCAGGGTTCAAACTCATAAACTTTGAGGTCGTGACCAGAGCCAAAGTCGGATGCTCAACTGACTGAGCCACCCAGGTGCCCCTCCTATTACTTTCAAATTAACCCACTTGGCTCTCAAAGTATCTAACTGGATGTATTCCTTCTATCCCTTGCTTAATTTTAACAGCTCCATCAGTGGTGGTGATATGTTGGTTTCTTTCATGCGAAGAATTAAACTACAAATTTCACATTGCCAAACAAAGTACTTTTTGTTGTTAATGTTCTGATAACATAACCACAACACCATCAGATGTGTTGAAAGTTAAAGACTATGATTAAATTACCTTTCCTCTAGAGCCACGAAGGATTTTGGAAACTTTTGTGTTGATAGGAGCAAACACATGTCAGCCAAATAAATTATATTGTCTTTTTATAATAATAATGTTTTTCAAGAGGATAACTGTTCATAGAATATCTCAGGAAGTTGGACGTGTTTATAAAAGGTAAGATTAGCTTAGTCACATAAGGAGATAAAATATTTTTTCAACATCTTCAACATGTTGTCTTCAACATCAGGGAAGACAAACTAAAATGATAATTGTCTTAATTATGGTTTTTAATGATTTTCTCTCTTTATAAGTAGTAAGTATATTTTATAAATATAAGTATAAACTATATAAGTATATACATATTAATTGCAGACAAATAAAATCAATTCAGATACGTAATGGGAGGAAGGAATCAAACCTAATCTTCTCACTCAGAAATAACTCACTGTGGACCTTTTTGGTTATATCCTCCCAGACTTTATCTCAATTATTTGAAAAATATATTTATAATACATAATTATATCCATAAGTTTAACCTTATAAAATATAATTTAAATATAACTTATATAAATACATTTAAAAAATAACACTTCCTTGGGCCGCCTGGGTGGCTCAGTCAGTTAAGGGTTTACCCTTGATTTCAGCTAAGGTCATGATCTCACAGTTCATGAGATCAAGCCCCATGTTAGGCTCCATGCTGAGTGTGGAGCCTACTTGGGATTCTTTCTCCCTCTCTCTGTGCCCCTGCCCTTCTCATGCATGCTCTCTCAAATTCTCTCTCTCTCCCTCAAAATAAATAAATAAACATTAAAAAAATAATATTTGCTTGGCTACCATATGTAGGCAGTAAATACTGTTTCAAATGAATCTCAGAAGCTAAAATTGGATACTTTGGCCTCTAATGGTATACTATCTTACACTTCACAAAACCACTGTGAGATAGGTTCTATTTTTATTCTCATTTTATAGATGAGGGGACTCAGACACAAGTTAAATAACTTTACCAAGAGCACATGGCTCATATTTGAATAGTCAAGATTTAGCTCAACCCTTCATTCTGAAGCATTTACACTGTTGTGAGTCATACATAATTTTTTACAAGTCCAGTTATGGGTTTTCCATAGGTAGATTTTCTTCTTTCCTCAAACCTTGGGCAAGGTTATTTGTTCCCCCTTCCGTTGCATGTTTTTATTTATTTATTTTTTTGTTATCTTTAAATATAATGTATTGTCAAATTGGTTTCCATACAACACCCAGTGCTCATCCCAACAATTGTCCTCCTCCCTGCCCATCACCTGCTTTCCCCTCCCCCCCCCACCCCCCATCAACCCTCAGTTTGTTCTCAGTCCTTAAGAATTTCTTATGGTTTGGCTCCCTCCCTCTCTGTAACTTTTTCCCCCCCTCCCACTACCCCTCCCCATCATCTTCTGTTTTCACTCATATGGGGATCTTACTGCATGTTTTTAAAATGTGCTACAAAAGCCTCAGAGAATGGAGAGAAGGAGCAACCTGAGACTCTGTGAAGTATAAAAAGACCTTGGAAGACCTGGAAAAGATCATCAGTGCCGACTGCTCTCTCTTGCCGGCCCACACCCTTCTATTTTAAGGACCTGGGCAGGTGTTTAGTTATTATTTTGAAGTTTATGTTAGCAACAGTTGTAAAAATAGCTACTTTCTCAGACATGTATTTGAATCTTGTTTCTAAAAATGTATGTGAAAAGTCCTAGTGCCTTAATATTTGCTTTCTAGAAAGAGTCCCCTTTTTATCAAGAGCTATGTAATAGGATATTTCAAAATAGCAATCCACACTACCTCTAGAATAGGATTCAATAAAGGTAACCTATGCAGAATTTCTCGTCAACAATTACATTGTGTAAAGAGAGAAACACCTTAATTACAGTGCATTGCTCTGGTGAGTTAGTGGTGGACCGGTTCCTGATGCATAGTAATTCAGTGACTGCTGACATAAGATGTACCACGTTTACTTCAAAATGTGCATCTGCGCATGGGATATGTGAGTGAAACATTTTTAAGTGTGAATTCTTGAGTCGTTTAAAAAAGTGTACTTCCTGTATCTCTGGGTTTTTTTTTTAATCAGTATGGAAAATTCTCAGACATTATACCTTGAAATATTGCCTCTCTTCAATCTAGTTTCTCCTTTTTTTTTAAAATGAAAAAATGTTTATAGTTAAAAGAGTTTTAATGGAAATATAGTCGACATACAATATTACATTAGCTTGAGGTATACAACATAGTGATGTGAAAGTTGAGTTTCTCCTTGGAGGCTCTCCTTAGATGTATGTTTGACTGTCTCATTCTCTATCCTCCATATCTCTGAGTTCCTTTTGCATATTTCTGTCACCAGGTCTGAGTGCTGCATTGCAGGTAATTTCTGCTGCCACATCATTCCATTTCCTAATTCTGTCTTCAGCTGTGTTTAAATGGGGATGTAATCCTCAGTGCCCATTGAACCCAATTGTAGCATTTGAGTTACTTTTATGGGCAGTTTTAACTATTTTTTAGAACTAGTAGCTCATGACTCATTATTTCTAAGAGGCATTCTGAAAAACAAAATTTACTAATTTTTAATAGTATAAAATTTATTCTCTCTATGGATACATTGAATACTTTTATCACTTTCTATAGATTATTTATTAAAATGGTTTAAAAATGCAAACAATGAAAGGATATGTTGGACCCAGATTGTAAATGGAGAGGAGTATTTTTCCTGGTGTGCTCTGGATTAAACCATGAACAGAATATTTTTATTTCAGTGGTGAATCTTTTTTTTTTGAAAGGTTCCATTTTTTAATCTCCTAGTGATTTTTTTATTATCTCCTGTTGCTTGATTATTTTTGTGATGTAAGTTTTAAAACATCCGTAAGCCTTCCAGGGCTCCTGGGTGGCTCAGTTGGTTAAGTGTACGACTTCAGCTCAGGTCATGATCTCGCAGTCAGGGAGTTCAAGCCCCGCGTGGGGCTCTGTGCTGACAGCTCAGAGCCTGGACCCTCCTTCAGATTCTGTGTCTCCCTCTCTATCTGCTTCTCCCCTGCTCACTCTCCGTCTCTCTCTGTCTCTCAAAAATGAATAAATGTTAAAAAATAAAATAAATTCCTAATCCTTCCTTAGCTACTTTTCATTCCAATGTATGAGGTCCTTCTTGTCTAACTCAGTTGTTTATTTCTAGTGACTCTTGCTATCATGGAGTTCAGAGTTAGTTGACGTTAAGCTGAAAAACTAGAAGATCTAAGTTAAGGATACTTTCCTGCCAAGACCCTTTGCATTTGTCATTGGACTTGTTGACTTAGGACCACTCTAGCCCCTGCCCAGCATCTCAGGCTAATCAAAGACTCTCTGGCTCCCCTCTACCTCATACCCCAGCTTCCTACTATAGCACTGATAGTAGTATTTGCTCTCAGGAAAACACGACTTTTGCAGACCCCTAGGGATCTTTTGTTTGTTTTCACCTCAGAAGTTGCTCTTCTATACTATGAGTTCAGAGCTGCAATGAAACCTTTAAGTGCCAGTTGTTCTATACTTGAGAAGACCCTTCAGAGCCTCTAAACCACCACTCTCCTAGGAATGCAATCATATTGCATTATGTAGCTTTTGACTATAACTTCCCTTCAAAGTGGTTTGAGGTAAAACCAGGAAACCAGTATCCCGAGCCTCAGCTGATTGTGTTACCTCCGTATTTTATTATCCCAGATGGTCAAATGAAATGACAAACTCCCAGAATGGGTTCTTTTATCCTGATGAGATTAACCAAAAGACCAACCAGTCTTCATTTCCCACTGCATGCATGAAGCTAGATTTAGTAATGATTCCTAAAGCCCTCCATCTTTATTAAAACACGTCACCTCTCCTTCCAAACCATTTATTACCAATCGCTCAACTAAAAACTATGGCCAAAGTTGCTTCACTTAATTGTGCTCTTCAATAATAGTGTCATTGATGTTTCTTTTCTGTGTGTATTTTGAAGTAATAGTGTTTTATAAAATGGCACGGATTTTTTAATCTTGATTTTATTCTTCGTTACGACATTTGCTTTAGCAGTTTTTCTGGTGCTGTGTATGATTTATGGTTTCAATTTGATATGTGCACTCACCTTATCCTTTTATTATATTAGTGTCTGATACAGTTCAGAGCTATGCCTTACTCATATTTCTCAGTAGTGGATAATTGTTGTTTATTAGATTTGGAGGCTTGCAGATTCACTATCACATCTCTCCTGGGCAATTTATTCAAAGAGAGAAGGTGGTTACTTCTGTCTTTACTATCAGCACATTAACTTTGTGGGGAGAGTTAAAGTGGGGGTGGGGGGAGAAGACACGTCTTGACATTCAGTTGTTCTCTATTAAACAGCCAATTTCTATCACGGTCAGACCTTTATGAGGTCATGGAGCATCTTTAAAACTGAAGTGTAAGGTGGTATAAATCACGTTCCAGGCCAAGTGTCTTTGGTTATGCATCCAGAGGTCACAATTCTTTATTATAGCATGATGATCCATCATGCTCATTTTCATATATGCAGATTCAAAGGAAATAAAAATGTTCATACCCTTTGGCCTAGCCATCTTACTCTTTTAAATGTATCCTGAGGAAATTACCCAAGAACATTAAAAACAAAAAACAAACAAAAACTTTTGTGCAAAATGATGTGTATTGTAGCATTTTCTGTGATAGAAAAGAATGAACATCGTTTAAAAAAATTTTTTTTAACATTTATTATTGAAAGAGAGAGACAGAGCATGAGTGGAGAGGGGCAGAGACAGAGGGAGACACAGAATCCAAAGCAGGCTCCAGGCTTTGAGCTGTCAGCACAGAACCTGATGTAGGGCTCAAACTCACAAACTGTGAGATCATGACCTGAGCCGAAGTCGGACACTTAACTGACTGAGCCACCCAGACGCCCCAAGAATGGACATCGTTTAAATGCCTGATTCTTTCTCAAATTAGAGGACATCAACCTGATGAACTAACATGCATACATTTCTGTCAAAATGATTGTAGAAACCTAGGGGACAATTGGGTATGTGCCCATGGTTAGTTAACAGAATAGGTGATGGGATTGAATATAGACAGTGATAGCTTGACAACTTGATGACTTGTAGACTTAAGGATGTAAATTAGACAAGAAGCTATAAAAATGAAAAGAATTGTGTTAGCTTTGGGAATTAAAAGTAACTTTGTTCATTTGAAGCATTTCCCTGAAACGTCATTATGTGGTTTTTACAGCAAATGTGCGATTTTTGAAAGGAGTGAAGAAAAGCAGTGTAGATAAATCTGGGCCATCTCAATAGTCTCGCAGACCAGGTGCTCACAGAGCTGCTATATTCCCTGGTGAGAGCGGGCTTTTGGTGTGATGTTAAAGGAACGTGTTCAACGGATCATCCTTTGGAGGGAGAGAGCATTTTGAAGAGGCAGTGTTAAGCAGAGGAGATGAGGCCGGATTATTCATCTCATTTTCTTTTTCATTTTTATCACCGTTGACAGGTTGAATCTCTTCTCATGACCATCCCTCGTAACCAAAAGCCCCAGGCCCTTATTCCCTTTCCAGAGCTCCACTCCAGCCGGGAAAACGTATCTAATGTGTGGGCTTCATACACTTGGATGGCTTCCACGATCTCTTTCTAAACTTCCTACTCAATTTTCCTTCCCATATATCCACCAATTTAAATATCCTCTCACGTCCTGTTTTGAAACATGCTTATTTTCCTGAGGAAACTACTCAGTGTGGCCTCATCCCACACTCTGCACTGCCTTATCGTTTGTTCTGTATTGTGTTAATTCCAGTGTAGTTACACTGTGCTGTGCCTCATAATCCACTGCCTCCCCCTGCGCCCTTGTCTTGAGGCTCTCAGCTTTACCTAGGGATTTTCTAACGCCCATTTGCTCATGTGATGACTTTTGGTGCATGTCCTTAAGTTGACTTTGACCCTGCACGTTTATCCTGGTTCCTCATTCTAGTTTTACTGACAAGGGCATACAGTCTGCTTCCTTTTCCTTGTCCATGTGTATAGCCCTCAGAATCGTGACCTGCACTGAGTGTCTATCAGGAAGCAGTAGACGCAGGAACTTTAAGTGGGCAGAATCCAAGTGTTTATTTTCAGTGGCAAACTGATCGTGAGAATAGTAACTTTTTTTTGAGCACTTACTATATGACACAAGGTTAAACACTTTTGATTGTTTAATTTACTCCTAACTACAACCTTATTAGGTAGGTATTGTTATTATCCGATTTTTACAGTTAAGGAAACTGAGGCAGGCATAGAGAGGCTAAGCAAGTAAGTAAATGACGGACTGGATAGCATGAACTCCCACACCATCGCAAGGTGAAAATTGGCACAGCTGGAGTCGAATGGAAAGATTTGACTTCATTTCAGGATTTCAGAACTTGGGAGATTTCATACAAACATCTGAATTTTGACCTTTCTTGAGAAATAGAAAAATCTGGCAATGATTTGTTGGAGTTGAGGAGAATCTGTTCCTTTAGAAGGGAAATAAATTCCATCTCAGCATGGCCACAGTTGGGCCCATGTCACTTATAATTTTATCATACTGCTTAATATTTTGTTTTAGTGTTTATTTTGGTGTGAGAGAGAAACAGAGTGGGAGTGGGGGAGGGTCAGAGAGAGGGAGACACAGAATCCGAACCAGGCTCCAGGCTCTGAGCTGTCGGGAACAGAGCCCCATGTGGGGCTCGAACTCACAAACTGCGAGATCATGACCTGAGCCAAAGTCAGACGCCCAACTGACTGAGTCTCCCAGGCACCCCCGTACTGCGTAATATTTAAAGGTTTTCCTGTTAATGTGAAATCTTGCTTCATTTAGAGGCTTCTGATTACTCAAATTAATATTTGCGATTTTGAGCATTATAGTGGTTATGTTCACGGAGTCTGCTTCATAGGGAGCAATTAACTCCAGCTCTTGAGCCACTTAGAATTTCACGTTAAATTTTCCCCAAAGTGTATGGCTGTCACAGAGTAATAAATAGAGATGGAAGGAATTTGACAAAGAAAATTTTAGGCTTGTAATCTCTAAGAAAATGTTGTGTTTGGTTTCTTTGTCATCCCCTAGTTTGATATTCCCTATGCTTTGTTAAAAGGAAAATCAGCATGCCAAAGTAATCATTTGAAAACATAACTACGATGTATCCCATCATTGCTGGCTTCTCCTCCCCTTCTAGAGAAGGTCAAGGCCTCGCTTGGTTCACCGGAGCTTCACCTCAAGCCTCATCTTCTCCCATTAAAAGGCTGCAGTAAACTAGGAGCCCTGGAGCCGTGATCACGGTCAATGTTACGGAAGCAGAATGGCCCACAAAAGTTTGACTTTTAGATCGACTGGTGGGTAAGACTTCAGTAAGGAGGTGACTTTGGGTAATGTCAAGAGCCATCCAGGTGCATACTTGGGGAGCAGCATTCGAGGCAGAAGACAAGTGCAAAGGCCCTGAGACACTAGCATCCTGACTTGTTTGAGGCCGAGAGGCCGAGAGGGGAGCCCAGTGTGGCTGGAGTAGCATGAGGGAAAGGAGAGAGTTGGGACAGATGATTTCAGAGAGAGAACGAGGGCCCAGGTCGTAATGAGCCTTCAGGTCGTAATAAGGATACCTGGGTGACATGGAAGTCATTGGAGGTTTTTGATTGAAGGAATGACATGATCCGAGATCATTGTGGCTCTGGTGCTGTTACATATTGAGAAGAACCAGGAAAGAAGCAGAGAGATCAGTTAAGAGGCTTTTGCAATAATCCATGTAAGAGATGATGCCAGCTCAGACCAGGGTGGTGAGAATTGATAAGATTCTACATACAGTTTGAAGGATGAATCAACACATACTGTTAACAGACCGGATGTGGGGCCTGAGGGAAAGAGTAGCATCAAAGATGAGATTAAGGTTTTTGGTCACCAACTGGAAACATGAATATTTACTGAGGTAGAGAGGATTTAGGAGGAACATGTTTGGGGGAGGTGGATGGCAAGCAAGGAGTTCATCTGAGACCAGTTAAACTTGAGATACCTATTAGGGGGCGCCTGGGTGGCGCAGTCGGTTAAGCGTCCGACTTCAGCCAGGTCACGATCTCGCCGTCCGTGAGTTCGAGCCCCGCGTCGGGCTCTGGGCTGATGGCTCAGAGCCTGGAGCCTGTTTCCGATTCTGTGTCTCCCTCTCTCTCTGCCCCTCCCCCGTTCATGCTCTGTCTCTCTCTGTCCCCAAAATAAATAAACGTTGAAAAAAAAAAATTAAAAAAAAAAAAAAAAAGAGATACCTATTAGGTGTCCAAGGGAGATGTCAAGCAGGCAATGGGGTAAATGAGTCGGAGCTCAGGACTGAGATTCAGACTGAAGACAGGTATTGGGAGTCATCAGCCTACAGGTGTTCTTTGGAGCTTTGATTCTGGTTGAGAACGTGAAGGGACTGAGCCCAGGGGTGCTCCAGCCAAACCCTAGAGGCCAGGGTGATGAGAGGGAGATTGAGGAGGAACAGCCAGAAAAACAGAAGGAAAAGTAGGCCTTCTTGATGTTCTAGAGCTTAGGGGGTAAAGGGGTTCAAACAGTGATTGCTAATGATAACTCAAAAATCAGAAGACTTCAGACCAATTTAGACCAGGGACCATTACAGTTAGCAAGTGGAGGTCATAGGCAACCTTGAGCAGAGCAGGCAGGGTCCCTGCTGTTGGAACCTTCGTGCTAGGGAGGAATATAGACAGTAGAATGTTTGACCTTTATAAATGTAGTACATGGTCAGGTAATGATAAGGGTCATGAGGTGATGACAGGGATGCTATTTTAGATAGGGCTGTCAGAGAATACCTCCTCAAAGAGGTGACATTGGATCCCAGATCTCAAGGAAGTGTGGGCACCCAGGCTGGTACCCAGTGGGGAGGCACCTGTACAGCCTTACGAATTTTATATTCAGTATCCTTTTGTCAAATGTTAGGACTAATTGTTTGTTTCCCAGAAGTGTCCCAGTTGTTGAATGTTTTGCATATAACTTCTGGCTGAGCCTCTGAATGTACTGGAAAATAATGTTTGGTGGAAAAAAACAGCAGGGCCAAAGATCCCAGGGCAAAACATGTTCAAATGGTCAAGAAACCAGCCCCACACAGAGCCAGTGTGACTAGAGCAGGGCAAGGAATATACTTGGGGATCTGCTGCTTTTAGTAAAACTCTAACTAAGACACACACTATTATCTACCAATGCTTATTTTTAAAAAAAATTTTTAATGTTTATTTATTTTTGAGACAGAGAAAGAGCATGAGCAGGGAAGGGGCAGAGAGAGAGGGAGACACAGAATCCAAAGCAGGCTCCAGGCTCTGAGCTGTCAGCACAGAACCCAATGCAGGGCTCGAACTCACAAACCATGAGATCATGACCCAAGCCAAAGTCGGACACTTAACCAACTGAGCCACCCAGGCGCCGCCCCCCCCCCCACAACGCTTATTTAACTTAAATGGTTGTCACCCTCTGTATGTGTATGAACGTATCGTTTGTGTGTATTTGTAGTATGTGTGTATATCTATGTATCCGTGTAATTATGTATTGCACACCCATAATTTTGCTCATTGCCAGTCAGAAGAAATGTCTTTTTGCATAGATATTACTTTTGCATACCACCAGTGAATGCTATATTCATCAATTTTAGAGTCACAAATTTCTAAAGAGAAAGGAAAATTGTAAGGGCTTAGTTTTTTTCTTGAATGTTTCCTCAGTGAGAGGGATTCTTATACAAATCAAGTATCAGTAACCTTTAATAAAGTTACAAACTCACCTAATTCCCTTTCTGAGAAATCTACATCTGTAAATTCATAATTTCTTTTGGGTTTCTTATAATCTAGAATATGTCAACAGGTTTTGAGAGCAGTTTCCTCTCAAATCTACTTTACAATTAAAAAAAGGGAAAAAATTAAATTGTAATTAGAAAAGTATTTACCCATAATAAAAATCTCAAACACTTCAAAAACCAATCACATTCTTGTGCTCCCTTCTGAATTTTGTTTCAAACTTGTACATATATATATAATTGCAATATATGTATGCCTATGTAAATGTATATATTTATATATGTATCTCTTTCTACTTATATAAATACTTCTCCATATTTCTTATATTTATCTTTTTAATGGCAGCATAATGTTCAATATTCATAAATTTAAAAATAATTTTTATGTAACTTCAGTATATGTATTCATATATACGTGTATATATTTATGTACATAGTGCTACTTTTCTCTTGAGAATACCCATTTCTGTATTAGATTTATCCTTTTGGTGGTGGCATATTATTCAATTGCATCAGTACACTCCAGTAAACTTGGCTGTTCTCCCATTAGAGGGCATTTAAATTATAGTTAGTTTTTATTGTAAACATTTTGCACATTTAAAAAAATTATATCCATAGACGAATTTATAACAGTGGATTCACCAAACATGTATTGTTTTCTCATTGGTCAACAGCTGTCCAGGTATGTGCTATTTTTAATGTCATGAAATGAGTTTACTTATTTTTCTAGCCCAAACTCCAAGACTTTTATCGTTTAAAAAAAAAGTTTTGCTGGAATATATGCTGGTGTAATTCCTTTCATTTGTATTTCTTTAATTATTAGCGATGTTTCTATGTGTGGGGGTTTTTGGGTTGGTTTTTGGTTTTCAGTTTTTACTTTCTGTATTTCCTCTTGAGTTAAATTTCTGAATCTCTCATCCATTTATCCACGGGGGTTTTGGTGGTGGTTGTATATAATTTTTTTTAATGTCTCAATTTGTTGTTTAAGAGAGCATGAGCAGGGAAGGGGCAAAGAGAGGGAGACAGAGGATCCAAGGATCCCAAGTGGGTTCCATGCTGACGACAGTGAGCCTGATGCGAGGCTCGAACTCACAAAACCATGAGATCGCAACCTGAGCTGAGGTGAGATGCTCAACTGACTTATTTTTCCCTTCGCCTCATTTTTCTAAGGTATTTTTCATCCCTTTGTTGAGGCACAATTAACCTTAACAATATTTCCTAACACCTGTCACTCAGAATAGGTGCCCGCCCTGCCTATGGCTGAATATCAAGATGACTACTGCTCGTATTTTGAAAGTTGATTGCTGCTAGCCTTTGTTCTTAGATTTTATCAGAAGGGAATGCGAAATAAGAATTATGTTGGTTTCAGGCATCATGGTATATCTAGGTAGCTTCCACAAAGCTATATATCACAAAAGAAGCAACTGGGAGAGATTCCTTCTTTATCACACAGTTGCAGTAGCCAATTCTTTCTCACTTGCATACAGTTCTGACCCATTCCAGATGCTTCAGGCCAAGCTGGGTGTTCTGTCGACTTTGTTCTCCAGTGATGCCTCCATGGGTAACATTGTATTGGTAACATTCTTTCAGAACATAGCTAAATGAAGACTTTGCACTTGTACTTTCTGCCGTTAACTTACCATGTAACATGTAAGTGCTATGTACTTACTATGTAATGTAACATTGCTGTGAATTGCTCTGTACTTCTTAGCCAAGGGATGGTGTGTTACAACAAGCAGTGTTTCACTGGTTTCATTCAGTACTTTGTTTTCCATGGAGTATACAATGTGGCTTTATGTGGCATGGTGAAAATGTCCATGAAAGTGAAGGTAGGTTGCAGAATAGATCTTGGTCTTTAAAGAGGCTAATGAAGGGCTCCTGGGTGGCTCAGTCCTTAAGCATCTGACTTCAGCTCAGGCCATGATCTCACGGTTTAGTGAGTTTGAGTCCCACTTCGGGTGAGCTCAATGCCCCGCTTTGGGTGAGCATGAGCCCCACTTCTCTCTCTCTCTCAAAAGTAAATAAAAAGGCTAATGAAAGTGGGGTGCTACCCCTCTTCCTTTGTTTTTTTCCCTGATCCTCCCCCACGCCACCTTGGTAGCATACTCACAGATGTGTTTCTCAAACATCACACTTTCATGTTCCTTTTCCCTTCTGGCTAATTGCTGTATCACCCGTAGGGGCTGCCTGGGTAACTCTTCATTACAGGTGACTGTCTTGACCACCTCAAGGGAAAAAATTACATCCTGTAGAAATATATGCACCATTAAAATCCTCGATGAAAGACACTATAAAATTTTAAAAGAAGGAAAGAGTACTCTTACCACACAAGCATTGATAAGCCCTTTCTTGGCATGTGCCAGTGCATAGCCTTTGTCAAAGTTTCTGAGCTATGATCCCTGGAAAACCATCTTGTGCCTGTGTTTCAAGAACAGAGTCAACTGTATGAAGAAGTTTCTGTTGTCCACGTTGATTTAATTTGACAGGATTTTTTGTGTGTTTGGGGGCATTTAAAAAATATATGGCCTCCATTTTCTGTTTTTCAAGGTTAAATGATTTATAACCAATATCTACTGATATATTCTTTAAATTTATTTCTGATGAGAAATTTATCGTGTGTGTGTGTGTGTGTGTGTGTGTGTGTGTGTGTGTGTGTGCGCGCGCGCGTGCACCTTTGATCAGTTTTGGGAACATGCTCAAGTTACACAAGCCCAGATTCTTGATCTGGACCAGCTTCTGCCCTTCTCTGCTACAAATGGAAATCCTGTTGACGCTGGAGAGCTGGGGGGAGGGTGAGGAGGGGTGTGTTCGGGGAGGGGTCAGAATTCCTTCAGCAGAAAAGGTATTGAATAGCACTTGGCATGTGCAGAATACTGTCACAGCATTTTAACATAGGTAACAACTAGCAAATCTTAAAAGCCAATTCCCCACACATGGTTTTTGAGCTCTTTTTAGATGTAGGCAAGTGTGAAATGTTAAAGCAGGCAAACACACACGTGCGTATAGTGCTCCCGTGAGCCTGGGAAGGACTGGACTTCAAAACTGAATTTGAGTGCTTTCTCTTTCAGTGAGGGTAGGGAGAGGTCATTTTGTTTTATCAGTGTCTAGGGCAAATGTTAAGATAAAACAGGCAACGAAAATGAAGTGATCCAGAAATCTACTGCAAACATGGTGAGACCAGCAGATTTCTTCTTTTATCCTCACATCTGTTTCTGAGGAATGACAAACATACCTCCTCTTACCTAGGCCCAGTAATCGTGAGGCCACACGACACCCTGTCTGGCAGTACTTTCCTCGCCAATGGAATAAATGTGGAGAAAACTGAGCATGATGAATTGCCTTTTGATTGGAATTAATCTGCAGCTGGCAAAAAAGCAAAATAAAAGTGGTCATGGGAACAGAGCAACACAGATGTTCAGAAGCTGAGGAAGCAATCAGCAGTTTGAAAAGAATTCTTCATGCACCATGCTTCCAAAGATATGGAACCAGTGACTCATGACGTGTGAACCTCAGTTTTGGCCCTGGTGGGTGTCCGTAAATAACAGTTGTATGAAAACAAAGTCTACCCTGCAGCTTCCTCCCAGGCTTGTGGTTGTGTATTTCCTAGAATGCTCCAATAACAAGTTTATATAACTTGTCCCAAGCTTTGGCAATCAAAGAATGTACTCTCTAGTCCAGTCATGAATGTAACAGAAGAACACATTCTATTTAAAGTGGAGCGTTAGTATCTTTAGTATTGGTATATTTAGGGAGGACACAAAATCGGAAAGCTTTGTAGAAATACAGTTCCCTCCAAGGAATTGTCCTTCCAAATACAAGGCTCCATCCAAGGTTATAAGAAAGACAGACAAGGGGCCCTGGGTGGCTCAGTCGGTTAAGCATCTGACTTCGGCTCAGCTCATGATCTCACTGTCCGTGAGTTCAAGCCTCTCGTCTGGCAATGTGCTGACAGTTCAGAGCCTGGAGCCTGCTTCAGGTTCTGTGTCTCCCTCTCTCTCTGCCCCTCCCCTGCTCATGCTTTGTCTCTCTGTCTCAAAAAATAAATAAAAAAAATTAAAAACAAAAAAGAAGAGAGACAAAACTTTATCAAGTGTCAATCATACCAGACTGATATTTTGACATCCTTTTGCCATCTTAGGATCATAATTTGTTCTAGAATTTCTGTAATTTTTAAATGTTCTAATTTCTATACATCTCCTATATTTCCCTCTGTGTAATTAGACCCTTTGGCTTCCCTATTAAGTCATTTTTCCTTTACATTTGTAATTTATTTCAATTCGACCTTTCATGTGGAGACCTTGATGAAGAAATATGCTGTCTGAATTTCAATTTTATATATAAAGTATTGCAAAGATATTTATACCTAAAGATGAGAGGAATCCTTTATTGGATTATTTTTCTAAAAGTGACCATAATACTTAATGAGGATGTGTTTGCAAATGGGTTAATAAACTTTGTAAGTTACTACATCAGCATAATTGCTTGAAATCGGGGACCTGACTTACAGAAATTTAGAACCCAGAATCCAAAACAGAGTGCTTTAAAAAAAATTTTTTTAAGTTTATTTATTTTGAGAGAGAGTGTGTGAAGTGGGGGAGGGGCTGAGAGAGAGGGAGAGAGAATTCCAAGCGGACACAGTGCAGAGCCCGACGCAGAGCTCGAACTCTCCAACTGTGAGATCATGACCTGAGCCAAAATCAAGAGTCAGATACAGAGCAGAATGCTTTGAATGGAGTAGCACCTTAGTAAGTATTCACTGACTTTAACAGGGTGTGTTTGATTCCAGAGAATGATTTTGGTAGTGATCCTCAAATTTCTCTTACTTGCACGTGTACAGGTTAGAGAGTGAAGGGCTGATGTGACCCTTTATTTAACAAGATGTTTGTGTGAAGTCTCCAGTTTTGATTTAAAATTGGTGTGTATTCTAGTCCGTTGATTTGAGAAATTTCAGTAGAGCTTAGTGATTCAGAACATGGCTTGCTTTCCTGGAACTAACAATTTTTAGCCAAATGCCTTTGTATAAGTTTCTTGACCTTTCAAAACTGCCAGTTTTCTTATCTATGAAATGGAACTTCTGCTTGGCTGTACTTCATAAAGTTATTATGACAAGAAATCGTGTTTGTAAAATACTTAGTGCCCTGGTACATGGTAAATGTTTCATAAACAATAGCTATAAACAGATATATTAATATATTACCAGATTGCCCCCATTCCCAAACCAAAACAAATATAACCAGATGGTCCAGTAAGATGGACAATGGTTTTCCAAGTTTTGAAGTCTGGTTCAGACCATCCTAGGCTCCTGTGAGCACAGTGTGTGTGTGCTTTCCTTGCGTCAGCATTCATGACTTGCCTTTATTTGAAAATATCTCCAACGTGTGTGGATTAGCTTTTAAATATTAGTTTTTAGGGATGCCTGGGTGGTTGACTTAGTTGGTTGAGTGCCTGACTCTTGATTTTGGTTCAGGTCATGATCCCAGGTCGCAGAATCGAGCCCCATGTCAGGCTCTGTGCTGCGCATGGAACCTGCTTGGAATTCTCTCTTTCTCTTCCTCTGTCCCTCCTCCACTTGCATGCCGTCTCTCTTTGAAATAAAATTAAAAATTAAAAAAAAAAGTTTTTAGATACGCTGAATTTGCATTCGTTGAGGGAATCTTCTTATCTGAGCCTCAATGGCTTTAAGATGCTTTTATCCTCTACATCTGGATACTGAAATAGTATTTTCCAGTTCAAGACAAGAATTTTTTCTTTATATTTTTCAATAATCAAATAATCCTATTGTGTAAATATTTAGCATGGGAGATTAAGAGCATGAGAACAGACACTGAAATTTCATTTATCCATTTGTCATTATGTTAATGATTAGGTTATACAACTGGTCAATTTCTTCTGCATAACCAAGACTTGGGTGTAGATCCAGAGTTCCATTACAACATTTTGAGCTTTTGGTCAGTGCTCATGTATAGAATTTACTGCTGGGAAGTGCCACTAAAGTCAGTTCTGCTTATGGGTTGCAAAGTGGTAAAGACTGTGATTATACATGTTGCTGGAAGAATATGATTTTATTAAAATATTTTTAAAATTAAAAGGGCATTTTGCTAACGTATGTATGTATACTCCTTTCCCCTTCCAAAAGACATCCTCTCTAGTGTGTTTGATATATCACTTTAAATATGCATATATCCTTTAAAAATATACAGCATTAATTTGCATATGTACATTTAATTTACATAAAGAAAAGAAGAAAGTCTTGATAGATTTCAGTAGAATAAATTCACCTCACCTTTGCTGCTTACCCTGTGAGGATGTTTTGAGAGTTAGATGAGACAATACAAACAACCTAAGGACTTCATAAGTGTTCATTGCTTTGGATTCTGTCTGATCCTCCCAGATAATCTTAATACTGTTGCATGTGATTTGGGGGTAGGGAGATTATTTTGGAATCTGAAATCAATTTGTGGCCCATGAATCCTGAGTATTATTTTTATTTCTGCATAACACTTACACTTGTAGAGTGACCTCTTTGACCTGCTTCCACAATACAGAAAGGATTACCAGTCAAACCATTGCATTCTGTGGATTCAGAAACTGACTAGTGATTGAGCCATCTGACTACTGACCTGTTCAGCCATCCCTGTCAAAGTGGCTTCCTTTCCCCTTAGGCCAACCTCCTATTTTTCCTCCTTCCGAAAATGACTTAATTCCGCATGTATGCCCATGACTAGTCTGGTTCACAGTTCAAGAAAATAGAAATCCAAACCTGATTCAGATGCCAAGAACATATTTATAAGAAAGTATTTCTGTATTTTTGGTCTCCCTACATAGGATTTCTCTAGAAAAGATGTTAAAATTCATGCATCATGTGAACTTGACAGGGTATGGCCTAGAATTGGCCCTCTTCTAATATTACTGAGCATTTCGAAACAGATGTTTTTGCCCAGACATTCTGTAGGAGTCAATGTTTTATTTTGGCATAAAGAAACAGTGACCCATTGCTATATTGATAGGTAAACACCTTCCAAAAACTCTTTGCTATGACAGACTGCTATCTTGCCTTTGTCAGAGAGACTCAGAGGTCAATTCTCTGCGTGGCCTGTCCTCTCCACAAACACACCATGTTTTGTATGACTTAAAACTTCCATTCTCGGGGTGCCTGGATGGCTCAGTCGTTTGAGCACCTGACTTCAGCTCAGGTCATGATCTCACGGTCTGTGGGTTCAGGCCCTGCGTCGAGCTCTGTACTGACAGCTCGGAGCCTGGAGCCTGCTTCAGATTCTGTGTCTCCCTCTCTCTCTTCTCCTTTCCTGCTTGTGTTCTGTCTACCAAAAATAAATAAACATTAAAAAAAAACTTGCATTCTCCTTTTTGTTAATTACCTGTCTCTTGGGAAGATCTCCAGTTTTCCCTTCCAAATGGGTCTATGTTATTTATTTGTAGACTCACACCCACAAAGAAATTATATTTGAATATTTTTCTATGTATTTCTATATACCTGATACTCAAATTATATTTTCCAATAAAAAAGAAGTTAAAACATTTCCCCTCAAATGACTTGATCATTGAAATGTATTTTGAATTTGAACAAAGATGGTCATCCAAGTCCACCAAACTTTCGCTGAAATATTTAATTCTTTTCCTGGTTTACCTGGAAAAATATGCTGAAGATAAGGTTCAAGAACTTCAGAAAATTTGCCACAGGTACTTTATGTGTATGCATTTGGTGTGAAATGAGGAAGAAAGGGCAGATACCATTCCTACCACCCCTAGCATGGGTGGTCCGGGGCAAAGAAGGAGAGTAAATATGTGACTATCAGAAAATGAAGTAGAAAATCTATGTAGGAGATAATCATACTCCAGTAGAAATTGCTAGCTATCTCTGATGTTTAGTGTTCAATTTGTATATGATGGTATTTATTTCTCTGTTTGGTACTGGTGGTAATTGGTAGTATCTTTTGTTTTCTTAGCAATTTTAGTATTTGTCGTCTTTAGGACATAGTGAAAAATTATGTATGCAGTAATGAAGCCAAACTGCATTTTTTCAGACTCATCTCATCTCGCATAGAGCCTCAAGGAAAGAACAAACTTGAATTAAACCAGTTAAATTTTAGAAAGTACACAATTTTTTTAACTGTCGCAAAACTTTGGAATAGTTAGTTCCTTTGTAATAATGTCAGAGGTATTTAATGGCAAAGTAAAGAGACCTGGAGGGGTTGACTTGCCCTTTGTTTAATCTTGTTGATTTTAAATTTTGTCTTGAGCAATCTAATTCTTGAGATAAAATGGGGCTCATATTTTATGCAGTCTTAAGACTGAGAGTCTCCAAATGTAAAATGTTGCCTTCAACGCATTAGGTAAATAGAGTTTCTCTGAGTCACTAGATGTTGTTGGGTTGTATTGATTTCCCCCGCTCATTTTGTTGTAGGCAAGTGAGCTGCAAATGTCACCTGTCAGAACATGGTCAATAAATGCATGCTAAATTTTTATTGATGGTTCCATATTCTTGAATCATTAACTTTTCACAGAAAAAGTAGCGATCTTTCCGGCTGACCCCATTGAGACCTATAATTATGATTCTTTAGTTGTCAAGATGAAGTTTTATAAAGCATTGTTTGAAAATAAGGTAGATCTTGTTTTCTCATTCCAAAGAATAAGATGGTTCCCTTGCTAACTGGTTCTTTAGATCTAATTCATGGTGGCCTTACAGATGGTTCAAGGCTTAATCCCATGTATTACTTTTAGCATCCATTTATATAAAAATAAACCTTTGAAAACTTTATTCATTTCTTTTATATTTTCTTACCTTGTATTTGCTTCAGAGCAAAATCATACTGGCATCTTATCAAGACTAGTAATATACTTTAGGTTAATTCCGGGAGTGGGGGGAGGGGTGGCTCTTTTTCTTCCTCACATTTTCTTCCCAGTGGCCAGCAAAAGTAATCCATGGAAGGTTTTTTAGCTAAAATGGCCCACAGAAGAAATATATTTGAAAAATTCTGGTCCTGATCAAATTTTAGAGAGTGTCAACAGCTGGGAACTTTTAGCCAGGTACAGCTGTGTTAAGGTGAGAAGTATAATTTTCTTGTAATTTAGGTTTAAGTGAGGATATTATTTCTTCATGTAGTTCCTGGGTTGTCTTTTGTTTGCCTGATGTACTTTGGTTTGCCCCTCATCATGAAGTGACCTCTTCACCCTCATGCCTTTTTTTTTTCCCTACTGTTCCATAGTTGATCATTCCACCCTCCATGACCTCAGAGCACTTTGCCATGGTATGTTGTGATTTACCTGTATAGATAAGACTTTAGTAAGATAGCCCTTGCTTATACCTGTATTAAAACACTTATCACAGTAGGTTATAATTATTTGAGGATCTGTCTCCTAAGTGAGCTCTGAGCTTCTTCGTGATAACAACCACATTTAGAGTTTTAGCTATAGGCTTAGTACTACATAGTAAGTGCTCAATTATTTTTTTTTTTAGTGATTCTTGATAGTAATAGCCAACATTTACTAAACATTTTGGTAAACGCTTTGGATAACAGTGACTAAAAAGTAAGTGCCAACACTTTTAAAAGCTAAAAGTTTTCTCGGGCACATAAGGTGGATGGTATTTTTAGGACTCGCCGAGAAAATGCATAATGATCAAAATTTACCACGAACTTTGTAATATTGAAAAGTAGTTGAATTTTGTGAAACACTGTGTTCTGTGGACATTTGAAATTCTGAATATATAAATGTATACAACATATGCCCATCTTCAGACAGTCCTTCTTGGGCACTTAGATTTCTATATTTACAGTACCTCTGTGCCCACCCCACGCCCAGGCATTGCTGTTCTTAGGTGGTAAGCCACTGATATAACTATTATTTAACACTCAGGAAGTCTTCCCTGAGGCAGACTCCCCAGTGTGCCTAGGACTGTCCCAGTTTATACCTGCTGTTCTGGTGTAATTATTAATAGCTTCCTCTTTCACTCTCAGAGTTATCTTGATTCGGAAAATAAATTATATACTCTACCTTTTAGGCAGATACTTATATTACATTTGTTTTATCTTGACCCAGAAAATTATACATAAAGAGAAAGTTAGAAGCATATTATTATTAACATCTCTGCAGATATTCTGAACTATTACAAAGAATTTATTCACAGTACATTCATTTGACAGTACTCTCTTCCCGTACTCTAATTCCAAAAGTACATCTTATTTAAATGAATCTGTGTATTCTGTGTATTCTCTGCCCCTCCCCTCCCCCCGCCCTTGTACTCCTCCCCCCCTCTGACTCTCTCTCTCCCCTGATGAAGCAAGTTGCCCACTACCTTTAACCAGTTAAACTGGTCTCAAATTATCTCTTACACCATACCAGTGTCTAGAATGTCCCCGTTTTCATGTTTGGATTTCACCTGCCTTTATCAAAAGAGATTCTTAAGGTTCTTATGTCTTCCTCCAGTACCTGTTCCCAAACACAAGCAGAAGAGGCACAGTGATTTTTTTCCCCCGGGGACTCTACTTTGTTTTCTGAAAATATTACTTCTACACGTTATCCCCCACCTGCCACACAGACACAGCATGGGGGTAGAGAGTGTCATGGGTATGCTTGGGTACCAATTATGGGAGGCCTCAACCTCCTGAACTCTGAATCTGACATCCACATGAGACCTTTAAGTCACCAGCTCCCAAGGGCCTGGCTGTCTTGGGTGAGGCTGTTGCCTGTGTCTTGCTTCTGGTCACGTCCTCCCTCTTCTCGTGTTGGGGGGGGGGCGCTCATTTGAGGCCCTCACCTCAACCTGGAGCAAGTAGAGACCTCCACTCTTGCTAATTCTCTCTGCTCTGTGACCAGTGTCACTGCATCTGCAGATGCCTCTTGCCACGTCCTGCTGGTCCAAGTCATTTCTCTGTTCTTAATTACCATCTAAATGAGAAAGAGTTGTTTTTTTTTTTTTTAAGTAGATTAAGTTCCTGCTGTAACAAAATGCCACAGACTGGGTAACTTATGCACAATGGAAATTTAGTTCCCATAGCTCTAGAAGCTGGAAGTTGAAGATCAGGGAGTCAGCAGGGTAAGGGCCCTCTTCTGAGTTGCAGACTTTTCCTCGTATCCTCACTTGATGGAAGTAGCTGGGGCGTCTGTGGGGTCTCTTTTATAAAAGCACTAGTCCCATTCATGAGGGCTCTACCCTCATGAACTGATCCCCTCCCAAAGACTCCACCTCGTAATACCATCACATTGAGCCCTTGTATTCCCAAGGGTAAATTTGGAGGACACACAAAAATTCAGACCTTCACACCAAAAGAAGCTGCCAGCTCTGTTAGTTTTTCAACCTTATTTCTTGACTTCTTAGATGAAGTCCTCTGGACAAGGTGGAAGATAGTTAAGTGGTACCACTGAAGGTCATGTTCTGAGGAGTATCCCAGAGTGTGTGTGTGTGTGTGTGCATGCGTGCACACACACACACACACACACACACACACACACACATACAGACAGCATGTACCCCAGCTGTTTCCAGCAATATTCCCAGAAGTTGAGGAAAGTCTGTCTTCTCTATTTGGAAGTTTTTATTCTGGGATATGAAAATCAGCTAAGCATTTTCACCTGGAGCACCATGGGAGCTAACCTAATGTCCCAGATTTCCCAGGATAGGGGTACAAAACAGTCTCCCTTCTCTGAATATGTTATAATTATTTTTTATATAAGTTCTGTGAACTGTAAGTACTTAAATGAATAAATAATTATATTTCAGTATGTCAGTATATGTGATTGCTTGTTGGCTGTTTTAATATGTAAATTCCTCTCGCATAGATACATCTCAGTGGGAACTTAAGTTTTTTTATGACTGTGGTTAATGCTATAAGTGTACATGGTGCCTACTAACTGATTTACAGTGTTAATCTTGCACTGATTGTCTTTTCTTAAATATCACACAAATGCCATTGAATTTGGCTTTCTCAGGAAAAATAAAATCAACTTTTACAGCTGGAAATAATTTAGTCCTTGGCGTTGAGCTCCTCCACTTTCTATCTTGGGAAAAATGCTTTTTTTGATCCAACAGTTTATTGCAAAAATGGTTCAGGCTTCTGTTTACATGATGAAAAAAGAAAATAAATTATATTATTTTATTGGGAAAGTGAGACTAAAATGCCTTCAAAGTAGTTTGGAAATTCCAAAACTTCTTGAACTATTTCCTTTCCTTTGGAAGAAAATGCATGTCTAATGTTCTCATCAGATTATATTTGTGGGATTTTTTGTCTGTTTTCTTCCAAATTTCTCTTAATGAAATTGATTTGTTATTAGCTTACCCTCTTATTAAAGTTTTTCCCATATACATTATTCATTGGTTTCTGGAAGTCTTTTAAATGATGCTGTATTGACTTAGAGTAGTTAATACTGGCTGTTTGAGTGATACCCAGTAAACTTATGGGCACAACATTTTATGCTTTCTAAAAAGCTAAGGAGTGATTTAGTAGAAGGACAATAAGCAAAAGTGATCTTACTTACTTAAAAACAGAAACAACAAAAAACCCTAAATGGGAAATCACATTTTTTAAAGAAATAGAATACTGAATCCATTAGAATAAATAAGGACAGCCAACCAGTCTATAATTTTCTACAACGCACCACCGTATGTGTTTCTTATCATGCCCTGTTAAAGAATAGCGTAAAGAAATAAATGCAAGGCTATGAATCTGTGCTAAATACCAGGTAAAGGCCAGGAGCACGGAAAGGCGATAGTGTGGGGCTCACTGGTACGGAACAGAGTGCTTGTTGGAATTCCTCAAACCAGCTCCATGACTGGCAGCACGTGAGAGCTAATGGCCTTTAAGTAAGATAAACATATTCCTTTTTAGTTTTAGTTTTGAGAGAGAGAAGGAGAGAGAATGTGCACAAGCTGGGGAGGGGCAGAGAAAGAGAGAGGACCGGGAAATCCCAAGCAGGTTCCATGCTGTCAGCATGGAGCTGAACTTGGGGCTCAGTCCCACGAACCATGATCTCATGGTTTCATTTTTCCTGAAATCGAGTCAGACGCTTAACCGACTGAGCCACCCAGGCACCCCAAACATATTCTTCATTGTAATCTATCTTGAGCTGTGCTGTTTGGTATTAAAGTAATATTTTAAACAATTTTTTTAAAATGTGTTATGGACAAACATTGTCAATATTTTTCAAATAAATATACATATTATCAATTCCAACAAATATGTTGCACTTGGGATTTTCCTTAAAAGAACAGAAATGGTGGGGGAGGGTGCCTGGGTGGCTCAGTCGGTTAAGCATCTGACTTCAGCTCAGGTCATGGTCTCACGGTTCATGGGTTCGAGCCCTGGGTCAGGCTCTGTGCTGACAGCTCAGAGCCTGGATCCTGCTTCAGATTCTGTGTCTCCCTCTCTGCCTGTCCCTCACTCGTGTTCTGTCTCTCTCTCAAAAAATGAATAGGCATAAAAAAAAAGAACAGAAATAGGGGTACCTGGTGGGGCTCAGTTGGTTGAGCATCTGACTCTTGATTTTGGCTCAGGTCATGATCCCAGCCAGGGTCGTGGGCCTGAGCTCCATGCAGAGCGTGGAGCCTGCTTAAGATTTTCCCTCTTTCCCTTTGCACCCCCCTCCCTTGCCCACTCACACTATTTCTCTAAAAACAGAACAAAAACAGAAATATAAAATGTGGCCAGTGCACAACCGAGATTCACTAACTCCCTGATGGCTTTCCCTTCATGCAACCTACTGATTATTTAGCATACTCTTAACATTACTTACCGGTTACTTCCCAGAATGCAGGAGTTTTTCTCAGAAACTTTCAGAAATACATTATTGCCCAGAAAACAAAATCCAAATACTGAGTTGTTCAAGGTGGGGTAGAATTTCAGTTGTGTAGAATGAAACAGTTCTAGGGAAGCCACACAGCAATATGAATATACTTAACACTACTGAATTGTACACTTAGAAATGGTTAAGATAGTAAATTTTAGGTTGTGTGTTTTATACTACTTAAAAAATGCCTGGTAGTCAAGGACAGGCATAATCTGACCCCACAACTGTGTTTCTGGCTTCATTTTTTGTGGATTCATTCAACAGATCTTTTCAAACATATATTCTATGCCAGAAACCTATAAAGCACAGCAATGAACAAGACAAGCTCAACCCCACATGCAAAATTTAAAATAAAATATTGCAGGGCGCCTGGGTGGCTGAGTTGGTGAAGCGTCGGACTTCAGCCCATGTCATGATCTCATGGTGGGTGGGTGTGAGCCCCCGCGTCAGGCTCTGTGCTGACAACTCAGAGCCTGGAGCCTGCTTCGGAATCTGTGTCTCCCTCGCTCTCTGCCCCTCCCCCACTCATGCTCTGTTTCTGTCTCAAAAATAAACATAAAAAATTTTTTAAAAATAAAGTATTGCTAGAATGGAGAGGGAAACTATTCATTCTTCTTCCTTATGCTTTTGCAGTAGATCTTTTGTAATCTCCAAATACAATACTTCACTTTATGTACTTTTCTAGCTTTATGATACTCTCTTAGTCCTAAATGCTATGTTGGCTTCTGACCTGTCTCTCAATTCTCATTCTTTCTAGACTTTTAGGATATCATTACACGTGACCCACAGATGAAGCTCTTCCTTCCACTGCCGTATTGAATTGTGTTATTTAGCATTCCTTGTGCCCCTGGCCTAGCCCAGTGATTAGTACAGTGTTTTTGTGTGCAACAGACACAGAAGAATGTTTGTGAAATTAAGTGACACCATTAAAATATCTTTTAAATTCAGGGCACCTGGGTGGCTCAGTTGGTTAAGTGTCTGGCTTCAGCTCAGGTCATGAGCTCATGGTTCTTGAGTTTGAGCCCTGGGTCGGGCTCTGTGCTGACAACTCAGAGCCTGGAGCCTGCTTCGGATTCTGTGACTCCCTCTCTCTCTCTGCCCCTCCCCTACTCATGCTCTGTCTCTCTCTGCCTCTCAAAAAATAAATAAACGTTAAAAAAAAAATTTAAATTCTTTCCTTAGTACAGATTAAATACATTTTTTTTAAGTTTATTTACTTTGAGAGAGAGCAAATGCATGAGTGGGGGAGGCGTAGAGAGGAAGAGAAAATCCCAAGCAGCCTCTGAGCTTTCAGTACAGAGCTGGACATGGGGCTCAATCTCATGAACCATGACATCATGACCTGAGCCGAAACCAAGAGTCAGATGCTTAACCAACTGAGCCACGCAGGTGCCCCTATTTTCATTGTTTTAATATTTATTTATATTTAATTTTTAATTTTGTATTCTTATATAAATTTATATTTTTCTTTATAATATTTATCTTTTTTGGCTCTGAAGGTTCAGTGCATACTACCTATGCTTCATTATGAGTATCATATATACTTAGACTCACTCTGTTATGAAAGAGCTCAGTCAATACAGGGACATAGCCTTGAGTAATTAATGAGGGTCACTGCCTTGTTACCCTGTGTCCTATAAGCAGCATTGTCTCCTGAGATAATAGTGCTATTTTATGGGGTGTAAAATTATTTTAGCACTGGGCACTTAGGAATACATGCATGTTTCCCCATTGATATTAAATGTATAATTAACTTCTGTTGGGTCCTCTTCATTTATCCACTAAGCATTCTGTGGTGTTCTTCTTAGAGGAAACTATAGTGAGGACTCCCGTGTGCATGGCCTTGTAGACTGTGCAACAGCAGCAGAAAGAAGCTCTCTCTGATTTGGAGCCTCTGCACTGTGGCTCACACCCAGAGGACTGACAATGGATGGGCAAGGACCAGTTCTTCTCCAGAGCCAGTGTGAACCTCCGATTTGAAGTAAATATTTCAGTTATGTCCTTCTTTAAAAAAATTCCGTTTTGGGCACCTGGATGGCTCAGTCAGTTAAGAGTCTGACTCTTAGGGGCGCCTGGGTGGCTCATTCGGTTAAGCGACCGGCTTTGGCTCAGGTCATGATCTCATGGTTTGTGGGTTTGAGCCCTGCATCGGGCTCTGTGCTGACAGCTCAGAGCCTGGAGCCTGCTTGGGATTCTGTGTCTTCCTTTCTCTCTGCCCTTCCCTCCGCTTGCAGTCTGCCTCGCTGTCTCTCTCAAAAATAAATAAACGTTACAAAAAAAAAAAAAAAGAGTCTGACTCTTGGTTTCGATTCAGGTCATGATCTCAAGGTTTGTGAGCTCAAGTCCCATGTCGGGCTCTGTGCTGACAGTGCAGAGCCTGCTTGGGATTCTCTTCTTCTCCCTCTCTCTCTGCCCCTCCCCTGCCCTCTCTCAAAATAAATAAACTTTTAAAAAATTTAAAAACTAAAAAAATTTCAGGTTTTTGAGGTATAATTAACATATAAAATTGTGAGAATATAAAGTGTAAAATTATGGTGATTTGATTACACATATAAATTGTGAGAGGATTCTTCCATCTCCTTTCTCTCTCTCTCTCTCTCTCTTTTTTTTTTTTGATAAGAACTTTTAAGCTCTACCCTTTTAACTAATTTTGGTTATGTGTGTTTATTATTCAATCAGCTTTGGAAGGAAGAGTGCCTAACAACTTCAGAGTTATTAAAACATGTTGGAGCTATGGCTTTTGGGGTTAAAATTGGTAAGAGTTGGTGAAAGCGAAAGGTACTTTATTACCTGAAAGTAGCTTTGGTCAGCGGAAAAGCAACCAGCACTGCTTTGGGGGGAACCACTGGATTCTAATGGAGTTTTCATGACTGTAATTTCTTAGACTGACTGAAAGGGCTGTGTTTTGTTTTGTTTTTATAGTTGTTTTTTTAAGTTTTTAATTGTGGCAAACAACATGCAATTTACTAACTTCATCATTTTTAAGTGTACAATTGAATAGCAGTAAATATATTTATGTTATTTTGCACAGATCTCTAGAACTTTCTCATCCTTGTGAAACTGAAATTCTGTACCCTCCTTTTTTAAAAAGTTTATTTATTTTTGAAAGGGAGAGAGAGACAGGTTATGAGTGGGGGAGCGGCAGAGAGAGGGAGAGACAGATTCCGAAGCAGGCTCCAGGCTCTGAGCTGTCAGCACAGAGCCGGATGCAGGGCTCGAACTCACAGACCATGAGATCATGACCTGAGCCGAAGTCGGATGCCGAACCGACTGAGCCACCCAGGTGCCCCAGGATTTCCTTCCTTTTTAAGACTGAATAGTATTCTGTGGTGTGTGTATCATATTCCTCTATTCCTCATGGATGGATTGCTTCCACCTCTTGGTGGAATTGTGGCCATTGTGAATAATACCGCTGTGAACATGGCATGCAAATATTTCTTGGAGATCTTGCTCTCAGTTCTTTTGGGTGTAAACCCAGAAGTGGGATTATTGGATCATATGGTAATTCTATTTTTAATTTTTTGAGAATCTTCCACCCTGTTTTCCAAAGCAGCTATACCATTTCACATATCCATCATCTTCTCCACCTCCTCACCAACACTTGTTATTTTCTGTTTTATTCTTTCCTTCTTTCTTTTCATAGTCGCTATCCTAGAGGATATGAGATGATCACGCGTTGTGGTTTTGATTTTTCATTTCTCTAATGACTAGTGATGTTGAGCATCTTTTTATTATGCTTGTTGGCCATTTCTGTATCATCTTTGGAGAAATGTTTATTCAAGTTCGATATCCATTTTTTAAATGAGTTATTGGGGATTTTTGCTATTGAGTGGTAGTTCTTTATTCTGGATATTAACTCCCTATCAGAAACATGATTTGCAAATATTTTCTCCCATTCCATATTTTGCCTTTTCACTCTTTTGATCGATAGCACTGGCTTTAATTTAACATTTGACGCCATAATTTGTGCAGGAATTCTCTTTGGCTCATCTGCTGATATATAGTCAGGAATTTCTCCTAGCCAGATACTGACCACGAGGTCCAGTTCTGTGTTAAGGTTCTCCCAACTTCTATAAAACCACTAACAATAGTAAGGGCAATATTTTGATACTTTTCTATATACTAAAACTTTAATAAAAAAAAAACATAGCACATTCCTTGTTGTGACTATACTAGTGTATAAATTATTAATGAGTACTCTGATTTAAGGTCTCCATAAACTGAACAAGGGTTGAAGGGGCAGGTGCAGAGAGACTGTTTTTGCCATAAGTCTGCCTGGCCCTGAGTTTGTGAAGTAGGATGTGTAGTTTCTGTTGTGTAGCCTCTTCCATGGTGCCTAAGAAAACATAAGCTATACCAGTAGTGATAATCTCAAGGTTAACTTGGAATTGCATGGGATGGAGCCTGTTTCTATAAATCTTCAAGGAAATGACATACTAAGTAACCAGGATAGATTGCAGCGAAAATGTTTGCCTTTCTTTTTAAGGAAATAAGTGGTTTAAGGAAATGTATGGTTTCTGCAGAACCTTTCATCTCAGGGAATATCAATGTGTTCACAAGTTATATATAGTCATTTTCTCCATTAAAATGCAGCTAGCTCTTGGGTGACTGTAAGAATAGCTGTGAAAATATCTAGGGCATCCAATCTTAGAACCAAATGCTTCCTAAGTACCCACAGAGAAAGCAAGTAATCAGTAATGATGATGGCACATCTTAAGAAGTGATGTTGGTCTGGGTGAATACCAATGTTATTTTTTACTGCTAATGTTGAATCTTTCCTAAATTAATGTCATTATATCAAAGAAAACCCAGTAAATAATTGGGTATTGAGGATATGAGCTTTACTGGCAACTTTTTTTTTTTTTAATTTGAGATGGCATTTTCATTAATGAAAAACATGAAATAATGTGAAGTGTGAAGCTTACCTTTGGGAATTTTATAGTGTTTTAAATTGGAGAAGCACTTCCTTTTCATCACAAGCCCAACACCAGCACTGGAGTCCAGAGCCTCAAATCCTCAACAGCTCTTGTTGGAAAATAAATTGCAAAATTATAATCGATATTTAATTTTAAGGAAGGATATTAAAGAGCATGGGTACTGCATTGCTGCTTTCTTTTATTACTTTGTTTTTTAGTGTTCTCTACTGACAGTAAAATTCATACTCTGTTTGTCTAAAGAGCCATAAAGCTGGAATTTCCTAACAGCACTGTATGTAATGATTATGGCAAAACTCCAGAATTTTCCAGTGGGGAACAGGCTTTTATTCTTTTTGAAACTGCCAAGCTGTTGGCAAAAGCAAACACTCTAGTTAAATGACTAAGCAAATGGTTTCTGAGACATGTTCCAGTTCTTTAGAAGGATCCATAAGGAACATCTGGCTGAGTGACTGCACACCATTTGTGGCCATGCCTATCAAAGATTAATCATCAAGGATTCTGACTAATTCCAGCCACTACCTCTTAATGAATGCCAAATGTGAACCCATCAGCCTTTTTTTCATATGACATCAGTAACATTTGAATGGAGCAGTTGTCTGGTGCTTTACGCAGTATTATGATTAATTCTACAGAGAGGTTTTTGGGTTCCAGCTTGTCCCAACACTGTACTCAGTGTGCAAAGTGAGGTTTCAACAGTGTGTTTCTCAGTAACCGAGTATTCTCAGGCTTGCAGTGCATCATCTGTTACATTTTAGCTTTAAGTTTCTGTCAGATTTACTCTGCACTATATATGCATCTTGATCAAGCAGGATTGCACAAAAAATATTCTAAACTCATTAATGATCTTTAAGAACGCTAGCACGGGAAAGGTTAAAAATCAGTGTCTAATCCAGATCCATGAAGGAGAGACTGACTAAGGCTATTGGAATGTATTCACATAGTCTGTACGGTGGGGGCAGGGAGGAGGGCTCTCTCCTCTATCACCCCGGGTCCAAGGTTGATAGAGGCCTCACCTTTTTTCTTTACCTGGCTTCCAGGGTTGCTGTGGGTGTTGACATTCAGCCAGCACACGGGAAAAGAAGGAAGATGAATGCAGGAGGTTGTTATGGGCCAGGCAGGGAAGTGATACATATTTCCCTGACCAAGACTTAATCCCATGTGCATCTAATTGCAAGGGAGACTGGGAAATGTAGTCTCGCTGTGTGCCAAGACAAAGAAGGAACAGGTTTAGACACCAGCTACCCAGTCTCTGCTACATAGGTGAAGGAAGCTAGGCAGAAGAGCCAAATGGAAGCTTTTCATTGTGTAAGGAAGTGTGTGTGCATAAGTATAATTTGAACCATGTGAATATATGATCTATTCAAAAAATACATTTTTCAGAAACAGTAGTTTTTATCTGTATAACAGAGTGCCCCATCCTAATTATCAATCGTGTACTCCAGAGAAGATTGTTATTTATTATGGCTTACAAGCATAGTCTAATTCCTTTGGAACTAAACTGGTTCCAGAATCAGGGAGAACCTCTCCATGACCTGGGTTCATTGCAATTTGGGGATTTTTTTTTTTCCTTGTCTCATCTCTGCAGGCCCACTGCAGAGGACTGATTGTGTTTCAGCTGACAAGAAAGAAGTTAGCCTCGGGGAAACCATGTGACCACATCCCTAGTGAAGTCACTGTAAGGACCCCTCTCTCAAAACTGGTCTAGGGAATGTCACCTATTACACATTTTAGCTTTAAGTGGCCACAATTGCAATTCAGAGGCATTACTCCTAACTCGCCTGCTCAGATGTCTTCAGAGCTTCATACTGCTTATTATTTCAAGATCCAAATTTCTTAGCCTAGCAGATAAGATTCTGATCTGACATTTGCCTGTGTTTCCAACTTTACATCTTGCCAATTCCTTTGAGTTTCCCATATGACTGAAACCAGAGTTTCTCACAGTGATATTCCACAGTGGATTTCTCTGGGAGACATTATCAGGTGTGCTGTAGACAAAAAGTACTACATGAGCAAATACATTTGTGAAACATTACAGTGCATACCACATTCCCTCGTGTGTGTGTGTGTGTGTGTGTGTGTATACATAAATATAATATATATTATAATATATATATATTATAATATAATATATATTATATTATATATTATAATATATATATATATAAAAGGCTCTGAGAAGCTCTGCAGCTTGTTAGACCTTTAATTTTGTTCATCTTGGAATTTACCAAATGCATTTGAACACAGAAAATATATTGTACACCTCACCTAAATGTCCTTGAGCACACTGATACACAGAACATTACATTGGAAGCTGCTGCTCTAGACCCAGGTCAGCCGGTGTGATGGCCACTGGCCACATGGGACAGTTGTCACACTTGACACGTGTCTCCTGTTTCTATTGGGGCTGCTCAATAGGGCTGCTCTAGGATCCTTGTTAATTCTTCCCCGATGGTTCTGTGCAGAATAGATCATTTCTTCCAACATACTCTTACTTGATGTGTTTTCTCAATGTGTCATAAATGTTTGCTTATGTTTCTTATTCATCAGCTAAATATTTTTTTCCTGATTATTCATTCTGAGGACTCTAGTGTCTAGTACAGTACTGATAACATAATGTGATTGGATTTACTTTATCCCCTCTTTCCTGTCTACGTGTTTTAAAGATTTTAAAAAGTAGTTCAATTTTTAATTTTACCCTTAAAAATTTTAAATGCACATACAATTTTTTTTCAATTTTTTTTCAACTTAAGATGCCAACAGGCATCTTATTCTTAGAAGCAACGTTAGTCTCTCCCTCTTCTATTACTGTTTTTAGGTCTACTTTTTCTTATGGCTTCCAAATAAATTATTCTATTGTTATTATTCTATTTTAAACAATCGATGCTGCTTTATATATAAGCCCACTTTTACCAGTGTCTTTATTCACTATTCTCATATCTCATTTCTTTCTTCTGGGTTCAATTTCCTTAGTCCTAACCAATCTATTTTAGCACCTTTTTTTTTAAAGCAAGGGTCTTTGAGCGGTAAACTCTAAATCTTTGCCTAAAAAATACCCTTATTTCAACCTAATTCTTAAGTGATAATTTCTCCAATTACGGAATTATAGATCTTCCAGTTCACTAACCGTCTCTTCAAAATAGATCAAAGCCAGTATTTAACCCAATTATAAGAATGTTTTTTTAATTGAATGACAGTATTCATCATTTCGAGTACATTTCAAGGTTTATTTAGTTTAATCTTCCTGCTCTTTTTTCATGACATTTATTCTTCTCTCATGTTTTTGCTGACCCCTCTTATGACTTTAATATTTTGACTATATTTATCTGACCAGTTCTCTTTGATATTTCTAGTACCAGAATTTCTTGAGGGGGTCTAATCCTGCCATTTGTTGTGTCTGCTAACTCTTGCCCTGGATGTGCTGTTTCCTCACTGGGTTTTTTATATATTGTGAGCTTCACCACTTTGATGTGGGACGGGCTGTGTTCCCCATGAGATGTCTTGTGTTTGCTTCTGCCAGGCACCCAGTAGTATTTCTGCGAGTTACTGGAACTTACACATTAGTTTGAATTTGAGCCCCAAGCCTAAGTGGGGAGACATCCATAGACGTGAATTTTAAGAGGAGTTTTTTTTTTTTCCATTTATTCTTGTTGAGGGAACATTTTTTTTTCCTGTTTTACTGTAGGAATACCACTCTGTGGTCCCATTGTTAGAGATAAATTTCAACTCTAACTCCTGTCTCAGTCATCTGCCAAGCCTCACTTTCGTTATGTGGAAGGCTGACTTCTCAGATGCCGAGGACCAAGCCATGGGCAGCTCACTCACCACCACTTCCCCCCCTGTCTAGTTTTTTGGTTCTGGAAATTTTCCTTCTGTTCCTACAATCCTGGCTCTGCATTTCAAAGAATATTGGTTTTAGCAAACCTATCTTAGGGTTTATAGGAGGTGGGTTTGCAAGCTATGTATTCTGCCATGTTGCCATAAACCAAGGGTTAATACATGTTAAATGAGTAAATGTATATATGGATGAAGTATTGAAACATCCTGGCAGAGAGAACAGAGCAAATAAGTAAGACAGGCAGGAAAGCACTGAAGTGGTCGGTAGCCATTAGCTCTATAGGGCCGTTGAGTACTTGACATGTGGGTAGCAAAATGAGACACACTGAAGGCGTAGAATACAAACCAGATTTTGAATACTTGGAATAAAAAAATGTAAAGTGTTCATCTTTTATGTTGATAATATATTGAAATGATATTTTTGATAATTGGATAAAATAAAATTAATTTTACTTTTAAAAAAATATTGGGAGTAGAAAATTTTAAATGTCATTTGTGACTCCCCTATTTCTGTTGGTCAGCACTAGAGTGCCTTCTAGCTACATGATAAACACTGGCTGAATACAGGAAGGCACTTAGTACATTCAGATTGTCTCTCTTTATTCCTAAACTTGGTATATAAATGATGAGCCTTACACTGTCTACACTTTCCCATAATGGATCTTTTATGGATCAGATTCTCACAGCTGAGGGAGTGTGCAGTGAGAATAAAATTTAGTTCTCTGTAGTGCAGCGAATTTAGGCAGAAGGTAGTTGGGGTAAATGAGTTTGGATAAATGCTTTTGACAGTCACTGGAGGAGAAAAACACACCTGTCTTCAGTAATAATCTTCCATGGTTTTGTCATGCTTTATTTAGGTGCTGTAGAAAAGTTTTGACACAATATATAATGAAAAGCACTTACAAAAAGGAATCTCAAAAAATGCAATTAAAAACTTTTCTCAATTTGATACTTAACTTTTTCTCTGACATTTGAGCCAGTCTGCTTCCCTAAATCAGCTTTCATTCATCGTTTGGACACACACAATGAAAAAGAGGGTGCTAGAGTTCAGAACACACCATACAATCAGAGTATTTGTTTCATGCTGGAATTTTTAAACTTGCTTGGTCACTGAATGGTATTTTGTCTTTAGAGCGAGAAATGAGCTGTCACTGGCTAAGCCAGCCAACCCGTGTCCAAAGGCATCACCTCATTCCCATCTATATGTAGCCATTTAGCCAGAAATGTGGCATTTTTAAGGATGTTTTGCCATATTTTGCCTTTGTCACTCTATACATTCTACAATAGCCCCTCTGACAAAGTCCATATGTTCTTTCTCTGAAGGGGGGTGGGAGTGAGGGAGTAACATCACAAAAGAAGATTATAAGCTAAAAGATCTGAGGCTCCCAGAGAGCTGGCATCCCAGTGCAAAGGGATCATTGGCTCCAAATTGTGTACCAGCTGACTGTCCCCGGGGATCATTTCTGCCTCTATTAAGAGGCCTTTCTTTCTTGTTGCCCCTTATTCTCTTAAATTGGCACCAATGTGTTAGCACACGTGCTGGGCCACTAGTTGGAGTACCTGCAGTTGTGGGCCCAGGATTCTGCTCAGGTGAAGGGTGGAGCATGCATTGCAATGCAAATTCTCTGTCCTTCACTGGTTGCAGAGGGATTGGTTAGCAAGCTGCATAGCTCAGCTAGGGTCTCATGTCTTCCCTTTTGAGTTCTACTGCCACAGAAGTTTATTTCATTTCCAGTTCCTCGCATGCATGGAATATCAGCGTGGGGCACCAGGGCGGATGGGCTTTGGCGTGGAGTGTTACTGATAGCCTGATTCCCACATGTTGGGCTTTTTACCTGTAACAATGGGACACATCTGTTTCCCCAAGGGCCTGCGTTGTGGAGACAGGCATATGGGCCAGATGATTAAAACATTTGAAAATGGAAAACGCAGATATCTTTGAAGTGGAATTATCTGTAACTTTTATCAGATGTCCTCCTGATTCCGTCCGTATGTTTGGTGTTCCAGTTCACAGGCAAGGAATTGTCCATTCATCTCCATTGTTAGAGGTATAAAAGATCGTTAAAAGCAAGTGGAGGGCCAGATTTAGTGATTATGCCTCTCTTCTTCCATTACCTTTTTCTTCTTAGATTCTGATGGCACTCGATCGTGTTTGTGAGCAAGATGGCTGTGCTTTGCTGGGGCGTGTTGCCGAACTTGAGGATAAAAAAGTGTTTTAAAATGTTCAGGGCAGCTTAACCGCAGTGTGTATCTGTTTTCGTGGCCAGTGTCAAGGGTGTAGTCCAGCCAGAATCTTGTCTTCAACCCTCCATGGAGCTTACACCCGAATCTAATCAAACAAAGCAGCCAAGATCATGAAGAGCTTCTGAAAAGAAACTACATCATGAAATGACACAGGCTCTAGTGTTAGCCTGACTGTCATTGTCCAGATGACCTGAGTAGGTAGGAATTGTATGTATGGTTGGCTATGGTTCATAGAGTTTGCTGGTTGTTTAGAAAGATTAGGGTGAACAGCAATTGCGCTACTAGGTATTTGTCCAAGGGACGCAGGATTGCTGTTTCGAAGGGACGCATGCACCCCCATGTTTATAGCAGCACTATCAACAATAGCCAAATATGGAAAGAGCCCAAATGTCCATCGATGGATGAATGGATAAAGAGGATGTGGTGTGTGTGTGTGTGTGTGTGTGTGTGTATGTGTGTGTATGCATACATACATTATATATGTATATATATGTACATATATATTATATACATATATAATTACATATAATTATATATTATATGTATGTACATACATTATATATTACGTATATATAATGTATGTGTATATATACACATACACACACACACACACACACACACACAATGGAGTATTACTCAGCCATCAAAAAGAATGAAATCTTGCCATTTGCAACTATGTACAATTACGTGGATGGAACTGGAGGGTATTATGCTAAGCGAAATTAGTCAGAGAAAGACAAATATATGACTTCACTCATATGAAGGCTTTAAGATACAAAACAGATGAACATAAGGGAAGGGAAGCAAAAATAATACAAAAACAGGGAGGGGGACAAAACAGAAGAGACCCTTGAATATGGAGAACAAACAGAGGATTGCTGGACGTGTTGTGGGAGGGGGGATGGGCTAAATGGGTAAGGGGCATTAAGGAATCTACTCCTGAAATCATTGTCTCACTATATGCTAACTAATTTGGATGTAAAGTAAAAAAATAAAAAAAGAAAGATTAGGGTGAAGATCCCCACAGCTTCTTGGTCCCTAAGCAGGAGGAAGAGGCATTAGAAACATGCCAAACAAAGAAGGCTTGTTTTCTAGAACCAGGGCATTTAGGAAGTTACCGCTGGGAGAATTCAGAAACTTCCCTGAGTGGGCGCTCCATGGCCACAAGGCTTGGCTGGCAGAGATTGTGTCGGATTCCAGCACCCATTTGGCCCTCAGCCTGGTGCCCTTGTGCCAACAGCTTTACCTCAAAATGTGGAGTTGCATCGTGTGTGCATATAAGTACCCAGATGAAACTCTCACTTCCTGGGGGCTTAGGGAAGGGAAAGAAAAACGACAACAACAACATATCTTTAAATATTCCCACTGACCAGATAGTCGGGGGAGGCAATGGAGCAATTAAGCCTAAAGACAGAGAAACCTGCAAAACTGTGTGTATCAAAGATTTTTGAGAAATTTCTCTTGCCATTGACCAATAAAACAAAGCATCAAGCCAAAAAAGTCTCCAGTGGCCAAGAAGAAAAGGGTGCTTTGTGGATAACTAAGCTGAATAATGAAGAGTCTGGAGAAGCACTGAGTATCAAAGAGTTAAAGTCACGGAGCTGACAAGCAGGTGGTGTAGTCCACACAAGCCAGACCTTCATATTGTACTTTACGGGCCATTCAGGGAGTTTGCCAGGCTAACTTTGCCTTACAAGCTGAATCGAGAGCCTAACCATACAATGCCAAACTATTCAGTGTATGTATTCAGAGCTCGGAATTCAGTTGTCCGATTCAGTTGTCCATCAACTTGGGAGGGTCTATCAAGGAACAAATCAAATAACCTTGCTACTGGAATCTTCTGTAATTTAAACACCTGTTGTTCAGAAAACCAATTGAATTGGTTAACATTAAAGGCACACGAAAGAGACATTTGCTCTTCCCAGACTTGGAAATGTGGAAAGGTTTTCATATGCATTTGCAGATGGCAGGCATTTACATACTCAGTTCATAAACAGTTGCTGGCGAATATAGAAGTGGGGGGTGGGAGACGTGTGATGGTAATGATTATGGAAATTTAGCACATATTTCTAATCCCCAACACAGCTCACTTGAGAAGTCACCTTAAAACACTATATCTTGTTCTCAGTTACCATAAAATTTCCACTAAATTGAAAGCGGTATGATTGTTGATTTTCTTTATCTAATAAGAACTAAATATAGTCTTTCAGTTATAAAGCATGACAGTGATAATTTAGAAAGTGTCTTTTTCATATCTGGGAAAAAAATAATGTTAAATCAACTATGGAGAACTAGAAAGGCATCAGCCACAAATACCTAAAATTATTTTCTTGATGATTACACAGGATTTTTACATTTGACATGGATCTCTTCATTGTAGACCATTGATTTTTTTTTTTTTCAACATTTTTTAATTTATTTTTGGGACAGAGAGAGAGACAGAGCATGAACGGGGGAGGGGCAGAGAGAGAGAGGGAGACACAGAATCGGAAACAGGCTCCAGGCTCTGAGCCATCAGCCCAGAGCCTGACCCGGGGCTTGAACTCACGGACCGCGAGATCGTGACCTGGCTGAAGTCGGACGCTTAACCGACTGCGCCACCCAGGCGCCCCTGTAGACCATTGATTTTATTTACATTTTGAGAACCAAGGGTTTGTGTCTTTTCGTAAATAAGATTAAAATATTAATGTGGTCTATACAGAGCCAGAAATTATGTTTTAGGAAACCCTGAACTCTTGATTCATGGCAGTGTATTTCTCTTCACATGCTTTCGGAAAAGTCATTTTATTATATATTTCTTTGCTGTAAGGTTGCCTCCAAACGACTTTTTGTAATTCCAGAGACAGATAGGAGGCAGAAACCTGGCAGTGTTACATAACTAGGACAAGCCCTAGGAAGAAGACCTGTGCTGTATTTCATTTCAGTGATTTTACCACCCTTTCCACTTTACTTCTTTGAGTCAACAAATATGGGGTCAGTAGTTTTAGTGGTAACTTTATTTGATTTTAAAAAGATGTATGCAGAAGGTGGGGGAAGCGACTTGTGCATCTTTTCTTCCCCCAAATCCTTTTGTGATGACACTGGCCGGCAGAGGATAGCTGGAAACCCCGCTGGGCACTCTGCTCTCTGTGCCCCCTGTCTCTGGAACCCATGTGCCGCAGCCAGCCCTTGAGATGATAGTGAGGGGCCAGCGCTGCAGAAGCCTTAATGTTGAGAAGACTTAGAGGAAGGTGGGTAAGGCCAAGGGTGCGGCTTGGACTGTGATACAGAAAATGCACAGGACTGGAGGGAGCCTCAATGCCCAGGCTGCGGGGCTCTGAGAGCCAGGGCAAGACGTTGCACTTTATTCAGGAGGCAATGAAGAGACACGGAGGCTTCAAAAGCAGGGAGGAGATCGTGTGGCGTATTTAGACACTGTGTGATGTGGTTAAGGGGGTAAAGTTAAGATAGTGTGGCGTATTTAGACACTGTGTAATGTGGTTAAGAGGGCTTCTTAGACGAGGAGAAGTATAACCAAAGAGGAGAACATTGTGGGTCCGTGCGAGAGCATCCTTTCTGAACCACACTGGTGCCAGTGGGCATGAAAAGGAAAGGGTGGATTCAAGACACAGAACTTAGGACTTGGCAGCTTGGAGGGACTGGATTGACAGTTAAAGGAGAAAAGCTGAGGGTCAAGTCCTTGCTCCTTCTGTCTCCACTTCCATGTCTGCTAACACTATGTGGCCTTGGATAAGCCCATCTCGTCTTTTAAGCGTACTCCCTTTGAGCATATTCATAGTTAGGAAATTCAAATGCCTACATCAAATGAGATAGTATATTTTAAGTGTATGTAAGCCCTAAACATTATACAGACTGTTATTATTAGATGTGAGGTTTATGGAGGATTAAAAAAAAGAGTCTAAAGTCTACACACAGATATTTATAACAGCTGTATTCATAGTTGCCCAAGCTTGGAAGCAACAAGACGTCCTTTGGTCAGTGAATGGATAAATACGCTGTGGTCCATCCAGGCAGCGCCATATTAATGAGCACTAACAAGAAATACACTACCAGGCCGCAAAAAGGCATGGAGGAAATTTAAGTGCATATTGCTAAGTGAGAGAAGGCCATCTGCAAAGGTGCCACATTGTATGATTCCAACTATATGATATTCTGGAAAAGGCAAGAAGGTCAAACTATGGAGATGGTAAAAAGATCAGTGATTGCCAGGGGTTTAGAGAGAGGGAGGATGAATAGGCAGAGCACAGAGGATTTTTAGGCAGTGAAAGTATTCTGTAGGATACTGTGATGATTGCTACATGTCATTCATTATACATTCGTCCAAACCTACAGAATGTACAACACAGGGGCGTCTGGGTGCCTCAGTCGGTAGAGCATGTGACTCTTGATCATGGGATTGTAAGTTCGAGTCCCACACTGGGTGTAGAGATCACTTAAAAATAAAATCTTGAGGGGCACCTGGGTGGCTCAGTCGGTTGAGCATCAGACTTCGACTCAGGTCATGATCTCGCGGTCTGTGCCTCAAGCCCCACACCGGGCTTTCTGCTCTCAGCACAGAGCCCGCTTTGGATCTTCTGTCTCCCTTTCTCTCTGCCCCTCCCCCCCTCAAAAATAAACATTAAAAAGATTATTAAAAAAAAGAAGAATGTACAACACCAAGAGTGAACTGCGACGTAAACCGTGGACCTTGGGTAATTATGACGTATCAGCAGAGGTTTGTCAGTTGTTACCAGAGGTACCACCATGGTGGGGGTGTTGATGTTGGAGGAGGCTGGAGGTTGTAGGGAGAGTATGTGGGAATTCTCTGTGCTTGCCACTCAGTTTTGCTGTGAACCCAAAACCACTGTAAGAAATAAATTCTATTAGGAAAAAAAAAAAAAAAGCCTAAGATGATTCTAAGATCTTAAGCCTTCTTGACTAAAATAATAGCATTGCCCTTCACAGAAGTAGGAGTGTTAGGAAAAGAAGCTGGTTTGTGAGAAAGATGATAAATTCCACTTGGGATATTTTAAGTCTAGGGGCTTGAATAACAACCATGTGGAGATGTCCAGCAAGCAACTGGAATACAGAACTAGACCATATCCTCTCGCGCAGTCATGGAGCGCAGCAGCCAGTCAAGGAAGAATTGAGATGTCGTGTGGTGCAACTTACTAAGTTGACTTAAATAACACGGGGACCGGACCCGTGGGCAGAAAGGGCTGCACTTTTGCTGAATGAAGCTGGTTGTTATATGCTTGGTGCTCAAGGGGGTGGGATGTGCAGGGAGTATTAGATCATAAATATTTCCTCAAATTTCTACTCATAAAACGACTTCACAAAATTTCTCTAGTGCTTGTCATTCAGTTCGATATTAACTATTGGTGAGATATACAGGCACTCATGAGATCCTTTAAGAATGTAGCAACCAGCAGGTATTTGATCCTAATCAGATCTGTGCAGGCTATGGGTCAGCCTTCTGGGCTAAACGTGAACATTTTTCTGCTTCTGTCCCTCATCGATACTGTGCTAAGCATCCTTATGGTACTTATAGTGTGTTAAGCGTGTCTGCATATCTTAACTTGTTTCCCTTAGTATCCCACGCATGGGATAATGAGATCACTAGATGATTTCTAAGATTTTTTTTTAACTGTAAGATTTTTGTGGAAAAAATCCAGGAAATAAGAGATGGGGAGGAAAACCAAGACAGCTCAGGGACAGGAAAAGCAATGCAGAGAGATGCAAGCAGAAATGGATTGTCAGCCAGATGTAGAGATATTAAGCAGAAAACTGAGAAATCTCTAAATGACTTGGAAATTAGGTTGTATTCTCACCTTTGGGAAGCTCGTTGTTTTGAATTGGTGGGGATGGGAAACACATAGTAAGGGCTGTGCAAACAGGTGTCAGGGATGTTGCCGGGGAAGGATGCAAGCAGAAAGCCATGGACTAAAGGAATAAGATGGTCACCAGAAGGCGGTTTTACAATAGGGAGACCTCACCAGAAAGGGAGACGACCAGTGGAGAAGTCACATTAACCAGTGTTGAAAGAAAGAGGAGTGGAATTAAGCATTCCAGCAGTTCTCTCTAGGCTGAGTATTGGGGGGGGATGGAAAATTTCCTCAGAGACCAGAGTGAAAAACGAGTCAAGTGCCTGTAGGTATAGACATTTTGGTATAAAGAAGACAGCATCAAAAGCTTAGAAAAGACACTCTTGGGGAGTGCAAATGGCATCCACCTAAAGGACTTTTGATGCTGGCTCCATGGCCTTCGGCAAGTTACTTAGCCTCTAGGGGCCCCAGTTTCTTCACTTGCAGATGAGATACCTTCTTTTAAGAAGCTTCTTATTTTGAAAGTTTTCAAATATACTACAAATATAGAATAGCGTGTCTTGTTACCATCACACAGCGTCAAAAAGTAGCAACGTAGAACCACTGTTGTATCATCTGTCCACTGCACACTTTCGTGAGGTAGAAGTGCGATGGAATATTTTGTTACCCATCTCAGTCATAGTTTTGCCTATAATTACTTCAGCATGGATCTCTGGCTAAGAAGTGCATTTTGAGACCTGTGTAGCCACCACTCAAGAAAATTGAACACTCCTCAGTTTTCCTCGGGCACACAGTATCCTCTGGAAAATGCATCCTCCGGTTTCCCCAGCTGTCTCAAAGATGTCTTGTTACAGATGGATTGTTTTCAGTCAAGATTCAGAGAAGCTCCAGTGGTTGTTTTTGGGTTGCAGGGAGTCTTGAAAATTACATGAGGGGCGCCTGGGTGGCGCAGTCGGTTAAGCGTCCGACTTCAGCCAGGTCACGATCTCGCGGTCCGTGAGTTCGAGCCCCGCGTCAGGCTCTGGGCTGATGGCTCAGAGCCTGGAGCCTGCTTCCGATTCTGTGTCTCCCTCTCTCTCTGCCCCTCCCCCGTTCATGCTCTGTCTCTCTCTGTCCCAAAAATAAATAAACGTTGAAAAAAAAAAAAGAAAAAAGAAAAAAAAAAAAGAAACAAAATCATGCAGCATGAGCTCATGACCTGAGCCAAAATGAAGAGTTGGACACTTAACCAACTGAGCCACCCAGGTGCCCCTGTTCTAAGTACTTTTATATGTGTTAACTCATTTGTTCCTCACAAAAACCATATGAGCTAGGTGATGTCATTCTCCTTGTTATGAGGAGGAAACTGAGGCACAGAGAAGTTAAATAACTTGCCCAAAGTTACACAGCTTGTGGAAATGTTGGAGCTGGGACTCAAAGGCAGCAAGTCCATCATCAGAGACCAAGTGTTTAAGTGCTACTCAGTATTGCCTACTCTAAATCAAATTAAAAGTTGACATCTACATACAAAGATCCTGTCATGTCTAGAGCCAGGCGACATCATGTGACATCAAATGTCAAAGGAGGGAGTGTGACCAGTTCTCCCAAGAAAGCAGGAGGTACAGAAACAGGCATTGCAAGAGTTGTGGAGGCAGAGTTTCAAGGACTAGGAGGAGAAAAGTGGGAGCAGCAGCCCTGCCTGGCAGTGAAAGGGCCGCCCTGGAATCTGTGGGCAGGTCTGCAGCACTTCGATTCCATCCCTCGTCCCTGGAGTGTGTGGGAGGCCCGGCTGGGTAGGGAGAGAACTGGGCTGAGAAAGTAAGAAGGTGATGCCCAGGGGTCATTTACAAAGGCTGTCTTTAGGAGAAGAGCAGAGAGTATGCGAAGTGCGTAGATTTCTATCTCACATACATCATTCTTGCTTCTCGCAGCCATTTTCACTTGGTTTGTCTTTGAAGATCCAATGTAGTCTCCTTCAGAAATTATATCATTAAAAAAAAATGGGGGGTGGGGGTTAGCTCAACAAAATATTTATACTATCAGAGCCTCTTCTTAAAGTCATCCTTAAGTTTATTGGGGGAAGAATAAACTTTTCTCCTGATTGGAGGGCACATCCTGCTTCCTTATTGCCCTGGTTGTTTGCTCCTGTCTGTGTTTTCACATGTGTGTGTAACTGACAACCACACGGATCCACAGCAGCTGTCAGCAGCAGCCTCCCCAGCATTCACTTTGCATGAAGAACCCAGAAACTCTGACTGCATCGTGACATTTTTCATATGCTCTTAGAAATGTTTTAAACATGATTGTAGCCTACGCTTCACAGCAAGGACTTCCATTTCTTTAAAAAAAAAAAAAAAAAAAAAAAGATTGTTTCCCCTCCTGGAGTTTCTACCACAGCGCGTAGTGGGGAGCTGTGCTAAAGTGCCTCGAGTAGATGTTGCTATGGATGGTTTGCAGACAAAAATAACAGAAATTTACCTGTGCCCACACAGTTTCCTTTAAATATAACATCAGCGTGTTTGTGACACACAGTTTGAAGTTGTGCTGTTTAGTAAAGAATTAGGGCATTGCTTACGTGTGAAAAGAAAAAGCTGTACGCCTTTCGATATATACATGCATGCATGTTCTTCATTTTTCATGTGAATCTTTGCATTTTACTGAGATGCACACACTCAAAATACTGTAATAGTACAGTGCAAGAGGAGAGAGGGCAGAAAGCAACCTTATTTACCAACTGATACCCGCCAATTACCTTTCGGGACGCGGACAAGTAATTCCTGTGGTTTACAGCCGGGTTCTTAGAGTGCACCAGCCAGGTCGGGACCAGAAGCCCCACTCTGGCTCATGCCTCTGAGGCTGTCGGCAGGGGGCTTTCAGACTGTTCTCCAGGAGAAGCAGCCGCCTCACGTGCTCTCATAATACTTTGTAGGGCCCCACGTTGTGATTCGAATTTGGATTTTTGAAAGAAAAGATCCCTCACTTCACAATCACTTCGATACGGTTGGCAGTGATTGGTGAAAAAGTAATTTCTAGAAAGAGCAGCTGCATTCAAAAAAGAATGAGGTTAACTGGAATGCAGCTGTAGTAACCTTAGAATATGAAACCTTGGAGCTCAGTTTAGTATCGAGAATGTTCTTTGTTCGTCAGAGCCACCAGGTAGATCTTTTGATAAGCTTCCAAAATTCCTTTCACTCTGAGAAGATTGTTGTGCATGTGAATCTGAAATTTAGTCTTATATGTCCTAATACAGCCTTTATAACTACTGAGTGAATGGAAGCCACTTACATTCTAATTTATCGTGATCGATCTACTTTCATGATTTAAAAATCTGAGTAGAATGCAGTGGAGAGAAATCGTGAGTAAAGAAGATAACGCATTTATTGAGCGTCTCAACACCATGTCCGTTCCTTTCACATAAATGATTCCATTTAATCCTTACAACTTGTGGGTTTTATGGGGATACCTGTGTCCACACAACAATAACATGACTGAGCTAAAATGGGAATCAAATCTATTTGCCTTCAAAGCTTATTTTTGAATTACTTAGGCATGTCTGGACAGGGAGATGTCTAGGATAGTATATTACAGCTTTTGTTTTTCTTAGAACAAGTAGGTAAATAAATGTGATGTTCTGGGGCACCTGGGTGGCTCGGTTGAGCATCCGACTTCAGCTCAGGTCATGATCTCACAGTTTGTGAGTTTGAGCCCCGCGTCGGGCTCTGTGCTGACAGCTCAGAACCCGGAGCCTGGTTGGAATTCTGTCTCCCTCTCTCTGCCCCTCCCCTGCTCATGCTCTTTCTTTCTCTCTCAAATATAAATAAACATTAAAAATTTTTTTTAAATCTGATGTTCTAACATCTATGTTTCTGAGAGAAGGGTAGACTTTCTGAGGAGTAGACTGTGGAGTGGGGGGTAGACCATTCCATTCAAATGCGTAGGGAAGAGAGTTTCTGATGAGCCTTTACTAATGACAGCCCATCCTCCTGTTGACCATGCTGACCTATTATGACATGGTTTTAAAGCAAATTCACAGTGTTCTCTCTCTCTCTCTCTCTCTCTCTCTCTCTCTCTCTCTCTCTGTCAAATTAGTCTGAATGAGGTAGATGTGGCACCAAGTACAAGGGTTTCAGAATTATAGTGGGAAAAAAACTAAATTATCTTGCTCTTTGGTAACCACTTACGGTTTAGTATTACAACAAATTCTTTAAAGTTTAAGGCTTTTCATTGTTGGGGTGAAGAGAGTAACACTAGAATTTGGTATGGTACTATAATATTGTTGATTAGCAATGCCAGTATTTCATATAAATAAGGGTTCGAGAATACCCTGAGATAAAAATATTCTGTCATTTGCATATTACTTAAATAGCTTTGGTACTACCCTTAGACCCAAGCCGGAGGGACCCCACACTTTAGAAAACCTTGTTTTGGTTTTCTTCCAGCTAGACCCTCCCCACAATGCAAGGGGCAGGCTACCCCACACTAGAAAGACCCAGACCTCAGAACTACTTATCAGTGTCCAACAGCCCTTTTTCTTAGGTCCATCTTCCAGAAGGTAGACCATGCTGTCTCTGCCCACTGTCTGGGGCCGGAAGGGCAGCAATTTGTGGGCAGGTGTGGTTGGAACTTGGACATATGGACTGGGCTCTCCACACCTGCTCAGGAAGCCTTTCAAGATCAGGGACAACTGGGTCTGAGAAGAGAAGGGAGACCCTGCACCAACATGTAACACTGGGAAGTATGAGGAGCCGGAAAATTCTAAATTGAACATGGCTTCCAGGTGGAAGGTGGAGGGGAAGGTGGTATTTTTGTGTAGCAGTTCATTACCTTAATTCATACCTTGTAAATGTTCATACATAAGGTACGGGCCTTGATTTGTGCTCTCGCCTGGGGATCCTCAAAGTGGGCAGCCCTAGAAATAGAGCTGCTTTGACCAAAGTGCTTCAGTGGTTTTTGTAAATAAGTCTCAATGCAAAATAAAAGCCTTTAGCACGAACTGACCTTTAGAGCCAGTCTGAGTAAGTAAAACCTCCAGGATTAAAAGCCTAAGGCTTTCCAGCCACAAACTCAAGACTGAGCCCAGTGTATGAAAAATCCAATTCTATTTTAAAACTGCAGGTATCTTGATATGCTCTAAGGCAGTTTCCGGTTTTGAGATCATAAGTGGAAACATCTTTGTCAACTTCACATTTTTATAATAAAGGCAGATTTTACCACTCAGTCCAAGTGTTTTCATGCCAGTATTCAAGCCACTCTCCTGAATCTTAGCATAACTGCCCATGGCCTTCCTCTTAGGTCACTAAGAAAAACCTGTCGGTTTAGTTCAACAGTTTGTTTAAGAGCAATTCCAAATGGCAAGCTTCTTGGAAAGCAAACACATCCAGTAACATTATTACTCAAAGGCACCTAGCAGTCTCCCTTCCTGATTCTGTTTGATACAATGTAACCAGCATCTATTGAACATTTAAGTGCAGGGCATCAGGCAGAGATCTAGAGACACTCAAGTGAGCAGAGATCTCCACCTTTGGGGTGTTCACAGTCTGGAGAGGCAAACCCCAGCAGGGCAATCCACAATCAGAGCCAAAGAAGAAAGAAAAAGGATTAAAATAAAGAGTGGAGAGAGGGAGAGGGGCTACATGTATGGCAGAATTAATACTTTCTTCCTCTTCTTCTTGAAAAACGTTTCATGGGGGAGGAGCAGTTTGAACTAGGTGGACATTGAAAGATAAGATTACAGTAAGTAGAAAATCATAATCTCAGCTAACATTTATTGAGCTCTTACCGGTTGCCAGGCACTGTTCCAGTGTGGATTGTATCATTTAGTCCTCCCAGGACAACAACCCTATGAGGTGGGTAAGTACTCTCCATTCCCTCCAGCAGGTTGCAGATGAAAATCGTAAACGATACGCAAACACACTAATCATTTTGTCCACATGAGATCCATGAGGTTAAGTAACTCACCCAGAGTCAACCCACCAGTAAGGTGGGGCTGGAATATGCAGGCAAGCAGTCTGACTCCAGAACTTGTGCTTTATTTTTTACTTTTTTTAATGTTTACTTTCAAGAGACAGAGAGACAGAGCAGGAGTGGGGGAGGGGCAGAGAGACAGGGAGACACAGAATTGGAAGCAGGCTCCAGGCTCTGAGTTGTCAGCACAGAGCCCGATGTGGGGCTTGACCTCACAAACTGTGAGATCATGACCTGAGCTGAAGTTGGACACTTAACTGACTGAGTCACCTAGACTCCCTGAGAGGACCATCTTTTTTTTTTTTTTTTTTTTTTTTTTTTTTTTTTCTTTTCAACGTTTATTTATTTTTGGGACAGAGAGAGACAAAGCATGAACGGGGGAGGGGCAGAGAGAGAGGGAGACACAGAATCGGAAACAGGCTCCAGGCTCTGAGCCATCAGCCCATAGCCTGACGCGGGGCTCGAACTCACGGACCGCGAGATCGTGACCTGGCTGAAGTCGGACGCTCAACCGACTGCGCCACCCAGGCGCCCCGAGAGGACCATCTTTTAAATAAGCGATGCTAGGGTGAGATGGTGAATATGTATCTTTCTGGCATCAGCCAGACGTGTGCATACACACTGCACCCCCCCCCAAAAAAAAACTGAAGGTACCAAGAATCAGAACATCAGACATTCTAAATGCTGAGGTGAAGACATATTAATTTGGGGCTATGAGATTGTCTCTGTGAGATAAAAGCAGAGTTATAATTGATCTGTTTTACCCGTCCACAAAGTAAGTGACATAAGTCTAGAGCTTTGGCAATGGAAATCCCCCTTCCCAGTTTTCCCAAATTAACCACTGAGGGGTACTCAGTAATAGAGTGCCATTTTCTCTTTAATAATTCAAGGAATTTACAGTCTTTAACTGGCTGTCTCGGAGGCACACTGGTATATTGGAAAGAAGATGGGATTGGGAATTAGCTAGGCCTGAGTTTATGCCAAACCTACTAAAACCTGTAAAGTCAACTCTCTGGCATCTTAATGGAAAGGGTGTTCTCACATTTCCACCTAAATTTTATCTCACATTTTACTTTTCTAAGCCCTAGAAGTATATAAACAAAGTTCATTTCTGGGGCACCTGGGTGGCTCAGTCAGTTAAGATTCCAACTTTGGCTCAGGTCATGATCTCACAGTTTTTGAGTTCAAGCCCCAGATCAGGCTCTGTGCTGACAGTGTGGAGCCTGCTAGGATCCTCTGTCCCCCCCCCCCCCGCCCCCCCCCCGCCCCTTCCATGCTCATGCTTGCTTGCTCTCTCTCTCTCTCTCAAAAATACATACATACATACATACATACATACATACATACATAAATATAAACAAAGTTCATTTCTGTTAATTTTATTATTCACACCAAAGAGTGGGAACCATATTAATTTTTGAATCTGCCTTTGGCCAAATAAAACCTTTAGGCCTTTATTCAATGTCCAGTTTTATTTTTAAAAATAAGAAAAGTTAAATGCACAAAGAACAAATCAGATAGCTTTTCAAGTACCCAAGATGATTGGGAGCACTAAGGTTGCCAAAAATCAAGTGAAACACAAGAAAAATGTGATTATAGAATTGGATGAAATTTAAAAGTTTATTTACGCAGTCCACTTACCATAGTTAGGAATAAGATGAGTTTCAGACACATTTACTCAGTAGGCCCAATTTAATAAGGTCACACATTTAATAAGGGCAGAACCCAGACATGAACTGGGTCCCCCACATTTCTGCCTGGTGGCCTTTCATCTTCCAGGAGGAGTATTTTTGGAAAGTCCTTATGGAAGACTGTCACTACCACTCTACCACTGTTCCCCTGGCTGGGAAAGCTAAGTGTTCAGTAAATCTCTGTTATCTTAAAACAAGGGTGAACCCAGGCTGCCTTTCAGCTCTTGTATATTTTGGGTGTGTGGATATGAACCAATGAGCTGCTTAGCAGATAGACTGTTAAAGAAGAGGTGGGGGTGTGCACCTGGGTGGCTCATTTGGTTAAGTGCCCGACTTCAGCTTGGGTCATGATCTCACAGTTCATGAGTTCAAGCCCTTGACAGCTCAGAGCCTAGAGCCTATTTCTGATTCTGTGTTTCCTCTCTCTGCCCTTCCCTCCCTCCCTCCCTCTCTCTCTCTCTCTCTCTGTCTCTCTCTCTCTCTCTCTCTCTTAAAAATAAATAAACATTGGGGCGCCTGGGTGGCGCAGTCGGTTAACCGTCCGACTTCAGCCAGGTCACGATCTCGCGGTCCGTGAGTTCGAGCCCCGCGTCGGGCTCTGGGCTGATGGCTCAGAGCCTGGAGCCTGTTTCCGATTCTGTGTCTCCCTCTCTCTCTGCCCCTCCTCCGTTCATGCTCTGTCTCTCTCTGTCCCAAAAAATAAATAAAAACGTTGGAAAAAAAAATAAAAAAATAAATAAATAAATAAATAAATAAATAAATAAATAAACATTAAAAAAAAAGAAAAAGAAGAGGTAGGGATTGATTCATGCCCTAACTCCTTTCCAACCTTTGGAAATTAATTTCACTATAAGTGAAAATCAAAAAGTAATAAAACGTGTAACAAGCAAAGGTTGGAAACTGGAATGCCTTTTAAGAGCTAGCATAGTACACAGAACTGTTCTTTCCTGTTAAGAATTGACTGTCTCAGGGGTGCCTGGGTGGCTCAGTCGGTTAAGTGTCCAACTTCAGCTCAGGTCATGATCTTGTAGTTCATGAGTTCGAGCCCCATGTCGGGCTCTGTGCTGACAGCTCCGAGCCTGGAGCCTGCTTCTGATTCTGTGTCTCCCTCTCTCTCTGCTCCTCCCCCGCTCGTGCTCTGTCTCTCTTTCTATCTCACTCTCAAAAATAAATAAACAAACAAAAAACTCAGATTTTTTTCAGTTTTCTTAGAAACTTCTATATCTTAGAACAACACCATTCTTAATACACCATAAACTCAATTATATACGTGTACAGTTTGCTTTAAAGGAAGAACTGTCTAAGCCTGGTTTTTCTCCCCTGTTTTAACTCTCAGGTGTAATTCTGAAACTCAAACATATAGATGTAACACAACCGCAAAAAAACAAAACAAAAAAAAATTATTCTCCCAAGCACGTCTTACTATTTAGGAATAACATGCTATGTAAATCGACTGTTGGGCGTGAATGAACATCACAGCTGGGAACCCAGAGCCCATGCTTCATCAAGTGGTTTCTGGGAAGTAGATAAGGATTTTAGTAGAGCCACAGCCTCAAATTTCCAACTGTCCACTAAAGCAAACAAGCGTCTATTGCCTAATCAACCATGTCCAGTTCAATCATGTATTACTGAGAGGATTAAATATAAAGGAACTTGACATCTGTCTCTGGTCTTAGCTGTATTCCCTTCCACAGCTCATTGTTGCCAGACATCACTTTACCAGAGACCATGTCGGTCAGTTCTTACTGCTGCCACGCAGAAGGTGGAGTTTAATTAGTTTATAGGAAACTACAGAACTGACAAAGACAAAAGCAAAATTCACAAACAGCAGAGCAATGTATATATGTCTCATTCCTGCTTACTCTTCATTCTACTTCTTAATAATAGAAGTTCAAATTACAGCAAAGTCCAGGAATAAGGCACTATTAGAAAAAATATTCTGTTCACTGAAAATGTTTAAGATGCAACTAAAAGAAAATGTGTTCTGTCATGATACATGATGTACTTAAATTGCAGATAGGTTGTGTTCTAAAAGTTAACTTGTGAGGTGGATTGGCCAATACCCATTTTGGTGCAGCCACATTTCTCATAGGTTTTACCTGCAATTCAAGGAAAAAATTCCAGTGTAAGTATCTTATGAGTACTTGGGCTCTCATATCTCCTTAAAGAAGCCTACTTATGTTAGAATTCTAGTGCCTAGAATTCTAGAATTTTCTAGAGAAAGTGCTTCCTCTCTTACCAGGCGTAATTGCCCTATTGGTCATGGCAGGTTATTCTCCTATTTCTTGGGTACTTCTTACCTGACTCTTTTGCAGGGTCTAGATGTGTAATTTTGCAACATTTGATCTCAGGCTACCTTCTCTTTTCTCTTTACATCACCTGCCTGTTCAGCCTTGTCCACATCCATGCTGCAAGTACCATCTGCGTTCTGACAGCTTCTCTCCTGGACGTCTTCACAGACCCATCCATAGTATCTCCACTGTATTTCTCTAAGTCACCCCAGACTCAGCATTCCAAAATATATGTCTTCTCTCCAAAATCTGGATTTTGTCCATGTCCCACCCACCCCAAGTCAAAGAATGGTTCCACTGTCTGTCCAGATGTGTAGGTCAGAAATCTCAGGGTCGTTTTGGCATGAGCCTTCCCTCATCCCTCATGTCCCTACCAGCCGTTGATTTTACCTCCTAATCTGCCCATTTGTCTCCAATACTCTCTGGACATTGTGCTCTTCCTTGCCACAGGGCTTTTGCTAGTGCTATCTGTTGGGGCAAAAAATCTCTCACCTGAGCTTTCATTTTTTTTTAAAAAAGGAAGTCATCTGCTGGAGTCACCAATTTATTGATTCATTCAGGCCTGGAGGCAGAAGAGTATCAGCAGAGTTTTGAAGCTCTTCTGTTAAATATCAGGGAGAAAGCGTTTTCCTGTGGCAGCTAGGATTCATGGCTATATTGCAAAAGCAATAGCTTTAGTCCACATGTCTCAAAGACAACTTCTTTAAAAAAAAGAATCCAGGGGTGCCTGAGTGGCTCAGTCAGCTAAGTGTCCACCTTCAGCTCAGGTCATGACCTTAAAGTTTGTGGGTTTGAGCCCTGCATCAGGCTCTGTGCTGAATGCTTGCTCAGAGCCTAGAGCCTGCTTCAGATTCTGTGTCTCCCTCTCTCTCCGCCCCTCCCCTGCTCATGCTCAGTCTCTCTACCTTAAAATAAATAAATAAATAAAAACTGTATACATTGTATGTTAGCCAACTTGACCATAAATTGTATTTAAAAAAATAAAAAATAAATTTAAACTTAAAAATTAAAAAAAAATAATCTAGCAAGGACAGTTTTGTAGTTCATGCAAAAGAAGGTTATTACAAGACAGAATTGATGACACAGGGCTTACTGATCAGAAGAATCCTGTCTCCATACTCACCTGGGTCTGTAACCTCTTAACCTTACAAGAGTATTTCACCAGCAGCCTTTTAGGAAGTTTTCAGATCGAATTCTGTGAGCCACATCTGAATGATACAATGTAGAAAATCATAGATTTTCAAGCTCAAGGGGGTTATAATTTTCCGGCTCGTCATTTTCCTTCTGCTCTTGCCCCTGCCTCTGCCGAGAAATCTCCTGCTCATGCATCAGAGCTCAGCTCTAGTGTCAGTCCTCCAGAAAGCCTTTCCCAGCTCCTAGCCCTACACCAGGCTCCTTGTAGAACATTCCAGAGAATCGCGGTTTTTTTTTTCTTTATGACAGTTATCTCAGTTTGTAATTGTACATTTATGAGTAGAGGTGTTTTTTCATTAATGTCTTTTCCACTAAGCGATAAACCGCATGAAAGTAGGGAGCATGTATTTGCTGTTTTTGTTGTTTTTTTTTTTTTTAATTTTTTTTTTTTTAACGTTTATTTTTGAGACAGAGACAGAGCATGAACGGGGGAGGGTCAGAGAAAGAGGGAGACACAGAATCTGAAACAGGCTCCAGGCTCTGAGCTGTCAGCACAGAGCCTGACGCGGGGCTCGAACTCACAGACCGCGAGATCATGACCTGAACCGAAGTCGGACGCTCAACCGACTGAGCCACCCAGGCGCCCCAACTGTTTTTGTTGTTTACCGTCGTCATAGCCCCAGAGCCTGGGATGGCACATTGAAAGTGTTAACTAGGTTTTTGTTGATGCTGTTGAATGCATGAACTGAAAACAGTACAGAACCACTGCAGTAGGTATAATGCGTCTATGAAACGCTGAATTCAGAATCCTACTTGGTTTCTGGCACACAACCCCACTCTTCCACTCCTTCCCCGCCCCCACTCCCTCCATCTTGGTGGGTTTCCTTCATCTGTAGGCTGTTGTTAAGATTTCAGCAGCTAGTGGTTTTCTGGTGGTCTCAATCAAGGGCTCACTCAGAGCTGGGGCTGGGGAAGAAGAAAGCGAGTATGAGGAAAGCCCTGGAAGGGGAACAGGATGGAGACAGAGTGTTGGGCAAGAGTGGGGCTAAAATCCTTAGCTGTGGAGGCTGCATAGTTTCACAGAGAACCTAATAGGGCAGCTTTCCTTCTTTCCAGAGGCTCTACCGTGTAAGCTGCCTGTTAGCTGCTTTTACCTGTTAGCTGCAGTCCTCACCAGGACTCCCCTCCTGTAGAATGGAAGAAAATTGAATCTTGCAGCACCCCTCATTTTCACACGTGGTCAGCAGACATACCCGTGGCCTTCTTCCCCTTCACTTGGATTTGGGATGCTGCGGTGAGAACAGCCAGGGTACTTGTGAATGTTGGGGTTTGAGTGATTCATGGTGATTGCAATATGGCAGATGCTACTGAAGCATAAAAAGGCAATGGGAAAGGTGAGAGAACAAGAGAGGATAGGGCAATTACCTTCTTTCTCTCCCTCTCTGTGCCATCAGTCCCCTCAGACTTACGTGAATAGGTCCTGGTAGTTTGCAAGGGTGGGAGTTCAGTCCAATACCAATCAATATGGAGGCCGGGGGATGCAGCCTAAATCCCACTCCAAAATCTCTTGAATTTTACTACATGTGCATGTTCTCTTTTGTGGCATAAATTATAATCCTTAAAGCGAGTACCCATCGTGATACTATTTTGCCTAGTGTGTTTGCTCCCTAAAAATATTTCCACGGCCCTTTCTCGCCTGCTCAAGGGTCAATCCTTTCCTAATTGTTTATCTCTACCTCCCAGACTTGGACAAATAGGTAATAAGTAATTTTGTGACTGCTTAAGAAATATCCCACCCCAGGGCAGAAAGAGAATCTGATTCTCCTAAATTAATTACAGCCACTTTAGAATGGTAGTGGTAAACTTGCCACTTGGTTCATTCTTTCAGCAAATACCTTGTAAGCACCTTGTATGGCAGTGCTGTAGGCATTAAGTGTATCAGTGATGAAAGCCAAAGGTAATGTTCTTTCCCTTTTGGAATTTAAAGAGCACTCCATGAAGAGCTTAAAAATCGGAATTAGAAGAAGCCTCTGAAATAATTAAAGGTGACTTGTTCATTGAGAACATGGTGGCTTGGCGAAGGAAGGTGAGTTACCCAGGGTGACAGAGCAAGGAGCCAGGTGTCTTTGACCACCCTCGCTTCTGTCACTCTTCACCTCCGCACTACATCTGGCTTGGTCACAAGCTGCTGGGTGCCCCGTTCAAATCGGACTTCTGTCATGTGATGCGTGCTGCCGTCCTGCTTAAAGGTTTAGCATTTTTGTCACTGGGATTAAGCTAAACGGTATTATTTTCAGTGCAAGCCCAGAGACGAGACGCATTCTCTGAACTGAGAAACATACTTAGTAACTCACAGGGGAAGCATTCCCATAAGACAGAAATAGTGGGTGTTTATATAACCACAGCATGTTGACCCAGGCTCTTAACCATTCAGCATGGCATGGTTTAAGATAGTGAGGAAAGGAAGGAGGTGGGGGAGTGAGTTAGATTAAGGGCTGACATCATAGATCTGTTCTTAGAACGAGAGACTGTTGATAGAACCATGAGAGGAGTCAGATAACCTGTCCTGGTGTGCGCTTAATCGAGTGCAATAAAGACTGTGTTGTACATGTGACTCTGACAACTAAAAAGTTCAAAGAACATCCTGGTAAAAAGGTTTTCTGATACTTAAAGCTGTAACTCTTCAAATAGTGCTTCTTTGTGCTCGCTGCTTTGACTGTGTAGTAATCTGCAATAAAAGTATTTGCTTTCCCGGGGCGCCTGGGTGGTTCAGTCGGTTGAGTGTCCAACTCTTGATTTTGACTCAGGTCATGACCTTACTGTTCATAATATCAGCTCACATGGGGCTCTGCACTGACAACACGGAGCCTGCTTGGGATTCTCCCTCCTTCTGCCCCTCCCCCTGCCACGTGTGCAAGCACTCTCTCTCTCTCTCTCAAAGTAAATATTAAAAAAAAAAAAAAGTATTTGCTTTCTCTGAGCAGAATGGAGATATCGTATTTCCTTCATACTAAAGTGGGAAGTCAAACCACAAAATGATTTGAAGTGATGTGTGGATCAATATTACAGATAAAGATACACACACACACACACACACACACACATACACACACATAGCAGTCACATCAAATCCATTATTTCACAAATGTTATTCATAGTATGAAAGGAAAAGGAAAAGGAAATTTAAAGAAAAAGTATATATTTTTATAGACTGCTTAAAATTCTTTTGGAAAAAAAATGTATAAATTATTTAGTAGATCCAAATAGATTTCGACTTATTGATATTAACTGTAGAAATGTTTAACTGTGCCTTTAAAACACCCTGATTTTCCAAAAAGTCTTTTACAATAAGAAAAGAATAACTTTAATTTCTATAGCTCTGTTCCCTCCATTAAGTGTATTTATTCTTTTGCTTATGTTTAATACAAATACCTCTTCAGTTATTTTGGATATTGTTTTACACCAGAGGTAGGAAAATATATTCTGTAAAAAACAGAAAAAGAATTAATGAAAGGTTATAAAAAGAAAACTAAAAAACCAAAACATTAAATTTGGTTTGATTTGTAATCTTCCTAGGAAATTATATAAATGTATTCCTCTCATCATCTTTACAATTAAGAATAGAAAACACAGATCTCTATTGAATAATCACAGAGAAGAGACAGGAGAGAAAGGAGTAGAGAAGACAGGTGAAGAGGGACTATTACAAGGATGAGCAAGAATTGGGAAAGTTGTAAAAGACTAAAGACGATCAATAAGATAAGTATAGGGGCGCCTGGGTGGTGCAGTCGGTTAAGCGTCCGACTTCAGCCAGGTCACGATCTCGCGGTCCATGAGTTCGAGCCCCGCGTCAGGCTCTGGGCTGATGGCTCAGAGCCTGGAGCCTGTTTCCAATTCTGTGTCTCCCTCTCTCTCTGCCCCTCCCCTGTTCATGCTCTGTCTCTCTCTGTCCCAAAAATAAATAAACGTTGAAAAAAAAAATAAGTATAAATAAAACAGTATCTAGAGAAAACAGAGAAAGATACTAGGAGAGAGAGTCCATGAAGGAATGACACAGAGTTCATCTGGAGGGGTTTTCAATGAAACTTTTAAAGGTAGGTTGCATTTTACAACTATAGGCATAGTGGGAATATAATCTCTTGAAAGTTTTCGATAAACCTGATCACCTATAGATACAGGGATATGGATATGGCCTATAACTTAATGGGTTGTCTGTGCATCTCAAACATTTTTCCAAAATAAGTATTCGTAAAGTCAGACTAATTTATTTATATTGATTGATTGATTGATTGATTGATTGTGTGAAGCAGTTTTCAAAAGGCTGCAGATAAATTAGTACTGAATGAGTCATTCTGGTAGTTACTATGACAGAAGACTTGCAAAACTCAGCTGAAAAGATTCTGTGTTGTTATTTGGTACCATTTGTAATCCTAGCAAGTTGAGATAACTTTTGAATAAGGATGTCTTTCTCAAGAGGTTAACATCTATGAAGTATCCCAGACAAAATCCATGTTGAAATACAACATTAAATACAACTCATTTGGGTGTGGAGAGCCAAATGTTTAACAAATCCATTACCTCTGTCTTGAGCTAAATGGGTGGAGAGAACACAGTCAAAATTTTTAAATCAATATAGGCCATTATTACACTGATCTTGAAGTTGATATGCTTTTCAAAGACATCATTCCATGCCCAAACCAACAAGGATATTTGTTCCTAGGTGTTGCTACACCATGTATACCCTTGATAATAAGTATTTTCAAACCTTACACTGAAAAAAAAAAAAAGCAAGCCTCAGTGCTTCACCTAGGCTTTCCAGTATTGCTCTTTCACTGTGATGTGATGTTGAGGGTCAACCACAAGAGTATCCTGGCTCTTTCTCTTTCAGCTATTGGATCAGCCAGTAGGCAAGTCACTTCCCTCTTTGGTGTGAATGATACCTGAGCAATGCGTATTTTAATTGTTGCCTTAACACTACCTCTCTCACTCCAGTAACAATAGGAATTGTCAGAGTTCTGTCTATTGTGAGATGAATACCTCTTCACTGTCTTTTTTTTTTAAGAGTGTCAAGGTTTCTGAAAGATGTTTTTTTTTGGAGTAGCAGATTGTCAGAGTAGAACGGGTTCTGCCTTCCCTACCTTGAGAACGCCAGCCACACGGAGAGCATGAGGAAGATTCTATGTCTGCCGTAGCAGCAGCCAGCTTGGGAGGCTCCAAGATCTAAAGTAGATCTGCTCTGATTGGGAACTCCTGGGTTACAGGCTGCTGTTTATCTTTCACAGATATGAAACGGCACTATTTTTGGAGGCGAACTTGACTCTCGGCAGTGGCATGTTTTGCTGTCTCTGTGTTATGGATCTTAGAACCCACAAACTGGAAGTAACTAAGAGATTCTCGAGACCAATGCTGCAGAGGCTGGATAGTTGAAGGTCACAGTCTGGGGGCAGCCCAGGCCCCAGGCCCCTGAGCTAGTGGCTCAGGGGCTTTCACTTTTACCGAGTGGTGTGTCAATGTCTCAGCAGTGCTCCTTGGCAGGCCAGGCATTGCCGCCACCACTTGAGCTCAGCTTTCCTCTGGCTGGAGGATTGTAAGCACAGGCTTAAAGGCCAGAGCACCATATGCAAGAGTCCACAGTGGCACCTGTCTTAGTCAGCTTGGGTTACCATAGCGAAGCACCACAGACTGGGTGGCTTAAACAACAGAAATGTATTTTCTCACAGTTCTGGAGAATGGGAGTCCAAGATCTAGGTGCCATTAGGGTTGGTTTCTGGTGAGACATCCTTGGCTGCCTTCTCGTGGTATCTTCACATGGTGAGAGTGAGTGAGCTCTGCTGTCTGTCCCTCTTCTTATAAGGACGCCAGCCTTATAGGTATAGGCTCCCACCGTTACAACCTCATTAAACCCTCATTATTTTCTTAAAGGCTCTGTCTCTAAACAGTCACATCGGGGGTAAGGGCTTCAATATATGAATGTGGGGGTAGGCACCATTCAATCTATAGCAGTCTGCGTGTCCAGTCTTATTTAGTCTATAATCACTAAATAAGGTCCACAGGGAACTGGACTGGACCTTGTGTTAGACAACTTTATTTTGTGTTGTTATCTACCTAGAAGCAATTTTAATTAGAGGCTCTTCAGGAAACACTGTGTATCAGGGCTTCCTAAATTGAAGTCATAATGTGCAAAGTTATCTGGAGTCTCTGAAAACACTGAGCCACTAGATGGGATTTCTAAAGTAATTTTTTTAAGTTTATTTATTTATTTTGAGAGAGAGTGAGTGAGAGAAGGAGAGATAGAGAATGAGTGGGGGAGAGGAAAAGAGAGAGAGAGAGAGAGAGAGAGGGAGAGAATCCCAAGCAGGCTCCTCACTATTGGCACATGGCTTGAACTCACAAACCGTGAGATCGTGACCTGAGCTGAAATCAAGAGTCAGATGCTTTACTGACTGAGCCACCCAGGTGACCCTAAAGTAATTTTTGAATAAGTGACACATTAGTATAATATGGAATTCAAAAGGGAATGGGATGCCTCCCCTCTAACTCCTCTACCTATTCTGTTGCTAGTGACTGCCTTTTTAAAGGCAGTCTGTGCATTGACACGCACACTGTATGTGGTCTTTCTTTTTCCACAAGTGGTAGCATATTGCACACACAGGTCTTAGATTTTGCTTTTTTCACTTAACAATAAGCCTTGACCATTATTCAAAATCAGTACAGATGGAGCTATTATATACTTCATGTTTTATAGAATTTGTGAAATATTTCAGTGTGGCTACACCACAGTTTCCTAACCAATCTCCTATTGATGGCCTTTTGGATTATATTTTTAGGTTTTAAATTCAGTTTCCATCAAGAATATAAACTGGGCTGAGTGAACATCTTTATAAATATTATTCACATATGTGTATACATATACATCTATAGGATAAGGTCCTAAAAGTGAAAGTGTTGTATTAAAAGGTGTGTATATTTTATGTTTTGGTGGAGATTGCTGTATTGTTTCGCATCATGGTTTGTGGGAGAGGGTCTTAGGTGGGTCTGCAATGTGAAGTTTCCTTGCTTCCAGGAAGCAGATTTACGTCACACTGTCTCTGTATTGGCTCACAAATCTCTCACATTCTGGAATGTTCTCCCAGTTTCTTTCTGCTTCCCTATCTCCAGGTCTCTTTGAAGGTTTTTTTTGTTTATTTTTTTTTTTCTGACAACTGCTTTTCTCACTTTTGTTCATGATGTGTACCGCAACGAACTTTTGTGTTAAGTACATGGAATCAGGAACTCTCATTGACCACAGGACTCTCTAACACTGTGCTAAAGACAGTTTTTGTCTTTGGATATTTCTTATATGTACCACCTTTCCCTAACTAGATTCTGTATCTAGAAACCAACATTTACCTCATTCTATAATAGTACCATATAATTTTTATAATACTTAATAGGGTAAAAACTTTAACGTTATTTCGTCAACATTTTAAAGTAGCCAAAGTAGTAATAATAATACACCCTTGAATTTAGTAAATTATTAAAATCTATAATTATAATGCTGTATATTATATAAAAGTATTATTACTCATTTCATCATAGAGAGGAAGAAACTGAGACACAGTGGGCTTAAATGTCCACATCACACATCTGAAATGATACAGCAGGACTTTAAACCGGTTCTAACTGTTGCAGATCAGGCTGACTTTCCACAGTCTCATGCTGTCTCTTAACAGGTAGTATGAGCACTCGGTGAAGAGCTGTAGGTTGATTGAACATAAACTTCCATCTGGACGATGCAGGTGAAAACCAGATGGTTGACAGCCATGAGTGAAAACTATACCCTGCTGTCTACTCTAGTGAGCCTGGCAAATGAGTCTTTTTGTCTTTCAGTGTCACCAGTCTGCGGGGAATATGTAAAACTTGTTTTCATAGCCTGGATTTCCTCCGGAGGGCCGGTCTTGTTGCCTTTGAAATGCAGTTTTTGTCACGTGGCCACTCCCCACAATAAGGTCGCTCATTTGTTCAATATTAACCTCTGGCTTTGGTTTGATGAGGGCTGGTCAACTAGGCAGTAGAGTGCGTGTGCGTGCGTGCACGCGCGTATGCATGCTGGAGCAGTAGCTCCACCTCCAGTATCAATATTTATTATAAATAAACTCCTAAGGACTTTTACTCTTGCCTCCAGCTTGCACCCTTGGCCCGATACACAGGTCAGCTGCGTTTTAGACTCGCCCTTCTTGTCAGATCATTTGGGTCTTGGCCTTCCAGACAACCCGGTAACCCCTACTGCAGGGAGATGTTAATCTGGCTGCAGTTTAACCTTGTTTAAAATCTTTCAGGATTTGGCTGTTTTGGAGCAGGCATGCCCTTGGATTTCCATTCCAAACATGGCTAATCTGCTGGCTCTTGTTTTTATCCTTTCCACGAGCAGTTCTCTTGGAGGGACTAGAAGCATGCGTGTCTCCGTGTGGCTTGTGAAGGGTCTAGAGGCGGCGGAGATGGAGTGGGTAATTATTTAGGAAGCCCTTGCATTCTCAGATGCTGGTGGCAGCTATTTTTGGCCCTAGGAGGCAAATTATCACTGTTATGCCAACAACACCCACACATGCGACTTTTTTTTCATACCAAAATGGACCAGGCCTGTCATCCTTCCTGGCCAGTGTTTTACAATGAGCGTGTGGCACTGCCTTACTTAGAATTCTCACCCCAAGATCTTTCTCACTGCTGAATGCCTGCCAGTGTGCTGGGATTTGGGGTGGGGGTGCGGTGGATGTTAAGAGCTATCCTTCTCAACTTTGAGAAATAATGCCTTCCATGTTTATTGAAATCAGCCCCTGGCTGAAGTCAGTCTATTCAAGCAGGATGAAGACCTTAGAGAAATTGTAAATACTCTCCAAGCTATGTAAACATCTGAGAAAATCCGAGCCGCTGCTGTATTCAGGGAAGAGCTGGCTCCCATCACACGCCTCTGGGAAGCCTACTCCAGAAGTACAGCCTACTGCCAAGCTCCGCCTACTATGATAGGCAGAGTAATGCCCCCACCCCAGAGGTGTCCACATTCTGACCTCCAGAATCTGGGAATATGCTGTCTTGTGTGGCAAAAGGGACTTGGCAGATGTGACTAATTGAAGAATCTTGAGGTGGGGAGACACAAGGATCAGAGAGAGAGGAGGAGGTTTGACAAAAATGAAGCAGAGGTTGGAGTGATGTGGCCAGAAGTCAAGGAATGTGAGCTGCATCTAGGAGCTGGAAAAGCCAAGGAAACAGATTGTCCCCTAGAGTCTTCAGAAGGAGCACAGCCCTGCTGACACCTATGACATTAGCCCGGTGACACACATTTCAGATTTCCGACCCCTAACACTTTAAGATGATAAATTAGCATTGTTTTAGGCCACTGTGTTTGTGGTCATTTGTCACAGCAGTAGGAAACTAATACACCCAACAAGACTGATTTTGACACCAGGGAAGATGCATCACTTCTGGGAGCATCCTGTCTACCTCTCGTACATCCTGAGGAGGAAGACTGATGTGACTTGAGTTCTGCTCCAAGGGCATTCCTCGACTCCTGTGCGGCAGGAAACTGTCCCCCTAATCCTGGCTCTTTTCTCCAAGAAGAAGCAGACCCCCTCTTCATGTAGGACTGACCCCGACTTTCATAGTTGTGCCTGGGGTAGAAAAGGAGGATTGCTCCTTAATACCCCCCGCTCACCCTTTGAAATAGGTATTTCTTCTTTTTTTTTTTTTTTAATATTTTTTAATGCTTATTTATTTTTGAGAGAGAGAGTGAGACAGAGCATGAGCAGGGGAGGGTCAGAGAGAGGGAGACACAGAATCCAAAGCAGGCTCCAGGCTCCGAGCTGTCAGCACAGACCCTGACGTGGGGCTCGAACCACAAACAGTAGGATCATGACCTGAGCCAAAGTCAGACGCTTAACCGACTGAGCCACCCAGGTGCCCCGAAATAGGTATTTGAGTGTCTTTTCCCCCACCAGGGCCAGACAGCCTTGTTCACAGCAAGGAAAGCTTCACTCATAGAGTCAAAGGTGGGGCACACTGTGGCTCTTCCCTAGGCTGCTTTAGGTACAGACCAAGCTCCGCCCCTGTACCAGCCACAGGGAAAAGGCCTGGGCCCAGCTGACCATATGCAGCCACCTGATTTGCTCCTCCAAGCCCACCCAGAGGGGCAGCTCTACCGCTCAGCTTTCTGCGTCATCTTCCTTTCCCCGCACTGCACCCCCCACATGCCTGGTTAGCTCTTTACCTTGTTATCCCAAGCAGGTTGTGTGACAACTCCTGTGTACTCAGATGGAAGTTCTGAAAGCTGAGAATAAGGTACATAAAAATATACCTAAGTATACTAAAATTTTAAATAAGGACAACCCAAGTTGGAATCATTACTGAGTTTTCTTTTGAGACAAGGGATTTGAGAACCTGGAGGGCTTTTCTTCTTCTTTTTCTTTTTCTTTCTTTTTTTTAATGTTTATTTACTCGGAGAGAGAGAGACACAGTGTGAGCAGGGGAGGGGAGGAGAGAGAGGGTGACACAGAATCTGAAGCAGGCTCCAGGCTCAGAGCCTGATGCGAGGCTTGAACTCACGAATGATAGATCATGATCTGAGCCGAAATCGGATGCTTAACCGACTGAGCCACCCAGGTGCCCCTAGCTTTTCATATTATCAATAAAATCCCTTCCTCCTTAGAACAAGCCATGCTTACTATTGTTGTATGTATTTTATATTTTGAGAAGATATTTTTCATTATTTTAAGGATTTTAGCTCTTGAGTGACCTCATTAAGATGTGGACTATCTGAAGATAAGAGTGTTAAAAGGATTTCAGTCTCTCCACATTTGGTATAATTATTCTATCATTACACTGGGGAAAAAACCAACCATGCTTCTCAGAGCTCTCTAGATTCATCCCTTAGCTAATATTATTTCCATATAAAATATTGTTCTTAGATTTCAGTTAGAATAAGTTTATTTGCTTCAGATTTAGAAAGATGCCTTATCGGTTGCTCAGCAACCCAAACACGTAACTATGTTTTGCCTTCGTTAGAATCTTATTTAAGGTTGAGATCTTGCTGTTCAAAGTAGTATGTTTCTAGTGAGGAAATGAAGTTTTACAGCTTTAATCTGTTGGAATGGTTCTAAGGCTCCAGAAGCTAATATTTGCAAATGATTTTTCCAAATGAAAGTTGTTAATGTGGTAGAAAAAGCTATCATTTTCTTTCACTTCAGTTGTTTACAAAAAAAAAAGAAAAGAAAACAAGTAGTAATTTCTAGAATAAGCAAAGGGAAACAATTAGCACCATATAATGAACACGCTGCACTGGCTGTGAAGGCAGCATATGGAAAGCGGGCGATAGGTGTCAGAAGAGGGCTTTAGCTCGTTGGTGTTTAGAATGCCATCCGTGGGCATGTGTAAGCCAATGAATATAAATGATAACATTATTGTGCATTAGCAGGGCTGTCTAGAGTGGCCTCACTATAATTTGGAGAATTTGAACAGATGCTAAAAAACAGGTCCGAAACAAAGGAGGAGCAATTCTATTTCATTTTTTCATTAGTTCGTCTAACTGCCACTTTCTCTTTACACAGATAAGTCAGTGTCTTCAGTCCCGTGTCCAAGGACTTTGGCAAGGCTGTCTCCAAGCCAGAAGCGAAAATGCCCTTCATTCACTGTTCAGCAACCTGTGACTAGCTGGGTCTTTCTAGACCCAGGCTAACCATTAGCATTAACGTATAATTTGCTCCAAGTACTTTCCAAAGCCAGGTGGTAAATAACGAATAAGTTCTCAAGATTTGTGTTTCATGGGATTAAAGGAAAGAGAAAAGAAAAGAAAAACAATGTAGAAATATTGTGATTTGGTGCTTCTTAGTTGTAGTATTACAGGATAAATGCCCAAGTTGGAGTTACCAATATAAATATTTAAATGAGTTTGCTTCTTCCAGGAAGTGTAACTTGTGCAAAACAACAGCATCCACCTGTAAGACCATAATTCACCTGTTAGCAACCAGTTACTTTTATCTTTCTAAATGTTTTTAGAGGCCAACTTACAGCTTCCACCGGCCCCTTTTTTGTCTTGGGTAAACCTCTAAGCCTGTTTTCTCTTCTGCAAACTGTGGAGTTTAGACTTGACAGATGGTCTCTAGGTAGCTCCCAGAAGTAGAACTCTGTGTTTCTGCAAGAACTTGACATGGCTCTCTCCGTATTTGGAAGCTTGTCAATGGTCAGCTTAACACTGGTGCGTTCTTTCAATGAATAGATCAGATCAGTGGGAACCAGGATGCGCTCATCACCGCCACCATAGAAATGAAACCCTGGCCTTACATTCCAACTGGGACCACATTTCCTTAACATTAAAAAAAAAAAAAAAAAGCCTCTCGATTCTCTTTTCCAACAGTGATGAGCTAAGTATTGAGGAGTTCAACCAAAAGTAACCTTGGAGATAATGCTGACTGACATCAGCCAACCACGGACTCCAGGTCTGGGTAGCAGTGGGGCTCAGCACCCTGCGGCTTTTGATAGCGTTTGCTGGAGGGGCAACCAAAATGCTTCAGATCAGTGTGTTTTAAATGTGCAGAGCGTTTGTGGTGTTGGTGGTAGTGTTTTGCTGTTGTGTAAAGTATATGGGTGAATATAAATAAAAGATAGTTTTTAAGCTGACTTGGGAAGGAAACTTTTCAAATCACTGGATTGCCTTGTAAGACGAGCCCTGAGATGACAACTGTGTATCACACTTCTAAGCAACCAGTCATGGTGGGGCCAGAGAACAGTGGGTTCCAGGAGAGAAGTGTCCCAGGTGAAAAGACGAGCAGAACTAGTATATTACAAGAATACGGAAAATGTTACTGTAAGCATATGCAGAGAGAGTAGCATCTGGGGAAAAAATAACAATGGGAATGTGGAAACCCAGGCAAATGAGAGAATGCTGTAAATGACACACTTTTGGAAAAATGAAGAAAAGGCACTTAATTGTGCGGTACAACCTGGCTGTAAATGAGCAGTGTTACATTGATTATTACTGATTTGTCCAGTGAGAGATTAGATGGGGATGTAGGTAGAATGCCATCTACATGGCAAGATGTCAGCAGAAAACACCCAAAATTGATAATCCAAGAAATACTAGTATACACATACTATTTAGACGTATGGAAGGAAATGTGAGGCCAAGTATCAAGAAGAGTTGGTACATCTGAGAACCACTTGTTTTTAACATAGGAGCTTTGCAATGATGGAAAATTTTTCACTAATAGGAACATAAATTATATTTGAGAATTATGGCGGTGTTTTTCTTTGAGTAGGAACAAAATCGTTTCTGACCTGAAACAAGTCGCCTAAGCTGGCTAGACGGCATTTCCCCATATCTGTAAAATAAGATAGGTGATATCAGAGTAGATGATGAGACCCCTTCAAAGATCTAATTGCCCGATTCTGTTACCCCATTCACATCTAGAAAGCTGACATTGGCAGAGCATTTGCTCCGTTGTTCAGGCAGAGCAAGCTTTATAGGCTCTTCAAGAGGAGAACATTGTTTCTTAACTCCCTTTCTGTAATTTAATATGAGTAATCTATTCCTATAACAGAACAGCTACTTTCCATGAGAAAGTTTTATATGCCTTTACTTTTTATTTTGCTTTTAAGTTTGGTTTCAATATTATAACCAAGCCTATGACATTTCTTTTAAAATGTCAACTCCTTAAGAACAGGGAGGAGTGTTTTCTTGTCTTAATCTTTTTATACAGCAATGATTTTACCACAAGGCTAGCAAGTAAAAGTTGTCCGTAAGGTGACTGAACAGTGCTGTCCAATAGAAATATAATGTGACCTGCATTTGTAATTCAGTTTTCTAGTCCTATTTTTTTTAAAAAGGAAACAAGTTAAATTTAGTATATTTTATGCAACCCAATATATCCAAGATGTTATCATTCAGCATTTAATCAATATAAAAATCTCCTTATTAATATCAAATATTAATTACAAATGACATTTTTCATGCTATTTCTTTAAATTCCAATGTGTACTTTACACTTCAGAATATTTCAATACGGGTACTAAATTTTTATCAGGCATACTTGATCTACATTTAAATTTTTATAAAATTTACATTTTAAAAAAGTAGATTCTCATACCCAAGTTGTTTCAAAAATGTTTAAAAGTTTTCCAATAAATAAACTGAGTAGTTGTTTTAAATTAACATTTAAATTAACTAAAATTGAAAATTCAATCCTTCAGTCACACTAGCTACATTTCAAATACTCAGTAGCACCATGTGTCTGGTGGCTACCATGTCAGGGAGCCTTCCAGAATGTTCGATAATTTCAGTGAATGTTTAGAGAATGACTGATACATTCAGTAATTTCAGAGAATGCTCAATGTCCAAAGAATATCCTTCTCTCCTAAGGCCAGAGATGGAGAGAAGGATACTGGACTCTCCCTTCAGATAGGTGGTTGGAACAAGTAGTTTTCAGATGTGACTATAACTATCTTTAGGGCAAGTGGACATGAGAAGGTATGAAAGCTACTTCTGCTGAATGATTCTTTAGCTTAAAAATTAGTGGAGAGGAGTTTATGTTTTTGTTTTTGATGTTTTCTTTCCATATGTAAACCTTTTAAAGAGTAGTAGTTATGAAGCAACGTGTGACAAGCCAAGATAGCTAGTGTTTAGGGCATCAGGGAGCTATTAAAAAAAAAAAAAGAAAAGAAAAAGAAAGAAAGAAAGAAGAAGAGAAACAAATTTTGGCACAGTCTTAGTTTGGGTTTTCCCAGAAGGAGACCTAAAATAAGAATTCAAGTGTAAGCCATTTGAGAGGTAATTCCAGGAAATACCTGTTTGGAAATGGAGAAATGTGACAGGGAAGGAAAGGAGCCAGTAAGAGATGTGTTATTCAGCAGTTTACCACTGTGAGACACTGAAGCTTAATTCTACTAGAGAGCTCTGGGAAATGTGGGAAATGTGCCACAGAGTTCTACCAGCACAGGGAGGAGGGAGCCAATGTACTTATGCACTATTTCCTCAGTCTTAGTTCAAGACTGCTCTGTGGTTGTGGCAATTCCTCCTTTCTCTGCCCTACACACAGAGTGATATCTAGTAAGCAAGGGAAGCCATTCAGGCAAAGAAATGCAAGTGCTGGCAGTTGAAAGTCAGGACAACGTGCACTAAAATGGTATGGGCCACGGGATATGGATGGGTAATGGACGGCATCTGTGATGGAGGCTGTTTGACTCACAGTGTAGAAGGTATTGAACAAAGGACAGGGAGGTGTATTTCAGATCTGTGGAGCTCTTTCCAAATACATATTCAACTGCCCCACTCTTCTCCCCTTCCTAGACCTGAGATCCAGATAAAATGTGCCCCATTCCCCTTGCCGTGAGATCTATTGATGGAGGCATAAAGACCAGGGAGGCTTATGGATGTTATTTATTTACATTAGTCTGAAAGCATTTCATACAAATGTTTATCACAACCGGTCTGGCCAAGGGATGTTCAGTGTTCTCCACTTCACTGGAGTTTGAGCGCTGAGCCTTGAGATGTCCTTTTGCTATCTGCCAAGCTATGTCATCAAGTTCTGTCCCACTTTTGCTATGTTCTCTCCATATATTTATTAACAGTTGGTCTTTCAACTGACATTAGTATTATTTGTTGAATTTATAGTCCCTGTCATCTTACTATAGGAAAAACTATGTGGGGATTCCCGGCTTCCTCTTAGAAACGAAAATAATAAACTTTAATTGCTCTTAAGAAAGGGGTTTTCCAATCTGGACTTTTAATAAAGGGAGTTCTTACTTTTAGTTTTCAAAGACTACTGAAGACAACTTTGGGGATTACTAAAAAGAAACCTAGAGACAAATCAAGTAATGAGGCATTTAATAATTATGCAGTGAATTGGGAATTCCGGGTCACTTCTGTCAATTAATCAAAAAATGTGAGAAGAAATGCTTCATGTATATTTCCCTATTCTATGCAATGGCACATAATAGTATACCATAAATATGTAGACGTTCCTTAGTTCCATGACATTGTGATTTTTTTTTTAATTGTGTAACTCTAAGTTCTTGGCCATGCATTGTTAAAAATAGTCTACTGGGGAGTAGTTGATGTGATTTTTCCCAGTGTTTCAAAGCAAAACAAAACATAAATCCATGTTTTCTTTGATTATATGACTGTTTTAAAACTAAAAATCACATAATTTTTTTATTTTTCACTAACTTTAACAACAATATGATTTAGGCCATTAATTGCTCATTCAGTTATGTTCACTTTTTCCTTTGAAGATTAATTTTCTAATTATGTTCCTCAAAGAGTTTCCTTCTATTGACCATTGTAAGGTGGAAAGTCAACCCTTTCATGTTGCAGAAATGACAACTTGCTCAGCATGGGCCTCGTGGCCCCCAGCTATTTGGGGGGGGGGGGGGTCCCTGTGACACTTAGGGGGTAGAAGTTGTTCAGAAGCTCATCCTTTGGGGAAACCAGTTTGGAAGCCAAGTTTGATGTGCTCCTTCCCACCCCTACCCTACCTCCTGTGGCCGAAATGCAAGTTTTATACTGTTTGGAATGTTTTAAATGATTATTTGATAAATGAGGTTGATGATAATAAGAACTTCTCTTTATTAAACACCCACTAATTCTGGGTTCTTTATATGCATTATTTCATTTAATCCTCGCTCACCGCTTTGGACTAGGTAGGTTTGCTATGAGAGTTTTGGAGATCATGAACCTACAGCTTAAAAATTTTCTAAACTTTCGAAGGTCACCCATCTAGAAATTATAGTGAATGGTTCTGCTATTTAATTTCATTTGTTAGATTATTAGGGAGGGAGAAATGCTGCAGAATTTTGGTCTCTCTTAGGCTCCTATCCTGGGATTCCATCTGTTTGCTCTTTAATGAGACTTGTATGTATATTGGTTTTTATCCAAGCTAAAATTAGAATTTGAAGCATTTTATACGTAAGCAGAAGGTTCTTTAAGCAAGATTATTTGCTGTAATACGGCTAAAATTAACAACTCAGGCAACAACAGATGTTGGCAAAGATGTGGAGAAAGAGGAACCCTTTTGCACTGCGGGTGGGAATGCAAACTGGTGCAGCCACTCTGCAGGTTCCTCAAAAAATTAAAAATAGAACTACCCTACGACCCAGAAATTGCACTGCTATGTATTTATTCAAAGGATACAGGAATGCTCTTTCAAAGGGGCACTTGTACCCCAATGTTTATAGCAGCACTGTCGACAATAGCTAAAGGATGGAAAGAGCCCAAATGTCCATCGATTGATGAATGGACCAAGAAGATGTGGGGTGTGTGTGTGTGTGTGTGTGTGTGTGTGTGTGTGTGTGTGTGTGTGTATACACACACACACACACACATACACAATGGAGTATTACTTGGCAATCAAAAAGAATGAAATCTTGCCATTTGCAACAATGTGGATGGAACTAGAAGATATTATGCTAAGCAAAATAAGTCAGAGAAAGACAAATACCATATGATTTCACTCATATGTGGAATTTAAGATACCAAACAGATGAGCATAAGGGAAGGGAAGCAAAAATAATGTAAAAACAAAGAGAGAAACAAACCATAAGAGACTCTAAAATACAGAGAACAAACTGAGGGTTGCTGGAGGGGTGTTGGTTGGGGGGATGAACTAAATGGGTGATGGGCATTAAGGAGGGCACTCGTTGGAATGAGAACTGGGTGTTATATGTAAATGATGAATCACTAAATTCTATTCCTGAAATCATTATTACACTATATGTTAATTAATTTGGATGTAAATTCAAAAATAATAATAATTGGGGCACTTGTATAGCTCAGTTGGTCGGGTGCACGACTTTGGCTCAGGTCATGATCTCATGGCTCGTGAGTTTGAGCCCCACATTGGGCTCTGTTCTGACAGCACAGAGCCTGGAGACTGCTTCACATTCTGTGTCTCCCTTTTTCTCTCTCTGCCCTACCCCCGCTCATGCTCTGCCCCTCTCAAAAATAAACAAACATTTAAAAAATAAATAAATAGATAAATAAATAAATAAATAAATAAAAATTGAAAAAGATTATTTGCTGTAATAAAAACTGAATTATTGTACAGATCAATTTAGTATTCTATTATTTGTTTTATTTCAAGCCTGGACTCTATATCATTTTTAACCATTTAAAATTCTCACAAAAACTAGGAATCAATTATTTTTGAGTCTGATTGACTTAATATGTTCTAAGAAAATGCTATAGGTGGGGCTATAAATAAAATAGAATATATTCATTACTCCCCCTACAATTATCATAATTGATAGAAAATTCTGTACACTTGCAAATCAGGAAAACATGAATTTTTTAAAAAGTGTGAGTCATCGAAAAACTTAACAGAAGACCATGGGGGAAGGGAAGGGAAAAAAATAGTTACAAAAAGGAAGGGAGGCAAACCATAAGAGACTTTTAAATACAGAGAACAAACTGAGGGTTGATGGGGGGGGCAGGGGAGAGGAGAAAATGGGTGATGGGCATTGAGGAGGGCACTTGTTGGGATGAGCACTGGGTGTTGTATGTAAGCAATGAATCACCGGAATCTACCCCAAAGACCAAGAGCACACTGTATACACTGTATGTTAGCCAACTTGACAATAAATTATATTATATTAACAAATTAATTAAAAAGTGTGAGTCATTTATCATCTCAAGTATAGCTGAGGAACTGACATCAGTGAGTTAAGTTACTAGAGCCATTCCCAAGAAAATAAAATTGGCTATTGTTAGCATCTCCTTTAAACATTTTTGACCCGATAAAAGTTGTTATTGAGTGTCTGCCTGACTGTAATGATAAATCTCCACTTAAAGGATCTGGTGCATAATGAAAATATACTTTGGAAGCATCCAGCATTTGACATATTTCAGGTTTTAAGCAAAGCGTTGGCAGAGCACACATCAACCAGTTTTTACCCAGCAACTCAGATGAACCTTTAATATTTTGAACCTGAAGGCGTTCTGGAAGAATCAATCATGTCTGTTGATTTGTACTACAGATTTTCTGTCTGGTTCCTGAATGATAAATTTTACAGTCCTTAATTAGTCCTACTGTGAATTTGTTCTTATCCCCTGAAAACTATTTTAATAGTCCAGACTAAGACTGTATCCCAGAAAACATCCTTCCCATCCCCAGCAAGAGTGGTCACGCATGGGTTTCAGGAAAGGTACATGCTGAGGATAACACTAACCTCTCCCTGGGTAGAAGAGCTAACAGGACACACTCTGGCGCCATTTGAAATGACCACTCATTCATGGCCCAGCATGGGCTTGGAATCACATATGCAGGCAGACAATAATAATTTTGCTGATGTGGACATCCTTTCTGAAATGTACACAGATGAAAACACTAAGGGTGAATGTTAATGTGAATTCAGGTAAATAAAGTAAAATTATAGACCATCTAAGAACTTACATGGAAATATAATGAGGTTTAGTGATAGTGGGTTTGGGATTCAGAAGACCTGGATTCTTTTACACACACACACACACACACACACACACACACACACACACACACACACATATTTTGGGGGGTAACTACCTGGTTATGTCTTATGGAAGCAAACAACAGAAAACTCTACCCAAACTGTCTTTAGCAAGTTAGCTGAAAAGTCCAAAGGCATTCTGACTTCAGGTATGGCTTGATCAATTCTCAAATCATGTCATCACATTATTTCTGCCCTGATTTAGCTCTCTTCCTAGTCTTTTCCCCTTGTGGTGCTAAGATGATTACCACAGCTTAGCTCCCAGATGTTCCTGTTTAAGATCAGCAGGAGGGGCGCCTGGGTGGCGCAGTCGGTTAAGCGTCCGACTTCAGCCAGGTCACGATCTCGCGGTCTGTGAGTTCGAGCCCCGCGTCGGGCTCTGGGCTGATGGCTCAGAGCCTGGAGCCTGTTTCCGATTCTGTGTCTCCCTCTCTCTCTGCCCCTCCCCCGTTCATGCTCTGTCTCTCTCTGTCCCAAAAATAAATAAACGTTGAAAAAAAAAAAAGATCAGCAGGAAAAGAGAGGGCATTTGCTTTTCTCTCAAATGTCCTATGTGCCTCGCCCACATCTGACTAGTAATGTGCCTGGTGGGGCACAGTTGCACTTATGGGATTTAAGCCTTTGTAGCAGAGAGGACATGTCCTGCATAGTGCTAAGAAAAGGATGGGGCCAGGGCAGTCCCATTTGTGTGTTTGGCAGTGGTAAAACAGTAATAATCCTAATAAAACTTGCCATCTATATCATGGTTTTTATATGGCAGGCCCTGTGCTTAAGTGCTTCATTATGAATTACCTCATTTAGTAACAGGACAGGATATTTCCCTCTGGTGGGTATTTTTTCTCAGTGACTCCTGCAGTAAGATCACTAGCTATAAGTGGTGGGTGGGAAGAAGGCACAGGAGGTTTGAGGAGAGATGTAAAGATCCTAGGTCATCATTTGGACAGAGGGAGAGTGGGTCCAGAATGGAGTAGAATGGGGAGTGTTAGGTGTTCATTTGTGGAAAGGGATCATAAATTCTAAGTGAATACATATGACTTGTGAGATTTTCTCTTAGCAGTGTTCACACAATCACAGGGAGGCATAGAAAAAGCAAATCTTGCAGGGCATGTTCCGGGGAGAAATAGAAGACCAAGGTAATGATCAATGCTGAGGGTAGGATAGAAAAGCAAGGACAGACGTAAAGCAAGGACAGACGTGAAGCCAGGAGAGGGCTGGTGGGTAGGGGTAGTAAGACGGTCAGGGGCGGGGAGATCATGGGTAGGGGGCTACCTGCACAAGAGAGCTAGACGAAGATGAGGTGGCATTGGGAAAGTGACATCTTTGAATCGGGATTTCAGAGGTGATGCAGTTTCTTAGTAGTGACAAGGTCCAGGGTGAGTAAGAAGGACTAGAGGAAAAGGAAGATCAGTGGGGAAGAGTGTATTGGGCGGCTCATCCTTGTGAATACTAAAACGCTAACCCAAGGAGGATGAATGTTATGAGCCAGGAGCTAAAGGGGATGATAAAAGAGATGATCAGAAGGTTGGTAGACAAGACAAGGAGATGAGAGACAGGGCTGTAAACACAGGTAGAATCTCAAAGACCAGTGTCTTTCAAAGGAGGATGGGAAGGGGCTGGGAGTAACAGTCTGGACGTAGCGAAGTAGAGCATGGACATCAGACCATCTTCTGGCCCTGAGGTATGTAGAGTGGGGTTTAATAAAAATAAATAAAAATTTTAAAAACCAAACCTTTCCTCTTAATCATGGTGCAGAGAAACTAGTGTCCTTGTCAGGCAGCCAGATCAATCCAAGCCAAGAGGTAAAGGAATCATTCTAAGAGATGGGAGTTACTAGGGGATTTGTCAGCCAGAGATTCAGGTTTGCAAGAGTCACACAGGGAGGTTTGAGAAGCAGGGCACAAGTAGGAGATGGGGCTGGATCAGATGATGTGCAGAGCTATGGACCTGGGAGATAATTCCTGGCTTGGGAGGCCTGAACTTCAGCAGTGGCTCAGGCAAAGGCACTGGGGCCACCTAAGAGGACGGTGAGCTGCCTGTGGCATTGCAGAGAGACTGCCTGATGGGAGGAGGCACAACCAGGAGGTTGTCCTGGGAGCCATCTGAGCAATTTGTACCTCTCCTTAATCTCTCCTGGAGGAACAAAACTAGAGCCCCTGCCTTGGTCTTTCCACCGAAAATATGACTGGGCAGCATAGCTGATTCCACCAGGGAAATAGGAACGCACAGGCAGATGTAACGAGACATCTGAAGAGTACGACCATTATTTTTATTTATTTATTTATTTAAACATTTATTTATTATTAAGAGACAGAGAGAGAGAGAGAGCATGAGCATGGGAGGGGCAGAGAGAGGAGGAGACACAGAATCCGAAGCAGGCTCCAGGCTCTGAGCTGTCAGCACAGAGCCCGACTCAGGGCTTGAACTCACAAACCGCGAGATCATGACCTGAGTCAAAGTCAGATGCTTAACCGACTGAGCCACCCAGGCGCCCCCAATTTTTTTTTAATGTTTTACTATTTTTTTTTTTGAGAAAAAGGAAGAGAGACAGAGTATGCAAGTGGGGGAGGGGCAGAGAGAGAGGGAGACAGAATCTGAAGCCGGCTCCAGGCTCTGAGCTGTCAGCACAGAGCCCGATGCGGGGCTCAAACTCCCCAACTGTGAGATCATGATCCAAGCCAAAGTTGGATGCTTAGCCCACTGACCCCAAGAATACCACCATTATTAAAGAAAGTACAAAGTGAACAGATACCAGCTGAGAAAGAATGATTGGAGAGAACATGGAGGACAAATATTAAAAGAACATCCTAGGCAGCACAAGTTTTTAGTTTTTGTTTTTGTTTTTTTTTTTAAGGAGCCAGAGGGGTGCCTGGGTGGTTTAGTCAGTTAAGTGACCGACTCTTGGTTTTGGCTCAGGTCATGATCTCATGGTGTGTGGGTTTGAGCCCCATATTGGGCTCCATGCTGACAGTGTGGAGCCTACTTAGGATTCTCTTTCTCTCTGCCCCTCCCCTGCTCATGCTCTCTCTCAAAATAAATAAAGTAGCTTAAATTTAAAAAAGGAACCAAAGTTGTTTTCTTTTAAAAATAAAAAAAAGATTTAGTATGAAAAATGCAATAATTTAAATAAAGAACACAAATAAGTGAGATAAAAATACAGAATGGATACAACTAAAAACAAATTCATGAGCTGGAAGATCAGCTTGAGAAACTTCCACAAGTCAGCCAGAATAGATGAAGAGAAATTATAAAAGACACGATGAAATACTGCTATATACCTATCAGAAGGGCTAAAATAGAGTGGTAATTCCACATGCTGGCAAGCATGCTGAGAAACTGGATCACTCACACATTTGCCAGTGAGAATGGTAAAATGATACAGCCCCCCTGGAAAACAATTTGGCAGTTTCTTTTAAAACCAAACGTAGCTACCATACGGCCTAACAATGCAGTCCTTGGCATTCGTCCCAGAGAAATGAAAAGTTATGTTTGCACAAACACTCATACACTAATGGTTATAGTAGCTTTATTCTTAATAGCCAAAAACTGGAAGTAATGCATATATTCAACAATGGGTGAATAGTTCAACTCTGGTTAAATATTCCATACCATAGAATACCATTCATTAAGTTAAAAAAAATGAATTACTGATATATGCAACAGTCTGGGCATTATGCTGATTTTTTAAAAAAAAAAAGCCAATATCAAAGCGTTATATACTGTAAGATTCCACTTACAAGGTTTTGTTTTGTTTTGTTTATTTATTAGAGAGTGCGAGCAGGGGAGGGGCAGAGAGAGAGGGAGAGAGAGAGAATCCCAAGCAGGTTCCACACTGTCAGTGCAGAGCCTGACGTGGGGCTCAGTCCCACAAACTGAGAGATCATGACCTGAGCTGAAATCAAGAATCAGTCACTTAACCGACTGAGCCACCCAGGCTCCCCTGTAAGATTCCATTTATACAACATTCAAGAGATGATAAAATTCTAGAGATGGAGAATAGGTAAGTGGACATCAGAGACAAGGGTAGGGAAAAAGGGCAAGGGATTCCTTTTTGGTGTTGGAGTATTTCAGTATTTTAATTGTGGTAGTGATAAAATGACTCCACGTGTATGATGAAAATTTTACACAAAGACATTTTAAAAATGTGCACATGCCAAAACTGGTGAAGCCTAAATCCTGTAATCTGGTTAATTACAATGTGCTGGCCAATTTCATGTTTTGATAATGCACTGTAATATGCCAGAGATCACCTTTGGGGGAAGTTGGGAGATGTGTGCATGGGACCTCTGTGTACTACTTTTGCCACTAGTAGTCTGTAATTATTTCAAAATAACGGGAGGAAGAAAGTATAAAAATAGAGTGAATAGAATAAATACCACCAACAGGATAATAGGAATCACAGGAGAGAAAACAATATAGGAGGAAATATTTGAATAAACTATGAAGATACATGTTTTAGAAATAAAGAAAGTAATGAAATAACCCAGATTGAAAGTGTTCATGGACAGTAGTTCTCCCTTATCTGAAGGGGAATGTTCCAGGACCCCCAGGGGATACCACAGATAGTACCAAACCCTGTATATGCTGTTTTTTCCTATACATACCTATAGAAAGCTTAATTTATAAGTCGGGCAGAATAAGAGAGTAACAATAGTAACTAATAAAAATAGAAGAATTATAACAATATGCTGTAATAAAAGTTATGTGAATGTGGTCTCTCTCTCTCAAAATACCTTATCGTACTGCACTCACCCTTCCTCTCGTGATCCTGTGAGATGGTAAAATGCCTACACAGTGAGACGGAATGAAGTGAATGACGTGGGCACTGTGACATAGTGTTGGGCTACTATGGACCTTCTGATGATAAGTCAGGAGAATGATCACGTGCTTCTGGACTGCAGTTAACTGCCTGTAACCGAAACCATGGATAAAGGGGCACTAGTGTGCTACCAAAATACCTGATGAATACTCATAGATGTAGTATTTAAAAACATCAAAGTCTCTTCTCACGTGTAACTTCAAAAGGTTATTGGGGCCCCTGGGTGGCTCAGTCAGTTAAATGTCCAACTTCAGCTCAGGTCATGATCTCGCTTTCTGCTGACAGCCTGGAGCCCGGAGCCCGCTTGGGACTCTGTGTCTCTCTGTCTGTCTGCCCCTCCCCAGCTCACGCTCTGTCTCTGTCTCTCTCTCTCCGAAGTAAATAAACATAAAAAAAAAAAAAAAAAAAAAAAAGGTTAACTTCAAAAGGTTACAAAAAGGAAGAACAGATCACTGACAAAGACCGAGAATCTTGATGACCTCAGACCTGTCCCCAGCAAACAATATATATCATGATATAACCATCATGAATGCATATGCAGTTCACCATAGAAACTCAAAATAATGAGCAGCAACTAACAAGACTTCAGAGAGAAAACAGAGCAACAGTTGTATAAGACATTTTAACATGTACCTTTCAAGCAACTGTGTAGACAAAACTAAGAGATATGGAAAATCTGAATGTAATTAATAAGCTTAATCAATGAGATATGTATACCAAACAAAGAATGGTTCTGAATACAGTGTTTCTGAACACAAATGGAACATTTATCCCATTAAAATGTATTAGATGATTAAAGAATAATATCAAGAACCTGTGTTCCTTGACCATAATGAAACAATAAAATAGTAATAATTACAAATGGATAATTTTTTTAAATTTTTTTTAACGTTTATTTATTTTTGAGACAGAGAGAGACAGAACATGAATGGGGGAGGGCCAGAGAGAGATAGGGAGACACAGAATCTGAAACAGGCTCCAGGCTCTGAGCTGTCAGCACAGAGCCCGACGCGGGGCTTGAACTCATGAACCACAAGATCATGACCTGAGCCGAAGTCAGACGCTTTAACCGACTGAGCCACCCAGGCGCCCCACAAATGGATAACTTTAAAAATCACATGTGTTTGGAAACTATATAATACTAAATAACTCTTGGGTTAAGTTGAAATCTACTTCAGAAATTTTTCTGTCTCTCAGAGAAACTTTATTGTACAGTTTTGTTTTAATGTTTATTTTTGAGAGAGAACTGACACACACATGAGAGCACGAGTGGGGCGGCAGCTGGGGTGGGGGGTGGCAAAGAGGGAGAAAGAGAGAATCCCAAGGGGCTCAATTTCACAAACTGTGCGATCATGAGCTGACCCGAAATCAAGATTCAGACACTTAACCGACTGAGCCACCCTGGTGTGCCTGTGCAGTTTTCCTCATATGGGGCTAGTGTTTATTAGTTGTATGCTTAGATATTTTATGACATCTGTTGCTGTTATGTATAGATCATTTTTTCCATTACATTTTCTGGTTAGATATTACTGGTGTACAGAAAGTTCTTCATTTTCAATGTGAATCTTGAATCTTGTATTTACTGAATGTTCTTCTAATTAAAAAAAATTATGTTTTTTATTTATTTTTGAGAGAGAAGGATACAGAGTGTGAGCAGGGGAGGGGCAGAGAGAGAGGGAGACACAGAATCCCAGGTGGGCTCCAGGCTCCAAGATGTCAGTACAGAGAATGGTGTGGGGCTCAACCTCGTGAACCGCAAGATCATGACCTGAGCCGAAGTCGGACGCTTACCCGACTGAGCCACCCAGGCGCCTCACTTGAATGTTCTTCTAATTTTAAAAGCTAAATTATCTTGGCTTTTCTAGGTGGTCATGTGATTTTCTCAAATAATGACAGCTTGCACTCTTCCTCTCCAAGATTTACACTCTAGTTTCTGTCTCTTTGTGCCAGATATCACTCCTACTTTAAATGCTGGCTCCTCCTGGTCTTACTCATGATTTGAGTTGGAGAACTTCTAGTGTTGTTTCCTCCATTCAGTGTGCTACTTTCTGGAAGAGCTTTATCACATTAAGGAGATTCCCTTATACTGTTTTTTTTTTTTTCCAACGTTTTTATTTATTTTTGGGACAGAGAGAGACAGAGCATGAACGGGTGAGGGGCAGAGAGAGAGGGAGACACAGAATCGGAAACAGGCTCCAGGCTCTGAGCCATCAGCCCAGAGCCCGACGTGGGGCTCGAACTCACGGACCGCGAGATCGTGACCTGGCTGAAGTCGGACGCTTAACCGACTGCGCCACCCAGGCGCCCCTCCCTTATACTGTTCTTAATAAGAATCAGGAATGGGCGCCATCCTCAACATGGGCTTCCTTCTCTAAGAAGCTGGCTGCTCCACATGTCTCTAACTGAAGTCAGGGAAAAGGGCAGGCAGTCTGGGGAGCACATACTCCATCCTTTGTGGATAAGACCCTAGAGTGGCAAAGACCCTAAAGTGGTCTTTGTGGATAAGACCCTAGAGTGGCCTAGAGTGGCAAGATGATATGAATCATCTTCATTCATATCTCAGTGGCCAAATGCTAATCACATAGCCACATTTAGCTGCAAGGGAGGCTAGGAATTAACATTTTCCACCGGTCAGCTTGTGCCTACCTAAAGCACTAATATTGTGGGCAAGAAAGAGACCAGATACTGAAGGACAGCTAGCTGCACAAGATGGTCATATGCTTTGTTAATTTGTTAATGTATTAAAAAGCATAAATATATTTTCTAATGTTAAATCATCCTCATATTCCTTAAATAAATCCCACTTGATCATGCAGATTCTTTTACTGTATTGTTGAGTTCTATTTGTGAGTGCTTTATTTAGGATTTTTACATCTGTGTTTATTAAATTTTTTTAAATTTTATTAAAAATTTTTTAATGTTTTATTTATTTTTGAGAGAGAGAGAGAGCGAGCGAGCGAGCGAGCATGATTTGGGTAAGGGTAGAGAGAGAGGGAGACACAGAATCTGAAGCAGGCTTCAGGCTCTGAGCTGTCAGCACGGACCCCGACACAGGGCTTGAACTCATGAACCTGTGAGATCATGACCTGAGCCGAAGTCAGACACCCAACAGACTGAGCCACCCACGTGCCCCAAAAATATTTTTAATTAAGTGGTAATACTTTAAATTTATGTAAATACTTTGCAGTTTTTAAGATCAGTTTATATACATTATGTCACAAGAATAAATGATCATCAGGAGCTGATTGTAAAAAAAAAAAAGTAAATATTAAGTATATAAATAGAAATTCTCACAAATGGAGCACTGTAGCCTTTTCTTATTATTGCCTAAATTCCAAAAGGCCCTCCATAGAGGACACAGAGAATTGAAAAAGGATTTTTGATCACAGGAACCTAGGAGGGATGTTATCTCTCTCCAAGATGCACAGGGAGGAACAGGTCGGCCAGCCCTATAAAATACCTAGCACTCTGCTGGTGTTGTAGACATTCTCTTAATGCAGTGTTTTAATAACCTGATTTTGAATTTACAAGTAACGGACTTTCTGGTTATTAAATATCTTTTAGCTTTCTGAACTTTTGCTCTGATCTCTTACTATCTGCATATACCAAATGAGATAATGGCAATTGAGCACTCCCCTGGGAAGGGAAGCACTAAAAATACAGAGTGCTCTTGCTGTTTGTCTGGCCGCCAGGTCATATGTGTGCCTCTCACACATTGTCTCACAGGGCTGAAGAGCCTTTCCAGAATACACAATAATTATATAACAGCGGTCACTCAGTAGTGTACAGTGCCTTTGGTAGGGAAATAAATGGTCCGCTGACATAATTTCACAAAAAGCCGCACTCAGAATCATTAGGTGTTACAGTAAACACGGAAGCACCCAAATAGCAGGATCTCTTTGCAGATTTTACCCCCACGAAATATGCTACTTGTTAATTTCTCTTCCCTGAATCGCTGAGTCTCCCATGTGTCCTACATTAGATACTTAGGGCTACATGTAACTGCAAGATCACTCGGCTTTCAGCATGTTCTCACCTCTTCTTCTCTCCCTCCCTCACACACACCTTGGAAGCAATTACACTGCCGTATACCTGGGGAGAGTCTGCTGGCTCCTCCCTGATGGTGCAGCTGCACATTTCACAATGAAGCAAAGATCAGGGAGTTATCTGATTACTCACATTGGTATATATGTCTCATTTGAACATATGAGACCCTGTAGTAGTTTTTGCCCTCGATTTTGTGCATTGATAAGACTGATGAGATAATTCATCCGGATCCACTTTATTGTACTGTTTTTGGATACCCTAAGTACCTAAATTCTTTTTTTTTATTTTTTTAACGTTTTTTATTATTTATTTTTGAGACAGAGAGAGACAGAGCATGAACAGGGGAGGGGCAGAGAGAGAGGGAGACACAGAATCTGAAACAGGCTCCAGGCTCTGAGCTGTCAGCACAGAGCCTGATGTGGGGCTCAAACTCACGGACCGTGAGATCATGACCTGAGCTGAAGTCGGACACTTAACTGACTGAGCCACCCAGGCGCCCCGTACCTAAATTCTTAATGACTGTTTCTATTGGGATAAATGCATACCCTTTTTACCATGCACAATAACCCATAGCCTAAAGCACATAGAGAAACATCCAAGAATCCCTTTTTTTTTTTTTTTTTTACCATCATTAGCCCTAGAAAGATGAATAAAGTTGAGGCTAAATAAATAGAACTGCCTCACTGCCCTTTTCACTGTTTCTCTTTCCAAGTGGTTATCCTCTGTCGTGAAGGTACACCAGTGATACAAACAACACAGGCAGTGTTAACTAAGCACTTATGTTTAAAATAAATGCTTTAAAATGGTTAATTATACTTTGCCCTACAGGAAGAGAAAATGTTCTCTTAGGTCCTTAAAAATGGATGATGAAAGGGGCGCCTGGGTGGCGCAGTCGGTTAAGCGTCCGACTTCAGCCAGGTCACGATCTCGCGGTCCGTGAGTTCGAGCCCCGCGTCAGGCTCTGGGCTGATGGCTCGGAGCCTGGAGCCTGTTTCCGATTCTGTGTCTCCCTCTCTCTCTGCCCCTCCCCCATTCATGCTCTGTCTCTCTCTGTCCCAAAAATAAATAAACGTTGAAAAAAAAAAAAATGGATGATGATGTAATTTAAAACTCTGTGGATATCTAAAATTTGGTTGCCTGTTTTTAAAATGCTTAGCTGGGGTTTCATTATTAGGCTCTATGGTCTTTTAAGTATAAGTATATAATAGGAAAGTTGTATGGAGGAGAATTAGCGAAGACAGAGTTAGGCCACCAGACAATAAATATGTTAAAAACTACACAACTAAAGCAGCCTGCTGCGGGTTCAGCAAAGGATAGGTCAGACTTACTAAAAAGTCCAAAAGTAGATCCGAACAGATCTGAGAATTTAAGGGAAAAATAAACTGCATCCTGTCTCTTCTCTGCCTGTCACATTATAAGAGCTGTGTAAATATTGTTACTAAATCACATTCAGGTTGTTTAAGATTTGAATGTAAAAACAATCATGTTTTGAGAAGCCATTTTCAATGAGTATTTCTTTCATCTTGAGTGAGGAAGCACTTTCCAAGCAGAGAATTAAAAGTGAAGGCCATAAAGGAATATATTAATAAAATTTGACTGCTAAAAAATGTAAAACCTATCATGCTGGGCATAGCATAATTGAATTGTTGGATCACTATGTTGTACGTCTGAAACTAATACAGTATTAGATATTAACTATACTTCAATAAAAATAGATAATTAAAAAGACTGAAATAGGAATAAAAATGTAGAATTTTTGCAAGTCTGAGCATACAAAGTCCCATAAATAACCCCAAGATCCCATCCTCAAAAATCGAATCCTAGAGTCCTGAATAGACATGCTTTAAAGATGGAAGTATGGAAGTAAATTAAGTGAAAAAATTATAATTCTACCACTACTTAAATACCTGTAAAATAGCTACAGCACTGGAATGAGCCTCACCAGGTCAGATTAGTCCAGTATATGCAGAAGATCATATTTCTGTAGAGACAAAACCCATCAGCAGCCTTAATCCCTCCCAAAACCTCAGACCACAGGCAGCCATTAGCCAAAGTAAACATGAAAAGAGGAGCATCAGAATTGTCAGTAATACTCTGCAAAGCTGAAATTCAAGCCATTGGCTTCAGTAATTCTCAGAAATAACAACCAAATCTAAACATTGGGGCTTTATGATTTGTACCACTGGGCCAATACAAAGGTTTTAGGGATTTTTAAAAATAGATAATTGATGTAGCACATACAAATACCTTTGTATATAGTTAGCTTTTAAAGTATTTATTCAGTGAAATGCCATCAAGGAATTTAGGATTGAAAACTTGCATAGAGATCAAGGTCAAGTGAAAGCCCTAAGTAGCCTCTAAGAGCTTGTAACACTCTGAGCAAATGTAATCTGGTAGTTCCGGTAGCTGACTGACCTCTGCACATGAACAAGGTCAGCTTTAAGCAGCTATAGCAGTGTTTAATTTTGCCCCGGATCTACAACATCCTAATTGCAAATTTGCACCTTTTAATTTGTAGTGACCCCAGGAATGGGCTATGTCCGTATAGAAGTGGGGCTCTTGAAGAACTTTATGAGCATGAATTGGGGTGATACCTGAGAACCTATCCTTGTGAAATTGAAATTAATAGTCTAGTTCAAGTATCAGCCACAGTGACATGTTGAGCTGGTCATTTTGGAGCTGAAATTATATCCGTACTAGCGACTCCCTGTAGAGTCCCCAGAACTTCTCACCAAGAGGCTGTGCCTCTCACAGTGTAATAAAGAATAGGGACAGTGACCCAGGTAACTCAGCCCCCCAAAATTGCCACTTTTGCTTCAAACTGTCCAGTAATGGATATTGTGGTAGAGGAGTATTTGACAGTTGAGGTAAAACAATTTTGAAATTATCTGTACAGCCTCCATCATCCCTTTGCTTGGTATGAGAAAATGCAAGCTGTTTACATTGAATTAGATAAAATAAGCAGAAAATGGTTCTGAGACCATGATTTTATGTTTACAAATCATTAGAACTTGAAAGAAACCCATTTGGAGTTACTTTGGGTACTCAGCATAGGAGAAAATTGCCTTAGAAATGATAGAGAATTGAGTATTCCTGGTGCCATGAGGGGGAAAGAGAATGTGCCAGACAGGTAGCATAGAACTGGGCATTTTACCCCTTTGCTATGGAGTAGTAGGTCCTCTCCCCCTCCTCAGTGTCTGTGAGATGCAACAGAGAGCCATAAACTGGGCTAGGTAGGAAGGGGTCCACTTTAATCAGACCAGGGTCAGAACCTTAGAGAGCTAGAGAGTAGCATGATCATGAGTTCAATTTAGGTTCTTTTCTCGTATATAAGACAGCGGCATCCCAAGGTCTGAAGGAGGTTGAGAATTTGACTCTGTTTCCAGCTATTAGATCTGGCATAGAATTATCAAAAGTAGGGTCATTATTTGGCTACGTGTTACTTTGACTAGACATTTCACTATGATTTCCCCCCCTCTCTCTTATCCCCTTATCCTTATTGTCCCTCTCTTGCCTCCGTCACAACAGGTGTTGAAGACATCGTGGCAATAATGATTCCTGAACCAAAAGGGAAGGAGATAGTAAGCCTTCTGGAAAGGAACATCACCGTGACAATGTACATCACCATTGGAACCCGGAACTTGCAGAAATACGTGAGCCGCACTTCGGTTGTGTTTGTCTCCATCTCCTTCATTGTCCTGATGATCATATCCCTCGCGTGGCTGGTCTTTTATTATATCCAGAGGTTTCGATATGCAAATGCCAGGGACAGGAACCAGGTGAGTAGCAAAAAATTGTTTAATTAAAAATTACTATAAAAGTAATACGTATGATTACATAAACTTTGAAAATCACAGAAAATACCAAGACAAAAACAAAATCACCTATTATCCCCACCCTCAACATAAACACTGTTACCATTTGCCATATAGTTTTCCAAATCGTTCCCAAATACACATGTTTTGATATTTACTAATGTTGTTCTGTAATGTTGAGGTATTTTGTCCCACATTCCTATTGCTCATCTTTTTGATGATTATTTACTTAGGCACATAATAAAGGGAGAAGGGAATGAGCTGAGATTGTGCTAACAGTGGCAACATTGTGTGAGAAAAGCCAGGATTTCCTACTGGTGAATGGAAGAAAAAAAAAGAAGATAAAAAATAAAAGCTATTTTAAAAAGCAATTAGGGGCGCCTGGGTGGCTCAGTCAGTTAAGTGGCCGACTTCGGCTCAGGTCGTGATCTCGTGGTCCGTGAGTTCGAGCCCTGCGTCAGGCTCTGTGCTGACAGCTGAGCCTGGAGCCTGTTTCAGATTCTGTGTCTCCCTCTCTCTGACCCTCCCCTGTTCATGCTCTGTCTCTCCCAGTCTCAAAAATAAATAAACGTTAAAAAAAATTTTTTTAAACAATTAATTTTGGATCAGATAAGATATATATAGTGTAAATGCAAAAGGTATAAAACAGTATGAAGTTAAAAGTGTTTGCCTTCCCATATCTGTCCCTCAGTTATCCAGCCATCTTCCTGGAATATCTTCTCTTCCAGGGACATTTCATGTGCTTACAAACACACACACATTTTTAAACAAATGATAGCACACTTAACTCTAGATCCTTATTTCTTACTTCTTGGAAATTATTCATCTACACACTCGCTTCAAGCTGCCTTCTCATTTTTAATGACTGTATAACATTTCATTTTTTGCATATTTCACATCTATTAAACCAGCTCTGGTAAAAAAAAAAAAAATGTCTGTGTGACATTAAGCACATTTGTGAGTATACCTCTAAGGTAAATTTTGGAAATGTAACAGCTAGGACAATGGTGTATGTATATTAAACTATGATAGATACTGCCCAAAGTCTGCCAAAAAGGTTGAATGAATTTTTATATTAACCAATGATAAACTAATACTGTTTATACTAATACAAACATTAGTATAGTACTCTTTACACTAACGTATACAATAATGTACTAATAATACTGTTTTCCCATATCCTTGGCAAAAGAATGTTAGGCCTTTTTGTTGTATGCAATTCGATTAGTTAAAAATAGTATCACATTTTTCTTATCACAAATAATGTTGGACATCTTTTCAAGCAACATAGAAAAAAGTGAAATTTTTTTCTCTGGAGTACCTGCTTATGTTATCTGACCACTTTTCAGTTAAGTTGTCGGTCATTTTCTTACTGATCTGTGTAAGTCAAAGGAATTGATGAGAAGACTGTTAGTCATAAGACTTAACCAACATAAAACTGACAGTTTTATCCTCCCAATTTGTCATTGCCTTTGATTTATCTGTGGCGCTCTTTGCCATGAAGGAATTTGTGGGTTTTACATAACTGCACTTCCCTTTTGATGTAACTCCGGAGTTTTGTGTAATGGATCTTCTGCAGCCCAAGACTGTAGAAAAACATTCTCTCGTTTCCATCCACTACTTTTTATTTCACTTTTATGATTAAGTCTTTAATCTACAGAGAGCTTATCTCAGCATAAAGAAGTAGAGAGCCAACATTGTTTCATTCCAGATGGCCTACCTCATAGATTTTATGACTGGTATTTATTCAATAATTAATCTTCCTCCCCCTCACATTCAGTATCCCCATTCAGCATATATTAAATACTCCTATGTATTTGGTTCTATTTCTGTGCCCTCTAAACTGTACCATAATCTGTCTATTCATACTCCATTACCGTACTATTTTGAGTACTTTAGCACTATAATATTGTCTCATAATCTTCCTTTATTTCTCTACCTTCACTTTTTATGTCTATTTTTATATAAATTTAAATTCCCTTTTATCTTTTTTAAACTTACAGAATAATTTCTAACCTTATGTGTTGAATCTTCCTAAGTATTGTATATGTTTGCCCTTTATTCAGTGATTCTTTTTTGTCTGCTACTAGCATTTTTAAATATTATTATCTAATCTTGCACATTTTTCTCATGTTTATTCCTAGGTGTTTAATAATTGTGTTGCTGTTATAAATGAAATATCATTTTTCATACACAAATCATTTTTTTTAATGTTTATTTATTTTTGAGACAGAGAGAGACAGAGCATGAATGGGGGAGGGGCAGAGAGAGAGGGAGACACAGAATCGGAAGCAGGCTCCAGGCTCTGAGCTGTCAGCACAGAGCCCGACGCGGGGCTCGAACCCACGGACCGCGAGATCGTGACCTGAGCTGAAGTCGGACGCTCAACCGACTGAGCCACCCAGGCGCCCCCACAAATCATTTTTAATGACTATACCATGCCTTATTATTACCTTAATAATAATGGTAATATTATATAGTATTATCTGCAGCATGTTCTAAGAGTTCTCTATATATTTTCACACATAATAGTCTTAATGACCCTTAATGAGGATTTTATCATTTTAATCAAGATGTTTAATTTTGACAAATGCCTTTTCAACAGCTATGGTCTGAGTTTTCTCTCTTAATGTGTTAGTAGGATTGTATTACATTAATGGATTTCTCAATATCAAACCATCCTGAATCTTCAATATATACTATTGTAACATATGCTAGATTGTATTTGTATTTTATTTGTTTTTACCCTAATATTCATATGTGAAATTCATCCATAGTTTACATTTATATCATTTTCAGGTAATAGTTGTATGGCCTTTTTTGAGAAATTTGCAAATTCTTCTCCTTTTTTGGTAGTCTAGAGCTGCAATATCCAACACAGTAACCACTAACCATGTGTGACCATTTAAATTTAAATTAATTGTAATACAGTGAAATTTAAAATTATATTTCTCAGTTACACTGGCTACATTTCGAATGTCCTATATGTGCACTGCCATTTGGTAGACATTCCCATCATCATGGAAAGTACCATGGGACAGCCCGACTCGTGAGCCTGGAATTAGCTGATTCTTTTTTTTTATATATTTTTAATGTTTATTTATTTATTTTGAGAGGGAGAGAGTGAGCATGAGCAGGGGAGGGACAGAGAAAGAGGGAGAGAGAATCCCAAGCAGCCTCCATGCTGGCAGTGCAGAGCCTCATGTGAATCATGAGATCGTGACCTGAGCAGAAATCAAGAGTCTGACACTTAACCGACTGAGTCACCTAGGTGCCCCTGCAATTAGCTGATTCTTCAAGTTACAGTAGAAAATTTCTGCATGCCAGTAAGGTCTGGGTTATTGTTTAAAAGGACAACTCTTTGACTTCTTCTATTTTATGGCAATTGGTTTGTTTAAATTTTTGACAGCTTCTGGAACAATTTCTAAAAACATTATTACTGCATGTTTTCTACTTCTCAATTTGATACATGTTCAATCTAATAAATTTTGGCATTCAAAAAAATTACTAAAAGGGAAGACAAATCACCCATTACCCCATGGAATTGTTAACAGTTGATGACATTACCTTTCAGGTTTTGTAACCACCTAAATATATATTTGGTAAATTGTGATTATATATGTGTCTATGCATGACACACAAATATACATGTAAGCTTTGTATTCTATTTTTTAATTAACTGGTGAGCATTTCCCCTGTCACGAAATAATCTTTAAAACATGATTTTTAGTGGTTATATAGTAGTCCACTTCCACCACTTACCAAACATGGGCAAGTTACTTAATCTTTTCATGCTTTGGTTTTCTAAACTAAATGGGAATATATCTTCCTCTTATGGTTATGGGCTAATGTATATTTTTTAAAGCCTCTGAACATGAGGCTAATGACTTTTTAAGCTCTCAATAAATGGTATCCATTATTACTATCATATAGATTTCTTGATGACTACTTACAAATCCAACTCTACCACTTTTATCGAATGTTCTGGAATTTAAGTGGACATGTGCTACCAGTCAGACACAGGCAATGAAAATAGACATAGAACTAATATATACAGTTTCACTGGTTACTGAAGTTTACATATTAAGAAACTACACATATATAAATCAGTTAATGCTAAGATATCTAGCTAATTTGATAATGATGAATGAAAATGGTAACCCTATATTTTTGAGTCTATGGATAGTCCAAGCCATCATTAGGCAATTCAGTCAACCATGAAATTTTAAGCTTGAATCTATTAGTTGATCAATTATTTCAATCACTGGGGCGCCTGGGTGGCTCAGTCGGTTAAGCGTCCGACTTCAGCCAGGTCACGATCTCGCGGTCCGTGAGTTCGAGCCCCGCATCGGGCTCTGGGCTGACGGCTCGGAGCCTGGAGCCTGCTTCCGATTCTGTGTCTCCCTCTCTCTCTGCCCCTCCCCCATTCATGCTCTGTCTCTCTCTGTCTCAAAAATAAATAAAAAAAATTTTTTTTAAATGAAAAAAAAATTATTTCAATCACTAATCCACTTTGTGCAGGTAAATGTAGTTTGCATGTCTCCAGGCATATGCATACTCTGTGATTTAGGTGAGAAGCTAATTGGAATTGGATGGTGTGTTAAGTGGTTCATAGGGTTTAAGCTTCTACTCTGTTCCAATTTGATTAACTTTCCTTAAATTGTAAACTATTCTCCTCAGGGTCACTCCATGAATTGGGATCATGTTAAAAGTTAGCACTGTTTCCTGATCAAAATAAGCACTATACTTTGGTCCTTTGATGGATGGAATAAGAACATATAATTTCCTTTAGAAAAAGATTTCTCCTTTGATGGACAGTGCCCCATTCTACTCAATAGAAAGCTTCAGCTATGCAAGCTATAGCTATAATAAGCCTCAGGTTAACTTAAGTCATTTATTTTTATTAAAGCAGTACTGGCCCTTCAGAAAGATTGACTCTCAGGTTAGTTGTAGGCTCACAGATGAAAATGGAATATCAAAGGTCTTAATGTTGCATTGGTGAAGTATTCAACCATTCAGGCAAGAGAGACCGAACTTGAATTAGGCAGGTGAGCACATCAGGTTCCGCTTGGCTTTGTGCAGATCACAACTGAAGAGCAGTCTCCATCATCTTACATGATCACTGGCCGGCGTGTCTTACTGTACCTGGAGAAGATCACTTCAGTGCCATTTCCCATGGAGTAAGATTTGCTAGATATTCTCTAGATCAGTAGCCTCACACCAGGGTGTTTTAGGTGGTGACATGGAGAATAAAGGTATAACTGAAAGTGAAGGGAGAGATTTGGCTGGTGTGCTGCATCTCCTAAAGCAATTACACCAAGATAAATCTAGTGCCACGTAATCGTTACAGACACCAGATTTGGAGTTAGATCTGGATTCAAATCTGTACCCTGGTGGGTGATTCTTAGTTGTGTGACTTTACACAGGTTAGGTACTTTGCCTTCCTATGCCTATACTTCCTCATGTGTAAAGTGAGACTGATCTCCTGTTCAGCTGCATCCAAGGGCTATTGAGTGAGAAAATACGTGTGACACATTAGACAGTTGTTAACTAGATCACCTTTAATAGATAAGGTAGTTCTTAGAAAATAGTAATCCCCCCCCCCATGTAAATAGCTCAATTCTTTTTTTGTTTTTTTTTTAGAGAGACAGCACATGCATAGGAGTAGGGGGGAGGGGCAAAGGAAAAGAGGGGGGTGGGGGGAGAATCTCAAGGAGGATCCATGCGCAGTGCAGAGCCCAATGTGGGGCTCAATCCCATGCCCCTGGGATCATAACTTGAGCCGAAATCAAGAATTGGACACTCAACCAACTAAGCCACGCAAGCACCCTAAATAAATAAATAAATATCTCCATTCTTATGTAATTCACAAAGAGTTTAATCTAGATGTGGGTTTTTAGCTCAACTGACACAGTTTGAAATGAAATGGGATCTTTTTTCCATCTTTTCTCCAGAGTTGTGGGAAAAGGAAAGCATAAAAATAGACTATAGAGAAAGAATCTGGCTTTCTTGGAGAGTGATTCCCCAGGTAGCAGTGGTTTTTAATTTATAGTAATAGGGTATGCACACAGTTAGAAAACAAACAAACAGGGGCGCCTGGGTGGCGCAGTCGGTTAAGCGTCCGACTTCAGCCAGGTCATGATCTCACGGTCAGTGAGTTCAAGCCCCGCATCAGGCTCTGGGCTGATGGCTCAGAGCCTGGAGCCTGTTTCCGATTCTGTGTCTCCCTCTCTCTCTGCCCCTCCCCCGTTCATGCTCTGTCTCTCTCTGTCCCAAAAATAAATAAACGTTGAAAAAAAATTTAAAAACAAACAAACAAACAAACAAAAGGGTGTGTATTTAAAAGTAAATTTCTTCCCACCTCAAACTCCCTTTATCAACCTCCCTTCCTCCAGCTCTCTCCAGAGGCAGAAACTCTTAACACTTCCCTTTCTAGGCTTCTAGAAGTTTCTGTGCTATATGTAACAAAAGGTGTTTTCCACATTATAGACAAGGGCTCTGCCTTCACATAGCTTGCATTGTAATGCTGTCAACAGGCAATACACATGAAAACAGGTAGAAACCCACTCAGTGGCTAGTGCAGTAGTCAGATGACAAGTGATGGATTTGGACCAGAGTGAACAAGAATTCAGAAGGAATCTGATTAGGATCATATTTTTAAATCCTATGGATTAAATATAGAGTATAAAGAATATATCCTAGTTTATACCTGTTGTACCAGCCTAATTGTTAATAACTCCCCATTTTACTCTCAAAAGTGATAGTTTGGATAGTAAATTACATGTTTACCATATGTGTGAGAGAAAGAGAAGAATCAAGGATGCAATTAGGTCAGTTTTCACAGCATGAACCAAAATGGAAAAGACAGGAGAAGAGATCCTGAGGGGCTGGAACTCAGAATTTGAATTTGCAGATGTTAAATTTGAGAAGCCTATTATATCTACTAGGTATCTTTTAAAAATTTTTTTTTAATGTTTTGGTTTGTTTGTTTGTTTGTTTGTTTTTTTTTGAGAGAGAGAGAGAACACGTTCAGGGGAGAGGCAGAGAGAGGGAGACACAGAATCCGAAGCAGGCTCCATCAGCACAGAGCCCAATGCAGGGCTTGAACCCACCAACCCTGAGATCATGACCTGAGCTGAAGTCGGAGGCTTAACCAACTGAGCCACCCAGGCATCCCTGTATCTACCAGGTATCTAACACAGACACCAGGTATTTCAATATGCAAGTCTGGAGGTCAGGAGAGAAGAAGAGCTGGAGATAGAAATACAGGAGCCATCAGTACATAGATGCCATTTAAATCGCCAGGACAGGATGAGCTCCCTTGGAGACTAAGCATCCAGGAGAAGAGATCTAAAGACAGCTTGATGTCTGCTTATGTGGCCTCACACCCCACTCTCTTTCCCTCTATCATATTATTTTATGTATTGTTTTCTTTCCAGTTCATATCACTATTTGAATCCATTCCCTCCTTGCCTCACACCTCACTTTCCCTGTGCATGCAAGCCTCCAGGGGGAGGGCAACAAGGAGGTTGGTTTGTGGAGACCAGCCACAACCTCACACTCCATCCGCACCCACTGCCCTCTGCTCAGGGTCCACTGGGACCTTTTTACACTCATGATGCTTTTCTTTCGTACAGCCCCATCTTTTCTTCCAGGCCAGCGTCCTTTGGGGACCCTGATCTATCAGCCAGCTTATGTATGCCTTAATACAGGGATTAATTGTTTTCACAGAGCTGAAGGAAGTGGCCAGACTCCCAATTCCCATTTCTGAACAAGCCCCGTGATGCAGAGAGCCTGTTGGAGCGTCCCATATCGGTTAGGAGGCAGGTTGTCGCAGAGCACACACAGGACCTTGAGGGGACTGCTTTTCATGTCACATTGTAGCCCACTGGAGCCTCATCTCTGATGAATCCTAGAATACTCGGTTGTCATAATCAGACATAAACCCAGACATAAATGTGACTCCCCGGGCAGCTTAGGCAAGGGTCTAAAATACTGTGAGAGCTGGGATGTCTGTTAGGAGCTGGGACCACTTAAGAGTAAATAGAGTTTGTTCTGTTCTAAGTGCTTTCTATATATTGACATACTTCTTCTTAACTCTATGATGAAGGTACTGTAAGTATAACCCCATTCTTCAGGTGAGGAAACAGAGAAGGTAAGCTGTTGCCCAAAGACACACAGCTTGGCAGTTTTTAAAGCTAGGATCTTTAACATCTTTGAAATGCTCCATCCTGAGAATGTCTTATGCACCTCCTGGCAGTCCAAGCCCAGCGGGTTGGTCTCCTCCTGGAGATGCCATTCTTTTCCAGTTGTCACTTACAGAATAAGCACCACAAAAGTGCTCACTGTTGATTATCATTGTAGACACAGTTTCAGTCAAGACTTCTGCAAAAAAGACATGCCCCATCTTGTGCAGGACCCAAAAATGAGAATGGTAGGAGGGCTGCTGTCCTTTCTAGATTTTTTTCCAGGGAATGTGAGTAATCCCTAAGAACCACTGATAATTCACGTTTTTCCAGGTTCATTCCTGTCTCTCTGGCAGCTTAACAGTGCACCTGCCACACATAAATTTTACACATCCATTTAAATCTTCCATGTGTGAAAGGAACTCACTGACATTAAGAACATTTGCAACATGTATGGCAAATTCAAAAAGTGAATTTCTTTGATACAGAATGTGTTCCTATAATGAGCAAAAATGCCACAAAAGATGTTAAGATGATACTTGATCTAAGGAAGGCAAGTGGTGCCTGGAGGAGATCACTGTAAGCAAATTAAACAATCAGATGTCATTTTTTTGCCTGCAAATTTAGGAAAAAGCAAACCTGCTAAAACCCAATCCTGGGGAGGCAAGTGTGTAAAGGGCTCCATACTTATGATGATAGCGGGTTTCAGAAATTGGTATCATTCTTCTTGAGAGTAGTTTAGCACTCTTGATTCAATTTGCTTTTTATTATTCTTAAATCTAATTTTTGAATAAGTAGTATATTCTCATGGTTCCAAATGCAAGGATAATAAAAAAGATTTGCATTAAAAATTCTCTTTCCCACCCTTCTCCTCCTCTAGAAACCCAAGTATCTCCCCAGAAGCACACATGGTAGTGATTTCTGGTGCAAACACGTTTCTGGTGCGATATTTTTATGAACACACACACACATATGTACGTGTTCTTTTCATCCTTTCTTACATAAAGTGTAGCACATTATCATTTGAAATGTTGACTTCTTTGCATCTTAGAGATTTTCCCATAACTTTTCATCAAGAGATTCCTTTCTTTTTCTTCCATTACACAGTGTAACGGGTTGTATCATGTCTCCTTGAAAATTCATACGTTGAAGTCATAACCCTGAGTACCTCGGAATGTGACCTTATTTGGAAGTAGGGTCATTGTTGACACCATTACTTGAGATAAGGTCATTTAGGAGTAAGTTGGGATCCTAACCCAATGACTGGTTTCCTTATAAAGGAGGAAAATTTGGACACAGACACGCATACAGGGAGAACTCTGTTTGGAGATGAAGGCAGAGTTGGGATGGTACATATACAAGCCAAGGAATGCCACAGATTGCCAGCAAACCACTAGAAGCTAAGCACGAAGCATGGAACAGATTCTCCCTCACGAGGAATCAATCCTGTGGACCCCTTGGTCTTGGACTTCTAGCCTCCAAAACTTTGAGACCGTAAATTTCTGTTGTTTTAAGCCAAAAAAAAAAAAAAAAAAAGCAAGGTTTGAATTTAATTGTGATTTGGGAGCAAAATAACAGGGTGGTAGGCAGGGCAGGATCATGAGGCAAGAGGACCATCCAGTGTAGTAAGTGCACAGGAGCATTTGAAGTCAGGAACCTACCTGAATCATAAAGGTAGGGACAGTGGTTATGCCCTCCAGAGCAAAGAAAGTCGGCCCAGGAGAGGAAGCTGCGGGAAAGGCGCTGAGGTGAAGGAGGTCTTTTCTGCCACACGTGTGTCTGTGGGAGCAGCAGGCCGCTGGTGAAGGCACCAGGATGGCGTGGGAAACTGCTTATCAGAGATAGAAAGGCCCTATAATGATTAGGAAAAACATTTTACTGGCCATTTGACACATGTCTGGGTGACTTTTAAATACTGTGACGTATCTCTCTTTCTCTCCTCACGTCTTCGTGATGCCCCTGGATGGGTATGTTAAGAAAATAGCCCATTGATCTGCAGAGTGGACTTCTACCTACATAGCCTGGACACCTCTCCCCCTGAGAACCCCCGTTCCCAGAAAGCTGTGGATGGGAAAGCACAGTGGTAAGAACTGGAAGGAAGAGATACCTGGCCATCATTCTACTCATGCGGTTGAGAATGCTGACCATCTGCCCCCAGAACCATAGTATTTAGAACTTAAAGGACGTTAGATATAATGAATTTGAGACAGAGAAATGCTAAATGAGGTTTTTGGTTTTTTTTTTTTTTTTTTTCATGGAGACACAACCAAGCTGGTGATTTCAAGTCAGAGTAGTTTCCACAAGACCAAGCTGCCTCCACAGACGATATTGAGATACTGAGGAGACCTGACCCACGGGGAGGGTGCCAGCCCTATTTCTGCCATAGCAGTGAACGCGAGGACTCCTCACCTTTCTACTATTTGAACTTTGGCACTTTTTGGCATTAGAAGTAAAGACTCATTAAGTCCTTTTAAAAAAAAAATTTTTTTTTAATCTTAGTAAATGCATGTACAAGCAAGAGAGGGAGAGAGGGAGAGAGAGAAGGATAGAGGGAGAGACAGAGAGAATGAGAATCTTAAACAGGATCCATGCTCAGCACAGAGCCCAACGCGGGGCTTGATCCCGTGACCCTGGGATCATGACCTGAGCCGAAATCAAGAGTCAGATGCTCAACTAACTAAGCCAACGAGGCGTTCTGATTAAGTCCTTTCTACTATGTAGTTTAAGATTCCCTACCTCTGGGGGCTTCACAGAGTGTGCTAAGGATTGATCTTCATTCTACCCATCTAATGACATCCCAACTAGTAACTTCTTTTTGAACTTTGACGTCAAGGGCTGGATGGGTGACAGACTTCTGATCGTGAACACCATTCAGCACTATGCGCGGTCTCTCCTCCACACCTGTGTCCCTCGTTTCCCAAATGTGCCACTTCTGCTGCTTTTTACTAATTCTTACATGCTTTTAGAAACCCTACAGGATGGCAAAGCAAAACCAGCAAGCAGCATTCTTGCCCTGGCTGTGGCAGGTGAGCCTGTCTTCTGGTGATGCTCTGGGCATCAGTGTCCCACTCTCTAAAAGGACATCCCATCTCAGATACAAGTAATGGGTTTGTGTCCTGAAAACCACAGGACTCCCAGTAGATGGAGGTTATTTCAGATACAGGCAGATAAGATAAACTAAGGTTCTTTTTTGTTATTCACAAACAGTATTGCCTTTGAGGCTAATCCAAGGGAACCAGACCTGTTTTGTTTCATGTGAGGCCTGGTAATGACATTCAAACAAGTTTTCTTGAAAGAGTTACCTCTCTCGCTGAATACCTTTTCCTGTTATTTGCATATACAATGGCCCATCTCCCTTTGATTTCATTTGTACATGCCAGTGTTCAAGTTAGGTTAGAACAAGGCAAGAAATAGAATATAAAACAAATTTGAATTTTACAGGGAAAGAAAAAGGAAAGGAGATATTCTGAGTGTCAGTCAGCAGAGGAAGGTCTACAGGTAGAGATGCTTCTGTCTCCTAAAGAAAAAGGGCCAAAATGATCCCTGATGTTGCTCTGGACAAAGTGCAGAGCCCTGGTGGGGGGCGGGGGGGGGGGGGGCAGAAATGCAAAGAGTGCATTGTATCCATGAAGTATTTAGTGCAGTCTTTAAGTATTTAGTGCAGTCTTTAGCCTTGAATTTGCTTTTTTTAAAAGATAATTCGGATCTGAAAGGATCTTTGATTCCCAGTTCTGTTCTTCCTGGATGAAAATCCTGAGCTGGTAAAGCTGAAAATAACATTACTAACTTACCTGCTTTTACTAATAAGGGAAACTAAGGTCTGAAATGTGTAAGTGACCTGACCAAAGTCACAGTTACTTAGTGACAGAAATAGGACTGAAAATCAGATCTTCTAACTTTCAAGCCATTGCCTTCTCCTCTGCAACACCTTCCACAAAAAATAACCCTGATGTTTTTACCTCATGTTGTATGTACACAAACAGCCTTAAGTCACTGCTCCATGCGTTCACCATGGCCATTAGAATAGTCTAATTCTTTATCCAGGTTTCTAGATTTATGGATGGTGCTCTACATCATAGAAATTGGACTGGCTGTGCAAAGATTTCTGTCCTGTCAACCAGGCCTGGAAGGATCATTAATAAGTATTAGAGTAGGGGAGGAAGTGTCTGAGTCACCTGTGGCCACGTGAGGTTCCAGACAGTTGGGACCAACTCCGTTTATGCTCACAATGTCTTTCCTTCACCTAAAACATAAGAACAGTTAGTTATTTTTTCCACTTGGTGGTAGTGATAATGATAATAATCATGATTATAAAATATAGCAGTCAGATATAAGGGGCAAATATATAGAATTAACCAGTCAAATGAGATAGAAGAACATAAATTTGATCTTGATGCTCTGTTTTGGAATCCTTATTCCTAGGTGTTCTTGGTTTTGTTTTTGGTTTTGGTTTTTTTCATCACTGCATTTCTATGTATAACACAGAGGGGAACATGAAGAAAGCATCTTGTTTTTCTTGGTTTCTTAAGTATTTAGGAGATAACTATATGTATTGGGTTGAATTGGAGTCTGTCACTTACCATCTTTGTTGGCATCTATGTAGGACTTTCTTCTGTTAATTAACAGTTCTGTATTTATTTTCCATAAAGCTGTTTATCTTCACTGCCAGGAACCAGTAATCTTGGTAAATATTTTTTTTTATATCTGTTTCAATCACATTGGTGGATATATCTAGTTACGAAGATGGTCCCACTCCTGACAATCTTTAGTGAATAGTATGATTTGGGTCTAGTTGGGCTAGAGAAAATCCATAAGAGCACCTTGGAGAAGAGGGAGGAAACCCTACCTGAAACAGAAGACCCGTGCAAATGTAAGGTGGCCCCTTGGTCTTCCATTAGCATTGTGTCACTCTGCATTTCTGAGAACCACAAAGGAAAGAGTCTGTTTTGTGATAGACTTCTGGTTTGAACCCTTAGAATCTCTATTCAGGCTACATACAAGACTCAGTTTGAGCAGGGCCTATAGTTTTCCCTCTCACTTATACCTGGTGCGTTAAAAAAAACCCAAAGACAGAGGAGCCAGTTACTAAAGCAACTGATTTGTTTGGGCCATATTATTAAGAATGTTGATGTTTTACTCATTATCTTGTTAGTTTTGTCTTTTGGAAATCCAATAATACTAGTTTGAAAGTTGTTGAAAGTGGGACAGTTTTTTCTTGAATTCAGAAGTCACTATTTGTGTGTGTGATTTTCATGTCACTTAAAAAGAAACACAGACATGCACATACTAACAAAATTTGACTACATGCAAGTGGTCATAGCATTTTTTAAACTTTATGGTGCTTTTCCTTTATTTTGCTAATCTGTTTTATAAATCTAGCACTACATGGTTGCATGATTGTCATACATATCTCAGAAGTTGATTTTTCTGTATTCTCCAGGAATCAGGAACATCTCTTCCTCCACTGGTAGGGCTTTCATATCTTCTGTCAGCCTCAGCCCAAATGCTGTCCTTTTCCTCCTCCAAAGAGGTATATGTTTATTCTTTCTCAATAACATATGGAATGAGGTTTGACTCAAGGAACTCCACGGGAAAGAGAAAAGAAAAAGAATGCCATTGTACCATTTCTCAGAATAATTACAGAAAACATGTTTTCCTGCCTTTTGTGAGGTATTTGATATTTTGGGGGTTCCAGGGAGGAAGGACTCATAGACCTGATGTTTAAGAGGCCTTGATTATTTTCTTTTTTTAACTCTAATTTATCCATCTGTTAATTCTTCTACTTTGGCACTCCCATCTCCCAAATGACTTTATCCTCCACTGAACTCCTTTAACCTCATCAGCTCTCAGCCATCAGAATGCCAGAAATGGAATTTGTCTAATTCCTTCACCATTACCTCTGCTGTTAACCATAATCTCTGATTCCTTAATGTCCACATACTTTACATTTCCTGAATAGACACTTTTTAAAAATAAAGGCAGCTTGCACTTTCCTTTTAAAAGGGCATGGGGGGCGCCTGGGTGGCTCAGTCGGTTAAGCGTCCAACTTCAGCTCAGGTCACGATCTCGCGGTCCGTGAGTTCAAGCCCCGTGTCGGGCTCTGGGCTGATGGCTCAGAGCCTGGAGCCTGCTTCTGATTCTGTGCCTCCCTCTCTCTCTGCCTCTCCCCCTTTCATGCTCTGTCTCTCTCTGTCTCAAAAATAAATTAACATTAAAAAAATTAAAAAAAAAGGGGGCATGGAAATGGCTTTTTCTGGAAGAGAAAAAGGGGATGTTTTTTAAAGACACCTCATCTTTATTCAGATACAGCCAAAAATAAAGTTAAGTGCAGGCCAAAATTTAAAGTAGTCTTTGAACTTACCTTGTGTGCTCACCTTTAAGAAGGGCATATTTCATTTGCTAAAGAATTGTTTTAGAGGACTGGAGGGGAAGATGGCAGCAGAGTAGGAGGACCCTACGCTTGCCTCCTCCCACAAATACAACTAGATAGATAGCTTATCTAATTGTCCTGAATACCCCAGAAATCAATCTGAAGACTGGCAGAACAAAGTTCACAACTAAAGCTAGAGAAGAGGCCACATTGAAGAAGGTAGGAAGTGTGGAGACGTGGTTTGGTGGACAAACAGATTTTGGCCACCATGGTGGGGAGAGAGCCGTGGTCAAGGAGAAGGTGAAGGACAGACCAACATATGGGGACACATGGGAAAAAAATCCCCATAGCAATTGGCCTGGAAAACAAGGCCGGAATTTCATGAGTTCTTGCAACCAGTAAGCTTAAAGCCTGGAGTTTTAAAGGTCAGCGTGCTTGGCTCAGGGAGAGCTTGGAGGACATTGGGGCTGCTGTTGGAGAAAAGGCAGAGCAAACAGCCTAAGGACATACAGCATGGAAACCGATCTGAGGAGGGCCTGGGGCACAGAGCAGGGAGATTAGCTCATCTTGGAGCATGTCACAGAGAGGCAACATTCAAGGAGAGACCCCCTCCAGGAACAAAGGAACACTGGTGGGCAACCTTTCCCTCCCTTGTCCCCCAGCATAAATAATGGCCACCTGCAGAAAGCAATGCAGCATAGACCCTGGCTGCCTCATTTGCTTACACCAAGCCCCACCCCCACTGTGTACCCGTGGAACTGCTCTTCTGAGTTACAATTGTCTCAGTCCTAGTTTGGCAGGCCCCCTTCCCTCAGAAGACTGGCCCAAACCCTGGTCCACACCATGTCTCCTAAACTGGGAGTTTTGCAAGGCCTTCATTTTTGTGGCAGTGATGACAGGTCTCCTTTCACAAGCAAGCCAGAGCACACATCGTTAAAATGTGCCCCATTCAAGCCAGATACCAAACACTGCCCACAACAGGGAAAGAGAGCCTCTGCAGACAACTGGACTAGAGGATAAAGTGGCTAGGACACAGCAGCCAAGTGCACACAGCACACATAGGAGACACTCCTGTAAGTGCCAGGCCCTACAGAATAGGACACAACACTGCAGGGCACCACAGAACTTCTTCTTCATAAAGCCATTACCCTCAAGAATAGGAGACATAGCTGACTTTCCTAACATAAGTGATATGCACAGTGGAGAATTTAAAGCAATAATCATAAGGACACTGGGACTTGAGAAAAAAGTGGAGGACAACAGTGAGATCATTAATACAGAGATAAGTAATAACCTAGCAGAGATAAAGGGCTCAATAAACAAAATGAGAAACATGCTTGATGGAATGAACAGCAGGCTGGGAGAAGCAGAGGAATGAGTTAATGGCCTAGAAGACAGAGTTATGGAAAGTAATGAAGCTGAACAAAAGAAAAAAGAATCAGGCAAAATGAAAATAGACTTAGAGAACTCAGTGACTCCATCAAACATAATAACATTCATATTATAGGGGTACCAGAAAAAGAAGAGAGAGAAAAGGAGGCAGAGAATTTATTTGAGGAAATAATATCTGAAAACTTCCCTAACCCAGGAAGGAAACAGATATCCAAGTCCAAGAAGCACAGAGAGATGCCAACAAAATCAACAAAGGCAGATCCACACTGAGGCATATTGTAATTAAAATGGCAAAATATAGTGGTAAAGAAAAAATAGTAAAATAAGCAAGACAAAAGAAGACAGTTACATACAAAGGAAAACCTATAAGGCTATCAGGGTATTTTCCAGCAGAAACTTTCCAAGCCAGAAAGGAATGGGTGGCATGATATATTCAAAGTGCTGAATGGGAAAAACTTGCAGCCAGGAATATTCTACCCAGCAAGGCTGTCGTTCAGAGTAGAAGGAAAGACAAACAATTTCCCAAACAAAAACTAGAGGAGATTGTGACCACTAAACCAGCCCTGAAGGAAATATTAAAAGGGACTCATTGAGTGGAAAGGAGACTCATACAGACCATACAGAATTCAAAATGGATTGGGGCGCCTGGGTGGCGCAGTCGGTTAAGCGTCCGACTTCAGCCAGGTCACGATCTCGCGGTCCGTGAGTTCGAGCCCCACATCAGGCTCTGGGCTGATGGCTCAGAGCCTGGAGCCTGTTTCCGATTCTGTGTCTCCCTCTCTCTCTGCCCCTCCCCATTCGTGCTCTGTCTCTCTCTGTCCCCAAAATAAATAAACGTTGAAAAAAAAAATTAAAAAAAAAAAACAATTCAAAATGGATTAAAAACCTAAATGTGAGATCTGAAATCATAAAAATCTTAGAATAGAGCATAGGTAGTAGCATCAGCCTTGCCAAATTTTTTCTAGATAGGTCCCCTGAGGCAAGAGAAACAAAAACCAAAACCTATTGGAACTACTGTAAAGTTTTTGCACATTGAAGGAAATAATCAATGAAACTAAAAAGCAACCTACAGAATGGGAGATGTTTGCAAATGATATATTGATAAAGGGTTAGTATCCAGAATACATAAAGAACTTATAAAACTCAACACCTATAAGACAAATAATCCAATTTAAAAATGGGCAGAAGAGGGGTGCCTGGATGGCTCAGTGGATTAAGCATCCTGCTCTTGATTTCAACTTGGGTCATGATCTCGCAGTCCATGAGCTCAAGCCTTGCATTGGGCTCTATGCTGACAGTACAGAGCCTGCTTGGGATTCTCTCTCCCTGTCTCTCTTTGCTCCTCTCCCACACACATGCATGCTGTCTCTCAAAATAAATAAAAAACATTTTTTAAAAACTGGGCAGAAGACACAAACAGACATTTCTTCACAGAAGACATGCAGATGGCCAACAGACACATGAAGAGATGCTCATCATCACTGATCATCCAGGAAGTGCAAATCAAAACTATAATGAGATAATTGCCTCACATCTGTCAGAATGGCAAGAAACAACAGATGTTGGTGAGGATGTGGAGAAAAAAGAACCCTTGTGCACTGTTGGTGGGAATGCAAACTTGGTGCAGGGACTGTGGAAAACAGTCTGGAGGTTCCTCAAAAAGTTAACAATAGAACTCTCCTAAAATCTAGTAATCCCACTACTAGACATTTATCCAAATAATACAAAAGCACTAGTTAAAAGGGATACATGCATCACTATGTTTATAGCAGCATTATTTACAATAGCCAAGATATGGAAGCAGCACAAGTGTCCATCGAGGATAAAGAAGATGTGGTGTATATACACAATGGAATATTATTCAGCCATATAAAAGGAAATCTTGCAATTTGCAATGACATGATGGAGCTGGAGAGTATTATACTAAGTGAAATAAATCAGTCAAAGAAAGACAAATACCATATGATTTCACTCATATGTGGAGTTTAAGAAACAAATGAGCAAAAGGAAAAAAGGAGAGACAGAGAGGGACAAAGCAAGAAACAGCCTCTTAACTATAGAGAACAAACTGATGGTTACCAGAGGGGAGGTGGGTGGAGGGATGGGTGAAATAGGTGATGGGGATTAACTAGTGCACATGTTGTGATAAGCATTGGATGATTAAAATAAAAACTTTTTAAAACAACATTCCTTTTGGGTTGTGTCGAAAGAAGTTACTATTATATAATGAAGTAATAGAATATAAGCGACAGTTAAGACAGAAAAAATATGAATGTTGTGTGTATAAGTCAGCATAAGCCACATTACAGACTTTCTAATAAAAGGACATGCCTGGCTTCACTTTTTTAGAGGTATTCTTCAGAACTATATAAAGTGTCTCAAAAATTATTTTAGGCTCTTGTAATGCATTATTTCATCTCTTTTGTGAAACAGTAATATTACACTATATTTAAGTATATATAAGTATATAAGTATACTTGTAAGTATATAGAAGTATAATAAGTATATAGAAGTATATATAAGTAAGTATTTAAGGTTGCTCTACCACTGGAATGATAATTTTACAAATAGATTATAAATTCCATGAAAATAGGGGTTATGCTCTATATTTCACTATTTTTCCCTTATAATCTCATCACACAGGATTATGCATAGAGGGGCACCTGGGTGGCTCAGTTGGTTAAGTGCTGATTTTGGCTCAGATCATGATCTTGTGATTCATGGGTTCAAGCCCCATGTCGGGCTCTGTGCTGACAGCTTGGAGCCTGGAGCCTGCTTCAGATCCTATGTCTCCCTCTTTCTCTGCCTCTACCCTACTCGTGCGCGCTCTCTCTCTTTCTCTCTCCCTCTCTCTCAATAACAAATAAACATTAAAAAATTTTTTTTAAAGAATTATGCATAGAAAACAATATACTCAGTATGGTACATAAAACCTCATTACAGATCAACAACCGATTGTGATGCTTAGGAACGCTAACTCTGAACCCCAGTTTAACACACCAAAAGCAATTTCATTCTCTTCATTAGCAGACTTGTACTATGAAAAGATTGTACTCAATTATGTTTTGAATTTCAACAATTTAAGAAAAACTTTTTAAAGAATTGTTTAAATAAAATTAAATTTTGAAAAAAATATTTCTGGTTCCTTTGAGTATAATCTGTGACTGTTGTTTGAAAATAATACTTGCCACTTAATTGCTCTGCTTGGCCCTTGAAAATAAAAAACAGTTGATGTGATTTTGTTGGGGCCAGGTATTATGTAATACACATTAACACAATTGCAAAAATATCTGAGCTCTTGAAGGAAAAACAATCAACCTTTGTTTATTTGGGTCCCGATTTCTTATTCTAAATGTAATATCCTACAGGTTTGTTACACTTACTCCTAGTAACTAGTAGCCTTGTCTCAATTCCTTTCAATCCCTGCTCCAGGTTTCTTTTCCAGTGGAAAGCAGCTCTTTGTTGAGACTGACTGGTTTTGCCAAAGCCAGGATCACAGCTTTGCTTACCTTGCCACATATATTGCTTACGGTTTGTCCATTAATTTTCCTGTTAGCTGGCTAAATTTCATAGATGGTTTTTCATGCTTTAAAAAAAAATCTTTTGGTTTAAGATTTTAATTCACTCATCGAACATTTATGGAGTTTCCACTAGATTGTAAGCTAGAAAGAGCAGGAATTAATGTGTTTTTGAACTACCATTTTTTAAAGATTTTTAATTTTTTTAAGTATTCCCTACCCCCATAATGGGGTTCAAACTCAGAACCCCGACATCAAGAGTCACATGTCCTATCAACTCAGCCAGTAGGTGCCCCTTTTCACTACCATTGTTTCCAAAACCCTGGGACAAAATAAGTAATTCAGAATACATGTGGACTGATTGTCAGTTATCAAAGGCAGCTTTACTCTAGGTGCTGGGACCTTCTTGAGGGAAATGTAACAGGGATAGGTTATACAAACAAATGTCACGTTGCAAATGTTGTGACAGTGTTATGAAGCAGCGGGAACAGATTCCATAAGGTATAGACGAGAAGGATCTTCTGTCTTGGGAGACATGGAAGAAGAGCTCCCTGAAGAAGTGGCCTGAGTTAAGATCAAAGGATCATAGATCAAAACATTAGAGGAAGAAGAAAGGACAGAGAGTTCCATCCTGTTTAGTTTCATCTCAGTGTTTTTCCCTTTCACTCAATGTGCCCCCACCATGGTATTTATCATTATAAACCTTCCTTGTTTTTCCTGCTACCTTAGTTTGCTAGCTACTCATGGACTTCTGCATAAATCTCAAGTGTATGTAGGTCTCCTTTTAGGTAACAACCAAACTTTTCTGTTAAAATTGCCGGTAATCATTTAGAAACTAAGGACAAAATATAAAAGAGGAAATGAATTAACAAGGAGAACACCTGTCTTCTACTTAATTTACTTATTTGCTGCGGTATGCTTGAGGAAGTGCCATATTGATAAACACTTAATAGATTTTGGCTGGTTAGTTCCTTGGCTGGTTGACTGATTAGCTGGCTGGCCAGATGTTGGTTGGCTGCTAGCTGATTGGTAGGTTGGCTGGCTAGCTTGCCAGGTATTGGTTGGATGGCTGGTTGGCCACATGTCCATTGATTGGCAGGCTGGCTGATTGGTTAGCTGGTTGGCTGATTGGATGGATGTTGGTTGGTGGGCTGACTGGCTGGTCTGTTGATTGGGTGATTAGTGAATAATAAGAGTGGTAGTTTAGCTTTGGCTTTACAGTCAAACTTAATTTAATTCAAATTCTGACTGAGTTTTCATTGACTATGATATAAACAATTAAGTTCTGTAAGTCTCAGTTCTTTCTATAAAGTACTATTTTTTCCCATAGGGTTATTGTAAGAATGAAGGTGATATCGTATATAAAGCTTTAGCAGTACCTAGAGTATGTTAACCATTTGTTAGAATATGTTCACAATTTTAAAGAAAAGAAAGAAGCTTGAGTATTATTTTCAAAAGGAAAAAATATTAATGAAAGCAAGTGATTATTCTTGTTAAATGTCTTATTTATTATAGTCCTTCAAATATGTTTCACTGCTGCAAATACACATCTATTACAGGATAGTACCTAAGAAGGAGTTGCTACGTGTAGAAAACTCACAGGCACACAAGCAAATCTGCTTGACAGATTAAAACTTAATTCTCTCATCACCCACCCCTTTTCCCTCTCCCCTTCTTCCTCATTGGTCTATCGTTACATTATTGCAGGGCTCACTAGGATGGCAACTTTCCCTATCAAAAAAAGAAAAAAGAAGTGATAATATATTATTTGACATGAGTTACAGTGGTTACACAGGTGTGTGCTTTATAATTATTTAAGCTGAACATGTATGTTTTATGCATTTTCCTATATGCATACCCACTCTTTTTTTTTTTTAATTTTTTTTTTCAACGTTTATTTTTATTTTTGGGACAGAGAGAGACAGAGCATGAACGGGGGAGGGGCAGAGAGAGAGGGAGACACAGAATCGGAAACAGGCTCCAGGCCCTGAGCCATCAGCCCAGAGCCCGACGCGGGGCTCGAACTCACGGACTGCGAGATCGTGACCTGGCTGAAGTCGGACGCTTAACCGACTACGCCACCCAGGCGCCCCCATACCCACTCTTAAACATACCCAGAGGATGCAAAATTGGCATGTAAGAATGTGATGGAATAGGATAGTACAGGTGAGATATAAATCTAGGCTGGGTCTGTATAAGCAAAGGAAATTCCTTAAAATTCCGAATTGAAAGAAATACACAAACAATAAACCCTGATTGTGCAAAAGGAGATGAAGTTTATTCTAGCTACTCCAGAATGGCTATCTCCTTGTACAAGTTAAATGGCTAGAGTGGCAAATTACTGAACTTAGGTGTGTGTATGCTAGTCTGCACAACTGTAACCCACGCTGGAGTCCCTGTAGTGCGGGACTTTCCCATATCATTTGTCACTTGCTTAACATTGTGCATAAAGAGCTTCTCTCGGGGCGCCTGGGTGGCTCAGTCGGTTAAGCGTCCGACTTCAGCTCAGGTCACCATCTCGCGGTCTGTGAGTTCGAGCCCCACGTCGGGCTCTGGGCTGATGGCTCAGAGCCTGGAGCCTGCTTCCGATTCTGTGTCTCCCTCTCTCTCTGCCCCTCCCCCGTTCATGCTCTGTCTCTCTCTGTCTCAAAAATAAATAAACGTTAAAAAAAATTAAAAAAAAAAGAGCTTCTCTCAATGACACAGCTCTTTAATAGACCTCAATTACTAGAACCACTTTGCACAAATGTGACTATCCCATCTCTTCCAGCCATTGTCATAAGCACTCATGCCACTTGTTCATGATTTCAGAGATAGCTGGCCTGGTTTATTAAATGCCATCAGAAACAAGGTCAAGAATTACACATCTTTATTACTCACAAGCAGCTTTTGGTTTTTCAGCGCCGACTGGGAGATGCAGCAAAGAAAGCGATCAGCAAGCTCCAGGTCAGAACCATCAAGAAGGGCGACAAGGTAACAGCCTCTTTTCTTTTTTGGTAAGGGGCTATCTTAAAACAGTTCCTGACTTTTCTGGCAGCCAGGGTAGAAGAGAGGGAAGGGTGGGAAAAGGGGATACGTGACAATAGCTCTCCTGTAAGTCTGTTATTATACCCATCTTTATTAATATAATTTAAAACAGTTAATAAGATACAGGCAATAGAACAACAAAGTCGTTGGACAGAATATATAAGAAATTGAAAAGTAAGTATAGGAAAAATAGATGGAGGTAGGATGCAATTTGTACACAAATATATTACCTGAACTGTGTAACAGAAATGGATCCCAAATTTAGGTTGGGACTTTCCAGGAGCCAAGGCAAAGAAGGAAAACATATTCAAGCAATATCTAATTACCTTATCCTGGTGTCCCACAAGGTAAAAACCAAATGGTTGTCCCTGGTGTTCCAACTTGAGAATATTTGTCCATAAATCCTTGCAAAGAGGACAGTGTTATATGATGAGTGATGTCCTCCACTGATGTCTGCAGTTAATACAGAAAGCATATTCAGTCCCTCTGACTCTAGCACCTAGAACCCCAAAGTCATTGCAGCAGCCTCCCTAGCTGTAGAATGATGACATAAGGCCAAGAGCAAAAGCATATCTTTTTTAAATTCACTATAATTAACATACAGTGTTATACAGTAGTTTCAGGTGTATGACCTAATGACCCAACATTTCTATACATTTCTCAGTGCTCATCAAGATAAGTGTACTCCTGGGGCGCCTGGGCAGCTCAGTTCGTTGAGCCTCCGACTTTGGCTCAGGTCATGATCTCATGGTTTACGGGTTTGAGCCCCATTCGGGCTCTGTGCTGACAGTTCAGAGCCTGGAGCCTGCTTCAGATTCTGTGTCTTCCTCTCTCTCTGCCTCTCCCCCACTCACGCTCTGTCTCTCTCTCCTTCAAAAATAAACATCAAAAAAAAAAAAAAAAAGATAAGTGTACTCCTAATCACCCTTATTTGTTTGACCTGTCCCCTCACCCACTTCCCCTCTGACAACTACCAGTTGGTTCTCTGTATTTAAGAGTTTGGGTTTTGTTGGTTGTTTTGTTTCCTTTTTTTTTTTTTCTTTGTTCATTTGTTTCTTAGATTCCACCGATGAGTAGAATCATATGGTGTTTGTCTTTCTCTGACAGACTTATTTCACTTAGCATTATATTCTCTAGATCCATCCATGCAATCACAAATGGCAAGATTTCATTCTTTTTTATAACTGAGTAATATTCCATTATGTGTGTGTGTGTGTGTACACATATATATACACCACATCTTCATTATCCAGTCATCTATCAATGGACACTTGGGTTGCTTCTATATCTTGGCTATTGTAAATACTGCTGCAATGACCATAGCAAAAGCAGAAGCATATCTTGAGGAGGAACAATAAAACAGTATAGTCCAGGCCCACAGACTTCTAAAGGTCTCTCTTCTCCCCAGAAGAAATTATAGAGCAGCGGATTGCAGTACATGTATTTGGGGCTCCTTGGGCCATTGTAAGGGATTCTCAACTCTTACATGTATTGTCTTTAGTCTGAATAATTGATTTGTCTCACTACATGCTGCTGTTTTTCAACTATATAAAAATGCTATTGAGCCTAATAAGATGAAATTCATTTAATTCATTACTAAACTTAAAATATATGTTTTCATTACTTTTTCCCCTCAAACAGAAGAATAAAAGAACAGGGACCACCACATAAGTCATATACAATGGGGTATTGAAAGAGATTTATATACTTGAATAAAAAGTTAAATCCATTGTTCTGGAGTTGTGTACATAAGATTCCCAAGGAGGTGATAGATGAAATATCGTTCAGACAGTTCTCCCTAAACGCTATTTCTCATCCTTGAGCTTTTGATGTCACCTCTAATTATAATAAATAGCATTCTCAGTGATGGTATTTTTAAAAATTGCTTTCTCACAATTACAATAAATAGCATAATTAGTAACGATACATTAAAAAAACGTTCAGAAAAAAACCGTACAAAAGCACTTGCATTGGAACCCAGAAACAAAAAGTGGAGGTTGGAAGGAATGGAAACGGAGCAATTTTTGATTAAGAAAATGGCAGCTGGGCCATTGAAAGCCTTGCTCCAAGCAAGCTCTCCTTGCTTGTTTGGGTATTTCCCCAAGAGCTGAAGCTACACAAGTAGGCTCATCTGTATTTTCTCTGTTACAGGAAACAGAGCCCGATTTTGATAACTGTGCAGTTTGCATTGAAGGGTACAAGCCCAACGACGTTGTACGGATCTTGCCCTGCCGGTGAGTCACTGGGCTGCCTGCTTTTGAATGGGGTGTGCATGCCGAGTGCCTGCTGACCTCCCTGGCTCAGACCTGCATGGCCTAGCCCAGCAAGGTCAGTCTGCACAACCATTTCCGGGTTTAAGTATCAAACAATCAAAAACCTTGTTCTTTTTGTGTGACCGTTCCCCTTGAAAACATTCTTTCTTGTGAAATAAATATTTTTCTGATCTTCCTTGCGCCAAAGGATGAGTACTGCTATTCATTAGAACCTCATGATACACAATTTGATGATATGGCTCCAAGTAAGAGCTTTCTATAACAACAAAACTGTGGTATTTAGAATCAGTTCCCACTTTCACAAGTGCTGTTTTAATATAATTAATGAACTCTTAAAAGTATGCTGTGAAGGGGCGCCTGGGTGGCGCAGTCGGTTAAGCGTCTGACGTCAGCCAGGTCACGATCTCGCGGTCCGTGAGTTCGAGCCCCGCGTCAGGCTCTGGGCTGATGGCTCAGGGCCTGGAGCCTGTTTCCGATTCTGTGTCTCCCTCTCTCTCTGCCCCTCCCCCGTTCATGCTCTGTCTCTCTCTGTCCCAAAAATAAATAAACGTTGAAAAAAAAAAATTAAAAAAAAAAAAAAAAAGTATGCTGTGAATACTCATGAAGGGATCAACAGCCAGAATATGGTCAGGAGTACCTGGGAAGTCAAAGGCATATTCCATTTCCCTTGTTTTTGTTTTTTTTGGATTTTTTGTTTGTTTGTTTTGTTTGTTTTACCAGCAGGAAGGGAATGTGACAGTCACTCCGAAACTCCTAGAATTTGGAAATGCCAACAGGTCTAGTTGCAAGAACTCCCCAAGTGATTTCTTGTATAACCCTAATCCTTCTCCCTAATTGAAATTCACTGTTAAGGTATTTGAATTTTTTATATGGCTAAAATTAAATAAGTTTAAATACTCCAATGAAATAAAATACTTCAAGACTGCATAAAAGCTGTCTTCCTATAATTAAACAGCTTTTTTAGTGTTGTTGTTGCATCTGTGAAGTATCCTAGAAATAAAAAAATTATCCCTTGAAGAAAGGCTCTTCACTTAGAAAGATTAGCTTTAAAAATTCTTAAGAGTGTTTAAGTAAATAAAGTAGATAAAATACACAAAGATATAAATCAGGGCACCTTTAAAAACTGTTTTTTAGAAATACAAAAGAAATAAAATATGCCTGTAAAGGAATTAGTTTAATAATCCCCAAATGACAAAGAAGTGTAAAAAAAAAGGACAGGGTATGCAAATAAATGCAGAAACTCCCAAGGGGAATGGATCTCTTCTGAAATGCTTTTAGGCACATTGATCATCAGGAAAGGGCCTGGAGAAAAGTACACTGTGCTGGCCCTAGCCAAAGCCTTCCCTGGGGATTCACTTTCCCTAGTTTATAGATGCTTGACTGTCTTTATGGCAAAATCATAAACTGGGACACATGAAGACTCGATGGGTCTTCCTATGAGGGAATGTATCAATTCTCTCTTCAGACATTACACTTGGTATTTACTTGGTGACTTCTAGAAACACTGGCAAAGAATGGCAGGCGGTGTGTCAGCTACAGAGATGCTGCTCCAGAGGTAGCATTTTTTTATGTCTGCAATATTTTACTAAGGGTTTCATAAAGCCTCATAGAAGCGAGGAACATGCTTTGCTTCTGCTTGGTGTATGTTTAGAGCTCTATGAGGGTACTACTAAAAAAAATATCAAAGCAAATTTAAGTTGAATTGAAACTTTTTCTTGAGAATATAAATGTAATTAAGAAAATCTGTTTTAAAAACTATATATAGCATTACTTTAGCTCTGTAATCCATATTGTATAAAGTGACTTCTTCATCTAGAGCTCTGTCATGTATATTCCATGTTACTGCGTAGAATTAACTAGAAGCTGCATAATATCCAAGCCATAGATGTACCACAATTCAATTTACCATGCGCTTGTTGTGGAACATTGGCTGATTTCAGTTCTTAATTATGACAAATTACATTGCTTTAGCAGTGTTTAGATTGTCATTATGTACTATTCCAGATCTATCTCCTACAGTATAATTTTTGGAAATACTAACCAAGGAAATAGCATTTTAATATTTACAAAAAAAAAAAATAAAACTTTAGGAACTTCACTTATATTTATACTAGCCCTTGCCCTAGGCCAGTTCAGTTTGGCCTGAAACTCTTCATTTTTGCATTATTATTTGGTTCTCAGCTCATTCCTTGATTCTTTCTGCTTCAAGCTTCTTATTGTCCATCTGCTTTTATTTCCTTATTGTGCGCCCTGCTTTAAATAACAAAATAACATTGAGAATTACCAAGTACAGGTTAGAGTTCCTTATCGTTTGATCTTAGATGAGCCATATATATTTACTCTGTGAAGAGCTCATCCATTTTTTCCATGCTGACTTTAAAGTCGAGATATTTTGATGCCTGTTGCTTGTTTCTGCCAGACAGTCTGCGCTAATGGATGTTATCAAACAAATGCACTGGCATTTGCTTTTTGCTACATAATTTCCTCTGGGGTATGATTAAGCCCTAGCTCCTATGAACTTTATAGACTCTCTTTCTCATTATTTCCAGGCTGACTCACCCACAGAATTTTTTGCATCCCCTCGGAGTATAAACAGTTTCAAAAAAAAAAAATCTAGATTTTGTCTTTCTTCTTTTATACTCTTTTCTGCAGCCTCCTAACTTCTGACACACCAGGTACATCACTTCTCTATTGGGGTCACTTACGGTATCTTTCCAAATCACTCCAGGATATTCTTGTACCATGATTTTTTCAGAGTCATTCTCTTGTTTGTGTCTTTTGGAAACCCTTGCACAAATTAGGATGAATTAATAAATGATCTCCCTTCCTTATTTGTAGTCACGGCGATTACTGAAGTTAAGTCATGCACATATGCACTTACCATTTTCCCCCAGGGGCCTTCTCCAGCACATGCACAGACGAGGCTCCCTGTGGGGCCAGACAGGCATGCACATCCACAGCAGCACACAAAGCACCTCAGGGTCAGACAGGTCCAACTTTTGTGGTTTGGGTTTGATCCTAATACACCACTAGGATGTTTTCCAAAGAACTTTGATTTTGCTTACAGCATCTATATGCCGAAATCTACATTACAGTTTACTTTAGGGCTGGTTTTGGCGAGTCAGATTTGTACTTGTGATTATGATTTTTAGCTACAGAAGATATTTTATTGAAGCACTGAATTGAAATGTTATTGTCTTCTCTTGTCCAGAGAATAAGTTGGGCTCTCAGATTCTTCCCATGGCTTTTATCCTACGGTGTTCCTTTTCTTCAGTAGTTAACCATTTCAGTCTATTTAGCTACCCAGTTTCAAACACTCCGGCTCAAAAAGAATCTGACCTCCTTGGGCAGGGCGAAAGTCTGCCATTAAAAAAAAGAAGAAGAAGAACGAAAGAAAGAAAGGAATATATGCATCCTTTCCCTAGGTGCCTGTAGAATTATTTCCTTTCTCTGATGGATCCCTACAGCATTATCATTAATTTAGGAGGGTATTAGTGTCTGCTACTGTCTTTTCCTTTGACTTTGGGAACTCTTGTATGTTGTAGGAACAATTTTAAAGGGCCTGAATGCTTCATTTGAAACAATAGACATTTATTTTGTGGCCGCCGTGTGCCAGGCATGGTGTGAAGTACCAGAGTTGAAAACTCTGGCATGATCTCTGCCCTAAAGGAAATCAGTCTAGTGTGGAAGAGAGAGATGTGAGTTTAAACAAGCAATCACAATTCAGAGCGATGCGTACAACAACCGAAGCAAGATGGATTTTAAAAAGTTGGAGGAAGCAAAGCTAGGCACAAGAAAGGCTCCACAAAAAAAGTACATTTTCACACTAACAGCAGTTTGCTTTGTCTATTACATCTTCATTATAGAAGATTGGTATACTGCATAAATATTTAATTATCTGACTCCCTCAGCGTTAGCAGATAACAACTGCTAATATTTGTGTATATTTCCTTGCTTTGATTTGCCATGCCTATTTTTTCAAGTTTGAGACACTACTGTCAACATCGTTTATTATCCTGCTCTTTTCACTTAATATTCTAAGAATATGTTAGAAATGGTTCTAGATTATTAGTGGCTCATTTTGACTTTCCTTTGGCCTCTGACTCTGTAGGCAGAAGCTGATCAAACTCTAAATTAAATAAACCAACCAAAGCCCCTGGCATGTTGGTGCTTATTTAGAACCTGCTCCTCAAGAGTCCAGATGTTTTCACAGGCCAGTCAGAATATTCTACTGACGTTAAACAGGAAGGTGTCCTGGCTCCCGTTAGCTTGTTTCTTAATAACCTGTTGATGAGCTCTTCGCGTCTCACCATCCCACCCCACTTAAAGAAAACAGACAAAAGCAGTTTTTCACATAGAGATGATATCGTTGGGTTATGCAGAAGTGACCCGTGGAAGCAGCATGCCCTGCTGGCTCCCTGTCATGACAGTTGGATTACAGATAACATCCTCTCAAACTAAATTATCATCTTTGGTAGATATGCCCCCACTTTTACCTTGCTCATAAACAGAGTTCCCATGCAACAAATTCCCTCATATAGTCACATTTTGTAAACAGTGTTTCCTGGAGGACACTGTAGGAGGCAGTCACTACTACCTGTGCTCTTACTGAGGTCTTTGATTTTGATATTTTAGAGCAGGGGTTAGTGGTTGGATAAGGAAAGCAACTTAGTTGTAACACCTATCCCAAGATAGTTCTGGTTGGGAAGTGTTGCGCTTATACTGTTTAGTGTTGAAGCTTCAAGCCAGCTTCCAGTGTCTGAAGGAGAGCAGCAGGCAGGGCTGCTCTGAGCACCCCCTGAGTCAAGGTCAATGAGTGGCCTGTGGGTCCAGGGCTTGTCCAGGCTCCTGGTTCTTCACAACAGGATGTCATTTTTGTCCCGAGCAGGGTTACCTGTTAGATCAGATAATTCTGGAAAGGGTTGGGGGGATAAAAGATACGTAACATAAAATTGACCTTTTTAACCATGTTTTAAGTTTGTAATTCAGTGGCATTAAGTACATTCACATTGTTGTATGATCACCACTACTGCCCTTTTCCAAAACTTCATTTTCTCAAACTAAAACTCTGTAACCATTAAATGTTAACTCCCCATTCCCCTAGTCTGGAGGGTTTTGTGTGTGTGTGTGTGTGTGTGTGTGTGTGTGTGTGTGTGTTGTATTTTTAATTTAGCCTTGACCTTTATTATAAAGAAAATGTCAATGAAGAAACCTAGATTTTGATGTAAGCATCTAATTTAACTTAAAGTTGGCTAACTAATAATCAATTTTTACATATTCAATTTAAAACCTAACAAAGAATGATTATTATCATTGTTGCTATTATTATTCTTGTTACTATTATTACAATACTAATATGATGTTACTTTTATTATGATTAGGACTATAAGTGCTCCTGTTACCATTACTAACATCATTACCACCATCCATTCTTTCCTGGCTTTCTGTAGTAGCTTTCTCACTAATCTTCCTGCTTCAACTCCTGCCCCTTAATTATTCATTCTGATAAGTCTATTTTTAATTATCCAGCTAGATTAGCTGGACTCCAGGTACTTTTTTAGCAAGTACAACTTTAAACTCATTAAATGTATCAAAAGTGTGATTTTTTAAAAAGTCTACTCTTTGGGAAGATTTATTGAAACATAATTCAGTCCTTTTGTTTCTCTGAATATACATCTGTAATAAGGTAGGTTCACAGAAATCCAGAAAACCAGAAATCCTGCCCTATTACACATATTAGCTCCTCAGGGAGAATGGAGTTGGCTGGTGCAATTGCCAGCATTTTTATCAGGGATTGGTTGCTGTAAAAAGCAATCTTCAGAAACTTGCCGTTGTGTCTCTTGTTAGGATTTTATTCTATGACTTCTTCATGGGGCTTTGCCAGAACAGCTCATGTACAGAATAACCACACTTCTTCCAAGCAAAGGAATGTTTTTATATTGTGGGTAATGAATTATGATACCATCCAGATTTTTTCTGTTTGTCGGTAGAAGGCCAAGAGCCAAATTTGTGGCCCACCCCTAGCCAAAAGGGATTTTTTAGCTTTATCCTTGACCATTTTATGTCTCCATTCTTGTTTTAATTTCTTCTTTTTCATTTACGGCACCTTTTTGAATATCTGCATCTCCTAAGTCACCTTAAGTCGTTTCTAGGATAAACATTTTCCATGTTTGTAAAACTTTATCAACATCATTTTCAATTAACATATAATGTCTCATATGTCATCATTTATTTGACTATTTTTAGACATTTAAGCTGTCCCCCACACATACATATTTTTTGCTATAATAAATAACACAGTTATAAATAGTTATGTGTGTAGACCTTGGTTGATATTTCAGATTATTTCCTTGTTTCTGGGGTTATGAATTCAAATTGCCTAATTGTTGCCCATGAAGCTTTACTGAAGGAGTTTTCTAATAAGAGGTAAGAATGTCTCAAGCAAAGATAACTAACTGATGCAACCTATAGTTGACAGATTATAGTGCAGGAGTCGGGGATGATGGTGGAGAGGCAGGCAGGCCTAGATCATTGGACCCGAATGCCCATCTGGATTATAGCCAGGGGCTGAGGGGCTTGCTGGGTTCAGCTTTTGCTGTTTACATTGCATGCTGGCACTATGTGGAGTATAACTCAGAGGGATCTGACAGGAGTCTGAGGACCAGTTAAGAGACTATTGCAAAGTCAAGGTAAGAAATTCTGGGGGCCCGAACTGGAGTCAGGAGAGATTCGGGAAGTAAACCCAGCATGAGACAGCATTTGCAACAGTTGAAAATGGCCACCCATACCAGCTGGTGATTGGTAGATACATCTGTAATTGTTTATATTTAAAACATGTGCATATCTTTGCATTTTGATTCTAAGTAATAGGAAAAAATCATGCAGGTATTGCACTGTTGCTCAAAAACCATAACAGAAGAAACAGATTTCAAGCACTGAAACAGATTTAATCACAAAACAAATAAACAAACACCTTGAGGACCAGCTTTGGCTCACCTAGGCAAAGTTCCATTTTGGAAAGATGATTGTTGGATTCTGGGTGGTAAAATATGCCACGTTTCCTCTTCTATCCATTTTAGGAATGAGACTAGTTGGGGACATAGAATTTATCATACTGCCTTTTTTTTTTTTTTTTTGAAACTTAAGTCTACATTTTTACAAAGATCAGAACACGAGTAACAGCATTTGTTTTGAAAGTGATGAAATGGAGATTTAAACACAATAATATGCCAAATTATAGATCAAAAACAGAATAAGTGGTTACTGTTAGAGTATAGAACAGATTTATAGTGAAGGACAAATGAAGCTTATATTTGCGAATTGATACTCTAACTTACAAAAGAATTTCTGGTGACATTTCAGTATCTGAGGCAGATAGAACCTAAAAGGGTGAGGCCTGGAGATTTGGAAAAGGAATGCTTTTGAGGTCAGTTGAAAAGTCAAAGCTGACATTTGTTTTACTAGTTTTGATGAGTTCTTTGAAAGGCCTGTTACATGTGTCAACAACTGACGAGATGATCATTGTCCACTCTGTCCATCTAACCAATCCAACAGCCAGCTGCTTCCCTTTCTCAGCTGATGTAACTGACATATTTGTAACATGGACCTAATTATTGGCTCCTCAAATACTATAATCCATTAACTCCTGTGACCTAGGACAGGTGACATTTTCTTCTGCCAGGGAAGCAGCTCTGGGAGACATCTAGAATAAAGTACATGGCTAAGAGTAGAGGGATCCATTTGTAAAGCTGTCTGAAAAAAACACGTATCCTAAGGCTCCTAGAGTACTTGCCTGGCAAGGCCCAGCCTCCTTAAAATCAAATTAATAAGATGTACTGAGCTAATGGAGGTGTAAGCACAGTGCCTACACCAAAGTGCCTTGCTAAACAAACAGTGGCTTTCATCCAATGGGAAACTGTTCACTATGTCTCAGAGAATATCCTTGTTTTCATTGGATGCTTCCAACCAGATCCACCTGGGCGTTTCATAGCCTTCCCTGCTTCTCCTGAAACTCTTGATGTGAAGTCCAGATCTTGGATGACAGCCCAGAGCAATACCACAGTTCAACCCTGATATTCATGATAAACTTGTCTTTTTAGGGGGCACAGGGTCTCTCATTCACTCCCCCTGCAAGATACTACAAGACCATAATGAACAACATAAGAAATCGTTCTAATCTCCTATAAAAAATGAACATCATTTTAACATTTGAAAACTTTAAAAATCATAATCAAGTTTTACCGAAAGCACTGAAAATAGATAGTAGTTCCCTTAAGGTTTTTAACCCCAGGGATCAGTCTGATTGTAAGATGAGTCAAGTGTACTGAATGTCCATGTGAACAGAAAATTCCAAACTGTTTATGAGTAAAAAAAAAAAAAAAAAACCTATAAAACTCTGTAATGTGATCAGGATTCTGACTATGAGTCCTATAATTCATGAAGTGGAAAACAAAGGGGTAATTTCTGGACAGGCAGCAATGGTCTGTCCTGACTTTATCCTGCCGTGACCGATATATATGCTTGATTAGGAACAGATTTTTTTCCAGGTTCCTTATTTGTGAAAAGAGTGATGAATGTTGGCTGATTTTCATGAGGTTTGACTTATTCTTTCATGCCCATGTTATGCAAATTAGATTATTAGTCATCATTTTCACAGCTAACTCTTTATACATGTGATTTTAAAAATAACTTCAAGGTTTTATTGCTAATTGTGGGAAATTTTGAAAATAGGGAAAAGTATAAAGTAAACAAAAATAATCTCACCACCCAGAAATAATCATTATTCATATTAGTATATTAAATTTTTCTAATGGATATATATAAACATCGCATGTATATTGGTAAATCTTGTAGAACCAGACCATTAATATAATTTTTTTCTACTTTCTTATTTGACATTAAAAAGTAAGCATTGGTGGGGGATGGGCTAAATGGGTGATGGGCATTAAGGAGGGTACTTGCTGGGATGAGCACTGGGTATTATATGTAAGTGATGAATCACTAAATTCTACTCCTGAAAATAAATAAATAAATAAATAAATAAATAAGCATTTTTCTATAACTTTAGAAATTTTTTAAAAATACTTTAGTGGTTGCACAATATAGTCCGTTGTTGGAGTTTATTTAATTGTCCCCTGTTGTTCAGCAAATAAATTGCTTTCAGTTTTCATCATTATGAAATCACGACCATTTTAATTGTTTATATATACTATTTCTGTATTTGTCCCTTAGGATACATTCTTAAAAGTCAATTTACGGAGTCAAAGTGATTTTGAAGGATCTTGATAAGTTTTGTCGAACTGCTTTCCTAAATGGTGGTAACAATTTACTCCCCACCAGCAGAGGTGGGCATGCTTATGTTAGCGAACCTTTGGAACCATGAAGTACCATGGTGTAAGCATCTTCCTCATCTGATAGCCACATATAAAGACAGTGCTTAGTTTTAGTTCCCACATCTTTGATTTCTCTGAGATGTTACTGTGACCTACCACGGTACTTCATACTTAGTCCACTGTTGTTAACTAAACTCATAAATCATATCTAATGTAAATTGTCATTGGCTATAAGATGGTTCATAATATCAGAGATGTTAAAATGTGGGGGAGGAAATGGTATGGCCTAGAATTGGTAAAATGCGATATTAAGTAGTTTTAATATTTGTTTTCATACTTTTAGTACATAGTGCTTTTTCTCTATTTTTATTTTGTTTTTATAATCCTTTTTGATTAACCAAAAAAGCACATTATAAAAGTTATGAATTTTCATCTGGTTGCTGATCTCTTTAATGCTTCCCTACCAAGAAATAAGATAACTGATCAATTAATTATTTTTCAAATTTATCTGAAATTTATGTAGGTATAAAGCATCTCACTCATTAGTCATTGTGTATGAAAACTATTGTTTACAAAACTATTTTTTCAGGAATATCAATTTACACACTCTGCCAAATTACAAGTTAGATAGTGTGGTGGGAGTTTAAAATGGCATAGTTGGGGCGCCTGGTGGCGCAGTCGGTTAAGCGTCCGACTTCAGCCAGGTCACGATCTCGCAGTCCGTGAGTTCGAGCCCCGCGTCGGGCTCTGGACTGATGGCTCAGAGCCTGGAGCCTGTTTCTGATTCTGTGTCTCCCTCTCTCTCTGCCCCTCCCCCATTCATGCTCTGTCTCTCTCTGTCCCAAAAATAAATAAACGTTGAAAAAAAATTAAAATAAAATAAAATAAAATAAAATGGCACAGTTGCTTTGGAAATGTGTTTGACAGTTTCTGTGAAAGTTAAATGCATACTACCCTCTAATCTAGCAATTCTACTCTTGGATACATCTCCAAGAGAATGAATGTGTACATTCACAGAACGACTTGTACAAGAATGGTCATAGCGTGTTTATTCATAATGGGCAAAAAATGAAAACAACTAGCAAGAGGAAAATCTATAGATTAATTTGGTACATACATGCAATGGAATATTAATAATAAGAAGAAACAAGAAACAAGCTATTGATATATATCAAAGCATAGATAAATATGAAAATACCATGTTAAGCAAAAGAAGCCAGGCAAAAATAAATACCTACTTTATGATTCCATTTATATGAAATTCAGTCATAGGCAAAGCTAACCTGTGGTGACAGAAGTCATAATGGTGGCTTCATGGCAAGGAGTGGGTATTCACTGGTAAGGAGAGGAGAGAAGTATGGGGTGATGGAAACAGTGGGTGTTTGTACATAAACATATACCTACTCAGTAAACCATCAAGCTTGCTTAAGATCTATACCTTTAGGGGTGCCCGGGTGGCTCAGTTGGTTAAAAGTGTCTGATTCTTGGTTTCAGCTCAGGTAATAATATCACAGTTCGTGAGTTCGAGCCCCTCATCAGGCTTCGTGCTGACTGTGTGAAGCCTGCTTGGAATTCTCTCTCTCCCTCTCTCTCTGCCCCTCCCCTGCTCACTCTCTCTGTCTCTCTCTCAAAAAATAAATATATATATATTTTTAAATCTATACCTTCATTTAAAATAATGGAAAAAAATAGGGGTGCCTGGGTGGCTCAGTCAGTTGAGCGTCCGACTTCAGCTTGCGTCATGATCTCATAGTTTGTGAGTTCAAGCCCTGCGTCTGGCTCTGTGTTGACAGCTCAGAGCCTGGAGCCTGCTTCAGATTCTGTGTCTCCCTCTCACTCTGCCCCTCCCCAGCTCACGCTCTGTCTGTCTCAACAATAAATAAACGTTAAAAAAACACTTAAAAAAAATAAACATAAAATAATGGGAAAAAATGTTTTAAATACCAAAGAAGCTACATTGTGGTCTTTTTAACAAATGTAGTTCATTTTGTACATTAGTCAAAATTAAAATCTAAATTCCAAGTTTGTTGATGGTGTTTTCTAATAAGTTTTTTCTTTGATTCTTTTGGGTCTATCTGTATACACTGCCAAAAATTATCACTTAATCTAAGGGATTAAAGGAAGGAAACATGAAAGGAAATAGCAGTGCTGATAAATGATGTCTGGTGGGTTATTTTCTGTTGTATTTTCAACAGAGCGAATGCTGCCTTAGGAAAGAAGTCTTGAACTGTAATAACCTTCTTAAATATGGCATTCTGACTTCAAATGTCCTGATCCCCAGTTATATTAATCAACTGGACACACAGGATGAATGCCAACCAGCTTTCCTGCTCCAGCCAAATTATATAATTAGACCAGGGTCAAGTTTTAATCACAGAGCTTCCCTCTACCAGAACCCAAAGAAATGAAACACCTATAAAATGAGGGTCTGAAATTCCCTTGTAACTTGCATTCCCAAAGGATAAATTTCTTCCATTGTAGCTAAAAAAGAAATTGAGTGTAGTAGCCAGAGGATCTTATACCATTCCTTAATATTTGAAGTTTATTGGTTTTTCTTTAATGCTATTTAAACCTGATGGTACAGACAACTAGATGAAATTAAGTAGCTGTTTATTATAATACTTGAACATTGTAAAGCACTCTACTGTTACATATAATGTCTAATTTGTATCTCACAACAACCTATAATAAAGGTAGAGCAGGTATCATTACGGCTCCTTTATTTTACTGAAAGAAACCTGTTAACTCAGAGAGGCTGGTCAGAGCCCAGAGCAAAGCCAAGTTCTCTGACTTCTCAGGCTTGGTTCTTTCCCCTGTAAAGCTGCATTTGACACCTTTACCCACCCAACCCCACCCCCCCGTCACGCAAGGATGCTCTGTTGAATGCTCAGCTCTTGGAATATGGTTTGATAAAGTCTATCCCCAGAAACCCCCATCTCACTCTAGGCCAAATGCCTGAGCATCCCAAAGAAACCAAATCCAATGTAAGCTAGCTTTAAGGATTTTACTCTCTCCACACTGATTCCAAGTTTAGTTTTGTGTCCCTGAAAACAGGTCAGCCTTGTTCATAGGAGGCCAGTGCTGGTGCTGGTAAGGTGAGCAATAATTTATTTCACTGCATTCTTTTTTTTTCCCCCCTCCATCAGGTAAAACTGCTAGCATAGCATATTAGCTTGCCAAAACAAAGTAATTCTGTTTTTAAACAATAGCCAGAATATGGTTACTGCTGATTCTGTGTGATAGCTCTTTTTCCCTTTTCCTTTTCTCTTCTTTTTTGTTTTAAATGATGTTTGCATAACCTAAATAGGGGGGAATCAGGGAAATGCAATTTCTCATAATTGGCCAAAACATTTCAGACCAAGCCCAATGGCAGAATTACCCCCACAGTGAGGCTCTAGGCCAGTTGGATAGGGTTACAGTAGGGAGGGGCTGGTGTCTGCTTAACTGGCCTGATCAACACCATGCCCACATTGTCACCACTACAAGGACTTTATGTATAGGAGACATTAGAAAACGGAGACAGTAGAAGGAAATAACTTGATGACGAGAAGCCCATCATCACAAGGAATGAGGGACATCTAGCTCAGGTCCATGGCTTTTTCCTCATTGTTCATACCTCTTTGCTACTCAGTCCATCCAGATTATTTCAAAATACTGATTTGGATCCATCCATTCCAGCTTTATTTCCTGTTCTTACTTTTTAAATAGTCTAGCTTTCAACCCAACTGAGTTTCTCATCCAAATCATGAGACTAGAGCTGTCTTTACTCATGTAAATTCCTTCTCCTTAGATTCTTTCCTTGGGTCTCCACACTTCAAAGTTCTCCCCATCCTGTAGCTCCCAAATTTCCTCACAAAGGACCTGCTTCCTTCCTCAAATTCTGTGATACTTTTACTTGTATCTCTTTATGGTCCATCACTTTATATGTTGTACTAACATCACTTAAAATAGTTGGGGCATCTGGGTAACTCAGTCAACTAAGCGTCCAACTCTTGATTTCAGCTCAGGTCATGATCTCATGGTTTGTGAGATGGAACCCCGCATCGAGCTCTGCGCTGATAGCACAGAGCCTGCTTGGGATTCTCTCCCTCCCTCTCTCTCTGCCTCTCCCCTACTCAGCTCTCTTTCTCTCAAAATAAATAAATAAACATTTAAAAAAAATAGTTAATGGCACCATTATCCACTGAACACTTAGTAGCCAAGCACTTTACAAACAAATACTTAATCCTTACGACAACCTGGTAAGGTATTTTACTAGTCAGGATCTAGGTTTTGCTGCTGCAGCAACAACAACAACAACAACAACAATCCTCCCAACTCTCCGTGGCTTAACACAACAAAGATTTCTCATGTTTTGTGTTTATCTGTGCATCAACAAGGAATGTCTGCTCATGGCTGTCAGGTAACAAAGCAGTCACCACCTCAAACACTGTTAACTTTGACAAGTCAGTAATTAAATCGCATGGCCTGAAGTGAAATCTTCTATTTCTTTTTTTACCTTATTGGCCAGAATTAGTCACATAGCCACAGCTACCAACAGGAGAGCCTATAATCATCCCATGTGCTTGAAAGATGCAAAGGTAGCATAATGGATGAATAGTATTAAAGAGTGCCTCAGATGGGTACTATTATTATCCTCATTTTACAGACAAAGAAACTAAGGCTCAGAGAGGTTCAGGGTTATCCCAGGACTGTTGGCGAAGATTAAAAATGAAACGTGCTTTATGCCCCAGCCTATGCTTTTAACCTCTACACAGTATGGACTGTGCATCTTCCAATCAGCCTGTCAATTCTTTATTTACAACACCTCACAGGGCGCGTGGGTGGCTCAGTCAGTTAAGCGTCCGACTTCGGCTCAGATCATGATCTTGTGGTTTGTGAGTTCGAGCCCCACATCGGGCTCTGTGCTGACAGCTCAGAGCCTGGAGCCTGCTTCGGATTCTGCGTCTCCCTCTCTCTCTGCCTCTCCCCCACTTGCGTGCTCTCTCTCTCTCTCTCTCTCTCTCTCTCTCTCCCCCCCCTTTCCCTCTCTCTCTCTCAAAAATAAGTAAAATGTAAAAAAAAAAGAAAAATACCTCACCAATAGGATGCATGTCTGGCCCATATAATTTTCCTACTTTTTCCTCAGAATTCAGCATTCCAGTGAGTTCTGGTATCATTTTTGGAATCTCTTTAACAACATACAGAAATACTCTTCAGATTTTCTCATGTATAACTAAGAAATACACCTTCCACACGACACTAAAGTGCCACTGTGTCAACAATTTTTTCACTAACAGGGATAGAAGTTACACCTACTACTTTGCGTAATATAGTACAGTAGAAAATGTAGAGAAATCTCATGATACATTGAATGCCTGGGTTGCTAGTTACTGGACCAAAGTCATGGCATTTGGGCAAAAGATAATGCACAAAAGAAGTCAATGATATCCGTGAATTTTTCAAAGACATGACAGTCAAGATTCTGGCAAAGTTCTGGTTAAATTCACCTGATTTTAGGAGCAGCTAGACAAACAAAATCCTATAAGAAATCAGCAAGAGCAATTTAGGTTTCTTTTGTCCTCCAGGTAGGAGTGGAATACATTTCTCCTATGCAACATCCATGACACTGTCTGGGCTCAGTCAACGTTCTGTAAGTGCCATCACCACTGCCATTATGGCCATTCTAACCGAGTAATGCTTGTGCTCAGTTCCATGAACTGATGTTCCCAAAATGAGATTTGCAGAGAAGGAATGGCCCTATGCGGTGTCTACCAGGCAATCTAGGCAGGTCATGGACTCATCAATGCTCCTAATGTTCTCGTCAGGACCCACCGACCCCCAGAAGAAGACAATTCTTTTACATTTTAGAACCCATAAGAATTAAGGAAAGTGCTTCCTGAGTAAGCTCTACCTCAGAACGCTCACTTGCAAGAAATCATGACGGGGAAAACGGACTTTCAGAATTCATTTTTTCAACAAACAGTACTGAAAGTATATCCTATTCCAGGTACTCTACTAGGTTTTGGAGACAGAAATACTTTAACTCTGCCCTCCAGTGTGTCTCAAATTCACTTGGGACATAGAACAGTAAAACAGGGTGAATACTGAGCCTATAAGGTTGCGCTCATTGTTTAGAGCTGGCCTCCATACTTATCCGACAGTGCCCACACTGTGCCAGGTGTTAAAATGCTTTTAACTTCACCCATATGTAAACAAGTAATTAAAAAAAAAACAACCCTATGACACTCTAGTTGTTAATGTGCCAGGTAGTATTCTGAATATTTTGTTTTGTGTCCCATTTTCTTTTAATATTTTCTTATAATATATTTAATTTTTCTTTTAATATTTCTTTTAATAGTTTAATGTTTCTTTTAATATTCTCACTTGAAAGACCTAAGTATAAACTGGATTCTTTTTTACAGGCTAAAAGGGATTATTCATTTCAATATTGATTCACTCTGCCATATTGCTCTCACAAAAGGTTAGACTGACCAATTTATCTTCTCACCAAACATATGTAAGTGTTTATGCCATAGCCAGCACGACCTATTATCAAATTTAAAAATGAATGCAAATTTGGGGAGCCTGGGTGGCTCAATCAGTTAAGCATCTGACTTCAGCTCAGGTCATGCTCTCGCAGTTTGTGGGTTCAAGCCCTGCAGCCGGCTCTGCGCTGACAGCTTAGAGCCTGGGGCCTGCTTCAGATTCTGTGTCTCCCTCTCCCTCTCCCTCTCCCCCACTCACGCTCTGTCCCCTTCTCAAAAATAAACATTTAAATTTTTTTTAAATAAATAAATGCAAATTATCAGCAAAAATGAACTTACTGTTTTAATTTACATTTTTCTGATTTAAGTTAGGAAACGCTTTTGTAAGTGTTTTAATACTTTTATCTGAAGTCTTAACATTCAGTTTGGGCAAAAATATTAGCAAGGAATATTTTTTTTACCAATAATTGTGCATTTGTGAAAATGTATTAGAACAAATAAAATAATTTTTAGATGTCTGGATACAAGATCAACATGAAATCAGTGGTTTTCAATTCATTGGAATGATACTAGCTAAGCAGTACCAAAATTCTTTGTCTTTCTTCCTTTCTTTCTTTCTACCTTTTGACCCCCTCACCCATGTTTCCCATTCACCACTGGCAACCAGCAATCTGTTTTCTGTATCTATGAGCTTGTCTTGTGGTTGTTGTTGTCTTTGTTTTTAGATTTCATGCATAAGAGAGATCATACAGTATTTTATCTTTCTCTGACTTATTTAACTTAGTATAATGCCCTCCAGGTTCATCCATGTTGTCGCAAATGGTGAGATTTCATTCTTTTTAGTGCTGAGTAATATTCCATTGTGTGTGTGTGTGTGTGTGTGTGTGTGAGAGAGAGAGAGAGAGAGAGAGAGAGAGAGGGAGAGAGAGAGAAAGAAGGTACACCACATTTCTTTATCCATTCATCCATTGACAGACACTTGACTATTATAAATAACGTTGCAATAAATATGGAGGTGCATCTATCTTTTTGAGTTAATGTTTTTGTTTTCTTCAGATAAATACCCAGAAGTTGAACTGCTGGATCATATGGTAGTTCCATTTTCAATCTTATGAGGAACCTTCATACTGTTTTCCACAGTGGCTGCAACAATTTACCTTCCCACCAACAGGGCACAGGGTTCCCTTTCCTCCACATCCTCTCCAACACTTTGATGTGTCTTGTATTTTTGAGAAAAGCCATTTTAACAGGTGTGAATTGATATTTCATTGTGGTTTCAACTTGCATGTTTCTGATGATCAGTGATGTTGAGCATCCTTTCATGTATTTGTTGGGCATCTGTATTGTCTTCTTTAGAAAAATGTTTATTTGGATCTTTAGCCCATGTTTTAATTGGATTTTTTTTTTGCTATCAAGTTGTATGAATTCTTTATATATTTTGGATATTAGTCCTTTATCAGGTATATGACTTGCAAATATCTTCTCTCATTCTGTAGGTTGCCTTTTCATTTTGTTGTGGTTTCCTTTGTTCTGCAGAAGCTTTTTAGTTTGTTACAGTCCCACTTGTTTATTTTTTTCCTACTTGTTTATTTTTGTTTTGTTGCTTTTGCTTTTGGTGTCAGATTCAAAAAACCATTGCCAAGACCTATGTCAAGGAGCTTAACTGCCTATGTTTTCTTCTAGGAAATTTATGGTTTCAGGTATTATATTTAAGTCTTTAATCCATTTTGAGTTAATTTTTGTGTATGGTGTAAGATTGGGGTAGACTTTTTATTCTTTGGCTGTCCAGTTTTCCCAACACCATTTATTGCAGAGACTGTCCTTTCCCCATTGTGTGTTCTTGCCTCCTTTGTTGTAGATTGATTGACCATATATGCATGGGTTTATTTCTGGGCTCTTTATTTTGTTCCACTGATCTATGTGTGTCTGTTTTTATGCCAGCACGATACTGTTTTAACTGTTGTAGCTTTGAAGTATAATTTGAAATCAAGGGACATGATACTTCCAGCTTTGTTCTTTCTCAAGATTGCTTTGGCTATTTGTGGTTTGTGTGTGTGTGTGTGTGTGTGTGTGTGTGTGTGTGTGTGTGTTTGGATCCATAAAAATTTTGGGATTATTTGTTCTATTTCTTTGAAAATTGATAGTGGAATTTTGATAGGGATTATATTGAAAATGTAGATTGCTTTGGATTGTATGGATTTTTAATAATATTGAATTATTCCAATCTATGAACATGGAATATCTTTCCATTTATTTGTGTCTTCAATTGCTTTTATCCGTGTCTTATAATTTTCAATGTACAGGTCTTTCACCTACTTGGTTACATTTATTCCTTGGTATTTTATTCTTTTTGATGCAGTTGTAAATGGTTTTCTTTTCTTGATTTCTATTTCTTTTTTTTTTTAATTTTTTTTTAACGTTTATTTATTTTTGAGACAGAGACAGAGCATGAACGGGGGAGGGTCAGAGAGAGGGAGACACAGAATCGGAAACAGGCTCCAGGCTCTGAGCTGTCAGCACAGAGCCCGACACGGGGCTCGAACTCACAGACCGCGAGATCATGACCTGAGCCGAAGTCGGACGCTTAACCGACTGAGCCACCCAGGCGCCCCTCTTGATTTCTATTTCTAACAGCTCATTATAGTATATAGAAACACCACAGATTTTTGTGTATTGATTTTGTGTCCTTCAATTTTACTGAACTCATTTATTCTAAAAGTTTTGGGATGGAGACTTTAGAGTTTTCTATATATATCATCTGCAAATAGTGACAATTTTATTTCTTCCTTTCCACTTTGGATGCCTTTATTTTTCTTGCCTCATTGTTCTGGCTAGGACTTAAATACTATGTGAAATAAAAGTGGTGAGAGTGGGCATCCTTGTCTTCTTCCTGATCTTAGAGGAAACGTTTTCAGCTTTTCACTATTGAGTATAATGTTAGCTGTGAGTTTGTCATATATGGTATTTGTCGTGTTGAGGTACCTTCCCTCTATACTTTCTTTGTTGAGAGTTTTTATCATAAATGGATGTTGAATTTTACCAAATGCTTTTTGTGCGTCCATTGAGATGATCGTATGATTTTTATCCTTCATTTTGATAATGTGCTATGACATATTGACTAATTTTGTGGGTGTTGAACCATCCTTGCATCTTGGAATAAATCCCACTTGGTCATGGTATATGATCCTTATAATTTATTGTTGGATTTGCTTCTCTAATATTTTGTTGAGGATATTGGCTTATATTTTTCTTGTGTATCCTTCTTTGGTTTTGGTATCAGGTCAGTGCTGGCCTTATAAAATGATTGTGGAAGAATTCCCTCCTCTTCTTTTCTTTGGAAGAGTTTGAGAAGGAGTGGTATTAATTCTTCTTTGAATGTTTGGTACATTGCACCAATGAAGCCATCTGGTCCTGGACTTTTTTATTTGTTGGCAAGTTTGTGATGATTGATTCAATCTCCCTACTAATAATTAGTCTGTTCAGATTTCCTACTTCATCATGATTCAGTCTTGTAGATTGAATGTTTCTGGAAATTTATCCATTTCTTCTAGATGTCTAATTTGTTGGCATAAAATTGTTGTAGTGGTTTCTTATGAACCTTATATTTCTGTGGTATCAGTTGTATCATCTCTTTCATTTATTTTTTTTAATGTTTATTTTGAGAGAGGAAGTAAGCATGGGGGAGGGTGCAGAGAGAGAGAGAGGAGAGAGAGAATTTCAAGCAGGCTCTGTGCTGTCAGGACACAGCCCCATGCAGGGCTCAATCTCATGACTGTGAGATCAGGACCTGAGTCAAAATCAAGAGTCAGACATTTAACCAACTAAACCACCAAGGTGCCCCTCATCTCTTTCATTTCTGATTTGAGTCCTCTCCCTTTTTTACTTAGTGAGTCCAGCTAAAGGGTTGTCAATTTTATCTTTTCAAAGACCAGCTCTTAATTTCATTTATCTTTTTTATTGTCTTTTTAGTCTGTTTCATTTCTTTCTGCTCTAATCTTTGTTATTCTCTTCAGTCTACTAACTGCAGGTTTTGTTTGTTCTGCTTTATTCCCTTTGTCCTTTGATTGTAATAACAACCCTCTGAAGGATTATCACAAACAGTATTACTTCAGAGGGTTGTTGCAACAATTAAAGGACATTGTCATAAAACATGAAAGAGAAAACTGAGCCACAGGCAAGTTAAGTTACTTACCCAAGGTCACAGTGCTAAGGAGAGGTAGTCAAACCCTGAAATCAGGGCACATACTACTGCAACATATGTAGGAAAACACAGTGGAGCAGAAATAAAAAGAAACCAGCTCTCTTTGGCAGAGTTTCAAAAAAAGGGATGGGATATTCAGAGAAGAGAAGGGATATCTGAGCTATGAGATAAAATAGGAGCAGGATTTGACATACCAGGAGAAAAAATGAGAAGGGCATTCCAGAGTTATGGTAAAAGTGTGGGGTAAATGTAGGGACGTAACAGAAGACGTGACACGCGCCACGGTGGGTGAGGCTTCTGTGTGCCTTGTCTTCAGGCATTTCGACTTTGTGCTCTAGGGAGAGAGGAGCAGCTGAAGCATTTCAAGCCTGAGGAGTGATATCATATTTGTATTTAGAAAGCTAAAGCAAGAAAGGGAAACCAGACCATGTCAAGAAGAGCCCTGATGAAGAGTGGGTATGACTTTCTGTGGTACTTGAAGATTCAAATATGAACATTTTATAGAAGGGCAATGGAGCTGCCAACTCAACATTTAACCAAGTCTGTTTGTTGGGCAGTGGAGAATGGGGCAGTACAAAGCATTTAGAGGCCAGTGTTATCCTCTCCCCAAATAAATCAACCCAACTAATATCTAAGTATAGTCCTGAGGAGGCCAGTATTATTTGACAGCTTTTCCCTTCTGTAGCCAAGTGCATATGCTTAAGGCAGATCACTTTTCCCTTTGGTTTTGCCTGATCTCCAACCCCGTAACTAAGATACTGCCTCTTTGAAACTGAACCACAAAAATACTTTGGGAAAGAATAAAAATTTTAATTCCTCCAAACTGCACCCCCACCCACCCATGATGGTTCAGTGTGGGGAAGGAAGGGTGGCAGGGTGCAGACTTGGGTAAAACCACTGACACTAGCTCTGCAGCTTACAAGCTCTAGGCATAATTTATTTTACTTTGATGAGCTTCAAGCTTACTCCTCCATAAAATGGGAATAATAATTTTTACCTCATAGAGCTGTTATGAATTAATAATTTCACATGCCTGTTGCATGTTATATATGGAGGAATATTGATAAATATTAAGTTAATATTGATTAATTTAATTTAAAAACTCTGACTTCATTGACAACTTTACAAATAAGATTGTGAGGTTCTGAGGAAATATTTTGACTACCCATAGAAGCACTGGATACATCCTATTTAAATAGTTAATGTTGTCTGGGTCCCTGAGTGACTTATGTTCTTTGATAACCATCTTACTGAAGGGAATGAAACAGTTTGTGTTGGTGCCGAAAGGAAAGCCATGGACTTCTAATGTCAATGTCAGGGTGACAGGGTCTGACAAAGCCTATAAAAGTGAATGAGATGGAAAGGCTAGAAAAGCTCTGTTCTTCCTCCAGGTGGAGAAAAAAATGCCATTTATTTGGAGGGGGTGTCATACATATAGACAAAGGACAACAGAAAACAAGAATTAATAAATGGGGAAACAGGTTTAGCTGGGTTTGTCATTACTGCTAAAAAAATGTGAGAACTTATTTTATTACTCATAATCAGCTCAGCATCATTTTCAGTTGTCAGCATCATCTTTTGTCAGGTGCTTGAAGAACTTTGTTTGTTTGTTTGTTTGTTTGTTTGTTTGTTTGTTTGTTTGTTTTTGAGAGAAAGAGAGCACAAACCAGGGAGGGTCAGAGGGAGAGGAAGACACAGAATCAGAAGCAGGCTTCAGGCTCTGAGCTGTCAGCACAGAGCCCAATGCGGGGCTTGAACTCATGAACCACGAGATCATGACATGAGCCAAAGTCAGACGCTTAACCAACTGAGCCACCCAGGCACCTCTGAGGAACTTTTACTTAAATGCTTGCTTCCCGTTGATGAAGAAAGAGGAAGGAGAGTTTTGGTCAATCCTCTGTTGCATTTCCAGCTTGCTAGGATTGTTAAGATAGACAAGATAGAATATCTTGTCCCATTGTTCCTCAGTGTGTACTTTCTCACGCAGCCTTTGTTAACACAGGGGAAGAGACAGTGCCATACTGTGAATCGTACAAACAGGATGAGCTGAGGTTGACTTTGCCGTAGAGATGTTTACTCGACTGTTGGTACATCTCACTGAATGCTGGATTCTTTCCCTAACTCTTTATTTATTTAGCCTGGTAACTTTTATTTTTCTTTCCATTGGGGAGGGAAGAATTGTTTTTGCAATCCTAATTACAAGGATACAGTCTTCATGTTTGATAGTTAACACAAGAAATATGGTGTTAGAAAATGAATGTTCATTAATAATCAGCATGATCACCATCTATGTGTCACTTTAGCAACTTTCATTTTTTGCCTTAGTTCTCCCTTTGAATTTTTAAAATTTTCCTTTACTTGTTAAAATGTTAAAAGTATATTCTAAAGAGTAAGAATTGGAGTAATAACATAATATCTAAAAATAAGATGCAGTACATTTATATCAATAAGATTAATGGTTGTGGGGCGCCTGGGTGGCTCAGTTGGTTAAGCGTCCGACTTCAGCTCAGGTCATGGTCTCACAGTTCATGGGTTTGAGCCCCGCATCAGTCTCTATGCTGACAGCCCAGAGCCTGGAGCCTGCTTCAGATTCTGTCTCCCTCTCTCTCTACCCTTTGCCTGCTAACGCTCTGTCTCTGTCTGTCTATCTCTCTCTCTCAAAAATAAACATTGAAAAACAACAACAACAAAATTTAATAAGATTAATGGTAGCTTAAAATTAAGGAGGGCCAGGTGTTATGTTTTAAGCTTTTGGTCATTACTTATCCCCCCACCCCAACGCCACCCCCCCACACACATACAGAGTCATTCACTTGCAAACCCCATACTTATAAGAAAATTTCACAGATGAGCAACAGAGTCTTGGAGAACTAAGGCTTGCCTAAGATCAAACAGCCAGAAAATGATGGATCCAGGAGTATGGCTTTCCAGTGGCCTTTACATTGTGGTTCACAGGGAACCATTCAAGGACTATGCTGCTGCATTGATGGAGGGACCTTGTCTTATTCATCTTTGTACCCAGCTCCTAGCACAGAACAGAATGGAACAAGGAGGTGACGTAACCAGTGCTATATTTTAGGAAGATAAATCTGGCAAAGATGAGTGGGATGAAAAGAACAGGAAAAGCTGGTGGTGTGGAGAGCAGTTTAGATGTTATTGCAGTAATAAAGAACATTAACAAGATTAGGAGTGAGGAAGCAGTGTTGAGAATAGAAGCCAAGCAAAGCAGTGGAAGAGATTTAGCAAGACTGAGTCCATGGGCTTATGACCATGTGTAGGCAGTGAGGAGTACCAGGTCTTTTGATAAGTATTCATTTATATAGCAGATATTTCTGAGCATCACCTGTGTGCCAGGAACTATTCTAGATGCTGAGGATACAACAGAGAATTAGGCAAACAAGGATTTTGCTCTCATGGACCTTACATTCTCATTGGAAGTTATATTGGTCAATGTTCTCCAGAGAATCCCACTATACTCCACTATATTATATATCATATGTATATGTATATATATGAGACAATTTTCAAGGCATTGATTTTTTCAAGAAATTGGCTTATGTGGGGTTGGCAAGTCAGGAATCTGTAGGGCAGGCCTACAGGCTGGGAACTTGAGCAGAATCTGGTGCTGTCATCTGGAGGTAGAATTTCTGGTTCCTTGGGAAACTTCAGTTATGTTCTTAAGGCCTTTAACTGATTGGATAAGGCCCACCTAGATTATTTAGGATAATCTCCTTTATTCCAAGTCAACTGATTGTAGATGTTAACCAGATCTGTGATATGCTCCTCGATTAGTGTTTCATTGAATGACTGGGCACTAGCCAAGTTTACCCGCAAAACTAACCATCACCGATGCACAAAGGGGAATGACTCAGGGCGTTCTAAAATAGCTATCAGCTTCTAGGGTTTGGAGATTCTGCATAAGTAGGTATATCTCCATCTTACAGATGGGGCATCCGAGACTTGGGGATATTAAGTGACTTATTGAGGTTAAAACAGCTAATGACTGGCCCTCTTTTGTGACTCTAACATGTATGCCAGAAACACGACAGAAGCTGCCTCCCAAGAACAGTCAGAAGGGTCAGAATGTTTGACTTTTTTCCCCAGAGGAACACAGTTGGTGAGCAAGTTCAGATTCAGAACTTGTTTCCTGAGTGCAGAGCCTGAACTTAGGGAGGTCCATACTGCTTTTGGGGGACAGGGTGATTTCCTCCTGCTTTCGTCCCTCCCTCACTTCTGCCAGTGTCCAGCTCAGGGTTCTCGTGCCAGTCAGTCATTGTGCCTAGAATACCCTTCTTCTCCCCTCCCACTTCATGCGGATAATGTCTGTGTAGCCCTCAAGTATTCACTTTGGCACTTCATCAGGAAAATCTTCCCTGAGTACCCAAACAAAATAAATCTCCAGTCATAAGCCTTCCCAAACTCCATGTTCTTCTAAGGTGATACTTAGCACTATTGTCATTAAGTAGTTTATTTATGTTATTTCATTAACCTCTCCTCCCATTACATTCCCTAAAGGAAGGAGCCAAACCACTACCATGCTGATTCCCAGTGTTGAGCACAGTTCTCAGCATTTATTACTTGTTGGATGAATGTATGGGTAAAGGACCGAATGAATGTGATATGTGTCTTCTAAGGAATAAATCTGCAGGCATTCTAAACAGCAATCTGGAAACATGATGACACATCCAGGTTGCTACTCTCCTGTTCTAATCCCCAATCTAATCATATCCAGAGTACAGCTAACCCCATCCTTGGCATGTGGAGTCTTCTCAATTTCCATTTAAAAAATTGGCCCCTCCTGCACTCTTCCCTAATTTATGGGTCCCCTTTAAGCATTTGAGCCTAAAGCCCTCTAACACAAAGAAAAGGGTTAGACTGATAGAAGGAAAGAAAACAAAGGTGAGAGAAGAGAGTAAACAGTGCACAGCTGAGGACAAAGTCAGGCATGAATGGAATGTCCTGCGAAGCCCTCATACTTAAGACAGATGGTTCCCTGTCTTCTTGCCCCAGGCAGGAAGTTCTGACTGCTTCTGCCTGTGGTCTGGAGTCTTGTGAGTGAGAAGAAAAGCTTCTGACTCGAGCAGTCCCTGATAATCTCTTGGGCTCTTGAGAGCCAAGTTGAGTGAAAGGTCAGTTAGGAGGCCCCCCTGTGCCTACTGAATGCCCCCCTCCTGCTGGCATGCAGTGAAGGCTCACGGGAGTGCCACATGAGAACAGCAGTGGAGTTGATTGAGCACATCAGCTGTACAAACAGGAAAGGGTACGGTACCCTTCACTCTGGCTTCTGATTTGACAGCCAGCAGCCATAACAACATAAAATGTCATCTGTATTGTTAAATGCTTCCAGGAGCTCTTTTGCCCTTTTGTGTGAGAGCCCAAATATTAATGGAAACAAGCCTTTATTTTGCAGTTGTCTTCTGACTGTGGAAAAAGAAAGTTTGGATTTATTTACAAGTCGCAAGTTATCCTGAAAGGCCTGTGCAGGCCTCCCCACCTGCATTCTTTCCATTAAGCATTCTTCCTATTGAAAAAGAGAAAAATCTCTCTGTGTCTGCATCCTCTACGTTTTCTGAAACTTGGAAGACTGTTGTGAATCGTATAGGACAGTCCTGGGATCCAGACAGATTTTGACGAAATCAGCACAGGGTATACCAGGAAGCTCACTGGCCCAGGAGCTAGGAGATGGAGGGTCAAGTCTCGGCTGTGCCTCTGAGCAGTCGAGTGACCTTGGACAAGTCTCTGGGCTGTGGTGGACTAGGTAGTCTGTGCGGTTACCGCCACTCTAAGATGTATGGTTCTCATTGCAGGCATCTTTTCCACAAGTCCTGTGTTGACCCCTGGCTTCTAGACCATCGCACCTGCCCCATGTGCAAGATGAACATTCTTAAAGCCCTAGGGATCCCGGTAAGCACAGCACAGCCTACAGCATCGTAATATGTGTCTTTCTGCATCACCCCCCAAGCAGGGAGAAAACATCACACCTGGATTTTCTATGACCCCCTCATCTTCCTGGCAGAGCCGTCATCTGCTGAGGCCCCAAGAGAACACCCATGTCTGAAACATTTCTCTTCTCACCTTTTCTCACCCTGAGAACATCGCGGCCCTCTCACCACGTCCGTGTCAGCTCCTAAGCTTCTCATCTAGGCTGCAGGGTGCGAGTACAGGCAGGACATAGCAGAGGCTGGACGGCCCGGTTGCACACTGACCGCCTCCTGTGTCATCACTCACGTACTGTCAGCAAGGAGGTCTGCGTGCCTCACTTTCCGATGTTGCCCTACAACCACTGGGTAGCACCATGGCTAGCTTTCACTGGAAAGGAGCTCTTCCGGACAATGGGAGGACAGGACAGCCACTGGGAACCCGGCCCAGAGCCTCTGCTCAACTCAGATCTCTGCAGAGACCTTGAGTGAACAGGAAACCAGAGCCAGAGCTGCTCCATTCTGACACTACCATCCAGCTGGTGCCCTCTGTCATATGTTCATAAAATTGAGCCTCTCCCCCAGTGCAAAGAGAATCCCACCAGCTGGCCGGTTTGATGCTCCAGGGAAGGACTTTCCCAGGATTGTATTAAAGTGAGCCCCACGAGCTGGTGGTTGGTGAGGCACCAGCTGCTGTGGTGAGGGCAGGAAGCCATCCAGGCCACCAAATCCAAGGGCTGCACAGAGATGTGAGAAAAACATAGGCGCTGTCTAAAAGAAGCTAGACAAACAGGGTACAGAGATCAACCTCCCCCCCACCCCCGCCCGCCGGCCCCTCCACTTGGCTGCAACCTCTCTGTTGTCACTTCTCACTACTGATGGCAGAGAGTAAAGAGAATGTTAATGGTCCCAAGATGTCACTGAAGAAGAAAGGATCAGATCAAATATCAAAGGCTTCCTTTAATGCCAAAATGCTAATTATGCCAGGACTACCAGAGGGGCTCTGTTGGAGAGGGCACACCTGAAGCATTATGAGGTCATGCATTGGCTGGGGAATTTTCTACCCTGTACCAGCTGCCTCAACGCAAGCTGTATGCTGTGTATCGTGGTTGACACACCAAACGCAAATCGGCTTGTGTGACTATAGCTGCGAGCTAGATTCTGAAAGGCAATGCATTACATTTTCAGGCCAGAGTTGTAAATGCACAATGCATTCAAGGTAAAAATCAATTACAGTGAACATGAAATATGAGTAAGAACCCATCATCTCTACCAGATACTAGGAGCCTAGAAAATCGAACGCAGGGTTTGCACTTTTCAGCCAGTTCATGCAAGGGAGATGGGAAATGTATGTATGTGTGTGCTTGCATATGTGTATGTTATCTTTAGTCTCCAGAACCTTTAGAATACTCACAATTCAAGGTAGACAGTCACATTATTTGACCCAGTTTCTAATGCTCAGGATATTTTCAAAGCTCCTAAATGTTGATCCCAGTGCTTCTTGGTCAGGACAGTGAAACCAAACCACCCCTGGTGGTTACATTTCGAAGTAAATAGCATTTGACTTCAGACTTCTCCAGAGGAGGTACGACTTCTTCAGAAGCTACTTGAGAATGAGTTGACGGTACAAATACTGTTTTCAAAATAGAACTATTGGGTGGCCTTTGGGCTTATTTCCAAAATTAAAAACATTTTAACTTTTAGCAGTTGGGCATTTTGTACATGGTTTCATGCTCACCAAGTACGGGTAGGATTTTACTCGGCACACTTGACTTCCAGAAAAATAAACATTGGCAGCATCTTTTGGATTTTGCCAAGGATTCATAAAGGCTAGCTGCACAGGAACATGATGCGCATCTGTGCTTGCCCCAGAGAACAGAACATCCTCCAGAAAGAAGAAGGCATGTGGGCCACTTCTCAGGAACCGCCAAGGCATATGGCTACCCTCATGCCTCCCCAAGGTTTCTCTGGTCGTGTCCTAGAGGATGATACTGAAGTCTGGATCTGGGAGGAATTGGGGATGTTGTTTCACTCCATGCTTCACCACTGGGTAGCACCATGCCTAAGCCATACCAAAAAGATGATGTTTTATTGCATTCATATAACTTTCCATGTCACTGGGCAAGTTCACAGCCTTCTCACTTAGTAAACACTTCAGCTAACCGAAGCCCTCTTTATGCAGCTTAAAGATATTGTTGTATAATTTTTTTTCTAAATTCCTTATACTCTATTCTTAATCAAGGAAAACTGAAAAGAGCTTGTCAGTCTCTAACATTAGTCCCTAATTGTTCTTATCTCTGTATCCCTTTCGTATAATGAGTGTTCAGTAAACGTCTGTGGCATTGTTGCCCCAGAGCCAGAAGGCTGTCAGTTACAGAATCATATTTATGAAATTCAGTCTGGTCTCCTTTGGACTGTGTCCACTCACCACTCATTACTTGGTTGTAATCTTGGTCAACTAAATGGTCCAGATACAGGCAGTAAGGGTTTTGTTGTTTTTTTGTTTTTTTTTTTTTGTTTTTTTTTTTTTTGGCTTGTTTCTGGTTTTTGTTTTTAACTGAGTATCCTTGTGGCTGCCTCTGCTATAAGGCACACCACACAAGCCGCAAGCTGAGAGCTGGGGACATTTTCACTTTGTAAAGTGGATTTCTCTAAAATGAACTAAAGAATGAAAGCACAGCTTGTGGATCATGAAATTCCCATTATAGCGGGTATCTTTTTTTTTTTTTTTTACAATATTTTGCCAAGAGAAATAAGATACAGAACTGAAAAGGAGGGAGGCCTCCATTGTCAGAAGTGTTTTCATCCCTTTACCTACACAACAGATCTGCACCCTTGTTTCTCTCCAGTCAGTTCTAGGCGAGTCTTTGTAGAACGACAGAATGCAGATCTCAGTGAGTACTCCTCTGAGGTACCATATCATCCAGGCCATTCATATCCCAGCAGTAAACACCTTCAATCGCTATTGTCCTGATATAAATAGCATGATAGTGACTGAAGAGAAAATTCCATGTAGCTGGGGTATTCCCATGTTCCTGACTTCTAGAGGTTGGTTTATTTGAGTGGTTTCTCCCATGCTAAACTGAATTTGAATACCTATGCAATGTTCACTCGCAGATGGTATTTGAGATCTTCTGCTAAACATTATGACTGTAATTCCTCTTCGAGGTATATAAATTGGGTCCCTTTTCAAAAACATTCTTCTCTTGGATGAACCACTTAGAGTAGATATAAACTGTGAGTTTCTGTAATGTTTGGTCTATGAAATGTTATACCTAAGCCAAATTATTCATGCCCGCCACCATTAACAGCCCCACTGAGCTAATTAGCTCTTTCTCTTTCCCGCTTCTGTTAAAAATATAATACCGTTCCTCCTAGTGCACAAAATAAAAGGGAACACTCTGCTTCAAAATTAATAACTTTTTTAAAAAAAGAAAAGAGAAAAATGAAGAAACAAAATCAACAAGCGAAGTCAACATTTTGAAAACTATGTCAGTGGTTACCGCATATGTGATTGCATTCAGATGCCCATGGAGGAAAGACCAACCAGCACAGTATGCTCATTGTGAAATCCTTTCGTCCCTGACACCGCCCCCCACCCCATACAATTGGTTTTGCTTATAAGAGTTTTTATATAGTGTAGGGGAGAGAAAAAAGATACTTTCCCTTCTACCCATCTAGGTTCTCTAGCAGGGGCCCTATAAATGAGACCGGTAAAAGATAGACAAGAGAAAAACAACCAGACGTTTATTAACATGTGCACTGCACAAGCACATGGGAGCACTTAGGGATGAGTAACTCAAAGGGGTGGGCAGAACTTGGACATACAGAGCATCTTCACAAAAGAACAAATTTTAACAGAAGTGACCAAAGGACCTTGAGTTTCTCGGGCAGCAAATTCTGGGAAAGTACATATATGAGGGAAACTAATGGCAGAGAAGGACATATTAGTGAGGTGTGTTATTACAGATCCATTTTGGTGTCAACTCCCAGTCTCTGGTGATCGGAATGTTCTTCTCTTCCTGGTACAGGGAGGGGGGCCACCTTTACAAAATGTCCTACTTTTAGGCAGATGGGAGGAGTGCAGAGAACATTTCTTTACCTGCTTCTTCTCAACTGTCTTCAGCGCAAAATAATCCTTATGCCAATAGCACATTTTGGGGTGGCATATTCTGGTATTCTTGAGTAATATACCTTACCTTCACACAGAACTTGACAGTTTTTAAAGCATTTTCTCAAATCCTCCCTTAACGGATCTAGGACAGATAGTAACATTCCCAGCTTTTCATGGTAGTAAACTGAGACACTGATAAAATGTTCAAATCGACATTTACTGAGCACCTTGTAATTGTCAGACACTATATGAGGGCTTGGAAATTAAGATCAACGTAATGTAGTTGTTTCACTTTAAAAAGCTCGTGTCTCACTTTTATGTGGAATCTAAAAAACTAAACTCCTAGAAACAAAGAACAGACTGGTAGTTGCCAGAGGTTGGGGGCTGGGGGGTGGGGGTGAAGTGGGTGAAGGTGGTCAAATTATAAAGCAATCCTGGGGATGTAACATACAGCATGGTGACTGTAGTTAACAATCCTGTTTTGTCTATTTGAAAGTTACCAAGAGAGTAGATCTTAAAAGTTCTCATCACACACGAAAAAAACCTTGCAACTCTATGAGGTAATGGATGTTGGCTAAACTTAGGTGTTAATCATTTTGCAGTCTATATGTATATCAAATCATTCTGTCATACACCTAAACTGATGGAATGTTACATATCAGTTATATTTGAATGAAGCTGGGGGGAGAAAGCTTGTGAACTAGTAGAGTAAGACAGAGACAAGCACAGTTACAAATAAACCATAACACAGGGAGAGATACCTACAAAGTATTACAGTATCCAACATGCTACCTGGGAGGGAACAGTACTTAGAAAAGGTGATGGTTGGCCTGGGAATTGAAGGATGCTTACGAGTTCACCACAGTCAGGTTGAGACCTTGGGATGGGCAAGGCAATGGGGGTGATTGGGACTGATCAGAGGAACAGCATAAGCTATAGCACTGAGATAGGGAATATATGGTATTCTGTGTTTCCAAAGGCTAAGGTGAGGCCAGAAAAGCTGGGTGCCATGAGGCTGTAGAGAGCCTGTTTTGCCCTATTCAGGAGCTTATCATTTATTCTCTAAGAGAAAAGAGGGATCAGGGCACCCCTGAGGGTGGCTCAGTTGGTTACGCGTTTGAATCTTGACCTCAGCTCAGGTCTATACCTCAGAGTTCAAGCCCCATGTCGGGCGCAGTGCTATTTATGAAGCCTACTTAAAAAAAGAAGAAGAAGAATCAGACCTGTGTTTTGTTTTGTTTTAAAGACTGCTGTGTTGAGAAAGTAGAGAATGGAATATACCAGGGAAGAAACTGTAATGGAAGAAAAGGTAATGGGGAGAGAAAATTCCTAATATAGCTTATGTCACTATCTCTAAATTTCAAAAATATGGTGGGTTGGTCATTCAGTGCACTGACTTTTATAACTTGAGTTCCAGTGAATTGACTCACTTCTAACAGAGACGGAGAGGTGAAATAAAGAGAGAATACAGAGAAAGAGGGAATGAGCTGAATTTGAGATTTTTGTGAGATTGGAAATTTCCAACTGGCTATTGGAAACACAGGTGTGGAGCTTGAGAGACTGGCTTAAGCATAGAAAATCAGGACAAGAGTCTCCTGCTTTGGATTGTTTGCTTTGTGCTCCCAGTGAGTCCAGGAATTATGGATTTTTCCCTTTGATCTTTGAACACAGTGTAGTCATTATGATGTTAATACAGTCAATGCCAATCCAGAATTTTCCTCACCTAATCCCTCCCATCCTGATCTGTATCCATTGAGATATGTCAAGCAAAAATTCTTAGTATTTCTTAAGACCAGATCTCTGCAACACCATCTTTTTAAAATAATTTTTATGAGTTTGGGTAGAGGCATAACAACTGAAAATCATTTTAAAAGCTGTTTTTGGAGGAGATATAAATATATTCAATATCATTTCAAACAGCAGAACTAAGACCAAAGGGAAAAACCTACAAAGAGAAAGATTTTGCCCAAAGATAGCATAGTCTAACAAAGGCTGGCCAACACAGGTTGTCTTGCAAAGTAGAGAGCTCCCCATTTCTGTGCTGTTCAAGTGGGGGCTGTCAGACATCTGGGGATGAGGGGCCTGGAGGGACAGAAGTCTTGCAATGATTGGATAATCAAATTAAATGATTTCACCCTAGTTTTATGATTCTAAAATTTTAATTAAGATTTGACCAACGTATGATCGATTTGCACATTAAGTAAATAGGGCATTTTTTACAGCTGGTTTTGGCTTATGTTTAACCACCATCATAACAAAAATACCCTGTGCTTTTGCGTGTATCTCTAATAAACAATTCACCATGAGTCAGATTCTGTGCCCCCTCCCTACTCTCCTGTCATCAGTGCATTTACGAACAATGTGTGGGTCTTTGGGGGTAATTATCAGCAGTCAGCTACTTTCTATATGAGGAGTAAACAGTATATACAAGGGAAGGTAATCATCATAAATAAATATTATGTCCCCCCCCAAGTATTATATTAATATATGAATATTGTTTCTCCTGGAATTGAAACGTTATATCTAGATCTAAACAGAAACTTTGGAAAGGAAATTTTGGAAGACGTTTTCATGTTAATTGCAGAAACTATAGTAGAATATATATTTTTAAGTGATTCAGGAGGAAAACAGTAAAGAACTCAGTTTTCCACTGAAACAAAATATTTAGGCTGTAAACATTTCATCTCTAACTGGATGACAAACACTAAGGAGAGATCCTTTTCTCCTCATTATCAGCCCAATGCTGACTGCATGGACGACTTGCCCACTGACTTCGAGGGATCTCTGGGAGGCCCACCCACCAACCAGATCACGGGCGCAAGCGACACGACTGTAAACGAAAGTTCAGTCACTTTGGACCCTGCTGTCCGGACGGTGGGAGCCTTGCAGGTGGTTCCGGATACCGATCCTACCCCGCAGGAAGGAGAAGTCATCTTCACTACTAACAGTAAGTCCTGCTCCGTTCCAAAGTGCCGTAGTCCACAGGGCTGTTGCCACGTGGGAATTACAAAAAGGCACTTTTCCTCAAGAAGGAAAATAAAAAACGAGTATAATATTGCCAGGCTGAACAGTCATACCTGATAGGCCTTTAGAAGCCCAGTGCTTTCCAAAGCCAACATGGCTGACAGTAGATCTGGCTGGGCATCTGGCCATTGCCTGTCCTAGCCCCGTGGTACCTGAAGTGGGCAGGGAGGTGGCTCTGGTCTCTGAGAGTGGTGAAAAAAGCAGCTACAGGGGATGCTTAGCAAGACAGGATAGGGCACAACCCTGCTCACTCTGTGTGTGTGTGTGTGTGTGTGTGTGTGTGTGTGTGTGTGAGAGAGAGAGAGAGAGAGAGAGAGAGAGCCCTCCTGAGTGGCCATATGAGCTGCATGCAGGAGACTGCCCTCTCCTGTTTTGCAGGTGTCAGATGTAAATGCCATTTCCTTTAGATGGCTGCTTTTAAAGTACAACCTAATCCCCCAAACACAGTGGCATATTAAACTATCTTTGGGATTCCTTCCCTGTCTTCTGCATATACTCTAACTACTGTTCTATTTGATGGTAGTCATAAAATTATTAAAAAGCTGTGTTAGCATCAAGATCGAAGCTAAAACCTAAAGTATCTGCTCTTCAGTCTTACACAGCAGAGATAAAAGTTTCAGGAGTTCTAAGAAAATCAGCATGCTACAAATTAATGTCGGTTCAAGGCTTAAAGGGTGGGTGGATATTGAGATTTTAAAATAAGGTGTATTATCTCTGTTGGTAGAAGTAACCTATTTGCTGTAGGAAAATTGGAAATGGAGAAAAGTACCTTAAAGCCTTTTGGGATATTTCCTTTTAAGTTGGTCTCTTTTTTTTTTTTTTTTTTTTACATATTTGTGATATTTGTAGAATTTATAAAATCATTCATGCTGAAATGTAAAGAGATGCATTTTCTGGTGAAGAAATTAATTTAGACCTTGTTGAAAGATTGAAACATGAAAATAATAAAAAAGAATGAAAAAATCGCTCAGTACCCCACCTAGAAATAATCACTCTTAGCATTTTGGTGTATTTCCTGATAGCCTTTTATGATACAGTTGAGACAGTACCATAAGGGTTGAATGTTGAGCATTGTAACTGTGGAACTCCCAGAGGACCTCAGCAGGAAGTAATTTCAAGAGGAACTTGGTGGCAAATATCTGTCCATGCACAGTGTATTACTTTGGTGTGGATAAGAATTTTAAGTTTGAAAACCTGACCTTAGAGGCATAATGACCTTAATATTGAAACAATGATCATTAAACACTACAAGTCCTTCAAGACAAATTTCCAATCCCTTTGTTTTGAAGGTCTAGGGAAGTGCTGTCCCATATTAATACAATGTAAGTCACATGTAATTTCAAGTGTTCTATAGTCACGGTAGAAAAATAGGTTAAGTTCATTTTAGTCATGTATTTTATTTAACCCAATGTACTCAATATTTTGCAGTCTTTCTTTTGTATTAACTCCTCAAAGTCCGGTGTGTGTTTTACATTTACGGTGCGTCTCGGTTTGAACCAGCCACGTTTCAAGTGCTTAGGAGCCACATGTGGCTAATGGTTACTAGACTGACGAGCACAGATCTAGAATACTAGTCATTTAGGGATAGAAGAACCTTAAAAATAATTTAAGCTTTACCGTGATAAACGTCTCATTTTTAATTGTGGCCCAGAAGAGTAAGTGACTGATGTGGATCAAACAGTAAGTTCCCTTTTCAGAGTACAAGATTGGCCCATAATTTTTCCATTTACATCTTGGATTACCATCGGACATTTCGCTGTTCATTGTCTAGGTGAACTATATTGGAAGGCCAGATAAAATTTTGCTAGCAGTCAAAAACATTGAAGACATGAGCTTTTCTCGAGCCCATAAGAAGAACCAAATCAAGGGGTGCCTGGGTGGCTCAGTTGGTTAAGCATCTGACTCTTGATTTTGGCTCAGGTCATGATCTCATGGTCATGTGATTGAACCCTGCATCAGGCTCCACATTGAGGGTGGAGCTTGCTTGGGATTCTCTCCTTCCCTCTCTCTCTGCTCCCTCCCTGCTCTCGCTCTCTCTCTCTCTAAACAAACAAACAAACAAACAAACAAACATTTTTTAAAAAAGAACCACCAAATCAAAAATGGATCATTTTCCTTTCCATAAAATATTATTTCATTTTCAAGAAAAAAAGTGTCATCTGTGAGATTCCTTGTTTTTAAAAGTGGATACATACTTCATACATCTCCATAAAGCCCAGATGACAAATGAGAAGGCATGGTTTGTGGGCTAAAATACATCCAAAAATGAAATACAGAATCATGGTCTGTACCCACATAATTAATAATCCCTAAACTGTTTTTGCCTAAAATAGGCTCAGAGTGTTTAGGTCATACCAGGCATTTAGTAGAAGTGTAGAAGCAGGGAGCACCTCCTGTTCCCAACAGAAGGAAAAATGCCAGGTCATTTCAAAGCAAGATACTGGTAAATATGAAGGGAAAAGAGGCCTGAGGCCACATTTGTGGTCAGAAGACTTAATGGTATAGGTGAATACGGCTAGAGATCTCAGTCTCACAGTACAAACTGAGTTTGTACTCAAAATAGTTTTGCTGGGCCATTTATTTCTGACTAGTTTTCTTTATTGGGATTTAACAGAATATTCCAAACAGAGTCATTCTGATTAGGTATTAATTGTTTTATATCATTAACCAGCTGTAGATTCCTTAAGGAGCAAACCCTGTGCTGTATACAAGTCTGGAAATTTCCTAGTGCCCTAACACAAATAAATAATCCATAGATGAATGTCTGAATAAATGGGTGAAAAGATTCAAGTTGTCATCAACCCTGTTATAACCAACCCTAATGCTGCCTAAAAATAACATGGATGGAGAATTAAGTGTAGTTACAAATCACAAATAAATAATCCAGTGGAGGTTGGACCTAACTTTTCTTCACATCATCCTTTCCCACCTCAGATCTCTACAGACCCAGAAAATTACTAGAAGATGAGGAAATAACAGTAGCTAACATATACGTCACACCACCTGTGCACCAGGCACCCTTTTTAGCCCTTTATATATACAACAACCCTATGAGGTAAATATTATTTTTATTGTCATTTTACTGATGCAGAAGTGGAGGCACAGAGAGATAAAAGTAACGGACCCAGGGTCCTAACTAGTGGAAGGTGGAGGTGGAATTCAAAGGAGTCTCTAGTTCCAGACCCCCATGCTTAGCTACACTATGGTCAGAGTGTGAACAAAGGGAGAAAATAAACACAGTCACTCGCACCCTTCTCATTTATTTATTCCTTTTCTCCATCTTGCTGAATCTCTGAAAGGCCAGAAATGTGTGTGTTCTTACGTGATCTTCATCCCTACCTTACCTTTCTGGCAAATGGTGTGTGGTTCATCAAAGGCACGTCAAAGTCATGTCAGCACTCAAGGCAGGGAAAGCATAGAACAGATTGCCTTTAGAGTGAAGAGGGAAAAATCTGGCATTAAAGGATCATCTCCAGTTCTCAGGAAAGGCAAAAAAGAGAAGCATTTACACAGCAAAGGAAACCCAAACTCTCTGCAAGTCTGACATTTGGGAGGAAGATGTTCCCATGTGCATTATCTTGAATGTTTCTGACATTCTGCCTTTTAGAACCTCAAATGGCAGTCCCAAATCACAGCGTTTCTCCTGCACCTTAGTGCAAGGGGTCACTTTCTGAATGCTCTGATGTCACTCACCAGTCTTTGTCTGCACCCTAAACAGACATTGCCTTCTGACTCCCCAGGCTGCAAGTTTGGGGATTTGCTTCAGCAAGGAAAAAAAGTTCCTGAGGATCAAAGGAAAACAAAGCTAAACAAACAGCAATGTGTGTTTGCAGACCCCAGAGAGGAGCGAGAGAAAGACACAAAAGGAGAAGATTCTGTTACTCCTCCGCAGAAACATTCAGGACCACTTGACATCTTCTCAGGAGGGTCTGAAACCTTCCCTTAATTTTTAGAGAAGCTGTCCATTTCCCTTCTCAAATCACAACACGACGCAAGCCCTCTAGGACTCTAGGTCATTACCCACTTTGCCACTCCTCCTACCTCCAACTAGAAAAAGTCAGCATTCAGCCCCTGGGGTGAAGAGTGGAGGGTGGGAGGGGTGAGGGAGCTGGGACCTAGAAAGAGACATGAAAATGGACAAAATCAAGACATCCCAAAGCTGCTCCTGTACCTTGTGAGCACATGCCAGAATATGTTTGGCCAGGAGACCTGGTCTTCCGACTTTACAGAAGGAAGCATGAGTTATTATGTACCCGGCTAGTTGAAATGAACTGCGGTACGGGATTCCTCTGGGAAACTTCCTTTGCTAACTTTCTATCAACTCAGATCCTTGGGGTAAACAGAGTGTATCTAATGTATTCAGCAAACATGATTTGTGATGTGTTAAAAATGCATCTTTATTTTTGCTTCACTGCCATTTCATATAATATTCTCCTACCTTGGATGAAAACTCCAGCAGGCCTAGGAATTTTCTGCTCACTTTTAGGTCACTGACACTTCTAAAAGTCCCTTCAGGTCCCAGATACAGACAAATTTTTGTGCAGGGCCCTTTTCCTGGTAATTGCCATGACTCAGGGCAGGAGGACCTTCTTGCTTACTCTCAAGGCTTCCCGCAGCCCCTATGCATCCAGCAGTCTGTTTGCAGCCTCAGTCTGCGGAAGTGCCCTTACCCCCCAGGCCTTTTCAGTTAGGTCCCCAGTCCTGCTCTTTCTCCCACGGGGTCATCTCTAGGATACTCACACATCACCTGCCCTGACAGTCCTCTCCAGACCAGCAGCTGTGTCTGACCTCTGACCTCATGCAAGCCATCTGCCTCCTCTATCTACACTCCAAGCAGGAAAGAGACCCGAGTCCATAGTCTTCTTTAGGTTTTCATAGGCTTAAGCCAGTTCTCTTTGAGTCCCACCTACAAGAACATATTTCAGAATCCCCTGTGTGGTTCCCTTACAGTAACCCCTCACTGGGCTTGGTTGTGGGAGGTAGCCCTTCCCCACCCCTTTTGCAAGAGGAGTGGCATTAAACATGACAATACTCTCTCCTCAGACAGTCTCTTTACAGGTTCTCTACCTTCCTCTCCTTCTTTCTCCTCTTTATTATCTCAAAGTGGGTGATGGGGTCAAGAATCATAGAACAGGTTCGGCAATCCCTATCAAAATAACACCAGCATTCTTCACAGAGCTAGAACAAACAATCCTAAAATTTGTATGGAACCAGAAAAGACCCCTAATAACCAAAGCAATCTTGAAAAAGAAAACCAAAGCTGGAGGCATCACAATCCCAGACTTCAAGCTGTATTACAAAGCTGTCATCATCAAGATAGTATGGTACCGGCACAAAAACAGACATAGAGAACCCAGATCAATGGAACAGAATAGAGAACCCAGAAGTGGACCCACAAATGTATGGCCAACTAATCTTTGACAAAGTAGGAAAGAATATCCAATGGAATAAAGGCAGTCTCTTCAGCAAATGGTGCTGGAAAAACTGGACAGCGACATGCAGAAAAATGAACCTGGACCACTTTCTTCCACCATACACAAAAATAAACTCAAAATGGATGAAAGACCTAAATGTAAGACAGGAAGCCATCAAAATCCTAGAGGAGAAAGCAGGTAAAACCCTCTTCGATTTTGGCCTCAACAACTTCTTACTCAACACGTCTCCAGAGGCAAGGGAAACAAAAGCAAAAATGAACTATTGGGACCTCATCAAGCTTCTGCACAGAGGAGACAATCAGCAAAACTAAAAGGCAACCAACAGAATGGGAGGAGATATTTGCAAACGACATATCAGATAAAGGGTTAGTATCCAAAATCTATAAAGAACTTACCAAACTCAACACCCAAAAAATAAATAATCCAGTGAAGAAATGTGCAAAAGACACGAATAGATACTTCTCCAAAGAAGACATCCAGATGGCCAACTGACACATGAAAAAACACTCAACATCATTCATCATCAGGGAAATACAAATCAAAACCACAATGAGATACCACCTTACACTTGTCACAATGGCTAACATTAGCAACTCAGGCAACAACAGATGTTGGCGAGGATGCAGAGAAAGAGGATCTCTTTTGCACTGCTGGTGGGAATGCAAATGATGCAACCACTCTGGAAAACAGTATGGAGGTTCCTCAAAAAATTAAAAATAGAACTACCCTATGACCCAGCAATTGCACTACTAGGTATTTATCCAAGGGATACAGGTATGCTGTTTCGAAGGGGCATATGCACCCCAGTGTTTATAGCAATACTATTGACAATAGCCAAAGTATGGAAAGAACCCAAAAGTCCATCAACGGATGAATGGATAAAGAAGACGTGGTGTATATATACAATGGAGTATTACTCGGCAATCAAAAAGAATGAACTCTTGCCATTTGCAACTACATGGATGGAATTGGAAGGTATTATACTAAGCAAAATTCGAGAAAGACAAATATCATATGATTTCACTCATATGAGGGATTTAAGATACAAAACAGATGAACATAAGGGAAGGGAAGCAAAAATAATATAAAAACAGAGAGAGACAAAAGATAAGAGACTCTTAAATATAGTGAACAAACAGAGGGTTGCTAGAGGGATTGTGGGAAGGGGGATGGGATAAATGGGTAAGGGGCATTAAGGAATCTACTCTTGAAATCATTTTTGCACTATATGCTAACTAACTTGGATATAAATTTAAAAATTAATTAATAAAAAGAATCATAGAACAGGTTCCCCTTCATATCCATTGTACATCCAGTGGTAGGTGGGGAGCAAAGGGGTGGGTAGAGGTGGGAGAGGGCTTTCTCCCATCTTTGCTGTCCACACCTCTTCAGTAGAAGCAGGCAGGAAGAGTCCCATGACAGTACAAATGAATTAGTTCCCAAACCTCCTAATGATCTTCACTGGAGAACCACATTCTTAGCTCAAAGAGTACCAAACTATGGTCTCTTTTGAAAGAACCTAGACACTTTCTCTTTCTCTCTCTCTCTCTCTCAAAAAAAATTAATGAACATTAAAGGTTTGTTTTGTTGTTTTTTTTAAAGGGGTGCCTGGGTGGCTCAGTCGGTTAAGCATCCGACTTTGGCTCAGGTCATGATCTTCCAGTTTGTGGGTTCAAGCCTTGTGTTGGATTCTGTGCTGACAGCTCAGAGCCTGGAGCCTGCTTCAGATTTTGTGTCTCCCTCTCCCTCTGTCCCTCCCCTGCTTGCTCTCTCTCTCTCTCTCTCTCTTTCTCTCTCCCCACCCCTCAAAAAAAATGAATAAACATTAAAAAAAAATTTCTAAAAGACAGAACCTAGAGACAGGTCAGCCTTTTTTGGGAAAAAAATATGCTCATACTCTTCAAAATGCATTCATGAGACAAAAGTAATTTGCTAAAGCCCAGCTGAAACTGCAGTCTGGGGTGGGGGCGAGGGGAAGAAGCCATTTGTAGAAAAAAAGCCATTAACAGCTACCACTGCATCACCAGGAGCTCTCTAGGGACACATACTCCATCCTAATTATGGAAAAGAAAACTTCCAAAAAGTTCATTCAGAGACTTGTGTAGAGTCTCTGGAATGATTAGCTTTCTCTGATTTGAGGAACTAAGGATCAACCTCTCTGAGGGTTCTTCATTCCTCAAGCTATATTCTGTTAATATTAGGCCAGAAGTGAAATTCATTCATTTTTTAAAGTTCTTTGTCTACTATTTAGGGAGTAGTTGATGAAGCACTCAGGACATCTGTATTCAGAAGTTTTAAATGCCCCTAGCCTTGCTCTGACCACAGCGTGAATGTGAAAACAAGACAGAATGTACATTCAAGACTTTTCCAGGGAACCCAATTTTGAACCTCTGAGTCAAGACAACTGAGAGAAAAAGGGAAGGTTGGCATGAGCACCACATTTCTGTTTCAAATGTGCAACTACGCTCTGCTATATTTGCAAAGCAGCAATTTCCAGGTTTTATGTGACGGCAAAATATACTGGTGCATCCAGAAATAAACACATCTAGCTAAAGTATTCCAGGGTTTATGAGAGAGGACAAGAGTGAGTAGCCACGTCTGCTTTTTTGACTTGCATCAAAGCCTGGAATGGCAAAGAAGCTACCCTAGACTGGATAAATATGCTGGCTGGGATCAGCAATGAAAATGATCTCCCTTGGTGCCCATAAGATTCACATTAGCCCTGGAAAGATGACTGCTTTGATTTATGAGGATATTCCATTGTGGCAGACAGCAGAATCAGCCAACCGTTTAAGAGTTTAGACCCACTGTCATCTCTCCTTCAGGAAATAGTTAAGCCACAGTGGACTACTTCTATACAGAATAAAGCATTTGTAGATTACAACACTGTTCCCCGCAGTCATCACCGTGTCTCATCATGTGCCAGGTCTCTGGAGCAACATCACCCCCTTGTTTCTGAATCGTCCAGCTCACCAGCTCAACAACAGCTTCAGCAGAGAGACAGCTGTTCTGAAGAGGAAAGATCTTTGTGATAAGCACAAGCCTTGATCACCAAGTGACCCAGATGGCAACTGTCCAGTCCACAAGCCACCAGATTTTCCGCGATAACATTTCTCCTTGATTAAAAACATTCGCCAATCCAAGAAAGCCCACTCAGGGCCAAGCTCCCAGGGTTTTTCTATCTTGTGCATCTGGTGCCTCTGACAGGGAGTATGGAGGACCTGTAGGTTTACAAACGGCCTGTGAGAGAATTAATCCATTGAGACCACAGATCTATTGCCCCTTGGAGTACTCAGCCTAGGCATGACACACACCGTCCACTCAGAAGAAACTTGTCTTCTGGAAATGAAGTAACTCAGCCAGCAGACCAAATCCATCCATTTCTGGGAGATTGCCTCAGATGCTCTAAGTTACTCATTGAGAACACCACTTCCAGTTTGATTAATTTCCCCCAATGCTGTCCGGCTTTGGGGAAGTGTTGCAGCTTAACAGCTGTTCCAAGAGTGTGCTGGGGAAAGGGCTGTTGAGCAGACCTGCATTTTGCCAGACACTGTCACACTGAACGTGGATCTCAGCAAGAGGTGGCAGCCGATGGCAGGAAACACAATTGATAGGTCAGCACTTTTTCAATATTTGAGTACCATGAAGGGCAAATAAAAGAACATTTCTCTTTGCATTTCAATTCTAAAGCATATCATGAGGAAATTCCATTATTCAGAGATTAAGAAAGCAGGAACAGCTGAAAATGCCTTTTGGATGACATAAGAATTGGCTCTGAAAGTTGAGAGTCTCAGAGTTCTGTAAATCAAAATATTTCAGAAATGAAATTCAGTGGTTCAGGGGGAAAATCAGTAATTACCAGGACATTCCTGGAGCTATGCGAGGTAGGATGATATATGGGAAACACCACTAGCTTGAGGCAGGAAATTCGGGCATTCATCCTGATTTGGCCTCCAATTAGCTGTGTCACCTTGGGCAAGTCACTTAGTCTCTCAGCACTTTCATTGACAATTGAGGAAACGTACTTGTACTAGCAGATGATTGCTAGGATCCTTTCCGGTTCCATAACTCTATGATTAAAGTTATACCCCCTCCTGCTACCCTTCCAAGTCTCACTAAGAAAAGCTCAGTCAAGATCTTGCTTTCTTACTTACAAGCTCTTCTTGCTACCCTCCTCCTTCCAGCACCACGGGGTCCCCCTAGCTCTCTCCCCCCTGCCATATTTCCTGAGACTGTAGAGGGTCTTATGAAATGCAACAGCTCCCCATCTTGGAATCAGATGAGCGTTTGGGAAGATGGTGAGTGTAGACGGCTGGAAAAACACTGCCAGAGCCCAGGTGCCCCCAGGAACCTTCTACACAGTGCACCCTGGACTCAGAACGTGACAATTGTCTGCTCACAGAAGCTCTTAAGCACTACTCACCTGGTTGTTTAACAGCCTTTTGTGGTGATTTTTAAAACGATAGTTATGATGGCACGTCATGTAAACCAAAATATTATGCGAAGCTCTTCATTCTGCTTTAGTATTGATGCTAGGCAATGAGAAGCAATACTTCGAAAAACACATTGTGTTTCTTCAATTGATAGATGTAGGTATGAAGTCTATATTTATGTATTTATGTGTATATGAGTACACAGTTTGGTGTTTAATTCCAATCACTGTATGTATGATTTTTAAATAATTATAATGCTTTTTATTTTTACAGTAGATACCACATGCATCATTTTCTCTTCTCAGTGAGGTAGTAAAAAAAAAAAAAAACCCCTGTGACATCCTTTAGAAGTGGTATCATTTCCACTTAACAAACAAGTGAACGTGCTGAGACACAAGTACCACATTCAGAGTTGTTGGTTCCAAATCAAGAAAGAAAGTCTCCCTCAATGGACCCCCATTCCAGGATACACTACGCTGTGTGACTCCTTTCATGTATCCATCATGTAATTTGAAAGGAAATAACTGATGATCGCCTGAGAATAGCTCCATTTTATCTAAATATTTTAAAACTTGACTCTATTTTATTTGTTATTAAAATATTTAGGTGCCAGATATTTTTATTAAGTGTCATTGGTTAACAGGCTGAATGCTAAAAATTAGATTTACCTCTCTATTACTATGAAATTATGAGGCAGAAAAATGTTTTTCAAAGAACCCTTAATTTAATAATTGATGTTATTCTGTTATTAAAGCAATAGGAGTAAGAAATCATAATATCCTCTTTCAAGGAGTTGAGGCCTGCTGTCTCCTGACAGAAAAGAACTCCTTGAATTCAGTGATTGGCCTTCTTCCTAAGGTCTCAAAGCATAATTCACCCACAGTATCCTGTTCTGCCTTGATAACATTCTTGTGCAGCAGAGGCAAGCAGTAATAGCTATCCCAAAAGGAAGAATTTAAATAGAGGAGCTAAATCGAGTCCCTGCCCTGGCCAAATTGTCTTTCTAATACTGAACCACAGAATTAACACTGGTTCATTGCAGAGAAATGCCAGGAAAGCGCCCTTGTTCCAAACTAATAGTACATAGTTAAAAATCTAGTTAAAACATGCCCAGAGGAAGTGGTTGAAAACTCAAGGGCATCAGGACTCGTCTTCTTGGTAAAGGAACCATCTGGAGCCAACCCAGGATTTCTGGCTACACATGGAAGATTGAACCCACAGCTTTATCTCTGCTACCTAACAAAGTCCCACCAAAGGGTTTATAAAAGATATCAGCCCACATGGGCACTAAGAATGGAGAAAAGATGACAACAGACAACAGGTCAACAAATTCTGGGTGACAAGTGAGTGGAAATTCACCTGGCAAAGTGGAGAAAGACGGAATCGAAGTGCCTCCTAAGGAAGACGCTGATAAGAAACAAGCAGTTGAGCACTCAGAACCCTGGGGAGGCTAGGGGCGCCTGGGTGGCGCAGTCGGTTGAGCGTCCGACTTCGGCCAGGTCACGATCTCGCGGTCCGGGAGTTCGAGCCCCGCGTCAGGCTCTGGGCTGATGGCTCGGAGCCTGGAGCCTGTTTCCGATTCTGTGTCTCCCTCTCTCTCTGCCCCTCCCCCGTTCATGCTCTGTCTCTCTCTGTCCCAAAAATGAATAAGCGTTGAAAAAAAAAAATTTTTAAAAAAAAGAACCCTGGGGAGGCTCAAGATGTAGGGCACCAGATGCCCAGGAAGATCGGGGTAAGGAGTGGTGCTCAAAAGAAGATCTGGTGATTGACTATGTATAGAACATGTAGGCCCCCGGATTTCTCCCCCATCCTGAGCCATCTACTGGTGGTCTTAGCCCCATAATAAGGTCCCTTTGCCATTGGCAAGCCCATCCGTGCATGCTCAATCAGAGTGCCTCCTTGGTAAGTATGAATGGAGAGCAAGGATGGCTAGACAATTATGAGAATCTAAGAGACAGAGACCACAAGTAAAAACAAAAAGAAATTCCAGGGAAACCAAGATAACTCAGAGCACAGAATTCTGTAGGCTATCATTTGTGTCCTCACAGAGGAGATAATATTGCAACAGATACTGTTGAAACAGATACTGTGAGAAATAGGAATTTTCAGAGAAAGAGAAGAACTGCCAGATATTAAAAAATATAGCAGAGTGACAATTCCCAGAGAATGATTAAAAGATGAAGTGCTATTTGTCTTGTTAAACTATGTTCTTGGAATGAAAAAAAATGATTTAAAAATTAAATTTAGGGGTGCCTGGGTGGCTCAGTCGGTTAAGCGTCTGACTTCGGCTCAGGTCATGATCTCCCAGTTTGTGAGTTCGAGCCCTGCTTTGGGCTCTGCACTGACAGTGTGGAGCCTGGAGCCTGTTTTGGATTCTGCATCTCCTTCTCTCTCTGCCCCCGCCCCTCTGTCTCTCTCTCTCAAAAATAAATAACATAAAAAATTTTTTAAATAAATAAAAATTAAAGTTAAAAGTAAGACAAAACAAAAAGCATCCGTTGACATACCATTGAAGACTGAAATCACTAATTCCACATACATTGTGTGTTAGCATCCCCCCTGCCCAAAATGCATTTTCTACCACAATGAAAAGTATGGCCTTGCATGGCATCCTTTGCTTCAGCTAATGTGTATGGTACCAAACTGTTAAGAGGGTTTTCTTTTTGCATGCTACGTTTGTGCTATATCTGCAATATACAAGTGTATAGGTCTATCATGTAAATTAATGACTGCAGTTTTTACAATGACATTACTTCCTAGTGCTCAAGCCAGTGTATTGGGATTACCTATATTCTTTACACTCTATTTCCCTCTGTAGTGAGACGATCACCAAATGTTCAGTCTGCTTTTTAAATATCTCCCTGTGCCACTTCCCTCCGCCGCTACTGTAACTCAAGACCTTATTGTCTCTTACCTTGATTTTCTCCCCGGCTGCCGTTTCACTCCCTGTTTCTAGTCTCAACATCCACCAATGTGTCCTCCTCCTGCTTCCTGGATCGTCCTCTACAGAAATCTGATCTCGTCACTGTTTTGCTGCAAACATTTTTATCACCTATGGGTTAAAATCTCCAGCTGGCTAATCTAAACAAACCATTAAGCATTTGGCAGCAGCATACTTCTTTCTGGCTTTTAACCACTCCCACCAGGTACTTTACACAGAGCATTTCCAAACCGCTTGTGGTTCTAGACATGCTACCCCCGACGTTGCTCCCTCACCTACCGAGTCCTGTATATCCTCAGGAACACCTCATCTGCTGTATTCTCTGAGATGCCTTCTCCGCTATGCCAAGCAGAATGTGGTGCTTGTTTTAGAATTATCTTCTTCCAAACAGTTCTCTGTTACACTTCCTTAAGAAAGCGTCTGTCACCCTCACCCCACTGAATTTATAGGACCTTAAAGGGTTTGGACTGTGGCTTTTCATCTTCATGTTCCAAAATCCAGCACAGTTTGTGGCATAAAGTTAGACTCCACAAGCATTAGTTGAAGGAATGAATGAATACGCTGAAGAATTTTTAAAGAATCAATAGCAATAGTTAGGAGACTGCATTGTGATATCCTTTCGTATTTTGTCTGCTAACAAGAAGAAAATATGTATATTCTTCCACGGATCTCCAAGATGGATCCAAGCACCAGCAGGGCGAGCCTCCCTGTAGCTCATTCCTCTGGGATGACTCTGTGACCCTACAGAAGCACAAATGCCAAACTGGTCCCCCGCCACGAGGAAGGAGGGAGACTAATGCCTTGTGGAAATGGATTGATGATTTATTATTTATCATTATTGACATTGGACTGCACAGCAGAAATGGGGATTAAAGGCAACAGAGAGACAAAGAAGCAGAAACAGCAGCAAAGGGAAGTGTGATGGAGAAAGTCTCCAGCACCTGTCCACACAGTACTTTCTGCAGATGCCTGGAGATGACACAAAACCAAATGCCCAGAAACCAGCGCCGCTTAAAGGAAGCACTTCACTTTTTGTTTGATACCATTGGCGCTACTCTTACTATTTTAGATTGACCCACGCTGAGTGATAATATTGACCTACGAGGGATCATATGGGCTCTGGGAAACCAGATGACTTAAATCTGGCATCAGGCACATCAGGCTTAAATCCTGGCATCAGACACATCAGGCTTAAATCCTGGCTGCCCACCGAAGTGCTAGCTGTGGCAAACTCATGTAACATCCCTGGGCCTCAGTTTCCTCATCTTTAAAATTGTTCAAACAAAATCCACCCCACAGGTTTCTTGTGAGGGTGAAATGAATCTAGGTACATGCAACTCCTGATTCAGTGCCTGGCTGTCAGTGAGCCACAAATGTGACCTCTCCCCACCGCATACCACCTCTCCAGGAGAACACACATTGGGCAGACATATCGCAAGAACCTGATGGTGCAACTGAAATGTCTTAATATTATAAAAATATCTACAATGCACCTTTCTCAGATAGACCCCAAGGCCTGATAGCTCTAGGTTGTAGCCTAAACCAATCGCCTATGGAGGTGAAAACTGAATTACTCTACTTCCTGAGCCAGAACTGCATGCTCCCTTGTAGTTCTCTTTTTGCTAATGGATCATCTGAGTACTACTGAGTTATAAACTGCATTCTTTATTACCATGACCTCATACAAAACACTGACTGCCCTTCTAGCACCATTGCAGAGAAACCACTCAGGTTATCAGGATCATCACTAGGCAGCCCATCAATCAATCAACAGTCCATTAGTGTCAGTTCCTAGAAAGTCATAATTATGTCTTTCTGCACACGTCTCTGTATTGTATTCAACAGCCTGCAGCCCTACAAACAACCTTAGAGAGTGTCTTCAGCATGCAGACATGCGGATAGATGATCTGTGGATAAGCTAGGAATTTCAGATTTGCTAAGTCAGGGAACAGCTTAGAACAAAAAATTTGAAAGTGCCCGTTCTACAAACCTCTGAGATTTCAGCAAATGGGTGCCACACCCCCACATACCCCCACATAGAAAATCCACTGGCAGACCTTTAAAATCCAGAAATCTCTAGCTCACTGGCTTTTTCCGGGGTGGTCCTCACTGTGCTCCCTCCCTTTGGGAGAAATTTGCAGGGAAATTTCTTTCTTCTTCTGAAGAAAGTGTATTGTGGCTAAGTGAGTTAGCCAAATTCTCCTCCCCTTCTGTGTTATGATCAGCTAGGTCACATTCCACTTGGTCTGGTTAAGTCACTGTGCCAGGATAGTGGGAAGACCATCCATCCTCCTCACTCCAGAGGCTTCCCATAGAGCACACACCAAGGTGGGGATCAAGCAAGGTTTCCTGCACACACACCCCTACACACATGTACACACACATCCACCTGTGCACACGCACTCACGCACCACCACCACCAAATCCCTAGGGCCTTGCCTCATCATCCAAAACCATTAAGGAATAGATGCCTAGGAATTCCCAGGAATTACTGTGGGCAGAGGTAGCAAACTGTTGTCACATATGACTCCTCTTGCCTGCAGATGAGTCTCTTGGTCCTGAAAATGCGTCTGGCAATGCTTTAGTTAGTAGCTAGCATTTAAATATGGCAAGGCTTTACACATAAATCTGCATTTCCAACTTGAAAGAGTTGGAAGCAGCAGAAATCCTGGGCCTCATTCCCTTATGGTGCTAATTGGCTAGACCTGAGTCATGACAGCCCCTCACCGCAAAGCGTGTTCCCAGCAGCTCACCCCAGCTTTGCAACCACAAATTTAGGGACCGTTTCAGGGCAAACAGTGCTTCCTTCATAGGCACTGATGTCTAAAGGACAATCACAGCTTTGAATTGTCCCATTAGGTCTCATTAAAATAATACCTGTTGGGGGGCACCTGTGTGGCTCAGTCGGTTAAGCTTCCAATTCTTGGTTTCAGCTCAGGTCATGATCTCACAGTTTGTGAGTTGGAGCCCCGCATCAGGCTCTGCGCGGACAGTGTGGAGCCTGCTTGGGATTCTCTGTATCCCTCTTTCTGTCTCCCCCACTTCCCCTGCTCACTCTCTATCTCTCTCAACAATAAATAAATAAACTTAAAAAAATAAAATAATACCTATTGGTAACTGTCTATGTGCCTATCAAGCAACAACATACACAGTTAGTAACTGGTAACTAATGTTCATAGCAGGGAGAAACAGGAGATTTATAAACGAAAGTGTATTCAAAAAAATATAAATTATCCAACATCATTTATATACATAAGGACTTATGCCTTAATCAGAGCTGTCAGCGCAAGAAAGCGTTGGCTGCACTTAAATTCCTGCTGTGCAACAGGAACAACGGGATGAATTGTTTAAGGAAAATAATGCCGTCGTAATACTGTCGCTGTTGTTTCGATTAACTAAATAACTAAATAACTAAGGAGTTAATTAGAAAATTGGATTTGGAAATCAAAGTTTAATATCTGTTTGGTGTCATAGGTAGAAGCTTGCGTGTGTGTGCACAGATGGAGGCCAGGAGCACACACACATATACACACATTCTTACCTGCATGTCACGGAGTGCGCATGTGTGCCTCAAGCAGTACCTACACACACGTACACATCTGTGTGTTTATATGGCACACACACGTGCCAGTACACCTATGCTCGTGAATCAGTACCATCGACTTTATGTTACAGTAGTTAACTATGTCTCAGCAGGGATACTTGAAGTTTCTGCTCATGACTGTCTATTTATTATTCCTGAAAATGAAACTAGTTCCAACTTAGCTTGTCAGAGAGGGAAGAACATGCCAGACAAATTTATATATCATTGTTTCTTTAATGGACCTAAAGGCTCTCTAATATCTGGAGAAAGGAAATGTACCCCGACAAGTAAAGCAGTCCTTAGTTTTAGATAGGATGTCCCTAGAACCTGTGCCCTCTAATAAAAAGGACACACTTTACAGCCAGATTGCAGTTGTGTGCGCCTGTGTCCACACTGAGTGCAAGTGTCATCTTCAGCTGGTGAGGCATCAGGGAGCACGACCAAATGGTAGAGGCACTGGGAAGTGAACAGTGGGTCTTTATTAGTAGAGAGAGGTTTTCAAGTTTCCTGTCCCTAATTTATACCCCCGGAAATAATGTAAGTTCTCGGTAGGAGATCTAAGTCAAGGCGCAGTCTTGAGCAAATTGCTCAACATCTTGATGCCTCCATTCCCCCACCTACAAAATGGAAGTAATAAGAACACCCACCTCCGGGACACCTGAGTGGCTCAGTCAATTAAGCGTCTGACTTCGGCTGAGGTCATGATCTCACAGTTCGTGGGCTCAAGCGCCGCGTCGGGCTCTGTACTGACAGCTCAGAGCCTGGAGCCTGCTTCGGATTCTGTGTCTCCCTGTCTCTCTGCCCCTCTCCTGCTCATGCACTTGCTCTCTCTCTCTCTCTATCTCTCTCTCTCAAAAATAAACATTAAAAAAAAAAAAAACACCTCATGGGATTAAAGGTAATCAAACTCCTTGGAAAAGTGTCTGGTCCATAAAGGCATTAAAAAAATGTTCTCACGTCATCTAAAGTGGAAGAGATAGGGGCACCTGGGTGGCTCAGTTGGTTAAGCGTCAGACTTCAGCTCAGGTCGTGATCTCAAGGTTCATGAGTTCGAGCCCCGCGTCGGACTCTGGGCTGATGGCTCAGAGCCTGGAGCCTGCTTCCGATTCTGTGTCTCCCTCTCTCTCTGCCCCTCCCCCGTTCATGCTCTGTCTCTCTCTGTCTCAAAAATAAATATTAAAAAAGTAAATAAATAAAGTGGAAGAGATAGAGGGAACTCAGACATTATTGAGTATTTGTCATGTGCTGTGGACCTTGCACCTTTAAGGTATTTTATTTAACCTTCACAATCATTATCACTCTTTGACATGAGAAGCTGAAGTGGAGACTGGTCGAGGAACCTCATCAGAAGTCACAGCTTGAGTAAATGGCAGGCTTGATGACAGTCCTGTCACTGTCCCCAAAGCCCAGGCTCCTTCCAGCAAACTGGAGTTTCTCAGCTCTGGTCTAAATATCCTCCTGGGCTCCAGTTGCAATGCAGATTCCTGCCCCCCGCCCCAGATCTAACAAATCATGATTTTCAGGCGTGGGCTAAGAACTGTCATTCTTTTTTTTTCTTTCTGAGTATAGTTGGCATGCAATGTTTTAGTCGTTTCAGGTGTACAACATAATGAGTTGACAAGTTTATACACTATGCTGTGCTCACAAGTGGAGCTACCATCTGTCACTCATAACACTATTACAATATCACCGACTGTATTCCTTACGCTGGTGCCTTTTAGTCCCGTGACATATCCATTCCGTAACTGGAAGCCTGTATCTCTTTCTCCCCTTCACCCATTTTGCCCAACCCCCACTGCCCTCTCCCCTCAGTATTTATAGGTCTGATTCTGCTTTTTGTTTGTTTATTCATTTGGTTATTTTTGGATTCCACATGAGTGAAACCATATGGTATTTGTCTTTCTCAGTCTGACTTGTTTCACTTAACATAATACCCTCTAGAGCCATCTATGTTGTCACAAATGGCACGATCTCATCCTTTTTATGGCTGTATAATATTCCATGGAATATATAGTCACCACATCTTCCTTATGCATTTGTCTATCAGTGGACACTTAGATTGCTTCTTTATCTCAACTATTGTAAATGACGCTGCTATAACCATACGGATGCATATATCTTTTCAAATTTGTGCGTTTTCATTTTCTTTGGGTAAATACCCTGCAGTGGAATTGTCATCAGTCTTCTTAGGTGGTTCTTTCTAAAATCAGAGTTTGAAAACTTGTGCTGCTACCCTAAAATACCTGCCTAAGGAGGACAGACCTGGGAAAACTCACACATCCTCTGTTGTCTTATCCCTACAATCCATTTAAATTATGTCTCTAGCCACGTACTAATTTTTCTTCAGGAGCACCGGAGTTGGAACATTGCCTTCAATGCAGCTAGCTTCACCTATTTCTTATTGACTCGGCCTTGAAAATTTCCCAAGTGAACACTTTGGCGCCATTTTGTGTGATTGGTCCTTGGGTGGATCCTTATTCATAAATCCTACAATGTCTGTCCACACCTACTAGCCCCCAAGACACTGATCCCAATCCCAAAAGAAAATCAGTAGAAAATCTAGGTATGTTTTTATTCAGTCCTACCTTGTGATCTTGTTGGAGGTTTACCTGGCAGCCAACATTGCTATCTGAGCCAGAGACCATAGCCTTTTTATTATTGAAATAATTGTTTCCTTGCTCATGAAAGACTATAGACCTGATATGTGACCAACACACTGAATGTTACAGGCATTCATTTACATTTTGACAACAAATGAATGTTACAGGCATTCATTTACATTTTGAAGATGAGCAATAACCCTTGAATCACCTCCTGGGAAAAGGAAGTGTTCTCTGTAGAGAAAATACTTTAAGAATTCTGAGATACTGAAGGAAGTCCTTGATCCGGTAGAGCGAAAGACAAATTTGGAAAGAATCACAGTAGGTTTTCTCAACTATATAACTTTATTGAGGAAAGAGGTGTTTGGTGTCATAAAATTAACTGCTGAAAAGGATAAGGCAACAAGGTTACATTTTATAGTTCCTTTGGATTTATAGCAGCTAAGATCTGCAGCAGAGTACTAATTAGTCAGTAACTGCTAAGCATCATTATCTTTTGTCCAAGATATGGTGTAGAAAATATGTTTGGGGAGCTTAATACAGTTCACCCTTGAACAACATGGGTTTGAGATGTGTGGGTCCACTTACATGCAGATATTTTTCAATAAATACAGTACATTATTATAAATATATTTTCCTGGGGCACCTGGGTGGCTCAGTCAGTTAAGCGTCCAACTTCGGCTCAGGTCATGATTTCGCAGTCCGTGGGTTCAGGCCCCATGTCAGGCTCTGTGCTGACAGCTCAGAACCTGGAGCCTTCCTCATATTCTGTGTCTCCCTCTCTCCCTGCCCCTCCCCTGCTCACATTCTGTCTCTCTCTCAAAAATAAATAAATAAATAGATAGATAGATAGATAGATAGATAAATTTTCCTTATGATTTTCTTTATGACATTTCTCTGGCTTTATCATAAGAATATAGTCTATGATACATATAACACACAAAATGTGTATTAACCAACTGTTTATGTTATTGGCAAAGCTTCCAATCACCAATAGGCTATGCAAAGTTAAGTTTGGGGGCAGTCAAAAGTTATATTCAGATTTTCAACTGTGTGGGGGGTTAGTGACCTATCCCCTGTATCGTTCGAAGATCAACTGTACTTGGAAGGAGATAATAATGGCAGGAAATGTTTCTTTTTTAAATCTTCTTACCTTGTTGAACGTTAACAGTAATGGAACAAATGGAACCCTGACTGAGCTCTCATGGTGTACACAGCTAATTTCTTAAGGCTGAGTGTTTTTATCCTTCAAGTCTTACTGTTGGGACTTTGCCTTTACATTGATGCGTGTCTCTGCTTATGACATGCTTGCCTTCTACTTCCAAGATTCCCTCTGTGCTTAAATATGCATCCTCCTCTTAGAGAAACCCTATCTATAAAAAGGCAAGCCATAAAATGGAAAAATATACTCACCTCTGATGCTGGAATGACAGTCAAAGTTTTGAGGGGGAAATATTCAGTCTCAGAAATCTTAACCAGCTCTCATGCTGCCTGCAAACCCTCTCTCCAGGAGATTTTCTCTTATAAGAGAATCTTCATCAGAAAATTGAAGGTGGCCTGAGGCTTAGTCTCCAGTGGCTTAAAGAACAGGATCTTCAGGGTCTGCAAAGGTACAGTTCTAGTTCAAGGACCCCTGCTGCTTTTTTCCTGGCTTGCAGAGTGAAGGAGAGTTCTCAAAATTGAAGACAGGCCCTTGGTATCCATGGAAACTCAGCTCAGCACCAGATGAGTGGGTTCTCTGTGATTTGGGGATTTATGGATTTTTAACCACTCTGCACCATCATTTACCATTATTGGCAAAGCATCCCATGTTACAAGAGACTTCGGCAATAGTGTGAGGCAGCTGTTTTTCTGTGGCAAAGTCATGTAAATTATTTGCAAGCAGGAAAAAAATAAACATTGAAGACTACATGGTAAGATCTGTCCAGTGATAGAGCACCTCTTGTTTGGAACACTGTCTATGCTTGTGGTTGCAGACTCTTCAAAAGTACAAGTTCAAAGTGTTCATTCATTATGTACTACTGGGGAACACTGGCAAAATGATAAACACAGCATGCAGCAATAAAAGGGGGTTAGGCAGGAGCTCTGTCCTGGACAAATATTTAGGCCAACTATGGGGTTTAAAAAAAGTGGAGGAGGAGGAGCAGGCAGGGGAACTTGTTATAGGCATCAATAATCTTTCCCAATTGAAGTAGCATGTCCTTAAAAAAATCAAAATTCAGAATGCACGTGGGCCACATATTGAAATGACTATCTGTAATGTAGGGATGGCAAAAGATACTAAGTGTAACAAGGGGGAAAAGACATCACAAAGTACTCTGAAAATAATCTAGAAGACCTCACCGGGAGTTAATCTAGGAGTTAGTTTCATCAGTTAAACAAAGCCACTTTGCCAATGATGTCAATGATTTGGTATAATATCTATTAATGCCTGTCTTGAACTAGGATGAAATTGCCCCTCCTTTGAAGAAATTTAGATTCTGACAGATGTAAAACAGATGTGTACAAAGTAGAAGTTACTTTGCCAAGTGCTATTTTTTTCTTCTGAATAGTCTCATTTGCCAGATCTGCTAAAGGCTTTGTCTACATAAGAGATTTATGTAGCTTTCGTTAGTTTACGGAGAGATGGGGGAATGAATGGTCACTCTCAGGCTGGTGCAGGAAATGCTAAGACCTTAACCCCCACATTAAATTCCACGAGCTCCCAATGGACTTGTTCAGAGGATTTGGCCATTTGAACACATGTTCGGGGATCTGAGGATGAAATGCTTCGGTCTTCAATTTTCCTTAATATTGGAAAATTGCTGGGTTTTAGCTCATTTTCCTAATTCTGTGTTTATTATGGATATGTTCACCCAGTCATCATGGTCCATCTAGAAGTGGTACCTTTTGAATTCTTCTCATCTCTTCATTTTTAAGTTTAGCAAGCCTCTGGCAGAATAGCTGTCGTAGCCACACCCCCACCCATGCCAGCCACAGAGACAGAATTCCACATAGGTGGCCCCTCTTCTCAGAGAGGTGCTGAGCATAATTCTGAAACCATTAAAGAGAAAAAAGAAACCAGAAAATGCTCTTAGGAAATACCTGCTAAGGTGAAGGGGTTGGGAAGAGCAGGAATAAGATTCTTGGCCCATTAAAGTAAATGAAACACTTACCTTACATACCATGTAGTCTAGATCTTGTTTTTCTTAGCTTATTCTGTGGTCCTGCTTGACGCCTTGTTATAATATTCTCCATGCAGCTCTGAAATAAGAAGAGTAGGAGTCTCCCTCCCCAGTATTTTTAGCCTTTAAAACACCAACATTATTTATTGATGTCTTCCCATTCTTTTGTTTAATACATGGAGGTGGTGACCATTTTATTTCTTTTATGAGTTTAGCATTGGGGATGAAGGTTTGGCCATGTCTATGCAAAATAAACCCCTGTCCTTGGAGATGTAAGTCTGTTCTAGTTAAGAGAAAAAAAAAACAAAAATACATGGGTGGAATATTTAAATAATGAAATAAGGCATTGATATTAATCAGGTGTCAGAAATTGTGGATTACAGGCACTCTTCAGAAAAGGGATTGTGGGGGGCAGCACTACTCTCCAACCTCTGGGCACACCTCCTCCCAGTGGGAAGGAACCTGTGGGAGCCCAGAAGAAAATCACTCAAGAGTCCCTACCCCACTTACTAGAGACCAAGTTAGCAGGATGCAAACTGCCATTTTGTGGAGGGCTGGAATTGGCCATATCCTTTATTTGGATGTTTAGTAGCAAAAACCCATTTTCTTCTTTTTATTTGGGTTTTTAGTAGCAAAACCCATTTTTAAACCCAGTGCACATATAGGACAATTCAAATGTAATAAAGAGATAAACTTAAACTCTTTGGTTTGGGGGGGGGGGCTGGCTAATGAAAATGAATAGTACCCAGCATAGAGTCTGGTGGAGTTCTGGTCTACCTCCCTCCCTCCTGTACCACCTTAGGAAGAGGCATTTTATAAAGTTCATTGTAGCTACTAGATGCTTGTTTTGTTTTGTCTTGTTTTGGATTTCCAGGAAATACAGACCAGATGAGCAAAGGAAATGAAGATCAGATTAGTAAAGTAAATGAGAGGGTCTAACAAATGGTTTCAACAAAGATTCATTACCCTACTAAGTAGTCATCTGCCTCTGAATAATTGCTACACTAAATGCTGGGGTGGGCGGGGTGGGAGGGACGGGGAGGATGGGTGTGGAAGGAACAGCTTCAGCTCTCCTTTGTGGCAGTTACTGTCATCACCTCCATCATCATCACCATCTTATCCACCACACCCAGTGCCCCAGGTTCCTCTCACAGCCAACACCGAGGACTTCATAAAGCACCATAAAACCCACCCAGGCAAGAAAAGGAGAGCCACGTTCAAGTCCTAGCTCAGCTACCTACTGGCTCTTCAGGGGACCTTGAAGGAATAACTTAGCCTTTCTGAGATTCAGGCAGCCTGCTGTCATATGGACTCAGATGTTTGACAGAATGTTATAAACTAAAGCAAATGTAATGAATGATGATGATGAGAGAACAATAATAGTTATAATTGTGAAAAAGGGTGTTAGAACAATTCTGGGCCAAGTCTACCATTTTCTATCGGTGCTGTTGCCCACCTTCACTCCCATCTTCATTGCCCCCTGCTATAATCATGAAATACAACAAATAATTATAGCTGTTATAATCAATCTTTTGGGGGACCAGTGATTAATTTTGGGGACCACTGATTAAAAAATGGTCCTCAAAAAGATTTCTTTTATTCTTCTAATATTTATGTTCTGGAAGCCAAAATAAATGATAGTACCTAAGAGCTACATGAAACCCCTTAAAATGCCTCTTCCCTAGAGAAGGAAGTGATCATGTATTCTTACTCCGAAAAGAAGGAAAGGAAAGGAAACTAACATTTTTGGAGAATTTGCTAGAAGATACATACAAGTCAGAAATTATAAATAACGTAAATGTCTTTCATTTTGGAAAAGGACAAATAAAATACAGCTTGTGTTTAAATGAACTAGTTAAGGGTGGCAAAAAAGAATTAAATACAGAATATGATTAAATCTGAAAAACAAGATTAAAAAAAAGTTGAGGGGCACCTGGATGGCTCAGTCAGTTGAGCATCCAGCCTCGGCTCAGGTCATGATCTCACAGTCTGTGAGTTCAAGCCCTGCATCGGGCTCTGTGCTGACAGCTCAGGTCCTGGAGCCTGCTTCTGATTCTGTGTCTCCCTCTCTCTCTGCCCCTCCCCTGCTCATGCTCATGCTCTGTCTCAAAAAAAAAAAAAAAAATTAAAATTAAAATTAAAAAAATAAATAAAAATTTTAAAAAGTTGAAAAATAACACAGCAAGCTTTCATTTGTGTAAAAAATTTAATACACAAAATAGCGCCTAATTTATTCATGGATTTACTTATTACCTGCATCGATATATGCGTGCACACACACGTACACACGCACACATTTGTATAAGATGTACTGTAAAGATTGGTGTCAAATTGTGTTAGTAGTTGCTTTGTTGGAAGGATGAAACTAAAAATGAGGCACAAAGGGAACGAATGTGGTTTTGCTGGTTTTGCTTTTACTGAAGAGACAGACTTAAATATAACATGATTTGCTGTGTGAATATTTATTCAGACCCTGGTATAACTCAGACCCTTATTTCTGTGCTGGGGAATCTTATGGTGATGCAGTCTCTGACTTCATCGGGATTGCTTTCTATTGAACAAGACAGAAGAACATAAGAATATTATGTTAAGATAAGACTATCAAAAATAAAATAAGGCCAAGTAAGGTGTTAGAGAGTGACTGGGGCAATTAGAAGACAGACAAGGATAGCTTCTCTGAGTAGGTAACATTGGCAGGCACCTGAAAATCAGTATCAATGCTTGGTGATGGAGACAAAGCAGCTTAGGTTACTATATTATTCCTGCACTTTTGTAGCATTTTTTTTTAGTGTCTACCCCCATCCCCACCACCTCCCCCAAGAAAATCTGCTTCAAAATAGCATGAGAGTTTTAAAGAGGTACCAAACCCAGATGAAGTATTTAGAGATTTCAACCTTTTGAACCAATGATAAGTGGTAAGGGGTAGTGAGCCTAGAGAAATATCCCATAAGGTAATGATTTCATTTTATTTCTGGAAAACACCAAAATGCAAATCATTTTTTAAAATACCCACCTTAAAATTCAACAGTCTTCTTGGCAAGTGAGGATTCAGGAAAAATAACAGTGATCTCAAAGGCAAAATGATGGGGGGGATGTAGGTATCAACACTTTCATGAGGAAGGAAAGATTTGTATTTTTATCCAAAGAGAATATGGCTTCCTTTTTTTTTTTAAGTTGGAGAAGGTGCTCGTAAAGGGGAAATAAACATTGGAAAGAGCTGTTTAGGAAGTTAGAAGACCTGATCTCAACACTGACATAACAGCGTGTACCATTCAAACAGCGTGTGCCAATGGGTTCCTTGTCTGCCTCCTCACTTACAAGGAGGTGAGATGAGTTCATCTACCTGCGAACAACATAAACAGCAGCTCCAATTTCATCATTAACCACCATCAAAACCTACATGTTACTAAAGGTTTCTCTGAACCAGAAACTAGGCTAAATGTTTTCTGTCCATTGTCTTAATTGATTGAATGAGTGAGTGAGTGATCAGTAAACTCTAAGGCTCTTCTGGCTATATCTGCTTGGTTATGAAACAAAAGAGGCACAAGAGAGAGGAAGACCAGTGGTTTCTATCCCTGAGGGGCAGAAATGGAGGATGAATGTCTGGCCCACCTTAATATCCATTTCCCTTATTCCCTTTTCCCATCCATGCCCCCTTACCTGGTTGATCAGCTTGCCTCTTTAAGGTTTCCTGACCCAATTCCAAATGGCAGAGTCGGGGGGAGATTGCACACATACAATACCAAGCAATTCTGAGACACCATTAGCATGTCCAAGAATTCAACTCAATCCTGACACCATCTGCATGAAGATAGAATCAGATCCCACAGGTTAAGGGTTCAGTCCCACAGAAGAGCCCCCACCACCACCGCCTCAGATGCCAGGCACACACCCAGGCTGTTTACCTGTGCTTCTGACCGACCAGCCACAGATTTTTGGTTCCCACAACCTCCTCTGTAGGTTCAATTAATTTGCTAGAACAGCTCGTAGAACTCAGGGAAACATGTATATTTACCATTTTATTAAGGGATATGATAAAGTGTATTAAAGGATACGAATCAACAACCAGATGAAGAGACACATATGGCAAGGTCCCAAACAAAGGAGCATCTATCCTCATGGAGCTTGGGGCCTGGCTCTACAGCATTCTCGTGCCCCAAGGGTGGAAGCTGTTAGAATAAAAGGAACCAAAAAGGTGAACTCCTGGGTCTTTATGGAGGCTTCATGACATAGTCATGGCTGACTAAGTCATTGATCATTGGCTGATTCAACCTCCAGCCCCTCTCCTTTCCCTGGAGGTCAGGGTGGGACTGAAAATTCCAACACTCCAATCACATGGTTGGACATCCTGCCCTTGGGTGAGGTCCAGAAGCCACCTTCATTAATAACAAGACACCCAGTTCACTTTTATGGCTTGAAAGTGTTTTTAGAAACTGTGGATGGGGGCACCTGGGTGGCTCAGTCGGTTGAGCTTCTGACTTCGGCTCATGTCATGATCTCACAGTCCGTGAGTTCAAGCCCCGCATCAGGCTCTGTGCTGACAGCTCAGAGCCTGGAGCCTGCTTCAGATTCTGTGTCTCCCTCTCTTTCTGTCCCTTCCCCACTCATACTCTGTCTCTCTCTCTCTCTTAAAAAAAAAAAAAAAACAACCAATAAACATTGAAAAAAATTTAAAAAAGAAAAACTGTGGATGAAGACCAAATATATCTGAGGATATATTTCGGTCATCTGAATAATCAAATATATCTTTCTAATCATTGTATCACATTACATCACTTGTTTCTCCTTTATTTCCACCCTAAACTAATGGCAAGGAATTCCCATTGCATGACCAAATATTAATTAAAATTCTAGTTTTTGCTCTGAACACAAGAGCTAGAAGTTGCATTCTGTGAGCCAGAGAAATGGGTTAGGTTATGATCTTATAACATATGACTGGACTACTGCTCTTGCCATTATGGGCTTTAGATAGAATCCATTAGGTTTTCCAGGAAGGCACATCCATCTCAATTACTGTGAATTTCAGTAATTTTTTGGGACGTCAACTCATACTCTGGATGAAAACATCAGGCCTCTTTTCTTTAGCTAAGATGAATCTAGCAGTTTTTGAGGGCTTATGTGTGCCACCACTTTGAGTCCTTCCCTCCTGCCCCAAAACACCAGGTCATGACCTATTCTCACACCCACCAAAGGTGAATTATGCACTATTTGTTGGAAGAGGTGGGGACAACCAGGGCTTCTTCTGAACAAATGACTTGGCAGTCTTGAAGTTTTATAAGCAGGCTTTTCCATGTGCTTTATGGGGGAAGCAGATGGTCAGAATGGTCAGAAATGACAACCATAGTAAAAAATTTAAATTGATTGTGGTTGTAGAACAGATTGATGTAACATGATGCCTGCACACACAGACCAAATGTGCTCTTAGCAGTGTCTAGTCTCTAGCACTGAACTATTTATTTACCTTACATTTTGCGTATGTTCTTCTTAAGGACTTATATTTCGGCTAAGTCCCTATTTAAAATGTTTCTTTCTTGGGACGCCTGAGTGGCCCAGTCAGTTAAGCGTCCAGCTTTGGCTCAGGTCATGATCTCACGGTTCATGAGTTCGACCCCCACATCAGGCTCTGTGCTGACAGCTCAGAGCCTGGAGCCTGCTTTGGATTCTGTGTCTCCCTCTCTCTCTGCCCCTCCCTCCCCCCAGATAAACATAAAAAGAAATTTTAATGCTTCTTTCTTTTAAAAGGATATGTGTAAGGAACTGTTTCTACTTCTGCCCTCCCCAATCCCTTCCAGAGTGAAGGATTCCCTACTTTGCTGTGTTCTGTAGCTTGACCTTTAAACTAGACTTTATGTTTCCATCCGAGCCCTGTTCTCTAGTTTCCTCTGACTCTTGTGTTGGACTATCTTGTAACAGGGTGACACTTATAAAGGAGTAGGGATGAGGCTGTCACATGGCAGATGAGCTCTTTATGAAATGTTGATGCATTAACCTGTATCCTGTAACCCTGAAGAAACAGAACGTTTCAGAGACAGCGGGGTAGTGACAGGGAAAGAAAGGGCACCCCTTGTCTGCCAGCACATTAATGGGCAAAGAAGGGAGAAGTCAAGAGGCTTAATGGAAAATGAATAAAGCAGGTTGTGAGTAAATTTATTAAATACAATAATAGCAGTGCATCAGCCAGCATAGCATGTGTCAGACACACTGTGAAGGGAAGTGTCGTGTGTGTATATGTGCATGCGTGCGTATGTGTATATATGCATAAATATTACCAAATCTCATTACAGGCTGCAAGAAAAAGTATTATTATCATTACTTTATTGATAAAGAAACAGATCGTTTATTTTTCAGCAATTTATCTAAGCAAGTATTCTTATGCACACCATAAAAAATCCACATATGTTAAAAGAAGTTCACTTTAGCCATGCGTTCAAATTCCTCCTCAGTTTTAGTACAGCCTGTCTTTAGTGAGACCAGTCAGGAAAATGGAAGTCAATATAGATATTTAAAAATAAGGGAATGGGGGCGCCTGGGTGGCTCAGTCAGTTGAGCATCTGACTGCGGCTCAGGTTATGATCTCAGGATTGTTGAGTTGGAGCCCCGCATTGAGCCCCGCATCGGGCTCTGTGCTGACAGCTCAGAGCCTGGAGCCTGCTTCATATTTGTGTCTCCCCCTCTCTCTGCCTCTCCCCCACTTGTGCTCTGTCTCTCTCTCTCTCTCTCTCTCTCTCTGCCTCTCTCAAAAATAAATAAACATTAATTTTTTTTTTTAAAAAAAAGGGAATATAGTGCAAGAAATTGGTCACAAAAATCTTGGGGAAAAATGAACACCAAGCTTTACCTTGCACCATATATAAATTTAACTTAAAATGTGTCATAGATTTCAACATGTGGTATACCACATTAATAGAACAAAGGATAAAAATAAAGGACCATCTTGACACAGAAAAAGCACTTGACAGAATGCTACACACTTTCATGATAAAAACACTCAACAAACTAGAAATAGAAGGAAATTACCTCAGCATATTAAAACCCACATATGACAAACCCACAGTTAACATCATACTCAATAGTGAAAAACTGAAAGCTTTTTCTCTAAGATCAGGAACAAGGCAAGAATGCTTACTTTCACCACTTCTATTTAACGTAGTACTACAGGGTCCAGGCCAGAGCAGTTAGGCAAGAAAAAGAGATAGAAGGCATCCACACTGGAAGGAAAGAAGTTGAGTATCTATGTTTGCATATAATATGATCGAATATATACAGAATTCCAAAGATTTGAGGCACCTGGGTGGCTCAGTTGGTTAAGCCCTGTTAGCATTAAACAACGAATTCAGCAAAGTTGCAAGATATAAAATCAGCATACAAAAAAACAATTGCTTTTCTACACTAACAGTGGATAATCTGAAAAAGAAATTAAGAAGATGATCTAATTTACAGTAACACCAAAAAGAATAAAATATTTGGGAATAAATGTAAGGAGATGAAAGATGTGTATACTGAAAAGTATAAAACATTGCCAAAAGAAATTTTAAAGATACCAAATAATGGAAAAATATCCCATAGCCATGAATTAGAAGACTAAATATTGTAAAATGTTCATACCACTCAAAGTAATCTGCACATCCAATGCTGTCCCTATCAAAGTCTCAATGGCGTTTTGTTTTTTTTTTTTGCAGAAATAGAAAAACAGTCCTAAAATTCAAATAGAATTTTAAAGGGCCTTAAATAGTCAAAACAATCCTTATGAAGGGGATTCAGCGTCCAACATTTTTCCTTGAAACCTCCTTAAGCTTAGTGCTTAAGGTTTTCTGTAGGTGGTACTAATTGCAGATTGTAACAACATAAATGTTAACTACATAAATGTTCACTAGATTTTGCATCCTTTCCTGCACAAACCAGTGTAAAACTGATGCAAAAGTTACATCGTCCCTTCTTTTGGCACTTAGTAAGGAATTACCCAATGAACTGTTAATGCAATCAGTAAGAAGTTTGAGGAATTGGAGGAAATCTTTGCCCTCCTGGGTGAAGTGTCACAGGGAAAGAAAACCAATGATGAAGAGATAACAGCGGGGGAGCCTGGGTGACTCAGTTGGTTACGCGGGTTCGGCATCTGACTTTGGCTCAGGTCATGATCTCATGAGTTCAGACTCCCATGTTGGGCTCCCACGCTGGTGTTGGGGAGGCTGCTTGAAGATTCTCACTCTCTTTCAAAATAAATAAACTTAAAAAAAATAGATAAAAAGCAAAGTGAAATCATAACGATCTGATCTTACTTAATATACAAGCTTCCAGGGAATTCTCCACCAAGCCCACGTAGAAATAATGGTTTAAACTTTCCCATCTGAGAGGGAAGAAGGAATTTTCCTGAAGTGATCTCATCACGTGTATATTTATCATTATGGAGCCAGAACTTAAAAAGGCAAAAGTGCCAGTTATATCTGAACGATTTAGAAGTCACTTAGCCAGATGGATGAATTTGTATTGTAGCCTTGGAATGCTTAGTTCCCAAAGGTGGCCAAGCGTTGTCTATGAGCACAGCTTAGCAGCCACATGAAAATATGGCAGATCTGTCGTTCCCGAATGGCATGATTGTCAGTATCACTGGCTTGGATAGGGATTCCGTTTCTGCCTCCTCTGTGTACTTGACTTTGGACAAATTGACTTCACCTATAAAATGTGTAGCAGCCGTTGGGATAATCATACACCTACTTCAGAATGTCATTGTGAAGATGACATATGTAACATGTAATTGCTTAGCACAATGCCCGGCACGTAGGAAGAAGTCAATACATTCCAGCTGTTGTTATTAATACTGCACAGCCTCTGAAGAAACTGACCCTCAGGCCGGCCATTCTCACAATAGAAGCCCCTCCTAAGAGGGAAGATTTAAGCCAAATCAGAAGTTTATCTCCTCAGAAATTCTTGTTAGGCCAGAGATAAAGCAAGGAACTCATACAAAAAGAACACATTTCCTTATTGAAAACACTCTGCATTTGAAGTCAGATTAACTTGCCCACTAAGATTATGATAGGGAATATGTAGGCAGTGCCCCAGTCCTGCCCTAAGAAACCTTGATTCTGAGAAGAGATGGAAAGATAATGTAAGTCAGCCAGTCTGGCTGACTATCTCCCCTACGGTTCTCTTGCATAATACAGGAGAGATTGGAAATTATGTCTTATTTTCAGGAAGATAAGCATTGGTACCAGTGGACAGAAGGGTGCCATTTTTTCCTTGAAACCTTATTTTTCAAGTACATGGGAAAGAATAAGCTTTTATGTGATGCAGAGCAGCTCCCAGCGTGTGAACACCAAACCTCCTGGAGAATCAGGACACCTGGGGGATTATATTCATCACTACCTTATTTTCTCCCAACACAGAGAACACTTATTCTGAGGGCAATGTTTGTTAATTCTTAACAGAGAAGGACTTATTCCAGCCTGCTACTGCTCTATGCCTTCTTTCAGAAGACACGCAGTAAATATCAAACCTGATTCTGGGAAGGATAATTTTCTGCTCTAGCTTTGAATAAAACCATCATAAAGAAACAACTAAGTAGGAAAGTGGTGACTTCACATGAAAAGTGTCATGTCAAGTTAATAGAACACATAGTCATTGAAACATAAACCATTGAAAAGAAAGCCAGACCACTCTTCTCCAGCTCACCCACGATGCAAAATCTCTGTGGTGAATGGTTCTTAGCCTTTTTGTGGTTTCTGTAAGAATCTAGTGAGAGCAATCCTCTTACCAGAAAAATATATGTATGCGTATAACCATATAAGTGTGTATGTAACTTTAGGTACCTGAATTCCTCCACAAATCCACTAATCCTCAGGTTAAGACTCTTACCTCTGAAGTATAGATATGGTCAAGTTCATGGGCTCTGGAATCAGATCTAGGTTCAAATTCTAGTTCCGACTCTTACCTTCAGTGTAATCTCAGGAGGATTTTAACCTTCCTGGGCTTTAGTTTTATTACCTGAAAATAAAAATAATACTATGTCATAGGTTGATTTTGAATATTAAATTAGGTAATCTGTTTTAACACTTAGCATAATCCCTGGCATGTACTAAGTACTCAATAAGCATTAGAATTGTTATTAGCTAATAAAATACAAAACTTAAGCCCTGCATGGCCAGAGGGGAACTTCAATTCAATTTCAATGCTACAGACTCTGCTGAGTGCCTCCTGTTTCTGAAGGAACATGGTGGGATTCTGAAATGGAAATGTGTTTGTTTGTTTCTTTGTGGAGGGGGTTGTGTGGGTTTTTTTTTTTAAGTTTATTTATTTTAAGAAAAAGAGAGCATAAGCAGGGGAAGGGCAGAGAGAGAGGGAGACAGAGAATCCCAAGCAGGCTCTGTACTGACCATGTGGACTCAAACTCACTGACTGAGATCATGACATGAGCTGAAATCGAGAGTCAGATGCTTAACCCACTGAGCCACCCAGATGCCCTGAATGGGAGTGTTGGCAGTGACAGAGGCCTGAAGTGATAGGGACAGGCCAGGTATGCCTAATACCAGACAACGCAGGTCTCAGGGTCTTATATTCTCAGGTTGGAAGGAACTAGAACAGTCATCCAGGCACACTTTATACACGCTCCGATCAAATCCACAGCAGAACTGCAACCACAGTACACCTTTCACAAAGGGAAACCGTGAGTCTTTAGGTAATTTTTTATATATTAAAGAAGAAAGAGGTAAACCAAGGATATTAACAATTTATGGACCAAATAGAATTAATAAATCCCAACACTAAGAATTTTTTGGTTAACCTCAAGGCTACTGATGGATTTTACTTAGAATTAAATGTGGAAATGTATGAAAGCAGTAGTTATGGATCAAGAAAATAGGTTACAAAGCTCCGTTTAAAATGGAGTATTTTCTGCCCACCATCTCATCCTATGCTCTTTAATGCTGTGATAAAGACATTCAAGACTACAAATTAGATGACAGAATTAGTCTTAAAATCCACCCAGCCAAGTCAGTAATACTCAGTAGCTCGTTTCCTTGGGCACGGATTGTTAATTGTGAGTCAATGCCTATAAAGGAGGTAATGCAGAATATATTTAAAAGAAAAGGAGGAAATGAATCAATGATACAGTATTCTCTGGCCATTTTCAGGCTTTTGGGGGGCTCACCCTCCTCTACTGTTCTTCTGCCCTCCCTCTAATTATGAGGTTTTAAACTTCAATAAATACACAGGCCAAGTAACATGAACCAAGGGAGCAAACTCTTCAACAACTGTGGGGACCCAGAGCCTCTTTGCCTTGAGCCTAGCGGGGCAGCCCTTACTCCGTTCTCCTCAATGATTTCATTCCGGGAATTGGGCATATATTGCCAGATATTTTCTTTTCCAAGATAAATTTAAAATGTAAATCTATATGTAAAATATCCTGACTTTTAAATATCGATAACTAATTCATGCTCTAAAAAAAAACGAAACAAAACAAAACAAAAACAAAAAACATGGGGCAGGCCAAACAAGTCATGTCAGAGGCATGAGTTGGGAGTCTTTGGTAGTATGTTTCAGTGTTCCGGGGAACTCTGTCCCTGGTGTTATTTTCTTACTCTTTAATCTTTTCCTAGAAAAGATTCCTTTTCATCGACTCTCATGGTTTCAAATCTCTTCTCTATGCTGAAGCCTCTCACTTCATTTATTGTCCTCCAGACTCCTGTATCTAACTGCTGACTGCACATCTCCTTTGCATGTCTTCGGGGCATCTCAAACATGGCGCATGCAAAGCTGAACTCTTGATCTCTCCCCACCAGTTTGTCTTCCAGTTTCTCCAGCTGAGTAAATGGTACCTATATTGCTCAAGAAATATGGGGGCTGTCCTCTACTTTCTCCTCTCTTGCTGCCCTTGTCCAGCCCACCACCTTTCTATACATCCCCCTTCTAAACTATTTCTTCAGGTTGTCCCCTTATCTCCACTCACTGCTGCCGCACCAAGCCACATTTCCTCTGTTTTTGCTGCAATCATTTCCTCCAGATTCCCTCCACCCTTTGTGCTACTTTGTACTACTAATCTGTTCTTCACTGAACAGCAAGATCTTTTAAAATATTAAATGGATTCCTATCACTCTGTTTCAGTTCTCTCAATGTCTTTACAGTGCGTGAACCCAAGAGAAGAGAGTATGTCAAGTAGGTATTATACTACTGCGTCCAATGGACTGAGAGTATATTTTTTTCATCTGTAAAACAGGAATAATGAACCCACATCAAAGTGTTATTATGAGAATTCAGTAAAGGCCGATATTATTTCTGCAGTCCTTTTATATCAGCTTTTGCGGGGAAGAAGGTATCATTCAGGGAACATTTATATTGTTAATAGCTACTTTACACTCCCCAATTAGTACCACCTACAGAGAACCTTCTAAATGTTTTAATGACAGTGTTTTCATTTGTATTCTTTTGGCCGCAAAGTAAAGCATGTGCCTTAATTAAAAGATAAAGTTTCTAAAAATTATGGAAGGGGTACCTGGGTGGCTCAGTTGGTTAGGCGACCAGTTTCGGCTCCAGTCATGATCTCACTTCGTGGGTTTGAGCCCCGCATTGGGTTCTGTGCTGACAGCTCAGAGCCAGGAACCTGCTTCAGGTTCTGTGTCTCCCTCTCTCTCTGCCCCTTCCCCACTTGCTCGTGCACTCGCTGTCTCTCTCACTCTCTCTCAAAAATAAACATTAATTTTTTTTAATTATTGAACAAACTAAGTTCAATGAAAAACACAGGATAGAGTGGAAAAAATAACTTCAAATGTCTTCAGATCGTGTTTTTAAAGTTTTGACACGGAAAATGATTAGATGATATGGTTGGCGCAATGCTCCATCATAAAAATTGAACCACTTTTAGGAAAATATACGATTTCATTGAACTGAATTCCTCTTTGCCTGGAGCTGTGCAGGATGGTCAAGTTTCCAAAATAGCATCATGAACTCAGCAGCCATCGTTATATCAGTCCCCATGGCCCTTCTTTTTTTCAATTCACAAGTTCCAATTTAGAAAACACCACAGTGATAATGAGTCCAGAATATCTGCTGAGGCCGGTAGCTTGAAAAAGCCAGGAGTGAAGGTGAGAGGCTGCCACTGCAGGTACATGGAGCTGTCTTTCTAGATCTCTGACTAAATCAGCCCTTCATCTGAGCTGCCCTTTTTTTTTTTTTTTACTAGATATTTATGAAAGTCATAAAATCACTTGATGATGAGCTCCTTGGTTGATGTACAGTTTAATTGTGAGCTGAAAATTTTGGCTTCTCATGAGCTGAACTGGTTCATGGACCATTACAAAAAAAAAAAAAAAGAAGAAAAAGGGTGAGGAGGAGAGAGATTATATCTTTATAATATAACCCTCATTTTTTATCTCCAGGAATAAGAATAGTTCAGCTTTCATTATACCACAAAGTAATGAATTCTCCCATTTAGGATATATTCATACTAAATATACAACAAATAGACCTTTTTTTTTATTAAGAAAAAGTGTTTAAAATAAAAAAAAACAAAAATTAAAAGGGTTATGAAAAAAGAGACTTAAAACTTTGTTCCTCCGTGGTAATTCTGGTAAATATTTATTGAGAAGCCACCATGTAGGAGGCACTGTGCTAATTGGCATCAACATGTATATGTACATAATCTGGAACAACTAGAAAGGACTCTAAAGTACCCAGTCCAAACTCATAGACAACTAAACTTTAGCCCTAGTGGAGAAAGTGACCTAGACAAAGTAACACACGTAGTTACAATAGCTGAGACCAGAAAATAGTCTCGTAAAGTAAGGTAGATTCCCAGTTCTCATGAATATAATTTTAATTAAATATATTTCTCATTGCAAAAGTGATGCTTTAGGAGAGCGCTGAGTGAAAAGAGTAGTTTGAGCCCCTGAAACTACTTCCACCTCTCCTAAAACCCCACAAAAAGTACAGCAAAGGGATCTTGTAAGGGGCAGGCCAACACAGACAGGGAAAAGGCAAAAAGAGACAATATCAAGATCCGAGCAACTGGAAACAACGCACAAAGGGCCAATGACTTAGTGGATCTGAGAAACAGAGCGAGCTCCTGTGTGCAGCTGTACAGGTTGTGCACCGTCCCAATCCAGCGGCCACCACTCACTCAGACTCCAAAGTAAAGGCTTCCTCTGGAGTGGTACCGAGCATAACCTGCACCACAGCAAGCCATGGCCCTGCTCAGAAAACAAGGGCAAAAGCAGCCATGAGGGAAGGGAGAGCCATCCCAATTTGCAGCAAAGAATTTCCCCCCAAATCAGAGATCAATAAGCCCCGGGTGGCTCTGGAGAAGAGGATAAATGGGAAGGAAGTACATACATGCAACTAAATGTGGGCTAGAGGTATAGATATAGATATAGATGTGGTACAGATGTAGATATAAATATAAGCATAGATACAGGTATTTAGCCAGCCTCGAATGTATTTTGTTGTGAAGTGTGAGGCAGGGATCCAATTGTGCCTGTTTCTAAATGACTAGTTTTATTGAATACTTGTTGAGTGCCCCATTTTCAAATACTAAATGCTTTTATCTTCCGACAACTGCTTCCTAAGTTTTATTCTAGCCATTGATCTGTCTACAATTCTGTGAACCTCACGCATGTCTGGGCCTAGGAAACATATTAGAGCTCAGTCTTTAGATGGATACGTCCCTGTGAAAAGAGCCTGTTTCTCTCAAACGTATTTTTAAGTCCGTAACTCTTTGTCAGTTCTGTTTGTCTCCTTTTAAACATCTTAAAGAATTCACTGTCCTGCGTAAAACTCATATATTCTCCTTAATTATACCTCAACGTGAAGTAAATGATACCAGTGTTTATCAGAGCAAAAGTATTATAACCATCAGCTTCTTCAGTACTAGGCATTTTGTTGGTCTTCTAATTGTGTGTTTCTTCAGCGGGGTAATTAATGGGACACACAAGATGTTTTGGTTTTAAGGCTGCCTTTTATGCAGTTGAGCATCCCAGCCTTCCTTCAGACTCCCTAGCTTGACCTTGCATTAGTCATATTTAAATACGATCTGATGTCCATCTGTACAAGGCCTCCCCTCATGTTCAGACATATCTATCTATACATGCTATTGCTAATGCTTGAAAGATGCTTCCCTCCCATTCATCTGGCTAAAATTTGAGTTAGGACTCAATTTAGATGTCACACCCGATGGGAATCCTTCTTTGACTCAGCAATTGGTTACATAGCCATCTTCTCTGCTCATAGAACACCAGGTACATCGTCCAGTTTCGTATGTATCTCGCTGTGTTGTGAGTGGCTATCTAATGGTGTGCCAGCATACTAGAAAGTAAGCTCCTTGAAGACAGGAACTGTCTTGCTCTTACCTATGTCCCTAGCATCTAGCAAAATCCTCTGCACATAGTGGAGACTCATTATGTCTTAAGCGAATGAATGATATTTCTTCATTGTAGAATGCTTGGAAGTAAAACGGAAAACACATTTTTTTTTAAATGTTCATTATTTTTGAGAAAGAGAGCGAGCATGAGCAGGGAAGGGGCAGAGAAAGAGGGAGACACAGAAACAGAAGCAGGCTCCAGGCTCTGAGCTGTCAGCACAGACCCCGACATGGGGCTCGAACTCACAAACTGCCAGATCACGACCTGAGCCATTGTTGGACGCTTAACCGACTGAGCCACCCAGGTGCCCTGAAAAAAAATTTTTTTAAGAAAACGAATATAAATCCCAAAATTTGAGACAACTCTTACTAGCATTTTAGACTTCCTTGCATCTCATTGACTTTCTCAGCCTCACTGCATATAAAGCTTTGAATACTTCTGTTTTCACTTAAGAGAATACTGTGAGCATTTTCTCTTTTATTTATTTATTTATTATTTAATTTTTCTAAATATGAAATTTATTGTCAAATTGGTTTTCATACAACACCCAGTGCTCATCCCAACAGGTGCCCTCCTCAATACCCATCACCCACCCTCCGCTCCCTCCCACCCCCATCAACCCTCAGTTTGTTCTCAGTTTCTACCCCAAAGGGAACCAGTTCACCGAACTTGCTTGCATGTGAGCGTTTTCTTATGTAACTACAATTTCCTTGGAAATGTCACTTTAATTGTTACAACAAGATTATCCTCTAGAAGTAACACAGTTTATTCAGATATTCTATATTGTTGGACTTTGTTACTTGCAATGTTTTGTTGCTATAAAAACTGCTTAAGTGAATATTTTTGCATCTCTGATTATTTCTCTACGATATGTGCTGGAAATGAAAATGTCACAGTTCTACAGGTACTATATCAGAGTACCCGCCTCAGTGTAATACTGTCCTTTTTTAAAGGGTGAAGATTTTATAAACAAAAAAAGGATAGCCCATTTTTACCCTATATTTATTGGTCATTTATATTATACTGCTCTGTGAATTGTGTGACAGTAACCTGTGCCCATTTTTCTGGTTAGTTTTTTTTTTTTTTTTTTTAACTGATTTAAAAGTTCTCTATATGTTGAAAATACAGCTCTTTGTGAAATTTTCACAAGTATTTCCAGCTCAATCTATACCTTTTGATCTTATTTTTCATGGTTTTAATATTTTTTTGAATTGTATGCATATTTATCAATCTATTCTATAAATTGCTCAAATGCTCTTCCACATAGAATTTTTTGCCCAGTTTAATATGTTAGGTATTTTTCTACTTAGATATATACTTTTAAGATATATCTTCTTCTAGCTATATTAGTTTCTGTTTTACATTCAGCTTTTTGACCTATTTAGAATTTATTTGGGGCTATAAAGCAAGATGAGGCGCTAACTAGATTTTTTTTTTTTTTTTTTTTTACAAAAGATCCAGTTTTTCTAATGCCTTCTCTTGGCCACCAAGGAAATGCTATTAAAGACAATCATATTCATGGGGCGTCTGGGTGGCTCAGTCCGTTAAGCGTCCGACTTGGGCTCAGGTCATGATCTCATGGTTTGTGGATTCGAGCCCCGCATCGGGCTCTGTGCTGACAGCTCGGAGCCTGGAACCTGCTTCGGATTCTGTGTCTTCTTCTCTCTCTGCCCCTCCCCAACTTGTGCTCTGTCTCTCTCTGTCTATCAAAAATAAATCAATGTAAAAAAAAAAATTTTTAGGGGCGCCTGGGTGGCTCAGTCAGTTAAGCGTCCGACTTCAACTCAGGTCACGATCTCGCAGTCTGTGAGTTCGAGCCCCGCGTGGGGCTCTGGGCTGATGGCTCAGAGCCTGGAGCCTGCTTCTGATTCTGTGTCTCCCTCTCTCTCTCTCTGCCCCTCCCCCGTTCATGCTCTGTCTCTCTCTGTCTCAAAAATAAATAAACGTTAAAAAAATTTTTTTTTAATTAAAAAAAAAAAAAGACAATTGTATTCAACTTACCAGCATCCAAAAACATAGTTCCATGTTCACCATGAACTCTGCTTTCTCCTCCCAGGCGAGCAGGAGCCAGCTGTAAGCAGTGATTCTGACATCTCGCTGATTATGGCAATGGAAGTTGGACTGTCTGATGTAGAACTTTCCACTGACCAAGACTGCGAAGAGGTGAAGTCTTGAAATGATAGACGTAGAACAAGGGGATGGTAGGACCCAAGGGGAAGGAAGGGAGGAGCCTCAAGACTTGGACCAGGCAGACACCCCTCCAGAACACCTTGGTAGCTCCACTGTGCGCCACTCAAGAATGGTAACGAGAGCAATATCCAAAGTCACGTCAATCAGGATGCCGTTTCTCCATCTGTGCAACAGCCCATGGCCTTGGCAGCTTGGAAGATGAAAGCTGATTTTTCCTCCCGTGTCCTTGCAGACACACACTTCAGGAGCTCCCAAAACACACAGAAAGGACACATGTAGGGCTTCTTAGTTTCATTTCCATTTTTTTCCAGGTCTTGTTTTACTGGTTTTGGAATGTTGTTGGATTTCTTTGACAGTTTCTTTTTAAGACTTGTGTAGTTTACATTATGTCCACTCCTTTGGTTTCCTCCAGCTTTTGTAGAGTTCTGTTTAGAAGCACCAGTTCCTGCTATGATCAGTTTGTACGCCATCTCTGAGATTAATGGCCTTGACCTCTCAGCATGAAGTGTGCATGGCTTTGGGAAGTGCCTCAGCACCCTGAAACAGTCTAAGGCCAGCTCTCATTAAGAATCCAAGTTCTTTTAAGTGGATCTTAAAAATCCTAGCCGCCAGAGACCCCAACCCTGAGCTCTGAATCCACTGAGGCTACTATTTGCTATTTTCATCTACATCGTGCTGGCTTCCACTTACCAGGCTCTGTTAACGGCCCACATGACATGCGAAGGAAGCTCTAGGGAGGCACTTGATTCTGCCTGGATTTCACAGTCTTTGGAGGAAACTCCAAACTCAGAAGTCCCCTTCAGGGCAGCAGCGCCATTCTTCACGACTGTAGGGCTTGTAACTGGAACTGCAAGCCTAGTGTTAAGACCAGATACCACATACTCTTCCCCAAAGCAAAATGTCTGTTATATTGGTCTCCCCAAGGCTAGAACAGTCTTTTGTTACCTCCACAAGTGGCTCCTGCAGGAGACGGAGGCTTCAGAAGAGATCCAATCATCTTTGAGCCCAGTGTCCAACACAGTGGGGGTTGCAGTAGCACCTAGCCTTTACCTTAATTCCAACGCACTTCTGTTGCACCTCGCCAGACCTCAAGGAAGGGTTCAGGTGAATCCTTAGCAGGTAGCTTTCCAGGGCTCCCTGAGTACATGTAAATACCAAGTGAGGAGGGACGCGTGACTTGAAAAACCATTTGATCTAAAAAGTACAGCATGGGAATTTGCTAACCAGGCTTCTCCTGATGGAGAGAGACAAAGAGGGAAAGGAAAAGAGGTATCAAATCAATACTAAAACCCACCGGTGTTTTTAAACTCTTTATGTTTTTATTCTTTTTTTGTAACTATGACAGAGATGTGCTATTTTTTCAGTGGGCAATTTTGTAATACGTTTCGACTATCCATGTGCATAGATGACTAAGGGAGTGAATGCTTTCCCTGGACAATCACAGGTCACCTCATCCTCTGTAAGAAGGCCTGCGGCTGCGTGGGTTACTAAGAAAGAAGCTTTCTTCACTGAGTTATTTACGTATTTGATGAGGCTTTCTCACCTCATTACACAAACACTCATCCAAAAACAGGAATTTGGTTGTGCCACAAATCCCTGCTGCCTGCTGAAACATAGAGTGTATGTCAGGGGGACCACTGGTTGCTTTTGTTTCACCATCTTTAACGATTTCCTATTTGATGCTCTCTAAGTAGGCAGCAAGGCAAGGAAAGTGATTACCACCTTCAGAAATGTCACCTCTCCCTGGGCGCCTAACACTTCCTGTAATGAAATCTGGTGTCCGTGTGTGAAGGCAGGCAGGGAGGGACGAAGATGGCACTGAATGGAGCGTCAAGAGTCCTAGATGAGCCACCTGCTTATTGGGCCTCATCTTTTCCATCTGTGAAATGAAGGAGTTTAACACGGTGATGCCCAAGGCTCCTTCTGGCCTTTAGAGCACTAATGAGCTTTTTGCCAGGGGGATCTGGTTTTTTGAGATGGCCATGACAGATAGCTGACTTCGTTCAGGTTAGGGAGGCACTGACTTGACAGGTAACCTGCCCTAATGGCTTTTGGGACTCAGCATTCCTGCATTGCTGAGAATGAATAGCTAAATGATTGAAGTTTTAAGTCCAAGGAGTGGTTTTGGTTTGCCTTATGTTAAAGCTGCTGTTAGTCACAGAGTTTGTCATCTCTGGATACCTTCAAATCCTAGTTCTCAATATGGAATTCTTCATCTCAGAGTGTTGCTTTTTCTTGGCTGGCTAGAGCTGCATCGTGTATCCTCCTCCATTCAGCTCGGCCTGAAACACATTTTGGTATTAACTTAAGTCAAGTGGAATTAGAGGGATAATTCAACAGCAAAGGAACGATCTACATTGTATTCCATGCCCAGGAGAGAAAATGCCTCTTGGATCGCATAATTCTCCCTGCAAGGAGTGTTGTCTCTTCCTGCCAGTGACTGGGTAAATCAGGAATCAGGAATTGGTTGCATATGTATGCTGTGGCTGCAGCAGCCCCTATAGAATGCTGCGTAGATAACGTGAGGTTCGTGACTTTACCCCAAGGAGGTTCTGCTGCAAAATCCCTGAGCCTAGAAGGCTCTCCATTTACCAAAGGTTTGTTTCTGGAGGATTTTCGTGTGGCTTTGGTAGTCTAAAAAAAAAAAAAAAAATTTTTTTTTAACCGGCGTAGAAGGGTTTAAAAGAAATGAAAACCTTCCATAGCTTCTTCACCACCTCCCCTGCAGAGGAAATTCTGAGCTGGGAGCCCTCTAGAAGTATATGCAGACTTTATGCGTATTTAGAGATGTGCATTTTTCTGTAGCGAGTGTCCAGACCAGCGCTATCCAATAGAAATATAATGCAAGTCACATATGTAGACTTTACATTTTCTACCGGCTACGTTTGAAAAAGTACAAAGGAACAGGTCAAAATCATTTTAGTAATATAATCTTTTTGTTCCAACGTGTAAAAAGTATTAATGAAATACCTTACATTCTTTTGGGTACTAAGTCCTCTAAATGCATTATGTGCTTTACACTCAAAGCACACCTCCCCTTGGACTGGCCGCGTCTCCAGCTCTGTCCCAATAGCCAAAGTTGGCCCGTGGTCCGGAGCAGAGCTGCTCCAGGATTCTCACAAGATTCCCTGACCCTCACAAAGAAGAGAAGTTAAAACCTAATTACCTCCAGAGAGAACTAGACTCCACCCAAGTTGCCTAATGAGAGGCCCAAAGATCTGTTTGTTTTGTGATGCATAAATATTCAAGCCACTCTTTTTGAAATTCCTGCTTGACCTTTCTAACCACACATTGATGTCCATTACTGTCACTGTGACTCCTCCGACCAGTTGTTTTTGTTGTTGTTTTTGGGTTTTTTTTTTTTTTAAGTGACACAAACCATGTGGATTTGGTGCTGCAACAAAATTGTCTCTCTCACTTCTACGACAAACCCTCAGATGGGTAGGCGGCACTCGGGAGCGGAGAAGAATTCCAGACTCTAGTCCTCCAGCTTGACCTCAGCCCCCTCATTCTCCTGCCTCCTGATTGGCAGAAGGTCTTTTCCCAGTGCCAGTGCCCCCCTGGGGACTTGGGGGCGGGCAAGTGGGAAGTTACATAGACTCTGAGTGGCCTTATTGAGAAGAAGTCTTTGGGGTTGTGACCACCCAGCCCTATTGGGTGAATCATGACAGCTTACAACTGCCAGCTCTCAACTCAGAAGTCAGCGTCCTCTCTCACCCCAAGGCCGTGGGCAAGAAAAGAAGCATTTCCATTCCCTCAGAAAAACTGACGTCTAGGACTTGCCTCTTCTGTGTGGCAGAGCCCTTTGAGAAGAACTGAGCCCTGATCATGAATACAGCATCCGAACATTGATTTAGTCTCTGGGGCTTGGTCACCCCTGAAATATTAATTCTGTCACCGAGGCAGGAAGACGGGAAGTTGGGAGAAGGCAGAAAGTGAATAGTGGAGGGGCACCTGGCTGGCTCAGTCCGTAGAGCATGCAACTCTTGATCTCGGGGTTGTGAGTTCGAGCCCCACGCTGGGTGTAGAAATTACTTAAAAACAAAATCTTTAAAAAAATACATATGATTAGTTGCAAGACTTACCTACCTATTCTGACATCACCTAGTCACGATGGTAACCATGGAGGCAAATCTCTGTCCAGAGAGGTTTTTCTGTTTGTTTTGTGTTGTTTTCAGCATTTCCCTCATTCTGAATGTTCACATGTCTGGGTTCAGTGCCCAGTGGCTACTTTAGTCAGTACAGGCATTCTTGCAGCCGACCTGTCTTCAGAACCAAAAAATGGTGACAGAGAGCCTAATATAAGATTCTTTCTTATTTATGAGTTATGTTTAGATGAAAATTCTTGCAGAGCATAAAAAACAAAAAGCATTTAGTTATCTGTTGAATCCATCACCTTGACTGCAAACAAACAAATCTCATTAAATCAAAACTCTTTCCAAAAACCTGAGATACAGAGTCACATCCTCTTTAGAGCGAGGACCCAGCCCTCTGTGGTACTAGGGCCTCTGAGGCAATTTCCAGTAACATTTTTTGTATGTTCTCACTTAGATTTCTTTCTCTTTTGTGTGTGTGTGTGTGTGTGTGTGTGTGTGTGTGTGTGTGTGTATCTATATCTATCTCTGGCTTTCTCTGACTGCCTCTTTCTTGTATACACACCTACATACATTCTGTTCCCATCTTTCAGGACAAAAACCTCGGTGGCTTTGGATCTATACAGTCATCATTATTGTGATTACCGTTGTTACTGTCGTTGGTGTTTTTCTTCTTTTTATTGTGTGGCAATGTCTATATTTGCACTTCTGATGAGGAAAACCAGTTTGCTATAAAGGCAAATTAACTTCCTCCATAATGGAGTTAGCCATGTTTTCACTTCTCTTATCATTAATTTAATGGCAGACCACCTATAGCTGTTGCCTTTTTTTTCAGGCTTCCTTGCCAGAAGGGTCTCCTAGGCAAATAATGGCAAAGTCACAATTCCAGAATGCTGCGTACATCTACCATCTTCTCCCGTCAGCATTTGTGACCTTCCTAGTTCACCACAGGCCCCCAAGATTTGGACATCTTAGAAAAATGTGTGGGCCGTGCTGTATCTGATGTCCATTCATGCTTCTTAATTCAGCTTCTTAGCACAAGAACTTCCTCTTCGTAGGTGATCTGAGAGGCCACTTCTTCCTTAAGACTGAAAAAGAGACAAAGAGGCCATTCTCCCAAGGTGAGGGACAAAAGTTCCTTGTGCAGTGCTCTGTGTCACAGACGTGTCATTGATGGTACTTAAAAGGAGGTGGGAATACGAGCCTGCAGAAAGTGAGAAAGAGGGTGGCAGGATATGAACACGGGTGCTCTTCCCAAGTACATGCTCATCCCCTAGGTTTAGAGCTGACCTGGTGTTTTGGGGTGTGTGTGTGTGTGTGCGTGTGTGTGTGTGTGTGTGTGTGTATTTTAAGGAGTTTAACACTCATGAGTTAAACACTCATGGTTGCAAAGAAGGTTGGGATTGCCTGAAAAATAAATTGTGAGAAGCAGGAATAAGTTTCTCGGCATCACTTACCTCTTCTCTTTGCCTGCTTGTCTCCCCATCTCACAACCCCAGGCCCTTTGTAACAGGAACAGTAATTTGTAAAGACCCACAGATTGGTAGCCTCACTTCCACTTTGACCCTTTTTGATGGCACTAAATTATCCCAAAACTAAAGATCCTAGATTCCAGATCCTAGATACAGATCCTTAATTATCAAGCCCTTTACTTGCAAAACTTGGTTGTTCTGCAAAAAAATCCAATGACGTCACTCACATCTCTCTTTATCACCCTGTGAACTATGCCTCAATCAAGTGGCTTTTTTAGGAATCTCGGTGATCAAAGACCTTTTCACCCTTATGCTACTATCGATGCTTTGCACTTACTGCAGAGCCATTCGCTCAATGGCTACCTGATAAATATGTGTTGATAATGATCAGGCAGGAATATAATCTCTCAAGAGGTCCACAGGTCTGAACAGAGCAAGAGAGAACTTCTGTAAAGAAGGTAGCTCACCTTAAGTCACCCAGAATCACTGCTTGGCAGAATGTCTGTGGTCTTGTCATCCTTACTGAACTGAAGGGCTTGGAGAAGCAGGGAAAATGTGGGGACCATGTGTGCTGTGTAAACCAAAGACCAATCACCATCCAAATGGACACATGTTCTTCCATTGACTACTTTAATTTTCTCCTAACGTTCTCATAAATAAAAGCGAAGGTGGGTTGCCTAGTCAGACGGAACTGTGAAACCTTAAGGGGTTCTGTCTTGCAGGCTGGTGATTGACCTTACTAAATCCAGAAATCTGAAAAGCGTATCGTGGCCTTAGTACCACACCATCTTTAAAGTCTGGTGTTTAGTCCCCTTTTCCCTCAAAAAGTTTTAGACAAAACTAGCGCTTTATGGAACTCGGAATATTCTGTTTGAGAATGTGAAGATTTTAAATAGCCAAAGAATTTTCATGTAGGAGAGTTTCTTAATTAGTGTATCCCGCGCTTTTGAAGGAAATACCAAACTATCGCCTGTATGAATAGATAGTCAAGCGGTTGAAGGACTGTCAGCGAAAGGACTTTGCAGCCTGGGTGTATGTTGGCATCAGTAGGATGTTATTGCAAGGGGGCAGGGTGCCCTCTGCTGGAATAATTGCCGTTATTCTTTCAACCAACTAATTTGACTAGGGTCACCATTTCCTCGACAACTAGGTATTTGCCTTTCATCATACAGTCTCCTCAATAGTTGAGAATTTGGTCCACATTTATCAAAAGAGGAAGAAATGTCACAAGCTTGGAAAAGTTGAAGGAGAACCCCACAGAAGATACCGTCTGCAGCCCTTTCTTTTGCAAAGCATGGAAGCATATTGTTAGCTCTGTTTGCAAAGAAGATGCCTCTGGCTGGAATGTTTGTGCAGACTTCTAAGGCAAGGGCCTGATGGTTTTGTAACTTATTTCAACTCTGTTCTTGTCAAATCACAAAGGAAGATCAATAAACAGACTTCTTTCATATGAATGTAAATGGTGTGAAATACTGATGTGTTTTGTACATGTACATAATAATATATTTACTTCCTGCTTTCACATTAGTAATCTGAAATGGTTGTACCATTTTATAATTAGAAAGAGATGTAGGGGGGGAGGGGAGGGAGGGACTGTTATTTTTATAGTGGGATGTCCCTTATATTTAGAAAACTTGAAGTAATTTTGTACTTGTGAAAAGTTACATTCCATTCATTTCCTGAAAAATAATGGGAATTGTTCTTTACGATATTCATGAGCTGGGAGGATGATTATTCTAGTTTCCAGGGGAGCCTCCCAAGCAGTATGTATGTGATACCCAATTTTATAGACTACAGACCATGCCCAGCAATTGCCATTTCAATAATGTGAAAAGAAAAACGCCCAACTTCTTTTAACCCCTTTGTATATAACACATTATTATTTTCACTGAAAAAAAAAAAATCTGCCTCAAAGAATGAATTTACCATTATGAAATATTGAGAAATGGCACCACCAATGTCTAGTATCATCCTGCTGGCAAGAAAAAAATCCAATGGCTTCATTTTTCCTCCGTACACATGCACTTGTATGCTTTTACTGTAAAATGAATGATGTCCCAGATAGAATTTTACTTTGCTTCCCCATGAGGTCTTTCTGGCCAGACCACACAGGTGGTGGTGCCTTCATGCTATCTCCCATCCTCCATTGTCAGATCATGGGACAGTTTCCTGGATTTATTTGCCACATGACTCAAAAATCACAGAAACTATTCCTGATGTCATTTGCATGGGTTACTTTTAATTTGGATTTTGGTTAGCTCTTAGTTGCCGAGAAATTTAGTAGTGGATCATGTAGCCCTTTTACGCAAACATCGTCTTCTGTATAAAGTCACAGGTATATTTTAGTGATTAGTTAAGGCAGTAGGTATCATTTGTTTGGGGCGGGTGGGGGGAGAGGGGTTAGGGGGTGGGGGAGGAGGGTGATATCAATCTCTTTCTCTTTCCTTCTTTCCCACTTCAGGCACCCACCTTACTCCTTCCAGAGCACTTTATATCTCTCTTGAAATACATAAGTTTTAAAAACTGTCTTTAAAGGGATTTGTCTTCTGTTGGAAGACACGGACTTTTATTTTGCTTTATTCTATTATCTATGTGTTTGGAGAGCATAAACAGTTTGTCTCATACTGGGCTAGTGATGAAATATTAAGGACGATAGTTGAAAACAATCGTACAACACAGCTATTTTTGTTATATAGAAAACTATCATGTAAATACGTGCAATTGTGTTCTTATGTACTGGTGAAAAAAAACCCACAATTATAAAGATTTGAAAAGGATTGTGAATTCCAGGAAATTTCACTGCAAAATTTTGTTTGGTTTTGTTTTTTAATAAAATGGAACCAGATGCTTGTGTCTGTGTCATGCCTATTTCCTAACCACGTTGCGTCGTCTTGAGTTCCAGAGGTGGCACTACGGATTTTAAAAACTGACATTCAACATTAAATCATGATTGTGTTTTCAAAACATATAAAGTGACATTTTAATGACTTTTTTATTTCTCCTGGGTGCTGGACACCCGACTTCCTCTTAGCTCTGTTCCTCTAAGTGAAGTGATTGAAAGATTTTGATCAGTTCAGAAGAATGGCTGCTTAGTGAGCCTGAAGTGTGTTCAGAGGAACCGAACATTATTGTCTGAGCCGTCTCTGGCAGCTTATCCCAAGCGGGGTTATAGCAGGGGACCACGCAATGGGCCGGGGTGGCCAGATCGTTTTTTATCCTTACTTATACTTCTCTAAGGAATTTTTAACAGCCCTTCCTTTGAATTAGCAAGGGAATGCTAAAGAAATAAAAAAAATGTGAGGGGCGCCTGGGTGGCTCAGTCGGTTAAGCATCCGACTTCGGCTCAGGTCATGATGTCACGGTCTTCGAGTTCGAGCCCTGCGTCGGGCTCTGTGCTGACAGCTCAGAGCCTGGAGCCTGTTTCAGATTCTGTGTGTGTGTCTCTCTCTCTCTCTGACCCTCCCCCGTTCATGCTCTGTCTCTCTCTGTCTCAAAAATAAATAAACATTTTTTAAAAATCTTTTTTTAAAAGACATAAAAAATGTGAGAGCTGCCAGCCTGAGGAGGTAAGAACAGAAGGTAAAAAAGGAGAGGCACCCCTCTTTGCTGTTACCACCTACTCAAAACTGCCAGGCTCCGTGGTGTCCCTTTGAACCTCTGGCCCATCCAAGATTGCTGACGCACCCCTCGAAGGAGCAGCCAGGGTCAGACATGCCCAGTGCAGTTCAGCCAATCACTGAAGCCCTCCACCTGGCCGGGTGCCCCCCCGGGAGCCGTGGATTCCAGCAGATCTAGGATTTCCCTGCTAGCGAGAAACAGATTCAACGGATTTATTTTTTTCCTCCTGAACATTAGTCTCTGTGCTTTTACTATAAAATGAACGATGTCACAGATAGAAGTTCACTCTGCTTCCCCATGAGGTCTTTCTGGCCAGTCTGTAGATCATATACATGGTGGTCCAGATGAATCTGCCAGAATCTGCTGGCAAAAGTCAAACTGTATTGAGCGAGTGGTGTGGCCTTCTGGAGCTATTTCCTACCCAAATGGCCAACTGCTGTGTCCGTAGCCAGGAAATATTAATGCCTTGGAGGCTTTGCTCTAGGGGCCGCTCCTAGAGCAAATTTGTAGGTGGGAAGATATTCTGAGGGGGTTGTTAGTGACAGTAATGATTGTGCCACATTAGAAGTCATTTTAAACTCTATGCTTTGGTTATTGCACTTTTAATCTTCCCAGACACCTATTGTCGATAATGAAGCTCACATCTGTGTGTGTCACACAGCAGAGGGGGGGATGGGAGCTATTACCCAGGATCTAGAAACCATCTCTCCAGCTTCCACTTGGAAAAATGTGTTCTGTGGGACACATCCTGGGATCCGTTAGAAAATACCACATAGTCCCAAGTTCAACTCAGTTGGAATAAGGCTTCATTCATACAGTACATTAAAAGCTATTAAAAACTTTCTAGAAGGCTTTTATTGAGTTACCCATTTAATTCAGCTTTTCGTGAAGCTGATAGATGACAGTCCTCTTTTTCAAAGGTCCTAGTTTTCAAAACTGCACAAGATAAGACCACCTAATATGGAACATGTTGGTGTTCAAACTAGAAAAAAAGCGGGGCGCCTGAGTGGCTCAGTCGGTTAAGCGTCCGACTTCAGCTCAGGTCATGATCTCATGGTTTGTGAGTTCAAGCCCCGCGTCAGGCTCTGGGCTGACAGCTTGGAGCCTGGAGCCTGTTTCAGACTCTGTGTCTCCCTCCGTCTGCCCCTTCAGCTGCTTGCACTCTGTCTCTTGCACTGTCTCAAAAATGAATAAACATTTAAAAAAATGTTTTTAAAAAAGCTGCTAGAGCTGTTTCCCGCCTCTCTATCTCATGTACCCCACAGACCATTGATTGCCTCTCCTGCCCCCGTTCCAGCTCTCAGGGGAAGGTTGCCCTGACAGCCTGGTGCCCACTTCACCGGAGTGGAGCTGTCCAGGGAAACAGGCTGCCAGGCACTACTCTAGAGCCACACGTGTGCCAGGGAGCCCTGGGTGACTACAGGGCTTACTGTCACTTTTCCTGGAGAAACAGACGCTCCACTTTGTGGGCGTTTGTCTCGGGAAGTCATGCAGCACATCTGTCCCTTGAAGAATGGAAAATGTAAAACTCATCAGGGCTTTGTAATAAGCCAGTAAGTAAGGCCAGCTTTGCCCCCCGATTCTTAAGTCTATGAACGCCTACATTTGGGGTATGTGGAGCTAAGCTGCTATTTAAAAGTACAAAAACGTGTTTAGTTCTCATATAGGTCTCATAATTCCTTCTAAGCCAGTGTTGGTGTCTCTTCTCGTCTCCCTGCCGTGGTTGAGCCATACATTACACGGGACTGGGGGACAAAGATGGTGGGGAAGAATGCGAATTAGTTTTACTCTGGGATACTTACTATACACAGAAGAGCGTGAGGATCCACCGATGGGAGACTCAGGGGACTGAGAGAGGTTTCGTATTTATGAGACATTTAGAACAATTGTTCCATGATCCTTAGTGACCCAAGAACAGAAAATTAGTCTGCCTCTTATTCCAACACACTCCTTGGTATAAGCTCCTTCAGGGATCACTGTAATTCATTATTCGTGGCTGTGAGAGTAAGGGGCAGTGATGCCACCAAAGGCCAGGGGGCCCTCTACTTACCGTGAGCAGATGTCCCTTCATTGATTTGCGGTCACAGCACCTTGCACAGGGCGGGTGCCTCCCTGAGTCTCCAACCGATGGGAGCCTGGTGGCTGGCACACAGGGAGGTAAAAATTCAACTCCCCAAGGCTCTCAGACCTTTTTGTTGTGGAAAACATTCCCATCCTCTCCCTGTGGGAACATGCAGAAGGTCTGATCATAGTCATGGCCCCCTTAACCTAAGCATCCCCTTCCTGACTCCCCCTAATGTTCCTGCCTTCTTTGTTCTTAGGGATCATTTACTGAATAGTCAGGGGAGAAGCCAGAGGCAGCTTTCATGGGCAGGCAGCTGCTTTTGGTTGCTATAGAGCTGTATACACAACACAGCTGTCATTGATGTTATAGATCTAGTGGGAGCCAACGGTCTCAGACCTCTAAATAAAATCACCCACATAATTCGGAGCTTTAGAAATGGCATCAATATCTATAAATACATGTGAGAGAAGAGCAGCTAATTAACAGAATGTGAGAACACAATAGAAGTAGACCTGAGAATAAGATCCCATCACGCTGGGCCTGGGCTGATGTCTGAGAAGACACAGCCCTCCCTTTATGATGGGCAGATTGAAAGTGGTCCATTTGCCTCCTCACTTTCTCTTCCCCTCTTTTTTATTCCTTTAGTTGGAAACAAGGAGGAGACAAGGGAGAATGTTAATGAGGACCAGAGTGAGGGCTAGAACTTAAGGTTCCTGACCCTTTCGCTAGAGTTCTCTGGGCCGCACCATGTTCCTTCCATAAATGGGTAGGCATCTCCAGACTGCTCAAAAATCTCAGGAATGAAAAGCAAGAGCTGAAAGTTGGACTTTAGTATATTGACAGGAAGATTATTATGTAGTCAGGAAATCTCCCTGATCCAAAACAATTCTAATCTGGAGACAAAATCGGATGGACGCAACCACGGGGGTAACATGTGCAGGGACCCGTGCACACCCCCACACTCACCCACATGTGCAAAAACCACCACGCAAAAGGTGGGTCCCCAGTGATTGCTGTCTAACCTTAGCTGTGCAAGAAAGCTCACTGCCTAAAGATACCAATGTGAGTTATTACTTTCTAGACTCACTCCTTCAAAAAAAAAAATTATTATTTTGTGCTTTCAGACACCAGCCTGCCCTTGTCCTAGCCCCTGCTATGGCTCTGAGACTTGCTTGACAGGAAGTAAATGACAGATATATAGGACTTCTTTTTCATATAACATGGGGAAATAGATGTCCACAAAACCCCCTAAACTACAGAACACTTAAAAATATGGAGATCAGGACACTTGGATGGCTCAGGGTGTTAAGCTTCTGACTCTTGATTTCAGCTCAGGTCATGATCTCACAGCTCGTGAGTTCAAGCACTGTGTTGGGCTCAGTGCTGACAGCATGGAGCCTGCTTGGGATTTTCTCTCCCTCTCTCTCTGTCCCTCCCCTGCCCACGTGCTCGCTCGCTCTCTCTCTCACTCTCTCTCTCAAAATAAATAAATACATTTTAAAGATATGGATATCAAATATTAGAAATTTCCTTTAAGATGAATAACTAAGCTGGTGGTAAAGTGAGAGAGCCTTTTGGAAACTAGAGACTACAAGAAAGTTCTACCCAAGAGGAAAATGAACATCAGAAATGGAGTTTGCTCTGAGTGCATATGCTGATTCCTGATGGTCTAGGGATCCACAATTTTTTTTTCTGTAAAGGGCCAGATAATATTTTAGGCTTTGTGGGTCACATGTAATTTCTGTACCCTTCCTTCATTGTTGTTTCTTAACTCTTTAGTTAAGAGTTAAGTTTAGAGTTTAGAGTTTAAAGTTTTAGAGTTTAGTTAAGAGTTAAGTTTAGAGTTTTAGTTAAGAGTTTAGTTTAGAGTTTCTTAACTCTTTAGTAAAAACTATCCTTAGCTCAAAGGCCATACAAAAAAATAACAGACCATAGGAAGGATTTGTGCTGCTCCTGCAATAGGGACAAAGTCCAGGGTTAGAATCAGAGACCCACAGTGGCAGATAAACTAGGAAAACCTTAGTAAATAAACTATCAAAGAAAAATACCTTCTAGAAGGAGTTGGTACAGATGTTTGTAAGTGGTGACATTGGTTCTAGATAAAGTACAGAAAGGATACGGTCTCTCTTCCCTGGTCCCACTTCTCAGTCCCAGATGCCCTAACTACAAGCAAGCCTTCTCATGAGCTCTTGGACCCAAATCCAACCACCAGTGTGACCCGAATATCTAAGGTACAGATACACTTTAAAGTGGCCCCAAATTGATAGTTACACTAAGTGTTTGGTGGAATTACACTCATAAACTCATATCTTCCCTGGAGGAATACTCTGAACCCAGGTTTCAAGAACTTCTTAAAAGACAACTTCCAAAAGAATATAAATTCACAATAAAAAAAAAATCTCCAAATACATGATTGAAACACACTGCAGTAAGGAAGAGAGTGTGAACTCAGACTCAGATGAACAATATGGGAAATATGAGGAACAGGATGTAAAATACGTGTGTAAGGAGTCCCCCAGTTGACACTAATATATCCTAAGTTTGAAAACAACTTTCTAGTCACTTCAAGCACAGAACAAGGTGGGAAGGGGAGACCAGGTGAAGTCATTAGTCTGGGTGGGCTATTCTGATCCTATGGTGATGGACTTGAAACAGAGTGAATTTTATCCATAAATAAAATGCTTTCTTGCCCAAGACTATCTGACTTGCAGCTAAGGAAGGAGTGAGCGATCAAGGCTGTCCTCACCCTTAACCCTCATGGTCTCACCTGACCTAACCCCACACACAGCTCCCATGTCCCTCTCTCTGAACATTCTCCACCCGACTGGCTGGGCTACGGCCACACTCTGTGTGTTGATTCAACACTGTATCCTCAGGATCTAGGAGGAGCTCAGCGAAGATTGTTAAACCCATGACTGAATGAACCAGCCAGGCTCAGCCATTTAGCCCAAAGGCCCCAAGCCCAGGCCGGCATATTAATGGAATGAATTGCATGCTGAGGAATGCTGCTACTGACTGAAGAATAAACTCAGCAGTGACTTTGAAGTAAATACACAGTGCTTATGATCATGGCTATCATATTAATGTTAGCAATAATAGCAAGCGTTTGAGTATGAGAGTTAGCTGCATGTTGGTTCATCAGGTGGCCAGTAAGGGCTTTCTTTATGTGCACGGTGTTGTTTGACCCTTGGCGTAACAGTTGAGGAAAATACTGTTATCCCATCTTACAAATTCTGACAGTAAAGCTTAGGAAATAACTTGCCCAGGATCACACAGAGCAGCAAAACTGCTCACAAATCTAGACCTCTCTGGTTCCTAAAAGATGTCCTTCGTCACCAGCTTACACTGCCTTCCCTCTTCTGAAAGGAAAGCCCACAAGTTTCTCTATAAAATAAAAGGAAAGAAATTTAAATTAAACCACAAAAAGTAGGGGCACCTGGGTGGCTCAATCGGTTAAGCGCTAACTTGGGCTCAGGTCACGATCTCATGGTTTGTGAATTTGAGCCCCACTTGGGGCTCTCTGCTGTCAGCGCAGAGCCTGCTTTGGATCCTCTGTCTCCCCCTCTCTCTGCCCCGCTTTTGCACGCACTCTCGCCCTCTCTTTCTGTCAATAATAAATAAACATTTTTTAAATAAAAACAACAAGTAAAAGTAACTTCGCAGTGGAGAAACCCAACAAACACCACCTCCTCCTGGCAATCAAAGCTAACCTCTTCAGCAATGAATCATGTTGATAGTGTGTTCCTAGATATGACGTGATGGGAGTGTACTTTACCTCCACCGTCTTTCTCTCCAAAACTGATGACCCCAGTGTAACCATGAGAAAAACATCAGACAAATCCATATGGAGGAGCATAAACATATGACCAGTACTCCTCAAAACCATCAAGATCAACCAAAACATAGTCACAGACACTGTCAGAGAGCAGAGGAGCCTAGGAAGACATGACAGTGAAATATAACATGGTATCCAGGATGGGATCCTGGATCAGAAAAAGGATGTTCAGAGAAAACTAGTGAAATCCAAATAAAGGCTAGAGGTTGGTTCATAGTAATATACCGATGTTGACTCCTTAATCGTGGCAAGTGAACCATGGTAATGTCAGATGTTAACAATAGGGAAGACTAAGTGAGGGACATACAGGAACTCTCTATACTATCTTTGTAACTTTTCTGTAAGTATAAAACTATTCTAAAATAAATTTGTTTTTAAAGATATTTTTATTGGGGCACCTGGGTGGCTCAGTTGGTTAAGCGTCTGACTCTTGATTTTAGCTCAGGTCATGATGTCACCTCAGGTCATGATGTCACCGTTTGTGAGATCAAGCCCTGTGTTGGGCTCTACGTTGACAGTGTGGAGTCTACTAGGGATTCTCTCTCCTTCTCTCTCTGCCCCTTCCCCACTTGCTCTCTCTCTCTCTCTCTCTCTCAAAATAAATAAACATTAAAAAAATAAAGTAAAATAAAATTATAAAAGATATTTTTATCAAATGTACAAAACCATTGGATTACTAAAAAACATAGAATTTGGTTTTTGATGATATTGTGTAGTATCCTTCCTGGGAAATTTTAGGAATGGAACAAAGAACTCAGCATCCTGAAGATGTTAGATGTTCTTTTCCTTGAAGCAGAAGACTGGACTGAATTATTTCTTAACATCAATTCCAGATTTTTTTGAGACTAAATTTGTGATATGCACTCATTGTTATGATGAGTCTTCAATCCAGAGTAATTGGAAAATGTTGCAGATGAGAAGCTAATTATTTGTAATTTTATGTCAGAGGTATTGCAAAGGTGACAAGTAGATTTTCTAGCTGGCGCAACATTGCATTTAACATTGGTTGAGTAAACCACCCACCACACAAATGCACCAAAGTTACAGGACTCTGGCCCTTTGTATTGGTATTTATGTGGTTGAGCTGTTTCTCCCAGTAGGGGGCTCTGATGCCCATCAAATGGAGAAGACACCCTGGCACTGGAGAATAGAGGTGTGTGGATTTCACGCTCAAGAGTTTGTAGGGTAACTTTGAGAAAGAGTAAGCATTCAGAAATCTTCTCAGAAACATTAAGCAGAAACAGTGAGCATTCAGAAACAGCGGGAAAGGGGGATTAGGCAATAGAAACCAACATGGTTGGGGTAGATGTTTCCCAGAGAAGAAGAGAATATAGACTTTACCAGAAAATAGAGCCCTCAGGCTACGTATTACTGAAACCATATATCCTTCAATGAAAAGCAGGAGAGCAATGACAAAACTAGAAATGCTTTATCCTAGACTAGACATGTTTTCCTGTAATGTGAGAGGAATGTTCTTAGAGTATCATCTACTCATTGATTGACCACAAATGTATTGTTCCACGTAGCATTTCACAAGATAGCTTATACACTTAATTCTTGATTTAAACACAGCAGCGAGAGTGGCCTACACACACACACACACACACACACGCACAGTGACCCAATTAAAATCCTTGAATACCCTCCCATTTCTATTAAGTCTGTGTATAGTACAAAATTCTTAACATGATCTAAGTCTTATTGATCTAGCCCATGAGAACATCTCTAGAATTATTTATATCACTCTTGCACTCATTCCATGTGCTCCAGCCCCTCTCCCCTCCTTCTGGTTACTGTCTATTCATCCTTGGGATCTCAACTCAAAAGCTTTCCCTTGCAGAAACCTTCTCTCATCCCTTGGTTAGACAGCCCTGTTAAATGCTTGCATAGGTCCTTGTACTTTGCCTCCATAGCTCTAATGATAGGTCTGCTCCATATGCTAAACATAGCACTAAACAACAATTAGCATTAATAATTCACTCATGTGATTGTTAAAGTGAGGTTGAGTCTTCTGTCTAGACTGCAAGCTCCTTGAGATTACGGCTCATGTTTTTATTCCCCATGTATCCCAGTGCCTAGCATAGAACCTGGCTTGAGTAGGTTTTCAATATGTATTTGTAGAGTAAATGATTGAAGGAACAACTAGGTTCTTGCCAGCTGTCCAGCTTATTCCTAACTTTAATTTTTTTTCATCCAAAAATAAAAAATATTTCACTCAGGAACTAGACCTAGTAATATGTGGGTATTATATATGAGGCTGTTTGGGAAAGTTAGGGAAGATAATGTAGCAAAGAAAGCACTTAAATGTTAGCTACAAAGTATGTGGGGGAAAACTATAGAAAAGAATAAGAGATAACATGACATCAAACAAAAATTTTGACAGCTATGAGACAGGTTACAAGAGGGACATATTTACTAGAGAAGTATCTCCCAGGATGCCTGTGCTGACAGAGAGCAGGTTAGCACCTCTGTGTACTGATTCAGGTTAGGCAGAGACTATTATTAAACCAAGGAACCTGGAAAACTCAGCTGCTGACTCAGGTCAGCCTTGCCTTTAGCAGGGCAAGGTCCTAGGGAGAGAGAAATCTATACTGACTACAAGGAAGCCACACCCAGTGTAAGACTGTATGAAGCTGGGCTTGACCAGTTAGAATACATGTGAGAGGATTCACTTAGACTTTGCTCTGGGAAGCTCAAATTGTTCTTTGAGTTGGTTTCTAAGTCCTTCTTTCCATGATATCGCTAGTCTTTGAAAGCTTCCTCGCTATATGATTTAACAATGTTCCAGAATCATCATGTATACTTTCTACCCAAACATGGGATCAGCCTATCTCTAAGAAATAACATGTCAAGAAACAATCTGGGTACTAGCGGGGCTCACTGCTACTGGCTTGGTTGTTGTTTTCATGCCTCTTAGATGATATATACATGAAGAAGAAGAAGAAGAAGAAGAAGAAGAAGAAGAAGAAGAAGAAGAAGAAGAAGAAGAAAGGAAAAAATACCTTATGACTTTATATTGATACTTCTGGTTCAAGTTGGGTACCATAAGGTTTTTTAATTAATTACTTTTCTATTACATATGTATGCATCTCCTTAATTCTCTGATGAGAATTCTGAATCTCAAGGACACACAGAAGATAGAATGACACTATCTATTAATTATTCATTTAACCCATGCCACACACACAACAGTCTCAGAAAAACACTTGGATTTCAGAATTTACTACTTCTGATGAAATGAAAACCCATTCCAGCTGACCTCAGAAGAAGTAAAGCCAGAGAGACAAACAATAAAAGGGAGTACCTTTCCCCAAAATGTGTAAGTTCTACGACATTTACTCTCTTAACAAAGCCCATCCATCCTGTTTTCTGAGTGCTGAGTTAAGTTATTCAGATCAGTGCTCCTGATAAAATCTTATTTTTTAATAGGATAAAATGTAATATATACATATAATCTTAAAAGAATCAAAGAACTGATATGATAGTAAGGACTTACTGGACTTACAATGAAGAGAAATCAGAAACCCAGAAGTGCAAATAAAGACAGAAGCCTCTTTCCTCTGAGAGTAGTTATCCCCCCTAAAAATTTTGGATTTTTGTTTTTCTGGCCTTCAGGAGAGAGAAAGAAGTCAAAGCCCAGAGACCACATGAAATAAGTCTAACAGGAGATTTACCCCATAATATTCTAGCCTACAAAGGACTGTACCCTCATACATACCAGTCCCACCACAAAATTGCAGCCCAGTTAAGATCTCCTGCATCTCCTTTATTTTTTAAGAAGTTTCAAGTCTTTTTTTTTTTAGTTTGTTTATTTATTTATTTTGAGAGAGAGAGAGAACAAGTGGGAAGGGGCAGAGACAGAGAGAGAAGGAGAGAGAATCCCAAGCAGGCTCCACACCACCAGTGTAGAGCCTGATGTGGAGCTCAAACTCCCGAACCGTGAGATCATGACCTGAGCTGAAGTCGGACACTTAACTGAGCCACCCAGGCACCCCAGGAAGTTTCAAGTGGTGAGTCTGGTTTGCAGTTGTCTTAAACTGGTAATACTCCAAGCACCTGGAATCCAATGCAAAGTCTTTCTGGCAAAAGCCAAATATCTATTAGGCCTCAGATCATTCATCCAGTAAACTTTTCAAATTCAAGGTTAAGTCAAAGATAACCAGATAAATAAAGGAAGTAGATGCCATAAGTGATATCCATGGGAAATTATGGACTACAGAAATATAGACTACAGTCTATAGACTGTCATAGTTTTACAAAGACTTCAAATCTTGGGATTGTATAAATTTACTATGTTTACATATGAAGAAAAAGAAATTATCAAGAGAGTCAGAGTTTTATAGTTTAAAGTATAAAACAGATTTTTAAAATGTTTTATTTGTTTATTTTGAGAGAGAGAGCACACGTGCAAGCAGGTGAGGGGCAGAGAGAGAGGGAGAGAGAGAGAGAATCCCCAGCAAACTCCGTGCTGTCAATGCAGATCCAGATGCGGAGCTCAAACCCACGAACCATGAAATCATAACCTGAGACAAAAATCAAGAGTTAGATGCTTAGCTGACTGAGCCACCCAGGTGCCTCTAAAACAGATTTTTAAATATCCAATGGAACTTTTAGATTTAAGAAATAAAGTAACAAAAATTTAAAACTTATTACATTGGTTTAACAGATTTGACACAGATAAAAAATGAACTGGAAAAGAAAACTATCCACAATGAAGGATGGAGTGACAGAGATTGCTGGTGCAGACGAGAAGGTAAAAAACAAAAAATAAAGAAGGCTGCAAGTACTTACCTAAAGACTCAGCAGGTGAAAGGAGAAATAGGGCCACAGCAGCATTTGAAGAGAAAATTAGTTAAAATTTCAGAACTGATGAAAAACACTGTTCCACAGAGTCAAGAAGCCCAATGAATCCAAAACAAGATAAATTTATAGTGCTAAATGCATACGTTAGAGAAGAGAAAAAGTTTCAAGTCAATAAGCCGACAACCTCAAGAAGAGTCAAATGAACCACAAGTAAGCAAAAGGAAGGAAATAATAAAAATTAGAACAGAAATCAATGACATTAGAAACGGAAAAACAATAGAGAAAATCAATGAAATAAAGACCCGGTTCTTCGAAAAGCTCAATAAAATTGGCAAATCTCTAGCAAGATTGACAAAGAAAGAAGAGAGAAGACATAAGTTACCAACATTAAGAATGAGCAAAGACCATCACTACAGATCCTCCAGACAAAAGAATGATAAGGGAAGACCAAACTGGACACACATTCATCTGACAACTAAGATGAAATGAACCAATTTCTCAACCAACACAAACTAGAGAATTTGAAAAACCCTGTATTATTAAGAAAATTGAATTTGTAAATAAAAAACCCTTCCACAAAAAAATCTCTAGACCAAGAGGATTTCACAGAAATTTCCACAAAACATTTAAAGAAAAATTAACACCAATTCTATGCAATGTCCTCCCCATCAGAACAGAACATCAGGACAGAACATCTGCCAGTTCATTTTCTTTAGCCAGTATTATTGGGATACCAAAACCAGACAAAGAGAATACGAGAAAAGAAAACTACGGTCCAATATCCATGATAAGTATAAATGCAAAAGTCCTTGACAAAATATTACATAGATAACTCTCAAAACTCAACAATAAAAAACAAACATTCCGATAAAATGTGGACAAGGACATGAAGAGACATTTTGCTGAAGAAGGCATACAGATGGCAGATAAGTACATAAAAAGACGTTCAGCATCATTAACTATTAAGGAAATACAAATTAGAACCACAGTGGGATACTCCTACATACCTATAAGAATGACTAAAATTTACAAACAAAACAGAACAAAACAAAAAAACAATAGTGACACAACAAATGATGGTGAGGATGTAGAGAAACTGAATCATTCGCACGATGTTGGTGGGAATGTGAAATGACACATGTGCTCTGAAAAAACAGTTGGACAGTTTCTTAAAAACTTAAACACGTAACTATCATACAAACCGGCAATTACATTCCTGAGCATTTATCCCAAAGAAATAAAGACTTAAGTTCACCCAAAAACTTATACACAAATGTTCACAGAAGCTGTTTTCATGATAGCCCAAAACTGGGAACAACCCAGTTGCCCTTTAATCGATGAATGGCTAAGCCAACCACGGACTAGGCGCAGCATGGAATACCACTCAGCAACAAAAACGAATGAGCTATTGAGACACACAGCAACCTGGATGAATCTCCAGAGAATTATACCGAGTGAGAAAAAGCCAATCCTGGCAGGTTATATATGGAATGATTCCATTTTCATAACGTTCTTGAAATGACAAAATTATAAACATGGATAGCAGGTTAGTAGTTTCCAGGGTTTAATGAGATGAGAGCAGGAGAAGTGGGTGCAGCTATAAAAAGGCAGCACAAGTGATCCTAATGGTGATGGACATGTTCTGTAACTTGACTTTACCAATGCCAATTTCCTGATTATACATTGTACTATAGTTTTGCAAGATGTTATCATTCAGGAAAAGTGGGCAAAGGATTCGCAGGATCTATCTGTATAATCACAAGTGAGTCTCTAATTACCTCAAAATTAAAAAGTTTAAATAAATTGGCAAGCTTCTGTCTTTATATTTTTTTAATGTTTATTTTTTTTTGGGGGGGAGGGGCAGAGAGAGAGACAAAGACATAGAATCCGAAGCAGACTCCAGGCTCTGAGTCTGGAGCACAGAGCCCAACACGGGGCTCGAACCCAAGAACCTTCAGATCATGACCTAAGCCAAAGTTGGAGGCTCAACCGACTGAGGCACCCAGGCACCCCAAGCCTTCTGTCTTTAAAAAGTACCCATTTTTAAATGGTTTTAAATAAAATCTGGAACTAAAATTCCATATAATATCAACAATGAACTGGGAGAATGTCCCAGTTGTCTATTGTATAACAAACTTTGTTAAAATGAGGCAACCTTAAAAACATTCATTTTATATTACTCTGGATTTTGTGGGACTGGACTTCAGGAAGGGCTCAGCTGGGGGCTTTGTCACATGTACCATTCGTTGGAGTGGCTAGGGCTAGACCCTCCTCTTCCTTCCCTCGCTCTCTGGTGCCTTGATGCACCTTGCCCTCTGGCTGTACACTACACCTCCTCCCAGGGCCTCTCCACACAGCCAGGTCTTTTCACAGAATAATAGTCTTAGGCAAGTTGCACTTCTTACATGGTGGCTAGCTTCGAAGAGCCAGGAACAGAAGCTGTTGGAACAGGTAAGAGCCACACCTGGACCAGGCACATCTGTCACTTCTGCCGTATTCTATTGGTCAACGTTATCATAAAGCCTCCCTTCCCAGATTCAAGATGGTGAAGAAACAGACTCCAAATCTTGATGCAATGAGAGATAACATTGTGGCAATCCATGGGAAATACAATCTGCCCCAAGAGGAAGTGCAGAATTTGTGAAGGAAGAAAAAAATTGAGATATGCATTAATAATTCAAGGATAACCCCTAGAGGCATAGAATGAAAACTGCAAAAAATTGAATGACGAAAACTTGATCCAACAGAAAGCAGAAAACAAAAATTAGAAGCACAGAGAAAGCAGGGTAATAGGATAGCAAAAACAAATCCACATTTATCAGTAATTCACAATAAGTACAAATTGAAGTTGAAAGTCCTCAAATCTAGTGCCACGTTATTTACAAGAGACACAAATTTAATACAGAAAGGTTGATAATCAAGAGTAAAAGCAATGGGGCGCCTGGGTGGCTCAGTCGGTTGAGCGTGGGACTTCGGCTGGGTCTTCTTGCAGTTAGGAAAGTTCTTGTTACAAGTTCTCACCACTGGTCACGATCTCGAGGTTCATGAGTTCAAGCCCCGCATCAGGCTCTGTTGTGACAGCTTAGAGCCTGGAACCTGCTTTGGAGTCTGTG